>NC_044323.1:73746023-75066054 GCF_007399415.2 Gopherus evgoodei
AGGGAAGGAAAGCCTGGGAGAGGCAATGGTGGGGGAAAGGGTTTACTTTCCTTGTGTAAGATCCAAGGGGGTCTGGGTCTTGGGGTCCTCGGGAAGGTTTTTGGGGGACCAGAGTGTACCAGGCACTGCAAGTCCTGGTTGGTGGCAGCACCACAAGATCTAAGCTGGTAATTGAGGTTAGAGGAATTCATGTTGGTACTCCATCTTTTGGATGCTAAGGTTCAGAGTGGGGAATTATACCATGACAACAGCTAGGACTAGATTCTGCACTGTTATATTTACACCAGTGCAACAGAGAGAAGAATTAAGTCCTTAGGTTCTTAGGCCTGGTCTACACTGGGTGGGGATCGATATAAATTACGTAACTTCAGCTACGTGAATAATGTAGCAGAAGTTGATGTACTTAGATCGACTACTGAGGTATCTTCACTATGGTGAGTCGACTGCTGCTGCTTCCCCGTCGACTCTGCCTGTGCCTCTCGCTGAGCTGGAGTACAGGAGTGGACAGGAGAGCACTCAGGGATTGATTTATTGTGTCTAGACTAGACACGATAAATCGATCCCTGCCGGATCGATTGCTGCCCACCTATCCGACCGGTAGAGAAAACATACCCTTGGAGTTTGAAATTCTTTAACTTGGTGGCAGGGATGGACATAAAGAGTTCTAAAGACAAAAGTATTTGAATAGTTATGTGTGTAGGATATGTATTATATATACCTACATTTTGTAGTGTTTTTTTTGTGGGGTGGGGGGCGGAAGTTGGGTGTCCATCTTGAGAAAACTTGCAGGGGCCTGATTTTCAGAAGGTGGATGCTCAGCTCTTAAAATCAGGCCTCTGTTGCTGGAAATTGAGAATCCGAAAACTGTCAGTATCCAAAGTCATTAGTCTCTTTTGAAAATATAGGCCATAATTCATATCATTTGTGTGTTGCATGAAACAAATATGGACTTCTTCTCACCCCCAGTCTCAAGGGGCAACAGTCAAACTTTGTCCCTGCATTTTCAGTGTTACTCTCTTGTACACAGCCACTATGCCACAGGTAAGAAATAGAATAATTTTTTTGTTGCAATTCACTTCAAAACTGTTGAGTTCAATAAGTTATGAGATATTGAGTATAGATGACTATGTAATTATGATACATAGGTAATAATCACAGTGTTCAGTTAGGAATAAACTTTTTGGATGCAGATCCAGCTTGCAACAGACTAATCCATCCAGACCTGATTTCTGACAAGGCGTTTTTTCCATTAGCAAGGTACGCTCGTGAATATATGCAGACAGTTTGGATGATGTTGGGTCTTGCTTGTATTGGCAAATTTTGAAGATTGGAAATGTGATTAGTTTCCACTTCAGAGTGTTGCTGGGAAACCCTATTGCTTGTCTGACTTGGACTACTGAAATTAGAATTTCTTTGCCTACCACAGAGGCTTGGCTTTGTGAACTGGACCTTACATTCATTTTTGTGAGAGGTTAGAGCAACGTCTAACCTTTTCTCCAACCTTTTTCATCTGGCTGGCAGCGGACAACAAGCCACCGAGGACTGTGGCCGGCGGACAACCATCTGCCAAAATGCCGCTGAGAAGCGGCCACATCGAGGTGTCACTGCTGAAATGTCACTGAAAATCAGCAGCATTTCAGTGGCGACTCCTCTTGATGTTGCCGCTTTTCGGCGGCATTTCGGCGGATGCTTGTCCGCAGGCCAGTGTGCAGGTGAAGATAGATGCCCCAGCAGGCGCCATGGCATCCGTGGGAACTGCATTGAGGACCACTGGGTTAGAGTTTATTTTTCTGGAGAAGGGGAGGAAAGGAGTAGTATCACAAGGGAAGATGTGAGGAGATGTTTCCACCCATTGTGATCTTAAGACTTTCTTGGGACAGACTGTTATAATGTGAAAAATCTCAAAATAATTTCTTTGGTCAGTAAAAAGTGTGTAATTAGAAAGATCAACTGTAGATCCATATGGCTGAATAAACTCTTAAAAACACTTGGCAGTGCTATCAAAGAAGAATTGGGAAAGTGTTGTTGCCAAAGGGCATTTCCTAATTCCCCTCCCCCAATTTCCCTATTAGCCCTCCTCTGCCCAGGGCCCATATTGATACTTAGTGAAGATGATGGGATGCAACACTACTGCAGGCTTCCCTACAGTAGAGCCTGGCCAGTGTCAACCATAGTTTTAGTTATATGCACTTACTCAACAGTCCTGTCACAGGGATAATTTCTGTCCCTCTAGGGGCCACCTGCTCCAGACCATGACCCTTGCACCTGACATATCAAGACCCACAAAGAAGAGCAATTCCTAAGCTTGTACAACACCGTGGTGCTGTATATTTAAATGCCCAAGGACACCTTAAGTAGCACTTACTTCCATATAAATGAGTGGCTTATTATGTTCTCTTACAAGAAATGTAGATAAGAAAATGTGTGAAATACTTAGTAGATCTTAGCTTGATGCTATTCATTGGCATTGCTCATTCTCTTTTGTAATAAAGAGGACCAAGTTCCATTAATCATTCAAACACTCTCCAGGTGTTGGGACAAATTAACCTGTTGGTTCCTGCAGTCAGGGTTTTGAAGCACAGCTTACATTTGTTGGTTGATCCATGACTGACAGCACCAAGAGTTTTTTTTATGATACATTTGCCCAAAGCTAGCATGTCTGCAATTTTATTGATCATGTTTCTCTTGGGAAAATTAAAGCTATATAATGACTTTAAAGTTAAGGAATACACTATCCATTATTATAAATGGAATTTGCTCACCTGCCTTGTGTAGTGTGAAAATGCATTACTAAAACTGAATTGTTGTATAATCATTAAAATAGAAATATTGGAACTATTCAGGAACTATTTAGATTATTCAGTAAACTGAGTAACTTGCATATCAACATCAGACATTGAGGTGGATAAAATATCTAGTTAATTATTTAATGAAAACTGAGCCAGCTGACATTGCCACTTTTTGATTATGCAGCTAGAGCTCTTTCTCCCTCTCATTTTTTTTCCTTCTTTTTTTTATCTGAAGTTGCTCATTTGTTGTTTTGACTGGTTGGAAGACACATAATTGAGATTAGGATGCAAAGTCTGGTTGGATAAATTAGACAAATCATGGATTATATGATTTGGTATAGCCTTCCATGTGAAGATGAAGAGTATGCTGTCTTATTATCTGCAGTCTGATTTTTGTGAGAAAAGAAAATCAGTGTAATTTGAGAACTTCATTTCAATCCAGCAACAAAGCTGCAGGTAGAGAGAGGGAGAAAATCTTTATCCTCTGCTGCTCTATTTATTACCCAGAATATTAAAATGCCTGTATTATAATAATGTTTAATATGGCCATTCTGTTTATGTATGTAGTTATTGTGAATGGTATTGTCCGTATTGTGTTGGAGTTTTATGTGTATAATTGAGATTCATTTTGATTGTTAGTGTCTAGTCTTATGTGTCGTTATAAATTAGCTTTTTTCTTTTGAACATTGTTATTGAGAATACAATGCTGAATCTTTATAGTACCACTTTATGCAGAATAGTTTCTATTTTACAAATACTGAGTCAGCCCCATATATTTCCAATGAGCATTTACTCTCATCCCATTTAACTATGTGAATTAACAGAACCTCTAGAGGGATTATTGTTATTGAGTTTTGTTCCAACAAGCTAGGCAAACAGAACAGCTATATGTAAATTACAGTTTGAAGAAATTGGACCTAGTTCTGTTGATTTACTTCTGATGCTTTTAGGCCTATCTCTGTTTAACTAATTAAGAATTTTTCAAGGAAATATGAGAGCATATTATTTATTAATGAACATTTAGATATTCTAACTAAATGATAGGACTTTCATGAAGACTTGCATAAAACATAATTTAGGGAGGGAACTTTTTCCTATTTGATTTCTCATGTCATTTCAACCCAGTTAGTCACAAGAAATGGGTCAGACTGCTAGCTTCACCACCGCAACTTAGGTGTTTTTTTCTTTTTTTTGAGGGGGAGGGGAGAAAGAAAGGTGGGGGAATAGAACAGCTTTTACCAGGACAAAGAGAAATGAAATCACTTTCAATGAAAGAAAGAGGCCTCATTATAGCCACCAACAGCAGTTATTGACAGCTACACTTCCTATTAACAAGGAGCATTTAAGAGTTTGGCTGTTGGATCTTTGGACTTGATCTAATTTGCTAGCATTAATTAGTTTCTTTTGAGCACAGACACTTGGTGTTCACAGCTATAGATTTGGAGGACTAATTAGGATAGAAAATTGAACAGAATGGGGTAAGGCATTAACCTTCAGCCATTACCAGCTGGGGCTCTGATAAAGACCACAGAGTCCAAATGCTCCCTATTCATGCAAAGAGTACCCTAATGAATATCAATTTCAGCCAGATTGCCGTATTCCTACCAGGACTGTCTTCATTTTGATTCTTTTACCTTCTATCATATTTTAATTATCTATACCTAATTATCTGTATTGATAGTTTAATGCCCATAGATGACACATTTGATGTCAGATTATTTACATTCCATTTATTAAATCTTTCATTTCAGCTTTCTTAAGAAGTTGATCTTGGATTATAGTTAAGAATCAGAATCTTACATAATTTTCTGCCTACACAACATACATACTGTAAGTTTGGCACTGTAAATAGTTAAGCCATCATGTTAACAACTACCCTTTTACTAGAAGGTATTATAGCCTGAGACATTGCTCTAATGTATTTGCATTAATGCCCTGGGCAGGAACTCTGACCTAGCTGGGTTAAACAGTAAATTTCTTATGAATGCATTTTCTTCTCAGCTTTTGCGATGATATACAAACAATGTGTTGAGGTGTTAACTTGGAGATCCAGTTTCAGGAGGGCAGTTGTTCTTCCAGGTCGTAGACTGATTAAAAGTGCCTGGATTCTGGCAGAACTGATGCATTTTTATCCTGTAAAAAGAGAGGGAGAAAATACTGGTAGTTGTTTGGTTTTCATAACTTTCTCCAATGGTTGGATTGGTAGAAGGCATAAATATCAGAGATGGAGTTAACAATTACTAAACAGTGAAGGGAGATTGAGAACTGGGGAAATATTGCTTTCATTTTACTCATTATTCCTGGGCAGCCATCTTAACTCAACTACTCACACAGGCTCAGCAACTACTTCTATATTGATGATTCACAGGTCTTGCTTCTCCACCCTGATCTTCCTGCTTCTGTCCAGTCTTTCAATTCTGACTGTCTTTCTGTCATCACTTGGATAGCTCACCACTACTTTAAATCAACGTGGTGAGAGCTGAGGGCCTTGCATTTCCCCCTAAATCACTTCCCTTATTTGTCCATTGTTATTGACAATGCTACCATTGCTACACAGCAACTAGACAAGTGCCAGCCAGCTCAGACTGCAGGGCTATTTCATTGTTCTGTAGACTTTCAGGCTTGAGTTGAAGCCTGGGTTTTGGGACCCTCCCATCTCGCAGAGGGGTCTACACCTCCATGTGAAATTTTATAGGGGTCGGCAACTGAAAAAAGGTTGAAAACCACTGTCTTGTACTAAGGAATGCTCTTGTGGCCAATTAAGTCAATTTTAGGACAGCTTTGCACAGTGGTGGAGTGATGCAAAGCTGCCTGAGTGTGCTGGAGGATCTGTTCCATAGTGTGTGTTTGTTTGTGGTGGTTTTTTATTTGTATTACCGTAGCGCCTTGGAGCCCTAGTCATGGACCAGAATCCCATTGCTGTAGGCACTGTACACCTACACAACAAAGGGTTTGCAATCTAAATATAAGACAAGACATCAGATATCTATAGATAGACAAGGAACTACAAAGAAGCATTGAAACACTGTTGGTCAGCATGATAGGAAGTGGTCTGGTTTCAGCACCCCAGTGGCCTAACCACTGTCAGGTTTATTTAGGCATCACAGCAAAGGAGGGTTTTAAGGAGAGATTTGAAGAAGCATAATGAGATAGCTTATATACAGTGTTGGCTAATTCCTCATAGTTTCCTTTCTCAGAAATTTAGTACTTGATTCAGGTCTTGTTTATATCACTGGTAGTCAGTTGTCTGTCACTCTTACCACTTATTTGTGAGTACATGCTTGGTTTTCTTTCAGGGTAATTAATATTACACCTTGCATTGGTGGGAATAGAAATCTACAGATACTCTGACATATGAAGCATATGTCACATATAGCAACTTTGCAAATAACATTAGAATAACGTGTTACTATGGAATAGCTGCACATGGTAATGAATATTGTTAATGAGTGCTTGCTACAGTACTATGGAAATGCAACATATGACTTCCACAGTAACTGCTATCTTAACTGCATCTGCTTAACCATGTAAAACTGTTCCTTGGCAACTTTAACAGTAATTCCCCCCTTTCACTCTACATTCAAGAATAATGCAGTTAGTACTTTGTAAATAAACCTAAAATTTCAAGAGGTCATACTATATTCCTTATGTATCTGCATAAATATTTACATACTGTATATGTTATTAATATTACCCTGGGGTTACTTTCACACTGGAAACAAGTTACTTTTCTCCTGTTGAAGTCAATGTATCTGCTGTGGAAATGATTTGTTTCAACACTGGAAAATTGACTATGCTTTTGATCAAAAGAGCCATTGGTTAAGTGATTCTTATAGTATAGTCAAAACTACAGACCAGTAGCAGAAGGGCTCTCAAATAGCTAACAAGTTGATCTCATAAAGCAGGTATAATGCACCCAAAGTCAGACTAGAAATAAAAAGGATGCTTCCATCTACAGCTTTTACCTGAAAATCTTGGGATTCTTGGGTACCCAGAAGCATCAACTTGATTGTGAAACCTCTCTTACAAAAAGTGGGCCAAACTCTCAATAACAATGGGAAGACACTTCAACATTACCACCCTTTTCAGATGTTTCTGCCTCCCCACCAGCATCAGCTACCACAGCAATGAAGCCATAATAGAGCCTAGATAGATAAATAGATCTCATTTTCATGTAGACTGAGCCGTGACTGTAACTCGCTTTCATTCAAGTCTTAGGGCTGGTCCACACTAGGGGGGGGGGGAAATCGATCTTAGATACGCAACTTCAGCTACGTGAATAACGTAGCTGAAGTCGAATATCTAAGATAGGATTACTCACCCGTCCACACCGCGCGGGATCGATGTTCGCGGCTCTCCGTGTCGATTTCGGAACTCTGTTGGGGTTGATGGAGTTCCGGAATCGATATAAGCGCGCTCGGGGATCGATATATCGCGTCTAGATTAGACGCGATATATCGATCCCCGAGCAATCGATTTTAACCCGCCGATATGGCGGGTAGTCTGGACATGGCCTCAGTCTCCACTAGACACACACAAAGCAAAGAGACTCCACCATTCAGGTCAAGTGAAAAAGAACTGAGCTGTGTGTCATCCACTTACTGATAGTATTTCAGCTTGAACTGTCTCCAATCTTTCCCCTGCAGCCCATTTCATTTAACAGGATGGATGACCCAACAGAACCCTGTGGAATGCCATATTATAGAGCCCTTGGGGCATTTAAGTAATTGCCCAGCATCACCTCTGAGATTGATTAGGTAAAAGAAAAGATTGGGACTAGAATTGGTTGGGATTTTCTTCAGGAATTATTTTCCTGTGGAAAATCCAGTTATCTCAAACTTGAAAATTTGATTTTTATAGAAAATTTTCAAACCTCCACCAGGACAATAAAAATGAAATATTTCATTTCAGGCCTGTTCAACCCAAATTGGAATATTTCATGTCCTGAACTGACCTAAAATGCTTGGTTTTGAATCAGTTCAAAAAACCATAAAACTGCATTCCTTTGTGTTGTGCATTATTACACGTCCCTGGGCACATTATAGGAAATATAATCTAGCCAGGGACCTTGGCCCATAGGAGAGAATAGGAGTCAGAATTACAACTCCCATCAGGCAACAGGGAAATGCAGTTGAGTTCAGCAAACTGAAGTGAAACATTTTTATTCCACGAATGTCAGATTATTTTGGTTCTGTTGAAAATGTTGAAATGTTTCAGTGTTTCTAAATTGACAATTTTCAGAATTTCTGTTCCATCAAAAATTTTGACATTTCAACTTTTTGTTTAATTTAGGGGTGTAAATAAATGCAAAATACTGGAATTTTCTGTGGGACATAAATCCTGAATTTTGTGCCGTCTAATTGAGAACACTGAAGGGTAAGGCCATCTACCCCTTCTAGGGTCCCAAAATGCTTGTCCTTCTTCACATAGTACTTAATGGAGCCCATGGCAATGAGATAGCTACAAAACGTAATGGTTTATTAAGAAAATGTGTTCTATATTATTGACTAAAAGCCCATTATACTCCCATTTATAAAAACCCCAAATACATTTATCATAATCATTGTTGTAGTTATTGCTGTTCATATGATACAGTAGATGTATATGGCACTTTTAAGAAAAATAAAAAGACAGGTCTCTGGTCCAAAAAGTGTACAGTCTTTCTCACAGGTATGATGGCTAGTCAAGGTGGGGGAGTATAGAGAGGACAAAGTTTACAGGAGTACAAGATCCGTGGGAGCGTTATGATGCATAAGCATATGGTTAGTTCATCATTTTTTTATAAAGAATATTTAATTTTTTTAAATTAAGATCAGAAGACTCGCCAAAAATTAAATAGAAGGAACTGAAGGAGTGCAAGGCTAGGTGGTGCACATAATCAGGATGGATACCACCAGCTTGGGGAGGGAGTGTGACAGGAGGTGTGGAGTCATTTGGGTGAAAAGGAGCCAGGGACTGCCAAGTTGGCAAGATGGCGTGAATGAGTGGGGGAAGTTGGTCAGACAGAAGTCGGGCTGTGAGGGTGAGGTATTACAATATTGGAGTGGGAAGCATGAAAGATGATTTTAGATATTAGATAAATTTGAAGGAAATGATGCAAAAATCAGGTTAGCCATAAAAGAGGAGAGGTTGCAGAGGTTCAGATGACTAAGGCAAGAACCTGAGGTTTCGTAGTAGGAATAGGGAGGAAGAGAGAGATTTTGGGGAAGATGAAGGAAGAGCCCAGCAACATCTGACGTTGATAGCAATAAGAGGGTATATAGAGAGAAGAGTCAGTGTTGGTGAGAAGTTGTCCAAGGTTGACTGACAGGAACATGCTGTTATCAATTATAATAGAGAAGGGACCAACCTTTTCATCTTAAAATTATGAGTTGAAACATAAACATTTCATAAAGTTTGGCATGTTTGTTTCCCACTCTGATTTTCAGTTTCAGGACATTTATGATATACTCTTTACCAGATGAAATGGCACACACCTGTCAATGCAGTCCTCTGTGTGGGTTAACTGTTATTTCATATTTATGCCCAGCATCTGTCAAAGAATATAGTTACTACTTCCATTTTCTCACTTGAATGAAGCCATTTTAACAGGAAGCAGTTCTGTTCGTCTCTGATTCAGGAAGGTGCTTAAGCATATGCCTAACTTTAACCATGAGAACGGACCCATTGTGGTATTAAATCAATTAGATTGGTCACATCCTTAAGTTCAGATATATGCTTAAATACTTTGCTAAATTGGGATCTTAGTTTATTTGGGGAGGATTACTAGCCTATACTCATTGATATTGACACTGTTCTTTAGCTTGTACTCATGTTACTCGTGGACTTCTTTATGTTGATCTGTGTTGATGCCTAATTTTTGTCAAAGCAGCAAAGAGTCCTGTGGCATCTTATAGACTAACTGATGTTTTAGAGCATGAGCTTTTGTGGGTGAATACCCACTTTGTCGGATGCATTTTTGTCAACACCTACTGCAAGAAGAAGAAAATAATTCTGTGCAAACGATACAAATTTAAGTTTTTTGCGTATCAACTTTTATTACACATAATTCATGGTCTACATACTATGTTAGTGTATTAATCTTACAGTTAAAATTTGTGGATGAATATTGGTGACAAACAGTTAAAGACAACAGGTAGGACTTTCAGAAGTGCTCAGGATCGTCCTAATTGTCCATTCTGCTGTTGATTTCTGTGGGAGCAGAGTTAAGCCAATTCAGCTTGCTTTGGAAGATCCTGCCCTGCGTTAGTATGATATGCTAATTGAACAGGGTCAATAACTGTGTATGTCTAATATCTGGATTGCAGTATTAAATAGACTTAAATGCTCTGCAGCATGTTTTAACAGGCAACAATTTCCTATATTGAGAGTAATGTCCTTACAAGTTATAAAAATTCCAGTAGTAACAGATAATAGTAGCAAATCCCTGTTCTACTTTACTGCTGCAACAGAAGGCCCTCTTCTTTTAAAAATATCTTTTTGTTATTCCATTATCAAAAGAATGAGCAAATGTTTTATTTTAAATAAAACAGTCAGTATTTCGTTGGGGGGGGGGGAGGTGGAATATGAAGCAGCTATGATGTGAAAATAAGTCAATAGAAATACTTTTAAACACTCCTGTGCACCTGGAGGGCTCCCAGTAATGGTCTGAATGAAAAACAAAAATTTAAAAGAAAAGTTTGGGACAGTCTGTAAAAACATCAGAAATTGTTCATTTATTTTTGCAGGATAGCTGCTGGTGATGTTACTGCTCATTCCCCACTATGGTTTAGGAGAAGCATATGACATTGTGACTTTAAAATAGAGAAGTTTTAGCAGGATATTTGAATTCGTAGCCTGCAACTATTAGGCTTCAGTTACTTTTTTCAGGCTTTGGGGTAGTAGTTTTATGTGTGAATCTGAACTCTAGTCAAAATAATTGGTAAGGGCTACAGTGAAAACTACCTCCCTGCTCACACCCCCTGTTAATCTTTGCCATCCCTTGTTCTGGTTTCCTCCTTCATTTCTTCCTTCTCTTTGCTTTTGTCTAATATTTTTTTTAAACAATCCTTGCTAACATATATAAACTTTCTTGATAGTCTTCTTTCCATTCATCTTGCTGTGGGGGGGATGATGATGATGACCAGGTATTTCATTTAGATCAGTGGTTCCCAAACTTTAACAGCCCGTGAACCTCTTTCACGAAATTGTGAAATCTTGTGAACCCCCTCCTAAAAATGAATATTTCCAGGGATTTAAGTTTAAAGTTCCTCAGTGTGATGGTTGCGCTTGCTTTGCTTTGCTTTGCCATGTTAGTCTGGATCTGTAAAAGCAGCTGCTTTTGGAGAAGAAAAAAGTCTCAGGTCTGGTAACACAAACTGCTAACAACCAACAAACTAGAAAATGAGAAGATTCACTCAAGTCTCACTGAAGCAAAACAGCATTCCAGAGACAATGATAATTACTGAGGCACCTTAACACTGCTACACTGGCCACAACGTGCTTCTGCCTGGTTTTGATCACAAACAGCTTTACTTCCGCCACAAGGGTTCCCTGCGAGGGACAAATTAGCTTGGCCCATCCCCCACGTGCAGCATGGCCCCTGCTCACTCTGCCCTCGTTGCCAACTTCCCCTGTCCGACAAAGACAGGGGTCTGAGCAGCCACCTGTGCATGTGGGGTCTCAGCTGCCGGTCTGCCCACCGTGGGGCTCAGGCTACTGGCCCCACGCCAGGGTCTGGGCTGCTGGCTCTGCACTCTGTGGGGCTTCGGCTGGATGACCCCGTTGAGTGCTCCGGTCCACTGAGCGTGCGCTGCAGGTCCCGCTGACTCCCTGGGCAGGGCTGCCGGCCCCAACTGCCCAGCCCAGCTCTTCCTGGGGCTCAGGCTGCCAGCCCTGTGCGGAGTGCTAGGGATCGGGCTACTGGCTCCCCTGCTGACGGGGGCAGGTCTCGGGCTGCCAGCCCAAACTGCCCGGCCTCGCTGTCCCTGGGGTTCGGGCTGCTAGCCCGTTACAGAGCACTGGGGTTCATGTTGATGGCTCCCCTGCTAACAGGGGCAGGGCTTGGGGTGCCGGCCCTGCACGGAGCGCTGGGGTTCAGGCTGCCGGCTCTCCCGCTGATGGGGGCAGGGCTTGGGTTGCTGGCCCCAACTGCCTGACCCCGCTGTTCCTGGGGCTCGGGCTGCCAGCCCCGTGCAGAGCGCTGGGGTTCAGGCTGCCGGCTCCCCTGCTGACGGGGTTCGGGCTGTTGGCAGGGCCGGTGCAACCATTTAGGCAAACTAGGCTGTTGCCTAGGGTGCCAAGATTTGAGGGCACCAAAAAGCGGCGTCCCCAAAAATTTTTTTATATGGTTGCAGCCGCTGCTGCTGGAGAGGTAGTCTGAGCTGCCCGCGGAAGCAGCTGCCTGCAGCCGGCAGCCCAGGGTGCCCCCGGGGTCAGCGCGCCGCCGCGGCAGCCCGGCAGCCTAGGGCGCCCCCGGAGTCAGGGTGCCGGCCTGGCAGTCCAGAGGTTCGGGCTGACGGCGGCTGCGCTGACTCAGGGGAATCCCTGAGCTGCAGGCAGAGGCTCAGAATCCCTCTCCCTCCCAGAGCAGGGGCTCCAGCCTCTGCAATTTTTCTAGTTGCCGGCGGTGGCGCCGGCGGCTGGGCAGAGCTGCGCAGCTCTGCTTAGGGCACGTGGCAGGGGCCCTGCGACAGCGGCGCAACACCAGGGCTTCGCTTCTGGAGGAAAGCCGCAGTTATCCCCTGGCTCAGCCTCCACGTCAGCCCCAGCGAGGGGCACGGAGAAGAAAAGAGCCTCAGCAGTGGTCTGGTGGAGCGGAGGAAGAAAGGAGGACCCCAACGCTCATGCATTTGGCAAGGTAAGCAAGTGCCTCCCCACAGGTCGGCCTCAGGTGCCTGTGCTCCTGCCCTCTTGGTCCTTGGCTAATCTCTGCTCCTGCTCCCGCTCCCCTTGTGCCTGGATGGCTGGAGAGAACAGCAGCCTGCAGAGCTGAGCTGCCCCAGTTCTCCCAGGCACCCGCTGACCCCATCCCCCTCACAGCCCTGACCCCCAGCTCCGAACCTAGTCCTTCTGAGCTGGAAACCCCCTCAAACCCATCCCCCCCCACAGCCCTGAACCCCAGCTCTGAGCCCAGCCCCTCTGAGCTGGACACCCCCCTGACCCTATCTCCCCACATCCCTGAGCCCAGCCCCTGTGAGCTGGGCACCCCTGAACCCAGAGCCCAGCTCCCCACCCAGCCGTGGGCAACAACAGCACCACCCCCAGGCAACAACAGCCCATTGGTACCAACTATCACAATCACCCAGCAACTGCCCATTATGTAATTGCAAGTGTATACAGACCATTACAGCTTTTAATGTTTTTAAATACTGTATTTAGTTTATTTTCAAATTATTACAAATTAATTTTTGAATGTATTTCACTAGTTATTTTTTACATTTCCTAATACATGTTACTATAGTATTGCAAATGTTTTATGGAAGGGGCCCCCGATTTTGCTTTGCCCAAGGCCCCCTGAGTCCTCTGGGCGGCCCTGTCTGAGTTTTAAGTCCTGCTGCTGTGTTTTGCCTGTGAGTGACCCCCATAGCAGCTGCCTGAAGAAGTGCTTGGGGGAATCATGCAGAAGGAGCGTGATATTTGTTTGAGTTCTCTCCTCATGGAGGCTGTGCTCCACTTGGTGCAGGACAGCAGTCTCAGCAGGACTCTAGGCCCAGCACCTTGCCTCAGTTTGTAGATTTGTAGTGCACCCATCACTGGGCTCAGTCTGGCACCGCTACCCCTCACCAGTGCCCAAGAAGCAGTCAAAAAAGTTGGATGGACTGGTTAGGTTAGTCGTCATGCTGTTGCTTGGCCAGTGTAGAGACCACTGAATGCATAGTATTCCTCTGTGATGTTCTGTCCTGAGCAAAATTGACATGTTATGAGGTAGTTCCTGTGAGGGACAGGTGTCTGTTTATGTATCCAGCCATCACGTCTTAGGTCTTCTTAGGGGGGAGCTTTTCCATCCTGCTTTCATTGGTGACATCTGTGATGCTCTGGTAGACATCTATGAAGACAATACTCTGACAGGATCATCTGGCAATACATCACGAGTTGATGCAAAGGCTCTTACAAAAGCCATTTCTAGTTTCAAGTTTCTTGTTTCTCTTGTTTTGTGGTATGACATATTGTTTGAGATCAACATAACTAGCAAACAACTTCAGGCAAAAGAATTTGATATACGTGATGCCATTAATCAACTTGGAGAAACCAAGAAGTTTCTTGTGGGCCGCAGAAGTGACGCAGCCTTTGAGAAAACATTGGTAGATGTAGGTGAACTTGCGAAGGAGTTGGATGTACCGGCACTTTTTGAACCAGATCCAATCTGTATTAGAAAGAAGAGGAAGCAGTTCACATATGAAGCAGATGATGAAACTATTTATGATCCGAAAGAAAAATTCAAAGTGAACTTTTACTTTGCAGTCATTGACACAGCAATACGTTCGGTTGAAGAAAGATTCACATTGATGCAGCAAATTAGTTCAGTATTTGGCTTCATATATGATGTTTACAGTTTGCAAAATAAAACACCAAAGCAAATTATGGAACATTGCTTGAATCTGGAGAAAGCTTTGCAACATGGTGAATCCAAAGATATTGATGCCTTTTACTTGTGCAGTGAATTGCAAGCTATTGCAAGACGAGTCCAAAGGAGTTCATCACCGCAAGATGTATTGAACTTCATATGGGAAAATAAGCTGACAGTGTCCCTAACACAGTTATTGCTCTTCGCATCCTCTTGACTCTCCCAATTTCTGTGGCCAGTGGTGAGCGAAGCTTCTCGAAGCTCAAGTTGATAAAAACATATATGCGAACATCAATGTTGCAACAAAGACTTGTTGGGCTATCTACCTTGTCAATAGAACATGACATTGCTCACAGCATTGACTTGGAGGAACTTCTTTCTAAATTTGCTAAACTTAAAGCGCGGAAACATAAATTCTAAATTATAACATGTTACTCTGTGACCGTGTATTGTATATAATGTATGTGATTGGGGGGGGGGCGCAAGATGGAAGTTTCACCTAGGGCGCAAAATATCCTTGCACTGGCCCTGGCTGCTGGCCCCAACTGCCTGGCCCCGTTCTTCCTGGCGCTTGGGCTGCCAGTCTCATGTGGAGTGCTGGGGTTTGGGCTGCTGGCTCCCCCGCTGACAAGGGCAGGGCTCGGGTTGCCAGCCCCAACTGCCTGGCCCTGCTCTCCCTGGGGCTTGGGCTGTCTTCCCTGGAACTGGGTCCCACCTGCTGCCTCCAATGCCCGGGGTCCTCTGGCTGCCATTAGTGAAATTTTTTTGGTGAACCCCCTGAAATGTTTGGTGAACCTCTGTTTGGGAACCACTGATTTAGATACAGTTTTACTCCTGGGGGAATTCTGCGGGACTGCATGCCTGCAGAAAACACCCTACTCCCTGCAGAACTCCTGTGCTTCCGTGCCGAAAATGGCAGGGAAGCAAAGGGAAGCCATGTGGGGCTGGAGGGTGACCATGGGTGCAGTTTGGGGGGAGGGGATTGTCCCCCCCTCAAACAGAGGCAAGACAATAGGGGGGATACATGGGGTTATGTGCCACTGTTCCCCCCCCCCATTTCTGCAGAGCTGCCCAGCTGAAGGAGGTTGTATCTCAGCTAGCTCACTTTGCTGTTAAACGCTGCCTCCTGGGTCCCAGTGCCAGTTGTGCTCTCTTTCTGTGTGCTGGGAGCCTTCCTGTTTTCTATGCAACTGAGTGCCCACGGAGGGGCTGGGTAATAGAGTTGCCCATTTTGATTGGACATATTCCTGGAGATTTAATCACCTGACATAATCTTTAATTCCTGGAGACTTCAGGCCAGTCTTGGAGTTTTGGCAACCCTACTGGGTAAGGGGTGTGTGTGGGGGGAAATGAGGAAGGAGGGTGAGGGGGTGGGGGAAAGAGGCAGTGGGGAAGGAAGGGGGTGGAATAGGGCAGGAGGAGGGGAATGTGGGGCGGGGGATGAGATGGGGAAGAAAAAGGCGATAGGGGAATCACGGGGGAAGCGGGAACCTGGCATGCAGTGTTCCCTCAGCAGCAGCTGGGACTCCCCCATTAAGCAGGCCCATTGAACCCTCACCCTACCTCTACACCTGGACCATGCCAACGAGCCCCCCACATACCCTCACTGAGTCCCAACCACCTGCACTTGGACCTCCCCATCAAGCCCCACTCCCCCAGCACCTGGACCTCCCCACTGAACCCACCACACTCAGACCTTCCCCCGCTGAGCCCCATCTCCCCTTACCCCGCCACCCCCAGCGCTGAGCCCTAACCACCTTCATCTGGATCCCCTGCACAGTCCCATTGCCCCTGCACCCCCACCCCCCAGTGAGTCCCTATGCATCCAGATCTCCCATTGAGCCGCCTGCACTCAGATTGCCCCACACAGAAACCAGTCATCCCGTGCCTGGATTCCCCAACACTAAGCCCCTCCACACTTGGATCCTGCTGGGCTGATCCTGCCCATCCACATGTGGCGCAGAGGGTCAGGGCCCCGGGGTGTTTTTGGGGCAGGCTCAGCCCTTGCACTGTGTTAGGGTCAGGTGCAGCCTCATTGCCGACTCCTTGTACTGGGGAAGATGTGGGTGCTTCAGGGTGATCTTCCACCTCAATGTAGCCAGTGGCCTATGTTCCCCACTGTCATGCTGGAGCCACATTTATTTATTGACAAATAAAACTTTCAGCATTTTAAAATATTGTGTGCATAAGTTTTATTTTTTTGGCATAGAATTCCGTCGGGGTAACAATTTGTAGTATGTAATATTAAGGTCAAGAAATCGAACAGTCAAGACAGGGAGTTCCAGAAGTTAGGGCCTTTGCCACAACATTAATTTAGCCATGTTTTCCTTTCTGTAAATTTTATGGTATAGATTAAATAGCATAAGACAACTATCTAGATAGCTAGAATGTCTGGCCCTTATGTGGATGGAAGTGGAGAGCTAATGGGGCCTTCTGTTTCACCTCCACCCAGTGCAGCCTAAAGGGGAAAGCAGAATTTCACTCCCTCCGTTCAAGAGGTGCTGGGACTGCTGCATCCCATTTCTTTTCAGGATGCGTGGCAGCCCAAATGAGGCAGGCAGTTGGAGATGGATGACACCCTAAGTGGGGTAGAATGACCAGGACCCAAACCCTCCTACCCCCTTCCTTCCCAGTGTGGGGAGGCCCACAGAGTGGGAGCAGCACACTGTAGACCAGACCATAGTGGGTTGTAATAGTAAGTGTGCCCTCTGCATGCCAGGGGATTCAGGGTGTTCCTCTGCCAGGGCAGAATGTGTCCTGATGCTCTCCCTGTGGTGGTGCTACTTTGTATTGCCCCATTAACATGGGCTATGTGTAAATGGCATAATCTAATTCATAAACAGTAATGCCCTAAGGTTTTAACATGGCAAGCAAGACTACAAATGATACATACTGTATGTGCATTGTGGCTAAAGATGGAATTTTAACTTTTGGAATTCCCTAAACCTCGAGTGCTCAATTTCTCGTATTCAGTGGCATATTAATGTCTTCTATCTAATATCCTGGATTTTTTTGTTTTGTTTTTCATTTTCCCTTTTCAAATGCTAGAGTGATTCCAAATCATTGTAAAGATGCTTCAACTCCATTAAATCATTTTATCCATGATCTTTAAAATGTGGTGTCCTTAATGGAGGCATTGACTGAAGGGGTCCTTAGTATACGGGTCCTTATCTGCACCTCTCAGCTTTGTAAACTACTGTTGGTTAAATGTGTCGGGGGTGGAATATAAAATTCCAGCAGATGTGCACAAACATGCTAATTTTAAACATGAAAATGACTTGAACAAGTTTTTCTCAACTCTTGAATTGTTTCTCAACTCTTGTAGTGGGAACTTCAATACAAACTGATTTTGATGTCTATTTCTTCAGCTATGCTGGAGTTATGGGAATGCAAGAATTTTGGAACATATGGATAAAGTGTGATGTTTCTCTCCCCCAGATTTTCACGTAACTCAAAATGGCTGAACTGTGTTTGCTTTAACTTTCCAGAAACGTTCACTGTTGGGCTGAGACCAAGCATGGACACTGCAACTCAGATGGAATTCTTATGGCATCACCAGAAGATGTTTACTTAGTGGGGGTAGTTTAATTCAGGGGTAGGCAACCTATGGCACGTGTGCCAAAGGCGGCACACGAGTTGATTTTCAGTGGCACTCACACTGCCCGGGTCCCGGCCACCAGTCCGGAGGGCTCTGCATTTTATTTAATTTTAAATGAAGCTTCTTAAACATTTTATAAACCGTATTTACTTTACATACAACAATAGTTTAATTATGTATTATAGACTTATAGAAAGAGACCTTCTAAAAACATTAAAATGTACTACTGGCACGCAAAACCTTAAATCAGAGTAAATAAATGAAGACTCGGCACACCAGTTCCGAAAGGTTGCTGACCCCTGGTTTAATTGTTTACCCCTCTCTCACAGCAGATTAATAATAACCCTAACCTCCTCTGCTGTTTGCCTTTCTTCATTTAGGCCCCAATTTAGGGAAGTTCTTAGGGATGAACTTAAGCACATATTTATTTGACATAGTTCTTAAGCACATTCTGAACTTTAAGCACATGAGTAGTTCCATTCACTTCACTGGGGCCACTCACATGCTTAAGTGAATCAAGGCTCTAATTGGAATATCCTACTAGTGTCACTGGTGACAAAAAGTGGAAGATTTTTATTATCATGAGTAGGGAAACATGGAAATGCAAAGATTGGAGGGCAGGGGGATGTGTTTATTTCGCTGATGAAAGTTGCCAGATTATCAGCACTAGAAAGTCTTCTGTTTATTGACAAGAGGTTAACCTTTGGAAACTGAAATGCAAACTTTACTAGGCTGTCCCACCAATGTACCTCAATTCTGACCTCAAGGAATCACCTCTAGGGGTTAGAAGGAGTTCAGTGTGGGCAGCTCTCCATTCAACATTGGACTGTTTCATCAGTTTCCTATAAGCCATTAAATGGGCATTTTGATTTCAATTATTTCTGTAGGATGATTTATACAGTACAAGTGGTCCGCATGGCAGTAACAATACTCTGAACTGTCCAGTCCTCTTGCTCTCAAGGGCTTTGAAACCTGCACTGATTGAAGCTTTGTATGAATCTCTGGCACCAGTTCAGAATGTAATGAGGATTAATTTTTTTTTAAAATTAATGACTTATTTGGCAATAATTGATGCTCATGAAATTTTGTAAATCTCTTAGTACCTTCTTCTCTCTTCTCCAATTTCAATGTGATGACCTCGTTAAGGGTATGATCCAGAGCTCCCTTTTTTGGCTTTTCTTAGGCTGTTTGGAGGAAGTCTTGTCTAGTGGTTATGGCACTAGTGTGGGACTCAGAAGACCCATGTTTAGTTCCCTGCTCTGCCATAGACTTCCTGTGTGACTGCTGACAAATAACTTAGTCTCTCTGTGCCTTGGTTTCCCATCCGTAAAATGTGAATAATTGTACTTCCATACATCACAAGGTGTTCTGAGGATAACTGCATTAAAAAGATGGTTATGTGCTGTGATATTATGGTAATGAGAGCCAGACAGAGTGGAGGAGGTTTTGCCCTCCCATCTCTTCCCCATCATAGACCTAGACATCTGCACTTTAAAGAATGGTTTCAGAGTAGCAGCCGTATTAGTCTGTAACCGCAAAAAGAACAAGAGTACTTGTGGCACCTTAGAGACTAACAAATTTATTACAGCATAAGCTTTCGTGAGCTACAGCCCACTTCTTCGGATGCATAGAATGGAACACACATCCGAAGAAGTGGGCTGTAGCTCACTAAATCTTATGCTGTAATAAATTTGTTAGTCTCTAAGGTGCCACAAGTACTCCATCACTTTAAAGAATGTAATTGAAATATTATCTATGCATCCTGTTAGAAAACTACTAGCAAAACCTGCGTTTTTATAATTTAAACAAAGAGATGGTATAGCTTTGTTTTAGAAGAGCATTCTGGTTACGTCTCTTTCCATAGCACAAACACAGACCTAGAAGGGGTCATAGAATCTACAGAATCCACAGATGGGTCCTTGAGCTCTGGGGACACCTGCTGCAGACTCCTGAATGAGCTGCCTTTTTCTCCCCACTTCAGGTATCTTCCACAGTGTGAAAGGGGGCTCCAGTGAAATGTTATGCATCTCCCAGCTACATTAATGTCAGCGGATTCCTTGCAAGGTGGATTGAGAAGACAAAATGTCCCCTTCTGGCATGCTTCCCCCTTGTGCAGCAAGGTCTTGTGGAAAGTGGAGACCGATGAATCCTCCTACTGTCTTCGTAAACAGAGTTTGCATGTGCACAGAAAGAATTCACCCCTCACCAACCTTAGGAGAATGCTCTGCTCCCCAGTCAGTAACAGAAACCAAACTCTACAAAGTAAGGGTATCAGAATCTGACTCTTCATGATCCCAGATCTTTAGAGTTATTTCTCCCAAGTGTTTCACTTCACCTTTAATGATGGGACTGTTGAGTTCACTGTGTGGCTAGCCCTCAGTACATCACCTTAGTATCTTCCCCAGACCTGAAGAAGAGCTCTGTCTCTCACCAACAGAAGTTGGTCCAATAAAAGATATTATCTCACCCCACCTTACCTGTCTCATCCTGCGACCAATATGGCTACAATAACATTGCATATGTCATCTAAGACAGTCTGAAGAAGAGATTAATCTGTTTTTTCTAGATTTTTATTTTAAGACCTGCTGCCCCCTCTTCCCTTTCAGTGCTCACAAAATACTTGCTATATAAAACTTAACCCATGTATAGTGTGTGAGGAGGGCCAGACAAATATCCCAGCATGTTCTCCATCTGTTCCTTTCAACTGTATATCATTCCACGGCAAACCCATCATTATAGACCCAAATTCACTCTTGTTACAGTCTCAGAAAAATATATTTTCACCCCACTACTGCCTTTTAAAAAACCACAACAAAACCACGGAATAATCTGAGCTGAATAATAAATTTCTTATTGTGGAAAAATTTATATTAAAGAAGTGATGCCGATATGACTTCAGTCTTGTGAGTTTTTGTTTAAATGAGGTCCTTGATATTGTGGCTCACTGTTGCAGTTGAAAGGAGTTTGTTCCACATTTGAGCTTTGTTAAATTGAGAACTTTACTGCCCAGCCAGAGACAATGATTAATCTATATTAAATGGGCAGCAATAATGTGATTTGAGCATGAAAAGGGCTCGCTTTTAAATGAAAAATATGGAAGGTTGAAGGAAATAGTTTACATAATCTGTAAACTAGTTAAGCAGCTGAATATTTAAGATGGTTGAAATTGAAGCTTAGTTGCCCTCTAGGGGTTTTATGTTAATACAGCACGTTAGGTTTTGATTTTGAAAGGAAAGGTATGAGATCGTTGAAATACCTACCGAGTGAAGAGGGTGTTCTGTTTTTGTTTTTTTAATAAATAATAGTTTATCTGGTTTGGAGCCTGGAAGCAGTTAAGTAAAGACTTTGTGCTAGATTCTGAATTCGTTTCCAGGGGGGAACACATCCACTGTAATTATACTTAAATCAGTGGAGTTACCTCGTATTATCCACTTGTAAACAAGTTCAGAATAATGCTCTGTTTTCAGCCTCTAGTGGGGCCCAGCTATTCTCTTGAGGCTCCAGTCTAGTATTCTGTCCGTTAGATACTGCTCTCTCATCCTACAAAGATCTGAGTACCCTCAACTCCCACTGACTCTGAGAATTAAAGGCTCTCCGCTTTCCATAAGTTCATGATCTTGTTGCTCAACAACCCCTTTCACTCATGTCTTTTAGTTCTATTTTGGGTCATTCTCCCTCCCCTCCATATTTGCTTCTCATCTTCATCTTTCTGACACCCAGGTATCAATTCCCACCTATAGTCTACCAAAAATTAAGTCTCAGATAAATCTATTGCAAACTATCAATACCTTATGGTTTCAGAGTGAGGTCATTATGTGGAGAACTTTTTCTGAATCTTTCCTCATAGGAGCCACCTAGCACTGTTAAAACTGTGATTGAACTTGCATTCATTTTTGTTGTTTAATTGCAGCCCGGGCATCATTATGACTACTTTTCATTACCAAACTGCTTGGAAAGCAATTCATTAGAGTTGAGCAGTCCTATCTCATTTTTGTCTGGTGTAGAATGTTTGTGCTGTGGAAAGAGAGATGACCAGAATGCTCTTCTAAAACAAAGCTATACCATCTCTTTGTCTAAATTATAAACATGCAGGTTTTGCTAGTAGTTTTCTAATGGAACACATAGATAAATTTCAATTACATTTTTTAAAGTGTAGTTGTGTGTTTTAAATATTTAATGTTTTGTTTATGCAAACATTTTTAGCTCTTCCAGTCTCATTACTCTTATGAAAAGATATTATATCCCAAAAGGAATACATATTTTTAAAAACTATTTGTGTCATTCAAATTAAAAGCTTTGAGGGAAAAAGCCACCCTTCAAATAAATATTTCAAAAACCTAATGGAATCCAACTTTTAAAACACATACTACAGGTGCACTCACAATAAATATGCAAACACTTGTCTCCTTCCAAACCCCAAATGTGTTTAACATACAGTTACCTCATCTGCATACAATGTGGGGGTTTAACTCTGTTGCAGCTGTAGGCCCTGATTCTGCTATTGCCTCTATTGGTATAAATCAAGGGTATTTCTATTAGTCAGTGGCACTTCGTAGATTTTATATTTATGTGAGATCAGACCCAAGTCCACTGTGCCATGATTTGACAAACAGACTTCCGGTCTTTCTGTTTTCTGGTTCTTTCACAGTTAAGAAGGTATTTTTTGGCCAAAGGCTTGTTTTCAACCCCTCTGCTTGTCTGTAAGTGTTTCAGTTTACATAACTTTTATACAAGCATCTAATAACTGGCTTTATTTTGGAGATGTGGTAGCTCCTGTATAGTGAAGTTAAAACCAGGTTTTATTAATAAAGCCCTATACAGATACTCTTTTGGTTTAGTACTAACTGTTTGGTTACCATGTGCACTAATGTCACAGAAGCAGCTATTGATAGACTGTGGCATGGTATTCCCTATAAGCTTGGGCACTGTATCACAGCCTCAATTGTCTGTGTCTGTCCACCAGTCACAGCAAACAACTTCCCTCATCAATTCTGCTCTGAGCAGTGGCTATTGGGTTGCAGACCTTGGATTTGTGGTGGCAGTCTTGCCCCTTCCTACTTCTTTCTCTCCCCTGTCCATCCCCACCTGGCAGTTCATATCCAGACTGTGGCTCTGGGACTAGTGATGCAGGAAAATCCTACACCCTGAGCTCAGCTAAGTCCCCAAGGGGACTTGCCCCTTCATCAGAAGTCTTGCTGACAAGGACAGGTCCTCATCAGAGTCACTGAGCAGATGAGCTCAGGCTTATTCCCTATTTTTACACACGTTTATTTATTAAACTTGTTATAGAGCAGTGGTAACTCCTCCATAGTGAATTTGGTCATAAACTTCCATTAATAAACCCCATGTTGATTTGGCTTAGAAGATTGCTTTGACCTGAAAATAACCAGATTTATGCTGAATGTTTCTGAAAAGTCTGAAATAAAAATTAAGGTGTTTTAGTGACCAGTAACTCAAGCCTTACACTGGTTTGAAATTTTGGCTTTTGTCTAATGTGTCATCGTCACGCTCTAGATCAAAAATAACTTGTTATCCCTTTGAAGATTGCATTTGGTTATATCTCCTTGAAAGCTCATTAGCAACCATATTTGAAGAAAATGGGTGGTGACTGAGCCAAGTGCACTGATTACAAGCAGAACTGAGCAGTATTTTGGAAAGGTGATCGAAAGGACTCTAAGAGCACTCTGATTGAGGCATTGATTCAGGAATGTACTTGACCAAATTGATGTCAGCAGGACAAACACATGCTTAGAGTTACGTGCTCTAAAGTCATTTCCTGAATCAGGGACTGAAAGTCTTGTGATATACTACTTGTATGTAGTGCATTCTCACTATTTTCCATAACCCTTACAAAATACGAGTCACTCTTGCTCGTAGTGCATTTTTGCTGAAAAAATATTTTCACAACAGTTTCAAAGCTACTGGGGGAATTTGGATGTTGGCTTTCAACCATTATTAAGTTGGCCAATATTATTCACTCTCTAAATAAGCTGGCTGCTCCTCCAAGCCATGAATTTGAACTTTTAAAAATTGTACCCTCGTTTTGTGTATGTAAGTGAATGAAGAAGTGTAATTAAAAAAACCCACTACTTAAGAAGTCCCCAACCCACAAGTACTTTGTTCAAAAGCAGTTCAAGTTGCTAAGCTGTGATAGTGTACTCAACTATTACTAAATGTTGAATACCCAACTATTTAAAAAATATGGAAACAAACAGTTGAGGAAATCATAAATCTTATACTGCCCCGTATAATCGAACATACACATTCTTCTTTTCAAGTACAGATATGTGCATATTTTATCTCAACATGGCAGCTGTAACAAGGACCCAAAATATTCTTTTTTAATGATAAATTTCAGTATGTAAGCACAGCATAAAATGCTTCTGAAAAAGAAACATTAAAATATATGATCCAGAGTCTATCACTCTTACTCGATTGAGTAGTATCTTTCTTCACCAGCAGTCCAGCTCTCAGCCATGTACATTTGTAAAATGGGAGGCTGCTCTTAAATATTTGGCTCTATATGTTTAAAGCAAGATAAGAATAACATGTTACACATCCTGTACTGGGGATGGAGCCATAACAATTCACAGGGAGTTCCATGCAGGACTCTGACTTGGGATGCACAGTTGCTTCCCAATAGATAGGAGGAGTTTGCGCCTCTAGGATGGTGCCGCATACTCCACAAAGAGCCTGGTCAACTGTCTGGGGGCATGTCTTCACTGGCCATGTTAAAGCACTGCTGCTGTGGCAGCACTTTAACATGGCTTGTGTAGTCACAGCATAGTGCTGGGAGAGAGCTCACCCAGTACTCTAAAAAGCCCCACCTCCACGAAGGGCTAGCTACACTTCCAGCGCTGGTGCATTGTCTATACTGGCATGTTACAGTGCTGAAATTTGCAGTGCTCGTGGGGGGTGCTTTTTCACACCCTGGGTGAGAAAGTTACCGTGCTGTAAAATGCCAATGTAGAAAAGAAGCCCTGGCTGCGATTATGGTACTGTCTCTTTCGTGCAACACTTTAGGGTGGCTTGTGGCCCTGTGAGCAAAAGGAGGATTGTGATTGCCCTGTTCCTGCATGGGGGTACATGGTGGCTGGAAGCCAGGTTGCAGCCAGCCACAACTCCCCTCTCCTGGCCATCCCCTGTGAAGGGACACAAGACATGATCTGGTTCCAGCTGTGGAAGATTTGTTATTTATTCAGACAAGAAACACACACAATATTATATTCTGTATGTTCCATTTAATTTTGAATGGAAAAGGTCCTTCCACAGAAAGTACAGTGACTTGATTAAGCAAAGATGAAATAGTGTTAAGCCTCAGCTGCTGTAGCTGTACAGTTTTTGGTATGTGACTGCCACTCCAGGAGAAGAACAAATTGCTTTATCTCCATCTTGTGGTGGAAAGAGGTCTTCTCTTTAGACTGTGCTCCTGGCTTGTTGCCAGTGTAGCTACTCACCATGTATCTCTGCTTTTACAGACTGACTTTCTTTAGGCAGAGAGTTCAGCTAAGGAGTCAGTCACTATGAAGTGGCTGTATTTTATCAACTATGTTACACTTGCTTTCAGATGCCTCTGTACGTGGGACAGCTTCTCCCAAAGGAGAGGGGAAAAAGCAGCACTGAGGCTACGTTGCACTGCTCAAGTCCGATGTAGGTTGCTTATATAGAACCAGGCATTGACAGGCAGTAGCCACGGGGGAGCTTGCATTTGTTCCAGTTCTGCCTCTTCCAGCGCCTGATATTGTAACATTTGATGTCAAGGATTATTAGCATAGGGTGGGGAGAAAAATTAAATTAAAACCACACTCTTAAAGGTAGCACTTGTTTGAAGCAATTTTGATGAATAGACTTGAAGATGACTACATTTGTTGCATACTATATATTTGCAACCTGACAAAGCCTACTCACTTTTTACAGCTATTTTGACCTGAGAAATCTATTTGAAAGCAGGCATTCTAGAGATGACAAAAACCCAAGCAACTAAGTGTAAAGTAAATTAAAGGAGAGTATGTGCACTTCAAAGAACATCAAGGTGTTTTTCATGATAGGCTTTTAAAAGCATTTCTTCCTCGTATTAATGAGCCTTAAAGGCTTAACACGTCTTTTTTTTCCATCGTGGAGAGGAGGGGTGTTTGCTTTTTACACTGTTCTTTTGGTTTATTTGCACATCTAGGTGGAGGTGCTAGAACTGACTTTTTTTTTTAATTTAAAACAATATATGGTAGCATTTTTATTTTGTGCAAAAACCACGTACGGAATAGAAAGAAGTCAGATCAGGTCAAATGTTGAGCCTGGTAACTCTGGACAATATACTTTGCTATTTGCTTCTTGCCCTCTATCATTTCTTCTGCCCCAACTCTCTTTTGCTACTGTTTAAGTTGAAATTCTATTGAAATTGTTGTGCCATTGAGATATGGCAGTTACCTTTTAGCAGCAGTGCGTGTCTTCCAAGTGTCCCTTGAACCATCAGCTGTAGTCAAAAAGTAAACTTCAGTTACACTTTTAAGATACAACATTGAAAAAAAATCTTTTGTTGTAGCTATGTCATTATTTAGTAAATCACTTACCCCCACTCATGTTCAGTTTTACATTTTGATTTTGAATCAGATTGCTTTTCATGATATCTTGTCTTTTAAATATTTTGCTTTTTTAAACACAGGTGAAACTGGGCTATTCCTTTTCTTTCTTCAGAATTTATTTAAGAAGTTAAGACCTTTTATGTTTTTCAGCACCTGTATACTGTGATGGTATGAAACACAGGATAAACAGAGTTGGCAAGTAATGTGGGAGAAATAAACATGAATTATTTTGATATTACAGCAGTAATTAATCAGTTGCAGTTGTGCAAGGTGCTGCACCAATAGTTAAAAATGGCCATTAGAATTGCCCTACTGCGTCACACCTTTAATCCATCTAGGTCACTGTCCAATCTCTTACCGCAGCAGTCAGCGCTAGCTGAATCAGGGGAAGATGGAAGTAATCCTGCATCAGGCAGTTATGGAATAACCCCATTCCTGCAAAAAGGTTCTTTCTAAACCTCATAAATCCAAGTCTGTACTGTGCCCTGAAGCCATTCCCAAATTCCTTTTTAAATCCTTACTGTTATAACTGTAGTAGTTATCTATATTAATGTCCAGTATTGAGCTGTGCTTAATTATTGGCCTAAGTAATATTTTGTGGCAATCCGTTCCACAGGCTATGTGCATTGTGTGAAAAATTTCCTTTCACTGCCTTTTGCTTTTGTTGAATATCCCTTTGTTTGTCGTCCTATGAGACAAGGAGAACAGAAGTTCAGTCTGCCTTCTCTATGCCATTAATTATTTTGCACATCTTTAGAGTGGAAAAGAATATGAGTGGGCAGATAGATTTAAAAGAGCAGGACTTTCTTCTCATAAAAGTTTTTCCATGCCTCTAATCATTTGAGGCCCTATCCTGAAAAAGATAACATTTGCTATAACTTTTTGCAAAAAGGGAAGTAGAAGAGTAGTTGAATGGTAAAGTCTCTATTTCAAATGTTACTTTGTTACCCTGACTTAAAAAAACCCAAAAACTTTATGGACGTTATACTCAGTGCTTAATTTGTAACGAAAGAGGTGCCCAGGATCTGGCAATTTTTTACTTTCATAACTGATTCAGCAAGCCAGAGGTGCTGGGATTATTCACTGCCAAACCTAGAGGTGCTGGGGCTCAGCCCTGGCACAAATTAAACACTAATTGTAGTTTCCTTTCATTGTATAAAATGCACATTATATTGTAATGTGTGTCTAAAGGCAATTAGTTTTAAGACCATAGTTAAATTTAAGGAACTCCCAACAGTCAGGCTAAGAGCATTCTCCAAACTGTTTTGTTTTTTTTTTAAATAAATCTCTTAAACCTAGTTCTTTTTTATTGGGGGAAAAAACAAACAAACTCAGGGCTGAAAACTTACATCGGCATAGCTTTGTCTTTCCGGGATCTGAAAAATGCACATTTAAGAAACTTAACTATGCTAACCTAAACCCTGGTGCAGACAGCGCTAGGTTGATGGAAGAATTCTTCCCTCGACCTAGCTCCAGCCTCTTGGGAGAACCCCTCCTGTCATTGTAGTGAGTGGTTATGCTGAAGTGCTACAGTGACACAACTGCAGCGGTGCTGCTGTAGCGTTTTAAGTGTAGACATGACTTAAGAATTGTGATCTTTGCATGTTTAGAAACTAAAGTAGGGTTTCATTTTACCCAGCAGCTATACAGCCAATAAGCAGAGGAAGCAAAAAGTTAACCTATCCTATTCCCAGAGCTATGCTGACATTTTAAAGCAGTGGCTCTCAAACATTTTTTACTGGTGTCCCCTTTCACATAGCAAGTCTGAGTGCAACCGCCCTTATAAATTAATAACTTTTTATATATTTAACACTATTATAAATGCTGGAGGCAAAGCAGGGTTTGAGGTGGAGGTTGACAGCTCGTGGCCCACCATGTAATAACCTCCTGACCCCCTGAGGGTCCCGACCCCCAGTTTGAGACCCCCTGTTCTAGATGATGCTGATAAGCAAATGGGGAAGTAAAGAAGAGATGCCATGTTGTCTTATGTCTCTTGTAAAGTACAAGACAAAGAAACAAAAGTCTCTTAGCATGCTGGGAGAGGACAGATGGCATCAATGGCATGTCAAAAGAGCTTTGAGATCTTACTTGGAAATGATCAAGCCATTTCAGGAGATTGTCCCCCTCTTGGGCTTTTCTTCAAAGGCCAAGAATAAGCCATCTCAGCCCAGAGGTTATCCAATAATCCAAATATGATTCTGTCCAACTGTGCTATGAGCTTTTAGTGTAACGCTACCAGACATTAGAGTCCTGTCCGTAGTTGGTCTCTTAGATTCATAAAGGCACCATTAGAGTTCAGTTTACTCCTTTACTCAACACTGTTATTTCCGATGTAGAGCCAAACTGCGTTTTTATTCCAGGAGGGCAGTCCTTTAGTCTTCAGTTAACTTCTCAGCCCTCCTCCTGGTGGTTACTACTGCTGCTAATCTCCTATGGTGGGGCTTCACAGAGGCAATCAGATGAGAAAGTTTATCAGTCACCTGAAATATTGTGAATGTGTTGCCTCTGTAGATCCTAATGGGATCTCTCTTCTCCTTGTTTCTTTGCCATTTTATCGCTACTTTAAAGATCAGGCAGGTGAATATGATCATACAGGCAGGGATGTTCTAGAACTTTGAGTACATCTTTTAGGCCAAGAGTACTTTGATCCTACATTTAGGCCAAGAGTCGAGCAGGGTTCAAAAAAGGATTTGACATTGATATGGATAAGGATTTAAAAGACCACCACCAAATAGCCAAGGGCCAAATTCTCAGCTGATGTAAATCAACCTAATTCTGTTAACATTAGTTGAGATATGCCTGTTTACACCACCTAAAGATGTGTTCAGGTGTTCTGGAAGAGACAGAAAACTTCATGCATCAGGGCATACGCCAAGCTTCTACCAGATGAGTGTAAAGAAAAAATGTCCCCTGAGGAGTGGTTATTCCATAGGTGCCTACTGCAGGATTTTTTGCATCTTCCTCTGAGGCAGGTGTTACTAGCTGTTGAGGGAAACAAGTTAGTGGAATAAATGGGTCATTGGTCTGATCCAATATGGCAGCATTTTTGTCCCTGGCAGTTCAACTGCTTCAGATTGGTTCCTGAATTTTGACACATGCAGTTGCTATACTGTGGATTTGAAGAGGCAGTCTAATTCAGAGGATTCCAGCAACTTTCCTCTAGACACGGATTTAGTCCTGGTTTTCCCTCTACCAGTTTTCTGTGTGTGTATTCCCCTTTCAACTATGAGACATTTTTCAACATTTCATACTGGAGAGTGAGACCTTCAACTTATTGTAGGATCCACTGATCAAGTTGTCACTTCAAGAGGTGGCCGCCATTCCATGCTGAGAGAGCACTGTTGGAATAGAAAAAGTGGCTTTTGATATTGTGAATAATCCCCCCTTAAAAGGATTCTTGGTTTTCCCCTCTCCCACGGAGCGTGTTATGAAATAATTGTCTGCCTGTCTGCCACCCCCAGTTTGGAGGTGTTTGTCTGGGGAAGCTGGTATATAGTTTGGGATATTAGTGTGTTATAACATGAATATTGGGAGGCAAATGAAATATTTGGTCTGGTAACAGTGAGATTTATTTGAAAAGAGTCAGGGTTTATTTTATGTAATTTTTGTTTTCCCTATATAAGATGTATTTAATTACTTCATTCCATCTTTCTGTATTCAAATTAATCTTATTTTATATATATTGGTGCCCAAATTAGAATAATTCTTTAATCAGCTGTGTTATGCAAGCCATAGTAGACTAGAATAGGAAAGCCACTCTTGGCATACTGAGATGCATATATTTTATTTGTTGTTGTAATTTAAAAGTAAAATCAGAAATATTGATTTCTACTTGACTGGAGAGATGATTTAGTTTGAATATCAGTCTGATCTTAATCAGGTGAGAATTAATTGAGTTGGAGGTATTAGATATTCAGTGATGTTAACTGAACCATGATCAATCTACAGAGAAGCTTTCTTTTGTACTGTGTTAGAAATATCAAATAGCTCATGCACTACAATGTAAAAACAATCTTTTCATGTTCATCCTACTACCTTCTTGGCTCATTAAATGCACCAGTAAATCCGTTCTGTGCACACTGAATAATCTTCAAAGTAACAAGCTAATAAATCACAATTTAATAGAAAATTTAAAGCATAACTGTCATAAAATAACTATTGATATACAAAGTTTATCATTTTAATATCTTGTACACATTTTACAAAGGATTTAAAGCCCTGGCTATGTACTCTAAATATCAACTAGATTCTGCTGTTTTCCTAAACAACATTGCTGCTTTGTTGATTTTTCCTCTGTTGATAGCGCTAAGAGAGTGATTAAAATCTTAGAAATATGTCATTTCTTATTTTATTTTTTTCCCCAAAAAAGAGAACATTAAACCTGGTCTGGATCATGATACAGGCTTTTTTTTATTTTAAGAGTGTGATAACGGTATCATAAGTGTTGAAAAAATATAAATGGTGAGATAACACCTCAATAGGACTTGCTCTTAAGTAGTAAAATTATAAAGTCTTTAAATAAACTACAGCCAGAGTTGAGGATCGATTGACCTTGGTAATGGGTAATACTACATATATCGAATGGATATTAAAAATGGGTGTACAATTGCTGATTGCAATAAATTAGTTAGCTTGCACAGCACTTTGACAATACAAAGTACTCGTAAGTGTGAAGTAATGGTATTATAACAATTATTAGCAAGGTATTTTAATAAGTTCATTGTCATGAATTTGCAACAGAATGAATTTTCCAGACACACCTGTAATGTAACTTTTGATAATGCCTGTACACTAAGAATAATGTTATTCTTTGTGTATTGATATATGGGCATAGTTTTTCCATGCTTATTGTCCAGACATGATAAATTGTAGTAATAAATATAGGTAATTCTTAGTATTCACCATCTTTGTAAATGAGAGCTCTTCAAACCATAATGTTATTCAAACATGAACACTTCAAAAACAAAGAAAGCAACATTGTTCCCCTGAAATTCATTTTTAGCTTTCTGAATGGCCTCCATTTAAAGCCAGAGAATGCTAATCTTCTGTGATTAATTTTAAAGTTATTTTTGGGTGGAAAGGATGGTTGACCAATTTTTTTCCTATTAAAAATCCTTTTGTTGTGTATCTAATACAAACTGAACATTTTTAAAATAAATTAAAATCCAATATTAGAACACCACTTTATATATAAAGTGTTGGGAAAATCCATCACTCCTGGATTTGATAGGGCAGATAAACAATTAAAAGAAAATACAAATACTTCATTTTATTTTCCCTACTGCGCAGCTGTCATTCTCTGCTGTGTTATTTGGTTATCTGCCAGTCAGTCAGTAAGAAGAGAAATACCTATGACAGCAAATTAATCTCACATAAATTCAAGCTGTACCCGGTTTAAAGATTTTTGAGCAAATCCTCATCTATTGTAATGTAACTATGACAATTTACATCAGATATGGATCTGCCACATTAAATTGAAGTCCAGGCAGTTCTTCGTCTTAGTGGAGAGCACTTCGGTAAATTCAAGGGATTTTTTTTCTATATGATCAAACTAAATAACTTATATTAAACTTTTATAAAATATTTTAATATTTTATTTGTCCCACTGAACGTGACCATAAATGGAGTAAATGTTTGTAATTCAAGTCTGTGTTATATAACAGACACACCCACCCATCTCCACCTTTAGTGTGTTACTATGAATTTTTCTGCATCTATCCAGAAACAAAGGACCAGTACTTACTGGGGCTCAAAGTTTAGGAAATATGTTCAAATTCTGTTTAAATGTGATTCAATTCAAATCAATTTCTGATGTGAATCCCAAGCTAGGCTACAGCATTGTTTAACATAGAGCATACTTTGATCCTACATTAGGTGGCAGTCAGTTTAGTTGGAACCCTTTTTAAACAGCATTAAACTACATTTAAAGCCTTGTGGAGATGGGACCAAAAGGTCTCAAAATCATATTCATTTTACATGATATATATAAAAAATGTTCAGTATCTTGATCTTTTTTCACCTGTTCAAGATCTCACATGACCTTGACACATCAATCATCTTTAGAAAAATAATTCAGTGGGTAGGGGATTCTGTTACATGCCACTTGTCAACTGTTCAGAGAGCTTTTTTTCCATCCGTTGGTAGAAATTTAAGCTTATAATTCAAAGTGGACTATTAAGACTCACTTGTATTCACTTGTTAATGCATTTACTGTGCCTCAGAACTCTTTAGTGTACCTATACGTACTGCAACAATATGTAACACAAGCCTTTCATTTTGATGTAGCACTGAAGAAACTATAAAATTATAGTTGCACGTACTTTATCGCTTCCTATCCTTTAGTGTCACATCAGTCCAAACTTTCATATACCAAATCTGTCTATCACAAATGCAATACAGTATGTTAACAAACCTCATAAATAGGCCAATTTTTTATAATTTGTTACTAGAAATAATGATACTCTATAAAGCTAAACAGAATGTGCATCTCGTGCTAAAACAGATATTTTGGCTAGAAATTCATGTTTTGTATGCATTTCTTTCTGGCTCAACTTGGATCCTGGTTCAGCCTGTCTCAACCCTTCTGAAATAAAATGTACTTGCACTATATACTAGGACTATCCATATTGTAATATTTTCATTCTATCTAAAATAAACCAAATTGAGGACATTTAGAATGGCGTACTAGGTTACCTATTTTTAAAACTGTAAGATAAACAATGTTTTCATAATCATAAAAATGCTGATTTGTTTCAGTGAAGTAACTGTTGTGTAATAGATGTAAAAATGAAATAAGGGAATCAGGAAGGATATTAAATTGGACAGTACATTTAGCCTAGCATTCAAGATCATATTCCTCAATGTGATGAGGGCACAGATGTGAGAGAGAATCAGAATGAAGTATACATGAGAAATGTGTCTACAGCTTTAGTTAATTTGGGTTTAATTTCTTTACAACAATCAAAATGTGGTAACTCAGCTTTGTCTGAAATGGAGAGAGGTGATAAATTGGTGTTGAAAATGAGAGATGGCCCTTGTGCCTGTGACGAAGAACTTCTGAAAGGCATATTTAAGAGGAAATACCTTTTATTATTCTCGTATGGCTTCACTACTTGTGAATCAGAGATGTTATCTTTGGATACATATCAGTAAAACGGAGGTGGTTACAGTTTTACTAACTCGACTAAGCATGACTAAGCAAACAAATGCTACCAAAGTCAGTATGCCTCAAGGTGTCTTTGCCTAGGATAGGATAGCACACTAGAAATGGAGTTTTATATCATATTTAACGATGGTCTGTTTCTGTTTTGGTGTTGCCACATGTTGTGAGGCTATTTTTCCCATAGTTTTGAGGCCTATCCATCCTTGCTTTTTGGAAGGAAGTCACATCTTTCTGATTACTTACAAGAAGCATCTTTTCTTATATTCTTGTATATTTTGTGCAGCTAAGGTCCAACAAAGCAATGACTCTGCAATTTCGCCACCCAGTTACTTGCCAGAAGGCACAGACTGGGGGTGAAACTGGATGAATTCACCTTGCTTCGGTGTTCCTCCAGATCCAGATCTGGAAGGATAGTGGAGAGGAAGAGGAAGTAGGGGATTCCTTCCAGGGCTGCCCCCATTTGCTCACTCTTTGCTTGTCCCTCAAAACAAAGTCTTAATTCCGGAGCCATTGCCTGCATCAGAGCCTACATCATCTCCCTACTTTCCCCTTTGAAGGGAGGCCTTTGTTCTCTTCTACTTTCCTCCCAGAGAAACTCTAAGTGGGCCCCTTTTCCACAGGTTCTCTCAGGTTGGATTTGATTTAAATCAAATTGATTTAAATCACTAGTCAGGAAGACTCTATTTAATCATGGATTTTTACATAAAAGTGCATTCTTGTTGACTATTATAACCTTAATACATATTCTTCACAACTCAGAGATAGATGTAGCTTTCATTTTTAGAAGGTATACACTATGCATTTTGAAAGTGATTTATTTTGAAAACTTTTCAGGTTATTTTTACAGCTATATCAGAAAATGAATGATTGTTTGGTTATTTCATTTACCAAAGGTAACTGAAGCAGAACTAATAGTTAAATGAAATATCTTCTTTAAAAAACAAAAATTAAATTGACTGTCAGCCAGGTCAACATGAGAAGCTTAACATTTTGGCTTCTATAATGTATACAGAAGCCCCTGGAACCTAATAAGATTGGGTCCCTAGTCCATAAACTATTGGAACTCATTTACAAAATGTTTCTTAAACATTACTTTAATATATTGTCTCATACTAGATTATTAGAATTTATAATCTCTGATTATAATTCCATGATGAGATTCTATGAGATATAATGCATCTTAATTAAAACTATCTTTAGGTTTTCTCCTCAAACATTTTTTATAAAAAAAAAATCCAATTTTTTTTCTTATTTAAGTTTATCCACCCTGGGTTCTCTCCTCCCTCACTTTCTCCAGAGAGTTTTCCACTACCTCACTGCCAAAGAGAGTTTCTCCCTCTCTTTCCTTCACCCTGGAAGCAGAACCCCTCAAGGAGGAGGATAATTTGGAGTCCTTTGCACTCATCCCCCCCATCCAGGCCAACTTGCCCTGACACAGGAGTTCAGAAGGTCCTATCCCCCATTCAGACTCTTGAGAGAAACCCATAATGTTCTCATCTGTGCTCTCCTCCCATTGGATTAATTCCTGAATCTGGTTTACCTGTGCCTCCGCAAGCCTCTCTAGCCTGATCCAATTAAATCCTGTTGCCCAGAGCCATAATCCTTGGACTAAGAGACCAGAAGCCTCCATGGCCAAGCTCTGCAGATCAGATATCTGCAACTCTGTCTATATCTTCACCAAGCTTCACTGGATCTGCCCTCGTCAGTAGGTGTAGCATTTAAACATAAATCCTTCCAGTCATTATGCCACAATCCTGCCTGCTTTCCTAGTAGGAAGGAGCTGTTGTCCCATTAACAAGGCACTCTTTTCTCCCACTTTCTGTCATTGTTGCCCACCTAGCTTGTCATTCAAGTCCTCTCTCTCTAGGCTCATCACCCACATTGGGGAGAGAAGCCTCAGACAAACAACATTTCTTACCTTCTAAATGGCTTTCTTTGGCTTGGTGAGCAAGCATGGACACTCACCCAGGCAGCCTTTTGGGATGAGGAGTTGGGCAAAGAGTGATCAGTGTAGGCCAGTGGTCTCTAACCTTTTTATGCCCAAGATCATTTTTGAATTTAAGGGCAACCTAGGATCTACTAGGCCCCTTCCCCAAAGCCCCGACCCACTCACTCTATCCTCCCCCCGTCATGCTCTCATCCATCCTCAGTCACCTTCACTGGGCTTGGGTACGGGTTTGAGAGGGGGGAGCGGACTTGGTGCTGGGGCTGAGGGGTTCGTAGTGTGGGAGGGGACTCTGGGCTGATCCTGGGGCAGGGGGTTGGAGTGCAGGAGGGGGTATGGAGTGCAAGCTTTGGGAGGGAATTTGAGTGCAGGAGGGGGCTCTGGGCTGGGGCAGAGTGTTGGGGTGCAGGAGGGGATATGAGGTGCTGGCTCTGGGAGGAGAGTCGGGTGGGACTTGGGGTGCAGGAGAGGATTCAGAGTGCAGGAGGAAATATGGGGTGCTGGCTCTGGGAGGGGGCTCAGGGCTGGGGGTGCAGGAGGGGGTTTCGGGTGCTGGCTTTGGGAGGGGGCTCAGGGCTGGGGGTTTGTGGCCTCTCACCAGGCAGCATTTACCTCCAGCAGCTTCTTCCTGCCTGTGGCTCAGCGTGGCTGCCATTAAGGCAGGCTCCCTGCTTACCTTGGCCCCACGCCACTCCTGGAAAGTGCCAACACGCCTCTGCGGCCCTTGGGGGTGGAGGGGTGGGCAGCACGTGGCTCCGCACACTGCCCTTCTTTGCAAGCCCCGCCCCCACATTTCCCATTGGCCACAGCTCCCTATCCCGGCCAATGGGAGCTGTGGGAGTGGTGCTTAGAGGAAGGAGCAGCATGCAGAGGGAGACCCCTGTCTCCTCACCACCGGGGTCACGCTGGCCACTTCTGGGAGCAGCATGGGCCGGGACAGGCAGGGAACCTGCCTTAGTGGCAGACTCGCTTCAACACTGGAGATCACGATCGATCATATGATCACGATCGACCGGTTGGTGACCACTGGTGTAGGCTAACCAGGTTTGTTTGACAGCTTGGAAGTCATTAACTGGGTATTCTGAAAATGGAGAGTGAAATCCTACTCCATTGATGTTAGTGGAAGCTTTACAATAGACTTCAGTGGGGCCAGGATTGCACCCAGAGTGTCTGAAATGGGAGAAGCTTGGTTTGCCTGGTCTTTTGATGCATGGTTGATACCCACAGGAGAGGGAGTACCCATTAGCTGCACACACAAACCAGTGGGCAAGTTTTAAAAAATGTTCTATTATACCAACAAAATGTCAGATTTCTGACTTTATTTCTATAGTCCGGTGCCTCTCATCACTGGAGCTGAGATCATTATTGAAAGAGAAACTGTTCCTCACTCAGCATGTAATATCAAGAAACAGGCTGCATTCTGTTGAATGTGAAAGGTTCAACCCCTGGAGTTACAATCTACATTGGTAGCTGTTAAAAATGTGAAAATACTAAAACTATTTTGAGTTTAATCAAATCTTATGTATTTACTTTTTTGTCATAGCCCATTATGAACCTTGAAGTTATTGGTCTGTAGTATGAAAATAGCTAGAACCAGAAAATTGTGATGACAGCTAAACCTAATATCTGTTTCTGTAGATTTTGAAATGAGATTACATTCAAAAATACTGCTCCCAATTTGTGCAGTTATTCCCCAAAGCAGATTTTTAACACTTGAATTTTTGATGTTCTGCATTTAGAGATCATAGGATATTTCATGAAAAAAATATAAAATTGAAAATAACTAAAATTAGAACAATGCTCTCCTGGCTGCTGGAGAGCTTCTGGTAAATATTTCTAACTCAAATGGTCTGGCACTGTAGTCCCTTACACCATTATCACAGGGATTTTAAAGTGCTTAGGGTGAGTAATTAAGTAGTGAGAGTTCATGTGGGGATGTCTAATGTGCTCTAACCTGCTCCTTTTTTTCCTTCTGTGTTAAGCTTCGGCAACATTAAAGCTATATAGCTTGAAGCGGTTTTATCACTTTGCAATGATGCTTTCTGTTTGCATGGCCATATACCACAAGCAGGGCCTTCTGAAGCTAGGGAATGCTCGCTATGCATTTCCAGATTTGTTCACTGGGACATCACGTCTTTAACCAATCAAGACTGGTGAGCTAACAAGTGAGAGGGACCTCCTGTTGTCTTCAGCTTTTTTTTTTTTTTTTTTTTTTTTTTTTTTTTTTTTTTTTAAACTTCGCTGCTTCTAGAAGGACAGATTGTTACAAAAAAAGCAGCACAGCACTTAGGCATGAGCCTGTGGGGACTGGAAGTCAGATTGTTCACTATACAAGTCTTAAGCTTTAGAAGGCTTTTAATGAGAGAACCACATTTTATTTATTTTCCTGATTATAGCTGTCACATTGCTATGAAATGGTGACATAGGGCCATACTTTACAAATCTCCAAGAAACAACAAAAAGCTATACATTTTAATTCAATAATAGTATTATCTTAAAAAGAAGCTAAATAAATACTTGGGTGCTATTACAGCACATTTTGCATATCTTATATTGCTCTGATTTTTACTAGTAATACTAGTTTATAATACATGTAGGTCCAACTGCTCAAAAGCATCCTTAAAACTTCATTTTTGTGGACTTAAGTTTTTGCAACTTGCTAAAATTGAAACTAGTGTACATATATCAAGTAGTCTGACATTTTGAGACTGTATTCAATTTCTGCATGAAAGTGTTCCCTTGGGCACATGACACCTTTTTTTCACTCAAATCCCACTTTAAAATACACTTATTTTGGAAAGTTTTTCAGGGTTCATTCACCCTTAAAAAATGCATTGTATCAGTATATCGTGTAGACATGCGGGACTTACCCCTGTGGCGCCTCCTGCTGGTCATCTCAGGAATTAGCTTCTCCAGACTCTGGAGCACCCTGTGCAGGCCGGTGTCCCGCTGCTGCTGGCCCCCGTGTCCCTCCCAGGACCCTTTACCCTGGGGCAGCCCCCTGGCAATGACCCCACCAGTCTCTATGGGTCTCCCCTCTCTGGGAAACCCCCAACCCTCTATCCCCACCTTGCCTCAGCCTATGGGCCACTGCTACTCACCATCTAGCCCCCTTATACTGGGGCCAACTGCAGTCTGTATAAGCCAGTCATCACAGGCGAGGGGGTTTTTGACCTGCTGCCTTTCTCTGCAACCCAGTACTTCCAGGGGCCTTGGACCAGGCCCTGCAGCCTGGTGAGTTGCCATCCTGGAGCTCCCCAGCTCCTCTGGCCTTCCCCAGCCCTGCTTCACTCCAGTACCCTTTAGCACTCAGGCAGCTAGGTCCATCTCCCTCCTCAGCTAGAGGGAGACCCTTTGGCCTCTGGCTCACAGCCTTTTTATACAGGCTAGCAGTGGCCTGATTGGGGCGCAGCCCAGCTGCAGCCACTTCCCCAGTCAACCCAACTTTTCCCCTGCCACAGCCCTCTCCTGGGCTGTTTCAAGCCCCGCAGGGCAGGAGCGGGTAACCACCCCGCTGCAATAGCCTGCACTGCCTTTAGGTTTGACCATCCTCTGGTGATATTCGTACATTATACATCTGAACGATATTGTTCATGTAACTTCCTTAGACATGAATACTTTCCCAACTTACAGGGGAATTTTGAAGATAACATAGTGATGGGTACTGTGTGGGCAGATAAAATAGTGATTTGCATACGCACTTCTGAGTTTTGCCCAAGCAGAAATTTGCCTCAGGAAAACTACAGAACAGCATGTGACATTTTAGAAACCAGTCTGAGGCCCTTTAGAAAATTTCCCCCCAAATGGTCAGAATAGGCAGTGCATCATTCCTGTATTTTTCATTCATAGGTCTTTTGTAAAGAAAAAGAAAATGTAAAGCTTGACTTTACCTCTTCTCAAAATGAGCCTGTAAAAAGGTTCCAGTCAATATTTGGGGGAAATTTCAGATAGATGCTCTGCTTCCTTGTGAATTGGAGAAGTCCTTCTGATTTCAGTACACAACTAGCCTGCTCAGATGGCTTGAAACCATTTAACTGGCAGCCCACTCCCTCTTTAGTCAGTATATAAAATGATAGGGCTTCAACAGAATCAGGATCAAACCCACAGCTAGCCCACTCTTGAGCAGAACAGCAAGATTTTGCCCTGCTACTTTTGTGGAGACAAATCTCCCTATGTGTAAAGCCCTACAAATCTGCAGGTACCTGCTTTATATCCGTGAATATCTTCATCTGCAGATACGGTTATCCGCAGACCATGTTTGCAGATCGGATGCGGATACAAATTTTGTATCTGTATAGGGCTCTGTCTATATTTACTCCGTTTGTACCAGCATCGTGCAGAGCTGAGCCTGTGGAGGGTACATAAACAGAATAACATTGCTCTAGCAACTGCTCAGTAAGTCAACATGAACCACTGGAAATAGGGTCCTGGCAAATATGCAGGGCCAAATTTTTTAAGGAGTTACGTTGGGGGTCTGCATGTAAATGTACACCTATATTAAAGAATGTGATTACTGTGATTATGCATGCAAATGAAGAGATATTCAGCTACATTTGCACTTACAGTCAATGACTTGAGCCTGGCCCTAGCCTCTAACTCCCTTGTCTACTAACTTGTCTCCCAGCATCAGCCTACCCAAAAAAGTATCTAGATGTACACTGAATCTGTAAAATGTGTATGATCTAGTGACTTGCTACTGAGTAACTATTTCACATTGATCACCATTTGCAAAAAAACATAAGAGTAAAAACATTAGTGTACAAATGTGGAGGAGAAACATGGAAAATCCAAGCAACAAGATAAGAACATAAGGGTGGCCGTACTGGGTCAGACCAATGGTCCATCTAGCCTAGTAATCCAGTCTTCCAACAGTGGCCAGTGCTAGAAGCTTCAAAGGGAATCAGCAGGATAGGGCAACTATCAAGTGATCCATTCCCTGCTGTCCAGTCCCAGCATCTGGCGGTCAGAGGGTTAGGGACCCCCCCGCCCCCGGAGCATGGGGTTTCATTCCTGGCCATGTTGGCCAATAGCAATTGATAGACCTGTCCTCCATGAACTTATCTAGTTATTTTTTTAACCCAGTTATAGTTTTGGCCTCACAACGTTCCCTGGCAAGGAGTGCCACAGGTTGACTATGCACCCTGTAAAGAAGTACTTCCTTTTGTTTGTATTTTAACCTGCTGCCTACTCATTTCTTGGTTGATCCCTGGTTCTTGTGTTACGTGAAGAAGTAAATAGCACTTCCTTACTCACTTTTTCCATATCGTTCTTGATTTGATAGACCTCTATCACATCCCTCCCCCTTAGTCGTCTCTTTTACAAGCTGAAAAGTCCATCTTTTATAATCTCTCCTCATATGGAAGCTATTCCATATCTCTAATAATTTTTGTTGCCCTTCTCTGTACCTGAGGAGGTTGTGAAGGCTAGGACTATAACAGCGTTTAAAAGAGAACTGGATAAATTCATGGTGGTTAAGTCCATAAATGGCTATTAGCCAGAATGGGTAAGGAATGGTGTCCCTAGCCTCTGATTATCAGAGGATGGAAATGGATGGCAGGAGAGAGATCACTTGATCATTGCCTGTTAGGTTCACTCTCTCTGGGGCACCTGGCGTTGGCCACTGTTGGTAGACAGGATACTGGGCTAGATGGTCCTTTGGTCTGACCCGGTACGGCTGTTCTTATGTTCCTTATGTTACCTTTTCCATTTCTAATGTACCTTTTTTGAGATGGGACAACCAGAACTACACTCAGTATTCAAGATGTGTGTATACCATGGATTTATATAGTGGCATTATGATATTTCTTGTCTGTTATCTTACTAGCTGCAAGGGTTCGTAACATTCTGTTTGCTTTTTTGACTGTTGGGTCACATTGAGTGGATGTTTTCAGAGAACTATCCACAATGACTCCAAGATCTTTCTTGAGTGGTAACAGCTAATTTAGAACCCATCATTTTGTCTATATAGTTGGGATTATGTTTTTCAATATTCATTACTTTACATTTTTCAACAAAAGAGTTTATTTCCAATTTTCAGCAGACATAATTTGGTTTATTCTTTCTTGTTTAGCTTTGGTAGATTTTGCTGTTAATCAATCAGCAGTATATTTATTATATTGTTAAACAGTGTCCTAAATTCATCTGGCAAGAAATAACTGTTTAAACTTCAGTTTAAAAGTCAGTTTACCGATTATATTCACTAAAATATCTGCACACATTTAGCTGGCCTCTAAAAATACATCTAATTGTTGAGCATAAAAATATAGCTTAAAAATGGCTTTAATTTTTGCAATCATAGTAGCTTTCTATTTCAACATTTAAAACAAAAACACTGTTACCCAAAATTGGGCCAGCTAGTAAGCTTAGGGAGGACTAATGACCCACCAGAGTTTGGCAGAAAGCAGCATGTTTATTATACTCATAGCTAAGCTCAAAAGAAGGGCGGGGGGTCACATTCACACTTGCATACTCACGGCCCTCGGACAGGCACAGCACTGGAGATGTCAGGATCCTTTAAGGTAAGTGTCCCACAGCACAGCGATGGATGGTGTGATGAAGGTATGTCTTCCTGAGGCACAATGGAATGCAACGCAGCAAACCACTGGCAAGGTGGTCCAGGCGAAGGGCCTTCATGGGAGGTACAGGCTTGTGAGTGCACTGCTGAGCACATGGCCCCTTCCCCTTTTAAGGACCTGCTCCTCGTGGCCTGTGACTAGAGATGACTTGGCCATGCCTGGTTGGTCACACTCCACCTTGGGCAGTGTCCGTGCATTGAGGGTGTGAGTGCTGCCTAATTAGAGTCCTAGGGCTTGGCTACACTGGAGAGTTGTAGCGCTGGTGGTGGCTTTACAGCGCTGCAACTCACTCACCGTCCACACTTGCAAGGCACATACAGCTCTGTATCTCCCTGGCTACAGCGTTGACTGTACTCCACCTCGGCCTGGGGAATAACGACTGCAGCGCTGGTGATGCAGTGCTGCTCCGCCAGTGTGGCCACCAAAAGTGCTGTTGTTGGCCTCCAGAGATATTTGGAGGTATCCCAGAATGCCTGTTCAGCCACTCTGCTCATCAGTTCGAACTCTACTGCCCGGGCCTCAGGTGACCAAAAATCCCCTTCCTGTTTGCTCAGCCAGGTGTGGAGAGCAATCAGTGAATCTTTCCAGGTGATCATGCCTCCACGCGCCAAACGAGCCCCAGCATGGAGCAATGGCGAGTTGCTGGACCTCATCAGTGTTTGGGGGAAGGAAGCTGTGCAGTCCCAGCTGCGCTCCAACAGTAGGAATTACAGTATCTTTGGGCAGGTATCAAAGGCCATGCTGGAAAGGGGCCAGTGAAGGAGCTGCGGAGTACCTGTTGCAAAGCCTGTGAGGGAAACTGCCGCTCCGGCACTGTCCCCACGACCTGCCGTTTTAACAAAGAGCTGGACGCGATACTTGGGGGTGACCCCACCGCCAATCCGAGAACCACGATGGACACTTCAGAGCAGGGCGGGAGGAGGAAACAGAGAGTGAGGGCACTGGGGTAGAGGGTGACACCCCGGAGTCCCAGGAGGCATGCAGCCAGGAGCTCTTCTCAAGCTAGGAGGAAGGTAACCAGTCGCAGCAGCCGATACTTGGTGGAGGACAAACAGAGGTAAGCGGCTTTCATTTTCTGGATGGAAACTTTTCGGGAGAGGAGGGAGGGTTCTACATGCATGCATGCATGCCTAGATGTGGAATAGCGCATTGATATGGTCTATCACGTCGCAGTAATCGGCCTCGGTAATCTCTTCAAAAGTTTCAGCCAGAGCGTGGGCAATGCGCTTGCGCAAGTTTATTGGGAGAGCCACCATGGTCCTTGTCCCAGTCAGGCTAACACGTCCGCGCCACTATGCCGCAAGGGATGGGGGGACCATTGCTGCACACAGGCAAGCTGCATAGGGGCCAGGGCAGAATCTGCATTGCTGTAGAAGACCTTCCCGCTCTTCCCAGGTGACCCGCAGCAGCGAGATATCTTCCAGGATCAATTCCTGTGGAAAATGTTGGGAGAGTGTTCAGTGTAGGTGCCCCCTGCAGCTGTTTGCTTTCCCCAACGCACAGAAACCCCAGTACAGCCCTGAAGCAATCAGTCCCTCTTACTCACCATTCTGGGGCTCCTGTGGGTTGTGTGCGCTTTCTTTGGTATGGGAAAATTATGCTATTGTGAAGAAAGTTATTCCCACACAGTGAAGGAGTAACAATCTGAGATATAAACAGTGCTGCCTCTGTTAAGTGTTGCCTCTTTTGCCTTTCCACAAGCAACCTTGAATTTTCAGCTGCCCGTGTTATCAACAGCTCAAAGACTCCAAAACCTCCAGAAGAAGCCACAAAAAAGCAAAGAAGACCTGCTGCAAGCAGTTATGGATCACTCTGCCACAGAGAATCAAAAAGGAAAGGGAAAGGGAAAGCAGGATCCGCCAGAGAAACGCAGCGGCCAGGAAGAAAAGCACAAAGCAGCTGATAAGCATCCTGGCGCGCCAAGCGGACTCTATCCAGGTGCTCGTAGCCATGCAGGCAGAGCACTACTACACCGCCCCCCCCCCCGTCCCAAAGCTCTTTCCCTTGTGCCCCAATGCCAGCTCCAACCCCCCTTCCCCAGCATCCAGGTTCTTACTACCACCAGCTGCCTCCCAACACCTGTACGTTCACCAACCAGCCCTGAGAACTACGACCCTTACACTCTGCATTCAACCCCCATCACCATGCAGTATAGGCATCCTGATGTGCAGCAGTTATTGCACAGCACTCCAGACAGGACATATTAAAACCTGTGACTGTACAATTCCCCACCCCACCTCCTTGCCCTTTTAGGTTCCCAAAATGTTGTATGTCTGTCAATAAAGTTATTTTCTTTTCAATAAGTGAATTCTAGGCCTTGAAAATAGTCTTTATTATTGCAGAAAGTCAAAGATACCTTAGCCCAGGAAAGAAACAGGCACTGCAAATCAACTTAGGAATAACAGATTCCTACTAACTTTGTAACCACTGCACTTCACTCCCGTGCAAGGCACCAAACATTACTGTTGGTTTTCAGCCTCAAATTCCTCCCTCAAGGCATCCCTAATCCTTGAAGCCCTGTGCTGGGCCTCACTAGTAGCCCTGCTCTCTGGCTGTACAGATTCAGCTTTCAGGCTTTGAACCTCCGAGGTCCATGCCTGACTGAATGTTTCACCCTTCCCTTCATAAATATTATGGAGGGTACAGCACGCGAATATAACCACGGGGATGCTGCTTTCCCACAAGTCTAGCTTCCCATACAGAGATCGCCAGCACCCCTTTAAACGGCCAAAAGCACACTCCACAGTTATTTAGCACCGGCTCAGCCTGTAGTTGAACCGCTCCTTGGTCCTGTCAAGCTTCCCTGTATACAGTTTCATGAGCCAAGGCATTAACGGGTAAGCGGGGCCTCCAAGCATCACAATGGGCATTTCAACATCCCCTACTTTGATCTTCTGGTCTAGTAAAAAAGTCCCTGCCTGCAGGCCAGTGTTTCGAAAGATGCGTGCATCATGCACCTTTCCAGGCCACCTGTGTTAATGTCAATGAAACGCTCACGGTGATCCACAAGCAGCTGGAAAACCATAGAGAAATATCCCTTCCGATTAACGTACTCAGATACTAGGTGGAGTGGTGCCAGAATAGGAATATACGTCCCATCTATCGCCCCTCCACAATTAGGGAAACCCATTTGTGCAAAGCCATCCACAATGTCCTGCACGTTCCCTAGAGTCACGGTTCTTCTTAGTAGGATGCGATTAATGGCCCTGAAAACTTGCATCAACACGATTCCAACGGTCGACTTTCCCACTCCAAACTGGTTCCTGACCGATCGGTACCTGTCTGGAGTTGCCAGCTTCCAGATTGCAATAGCCACTCACTTCTCCACGGCAGGGCAGCTCTCAATCTCGTGTCCTTGCGCCATAGGGTGGGGGCGAGCTCAGCACACAGTCCCATGAAAGTGGCTTTTCTCATCCGAAAGTTTTGCAGCCACTGCTCGTCATCCCAGACTTCCATGACGATGTGATCCCGCCACTCAGTAATTGTTTCCCGAGCCCAAAAGCACGTTCCACGGTGCTGAGCATTTCCATGAATGCCAGAAGCAATTTACTGTCATACACGTCAGGCGACTCGCTATCGTCGTCAGACTCCTCATCACTTTGTATCTTAAGGAATAGCTCAACTGCCAAACATGATGTGCTGGCAAGACTCGTCAGCATACTCCTCAGCAGTTCAGGCTCCATTACCCACAGAAATCGCGCTGCACAGAAACTGTTGAGAGAGTCAAGATGGCGCCAAATGTGGACAGAAAAACAGGGATTGCTGGGATGTGAGGCGATGCATCACGAGGTGTTGGGACAGGAAGCAGAATGACCTGCACCCTCCACCCCCTTCCCACAACCTACGGCGCCAAAATGGGACGAGGTGCTCTGTGGGATAGCTGCCCATAATGCACCACTCCCAACACCGCTGCAAATATGGCCACACTGCAGCGCTGGTAGCTGTCAGTGTGGCCACACTCTAGCGCTTTCCCTACACAGCTGTACGAAGACAGCTTTAACTCCCAGCGCTGCACACCTGCAAGTGTAACCAAACCCCCAGACACCTTGTCTATCTGGGAGCTCTTCTGATCTTCCAGCTGTTTAAGCAGCCCATTCATTCCACAAGCATTCCAGGAGGGAGGGGTGGGGGAAAGCCTCTTCACAAGTATTCAAAGAGGGATAGGAGACAAGGGGGAGAGTGGAGAGTGTAACAGACCTTTTGAGCATACAGGTTATATGTAGCATACAGATCACTGCTGCTCCTACAACAACCACCACCTGTTGTAAGCAACGTATTATTAGGCTAGTCATAAGTACTTTTAAGCAAATGCCAATTAATTTTAACAAAATCTATTCTATTAAATTATTTACATTTTTTTAAGTACAGTAATTGAATGCAAAGAAAATGAATTGCACACTACACAGGGTTACTAATTAGTAGGAAATTAGTTATAGGGTATGTGTTTTTAAATATTGATATTTAAAAAACTTCATATATTCCATTTTTAGTTTGTGTTTATACAAAATAAGATATTTTTCTTAAGGCTGGATGGTTCCTTTCACTGTTGTAAGCAGATGGAACTGGGATCCATCATCTCTCTCTCGCTCTCTCTCTCAGGAAGATGTATCTACTCTGTGTTCTCGCCTCTATGAGACACCCCTGAGAGTGATCGGTGGGATTTGGGGATAGGGAGCAGAGCAATAGATCAACTATTCTCCTTGGCATTACCCCCTGCTGACTCATGGGATTTTAAGGAGGAAATGTGTTCTGGAATCAATACTGCTACATGCTACTGCACAGTCCAAATGAGATACAGCTAGTAGTAGCAAGACTCCTTTGAGCTGTGCTGCTATAGAGAAGAATCAGCAGGGCAGCATATTTTCTCCATGGAACTAGTGGTTTCCTTCTTCGTGTAGCCCCAGGAGCTATAGGAGTGGGAGATCATGCCCATTGTATGCTCCCAGGTCCCCTAGGACCTCTCACCCAAGGGGAGGATTCCTTGGAAACTCCACCGCGTAAACCACACCTCAGTGTTTCCCAGCTCCTCTCCGAAGGGCTCTTTCATAAGAGGAAATTATCCAGCCAGTGGTATTTAATTGGTTTAGTAATTACTGTCATTACTACACTAGATTGTAGTAATTATTATGCTTAGCAAATTTTGGAAGCCCTAATCATAGAAGAAAAACAACATTAACAGTCCTAACTTTTATTTAACAACAGTAATGAAGTCATTGATTTAGTATTTTAACATACACAAGCTATTTCAGCACAATAACACTGACTTATCAGTATGAAAGGCAGAGAGTAGAGTTTCAAATGGGATTTGTTACAGAATACACAGCTTCAGAAATTGGTTGGTGGTATTAGCAACATCACTGTATATGAGAGTATTAATGTGTTATACAGTACGAAGGAAAGATCCCAATTAAAATCTTGTTGCTAAACAAGTGACAAAGACCTTACAAACAGCTTAAGGCTCCAGGCTAGCCGTTGTTGGGCTTGAAGATCAGACTCGGTCAGTGAATGGGAAAATGTTTATAATGTGGTTTGTTTTGTTCATAACACACACAAAAATATAACCAAGCAGCATTAATGGGTTTATTCAGCTTAATATACATACTGCAATTTCTGGATATATTTCATAGTAGCTTGGGGAGTGAGCCATATCACTTAGACATTATATAATATCAGAATAGGTATATCTGCATGGCATTTGACCCAATTAAATTACTAGTTGGATACTAAAGGTCTCTCACTATCATTCAGGCTGAGTGTTTCTGAGGTCTGCATTTGGCAGAGGCCCCTCCGGTATTCAAGAGCTCAGAACCAGCCTTTGCTTAAAGAGCACCCTGGCCAAGCAGCACATAGTGCTCCCAAAATGTGTAGTTTGGAATACATAGTCCTCTCACTTCCAGCAGCAACAATCAGGTGTAGCCATTAAAATAAATGGCCTTAAACTGGTGTACAACTGGTTTGAGAGGCAAATCAGGCTTTGATTATTTATCATCTACATCAGAGGTAAAGATTAAGTTACATAGGTATGTCTACACTGCACACTAAGCACAGGCTCTCACTCAGGTTTGAGCTCAAGCCCACCTTCTATCCACACACATATATCAGATTGACTCGGGTCAGTAAGCATTCGAGACTCAGATCCTAGGATGCTGCTCACGAGGTGGATCAGAACCTGAGTCTCACTCTGACTTGGGCCCAAGGCCTGCCGTTTTGTGGTGTGGACACAGTTCATGTTGCAGAGCCGAGTCAGAATGTATGCATAGTGCAGTGTGGACATGTTAGTATGGCTGTGAGACCTGAGGCCAGCAATTATAAACCTGGTATGGACACTCAAGCGCAGGCTTGGAACCACCAAGTCCACAAGCCTGTGCCCCATAGACCCAGGTTTACAATGTGGCCCAGACATACCTATAGTCACACAATGTATGTGCTTGCTTTTGCAACAGCTAAAAGAGGAGTAATCTGGCAGTTTAGCATCCGCTTTTAAAACGCTCAGCTAAAATCAAGGAAAAACCCTGACTTCTGCCAGCCTGCAGTTGTGTCTTAAAAAAATACATGAAGTTCATCACTGACCTAAGTGTAATGCTTGGATATACTGAAGTTACAAAAGTTCCAAGCTTGCCATAATGCCAGAAACAGGTCAATTTGGGAGTCAGATAACCTTTTAAAATACCTTTTGTTAATGTGAGGGAGCCATAGTAAAAGAATCTAATCTTTAATTTTTTTAATTTTTTTTTATTTCAGCTTTTACCAAATGCTGCCAAGAGTCTGGCTTTCTTATGGTGGTGAAATGTCAACAGGAAAATGCAGCATTGAAAGAATGTCTGACTACCTAGTAAGTCAACATGAGACTTTAAAAAAATAAATGTATATTGCTATTGAGAAACTGGAAAAAAAACAACAACCCAAGTCCTTTAGACAAAGCCTGAGTCCGTTATGTAGTTTTAAGGTGTTCTCAAAAAGGTACCACGTATCTTCAGATGATTCCAGAAGTGAATGGAGATGCTAAGCCTCTTCAGGTTTGCAAAGTCTCATGGGCCTTCCACTACTGAATCTAGGTTGGGGTATTTTCTGAAGGAAAGCAATTATATCTTCAGCTTCATGGATCAGGGAAAGCAAGGCATCTTTTACACTAGCATTTTTTCTGAAAAATTCCCCAAAGTTGTGAACACTGCTGCAGCTCTGTTGGTGGTAGCACTGTTTTAGGCAAAGTGCTGGTAGATACTAATATTCTACCATGGTGTCAAAGAGACCTGTACTGAGCCCTCTTTTGAAGCTCTTGTTTGTCCAATGAATGTGATCAATGACTCTGGACATTTCTTTAGTCTCTCTCTTGTACTCTATTAGGTGTGTCAGTATCTGCAGCCAAGCTGTTTTGAAGATTAATTATGTCACTCTAGGGCAGAAAGTCTGAAACTGAAGGGGAAAAAAAAATACATTAACATCCTTACCAGGAACTGTAGCAATTACTCTGTTGGTGTTCAGAACAGTCAGCACTGTTTTATAACAACTTTATATCAAAGGTATGTGTTGCCAGGCACAAGTTTATGTAGTGGAAGCTTGCATTACTGTAAATATTAATCTGTATGTTAATTGTGGACTTCCTTGTGGAAGTTGTATAAAATAAATTTTGACAGCTGCCTTCAGAGGTGTGTGTATATATATATCTGTATAAGCACTTCATTTCCTGGGGTCTCTGCAGCACACTGTGGAGAACTGAGATCTGAGTACTGGGTGTATAGCAGATGTGCTACAGCAGGAACCAGTATAGAACAAATATGAAATTCAGATTATTGCTAAATCATAAGTGGTATTTCTAAAAAATTAAATGAAGGTAAATTGAAAAAGTTAGTTAAATCTGCTGTTTATGGGCCCTATCTTATTTGTACAGGACCAAACACACTGTGCCCTTCACCATAACAGGGCAGGTTTGGTTACTTAAAGTTTGTCTACATAATGGGGTAATGTGCTCTTCAGGGATATGATTTCTAAAGCACACTGAACTGTTGCACATTAGCTGGTCAGTGTAGACCCTGCTAATGCACACTAAAGGTTCCCTTTTGGGCTTTAATACGATACTGCTTGAAATAGCACTATGTTAAAGCACACCAGCAGGGTCTACATTGACCAATTACTGTGCACTTTAGAAATCCACTCTCCAGTAGACAAGCCCATAGTTGAAAAAAAGGCACAAATCGTGTATTCCTGCAGATATAAAGGGCTTGTTGACAAGGGGAAATAGCCCCCACTAGCAGTTCTGCACCAAGGGTATCTTTGTGCAGTTTAGCTTAAATCCACTTCCAAAACAAACCACACAAAGTGTCTTCATGTGCAGTAAATATCCACTAGTGCAAAACATCTGTTGCATTTTGAATGCAGACCCTAGCTTATTTTGCACTAACACCCCTTTATTGAGAAGCCTACCCCCTGATTAAATGATCTGCAGTTGTCGTTTTTTAATTAAACCATTTTTAATATGTAGTGATTAGGTTATTAGCAATAGATTGTATACATGAATCACAAATCCTACTTTTGAGTAAAAAGGTATTTGTGTTCTGCTCCTATTACAAATAAGTATATTGTTCCATGGAACACAAGTTCTCAAAGTGGTTTAATTTTAAGATAAGCAACTGTACAACTATAAATGTTGAGAAAATAGCAGCTGGTATCCAGGAAAAATGCAGTGGTTAGTGGGATTGTGATATCAGAAGTAGTTACTCGGCTTTGTCCTTCAGCCATAGTGGCCTATTTCAGGTCTGAAAACAACATACCCTCCAGCAGAAGGCAGTGTTGGGGAGGAGACGGACATGCAAATTTAAGCTAAGTGCTATTGGAAAGAGGCAAATTCAAAATCAACTTATGTATGGTCATTAAACTCAAAACGTAAAGAGTTATTAATGCTGCAGGTAGCATCTCAGTTCTGCAAATGTTAACTTTTTTGACTAAGGTAGAAGTCACAATATTGTTTGTTTTTCTTGTAGCTATAATGATCCAGCCTTTTATGAAGAATGCAAAATCGAATACTTGAAGCAAAGGGAAGAATTCAGAGCTACTGGAATTCCTGCTAAACAAAGACAACAGAAGCTTCCTACAAGCATGTAGCTATATCCTAAAATGAAGTTTGGAAATTTACTTCAGTTATCAACATACGTTGATTTGATGGAATAAGTAAGTTAATTGAATAAGCAGACTCAATTTTGTTTAAAAAAAATAAATTTGTCTGAGGCAGGATTTAATTGAAATAACTGTATCTCATGTTGTATTTTGTGTATTAGGAATAAACTCTTTTATGAATGAATCCAAAATAAATAGGATATATTTTTGACCAGCTCCAAGGGTTTGAGGAACTCTGTTGTGTAGTATATTTTGAGTAAAAAGTTGTTAGACCAATCCATTCTTACTGAACATTCTCCTGACTTACCCTCCCTCCACTAATATTCCTCTCTGTAGAATTTAGATTTTTTTTGTAATCAGGAAGACATTTTGCTTCTGTTTACCCAGGGTAATAAATTCCAGCTACTATCTATGTAAAAGAACAATTTAAGGTGTGCCTTTGCTTTCTCATTTAACATTGTTACAGCTGCTGTACAACACTGTGTATGTGTGAACCAGTTAGGCTTGAAAAAATATTCTGTACTTACCTTGGGAAAAGTGCCCGATCAGGAATTGTTCAAACACAATATTTTTAAAATTTTACTTATGACTAATTTAACTCTGATCAAATGATTTTAATGTTTTTGTTTCTTATTACTCAGCTAAAGTGTGATGATGATATAGTTCACTACTGTATCATTAAAAGGACTATGTAATATAATAACTAAAGGTTTAGTCAGGCCTGCACAGAACACTGGTAACTTTCTGTTCCTGAGAACATGCTATCTCAATCTTCATTACAGTCCCTTCTGCCCAATTCTATAGCTCGGGCTACTGCCCCATTACTCATTACTTTAGAGTAGTTTTTTTCTGCTTAGGAAGCTCACATCTTAAGGAAATCTCTTTCAGAGACAGAATGCAGCCGAGACACTGCCAGGAGCATAGTTTAAGGAAAAGGTACTCTCAGTGTAAGGTTTCTTTTTAGTGAAAGCTGGATTGTGAGAAAAGGCTTATGGGAAGAGAGGAAAAGAAACAAGAACATACTATGCTAAAGAAGTCTCCAGAAGAGAAACAAGGCACGAAGTGTCATGGGAATTTTAACCATCACTTAAAGAAAAAGCAGACCATGCCCCAAACAAGATAGTGCTAGGAGGTAAGAAATAGCAAACAACAGGCAGTAGGGTTTATTTTGAAGTTTTCATGATGGAATGATTGGTCCAGACAGTAGAGGGCGGAGACTGGTAATCAGTCTCTTCCTCCCAGGCAGTGTTACTCCATTTCATTCATTTTTAAACTCAGCATCTACGGCTGAAAGAGAAAGTGTTAGCAGACCAAGATACTGCTTTATAGAATAAGAAAATGGCTGCCACAATTTGAAGTTGGCCTCAGAAAAATTTAGATCAAGACCAAGAGCACTTCTGTCTTTTGAAGGGGAGAGGGTGCTTACTGACGTGTAAAACAGCTGCAGTTAGTTTAGTATCATTCCTCCTCTACCTTCCTGTTTCAAAAGAAGTGATAATGCTTATATCATTAAAAACCTAGTTTACATAATAGAATTGAGTTGCTGCACTTGCGAAATTATTGTGGATGGTTGTAAGTAAGCAACCAAACAACATGTGTATACGAAACAAAACGGCAAAGGCCTAGTAAGAAACCAAGGAAATGAAAGTGATAGACAAAGCCAGAATTGTTTCTAGATGTTATATAGCATTTTCTGTCTTTGCTTACTGTTTGAAAGAAGCTGTTTCTTTAAAATGCTGTTTTACACTTGGATTACTGAATCTGAAAAATCCAAGAAGGGAAAAAAAAACCTACACAGGTGTGTTAGTTAAAAAGATAAAACTTGAAACTGTAGTGTCCTGTCAAAGCATTAAAGGGCAGTTTGGGGGTTGCTAAGTTTTAGGGAGTTTGTCTGTCCCGTAAATAATTTGCTTGTAACTTTATTTTGAAGAGAATACATTTCTTACAGCAGGCGACTTGCATGCACTGTTAAAACCAGTAAGTACGTTTCAGATGAACAAATTACTTGAGTACGCAAGGCTCAGGGAAGCTTCTACTGCTTTTCCCCCACTGAAGGGATTTGTTCAGAGATTTTTGTATTTAATTGTTGCCTGTCAGTACCTTTTTATCACCACAATTGCTCCTGAATTATTGAAATGGAAAGTCTGCTTGGTGATGTGTGTCCTTGAAATTTGGAAATGTGAATATCTTAAATTATCCGCAGAAATTACAGTCCTATCCTTCTGAAGTCTATGCCTATTACCTGAATAATCAAGGACACCACCCTTTTGTCTCAGTGGCATTGAGCTTACTCAAATCAATGGGGTGTAGGTGTACCCTAATGAACTGGGAAGCCTGAGAACATCTGCAGATAGGCAATACTTAATAGGTGTCACTGCCAGCTCTATCACTTTTTCTATTTTAACACACTATTTTCAGTTGCCAAGTTAACTATATGCTAAGGTTTTCTACATTTGCTGTCTGCCGCAAGCAGATCTTTTGGGGAAGTTTCAGCAAAAGAAGACAAGCCATTTCTGAGGACAGGGAGAGGAGTTTTTTCCCAGTGTTAATTCCAACCATTCCATTGGAGAAGGAATTTTAAGTTTAGCAGTAGGATGGCCTGAGAACAGATGCTTTTTACTGTCCCTCTGAAAATCTACCAAGATTTGGGCCAGTTATAAGCTGCTGAAAATTACCATTTGCACATGTTCAATGAGGTCTTCAGAGGCTTGCTGCTAGTCTCCAGCAATTGACTCTTGATCATTCTTTTAAGGCCTGTGAGACTTAGCCTCATCAGTCACCAAATGCACAGGAGTTCTACTAACCAGGTGCCCTGGGCATGCTCCCAGGTCCCACTCAGCCTCCTCCATAGTAGGAGCTGGATCTTCAGGGGGACACAGACACACTAGTAGCAAGACTTTCTCCTGCAGCCTAGGAGAAGATATCCCAAGCTGAAGGCCAAAAGATGACCTTCCATTCACTAGTTTTAATTCTGTGCAGTCCATGGTTTAGATGCAACAAGCCTTTCCACTCCTATGTGTACCATTCTCCTTCTGTTTTACAGATATGGAACCTGAGCGGTTGTCCAAGCTCGCTGCTGGCAGAGCTGGCACTTGCATTGTTTCTATGCTGGCAAGCCCAAATCTCACTGAGTGAACTATACTGATTGTTCCAAACCTTGGCTTGACTGCCCTGTCAACCACTAGACCCTTGCTTCATTTAGTGTCCAGGATGGGATGCCAGCTGGGTTCTGTTCCAGTGCAGTGCACACACAGCTTTAACTTAGGCATCTGCTAAGTTTTGGGCACTTTGCAACCTTAATGTTCTTTTAATGTATTGTTTTTTGTGTACCGGAATATATTTTATATAGCCGCTCATAGAAATCATGTCACTTTATCCACTAAAGTAGCTGTCTTTTATGAAAGAGGGTCAAACTCCCATCAGCAAGTTTAGTATTGTTTCAGTCACTGCCCTTCCTTCTGCAGTTAACAGGAAACAACTTTAGATTTTAATCAGTATAAAAATGTGACATCTGTAGTATTACCAGTGCTTGTAAATTGCATGTTAGTGGTGACATTGGGAATAGTCTTATTGGCACCTTACATCTTTTAAGGATAAGGCAGGTTTTATCCTTGTCAGAAGTTGTTCAGGAATGCGGGGAGGCTGGTGCATTTTAAGTCAGCTGTCCTGAAAAGTTTCAGAATCTTAAACATAGTGGGAGCTGCCATGTAAATGCTCTAGGAAAAACAACATAGCATCTGCTAAAAAGATTGTGTAAGCAGAGTCTAAATGAGCCCTCCCCTGACATGTAGTGATCTTGTTTACATGGGCACACCTACCCTGCCTAGGGGCTCAGCATGATGAGATTGCTTGTCCAAATGATCACTTTTGGCTGGTGTTGGATCCTCAGTCTCCTTGTTATTAGGACAGGAGTAATAAAGAGTTGTTATCCTTGTTGTGTGAATCAAGGGCAGCAGAACTGTACTTGGTATATATCCTGATTGAGGGACTCACCCTCACTTACTTGCTAGGTAGAGGTTCCAAAGCCCAATGAGTTGAGAGGGTGGTCTCTGCCTAACAGGCCTCAGACACAATTTGACCCTTTCTCCCTCCACTGTGTAATAACAGCTAATTTAGACTCAATTGAGAGTCTTGATACACATCACAAAGCTGAAATCACTGATACCTAGGTCTAAATGTTAGACCTGTTTTTGGACAGTGTGTCTAATGCAAGAGACTGCCCAGTATGTACCAGCAGTGAGGCTCCCCCTACTGACAGCTGAAATCACAGAGCTGTGTTAAGTGGTGGGACCTGATGACATCCCAGCAGATTAGTATGTGTTTGGCAGGGTGGCATGGAGATCCAGTGGCAGGGCTGCCAGTGAAGAGGAGCAGAGTGCTGATCAGCTGGCAGGGCCGTGAGCAAGTGAAGTGCCTTCTTACCCTACCTCCAACCAGGGCGGAAGGTGAACTCTGTGGATGTACCTCTGGACTCTGGGTCTGCACTGACCAAGGACAACTGGGAGTAGGGTGCAGAGACAGGAAGGGCACATGAAAGAGACTTTTGGTTGCTGGCCTTAAGAACCTGACTGAAAAGGACCCTACCCAACTTATTTGAGGGGGGTCTTTTGCTGATGGTTTATGAACTATGTTTGTGGTGATGTTTGCTCAACTTAAAGCCAGGTTACTTCCCTCCTTTTAATAAAAGTTTCTTTTCTACATTCACATTCTGTATTTCTGAGAGGGGAAGTACTGCCTCTTAGTGGTGCCCATGGAGTGATCTGTAATTGTCCTAGGTTACTGGGTGAGGACTCGAGCTTCTTTTGGGTTGTATTGTTGGAGAAACCCCTAGATATTGAACTTGGCTCTTGGTACTCTCAATTCTAACAAACAGGCAAAAGTGGAATTCATGCAGGTAAATCCTTAGTGTTTTGAAAAGATAGCAGCTAAGTTGAAAGACACAATGGAGTCTGAATATAAAGCATTAAAATGGAGACTAATACATTGATCTGTATGAAATCAGCAAGTCTGGAGTACGTCATCTTAAGGGTCCTAAATCACTGAGAGAGCAGAATCAGGGCCACTATCCAAAAATTGGCCTCATGAGGAGTTTGAAGCCTTCAATTTTTAACATTGTAGGTGCTGCAACCAGGTGGTAGTGATTGAATAGAGATAGGTCATTGCTACTCTGTAGTTATGTGGGTCAGAACCACTAATACCAGCAGAATAACAGCAGTACAATCAATGGAATTATGCTGGCTCACATTAGAGAAGGAACTGGTTTTGTAGTTTACTTTCTTTTGCCTACATCGCTGCAGTAGGCCAGAGAATGTCTCCTGTACAGGACTGAAGTGACATGCAGCCATATCCGTCTTTCTTACCCTGTCTCAAGTTCTGGATAAAAGTGTTGGAGAGATTCAGGTTTCCCCCTTCACCATGGAAGATTTAGTTGTACACTTTTTCAACATGTTAATTTCACTTAGAAAATTTCGCTTAAGATGTCACACTGCTATCTAAAAATAAGAGGTAACCACCACACCAGCCGTGTCAAGAAGCTGTTTTGAGCACTTATAGCAGAGAGATGCAAGCCTCCAATGCAGTGGGGGCTTAGGTTGAAATCCTTTTAGGACTGCTTGAGGAGTAAGTAGGGCTGGCACAGTTAATTTTTGCCTGTGAAAGTTTCCCCCAAGTTTTTCCCACTACATTGGCCATGGTGCTACTCCCAGCATTAGCTGTTAAGGTGGGACTCCAGTTATTTCATAAGTGCTCCTGCCTTTCATCCCCCATTAGTATCTTTACAACCTGCTCAGTTCCTGCTGGCCCAGGAAGGAATTAACAGGCACAACAGCCAGTCTCAGACTTTGTGTGGCAGTATAGTTCCTGCCCCTGTACAGCCCCTTCCATTAAAGATTGTTTAACACAACTGTTTGGGAGAAATCTGACCTGGTTAAGTTTTAATGGAAGATGAACATATCGAAATGTTTAAACATTAAGGCTGAAATGGTTTTTGTCTAGCATCCCCTCTTCCTACACTCGCTCAGCGGTGAATCCCCGCCTACCAGGAAGTAAGGAAGCAAAAAACATGTCATTCAAGAAGACAGATTGAAATAGATGCCTCCTTTCTCCTCCCCCCCCCTCCAGAGATTGCCAACCTCCAATGGAAGCAAGGAGCAATGCCATAGCCCTCCTGGGCTTTTTTCCCCCTCATAGTTCCTGTTTTGAAGACACTTCCATTCTTTCTGCCTTGCAAGTCAAAGATGAGCCAAGCACACTCCAGTGTGTCAGGGGAAGGTATATAAAAATCATGTTTCCTCCTCAGCTTAAAGGGGCCCCAGGCTTGCTTACTCCGCCACCCCAGGTAAGTTGCACCTTATTTCTTCCATCCCCTTAATTGTAACTTTCACTCACATTTCAGTTTACACAGACATGTTTACCTTCCAAATTTGGCTGGTCTGAGCAACACAAACAGTTGTATTTATCAAAAAATACTGCCCCTCAGCTGAAGAGATTTTTTTTTTTTTAAGCACATGATCCACATCTTTCTTGCCCCAAATCCCTAATCAACTTAGCAGGTGTTTCACTCCATAGCTAAATATACTAGATCTACAGCAGAGCAGTAGTGTTAAAGCTGCGTAAAACCTTCCCACAGACATTGATCAGCATTTGGAAGAAGACTGTTCCTTACTTTACATTTATGGGGAAAAGTATGATTTTAATTTGTATTTGTACTATTAATTGAAAACAAAAAGGGACAATCAACGTAAAGGGACTTTTTAAAAAAAAAATACTGTCATTGCAACCCACTACCAAGCTTATTGTAACTAGAAGAAATGAAAAAAAATCTGTTCACTTTATACATTTGGCAACCCGTTAGAGGAAGCTAGTTTTGGGGCTTCACTTCTCGTCCCTCCTTGGCCTGGATATTTCCCACAGCAACAAGGGAGGAGAAAACCACAGTCAGTAGACTCAGGACATAAAGTTCCTGAAACTGTTACTACCTTTTGAATTTAAAATTGACAGTGCCTCTAAGTTTATACTATGCCAGTGTTAACAATTAGTAAAAAATACCTGGGAAATAAGTGACTTTCCAGATACTTAATATGCAGTCAACTTGCTTTATGTTCACTTGATATGAAAAGCAACAAACCGTGTTTAGGACTAAGAATTCTAACCATGTCTTTCCAAGAAAAGTTCAATATTCTGTAACATTTTCATACTACTACCATCAAAGATGAATAGGGCTGCGAGTCACAGCAGTGACCAGTTCACATGGGTCATGAAATTTAACAATTTGATTTTTCAAGAAGTGTTTAATTTATACAATTTACCCAGTTTCAGAGGAAATTTTTACTTGTGTGTTGTGGGGATTTTTGCTTTCTACCCCCACTTACACATTGATCAACTGGACTGAATTTTGTTTTCTTATACAACCCCTCCCTCAAAAAAAATAAACCCTACAGCCATTCTTTACCCTTTGTGATGGTATTAGCATGCAATTTATGAGCATGTGCAATACGTACCTTTGATTTTTGAAAATGGAAAAATTCTTACAAGCCACAAAAAGCATGATTTAAATTGCTCTTTTTAATCAAGATTTGATTGTAGACTTTAGCCCAACAAATGCCTCCCCACCTCAGAAACTGGCCAGTTCCCAAATGACTCCAAACCCAGAGCTTCTCTTTTCAAGGGTTATGGTAGAGCTGCTTGTTGCTATTAGTGGACTGCAACTCCAGCCTACAGCAAGCTCCACCTTGTCTCATCTGTCAGAATCTAGCAGTCCCCCTCACCTAGTGCTGCCTTTCCTTCCTCAGCACATACCTGTAGCAGAGGCCTAGGCCCAGGGACTTCCTTGCACAGATAACAGAGCGGCTTCATGCTGAAGTGCAGCCTAGCTGTTTACAAAAATGTGAAGAGTAGGACAAGATTGGAAAGGGGCACTTTTGGAAGAGGAAAGGGAGAATCTACTTTCATGTGCCCAGGAGGAGAATACTCCTCCTCCACATGTCAGAACAATCTGTGGAGGTGTACACTTCTCCTAAGGGCTAAGAAGGGACCTTGAATTTAATCTTTTATATTTTCACTGATCTGTGCTCAGATTCAAATTCTTCCCTGTTTTGCACACAACCTAAAAATAAGAAATTTAGAGAACAACAACAAAGGAAACACTATGCTTGCCAAAGCCCATAGAGATTTATAAGTGAAGCCCATTTCAAACAAAAATAAAAATTTATTTAAAATTTTAAACAGGATTCCTTCCTTGCATAATTCTAACTGTTAATCAGGTTGATGGCTGTTGAATACATTAAACTTACCAAAAATCTTTGTAACCAAGGGAGTAAACCCAGTAAATTACATTAGAACTAGATACAATATAGTGCAGCCACATGAGAAATAGTTTCTGCTGCTTTGTTATTACACAGGTAGTTGGTTCTATCAGCTAAAGCCTAGTGACTTGGATTTGTTTTATGCATATTGGGGTTTGTTCTATTACTTTGCAAGAGCTTGTACTCCCTTGAGTCAGCCATGTTCATTGGTCAGAATAAATTCCAACATCTGACACTATTTCCATTAATCACAGACAAACCAGTATACGTGAGCAAGATAACAGAAAGATAAAAACATATCTAATGAAAGGTAGGCATATTATTTATGTATGCTGTTTGCTAATCAAATAGATGGTATCAAAGACATTCTTTTGACTTCAAGATAGACAAAAGTCCAGTACATAAGAAGGAGATGGCTATCATATGAAGTACTGAATGCATGGGCGGGGGGGGGAGGGGGGAGGAGTGAGTGGACCCACATAAGTCACGTAGTGCCCACATTTCATCACACTTTTAAAGTACATCACTGATATGGCTGCATTACAGTCATAACTTTCCTACAGAAGTTACTAGCTTTTTTTTTAATATATATTTTACTGCTTAACTGTTGTGAAATCCATTTTTTCTTTAACATTGACCTTAAGGTAGACCAGTGAATTTGGATGCTTGTTTCCTGTATACAGAGAATAATTACCAGTACTAATCATTTTACTTCCAATTAAACTTTATATTCACTGAGAATATGAATACCCAATGGATGATTTTCCTTGTAAGTATTGTACATTTCAACCATTTCACTTTAAACCTGGTGTATGAAGCCAAATAGTTCTAAAACTGCTCTCCCAAAGAGCAAGACTTAAATGCCTAGAACAGTGGTTCTCAAACTGGGTGTCATGACCCCCCAGGGGGTCATGAGCTGTCAGCCTTCAGCCCAAGCCCCAGTTTGCCTCCAGCATTTATAAGAGAGTGTTAAATATAAAAAAAAAGTGTTTTTAATTTATGGGGGGGGGGTCTGATTCAGAGGCTTGCTGTGTGAAAGGGGTCACGAATACAGAAGTTCGAGAACCTCTGGCCTAGAAGCTTCCTTGGTTTAAAGAGAAATTGGTCTTTATACCACTTAACCACATACATCAGTATATGGACACAACTGTATAAAGTTGGCAAATTCATAATTTGAAACACTTTAGTTTTCTACAAAACAGAAGAAAAACCCCATCAATATGGCACAGTTGTGTATTTCGAACACTAATACTTAACAGCCGAGCTGCTCAAGTTAAGGCTTCTGTTCTTGTGACAAAAAAAATATTGGTGGCCTTAGAAACGATACAGTTAAAGTGAAGATTGTGGTGATACACAAATGAGGCACACAAAGATCATTGCATTTTGGTTAGGGTGATTCTATAACAGGCACCAGTGTGCGTAGAATGCAATTAATTTCCTTTGTCAGTGGAGACAAATAAAAACTATGTCCGTGAATTTCAGCTTTCGGCAGCATCTATTTATGATCTTTAAATACTTACTGTAAGGCCAAAGAAAAGGTGCTGTCTGAACAGTGTATCCTAGCAGTATTGGTTTATACATGTTACATAAACATGATTTTGGAAAAAACCTTATAAATCTCACCATTTCTTCCTGACATATATCACACATTATAAATCCAGTGACTATCCTAAACCAGAGGGGGTCAAAACAACATTCCAATTCCATTCTTTACCTGAGAGTTTAATATCTGAAAGACACTTCTGTCAGAGGTAAGCTCACAGCTTTCAAGAAGTTTCGAACACAGGATACCAAATGCCTTTATGAGCAGTGTTATGGACATACAGCTAACTGAAGTGCAGAGCTGGATTTTTTTGATTTAGTCCAAGAGTTCAATATTCAGTCTGTGTAATATTTGCAAGTGTGTGTCATGTTCAGTATAAGAGGACCAAGTATTTAGGGGCTGATTCTGATTTGCTTACACCTGTATTACGAGTATAGCTCCTTTGATTTAGTCCTGATTTACAGCAACGAGTAATCAGGTCCTCCCCCAATCTTGGAACAAGACAAAAGTAGTTATCTCCACATTTCAGCTAAACTATTTTTCTCTTTAAAAAATTCTAGTACTCAGGTACCTATTCAGAATCAGCCCCAGTCTGTCTCAGGAACTACTTAGCTCTTGTGCAGGCAGTTTTGATTACACTGATCCAGGTAATCTATTGGGTAGTTGGACAAAGATGATTTATTTTTCATTTCCCAAAACATTGTCTCGCTAGGTTTTGGAGGGCTTGGGAACACCCAGGAATTATCTTCCAGAGAGCTCTTTCCATACGAGTTTTGTTCATGACAGATTGTGCTGCCGATCGGGATGGGTCTCTCATCTGTCCATGACTGGAGATTTGCCTGTTCAGACAGGATTTTTACATCTCTTGGGAGAGGGGAAGCTATGGCATTGCAGAGAAGTTTGTCATTTTGTGAAAGAGAGGGTTTTTTGTAGACTGCCCCAGAAGAAGTCAAATATAACTTTGTGAGGTTCTTCTCCACGTCTTCAACACATTGTACTGGTGCACTAGTAGAAGCTGAAGAGAGAAGACAACTAAAATGTAATTCTTAATTTATGTATCTAGAAGATATAGTGTACATACATTCAGAAATATGCCTAGTGTAACAGGACAACTTTTCAGCTAATGGATCGCATATACTGCTTCGAAGTGCTCATTAATCCGAGTTAACACAAATTTTATTCAAATATATTTTGCAAGTTTCACCATAACTCAATAAAATAGCACTATCTCAAAAACCAAATCAACTCGTTCCCACATAGATGTAGGAGGGACTGGTGAATCTTTGGGAGTTTGGTAAGGCAAGTATAGAGTGCTGCACCAGGATGATCTACTTGGGCTCAGAAAGATCTACGATTCACAACCGTCCCTTCTGGCCTTGGAATCTCTGAATGTTGCTTGCCTGCAAAGAATCTATTTCATTGTCTCTGAATGAGCAGCCTCCTGCTGCTGCTAGGTCCTGAACTCATCCTCAGTCCATGAAGCAATAGTGGGGAGATGGCATGGAGCTTACTGCTTCTCTGTTCAAGGACCAGGTTTTAAACAGGCAGCAACTATCCAGAAGTGGGAATGGGACTGACCACATGTTGGGCGAGTATGTGACAAGGAGTGGGCGGGGCTCAATTGCCCATACCACCTCTATTTCTCTTTAGCATTTCACTACAAATTTAATGAGGATTAGTAAATGAGGATTGTCAGTTAGATACTACAAGTTAAGTTTCCTACAATAGCTATGAAACTAGAATACAAACTCTGGTTTACAAACACAACGCTCATAAGGGACAAACAGAAGACTCAGTGCCCTCTCAACAGGATGTAGTATCACCCTGCCAGGGAAAGTGAAAAAATGGTGACCAATTAGCAAATTTCAGTAAAAAGCACTTTCCAATGGCCAGTTGTCACATCCGGAAGATATAGTTGAGAAATTTGTGACTCACCCAATCTGTGCTGATAGGTATAAAAAGCAGTGCTTGAGATGTAAGCTATTCATAGGTACAAGGACAAATGGCAACCACATACTGTAGTCCAAATGCTGTGAATACTGGGATTGGAGAAGCTTTAGGGCAGGTGAAGTGCTATTCAGTTAGAAGTTTAGGAAGGGAATTGTATTATTACTCCTTGGATACTTCTAGTTAAACTGAACCTTCTATTGACAACCAAGCTATTAGTAGCATAACTATTCATCTCAAAAATTGTGGGACAATGCAACCTGTCTATTGTCTGTGACCAACAGTCTGGGTTATAACTTAATAAAAATTTCAAGGTCAGTATTTCTGATGTTCAACGTGAAAGTACTTTAACATCCCAAGTTTCTACACTCTAAAAGACTACGATTAGTTGACAAGAGAAGCACACAGGGCCACTCAGGCAGCGTTGTCCTACTATTGAGTAGTCATATACACAACATATACTATCTGTTTGTTTTGTAGCAGTGGGTAGGCCTAATCAGGACTGGTGCCTTGTCGTACTAAGTGATCCCTGAGGAGCTTGCTGTATTTTGCTTATGAGCATGTGTATATTTTATATCTATCACACACATAGGGAGAGGAATACTCACATTGAAGGAAATGGCCTACTGAGAAGTAGATGAAATTGTAAGGATGAGAAAATGCATCCAAAAAAACTCCATGCACTTTATGATGATTGAGTCTCAGTGGGCTGGAGCTAGTTCAGGACAGAAACAAATGGCTGAAATATTGAGATAAATTCTGAGGAAAATTTTTGTTTCCACAGACAGAGGGCATTCGAAGTGACAGCAGCAAAAGAGAAATCTTCCATTTCATCCTTCCTATGAGGCGGTGAGAGAACTGAATAGTAAACAGTATAAGCTGGTTGTAGTCAAGATTTGACCAACTGTATCAGCCAAGCAAGAACTCAAAACAAGAATGAACTTTGTCAATTTTTCTGAGATAGCAGCTTCCTTATTTAAGAACATTTTTGCTTCTAAACACAAACAGCAAAAGTGTGTCAATTCAGATAGCTTCCTACAGTGGATCTCTCAACATTTAAGAGTTATATAATGCCCAATTCATGTAAGAAGCTACAGCATTATATAGGCTTCAATCTTAAATTTGTTCATGTTCTACTTACTATATGTTAAGGTACTGCAAAGCATCAGAGAACAGCCCAGTTTCTCATTGTTTTTCATCCATTACACTTAAAGATTTCCAAAATGCTTCAGGAAGTGATGAGCTGCTTTTTGTGAACAGTGTCTTGTATGTGGATTCCATTAATCCATATACCTGTTGCAACTGACATTCTGTTGGCAAGATTGAAGTGTCGCATCAATTATTTTGAGCTCTATAAATTGCTTACCCTCTCGATTTCTCTGAGGAGTATGAACCAGTGTTGAAAAGTAAAAGGATTTCTGAAAAAAAAGCCTCACTTCTGTTATAGAACAAACTTCAAGGTGCTCAAACATGGAACTTAGAATAGAGTAAAACACCATGGGAAGGAAAGGAAGTTTATTCTACTTCTGCCCAAAATTTTTTGAACAAAATTCAATAGACCTTGACTCATGACTTTTTCCAAAAACATTCCAGATTCTACCAGCAACTTTTCCTCAAAGTGCCTGCTTGGGAACATACTATTCTACATGTGTGAAACATTCTGAAAATACAATGGTCCTTGTAAAAGAAAGCAAATACATTCTTTGCTGTTGTCACAGGTTTTCCATTATATTAATTCACAGTCTAGTCATCTTTACTTGCCCAATTTGTGACTCAAGTCAACCCTAAAATATGCAAGGATATCATTTTAGAAGGGCCTGGAATATCTGGAAACATTTGTTAAAGTGAGGATCAGGTTTGTCTATTAGCTCTCTTAATTCTAGAAGTTTCTTTTATCATCATGACCCCTAAAAGCCAATTCGTGTTTAGAAGATGAGGATTGCATGAACACAGTTAGTAGGCAAACTGATTTTCTCCCATGAATAGTCCAAGACCATCAAGGTTATACTCTGCATGTTAACAACACAGGTGCATCATAACTGCACTGCATTAATACAAGACATTGATGAATCAGTAAGCCAAGTCCAGCTTTAAGATTGGAAGCTTGCAACAGGAAATAAAGCCAGATGCTTACATGTGTCAATAAATGATTGTGGGCAAAGAAACCTTCAAAATAAGCCTTGCAAAAATCCAGACCTCAACAGACCAATTTATGATGCCGCCTTCTAAATCCCTTGATGCATAACTCCACTACTGACTGCAGAAAATGCTGCTGCAATGAGTTTTCTGGTGGGGAAATGAATTGTTAGCACTTGTGCAGATGAGAGAAAGACAACAGCCACAGAACCACTACAGCACAGCAAATGCATACTTCCTTACACTACCATCACACACCCTGACCAGAACAGACTTCTTCGGACTAGAGCATTATTCAGAGTCCAAGCAATCCTTGATTTCTCCTCTGAAACTGGATGTTAAGTGTGTCACTAGTGTACTTTTTCAATGTAGACAGACACGCATCCAGTGGGAACTGGACTGAAGCTACCAACTCATTTAATAGAATACCTCAGATAGTAATCATCAGTCACAGACCAGGACCAAAGTCAAACTGATGCCCTAGAGGTTAATCCCATTATCAATTCCTTGAGTCATCCAATTCTGTATTAGCGAAGTGTTCCTCTAATATTTAGCCTTTTGGGTCTGCCATCTGAGCTCTCTAACCTGTTATATCTTATCAAAGAAGTGCACCATCAGTCACCAATCATCAAACATACTATAAACAAGTGACTATCGCTTATCCTATTTATAACCTACATTTTGGAATTTCCTACCCAGTGAAAAATAGGGATGCTACTACTCACTAACTGAACATTCTCTTCTTTAAAAACACTGGAGTACTTGTGGCACCTTAGAGACTAACATTTATTTAAGCATAAGCTTTCGTGGGCTACAGCCCACTTCTTCGGGTGCATAGAATGGAACATATAGTGAGGAGATATATACACACACAGAGAACATCAAAACACCCAACTCTAAGAGGCTAATAAATTAAGATGAACTGTTGTCAGCAGAAGAAAAAAAACTTTTGTAGTGATAATCAAGATAGCCCATTTAAGACAGTTTAACTATCTTGATTATCACTACAAAAGTTTTTTTTCTTCTGCTGACAACAGTTCATCTTAATTTATTAGCCTCTTAGACTTGGTTGTTCAATGCCCACCTTTTCATGTTCTCTGTATGTATATATATACATACTCACTATACGTTCCATTCTATGCATCCAACGAAGTGGGCTGTAGCCCACGAAAGCTTATGCTCAAATAAATGTTAGTCTCTAAGGTGCCACAAGTACGCCTGTTCTTTTTGCAGATACAGACTAACATGGCTGCTACTCTGAAACCTGTTCTCTTCTTTAGCTTTCAGTCATTAGATCACAGGTGACAGTGCCAAATATTGGTCTTTCATAAAACCCCTGCATTGGAAGGAAATGTTGCATACAAGAGTTGAAATAATTTCAGTCAGCAATGTATAAAATCTGCAGTAACCCCAGAGCAATGGAAATGACCAATTTTGTCAATTGTTTTTAAGAGGGTGGAGGAGGTAAACCAGCTTTGCAGCATCAATATTTCAATTACAGGAAATGTCATCATCTGGAGTTCTATTTCACTGGGAGATAAGTTTTCAGAATGTTTTCATCACTAGTAAGAAAAATTATAGCTATAGGGAGAGTTCAAAATCTGTTCCTGAATTTTAAAATGCTACCAAAATGTTTTATATATTTGATACTGTTAAAGTAAGAGATTGCATTTGAAAAGTGAAATCTTTGTTTTGTGTTTTTTTAAATATGAAGTAGTTGTGGTAAAAGGTCAAATATGAGTAAAGTTAACACCTCAGCCTTGTACACATCAGCGACACTTGACTGAGAAAAAAGCCACAAGGGGAACAGAATACAGTACTGAAGAAAAAACACATCAGCAACACCTTTATGTGTGAAGCTGACCAGTATGAGACAGAAGCCAAAGCAGTAAATGGTTAGGCTGGAACTATAATACACTCTGGCTTATCAACTTCAATTGATGAGATTCTGATAAGATATGATAGTTAGTTTCTCTTTAAAATGGTATAGCTTGGATCAGTGGTTTGTACTTGTACACGGACTTGCCTTTCTTGATTGCAGTTGGGGTTTTCAGTTTTCGTAGAACCTCAGCTTGCATTTCAGTCACCAGGTGCAAGTTAGACATTTCCCTCTTCAGTTCCCAGTATGCTTGCTGCACATTTTCACTGAAAGACATTTTAAAAAGTTAAATTTCTTCAGCCCTTGCAACTGGCTGTCCCAACTCTATTGCAGTTCTTAAGAATTACAAAAAAAATTATTAACCCTGAACAATGCCTGTTTTGCTTAATGAGTGTATTTTCTTTTCAGTTTTACTGAAGAATCATTTCAACCTGACATTGCCAATGGACGGTTTAGCCAGTAAGGTAGAGGCCATCAGATTATGTGGCTCTTAATGCTGAGCATACTAGTACTTAAAAAACTCTGAACACACACAATAATTCCAAATCTCTCCAAATGAAAAATTAATATTAAGAATACTCTGCTAGTTTCACATCTGAAATTAAGTTATGACCCTGATGTAAAGCCTATACCCTCAAAAATATTCTAAGTGCATATTTCAAATACACACAGTGGATACTATGAAATAGACATGGTAAAGAAATCAAATATGAATTGCTTTGTTTGTAACTTAGCAAACTGCCACACACTAACTAACACAATATTCCAGATCATGTTAATGGAGCTACAGTATTAGTCAAAAACTAAGCATCTGATATTTCAAACTTGGTATTTTAGTCTTCACACCACTCAGCTTGCCACAGTGATTTCAGATTAATTAGGTACTCGATACCCAAATTGCTAAACACATGCCCAGGCCAAATTAAAATAATGCTTTATGTCTGACTGGGCTGTCTCATGCTGTTGAGTCTAAATGAATGTGACAAGACAGTGTAAGTTATCAAGAACCAGTTTTCATTTTTGGTGATGGACAGAAAAGGGGTTGGGGGGAGAAATGTGGTGGGCAGAGCTGTTTTGTCCTCTAAAGATTCCTGTTATTTAAGGCAGTTATTATCCATGACGACTTAACAGGTAATCAGCAAGTCAGATTTTGCCAAGAAAGAGTTATGAGAATGTCTAAGCAAAATATATGAATTATGAAGAGCTATTTATTAATCTAAGCAATAAGAAGATTATTCAGTCTTCAGAGTATTTTTCTGATATTTAATAAATGCCTAAGAAGGTACACTTTCGTGCCCCACTGAAACACATTATTTCAGAACATAATTCTATGTACCACATTTTCAGAAATGCTTAACACCCACAACTGGGGCCAGATTTTCAAGAGAATCTCTTTCTGTTTATGCAAGTACATGAAGACTATTTTAAGAGTGCTCAGTACCTTGCAGCTCCTATTGACAACAAGAAGAGCAGCGGAGAGCCAACCTGTTTTGAAAACCTGTCCTTGTACTTTCAAATGAAATAATTAGATAGCATCATTCATGCTTCTACACATACTGAACAGCAACTGTGTATCAACTACCGTTTTGAAAGACCTACTGGACTATTTAAAAATATGCATGCACTGTTACCTTTGATGTAGAGGCATTGGGCTACTACTATTTTGTCAGTCAACTGCTGGCCACAGAAAATCCCCAGCTTTTTTTTTTTTTCTCTCTCCTCTTTTTTGAATTAAGACTCCTGCTCTAACAAAATCCTTGGATCACCACAAATTGCTCAGAAAGAAAGCTGCACCGTTACTGTTTATAACTTTCTTTCAGAACAGAATATGACCAAAAATACCACTTAACAGTAAATATACTCCCAAGGCAAACTTATTTGTGGGAATTAATTGTTATTTGTATTATCATAGCATCTAGGAGTCGTAAGTCACGGACTGGGACCCCATTGTGCAAAAATCAGAATTATACAAAATTTATGAATCCACATTCAAAATTGCTTTACAGATGTGATAGCACAATCGTTTTCACTTTAGCTCTAAGATTGTTGGGTATCAGTGATGTTAGTAGGTATGAATTTTATCAACACAACTGTAAAAATGTAATAAGAAAAGCCAAGAAGGCATTTGAAGAATAGCTAGCCAAAAACTCAAAAGGTAATAACAAAATGTTTAAGTACATCAGAAGCAGGAAGCCTGCTAAACAACCAGTGGTGCCCCTGGACGATCAAGATAAAAAAAGGAGCACTTAAAGATGATAAAAGTCATTGCGGAGAAACGAAATGAATTCTTTGCTTCAGTCTTCATGGCTGAGGATGTTAGGGAGATTCCCAAAACTGAGCTGTCCTATGTAGGTGACAAATCTGAGGAATTGTCACAGATTGAAGTGTCATTAGAGGAGGGTGTAGAATTAATTGATGACTTGTTACTGTTAAGTTTATCAGGACCAGATGGCATTCACTGAAGTTATAAAAGAACTCAAATGTGAAATTGTGGAACTATTAACTATGATTTGTAACCTGTCCTTTAAATCAGTTTCTGTACCCAGTGACTGGAAAATAGGTAATGTTACGCCAATGTTTAAAAAGGGCTCTAGAGGTGATCCTCGCACTTACAGACAGTCTAACATCAGTTCCGGGCAAATTAGTTGAAACAATAGTAAAGAATAAAATTATCAGACACACAGATGAACATAAATTGTTGGGCAAAAGCCAACATGGTTTCTGTAAAGGGAAATCATTTCTTACTAATCTATTAGAGTTCTTTGAAGGGGTCAAACATGTGGACAAGGGGGTTCCAGTAGACAGAGTGTACTTAGATTTCCAGAAAGTCTTTGACCAGGTCCCTCACCAAGGGCTCTTACGTAAATTAAGCTGTCATGGGATAATAGAAGATCCTTTCATGGATTGAGAACTGGTTAAAAGACAGGGAACAAAGGGTAGGAATAAATGGTAAACTTTCAGAATGATGTTCCCCAAGGACCAGTCCTAGGACCAATCCTATTCAACTTATTCATAAATGATCTGGAGAAAGGGGTAAACAGTGAGGTGGCAAAGTTTGCAGATGATACTGAACTGCTCAAGATAGTTAAGACCAAAGGAGACTGGGAAGAACTTCAAAAAGATCTCACAAAACTAAGAGATTGGACAACAAAACGGCAAATGAAATTTAATGTAGATAAATGTAAACTAATGCACATCGGAAAAAATAACCCCAACTACACATACAATATGATGGGGGCTAATTTAGCTACAACTAATCAGGAAAGATCTTGGAGTCATCATGGATAGTTCTCTGAAGACATCCATGCAGTGTCCAGCGGCACTCAAAAAAGCAAACAGGATGTTAGGAATCATTTAAAAAGGGGTAGAGAATAAGATGGAGAATATCTTATTGCCGTTATATAAATCCATGGTATGCCCACATCTTGAATACTGCATACGGATGTGGTCTCCTCATCTCAAAAAGATATACTGGCATTAGAAATGGTTCAGGAACGGTGTCATAAACAGATAGTTAAGGGTTAATGTCTCTTTTACCTGTAAAGAGTTAAACAGTGAACCGGACACCTGACCAGAGGACCAATCAGGAAACAAGACACTTTCAAATCTCGGTGGAGGGAAGCCTTTGTTTGTGTTTTTTGGGTTTTGCTTTGTTCTCTCTGGGTCCTGGAAGGGACTAGGCGTGCAACCAGGTTTCTTGCCAATCTCCATGCTACAGTCTCTTATATATTCAGAATAGTGAGTATTTAGTAGAGAAGGCGGTTATAGTCTTTTGATTGTTTTCTGTATTTGCAAATGTGTAGTTTACTGGAAGTATTTTAAATTGTATTTTCGCTGGGGGGGAGGCTTCTTTCTAGTGTCTATAAGCTGTAAGACCCTGTAACGTTTACCATCTAAATTGCAGAGCTGCAAAGAAAGAAAAAAAGTAAAAGTTATTAAAAGGTTTTCTTTTTAAGACCTGTTTGATTTTTTCCCCTTGTTGAGGCTCAAGGGAATTGAGTCTGTACTTAACAGGGAGGGGAGAAGGGTGGAATCCCTTTGTTTTATATTCACGGAGCTTGAATCTGTCTCTCTCTCCAAGAGCCCAGGGAGAAAACACCTGGAGCGGAAGAGAAGGAGAGGGAAAGGGTTTATTCCCCTGTGTTGTAAGACTCAAGGAATTTGGGTCTTGGGGTCCCCAGGGAAGATTTTTGAGGGTACCAGAGTGTCCCAAAACACTATATATTTTTGGGTGGTGGCAGTGTATCAGATCTAAGCTGGTAATTAAGCTTAGGGGTATTCATGCTGGTACCCCAACTTTTGGACTCTAAGGTTCAGATTGGGGAAAGATACCATCACAAAAGGGCAACTACAAATTAGGGGTTTGGAATGGGCCCCTTTTGAGAAGAGGTTAAAGAGGCTAGGACTCTTCAGCTTGAAAAAGAGGAGACTAAGGGGGGATATGATAGAGGTATATAAAATCATGAGGGTTGTGGAGAAAGTGAATGAGGAAAAAAGTTATTTACTTATTCCCATAATATAAGAACTAGGGGCCACCAAATGAAATTAATGGGCAGCAGGTTTAAAATAAATAAATGGAAGTTCTTCTTCACACAGCGCACAGTCAACCTGTGGAACTCCTTACCTGAGGAGGTGGTGAAGGCTAGGACTATAACAGGATTTAAAAGAGAACTAGATAAATTCATGGAGGTTAAGTCCATTAATAGCTATTAGCCAGGATGGGTAAGGAATGGTGTCCCTAGCCTCTGTTTGTCAGAGGGTGGAGACAGATGGCAGGAGAGATCTCACTTGATCATTACCTGTTAGGTTCACTCCCTCTGGGGCACTGGCATTGGCCACCGTTGGCAGACAGGATACTGGGCTGGATGGACCTTTGGTCTGACCCAGTACGGTCATTCTTAATGTTCTTAACACATTCGCACTGAGAGCAAAAAAGCGTATCCTAAATTTGTGGATATCTACTGCAGAATATGTGACCCCTGAAAACTCTAACTAACTAACTAACTAACTAACTAACTAACTATCTCAAGTTTGTTAAACCCTTTAAAGAAAAAAAAAAAAGGACAAATAATCATATTTATGCTTCACTCATTCAGAAGCTCTCACCTTTGGTAGAATGAGTATTGATCCAGTCATTTTCAAACAAGAACTATCTAGTATCCAAATTATATTAAAAAAAACAAAAACAAACTTAAAAATAGCTCCAAATCTGCCACAGACTAAGAGTAAAATGCTCAGAAATCCCTAAATCCCATTTTCAAAAGTCATTTAAAAGCTTAAGTCTCACTGAAAGTCAATAGGACTTACGAAGTCCCTATCACTTTTGATAATTTCATGTCATATGTACAATTTTTCCTCCAGATGAGAATGTACAAACATGGAACCTTGCATGTATTGGTTAACTATTTAATTACTACAAGCCTTTTCTTCATGGTTAAGTATTCTATATACTCAGATTGTAAATTGTAATTACTAAGTAACAGTGGCAGCTGTATTGATATACATGAACACACCTTTATTTTAATCTTCTCAGATCTGTTAATTTAGCACACGGCTTCTCAAACTGGGGGCTGTGACTCCTCAGCACGACATGAGGTTATTACATGGAGTCGCATGCTGTCAGCCTCCATCCCAAACACCACTTCACCGCCAGCATTTGTAATAGTGTTAAATATAAAAAAAAGTTTAACTTATTGAGGGGTGGTGGTCATACTCAGAGGCTTGCTGAAACAAGTGTGCTTGCTGTGAAAGTACAAATGTTTGAGAACCACTGAGTTAGCATTAAAAAAAATTCTGATCCACTCACTACACATACATCCCACTACTGCAACATCTTAAAAAGATACGTTAACTGCCAACATTTGTGAAATACTGCAGCTATTTTACTAAAATATTCCTCTCACCAGTAAAATAATCCACCGCTATACAATCCTTTTACAAACACTACTTGGCAAGCTCTTAGCACCAAACACAACTGTTTAAGTCTTCAGCAAACTGGATTTCTAACACAGGTATTATATTAAATCACAGAGATTTTTGCAAGCGGTTGACAAGTGTGAAATAATTACATCACAAAAAAAATTACTTAACGGCATATGCCCTCCCCCAGTAAACAAAGTTCTTTGCTACAGTAAATGTTTCACATAGGAACCTGTCTAAGGGTGTGAAAAGAGTTGCCAATTGCTCTGTACGTTAATATGCATTACAAATAGTTATTCACATTACAATATAAAACCACAGTGCACATGTGCTAATTCCTGCAGAGGGCTGCTACCTGGATGCTGCTTTTTAAAACCAAAATTTACTCTACTAGACTGAAGGACAGATGATTACTTTATCTTGAGATAACACTTCTGCTGTCAGACATGCAAGATCGACTATCATGCTGCAACTGGAACCACAAGAAAAAACAACTGTTTGCTATGTGACAAGTTTAAGATGAAGGGTGAGTAGTAGTAGTTTGGATACAGCCTGCCCTATATTATAGTCATAATAAAAATACTATAGAGTAAATGAAAAGAAAGCCCGTAGCACTACTCATTCTTTAAAATATGTTGTTTCCTTCCCCCTCTCAACAGGCAAAGCAAGACTCACACAACATGACTCCATAATAATTTCTTATTAGGAAGTACTATTCCCCCCTCTTGTGGAAAACTACGTAAGTACACAATTTGCCTGTGTTGGGATGAGAGGTACAAATAAACTCACAAATTTATTGGTATATCCACTACATTCCTTTAAACCCAAATATTTTCTTGAAAGGGCATTTTCCAAAGCATTTTTGAACTCTCCCCCATACTGTATTCCCTGTAGTCAAGCAGGATAACAATGTATCAGATTACAATACACACATGATTATGGCACAAAGATGTTCTAGGGCTATTCCAACAGGAAAAGCAGTAATCTGATTTGCCAACACTTTTCAAGAGGACTACTATGTGTTTTAGTCAAGTGAACAGAAGGAATAATTTTTAACATCTTGCTTATTTCCTGTTTGGTGAAGGCAGGCAGCACAGCACAGACCAGTGGAAGCAAGGTTAGGCTGGGTCACTGCATTCTCCACTTCTGCTTCCATCTTCTATGATGTCAGCTTGAAGATATCTCAGTGTTACACATTTGAGAAAAGAGTAAATTTCAACTGGGAGCACATTCACAAACAGCTGTTTCTGGAGTACTGAGGGAAAACCTTTGAGATCCTCAAAAGCTTCAATACTACTAGCAGGACAACTCCTTCCTGTTAGCAGCTGCAAATTTCTTTTACCCTTCAAGCCTCTTCTAGTGTCTGTGAACATCTCTGGGAAGTTGGAGAAGAGTAGATAGGAAAGCGAGGAACTATTTTAGTTGATGTCTTATGCCCTTGTTATCTACAGGTTGCAACGCACTATGAGGGGCAAGCCACAAAGGTCAATTAATCTTCAGCCAATGCAAACTCCAGTGGGCCACATACTTAAGTGGAACAGGTCGCCATCATCCATGAATTTTTGCTGCTTCCATCTCCTTCCTGGAATGATGCAAGGTGTTCATCTTTTAAACCCTGTATTAGCTTGGAGTCTAGCTACCCAAGAATCTTCTACATACTTGACTACTATTAAAAGATTTGGGAACTTCCAGATGTAACTTCCAGATGGCCTTAAGGGTGCCACGTGAGATTCAATCTTTTTGCTCAAAAGTTTGTTTTACCTTTTGATAAAACTATGGAGAGTAAGATCAAGTGGCAGGCAATGGTAGTTGATGGGGGTGGCTATTGTTGCTCCACAATATAAGACAGTTACTCACCTTTATAACTGTTGTTCTTCGAGATGTGTTCCTCCTATCCATGCCAGTAGGGTGTGCACGCGCTGCGTGCACGTTCGTCGGAAGATTTTTACCCTAGCAACACTCTGTGGGTCGGTTGGGCGCCCCCTGGAGTGGCACCGCCATGGCGCCGGATATATACCCCTGCCGACCCAACCGCCCCTCAGTTCCTTCTTGCCGGTTACTCCGACAGTGGGGAAGGAGAGCGGGTTTGGAATGGCTATGAGCAACACAACTCGAAGAACAATAATAGTTACAAAGGTGAGTAACCGTCTTTTCTTCTTTGAGTGATTGCTCATATAAATTCCAGTTAAGTGATTCCCAAGCCTTACCTAGGCGGTGGGGTCGGAGTGAGATGTGGCAGAATGCAAGACTGCTGAGACAAAGGCTGCATCATCTCTAGACTGTTGAACCAGAGCATAATGCGAAGCAAAGGTGTGGACCGAGGACCAGGTAGCTGTGCAACATATTTCCTGGATTGGAACATGGGCCAGGAAGGCAGCCGATGAAGCCTGTGCCCCTGGTAGAATGTGCAGTGAGATGGCTCGAGGGAACATGAGCCAAGTCATAGCAAGTGCGGATGTACACCATCACCCAAGAGTAGATCCTCTGGGAGGAGACAGGTAGGCCCTTCATTCGATTCGCCACTGCAAAGGAGAGTTGGGACGATTTACGAAAGGGCTTCCTCCGTTCGATATAAAATGTGAGCGTCCTACGGACATCTAGGGAGTGCAATTGTTGTTCCCGTCGTGATGAGTGTGGCTTCAGGAAGAAGATTGGAAGGAAGATGTCCTGATTGGTATGGAAGGCCGATACCACTTTAGGGAGGAATGCTGGGTGTGGTCGCAACTGTGAAACACAGCATACGGTGGGTCCACCGTGAGCGCCTGAAGCTCGGAGACTCGTCTGGCCGATGTAATAGCTATAAGAAAAACTGTCTTCCAGGACAGGTATAGCAGCGAGCAAGTTGCCAACGGCTCGAATGATGGAGACATAAGTCTGGTTAAGACTAAGCTGAGGTCCCAGGTAGGGGCAGGGCAGCGTGCTTGGGGGTATAGGCGCTCCAAGCCCTTGAGGAACCTGGAAACCATAGGGTGTGAAAACACGGAGCGGCTACTCTCTCCTGGGTGGAAGGTAGAAATGGCTGCCAACTGCACCCTCAATGATGATACCGCTAGGCCCTGCTATTTGAGAGACCAGAGGTAGTCCAGGATGGTGGGGATCGAGACCTTGGTGGGAGTAACATTTTGCGTTTCGCACCAGGAGGAGAAACGCTTCCACTTGGCCAGATACGTAGACCGAGTGGCAAGTTTTCTGCTACCCAGGAGTACTTGTTGCACTGGGGCAGAGCAACGTAACTCTGACTGGGTTAACCATGCAGCAGCCATGCCGTGAGGTGAAGGGACTGCAGGTCCTGAGTTATGAGGTCTGCACGAAGAGGCAGGGTGATTGGGTTGGCTATCGACAGGTCGAGCAACATGGTGTACCAGTGTTGCCTGGGCCACGCAGGGGCGATCATGATCAGGCGAGCTCTGTCCCTGAAGAGCTTTAGTAGGACCTTGTGAACCAACGCGAATGGTGGAAAGGCATAAAGTAATTGGCTCTTCCATGGAATCAGGAAGGTGTCCGAGATTGAACCCGGGGAGAGACCTTGGAAGGGGCAATACCTCTGGCATTTCCTGTTCTCGCGGGAAGCGAAGAGGTCTATGTGGGGAAATCTCCACTTCCGGAAAACAGAATGTATAATGTCTGGATGAATCGACCACTTGTGAGACAGGAAGGATTTGCTGAGTTGATCTGCCAGAGTGTTCTGAACTCCTGGGAGAAAGGACGCTACCAGGTCTATCGAGTGGGCTATGCAAAAGTCCCACAGTTGGATCGCCTCCCGACCAAGGAGGGAGGATCGTGTCCCTCCCTGCTTGTTTATGTAGTACATGGCCGTTATGTTGTCTGTAAACACTGAGACACAACGGCCCTGTAGATGTTGCTGGAACGCCTGGCACGCCAGGCGGACTGCTCTTAGTTCTCGGACATTTATGTGTAACACCAGCTCCTGAGATGACCAAAGGCCTTGAGTGCAAAGATGTCCGAGGTGAGCACCTCAGCTGAGAGATGACACATCCGTCGCAGGGACGTGGAGGGCTGTGGCGGATGGAATGGCAGTCCTGCACACACCAGGCAGGGCATCAGCCACCAGTCGAGGGAGCCTAGGATGCTCAGGGGAATGGTGACTACCATGTCTATGGCGTCCCTGCCTGGGCGGTAAACCGAGGCGAGCCAAGTTTGAAGGGGACGCAGAGGTAGTCTGGCATGCTTGGTCACAAACGTGCAGGCAGCCATGTGACCGAGGAGGCCGAGACAAGTGCGAGCCGAAGTTGTCGGGAAGTTTTGAAGGCTTTGTATAATTGATACTATTGCCTGAAATCGGGGTCACGGTAAACTGGCCCTTGCGAGACTGGAGTCCAGGATGGCCCCAATGAACTCTATTCTTTGTGTGGGCACTAGAGTAGATTTCTCTACGTTGATCATCAGGCCTAGTCGCATGAAGAGGTCCTTGACGACGCCCACATGACTGGTGACTTGGGCTCAGAGATCCCCCAAATGAGCCAGTCGTCGAGGTACGAGAAGACATGTATTCGATGACGACGGAAGGAGGCAGTGACTACAGCCATGCACTTCGTGAATACCCGAGGGGCTTCAGAGAGGCCTAACGGAAGGCCCGTAAACTGAAAATGCTGATGGTTGACCACAAACCGGAGGTACCGTCTGTGCGGAGGGTAAATGGCAATGTGGAAATATGCGTCCATGTTGAGGGCGGCATACCAGTCTCCGGGATCCAAGGATGGGATGATGGTCCCCAGGGATACCATGCGGAATTTCAACTTTTTCATGAACTTGTTCAGTCCTTGCAGGTGTAGGATAGGCCTGAGGCCTCCTTTCACCTTGGGGATTAGGAAATACCAGGAATAGAACCCCTTGCTGCTTAGGTCCTTCGGTACCTCCCCTATAGCTCCCATGGTAAAGACCTTCCCTACCTCTTGCAAGAGGAATTGCTCGTGAGAGGGGTCCCTGAAGAGAGACGAGGAAGGGAGTTGGGAGGGAGGGAGTGAAATAAACTGGAGGTGGTATCTGAATTCTACCGTGCGTAGGACCCAACGATCCAAGGTTAATTGGGTTCATGCAGAGAGGAAAGGGGAAAGGCGGCTGTAAAACTGAAAAGGATCCTGGGAGACAACTGGTACACTGCCCTCAGGCGCACCTTCAAAAGTTTGGTTTGGGTCCCGTCATTGGCTTGGAGGGACCATTATTGTGACCCCCTTGAAGTCCAGACTGTCGTCTGCTGTTGCCTCAACCTCGCCTCTTGCCAAAGTCCTGTCTTGGTCTAGGCGGGGGGGGGTAAGAGCGTTGAGGTTGGGTGTGGAAGGATCTTTGTTGAGTCTCTGGTGTATGTATCCCAAGCGAATGCACAATCACCCAATTATCTTTCAGACTCTGTAGCCTAGGGTCCGTCTTCTCGGAGAACAGACCTTGGCCATTGAATGGCAAGTCCTGGATAGTGTGCTGAAGTTCAGGTGGCAAGCCTGACCCTGAAGCCATGATATACGTCTCATGGTGATTCCAGAGGCCACAGTTCTGGCTGCCGAATTGGCAGCATCCAGCGAGGCCTGGAGAGAAGTTCTCACCACCTTCTTTCCTTCCTCCAATAGTGCCTTAAATTCTTGGCGGGAGTCTTGCGGGACCAGCTCTGTGAATTTCCCTACCACCTCCCAGGTGTTGTAATTATACCTGCTAAGTAAGGCTTGCTGATTTGCCACCCTGAGTTGGAGGTCCCCCGCGGAGTAGATTTTACGGCCCAACAAATCCATGCGCCTAGGCTCCTTAGATTTTGCGGCAGGGGCTTGCTGGCCATGGCGCTCCCATTCATTTATAAACTGTACGACCAGTGAGCAGGGTGCACGTATAAGTACTCGTACCCCTTAGAGGGCACCATGTACTTCCGTTCAACTCCTCTGGCAGTGGGCGGAATAGATGCTGGGGATTGCCAGATGGTATCTGCCTTAGCTTGAATCGATCGAATGAACAGTAAGGCCACTCGAGTTGGTGCATCCGCCGACCATATATCTACCACCGGATCCTCAACCTCTGGAACCTCCTCCACCTGCAGGTTTATATTCAGGGCGACGTGCCTCAGGAGGTCCTGGTGTGCTCTGAGGTGAAGTGGAGGCGGGCCCGATGAGGATGTCCCTACTACCGCTTCATCCAGGGAAGAGGAAGATGAAAGGCCCAGGATGAGTGGGTCCCGTATGGTCTCCTGATCATGGGGGACATCAGGGACTGGTGGGACCTGAGGGTCCTGTGCATGGATGGAAGCTTCCTCCGTACCCGCAGGAAGGGGGCGGCTGACAGTGGCCTCTGGCACCCAGTGTTCCGATGGAACGGAGCGTGATGTCACTGTGGGTCCACCTTGGCCTTGGTGATATGCTCAAGGTGTCCAGAAGGACCACTGATGAGGTCTCTGGTCTGGGCCGTGGGTCTCTTGGAAGACTTGGCTGTGTGTCTCCGAATCACAGTCCTGTGTGTAGGAAGCACTGTCCGCGTGTGATGATACAGATGTATGGCGAGACGGCCACGGAGGAGCTGAAACCACTTGGGAAGGGTTTCTGTGTCTGGTTGATCTGTCTTCATGCGGCACCGGAGAACAGTACCGTGTGCCGTACCGGTACTAGGAATGAGACCGGGACCTGTTACCGGAGCGGTGCCAGGAGGTTGACTGGGATCTCGAAGCTCGACGTCAAGAGCGGCTGCGAGAGGTGCAGTGCCGTGAACTGGATCAGCGTTGAGAGTATCGCGTTGGCGAGCGGGATCTCAAATGGTGCCGCGAGTACAACTAGTACCGAGATGGAGAGCGGTACTGGGACTGCCATCGGCATCGGTGATGGGACTGAGAACGCCGGCAGAATCTTGATCGTGACAGGTGCCTTTTGGCGGTGCTGACCGAGGATGGTCTCAGCAGGGCAGGCTTGCCTATTGATTGGATAACCCGCACCGGCGGTGCCGGGGGTTGAGGCAGCGCAGCTCTGTCAGGGCAATCAGCTCCCTTGCCGCAGAGAATGTCTCCAGCGTGGAGGGAACAATAAGCTCAACCACGGCATGTGCCGTGGAGCTGTCAGGCACCGGACTCGACGGCTCTTGCGAGGCCGGAATCAACGGCGCTGAAGTTGTTGGTGCCGCGGCAGTTGTCGGTGCTGGGCGGTCCGACTTAGGCGGGTGCTCTGACTGCGATGTAGGCATGGGAGTCGCAGGAGTCTTGTGCTTCTTGACCTGCGGGGAGAGAGAGCGGTGCTGGGCAGGCTTCTGGGCTGGCGACGGTTGGTGCCAAGGGGCCTTCGCAATGCCAGTGTACTCCGGTGCCGAAGATGCACTTCTCCCCAGTGCAGACTGTCTGGCGCTCGGTGCTGAGGGCAAAGGAGTAAGAGCTGCCTCCATCAGGAGCTGTTTGAGACGAAAGTCCCGCTCCTTTTTCGTCCACGGCTTGAAGGCCTTGCAGATGCGGCACTTGTCTGTGAGGTGGGATTCCCCCAGGCACTTAAGGCAGGAGTCGTGAGGATCTCCTGTCGGCATCGGCTTGTGACAAGCCGAGCAAGGTTTGAAACCTGGTGAACCGGGCATGGGCCCTGGCACCGGGTGAGGGGAACAGGCTAATCCCCAACCCCTCTTAACTATATACAATAACTATGTTCAAGAAACTAATAAAACTAACAAGAAATATAGAAAATTGAACTAGATACACAATAACGATGAAAGAACTACAAGAAGCTAGGGAGGTGGAGATCGGCTATGCTGCGCTCCACTGTTCCAATGACCGACATGGGCGGTAAGAAGGAACTGAGGGGCGGTTGGATCGGCAAGGGTATATATCCAGTGCCATGGCAGCGCCACTCCAGGGGGCGCCCAGCCAACTCACCGAGTGTTGCTAGGGTAAAAATCTTCCGACGAACGTGCATGTGGCGCACGCACACCTAACTGGAATGGATATGAGCAATCACTTGAAGAAGCAGCTCAGTTCTGGCTGATGTTTTAGTTTACATAATGTGCTTAGATGACACAGCATTTTGCACATAATTGATATCACCACTAGAAGCATTTAGTCTACACTTATCTCTGATCACAGATTCCTTTTCTCACTCTGATATCAGTGTGGCTTTTCAGGTGTTGTTCACGCTATCCTTTTCAATGGCACTGAACAAGCAGCTAAGTTCTCTAGCATGCTCATCTCCTGCCTTGAATGCTCCTTTTTCAACCACGCCCTTTAAGGTTTCAGGTGGAGACTTTACACCTTCCATAATAGAGCACCCCACAACTGATTCCTTGATCCTTTATCTTCTACCTTCACCACCACTTATATGTGGCTTCACTTAGTTATGTCTGTTGACTCACATTCTAATGTCATCTCATATCTGCTTGTCTTGAATGTCTAACTACAGCTGAATATGCCAAAAACTGAAGTACTTCTAGACAGAGCCCTAATCCCATTTTGTGACTCCACTATTGTTCTCCTTAATTAAAAAGGTAACATTGCTCCCAAGCTCAGAAATCTTGGCATCGTCCTTGACACAAGACCCTTTCCCTCATCTCTAAATCAGTATTGCCATCTTCAGAATTAGTCTTTACTGCCACCTTGCCTCTACTGAATTCCTTTTTCTTGATTTGATCACATCTGTAACACTGTTGGCTTTCCTTGTCCTAACATCTATGTCTACTCCTGGGGGAATTATGCACTAAAAAAATTTAAAATTCCGCAATTTTTTTTTAAATTCTGCATATTTTATTTGTCAAAACACCACAATATAATTACACCAGTTTCAATTATTTTTGGTCATTTATTTAAAAATACCTGTCAGCAAGTATGTCTGTAACAAAATAGACGACAAAAAAGATTCAGGAAATGTTTTTTGACAAATAGATTCCTTAATAGGCATATTAATACAGAACTCTGAGTAAGAATTCATTTAAAACTACAATCAGAACCATACTGTCCACACCTGTCAGAAGGAGTGCAAAGGCTTGTGGGAGAGGGAAGTAATTGCTGGAAAAGAGCCTGGGTGTGAACTTGGAGAGTGGTTTGGTATGGGTGGGAAAATTATGGATCAGGGGTTTTTTTTGGGGTGGGGAGGGATTGTTAGGGAGCTTCCTACATGCAGACCCTGGCTGACCCCTAGCCTCTCCCATTCAGTCAGGCACATCTGCCCTTATCCTTGTGTCCGTGCATCCCCATGTGTCCTTGCGCCCCCTGTCCACATCTGTCCCTCCACTTCCAGTCAGACACATTCCCAACTCCTCTTCTGGATAAGCCCTTCCCAAGCCTGTTGTCTGATCACTGTCAAGGGCCTCACCCAGAACTTTTCCAAAATCCTGGTGTGTCTCAGTCTAAGAAGACAGTCTTTTCTAGCAGGCTCTTCTTCCAGCCTAGGCATCCAACCTTAATCAGGTGACCCTTCCTGGTCACATTCTCCCTCCAATCAGATGCTTCACCCAAGGACACCTCAGATCTAGGATTCAGAAGAAACCAGACAAAGACAGAGCTGGGCCCACTGCATGTAAAGGGCCAACTCACTCCATGAGAGTGTTCCATGTTGGCTACTCAACAGTGTACACAAAGGAATTGCAACTCCATGTCACAAAACTTGAAGGAATCCAGATATACTATTGAGATGTAGAAATTAGAACCACACATCTCATCCTCCACCACATTTAGCCTTGAAGCCACCAGCAAAGCAAACTCAAAACGTGATACAAAATTTGCAAAAAACTCCATACGCTTGCTACACTATCCTTCTCACATTATAGTCTTATCCAATCCCTTACTCCCTCAAATCAACTTCTCATCTTGAATATCTGTCTACTCAGTTTATTTTTGGGTGCTGGATCTCTAATTTGTACCATCTCTCTTTAGAGTCAGGAAGAGAAATGGATGTGTCTCAGAGTGTCACACATCCTTGACTGTAGTTAGCTTTATTTTTTCTTAAAACTGCCTATTAAATCTGGTATTTAACTTACGTGATCTGGAAACAATGCAGAAGATTTAGACACTATCTTCTCTGTCTTACATAAGTAGATTTAACTTTCATCATAGTTTATCAACATGAATAAAAATAAAAATTTTGTCAAATATCAAGTGCATTTGAGTTGGTAACTATTTATATAGCAAGCTACCTTGGTAGAGCTAGCATATTGTTCAATTAAGTTCACGCACAGAACCATCTGCCACACCAGTTCAATGCATCATTTCTAAATCACACACTAACAAAATGAAACACAGAAGAACCACAAATATTCATACCTCTGAATATTCTGTTTTTGGAGGAGGTCTCCATTTAACAGATTTAATTCCTGACCCTGGTCCTGAAAAGAAAAAAAGTGAACAGTTAACTCTATTTAGTGTCCAAAACCTTTCTAACAAAAATCTAATCTTACAAGCATGAGGGTTCTTCAGTTTCATTAGCTGACATACATTGGGAAGCAGGGCCAGCTTTAGGAAGTGCGAGGCCCAATTCAAACAGTTTCAACAGGGGGCCCCAGCAGGGATGACTTAAAAAAAAAAAGAGAACACACGTGGGGCTTGTACTCACTGGATGGTGCTCCGAGTCTTCGGCGGCAGGTCCTTCACTCACTCCAGGTCTTCGGTGGCACTGAAGGACCCGCTGCCGAAGGGCAGCAAAGACCTGGAGCGAGCGAAGTACCCGCTGTCGAAGTGCCGCCGAAGACCTGGGGCGCCACCAGGTGAGTAAAAATTAAAAAGGCGCCTCTAGCCAGGGAAGGGATTCTCACTAGGCGCGGTGCCCTCTTAGGTGCGAGGCCCGATTCAGGGGAATTGGTGGAATAGGCCTAAAGCCAGCCCTGTTGGGAAGGGATTGATGTGCCATTTTACAATACAAAGTTTGTAAAAATTCACTAGTTTCCTATTAATTGTGACTACCTGAATTAATGTGTGAACAAGATCAATTGTGTTGAGAAAATGAGTTAAATGCAACAATACTATCCCCATACTGAATGTTTCATAAAGTTATGGGGTCTAGAGATTTCCTAGTGAATTGTTTCACACATAAGCTTATCTATACAGAAAAAGGCAAATCCAGAGTCTCATTAACATTATTTCTGTGAGAATAAACCAACCACAAAATTGCTAACTAAATAGTCCGGACTATACTTCTGGACATCACCTTTCAATATATCCAACTTCCACAAGACATGTAAACTCAAGTGTTTCAACCAGGCTATACTCCATCAGTTTTTGCAGAATAAAGTCAATGGAATTTGTGCTTCTGTGTCACTTACGTGCTTTGGAAAATCCCACCTTTAGGTACCTAAGTATTGGTTTAACTTTGGACATCTAGATTTGAAAAATTCTGGATTCTGTATAAAAAGTACACAATAACTAACTTATTAAAGAAGTCTAAATGACATTTTTCTATTAACACTGAAGCAATTTTGTTTTCATGTGACTGATTTTATCCCACTAAATTTTTTTAAAAATAAATGTTGCATAAGTAATGTACTTGCTGGAGTGTTTACAGTATCAGAGCCTTCATTTTTAAAAAATTGTTTTTTGCTTATAGCAGTTTTGTAGAAGTAGGATACCCTATTCACAGTGGCATTAAAAACAACATTTAAAATATAATGCAGAATTACAAGAGCAAAAAAAATATTAGATTCTGGTAAACATGCTATCAGTTGTAATTGTGGCTTTAAGAAACCCCACTCTATTAACATAGCGTTTAGTTGATGCAAGATGAGCATCCCAAACACCTACCATGTAAATCTGAAAGGAGAAAATCTAGAATACTAAACGTATAGAAAAGATAGACAACCAGAATGTCACGATAGCAGCCATTTTTCTTTAATTCTAGGTTTTAAACTATGTTTGCTAAGTTGCTCTTTGTATTAAGAAATCCCACAGCGCTCTCAATATTTAAACTGGCTTTTTCCTCTTCCTCCAAAGCTTTACTGTTCATGTGCAAGATATTCAGTGTCTGTGCTATAAAAAATAGCTACTGTAAATTAGTGTACACTAGTTTAAAATCTTGTTCATATGTGCCTCCTTTCTTGATCTGTTAGTGGATTTGAGGGGAAGATGCAGTTTCTTGTATTTCTTCTTTAAGACAAAAAAGTTACTATAACAATTATTGATTCAGAGTTCTGTACACCATCTACACAAAACATGCCTCCTAAGTCTTTTAGATCTCCCAGCATGCATCACACAAACAATAAATCCCTTTATGTAAGTTGCCATTATTCAAACTCAATGTGTCAAAAATGTTTTGAACAAAATACTTTATTTTGTTTGCAATTTTTTTTATTCTTTAAATGTATGAAGTTAGTCAGAAAAGGCACCTACAAGAACCACCTGCTTAAGGAGAGGAAAGCTAACAGTGAATAAATGCTCAATTCAAGATAATCAATTCCATTTAGCACCATCTAGTGGATATAATATATATGAGCATGTAGATACCGAAGAAATACAACACTTAAGAAGAGCTCAAATGCTCTTAAAACATTAAACGATGTCATGTTTGCACAAAGGTGACTGATGACAGCAATCAGTTGATCAGGCTGCCCAACAAAGTCTCCAAATACTGATAGCCAATATTTATGGTGTGTATCTTAACAAAAAAAATGAATGCTTGATCTTTAACAGCTAGGGCTAACCTAATAGTGTTAACAAATACTAGAAAAACAGAGAACTTACTCTACTCACAAAGGTAGCATATCCTCTGTTTTAAGTAAAAGAGTCAAATCATTCCATCTGCCTCTTTGTTTTCCCCCCCTTTTTTTTTAAATTATAGGTGCATTTTAATATCGGGCAACATGTAGCTGCATTTAGCAGATCAATAGCTTAAATTTGGGAGCTCACTCATGACTGCAGTGTGCTACGAAACAGTCTCTTTATGAACAGCTATAAAAAAAACTGTGTGCAGAAGCGACTACATCCCTTCCCCATGAGCCAAGTTTAAAAGACCAGAACAAACAGTAACAATACATCTACAGCAAACGTTAAAAGTAATAATAATAATTATTGTATTAATTAATGGTGCTCTTACAACACCAAAAGAAATCAGATTCTGGACTCTGGTTTTAATCCTGAGGAAAAACCTCAAAGTCAGCCTTCCTAAGAGGAAGGTACTAAGAGTATGAAAAATTGTTACATGAAGCGTTCAATTCCTTGATTCTCTCCTAATGAGATCAACCAAAGCTTCCGCACCTGTTGGCTGTTTCTGGGATGTCTGGGCATAAAAAACAGGTCTAAATATTACCATTAGTTCCACAGACATTTCTAATACAGTCCTGTATTAAAAAAAAAAAATACTGGAAAGTTGTAGCTTTCAACCGGAGACCTAAAATGAGGCACAATACAGATGGAAATTAAGGTGATGTAAACGTCTTTCCTTTAAGATGCATGAACTGCTTTCTCATTTCATTAACAAGATTGCATTTCTGGAGTCATCTTCAGGGAAAAGAACACTAAGATACCTTCAGTACAGATTGCTGTTAATAGTTTATATAATACTGTTTGTTAAGAAATTATGCTTGCTGTCCCCCCTGCCTTTTCTGGATGCGACACATCTGATATAATAAGTTCAGGACAAGGAATATGTCTTACTCTAAGAGAGCTGTGTAAATGTACAGAACTGTATAAAACAAACCTTTTAATAAATATACTGCACTATGCACAAAAAACTACATTAAAAGAACATTTAAGGTTGCACAATCAAACTCTCAAAAGTTAGGAAATAGCAGAATTAAGACTGCCTGTGCAATCTTAACTCAGCCTCCTTATGCTTATATGTCATGATACTGTCTTTAATTACATGATCACTTACTTTCTTTTCCAGATCCCCTGCCTGTGGATGACTCAGGGTTGTATGATGAAGGAGGCTGTTGTCTGTGGGACCCCTGCCTCACAGAACTGGAAGCAGTAGAGTGAATGTGGCAGGGGATTGCAGGAAGAGGAAGAAAAGTCTCATGGTTAAGGCAGTTGAATGCTGTCCTGGAAAAGTGGATTCCATATTTGCCTTTGCCACAGAGTTCCTCTGTCACTTAAACCAAGCTTTCCGTAAGTGGCCACTAACTGTTTTCTTCATGTTTTGGGGGCCAAACTTGATACTCTGGGGTCTGATTTGCTAAAGTGTGATGAACATGCACAACTGCAACCGAAGTTGATAGGAGCAGTGCTTTGAGCATATAAAATACTAAATAATGTAATGTTAAGTACTTTAAGGGAAAAAAAAATAGTCAGGCCCTTGACATCTCAAGTTAGAACCCAACATTGGTGGAAACTTTTGACCTTACTCTCTCTGTCTCAACTTCCCACATGTAAACTAGAGATAATACCATCCACTCACTGCACAGGGATGTTGTGAAGATAAATTCATGTTTGTGAAAAACTCAGATACGATAATGATAAATGCCATAGACCAGTGGTTTTCAAACTTGTTTTCTGGTGACACAGTTGAAGAAGATTGATGTGGCAAAGCAGGCATGCTAAGGCAGGCTTCCTGCCTACCCTAGCACTGCAGACTGCGCTGCGCCCTGGAAGTGGCCAGCAGCAGATCTGGCTCCTAGGCAGAGGCATGCAAGCGGCTCTGTGAGGTTCTCGCCCACAGGCACCACACCCCCACCTCCTGGTTCCCACTGGCCAGGGGCCAGTACCTGGGGTGGGGGCAGCGTGCGGAGCCCCATAGCCCCCCCACCTATGAGCTACTGCTGGCCACTTCTGGGGCACAGCATGGTGTCGGAACAGGTAGGGACTAGCCTGCCTTAACAGGGCAGCACCGCCAATGGGACTTTTAACGGCCCGGTCAGTGGTGCTGACCAGAGCCCCCATGACCCAGTGCCTTACATTCTGTGACCCAGTACTGGGTCGCAACCCACAGTTTGAAAACCACTGCCATAGATAAGCCCTTAAGGAAATTAATAATTCTGTCTTCAGAGCTGAGTTTGAATGTGTGCATTAAAACTGGGTATAGAGTCATGCAATAAAGTATTTTACTTCCTTGATCATGAGACTGTCCTTTTCCTTCCTGCAATCCCTGCCTCATTCACTATATACCTTGCAAATTATGTGAGGCAGGGGTCCTACAGACAACAACTTCTTTTACTGCACAGCTTTGATTCATCCACAGAGCAGATCCATTCTGTGTACTAAATGAGGCAGAGGTCCTAGGGGAGAGGGAGGGAGAATCATATGTTATCATGTAATTAAGGACAATTGTAATTCATACTTTTGAGCGCTTAACTTCACAACCTTAATAGTGTTCTTAAAGTAGTTTGAGTCTGTCACTTGGGTTGTTAAAATAGCAAATGAAAAAAAGACATTCTATTTTGTGGCATCATATTAACATCTACATGATTCATCAGTAGAGTTGAAACCTTTAGATCAGGGGTTTCAAACTCTAATGACCAAGAGGGCCACATGAGCGTTAGTTCATTGGCCTGAGGGCTACATCACTGACACCCCTGCCCCTCGCTGCCCCCGGCCCTGCTCCCACTCCACCCCTTCCAGGTGGCCCCCCCCCAGCCCTGCCTCTTTCCACTCCTTCCCCGCCCCCATTCCAACCCCCTCCCTGCCCCCAGAGGGGGCAGGAGAGATGTGGTGGGGGCTCAGGGCAGGGAGTGCAGCAGGTGTGCAGGGTGCAGCAGGGGACTCAGGGCAGGGGGTTGGAGTGTGGGGTGCAGGAGGGGTGAGGCAGGGGGTCAGGGTTCAGGTGTACAGCAGGCAGGGGGCTCAGGATAGGGAGCTGGGGAGCAGGATGGGTACGGAGTGCAGGCAGAGGGATCAGGGCAGGGGGTTGGGGTGTAGAAAGGGTGTGGGATGCATCAGGGGACTCAGGGCAGGTGGTTGGAGTGTGGGATGCAGCAGGGGGCTCAGGGCAGTTGGGGGGTAGGGTGCAGGAGGGCTTCAGGCTCTGGCCCAGAGCCGCTTAACTAAAGTGGCTCTGGGGTGGCAGCGGCACACACCGGGGCCGCGCTGCTCTGAGAAGCAGCCAGAACCATGTCCCTGCAGCCCCTGAGGGAAGGTGGACGCACGGCTCCGCGCGCTGCTTGCTGCTCCTCCAGGTACCTCCCCTGAAGCTCCCATTGGCTGCGATTCCCCGTTCCTGGCCAATGGGAACTGCAAGGGGGGGGGGCGGTGCCTGGAAACCAGAGCAATATAGGGAGCCCTCTGCTCCTTCTGCTCTCCCCCTGGCTGCAGGGACACGACACCAGCTGCATCAGGGAGCAGTGCGGGTTCGAGGGGGGCAATCTAGCGGGTGTAGTTTGCCCAACCTTGTCCTGAAGGTAGGCTGGGGGGGGCACACGGGCCACTTGGTGGGCCACAGGAAATGGCCCCATGGGTCCCATGTAGCCCGCGTGCCATATGTTTGAGATATCTGCTTTAGATCCATTGCACAGCCTCTGCCCCTTGAACTAACACAGTAACTGATACAACCTCTGTGGACCACCACTAGATGGGGATGAAGCACACAGATTTCACAGATATTTGCTGACAGAAGAATGGTAAAAATTGTGGGTTTCCTTCCAGGCTCTGGAGGGAAGCAGGCTCTAGTAGGGGATTTGACAGAAGTCTACCCAACTATAAAACCTTCTGACCCACCCCCTCCCTGTCCTCGTCCTCTCTCTTTCCAATTTCTGGCTCTTTGTCCCACTCCCATTCTCCTTGACTACCGTGTTCTAGTATCTACTAGTCTAGTTTCTAATCTCAATCCCAATCTCCTTGCCCTGCCAGTCCCAGTTCCCCCACCCCCAGCTCCTCATTCAATCTACCTCCCTCCACTGGCTCTCAGTTTCCCTCTCCAGGGTTCTCATCCATTCTCAGTCTCCCCCAAACTGCATCCACATTTCCATGTCCTAGTCTCTCCCATTCCCTGGCTTCTTGTTCCAGTCTCCTTGCCCAGAGAGTCCCAGTCTCCCCACTCACTACCAGTGCTCCTCCTCATGCCAACTGTATCCTACTTCTCACACCTCATTTCCTTCATCAGCCTCCAGTCCCAGTTTCACCTGACTCCTTTTCCCAATTTGCTCCTTTCCTGCCCCCTTGATCCAGTGTTTGACCCCTCTCCATAAAACTCAGGTGGTTTCCTAGTTCAGGTTGCCTACATACCAAAAAAAAGGGGTAATTGAGAACACAGGAGAAACAGGCTCCCGGTCTCAGAGTTCAAGTCCTGGACCCACAAGACCCAGAGCATGCGGGAGCAGCCACTGCAGGGAAAGCCTAGCTTTACCCCTGGGTTAGCACATGCTCAGTTGTTCTGAGGGAATGGTGCACATACAGTCTAGTGAACACCAGGAGCTGAGAGACTCAGACATGCCTAGTGCAGTCAGAATCTTTGGGAATTTTGCTGCTAATAAATCTTAGGTCTCTACCAGCAAGCGCAAACTGCAGTATTTCGAAGGCTTTGAAGCTTATTTGGGTGGATTTTCATAGGGACAGCACAACACATCCCTGATACAAAGCCACTGCTCTGCCAAGTTTCAAGTCCTCACATCAAGCATGATGATAAAGGTGTTCAAATAAAAAGTCATCAGTCGTTTTTGTGTTTTGTTTTAAAGATGGGCAAAACATGTTTTTCCTCTCGCTTTGTTGTCTGAAACAGCTGAACTATACTGGCTCAAGTTATTATATATGTATATATTTTCAACCTGAGGCAGCTACTGGGCATGGAAAATTTCAGCTCACATGGTTGAAGTTTGGCAAAATTATAAGCAACTAAAACAGGGTCTTATAATCAGGTTTTTGGCAACCTTAACAACTGGCAGTTCTACCACCCCTGCATATAATATAGTATTATTTACAAGAGATAAATAATTTCATGGGAAGATAATTACAGTTTTACTATGAAGAAAAAAAGGTTTTCATTTTATATTGTAAATATGCAACTATTTCATATATATATAATATTTATTTCTCATGTGAACATAAGAATTGGGGTAAATGTCAAGGTTCAATATTATATATTCATTTTAATTTTACAAGTCTATTAATGTTTCAATTCCATAATTCAACAGTACCTTCTGCAGTTCTATTCTGAGACTGTTGCATTCCTTTTTCAGCTTTTCTAGTTCCTGTTCCAGACTGTGAACTTTCAGGTCACTATTCAGCTTCTCTATTTCCCAGCTAGATGGAGTAGAGTTTAGATTCCTCATCACTACAAAAAGATAAGCAACATACTGATTTCCACTTCCATTATAAGGTTTCAGAGTCAGACATGTCATGGCTCAAGATGAGTATCTGCACCAGACAAAATAAAAAGGTTTCAAAGATTCAGTTTGTTTTCATCAATAAAGTTAATTTAAAAATATTTAGTATCACTATTTTAATATATTTGACAATATCTTGCTTTGTGTAATACGACATTACTTACCATCTGATATTTCATATCTCTTTTCCTAAACAGTTTTCTTGACTAGCCTGCCTTGTACAAAGATCAGGTTCAGGAAGTGAAAGCAATAGGCTTCCCAATGGTTATTTATCAAGACAGCTAACAGAAACTTGTTGACAGAGGAAAGCTCAGAAAATAGATTGTCTCTTTAATACATGTAGCCCCATTTTTCTTTAACATAACTTCTCCAAAGCGTATTGTAAAATGCGTTAATACAAAAACAGGATTGAAGGAAGGAAAAAAAAAATAAATAAATCACACCGAAAACAGATTTGATACTGGGAAGTGATCAGATCCAACTATTCAAGCTAGTGCATGCCCAACTTGCATGCATAGGAAAATATTGCTCCTTTTCTCTCAGTTTTATACAAGCTAGGTTTACTAGAAGTTTTTCCCAATTATGCCTACTGGGAAGTTTCAAATAGAAGTGCACAATACACTACCATGCAATAAAATGAGCTAAAGAACCCTGAGTCATGTTTGCCTCCGATCTGGAAACAAACAATATATTTTTATCTCTCTCTCTGTATATCAGGGCCGTAGCAACAAAGAATGTGGCCCCCTCCAAACATATGTCCGGGGCCCCTTACAATGCAGAAACTGGAATGTGGTATTTATTTTATACAATATACAGGGTTCATATTATGTATACATAGGCCTACAGTGTACATGTATTCCGTATTTACGCAAAGCGCTTCTTTCGAGCCTTGTTCTCCACAAATTGGGGAATCAATGCGTCATAGTCCAGAGATCTGGCAATCTTGTTTTCGACTGAGAACTGCAAGCACAGAAAGCCTGTCATCTGTCATGGTTGAGCGCAGAATATTCTTGATCAGTTTCATTCTGCTGAAGCTCCTTTCAGCACCAGCGACAGTAACTGGTGTGGTCAGAAGAATTCTGATGCAAATGCAAAGATAAGGATATATCTCCTGAAGGCTGTTCTTGTATATTTTTGCCGTGACAAGTCCTCTCTCTCAATGACATAAATAAAACGATTCAATTCCATTATGAGTTCGTTGGCATCAATGTCTCCCATTTTTCTTTCAAAAAGGGCACCAGCTTCTGTTGCTGTATTGTCATCTCTCTTTTCGAGCGCATATTCTCGCAAAGATGACAAAGCATTGCACAATTCTTCAAGGTGATAACGCAATGGCTTCACAGCATCAATTCTCGACTCCCAACGAGTGTCCGATGACCCTTTAACAGATATTGGCATATTTTCTTGAAGTATATCCCAACGTGAAGGTGAAGAAGAAAAGATAACGTATATTCTGTTAATCAGACTGAAAAAGTCAACGGCATATTTCGATGACTTTGCCGCCTCTGAGATCACAAGATTCCAAGTGTGAGCTCCACATGGTACATACAAGGCATGGTCATTTATTTCTAGCATGCGGGCTTGAACTCCTTTATTCTTTCCTCTCATATTTGCGCCGTTATCATAAGATTGGCCTCTCATGTCAGCAATGTCTATTCCTAAGTTGTTTGCCTTTTCAAGAAACACTTCCAATAAGCCCTCACCGGTTGTATCATGAACATTAAGAAAACCAACAAACGCTTCACGAATATTGACACCATCTTCACCGTTGCATTCAACAAAGCATAACACCACAGATATCTGTTCTTCATGTGACACGTCGGGAGTACAGTCCAAAATAACTGAATAATATTTTGCTTTTTTAAGCTGCGCTATGTTGGCCTCTTGAATGTTACTGGCAACAATTTGAATCAGCTCGTTTTGGATCTGTGGACTGAGGTACTGAACATGTGTCTCTGCCTTCTTAATCCTCTGTAAAAGTTCACTGAGGACAGTATCATACTTTGAATTGCTTGCAAACAGTCCCAAAAAGTTGCCATTCGAAGGATCGGTGAGTTTTTCATTACTTCCTCGAAATGCCAAGTTTCTTTCGGACAAGAAAATAACGACATCAACCATGCGTTTGACAACATTTCTCCAGAAATCTCTTTCTTTCAGAAAAGCCTGCAATTCGAGTTGGTCAATAGATGTACAGTTTACTATGCCTGACCGAAGGTCAAACCATTTCACCATACAGTCTTGATGACCTTTGCCTGTTTCATGCTCCTGAAGTCTTTTTGACAGTGCTTTCCAAGCAGATGTTCCACGACGTAGCAGTATGTCGCCAGTGCCAAATAATTTACAACAAAAACAAAAAATGGCATCTTTCTGAACTGAGTACATTAACCATGAACGTCTTATTTTCTCGCCATTTGCCATAGTTCGATAGAAATGAGTACATGTGAACCTCCGTCTTTCCTCGTTAAATGGAAATTCGTAACTTTCATTCTGCTGCGGTGGGCCACGTGCAACAATGTCACACATTTGCCTGTCCGATATTATAGACGGCCAGTCTCCTGGATCATCACTCAGTGGTTCAGATTCAGATACTTCTTTCCCGGCAGCAGCTAGAATATCTGTCACAGTTTGTTTGGTAGAACAACTGTCTTCACCTTCGACCTCACTTGAAGCACTTCTGGATACGATTCGTCGCTGCTAGCGCTGTCCGTTTCATGTGCCTGTACCTGTATGTTGGATTGCAGCGCAAAATACGTTGACAACTTTGGAATTTTCTCAAGTTCCTTCTCGGCATATTTTGCTGCCTTTCGTTTACTAGCTCCACTCTTATACATTCTCTTAGACATCACAAAGCACGCTTCTGTGTTGGAAACGATAAAAAACTAAACAACTAAATTAATAAGATTTATCCGCCGACCGCCATTATGAACACAAGTACACATTCTTTGAATGGGTCCAACTAAAATTCGAAACCGACCGACAGACAACTGATGTAGCCAATAGCATTATGATGTATCACAATGACTTCACGGTTTTGTCAGGAAAACCGACATGGATTGTGCAATAGCATCAATAAATGTCACTTACCTAGTTATACCTTACTTTTTTTTTGCCACTTTTAGGGGCCCCCTTCCTTGCGGGGTCCCCTCCGGTCGGAGGGTATGGAGGGCGCTCACTACACCTCTGCTATATATATCTATAGATCTCCAGAGGTGGCCTAGACATACAAATAAGACTAATATACAAAGGTTTTTTATCCCAAGTAGAGATCATCCCAGTATCAATGCAGCAGGTGGGAAAAAACGTTTTCCATAGCATACAGGCAGGCACTCACTGCAAGATTAGCTATCTCAATAAGTTAACACATAACACTGATCCAAACTCAAGATAAACAAAATGATTTAGTTTTTAATGAATTACCATACAGTGTATATGATAGGATGTTCACTCCACACTAGTCCTGAAGGGGTTAAGGTAGGCTAGATGGGCCACTTAGCCGCAGTAGGCTGATCCTGAGTGGGAGACAGGGATCAAGGATGCTTAATTAAGGATGAAGCTCACCTAGGCAGGAACAGTGGAGACCAGGAGGAGGTTTCAGGGGGAAGCAGTGTGCAGTCACTTCCTGACAGAAGGGAGGTGTGTTGGAGATGATAGGGTCTGGCAAGAAGAGAAGCCCTGGGAAGTGGAGGAAGCTCAGATGGGTGGTAAATCCAGAGGTGCCAGAGGATAGTAGGTCAGAGTCCAGGGAAGTAGGAAACAAGTCTGGGGGTACACAGACCATAGTTGCAGACCCTTATCTAGTCCCTGGGATGGAACCCAGAGTAGATTGTGGGCCTAGGATCCCCTTCCAGCCACTGTCCAAGCAGCACTGTGTGTGGACGGAGAATGGAGTGCTGTCCTCAATGGCAGAGGGACAGCTTGTCCTGAGAGACTGACATACCCTGGAAGGGGAGGACTAGAGAGTGACTTGTCTGTAAGGCAAAGTCAAAAAGAGGGAATAGCTGAGTCACAAAAGTACCTAACAACTACCTAGAGTCCTGAAGGGTCAATGGACTGAGCCACGGCAGGAGGGGGGCATCCATCTGATCAGTGGCGAGCTAATCCCCAGATAAGCCACAAGGAGGCGCACCAGCAATGACCAGTGAACTCCGATACAGTGCAATATAAAAATAATTCACATTGAGACTCATTCAACACTTGAAACACTGACGGACATAGCTATGGCACTCAGGGGTGTGAAAAATCCACACCTCTATGCCATAGCTATGACTACTTAGCCCCCAATATAGCTGCAGCTAGGTCCACAGAAGAATACTTCCCTCAACCTAGCTACCATCAGTCAGGGAGGTGGCGTTTCTATAGCAATAGAAAAAAACCCTATATTCTGGGGTTATGCTAGCATAGCTATGGCACCGTAGCTATGCTGTTATAGTCTCCATAAATATAGATATGGCTTTCGTAAACAACTTTCTTAGGGTGGAATCTGAACTATAATTCCCTAAGCACAACTTAAAAAAAAAAAAAAAGTTCCCCAAAATGTTCTTGATTCTCCATAGAAGGTAGTATGATTCAAATATGGAAGAATGGAGCACTCCCACATTTCATGTATATGCCGTAGGTATTTTGATATACATTAGAACTTCAAAAGATACAAACACCAGAGTTACAGACTGACTGGTCAACCAGACACCATATGAAACTGATAGTAACCAATCAGGCAGAAGCAGAGATAAAAAAACAAAAACAAAAAACAGTACTGTGCCTGTATTGCATCTTAAAGGTAGGCACATCTGAGTTGCCTGTACTCACCCCACCCCCATGTGCAGGACTACCATCTACAGTTAGCTAGGAGGTGAAGATGCAGGGGCTGCCAGCCCCAGCAGAACAAGAGCAGAGTTGGGGTCTGCACAGCTTTCTCCCCTCCCACTCCCAGCTGGGAGGGGGATGCACTGTTTTCACACACACACACACACACACACACACACACACACACACACACACACACACACACACACAAACACACACACACACACAAACACACACACACACACAAACACACACTCCAGGTGCTGAGTAGGGAGCTCAGCTGTTTCTGAAGCCTGGCCTGGAATGTCAGCTGCTGGATCTGGAGCCCGAACTGCGCTTTGTTCAGAGTTACAGACAACCTCCACTCTTCAGGTGTCCTTAACTCTATAGTTCTACTGTAAGCCTTTCAAATGTTTGTACAGGATACATCTTTCTATACCTCCATCTTCTCATCCACTCTCAGCCCTTTTCTTCCTTTCTTCCACAGATATGGCTGTTTCTCTCCAAGCTTTGTTTTCCTCCACCTCTTTTGTCCCTCTTTCACATCACGAAGTCCACCTTGGCAACCCTGGCCTGGCTTACCCCCCAACATCCATGTCCTCCACTTCTGCTGCAAACCATCTCAGGCAGAAATCCCATCACTAGGTTGACCTCCTCCTATACAAATCCACTCTCCTTTAAGTTCTGCCATATTCCTAGCAAAACAACTCTACCTCTCCAACTTAATTGAATCCCATGCCCACATTCCCAGACAGCTTTGACTCACTACTCAAATCCTTACTTCTTCCTCTACACAGGATCTCACAAAATTTCTTTCAAGAGAAAATTGACAAAATATAATGTAGCCTTTCCCCTCCTCTCATCTTACCTTCCATCCCCCTTTGCCTCCTACAATTCTCTACTTCAGCAGTCAAATGCAAAAAAGATTCTCATCTTCTCCAACCACTTTCCCCAGTGAACCTCTCTCTTTTGCTCTCATCTCCCTGTGCCCACTCTTATCCCATCCTATACTCTTCTCGACTTCTTCTGGCTCTTTCCCCTCACAATACAAGCATACCTTAAACCTTAAAAAAATCCCACCTTTGACTTCACTTGCCTCTCCAACTACCACTCTATATTTTACAACTGCTGTCTGCAATTCCTCTCCTCCAATTCCACCCTAGACTTTCTCCAATCCAGCTTTCACCCCTTTATGCCTTCACCCCACCTCCCTGAAACTAAAGCCTCCTCCTTGCCAAGTCTCAAAAGCAACACTCCATCCTCATCCTCTTTGACTTGCGAGTGCTTTTGATATCATCAACCATGCTCTTCTTGAAATCTTGCCTTCCCTTAGCTTCTGTGATGTCAACCTCTCCTGGTCTCTTCCTAGCTCTCTAATTGTTCCTTCAATGGATCCTCCTCATTCATATACCAACGCTTTGTGGGGGTTCACAGGGGGCTCAGTCCTTGGTCTCCCTTCTCCACCTTATCATTAGTGTAATCTCATCCACCAACACAAATTCAACTACCATCTCTATGCAGATAATTCACAGATCTATGTCTCTATTGCAGACCTGCCCCCTTTTATCAAAACTAAAATCTCAACCTGAAATCCCTTTGTGGAGGTCTAACCATCAGCTCAAGCTCAGCAAGACTAAAACATAGGTTAGTGTCTTCCATCCCGCCCACTCCTCAAAAAAAAAAACAAAAAAAACAAAAAAAACACCAGACTCCCTGCTACCTCCTTTCTTGATCATTAAGGACAATACTATCACCATTCAGGCCTGAACTTAGATGTCATTTTTGACTCTGACCCATCTCCAGATCTTCACATCCAGGCTATGTGTAAGTCTTGCCAATTCTTTCCGCATAAGGTCTCCAAGTTATGGACTTTCTTACCGACCCATTCAGCTGAAACTCATCTTGTCTTGATTATTGCAATGTTCCTTTCTCTGACTTTGACAAATGCACTGGTCTCAAATCCATATAGAACGCTGCTGCGTAGATCATTTTCTTAGCCCATCACTCTGACCATGTCTCCACTTTCTTTGATTCCCCTTCTGTACTGCACCAAACCAAAAAGACACTTGTCTTCACTTTCAAGGTCCTTCACAACCTATCCCCACCCAACCTTTCCTTTATCATTCAGTATCGAGAGGTTGACTCCTGACTTTGATCAGCCCATGAGGTTAGCCTCCAATCACTCACTTGTTTAATTTTGCAGCAAGTACCTGCCTGCTTTCTCCCATGCTGCCACTCATGATGGGGAGAAGCTCCCCACAAACATGCACAAAGTTACCTCATTATCCGCCTTCATATCTCTTCTTAAATCTCTCCTTTGCCATGTCTATTAAAAACTAAACAGTTATGCAGTATGTATCTGCCACTGATTTGTTAAACCTGATTTTTTTTTTATTCTCTGTACATAAAAGTTAGAACAATGGAGGAGGTGACAAAAAGTTTGTCAACCTCAACTCTTTCACACAAGTACTTGCCGTACAACAAAATAAACTGATGACCATGGGCAGACACACAACATGATAACCCAAAGTTCTTCCACTATTATAGTGCACTACAATCTTATTCATTAACACATCAAGCCACCACTATGTAGTGTTAAAGCTCTGAAGAGTCTGCATGGCATATGCTGAGACACTTAGTTACAGTTGTATGCTAAGACATTGGGCCTGTCTACACAGAGTGTCAGCCTGCGCTAGAACACTGAATTCTAGTGCTCATTTAGCGTGCTGTGCACTAACTGGCCCAATGCGGATCCTGATGGTGTGCATTAAAAGTTCCCTAGTTCATGTTAACGTAGTCCCAATGTAGTTTCAAATGGGATGACATTAACATGCACTAGGAAACATTTACTGCATGCCAGTAGGATCCACCTCAGATAATTAATGAGCAACAATCCTGTGCACACTAGAATTTACACCTCTCTGGTGCTAGCTAATATACTGTGTAGGCAAGCAGATAGTGATCAAACTGAATACCTTGTTGAATTTCCACTTCAGTTCTTAGCTGTAGGAGCTCCACTTCTTTAGACTGCAGCTGCTCACTCAAGATTTTGAAGGACTCTGTATTCTCTTTTATCTAGTTTAAGAAAAAAATTGTCAGGGAACTTTCTGCACTTTGCTAGTTTAATGCTAACTCTTATTTACAAGACTATTTAAAGTTCCTGCATTCTTTTGGAGATTAGCCACAATATTAAACTAGACCATCAACAATGGTGGCCCACAGCCAGAGGCATTATTTAAGAACTTTCTCTCTTATTCCTATCCAAAACACCACCAATACATATTTAGCACGGATGCTCACTTGTTGAGATTTTTAAGCAATACGGGTCTTCAGCAAATCAGTAAAATAAATCCAATAATCTCCCCTTTATTATATAGTTACTCTATACTATACTTGTATGATGTGCATCTGTTTTTAATTCATTATGCAAATGGACATACCGTTTTATCCAGTTTGCTTTTCAGATTATCTCTGTCGATGCAGGCCTCTCGATAGGCTTGATAGGCCTTGTTTACTTGCTCACGTCCAACTGAGCTTGTTTCTTCTTCCAAACGGGAGCCAAGAAGCTGTGTTTAGTAGGCGAAAGAAGTAATCCTCACCTTTTATATTCGAAATAGCTTTTAACAGTCAGTGTTGTCCGCTTATCAAACTATTGATATTTTACAACCAGCAACTGTAAACTTTAGTTTGCCAGAATGTGAAACTGCAATTAAGTCATGTCACACATGTACATTTATATGCACCAAAATTTTGAGAGCAATAAAAATTACTTATGACTTCAGCAGTCTATTCTTAGTCATCATTAGTGATGGTTAGATTACATGTAAGAATGATCCTTTTAAAAACTCAATTCAAGGATAATCCAGAAGTTTCTGTGTCTTATCACAAGTAGAGCTGGGCAAAAGTTTCCAGTAGGAGAGAAAGAAAGAGAATGCATGTGTGCAAGTTTGAGTCCCTGCTCTGGAGCAGGGTCTTGAATTCAGCTCTTCCCAGTCCTCCTGGATGAGCATCCTAACCACGAGGCTATTCTGGGATGAGTTGCTCTCAGTCTCTCCTGTTGAAGGTCCCATGAATCTATGCATGAAGCTCCACATCCCTTCTCAGAATCAGGCAGAGAGAAGATGTGAATCCACACCTCCTTCCACCCAGATGAGCAAATTAATCACTAGGACAGAGTCACTCACTCTCTCACTTAGATCCAAAGAATATTTAAGTATTTTATACACAATGGAACACTTTCAACAGGAGAGACAGAGAGTAACTGACCCCACATTAGTCCACTGCCTGGGGGTTAGGATGTTTACCTGGGTAGGGAGGTGCGGGAGTTGAATTCAGTTCAGGTATCTGCTCCAGAGTGGGGATTCAAACCTGGGTCTCCCACATCTCAGGCAAGTGCCCTAATCACTGGAATAAAGGTTATAAAGGAGGATGACTAGACAGGCTCAGACACACTTTGCTGGTCCAAAACAGATTTTTCCAATTTGCTGACAAATTACAAACCTTTTCAAAAACAAAAAGTGAATATTTTCTGCTTTTTTTTGTTTTCCAGCTGAACCAAAAAAAGAAAAATCATTTGCCCAGTTCTAGTTACATGAGCCATAACACCTTTACAGTATAAAATTAGACCAAATGAAGTTCAGAAAAAATCAATTAGGTGCATTACACAATGACTTCTTTGCTTTAGCTTTTACTAACATTAACATTTACATAATCCCTTCATGTCTTAAGTTTTTAATGGACTTGTAAGTCACCTCTTTTGGGCAAATAGTACTTCAAAAACTGTTTATGCAAATGCCTAAAACTAGGCACAAGTTGAGAGCATGACTTTAGTTTCAGAACCCCATCTTAAGCATATCCAGCTGATTTTCCTGTGTGTATACACAAGAGGAGCCCAAGCAGAGAGTTAACTCACAATCTATTCCTATGCTATACAGAAGAGGCGGCTGCTGAGGCAAGAAAGAAAGCACTTCATGGGGCACTAGCCTCTTCTGCAGATGCAGAGAGAATATTTTCTTCATTTCAGTTTATTCAACTAGTTTGGCTCAATGACTAGTTCATTCTAAGTTTAAAAAAATGGGAGCTGAAAACAAGGTTTCCTACTTTATCTTCTGTCAATGTATTAATAAAAAACTAGGTAAGGGCATGAAATCAATTAGTTCTAAAATCTTCAAGGACATAGTGACCAGAAATAATCAGTTCAAGTCAGTAACGACAGATAATATTGCCTTTGTTTAATAAATCACTTAGTTTTAAACATGTTTTGGTTATCTTTTTTAAGCTTTTTTCCATATGTATCTAGTGCATTAAAGTAATTTCATTTAATTAAAATAATGTTTCTATGCAATTAAGCTGAATTTCCATCTAAGTAGAGCCTAACCCAAATCACAAGTAAAAAATGAAGGATTATTAGTAAATGAATGCATTATTCACCATTATCTAATAAAAATGTAAAAATTAAGAATTTGTAGAGTTTAACTCACATTTATTCAATTACACTATAGCTATACACCTTTATTTAGGTACCCTTCTGGTTAGCAAGAAGCACCAAGTTTAGTGTAAATGCTATATTTGGTGGATAACCATTAAAATATGTTGATTTGCAATTAATAAGTATCAAATCAGAATTAAAATCAGTGATTTAATCAATCCACCTTGCCTCCCTATAATGAATCAGCACCACTATGGCTTCCTTGTCAGTTTGACAGTGGACATCTATTGTGCGTATTGTATTGGTACATACAATATTTAACCTGACAGAGCTATTGGTATATTCTAACATATGTGGACAAGACTGCATGCCCACCATGGCTGGCACCCAGGTACAGTAATTAAAAACAAAACAAAACCCAACAACAGTGAATTAAGTATGCACGTGCACTCAAGATTAAACTGAATACCCATAGTTTTGATCCTGCAGGTTGCTAGGCAGATGCATAACTTGCTTTAAGTGGAATTGTACATGGACGCACACATACTAAAGAAATGCCCAGCACCTCACAGAAAACAGTCATGTTTCCAGAGTTGCATATGGGCTCAGTGCCTTTAAAACTCTTTCATGAACAATCAAGTCTGTTTTTAAAAATTTAGCCTTTTATGGATTATTACAATAGCTTGTTTTGTGAAAAGTGATGGCACACAAAAGATAGGGACGTGTAGTTCTGAATGTTTCTACCCTTAAATGATTTCTGTGTTTCACTAGCATCCCCACAGCGCCATACAATAGGAAATGGTGACAATATATCTAATACAGATGGCACCGTTGCAGCCAGCATTACAAGATATTTATGTGCCGGATATGCTAAATATTTGTGTGCCCCTTCATGCTTCAGCCCCCATTCCAGAGGACATGCTTCCATGCCGATTGATGATTATCCTTAAAAAAGATAATGCATTAATTAAATTTGTGACTCAACTCCTTAGGGGAGAATTGTATGTCTCCTAATCTTTTTCATCTCATTCTGCCACATATTTCATGTTATAGCAGTCTTAGATGATGACCCAGCACATGTTGTTCATTTTAAGAACACTTTCACTGCAGATTTGACAAAACGCAAAGAAGAGACCAATGTGAGATTTCTAAAGATAGCTACAGAACTCAACCCAATGTTTAAGTATCTAAAGTGTCTTCCAAAATCAGAGGGATGAGGTATAAAACATGCTTTCAAAAGTCTTAAAAGAGCAACACTCTGATGCGGAAACTACAGAACCCAAACCACCAAATAAAACAAAAACAACAAACAAAAAAAATCAACCTTCTGCTGGTGGCATCTGACTGACTCAGATGATGAAAATGAACATGTATTGGTCCACTCTGCTTTGGATGCTTATCGGGCAGAACCCGTTATCTGCACAGATGCATGTCCTCTCAAATAATAGTTGAGGCATGAAGGGACATACAAATCTTTAGAGCATCTAGCACATAAATATCTTGTGACGCTAGCTACAACAGTGCCATGCGAAGGCCTGTTCTCACGTTCAGGTGATACTGTAAACAAAAAGTGGGCAGCATTATGTCCTGCAAATGTAAACAAACTTGTTTGTCTGAGCGATTGGCTGAACAAGAAGTAGGACTGAGTGGACTTGCAGGCTCTAAAGTTTTACATTGTTTTATTTCTGAATGCTGTTTTTTTGTGTGCATATTTCTATATTTGTAAGTTCAACTTTCATAATAAAGATATTGCAGTACAGTACTTGTATTCGGTGAACTGAGAAATATCTCATTTTTTTACAATCAGTGAGCACTGTATACTTTGGATTCTGTGTTGTAAGTGAAATCAATATATTTGAAAATGTAGAAAACATCCAAAACTATTTAAATAAAGGGAATCCTATTATTGTTTAATCATATGATTAATTTTTAATCATTTGACAGCCCTATTTTTTATATAAAACTTTTCTTATACATTCAGCACATTTAAAGGTAGTCTTATATAAGAAAAAATTTAAATATTCTGTTTTGTGCATTTAATTGAATTTCAATCCAAATAGAGCTTGATTAATTTTGGAATGAGATTTATCATCTAGTAAATAAGAAATGCACCATTCACCATTTTCTAACATAATAAAAATCTAAAATGTAGTAATTTGAATACAATGCAAATTAAGCCATATAATTGCTTAAACATGGATAGATATAGTGTACCCTCCTGGTTAGCCAGAAAAATAAAAGAGCACCAATTTTAGTGTAAAAGCTATATTTAGCTGCAAATCAGTATCTTTTAATGAGATATTCTTAACCTATAAGAATTAACCTCTCTTTAGGAAAATAACTAAAGTACAAATCCACAACAGGATTAAAATAAATTATTTAAATCATGGTTTTCTGCCTGCTTATTTAAATCATTATTAAAATTGGTGATTTAAACTGCTTTAATTTAAATCAATCCATTATGAAATCTGTATGAATAAATTAAGCATTTTACAATTTCTCAAGAAGTTTACACAAATTCAGGGCCAAATCATAATGACCTTACTTGGTCAAAAAAATATGAAGTAAAAATTTTGCCAGCATAACTATTTCAAGAATTACCCTTTGAGAAAAAATTACTCTTTCAGTAGCTTGAGGTATTTTGTTTTGTTTTTACGAAGCCCTAAGCACAACTCAGTTCTTTCTTCCAACACAAATCACAGTGACATGAGGCTTTAAAAGGTTCTGGGTGTCAGCAGTCCAGACTAGGTCTACAGTGCCTTATAAAAAGATGGATAACGGTAAATGAGCGTCTTTGAATACATCATCAGGTCACTCCTAACTCATTTAGAAACTACCTGTCATTAACTAATGTGAAGACAATCTTATTTGTCTATTCATATCTAGAACCCATGTGGCCAGTGAAACAAAATATTCACTAATGTTTACATTATCGTGACAATGACATTCCCCACTTGCAACTTTAGAGTTTTATAGGAGGTAGAGAGATGACTAGATAATATACCTGCTCAAGTTGTATGGAATTCATAGCCTGTGTAGTTTAAACAAACGTAACACAAAAACACACAAACACAGTAAAGTTTTACATTCTTAAATAAAGTTTTAGAAGACCAGGATAAAAATAACTTGTTTCCCTCTCAACATCAATTGTGGCCCTTTTTCTGAGGCTCTGAACCTGTGAGTCAAATATTTTTAAATTTTACATTTCTAGTTAAATTTTTGGTTTTGCTATTTACCAACTTTGTTAACAGAAAAGTGGGGTTATAGAACTCAAGAGCCAAAGGCTATTTAACAGTAAACTAGGCTGTCAGAGGAAAACAAATTGTGTTTTAAAAGACTATCTATATAAAAATAAATAAAATTACAAACATAGTATTTCCTCTTTAAAGGATATATGGATTAATGATATTATGAACTGACAACCATCTATCCAAACTTTAAGGGAAAAGTCTTACTACAAAGTAGCAAAAAAATTGCACTTACTTTTTCTTCTAAGAGTCTTACTCTTTTCTTTAAGAAGGAGTTCTCTTTCTCTGTCTCCTTTAGTCGTTTTTTGATATCTTCATAAGCAGTGACAAGTGCAAAATGCGAAGCAATGGACTCATCCCCTGCATATGCTGGAACAGGAATCTCTCTCTCTCTTCTGTGAATACCATCTGCTTTTTCATGATTCAAAATATATATGTCATCTTCTCCCAGCTCACCCATGACAGCTGTTTGAAAAGACATAATAGTGTTAAAAAAATTCTCACCAAGATACATGCCAAGAACACTACAGTTTAAAAAGCCTTCAGGCATAATGCCATAGGCACTTAAAAAAATATTTCCTTCTTATTTATCTTTGCCATGTCATCATAAGTTTACAGAGAATCCATGACACCCATCTTTCATCAAAATGCTCAAGTTATACAGTTAAATGTTTCCATACTCTTACTCTTCTCATTTCCTATTTATACTCTTCTGTACTTATAAACTTCACCAACTTTCACTGTCTGCAATATTTTCCACTGACCAAAATCCATAATCTCTTATGTGTTTAAAGAACACTTATGGAATATACACTTCTACCCCAATATAACGCTGTCCTCAGGAGCCAAAAAAAAATCTTACCGCGTTAGAGGTGAAACCCCATTATATCGAACTTGCATGGTAAAGCGTGCAGCCCCACCCCCCTGGAGCGCTGCTTTACCGTGTTATACTGGGTCACTTTATATTGGGGCAGAGGTGTAATTATTAATGTTGTTTTAGCGCTTGACTTGTTCCAAGTTATATCTGGACCATAAGGAGAAACAGTTTTTGGAGCTTTTGCAAGTCAATGACAGAAACAGGGCTGACATCTCTGAACTACATCAAATATGATAATTTTCAAAAAGGTATACATTTAAGCAATCTAGTAATTTGTTTAGTGCCCCTCCCCATCCGTCACCATAGTACTGGAGCATCAGTGCCAAAAGGAATGCATGCTTTTTTGTCCAGAGAGAACTTTTATTCTAGAAAAACCTAAATACACATTCTCAACCTAAAAATACTACCATCTACAAACCCAAATTTGAAACAATCTACTATAGATCTACTATAGACCACTGAAGCAGTAGAATGGCCACAGTACTCAAGTGCTCTACTGCATAGCGGTTCAAAGCCGTTCTTTATTTTGCAACAGCAAAAAAGATGCAGAACACACTTATATGCGTGAGACAAACGCAAAAAAAAAAAAATGCTGCTGTGCTGCTTGGCAGGAGCGCACAACCCCACCACCCAGAGCGCTGCCAGTGTAGCTGTGGGAGAAGGGGAACAGCAGGGGAGGGGCTGGGGGCTAGCCTCCCTGGCTGGGAGCTCAAGGGCTGGGCAGGACAGTCCCGCGGGTCGCATGTGAGCCATAGTTTGCCCACCTCTGTCCTGAGGCCAGCCGCTGCTTGGGTGGCCCCGGCGGTCACCCGAGCAGTAGCAGTCCCAGGGTCAGTCCTGGAGCAGTGGTGCCCTGGGGCTCCCCAGAGCAGATCAGGGGTATCTACAGTAAAAGTCATGGACAGGAATCTGTGTTTACTGACCGTGACCTATCCATGACTTTTACTAAAAATACCCCTGACTAAATCTTAGCCTTACTCATACTTAATCTGGAAAAATGACTGCAAAGACTGAATGGATTACTACTACCTTTTGTGCCCCATGAGAATGTCCACCCCACAAGCTTCTTGTGTGCCACCCTCTCGTTCTCCCCTACTACAGAGACTTCCCACAACCACCCTAGCAACTCCCTCATGCCAGGGGCTCTATGTGCCTCTGTTCCATTCTCAGGTCTTTGTCTCCCTCCATGCCAGAACTGGTGTTTCCCTCCTTAGGCCCCACTTTCCCCATCTCATCTCCACTCTCGGTCCCTGCTTTCACACTCAACAACCCAGTTCCCCCACTTCGAGTCCCTTCTACTCTTACCAGCACTTCCCAGCCTCATTCCCTTGCAAGTCCCTGCTTAGCCCCCTCCAAACCCTCCCAGTAAGGCTCACTTATTTCTAATAGAGTCCAGGCTACAGCTGACATCCCCACACAGCAAGACAAGCTGCTGCTTGAGATGTGTTGGCACAGCAGGGAGTAGAAGAAAGATTCTACCTCAGCCTGCCGCTCCAGAAAGTCTGGGTCCCCTGTTTTTCCTGTGAATCAGCCTTTTCTGATGTTCTAATTTGCAACAAAATCAATAGGCTTCTATCCATCAATGTCTAGAACATTCTCTAAAATGTTGCAATTGATAGGATGTGGCATTCCATAGTTATTGGCTTACAGACAAACACCACTGAGTTGAGTGCTAGACCTCAGTTTGCTTGGCCAATAAAAGGCTTTTGTGGTTATGAAATTGGCTGTTAGAGACAGAAAAAATTATTTGGTCATCCCATGGGATATGGACTTTCGGAGCTTGCCTGAGATCAGCTCCTTTCCAATAGCCATCAATTAGCAACTGACTTGGGCTAGACTCAAATTCAGAACAATTTCACATCCAATTATCAATCTCTTTAGGAAAAACCAGTAAGACCGGATAACTATGTATATATATTAGTCAGCTTTTAATCCTCTTTCTCTCTGCATATTCAAGTTGTCCTAACCTTCAGCTCTGCATCTTCCCTATTCCTTTATTAGCACAAATTCTGATAATCTTTTACTAACTTCAGATATCGTCTCCTGTTTTTTATTATTGTCACTGTGATGCTAGCTGACCAGGTCACGCTAGAATGTATTCCGGTCAATTTACTTGCGTATTAGATCAAAGCGATTTTAAATATGTTAGTGTTTTGGGTGTTTAAACTTCATAAAACTAATGGAAGGTTACTTGAATTGTTTTCGTTTATCTATTCCTGTCATAATGTAATAGCAAACATTTACATGGTATGTACCCTGACAACTAAGTTACCCATCAAAGAAATCTTGTGAAATGATTATGAAGAATTTAAAGGCTTTAGCATTTGCTGTTAATTTCACAGCAAGTAGCTATTGTGGTCAGAGGTCAAAAGTCTAAGTGTCTTCCTCAATCGCTGTCATCAAAGGAAAAACCCACTAAAACCCCACGTGGGTAGAGAGACTGCCAGCTTGTCTTCTTTGAGAAGATATAAATATGGAATTCAAAGAAAGATCCTTTATCTCTGGACTGCTGGGATTCTAACAGGGAAGAATAACTGAATGAGAAGATAGAGAGCCCCAAAAATCTTTTCCAGGGCTACCCAGAATATTTTTGGGAAACTAGCAGTCTATTACATCACTGACACCATTTGGAGTTACAAACAGTGGTTTACCTATTACATTTTACCTTCTTTAAACTCTCAAACACACTTTTTTTAATTAAAGCTATAAACCTTTAATTAGTTTATTAAAGAACTGGCTGCCAGTGTTATCTTTGCTGTAAGATCTGGAACATCAATTGATCTGGGTAAGTGGCTGGTCCTTTGGGACTGGGAGAAACCTGATGTGGCATGATTTTAGGTTTAAATTACCTTTTATAACAAAGTTTGGTTTCTCTAGGTAGCAAGACAGGCTGGAGAGGTTAAAGGGAACTGTCTGTGACTTCACAGTAAGACTGGTATAGTGATCCAGGAGTTCAAATATGTTACTGGCTTGGTGAAATCTAATTACAGAACATGCTACCAGTTTGGGGTGTCTATCATTGTTTTCTGACAGTCTGCCCTGAGATAGTCACTCACAGAGGAGAACCACTCCAGTCAGCATGACAGTCATATCTTATATTTATTCCCATGTTATTCTCTTAACTAATTAAATTTTGTTATCTTTGAGCTCTCTTTCAAAAAGTTTATGATCTGACTCTGCAGCCTAATAAGAGACATAGCACATACAAATGCTGCTTTATAAATTCAGGGATTATACGTTTCTCCTGTGCATGTCAAGAGTCTTTTGAAACAAATTTTTAATGCAGCAAAAAGATCTTTACTTTAAAAAAATATTCTCAAAATCCTACACTAGATTCTTCTGGTAACGTGGTACCTCATACACTTACCCTGGTGCTTTGTCTTTGACTATCATATGGAAGCACACTTGTGGTTCTCTAGTTAGCCAAGTGGAATTTTACACTTAATGAATCCCTGCCTAATGTAGGAATAGAGTATACCCTTCCTAAAATTACAGAATCATTAAACTCTGGAAGAAATTAACTTTAGAAGTCCAAGCCACAAACAGCAGAGAGTTAGAGGACAGCCAGCTTAGCCTCCAATTTTTTTTTTTTGGAAAGGCTACATGTAATTAAAAAAAAAAAAAAAATTAGCATAGGCTTGGTTTCAAATGCAACCACCACTATAGTCAGATCTGATACTGACCAAGATGGTGAGATATCTTTTATTGGACCAACTTCTGTTACTGAGAGAGAGAAGACCTGAAGAAGAGCTCTGTATAGGCTTGAAAGCTTTTCTCTCTCTCTCTCTCACCAACAGAAGTTGGTCCATTAAGAGATATTACTTCACCCACCTTGTCCCTCTAATACCCTGGAACCAACACAGCTACAACAACAGATCTGGCACAGAATGTTCTGGCTGGGTCTACATGGCAGATGAAGACAACCCATTCATGAGAAAGATCCTGCTTATGCTAAGTTAGAGGTTATCAATCAGGCACTCCCCTCTCCCACTTCTCAAGATGTTAGGATAGCCAACGCTAACTTCCTCAGCTTCATCCCCTACATGCATCCGATGAAGTGGGTATTCACCCATGAAAGCTCATGCTCCAATACATTTGTTAGTCTATAAGGTGCTACAGAACTCTTTGCTGCTTTTACAGATCCAGACTAACACAGCTACCCCTCAGATATTAAAAACCTTATTTCTAATATTTCAATTAACCCAGAGCATATTTAACTACATCCCTGCATCATCAAAAAACAAAAAACAACAAAAACCCACAACACAGTAACCAGGAAAAATACCAATCCTTTACAATGTGAAAGGAAGCAGCACAAGTGAGGTTCCAAACTTGCACATTAATGTGGCAATATCACAGTGCTCATGCACATGAACTGGAAATAGAACCAAGATATCAGAATGACTCCATTTTCAAAGTTAGCAAATAGGTAGCAATCTACATAAACAGAAAACTAAATTCAGTTTAGTGGAATCTGTTTAAGAATTCTAAAAACATCTACATAATACATATAGATTGATTTGTAAATCACTTGATTTCATCTAAGTCCAACTTTAATTTACTGTTGCACTATTGAAATGTTTGCATACACTGCATGAGAGCTCTGCAGGCATCTGTTTAAAGAAAAAAAGATAGGTAAGAAAGTGAGTGTCACAGTTTCAAGGTAACTGCACCCATATTTCCCCATCTGTGGCCTCGCTAAGGCACTCCAGCTCCTAGCTTTCAACTCTCCTAGATGGAAACTCAGGGCTCACTCCCTTCTGACCAGGGGTTTTAAGTCTGAATAGCCCCCTGGATTACACCGTGAGATTCCTAGCAAGCCAGTCCACTTAAAAAGGCTAGTGCCTATGCTTTGACTTTTCTCTGAGAACAACAAATAGAAAAATTGCCAGCAGTTACAACAGAGCTCTTTCTAAGCAAGCACATTTATTCTTCAGGTAAAAGTATTACAGAGACAACATAAGCTATAAACATCCCTGTACACATGTTAACAGTTTACCAGAGTATCATCCATCAGTCTTATGGGCCCCAGTATGCCAAAAATTTTCTAATCCTTCCACAAAGGTTGGGCACCCTGTTGGACACCCTGTTGAAGGTCTTGTCTATCTGCTGGACCAGGAAGAAAGCTCTTAGTCAGTTTAGCCTTGGGCTATTTATCCCAAAGTCCTTTGTCTGTTGGTCTCTGCAGAATCCACTTTGAAGCAGAATATGGGAGCCTCCCCAGGAGGTGGTTCCTCTCTCAAGGTGTTATAACCTGAGTCATTTGCCTTAATCATCCCCTACTGTTTTCACTTCCTGGAGGAGCTGTGGAAATCCTCCCCCAATGGAGTGCATACAAACCTGACCCAATATGATTCATAAACCATTCATACTCTTAATACAATATCGTCTCCCAAAGATATTGCAGGAAGTCGTCTGTTACAGAGAGTCTTCTGATTTTGAAAATTAGCAGGATACCCACGAAAAATGAAGTCCTCTTTATCCACTGAACAGATACACTATTGACAGTGGTAGCATCAGCCTCCCTGAAATCTCAAAGGAACGACCTTCTTAAGATATACTTATTGTTTCAATTTTCTAAGCATTGTTTGAAAACAAACAGAACACACACAGGAAGATGTGGTCACTGCCCCAAACAGCTTACAATCTAACTTAAGAAAAGATGCAAAAAGCGAGTAACAAATTATAGGCAAAAAGGGAAAGAAAAAACAAAGTAAGAGGCTATATCTAAACACATTTTTGTCTAACAGTGGCCATAATGTGATTCCTTTAATTGCAAATGTAGGTCAGTTCCTGTGCTCACAGAAAATTCTCTCTTTACTTAACCTGCCAATAAAAGTGCCTACTGTGAAGTTGCGTGTGATATGCATTCCTGCCCAATAAAAATGATACTGAAATCAATTATTCATTTTATATTAAACAGCTGTCAGGCAGCCAAGAAGTGCACTGTACCCCATATATGTTTCTAGCTGTAGTATATGGTAGTTTGGGATAGGAAAGGAATCATAATTTAGGAATAAACTGACACTATGAAAGATATCAGAATATTCACAGTTGGCAAAATCAACTGTTTATTAATTTATGTCTACACTATGTGAATTCATGAGAAAACTTCTAAAATAACTGACAGAAGGGAAAAAGATTTGGGATTGAGTTCTACCCTCAGCTAATACACTAAGCTCTTACTAAAGAGGATAGGAACTACAAGCATATACAAGGGCAACATTTGTCCTTTACACAGTACACAATTAGCTACATTAGAAAGGCTATTGCTGAAACAGCACAACAATGGGGCAGAGGGAGCTGTGACTCTCAAAATGAAACCAAATCCATGCTCTGAGGCGGTTTCATTTTCATGAAAACAGTTGAGGTGGAGATAAAAGACATCAGGTTTAAAACCAACAAAAGAAAGCACTTAACACAACACAGTCAACCTGTGGAACTTGTTGCCAGGGGATGTTGTGAAGGCCAAGAGTATAACTAGATTCAAAAAAGAATTAGATAAGCTCATGGAGGATACGTCCATCAATGGTTGTTAGTCAAGTTGGCCAGGGATGCAACTCTATGCTCTGGGTGTCCCTAGCCTCTGACTGCCAGAAGTGGCTAACAGGGGCTGGATCACTTGATGACTGCCTGTTCTGTTCATTCCTCTGAAGCACCTGACAGAGGCCACTGTCCGAAGACAAGACATTAGGCTAGCTGGACCATTGGTCTGTCCCAGCATGGCTATTCTTATGTTAGTCCAGTTTCTCAAATACTATTTTTGAGGCAATAAGATACATTTAGGATCTATGAATAGGTGATAGTCACAGAAGTGTTTCATGAAGTCTAATATATGTATTATTTCACAGGTCAGGAGTTCCAAAACTACAGTCCATGGACTATTGAATGCTTGCTGGTGGTCTGCAAAAAGTTAATTGGTCAGATGATGTTGGTTCTCCTTGTGTTCATCTGCTATATCTCATTAAAATATGATACAATGCATTACTTTTATTTAGTCATGGCACAGATTTATGCAGTTTATATCAGTTTTCAGAATGGTGTCTATTTCATGAAAAAATGACTAAATGTTAATATTTGTTTTTTTTACTCTTACTTCCAGAGATAAGACAAAGCAAGCAAAACAGAAGTGTTACTGTACATCTATGGCCCTACCAAATTCGTGGCCATGAAAATTGCATCACAGACTGTGAAATCTGGGTTTCCCCCTGTGAAATCTGGTCTTCTGTGTGCTTTTACCCTATACTGTGCAGACTTCATGGGGGAGACCAACATTTTTCAAAGTGGGGGTTCTGACCCAAAAGAGAGTTCAGCGGGGTCCACAAGGTTATTTTAGGGGGTGTCATGGTATTGCCACCCTTATTTCTGTACTGCCTTCAGAGCTGGGAAGGGCGGGGAGGGGGGGACTGGAGAGCGGCAGCTGTTGGCCGGGCACCCAACTGTGAAGGCAGCACCTGACCAGCAGCAGCACAAAAGTAAGGGTGGCAATACCATACCATGCCATCATTACTTCTGCACTGCTGCTGGCGGTGGCTATGTCTTCAGAGCTGGAATCCTGGCCAGCTGCCTCTGCTCTCCACCTGCCCAGCTCTGAAGGGAGCACCGTCACCAGCAATTGCCCAGAAGTAAGGGTAGCAGTACTAAAAAATCCACCTCCTCCAAAACCTTTGCAATCTCCACACAACTCCTTTTTGGGTCAGGACCCCAACAATTACAATACCATGATTTTTCAGATTTGAATAGCTGAAATCAGGAAAATTACAATTTTTAAAAGCCTACAACCATGAAATTGACCAATATAGACAATGAATTTGGTAGGCCTTATGTATAGCCCAAATAAGTGTGTGTCTAAAAAACACAGTCCTATTTTACTGTTCTCCACTCTTACAAGTAATTAAACCAAATAGTTCTAAGAGCATGTGACATTAAAATGTTGCCCACATACACCTACAGATCATACACTTCATATGCCTCCCTAGATTTGCTGTTGGCTTATAGGAAGCATTTTTGGTTGTTCTATAATTTATATTAAATGGTAATAAACGGCTTTTGAGATTTAATGTTACTTGTCTTAGGACATAATCATTTCCCCTTTGTTTAGTAATAATACCTGGCACTTACACTGTTCTTGTTCAAAGGTCTTTATAAACATTGCACGATTATCAACACCATGTGAAGTAGTTAAGTATAATACACAGGAAATTGAAACTGAGATTAAGCAAGTTGCTCAAGGGCTCAGAGGACTCACGCGCAGTCAGAATTAAAACTTTTTAGAGTTCCTGGTTCCTAATCCTGTACTTAGACAAGACTTCCCTTTTAACAAAGGGCCCCACTTCCCCATCATCAGATCTGAACATCGAACAAGAAACTATCCTTTCTCTCTTTTTTGAGCATTCCATCACATAGATGTGATATTAGTGGAAAAACAGAAGATTCATTCACCAATTTCCAACATCAAAATTTTTGATCTTGCACATGATCTCCATGTGGGGGCAGGGTTTTGAGTCTTCCAAGTCTCCATTATTCCTCCTGTGAGAATAACTCCAATGACTGCCTTGGCTGCTGCTGCTTATACCTTTCTCCGAACATTAGCAGTGACATGCACATTATTCTTTTCAGTTTCAACCCAGCTCACAGGATTCTGAAGGGGAGCAAAGATCTCGCACACCCTTGTTAATTTAATTTTGCTGCTGCTGGAGAAGAGTTAGGAGAAGCAATGGAGAAGCTGTAGAGATCTATCTGCAGACTCAGAACCACACACTGCATAGGCTCACATTTAGGTGGTTATCTTGGCAACCAGAAGGACCAAACACGAAATTTATTAGAACGTTTAAATTCTGCACAGAAAAATTACATCCCCCTAATCCTTCACACATGCTCATTCCCCACTTGCAAATGAATTTCTCAAGCCTATTACAATAAACACTCCTCTACACTTATGAGGTATTACACCCACGCTTATAATGCACCAGGACAGTTGTATTTGTGTGTGCGTTATATGACTTAATGGTGCTTGATAACGTTTTTCTCTCCCTGAACAGTTTCTCCCTTTCACTATCAATGTTATGGAATTGTGAGCATGAAGCAGCTACATCTGAAAGGGCTTCGTTTGCAGGGAGCCTTCTCCTGGTGCCATTCTGATGCAGCCACTTTCCCTGCATAATCCCCGGCCACCTACCCAGTGCCGGGGGCAACCAGACACGAAGCGCCACAGCAGTCTATTCGCTGCCCCTGTCCCGTCACCACGCCAGCTTCCTCTCTACGGGAGAGAGCTTAAAATACTCACTGGGTGGATTTAAAGGAAACTTCCCTGAGGAGGCCCGGGGCCATCTGGCCGGCACAGACACCGCTGCCCGTGACTGTGCGATCAGCGCGGGTCCCGGCACGGCGCCCCCATCGCGCCGCTAACTCGCTGGAGAGACAATAACCGCCCCGATGCGGCCAAGCTACGGTGGGGCCGGAGCAGGCACCGGGGCAGGGAGGAAGAGGCGCCCCCGTTGCAGGCCGCTGCGAGCGTGGAGCCGTCGGAAGCTGTGGGTCCACGTCAGCCCGAGTCACCTGTCGACAGCGCTTGTCACCGCTATCCCCTCCCCCCGCCCCCGGCCCATCTGCCCCATCCCCTCTGGGGAAGGGCCGGATCTGACCTGCCGGGGGGTCCGCTCGGCTCCGGTCACTGGCGGGCGGCAGCCTCAGCGAAGACGAAGCAGCAGCCGCGGCCGCCGCCGCCGCAGTCTCCTCCGGGCTCCCATCACCTCCGCCCAGGGCCCGGCCTGACGACGCCGTTACCAGGACCTCCCGCCCCCTCAAGGAAGTCAACAAACCCCTCACGTGACACCAACGGCGCTTCCCCCGAAGGGCACCGGCGGGTCCCGGAAAACAACGGGGCGGGACTACACCTCCCGGCATGCAGTGCACGGCCAGGACGTGAGTGGGTATAGCACAGCATGCCGGGAGATGTAGCCCCGCCCCCTCTTGTAGCCAGTGAACTACTCGGTCTTGCTGCCTGGTGGCCGCCCCTTCTTTGCGGACCTCCTGCTCATGCACACGTGGCCCTTAGAAAATATTGCTGCTCCGTGGGGCATCGGGACAGTTGTGTGTTCCTGTGCAAGCATTGGACGCGGCCTAAAGTCATGCATACCACTTCTCCCTTTGTATGTCTTTCCATATGCTTCCCCCCCCTTAAATATTACTCTTCAGTTTTCACCCTTCTATCACATGTGACATTACATATATGCATAGGCAGGGGTAAATATTAAAAGGAGATACATGAGGATATTCATAGAATTAGATACACTCAAAGAAACTACCTATAAATTCAGAAGTATAGCCAATTAATAATTTTGTTATCTAAACACAGCCATTTAATACAGGTATTCAAGGGTGCTGGAACTAGAGGTGTGGCTTGAGGGGGTCTGGTTCAATGGCTTTCAGCAACCTCACTATAACATTTGTTCCAGTTCCACTGCCTGTATGCAACGATTACAAAGATTTCTCTCTGATCAATATCCTAAGTTTTTGTGGAAGAAATTGTTACATCCACTTGGTCTCATAAAGTTTAAACTATTTCTAAGTACTGCTCCAGGTCCCTGATTCTGCAGACATTTTATACAGGTGCTTAACTCTGAGCATGTGAATAGACCTAATGAAGTCAGATACACAAGTGTTTGCAGGATCAGGTGTTAGAGCATCTAACATTGTAAAATGGGCCTTGAGATATATATATAGAGAGAGTGTCATGGTATCTTTCCCCAATCTGAACCTTGGAGTCCAAACGTTGGGGTACCAGCATGAATTCCCCTAAGCTTAATTACCAGCTTAGATCTGACACACTGCCACCACCCAAAAATATATAGTGTTTTGGGGCACCATGGTCCCCCCAGAAACCTTCCCTGTGTTGCCAGCAGATAACTGCCTGAGGCCAAGCAACAGCGGGGGGGTCCGTCGCCTGGTGTGCCGCGCCAATAAACACACCAGGGTGGAGAAGCAAACCAAGTTTATTTGAGATCTCAAAGCGGTGCAGGGAGATTGACTCAGATCAAGCACACCTAAAACAAGCAGTCTGTTCCTTTATATCCATGAGAACTTTTCTCACTGACTAGCAATCCCCCGTTTCCCCTCCCTCTTCTGTCCGGCTGCAGCATTCTTTTCTCACACACACTTTTTTGTCTTCCCCCTCCCTCCTTCTCCTTCCTCCCCCTGTAGCAATTACGTAAGCGCAGGTGCATTAAGTAATCTTGGCCGTGGCAGCTCGTTAGTAAGTTTTCCTTCTGCAAGTTATCTTGTCCTTCTGCTAAAGGTGCACAGGCCTCATTATTTCTGCTTTAGACCAGTTAGAACTGTTGCAACTGATAACGGCTGTTACACCTGGCCTTTTAGGTCGATTAAAGTTCAACATGGAGGGACTCTTGTCTGCTGAGGCCTAAAACCAGGAAGGCTCCATACTTTTGTGGCCTTCCACCCTCCCGAGTTACGTAGAGTTATGCTTAGTGACACCAACAACTCCCTCCTTTGAGAATACTCAACAAACTTTTGGCTGAGTGTTCTCACATTTAAAGGATAACATGTGATTAAGCTTTAGGGAGCTGGAGTGCTTTACAGCAAGCAAGCAAGAGAAGAGTAACGATACACAACACCACACCAGTGAGCAGGAGGTGAACAATACCTTCCCCTAGTTCTCCCAGGTTGAGTAACCAGCCCCAGAGGGAATCAGAAAGAGTAGGTTTCCTTTCCTGGGCCTTCCACTGTTCAAAAGCCTGTTTGGCTGACAGGATGTGCTTGTTAATATCCTGTGCGCTTTCTGGGACATAAGTACAGCATTCATCCCCTATAAGGGCGCACACCCCACCCTGTGAAGCCACACTTCCACCCAGGAAGTGTCCACATATGTCTCCATGATCACAGATCAGATGGTATTCCTGATGCGTCTGTAAGGGCAGTGGGCCAAGTCTGGTACTCAAGATCACTCCGAATGGCCATCAGCTGGTCATTTAGGAAATCGCGAATTCCTAAACATACTAGATCCCACTGCAATGCCTTCCCAGCCTCAGTTATATTTAATACCATCTTTTCTTGGTGTAGTACTATAATACACCTGTTATTTAACTATTCTCAGGTACTGTCAAAAGGCATTTCCATTAATAGCATACATTATTAGTCACTGGAATGGTTTCAATACGGGTAAAATTTCTAGTAGCAGAACAAACTCTTTGGGTACTTGTTATTTAAAATCCAATTAGAGAGAGATATATATCCTGAAGGATTTATCCAAAACACAGGGCGCAGCCTGTAGAATAAACCCCAAAATCCAATTAATACCACATTCCCAAACATGGGTCTCACAAATGTCCTCCCACCAGTGTATAATTCTTTGTTTCTTTACCAGGGTCAGTTCTTAATGTCCTTTCTAGTCAGGAATTCCTGGACTTTGGCAATTTCAGTGGAGCGAGTGTTCCTTCTTCTTTCCCAAAACAGTCGTGGTGCAGCATCCTTGTACTTTTTCCCTACTGTCCAAAAGGCACAGTGGAGCTAGAAGGTGAAATAGGCTAATCATCAGTAGGAGAATTCTCCCGATGTGGAGGGGTCCTTTTGCAGTGAGAATCTTGGGTCCATGCAGTCAGTCTTTGACATTTTACAGTGATGTTGGTAGTCACCGGGACTTAAGGGCCTTTCCAGGGTGGAGCCAGAGCAGACTTTCGTCGGTGGACCTTTACATCAATCCCGTCTCCTGGTTCCAAGGAGTGGCAGGGCTGCTAGGGTCTTTGGGTAGCCCTTCTTTACCTGTGAGAAAAGAAACTTAACACATTTCATTAGTGCCTGGCAATGTTTTTCAGATCTCATAGCTTTGTGGGCAAATTCAAGCCCTCCTTTTCCTAGTTGTTAGCCAAGTCTTAACAGTGAGCAGTGTCCTTGAATGGAGTCAGTGTCTTATCTATAGCCTGAGCTTGCTAGCTAATTTTTTTTTCCCGTTAACTCATTCTGTGCTTTGTTCTTCTTCCTTTCTTGTCTTCTTTTAACCTGCAAAGGAAACTTCCACTTTTTACTTATACACCTTTTTCCCAACAATGAAGACATAAACATTGTCATTATACAGTAATTAGTCTTATTATTTAATATATGCCACACACACCCTTTTACTAAAATAACCTTATTACAGAGCTTTGGAGCAACAAGCCAGGACAAGCACACCCACTTTGAGGAGTTAACTCAATACAACCTCTAGTCCAATTGCCTTCCACCATCCCCAGCCCTCTGGCTAGAAATCTGAGGTAGCCAGAAAGATCCCATGTACAATATGGGGAGTGGGTTAACTTTTCATGTCTTTGCTTTCAAAGACTGTTGGTATGCAAATTTTAACAACAATTTTTGCAATTAACAGTTTGGCCAATGAAATTTCTTTTTCTTGAGGAAATGCATTAGACTTTAGTATATCACATTCTCCTGATTTATCCAAACACTTTGTATTCCAAGTTGAACAAAACAAATATCTGCATTTTAATTTAACCTTTTTGTTTGATTTTAAACTAGACTATTTTATAAAGATATTAAACACAAAAATTCCGGCCACAAGACAAACACCACAGGACAGAACATAGAACACAAAACATGATTCCTATTGTGCCAGTAAATGCATGGTACGTTGAATGCTGTTCAGCTGGCATCAGTTTTCTCTGATTATCTGAAAGACAAAAAAAGAGAGGTGTACCCACCCCTTCTGGGCAGACAATCATCGCTTGAAATATACAAATACTCTTGTTGGCTTCAGGCAAAACAGAGGAATTACCCCATAGTTTCTTGTATTTGTTTCATAGGCAGCCCAGGTTTTAGAATTACATAACACTGTATACATTCTTCAGCTAATTCAACTAAATTGTTCATAGCCAAACCAAATGATTGCAATCCAATAACTTCTTTGCCTGAATTTATTTACAAACATTTCACAGACACCAAAAACTTTTTTTCTTTAGCATTTTTACAAAGTTCAACTGCCATTTTCTCCAGCAACTACAGAGTTAACTTCTCACTCTCCCTTAAATCACTTGCTTGTCTCCCAACAGCCACTTTTATCAACTTAAATCACCATTCCAAGTAAGTCCTGGGTATTTGAAATCTCCATGCTTACACTTACTGACTCCTTCCTTCCACTACACCCTTAAAGTTTTCCAACCTGCTTTCCAATCTCTCTCTCTCTCTCTCTCTGTTGCCTGCCTGCCTGGGCCCGATCCTGCTTTTCTTGCTGAACCGTCCCTTCCATGGGCACCAACTTGTTCCACTACCAGTTTAGCTAGGAGGGTGGGCTTCTCATCTAGCCCCCACCCCTCCTGGTCTCTTCCCTTAAACATTCTTACTCACAAGACTACCCGAGTCCTCCTTCATGAGGCTTGCCACCTGGACAAAAACACATGGCCCATTGGGCAAAGGCCATTTACTTAACATATAATTTAAAGGACTATTCTTAGAGGGTTTACCCAGAGACTCATTCATCTGTTTGACACTTAAACAGAAAAGAGAATTACACAGAGAGCAGAGGGAATTACAGTCTAAGCCAGACTTTCCCACTTCTATACACTGACCGCTACAGGGGACGGAACAGAAGGATCTCAATTCGACCTCAGAGCTTCCTCGCACGCATGGCTTCCACTCCGAGGAATTACGAACGAGAGGTTCAGTTCCGCCCACACTCCTAACGCCCAAATAAACAGAGCAGGAAAACAACAGTAACCGATTAAACAGAACAGAACCAGAACCAGATAGCGTTTTCTTATCCTATTAGGACTCACTTTTACTCATGCAGTTCTCAACATATAACACCAACAGTACCAAGCAAAGCAAACACAAAACAACAAGGGTAAAACAAATAGATGGTGTAAATTCTGCAGGGCTCCCCCCTTCTTAATTGCTCACCAAACTGTGACAAATTTCTGTTACTGATCTATCCCTCATGTCAGGTGATCAGGCTGACACTACAGGATCGTTGGGGGAAGATAAAGAAAACACACCATATAACTGTATTTTAAAGCTCCATTAATAAAATAATAAAACAACAACGGAGAGTGTTGGGAACGCTCCCTCATCACTCAGGAAAACATTAATGCCCCAAGCCCCTTTCATATCCACACACGTACGTCCAGACTGGCCACTTCTGTGTATAATGTTCAGAGAAGGGGGGAGAGGTGGACTGGAGATTATCCTGTATACAGCTTGTCCAGAATTTCTAACATGCTTCCGCTCTTTGGAGGGCTGTTCTCTTGCACCCTGGAATCTTCTGCAGCGTCTCTTTCAGAGATTCCAGTCCAGGTCAGCTGCCTGCGGCTTCTTCAGTGTCACCAAGCCACACTGGCTCCGGGGTCACAAAGGCACACTGTTGGATCTTACTGGACAGTTAAGCTTTGCAAATGTAATCTTAGTTCTGTAACTTGTATTGCCTTTGGTTCGCCTCTGTCTATATTTTTTCCTTCACAGCCAGCTGGGGCCGAAAGCAGTTTTTCTTTGTACTTAGCATAGTCTGCTTTGATTCTGGACCTTGAACGCAGAGCAATCCCCCCCTTCCATCCCTGGGCCAAGATGATTTTTAAATTAACCCGTTCCTTTCCTCAATAGACAAATTTGCTCACCCTGTGTCAGGGCTTTTTGGTGATTAAACGCTCCTCTTAGATGTATGATCTTATCTAGATTGAAGTACCTTCTAGTGGGCATTGTTTAGATGGATTTTCACACGTGTAAATATTCCAATTCTCTAAATACCTGCAGGTTGTTGAACCATAATGTACGTACATGTAATATGCTGGGGTAACCTAGGGGGTAAGGTGCAATGTTTAGACTGCCCCCTCCACCCATTTTCCACTTACACACACAGGGAGGGTGCCCTGTCCACGCTAGCGGCTCATAAACTAAGGATTTTTCCCTACAGGGTACTCACACAGGAGAGGCTAACGAGGATGGCCACGACCCTCCTACACCTCCCTTCAGCAAAGAGCGTCGGCTAGTCTCTGGGAGACGGCGCCGCTTACTCTGACTGCATCCAGTGAGATGATCAGACTGTCAGTAGCCCACACAGAAAGGAAAGGGGAAGGGAAGATGGGTACACACACTCCTAGACCCAGGCAGCTTCCTCACCGGATGATGCCAGGCCAAGTCAGCCCACCATGGGTCGGACCTCCTAAAGATCCACTAGTTACCGGGCTTGCGTTAGAGTAGTCCTGGTCACGAGCTTTTGCTTCACAGGGTACTCTGGGCGTCTTCCGGTAACAGTCACTCACACTGGCCCCCAGTACCATTCTGCATCTGATCTTGCTTTTTAGCTACAACAGGGAGAGAGTGCACTAGGACATAGGGTTTCCCTTTTCTAGACAGGTCCCTCCTTTGTCCCTGCACTATCCCTAACCTGCTTTTTGGATCCTTGCACTCTGCCAGACAGAGGGAAGAACTGGAGCTACAGTGGGGTATTTTTACAAGAGCTCTCCAAACAAACAGCTTCAGAAGCTACCCATTTGCTGACAAAACAGGAGTAATTGGAGGATCATGTTATAATAAAGTGATCCTTCTGGTGGCCACCTTTCTGGTCCTCTAGTTGATATTGAGGCCAGTCTACTATACAGAACTTTTTAGTTTGCTTTTAGTTAGTGGATCTGATCCAAGCACTTCCCAATTAGCTAGAATGCATTCTAAGGGTGTACACCGTGCCCTGCCTGTACTCTGTCCCTGCCCCATATCCTAGGGTGACACTGGGCGTCCCCAGGTCATAACACGCAAAAATCCAGACTACTGGACTGTTCCTACCTTATCCAAGGGACCGGTTCCTCACCGTCACCCTCAACTGCTTCTCCACTACTCGAGCGCGTTGCACCATTGTGCCCTCTGGGGTCAGTCGAACTGCGTCTCCGCCGAGGCCCCCGGTGAAGTCACCGGTGCGCGCTGGGCGTCGGTCGTCGCCGCAATCCGTCGACCACCAGAAGGGATCCAGGCAAGGCTAATTTTAGCCTCAATACCCCACGTTGGGCGCCAAGAACTGTTGCCGGCAGATAACTGCCTGAAGCCAAGCAACAGCAGGGGGGGTCCGTCGCCTGGTGTGCCGCGCCAATAAACACACTAGGGTGGAGAAGCAAACCAAGTTTATTTGAGATCTCAAAGCGGTGCAGGGAGATTGACTCAGATCAAGCACACCTAAAACAAGCAGTCTGTTCCTTTATATCCATGAGAACTTTTCTCACTGACTAGCAATCCCCCGTTTCCCCTCCCTCTTCTGTCCGGCTGCAGCATTCTTTTCTCACACACACTTTTTTGTCTTCCCCCTCCCTCCTTCTCCTTCCTCCCCCTGTAGCAATTACGTAAGCGCAGGTGCATTAAGTAATCTTGGCCGCGGCAGCTCATTAGTAAGTTTTCCTTCTGCAAGTTATCTTGTCCTTCTGCTAAAGGTGCACAGGCCTCATTATTTCTGCTTTAGACCAGTTAGAACTGTTGCAACTGATAACGGCTGTTACACCTGGCCTTTTAGGTCGATTAAAGTTCAAACATGGAGGGACTCTTGTCTGCTGAGGCCTAAAACCAGGAAGGCTCCATACTCTTGTGGCCTTCCACCCTCCCGAGTTACGTAGGGTTATGCTTAGTGACACCAACACCTGGGGACCCCAAGACCCAAATTCCTTGAGTCTTACAAGGCAGGGGAATAAACCATTTCCCTCTCCTTCCCTTCCGCTCCAGGTGTTCTCTCCCTGGGCTCCTGGAGAAAGAGACAGATTCAAGCTCCGTGAATATAAAACAAAGGGATTCCACCCTTCTCCCCTCCCTGTTAAGTACAGACTCAATTCCCTTGAGCCTCAACAAGGGGAAAAAATCAAACAGGTCTTAAAAAGCAAAACTTTTAATAAAAAGAAAGAAAAAAAGTAAAAGTTATCTCTGCAATTTAGATGGTAAAAGTTACAGGGTCATACAGCTTATAGACACTAGAAAGAAGCCTCCCCCCCAGCAATAATACACTGTAAAATACTTCCAGCAAACTACACATTTGCAAAGACAGAAAACAATCAAAAGACTATAACCGCCTTCTCTACTAAATACTCACTATTCTGAATATATAAGAGACTGTAGCAGGGAGATTGGCAAGAAACCTGGTTGCACGTCTAGTCCCTTCCAGGACACAGAGAGAACAAAGCAAAACCCAAAAAACACAAACAAAGGCTTCCCTCCACCAAGATTTGAAAGTATCTTGTTTCCTGATTGGTCCTCTGGTCAGGTGTCCAGTTGTTAACCCTTTACAGGTAAAAGAGACATTAACCCTTAACTATCTGTTTATGACAGAGAGAGACTGATTTTATATATATATATCAATTTGTTTTTGCATGGAAGCTGCTGCTTGTCAGATGAGCATTTTGTAAATAGCATTTCTTGGCTGACTGCTAAAGCAGAACAGCTTGTGCATTTTTTAAAATTATTATGTAGTATCTTAATCACAATGATTCAATGTGGCCATCATTTTTACTGCTTATGCACAATGTTATAACAATAAAGGAAATGGAAATGAAGTATACGGTACAACAATCACTTCTTTTGTCAAGCAACCACTGAAATATTTCAAACTAAATTCTGCCTTTGGTTTGGACAATCAGGTACATCTCCTCATGAAGTGAATGGAAAGTTCAGGGCATTGTTATTAGAGATACACAAGTATTATTCTTTGTTAAAAGAAAAAATTCCCTTCCTGAGATTTAGATTTTTTTTTCTAGTGACTCAAAATAAAATAATCATGGCTGAGAGTCAGAAAACCATATTCCCCTTTATACAATTAACAATTATTTAACAGAAGAAAAACAAACCACCTAGGTTACAATAAATCTAATCAATATCTGCTACTTTCTAATCCAACTACTCAAGCTGTGTAGACCAGGCCTGAAAAAAAACAAGGGACCTGTTCTCCACCACTTTTCACCTTTTGTAATCATATACATCTATGCAAGTGGGTATAAAAAGCTGCAAAAATTGTAAGAGTGGTTTTTACACTCACTTTGCCACAATGTAAATGACTACACAAGTAGAGGTAAAAAAATGAGAATCAGGTTCCAGGGTGGGATCCACAAAGGTACTTAGATACTTAAACCCCAGATTTAGGCATCTAAATCTGAGGTTTAGGTGCCTAAATCCCAGTTTAAGAGTTTTGTGATCCACAAAACTCATGCCAAACCCTATAGGCATCTAAACTTACTTGGTACCTACGTTTTTGCAGTAAAGAGTTTCTTAGGTGCCTACATTTCTTTCTCTGAGCATGCCGATTGCTGTCTCACTCCAGGCATCGGTATTGTCAAGCTGTCTGGAGTGGAGCACAAGCATGAATACCAACTTCAGGGTAGATTCTTAAGAAATAGGGCACAAACCCCAAACTGGTTGTGTGTTCTGAACTTAGGTTTCACCAACCAAGTATGCAGTGTGAACTCCTCAAGCACTATAACAGCCTTAACATGGAGTCACAGACAGATTGGAGTACCCAAGAGGACTATCTTACCACTCAGGCAAGCTTGCCTTTGTAATAGATGCTCCCTCACACCAAAAATCACAACAATATTTGAGTTACTCCCAGTTCCAAAGGATGAGTCACCCCAGGTCAACTGCACCTTCGAACCTATACCAAAGACAATGCTTGTAACCAATCCTATAAGAAAAACTATCTAAAGATTTATTAACTAAGAACAATATGTGAGAGTTACTTCCAGAGTTAAAGCAGGTAAACATACACAGACAAATGAACTACAGTGTTAAGTCTCAAAAGGTAATAGAAGCTGCTGTAATATGCAAATGCTATAAATCCCCTAGGGCTAACCCAGCCCAAGCACTGTGGAACTCTTACTCATGCTTAGAAATTTTCACCCCTCAGAGTTCAAGCAGCATAGAGAGATCCAGATTATTCTGGTCAAGGATTTTTATTCCCTACCCTAGAATTCAAACTGATGGGACAAGTCCTCATGCACGTCTTCATGGCAGACATGCCAAACCTATGGGAAAAAAACACAGAAATTGGGCTTGTTTTTTGCTTAATTGGCTTGTGAGTTGCTTGTTGGCTAGTTTTTGGCTTATGGCTTTTTTAGCTCCCATTAAGCAGGGACAAGGGGGGGGCAAGCAGGGGAGAGAGTCAGGGGCATAGGCGCCAACTTCTGCTGTCACCGGTGGGTGCTCGACCCCTCTCTGCCCCTGGCCCTGCCCCAACTCCACCCCTGCCCTGCCCCTGCCACCCTCTTCCTCCCCCTATTCCAACCCCTTCCCCAAATCCCCTCCCTGGCCCTGCCTCTTCCCCGCCTCCTCCCCAGAGCTCACAGTGTTCCCGCTCCTCCCTACTCCCTCCCAGAGCTTGTTACGCCACGAAACAGCTGTTTTGCGGCAGCAAGCGCTGGGAGGTAGGCAGAGAAGCAGGGACACAGCGCACTCAGGGGAGGAGGCGGAGGTGAGGTGGGGAGGGGAACTTGGCTGCCGGTGGGTGCAGAACACCCACCAATTTTTCCCCGTGGGTGCTCCAGCCCTGGAGCAACCATGGAGTCAGCGCCTATGGTCAGGGATGCACAGCAGGCCCACCACAGTTCCAGACTGCACGCCAGGGGGATCTAGTCACATATCGTGTTGGGGTTATTGAGGATTGGCTTGTTTGGCCTTGTTTTGAAATGGGATTAGCTTGATTTTTGGCTTATTGTGAAAGTTGGGGTGCTTATTTACAGTGTGAAAGTTGGCAGCTCTGCTTCAAGGGCATGTGTGTGCAGGTCAATCAACAATTTTTTTGACCTTTGATGTTTCACAATGGCTTATTTGGTTTCAGTTGGCCTTGTGTGCAGGACCTAGCACCTTCTATAGGAAACTAGCATATTACATTATTTAATGCTTCTTTCCTGTTTAATGAGTTATACAAGTTACAGAGGTTTAAAATACAAACAATATAACCTTATAACATGGGGTACAGCTCTCAAGTGAGATTTATACATGCAGCATCCTACAACCATTTTATAAAGTCTAAACAATAAATACATTTTTATAAATCTAATACCTATTTTAATAATACTAACCCACAGGTGAGCCAGACTGGCTTAAAGCTATACATTCATCAGTGTTTCACTGGGGCACTTGGTCTGCCAGCATCACAGATGTGCTCAGAGACTGCCTACTGGATCAGGTCCTAATCAAAATCAAGCTACCATAGGAGGTAGAACTGCTCCCTACCTTTTCCACTGATTAGAACACTCTCCTGAATGACTTAGATACAATTCCTCCCTCCTCATCAGGATGGGGAGAAATGATTTGAACAGGGCTCTCCCACAGTTCAGAAAAATGCTCAAACCACTGAGGTACTGGATAATCTGATACAGGACCCTCTCAGTCTATCCTGTTGAAGCTGTGAAAGAGTGATTGGAATAAGGGAACTGGATCCTGGTTCTTCCATGTCCCAGGTGGGTGGCATAACCACTGGACTATAGAAGCACTCTCTCTCTCTCTCTGAATGACTGTTCCACTGTGCATAAATATTTAAATAATCAGGAAAAGGCACCTGCACACAGCCTGGTTTTAGGTGTCTATCTCCATGAGAAGGATGGGACTGTCACCAGCATCTCCCATTGCCTACCTTAGGCAGCTCCCCATCTAGCCATGGCTTTTGTGAATCCCCATCTAAGGCACTTGTCTGTCCCCCATCCATTTGTATAGGGACCCTAGGCACCTCATGCAGACTTTGTGGATTGCAGTGTTGTTCCTATGATTTTCTAGGCACCTAAAAGTTAAATGCCACAACACTGATCAATGCAATATCTATGTCCCTTTGTGGATCTGGACCCAGCTGTTTATATCTGTTGCTAAGTTAGTTGTAATATGGTTCACCTGTCCTGACGAAAGGTACGTCTATACTACCCGCCGGATTGGCAGGTAGTGTTCGATGTATTGGGGAATGATTTATTGCGTCTCGTCTAGACGCAATAAATTGATCCCCAAATCGACGCCCGGACTCCACCTCGGAAGGAGGAGTAAGCGGAGTCGACAGGGGAGCCGCAGCAATTGACTCGCCGCTGTGAGGACAGCCAGGTAAGTCGAACTAAGATACTTCGACTTCAGCTGCGCTATTCGCATAGCTGAAGTTGAGTATCTGAGTTCCAATCCCCCCGCCCCACTAATGTAGCCCAGGCCTTTGTCAAGAAGAAACATGACTGCTTTTCCTCAGTCCAATTCAAGATGAGGAGGGACTAATTCCCACCTACTCACTATGCAGGAGTTTCCTTCCAGGTACCAGAAAGCCCTTATTCAACAAACTCAATCCATATACATTCCCTGGGGAGGGCAGCTGGTTGCCTAGATCACCACTTTGTCCTGTACTATTTAAAAGATTTATGGAAGTTTTCTTCTGTGTCAAAATCAAGGCAGAGTGCTTTGGTCCCTTTTGAAGTCTCCAACTGAGGCCGAAAGGGACTGTACACCATGTCACAAAGTGAATTAGAGAAACAAATATGCATCTGAGTACAGAAATTGCTCCGTATTATATGTATAACTGTACATACCTAACTTTCCACCACAAAATCTCACTACAATGTGAATAGAGATAGGGAGAATAGCTGGAAATAAGTGTCTCAGAGAGCAGTAGTGTGGTTACAGAGTTTCTTTTGTGTACAGGCCTGTCGCATCTTACGCACATTTAACATGCGCAAATTCAGCTTTACGCAGTTGGCAAAAAAAAAAAAAAAGAGAGAAAAATAACAATTTAAATACTGTTCCTGTAGTGGCAGGCGGTTCTGCCCGCCATTCAACTCAATGTAATTTTGACTATATGCGGTTTTCACTTTACGCTCTGAACATGGAACGTAACCCCAGCGTAAGATGAGACAGACCTGTACATCTGTTGGAAAAAATGTCTCATTTAGAGAAAAGTATCTGAGTATTCTAAATGAGAAAAATCTCCTTTGGAGAGAAGAGAAAAATATTTCAATTTTTATTGTTCATTTATCTTTAAGAAACTTCTTAATGTTGTGCAAGAATAGTTAGAAATATTTTGTTATATTTGAGTTAGAAATATCACCAAAAATCTAGGTCAGAATAATGCCTGGCTTTTTTATAAGCTCAGAGAAGAATAGACCTCTATTTTCAGCTATATCTAGAATCCATTTTTCTATGCTATTAAACCACTGCACCAAATCCTGAGATCAGTTCTTAAGCCCCTGTCCTTCAATTCACACTGTACATGCAGATGTGCTAACATCAGTAGAGCCCCACGCAGGTGCAGAAGTCCATCTGTATGTTCTAAATTGAGGATCAGGGCACCATCAGGCAAACTGCCATTGACTTCTGTGGGAACTGGCCAGAATTAAATCTGAGTAAAGACCTAAGGATCTGACCTGTCTACTTTAATATGCCAGCTTTTTTTCAAAAATAAAATTTTCAACATATAAGACAGTTAACTTTACAGTATTTCCCCTCACCTTGCCCTATTTTTTCTGTGTATCGACTTAGCATAATTTTATATCTATTGTTACTTTCACATATTTTTTAAATTTTCAGTCTTCCTTTAAAAAATTAATCAGGAAAACATATGTTGATAGAGTGGGGACTAAGGGCCAGATTTTTAAAGATATCTAGGTGCCTAAAAATGCAGGGTTTTTTTTTATCAGCAGTTAGTGGGATTTTCAAAAGCACCTAGGTGTGAGGGAGTTAGGGAGGTAGGCAGGCCTGGATCCACAAAGGGTTTTAGGTACCTACTTCCCCACTTAAATGCCTAAATCCAAAATTTAGGTGCCACTAAGATCCTCAAAACTTCTACTACACCTGCCACCTAACACTGTAGGCACTTAGAATTCCTTGGCACCCAATTTTTGCCATGAGAGACCCCTGGCTGCCTACGGATATTTCTACAAAGCAGTTAAAAACCCAGAGGCCTGGGCTAAGGGGCTCTTTAATTGCAATGTAGAGGCTAAGGCTAGAGCCCAGGCTCTAGGACTCTGTGAGATGGGAGAGTCCCAGATCTTGGGCTGCAGCCTGAGTCTGAACATCACCACTATTGAACAGCCCCTTAGCCTGAGCCCTGTGAGCCTGAGTCAGCCAGCGCAGGCCAGCTCTGGGTGTTTAACTGCAGTGTAGACATACCAGAAGTTTCTGCCTCAGGGCATATACATCATGTTTCACTCTAATCTTTCACTGCATGCCTAAGCCTCAGAGGAACCCTCAAATCAGGTAAAAATAGGTGTTTCCCTGCCTATCTCACTTGCAGGGCCTGATCTAACAGGCATTCTCAGAGCATGCCTATTGAATTGGACCCTGCACAAAATGCAGTTGGAGGAGGGGCTTCTCTTATAACTTTTAGCCTGGTGGTTAAAAGAGTACTCACCTAGGATATTGGATACCCAGGTTTAATTACCCCTTTGTGAAAGGAGAAGGGACATCCCTGTTCAGATCCTTTCTCCCCTTCAAGCAGAGGGGGGAATTTAACCTGGATCGCCAACATCCTGAGTGCTCTAATGACTGGGCTAAAAGTTATAAGAGAGGTACCTCCTCTACTTTTTGCAAGCAACCCCCCTTCCCCCAAACAAAACAGCTTTGGCACCTAACTTCAGGAGAAGGAGATGCCTACCTCCCATCCACATTTACATGTCTAAATCCATGAAAGGAGCAGGGCTTATAACACACCCCTCTTAGTGGCATCTGTTATTGGCTATCTTAGACAGCTCCCTGCCTTACATGTAGGCTTTTGTGGATCCAATTCTTAGACAATAACCCTCCCCAGACATTGTATAGGGAGCCTGGGGGCTTAACTCAGGCTTTGTGGATTCTAGTTATTTTCTAGGTGTCTAAGTCCTTTTGTGGATCGAGGCCCTAGATACTTTTGAAAGTCCCACGAGGCTCCTGACTACATCTTTAAGCACAAAAAATATCTATAAAAATCTGGCCATAGATGACTCAAGGAGGTGGTAATGGCAATCTTTCACTTCTAGGTCACTGGCTCAGGATCAGCTCTGGTCAGATAGGGTCAGAATGTCAAAAGCTATGTGGGCATCTAAGAATACATGTTAAGAATTAGGTTAACCTAACCTGCTTAAAGTGCTTTTAAAAATCCCACTAGGTATCTGCTTCTGTACCTTTAGGTGCCTAACTACCTTGAAAACTGGCCCTAACTGACGAAAAGTTATTAAAAACTGATGTCTGTTCAATAGCCTATATAGTTTAAATTTGCTTACAAATGGACATGAAGGACTGTTATTTTCTTTTGGAATCAGCCCCTCTCCCTGTGCAAGGCAGGCATACTGATACGGCAATGTGATGAAGCTTGCACTACTGCTGCCAATGTTGTCCTTATATTTAGTGTTACTTCAGTTATTATGCATGATCACTAAGTTCACGGTAAAGAAAACCCATGTTAGACTTCTATTTTCACTCAGTTATGTTTTTCTAAAAGACCTCATCATAGTCATAATGAATACTGCTAGCTTAACGCTATGCTGAACACAGATGTTGCAGATGGGCAAAATAATCCACTATCTGTGCAGTCTCTCCTCTGCAACCAATGAAATGGCTGCATGCGATTTAGCTATAGTGTGATTGGTTGAGTTAATTCTGATATCACAGTGGTCTAAACCAGGGGTCTCAAACACGCGGCCCGCAGGCCTAGCTGCAGTCCGCCAAGCTCCCCGTGCCCACCCCCCCGTTACTTCCTGCGGCCGCCAAGCTCCCCTCACCTGCTGCCCCCCAGCGTGCCACGTCCCTGCTCCTCTGCCTACCTCCAGGTGCTTCTCACTGCCAAACAGCTGTTTGGCAACACTTAGCACTTTCCAGGAGGGAGGAGGAAGGAACAGGGAGCTGCGTGCTCAGGGGAGGAGGTGGAGAAGAGGCAGGGCAGGGGCGGGGACTTGGGAAAGGGGTTGGAATAGGGGTGGGGAAGGAGTGGGAAGAGGTGGGGCAGGGGCAGGGCCTCAGGGAAGGGGTGGAGTGGGGGTGGGGCCAGGGGCAGCAGTGGGGGGCTTTTGTACCTTTATATGAAAAGGTGTCGGTGATGTGGCCCTCAGACCAATGTACTAGTTCTCATGTGGCCCTCGCAGTGATTTGAATTTAATATCCCTGGTCTATACTACTGGCATAGATATGTGCTTTATGGTAGCTGTACACCACACAGATGTAATTTGTAAAGTCAAAATTACTGAGAATTTAAATATGCAGAATAATTGAACCTGGTGATATTCTAAAGAAAAGAAGCTGTTTCTATCGCTTCACACTGACTCAACAAATATTCTAGGCTTCAGAGTGAAACACAGAGTAACAAGCTTGGAACCTTATTAAATCAATATTTTTATTAACTAGAGTATAAAATCTATGTCCAGTCTGGAACCTGAGTTTGGCCAATATTGGCAAAGGTTGTGGTAGAGGAAAGATCTATATGGGTTTAAAAATATCCTAAAGGAACTGATCTATGTAAGGTGACCAGATTGCAACAAGAAAATATTGGGACACATTGGGGTGCCATCAGCCGCCCCCCTCACTCCACCCCTGGCCCTGACCCTGCTCCCACTCCACCCCAGGCCCCACCTCCTCGTCCCTACTCCCCCCACCCACCCACTGCTGGCTGGCTAAATCCCTCCTCACTCCCCCTGACAACTCCCCTGCCTATCAAGACAATATAAGTGATTCATGATGATAATCCCTTAAATGGGCTTTGGATCAGGTCCATAGAGTATCCTGGCTTTCCCCTAGTACATCTTTCCCTTCCCCTCCCCCTTAGCCCATTTCCCCTTTTGGTGTCCTTGAGGGCCACATGGATTTGAACAGGCTATATTGTTTCCAAATCACAGTATACCCTGGGAGCCTAATCATGCTAGCAGGTAACTACCTGTGATCCCAAGAGAAGATTGTGTATCAGTATTTTGCCCTAAATATCTTGAATAAATCGCACAAGCAAACCCCACAGAGCAACTCCCCACTGCTGACAGTCATACCCCAGCCTGTGCCCTGGGATTGGGTCAGTGTGTTAGAAATATTTACCTTCACTGGGAAGGACTTTCCAGGAGTTTGTAATGACCCCACCAATTGTAACGTCTGAGCTCACCTCCTCAGTGTGATAATATGTCTTTCATCACAAATCCCACACTCCATCTAGGCTGGGGAATCAACTAGAGGCTGAGGCAGCACCCACCCCTGAAACTTCAGATCCTACCCTCATTTACACCAGTGCAAATTCAGAGTGACTCCACTGAGGCCAGGGCGATAACTGGTGCACACTTGAAGCCCTTCCTCTGGAATGAAGCATTCAGGAGACAGCAGGAGTTTGCCAGAGGTGATCACAGAGACTCCTGTTGCAGTAAAATAATTCTGGGGAGGGGGCTGATTTCTGAAAACTCTGGTTCCCTTTAGAGCAGTCACGTGTGCCCAGAGAGGCAGTGACTGGATTGCCACTCACGATGTCAAGACCATGCGATTTGTGTGTCTTTGGGAATGGCTGGGGTCAGGGAGCTAGGCTAACAGCAAGGCTGCCACATGCAGGGCACTCGCACCGAGTGGAGTCAGGTGCACGCCCCCCAGGTGCAGCCCCTGCTCATCAGTGTTGGTAAGTGACCTGGACAGCTGCTCAGCAGCACTCAGCCCCGGCCGACCCTGGGCAGAATTACAAAGTGAACAGCTGCAGCAGAAGCCTCTGCAGCCCTGGTTCCACCATGAGCTCAGTGAGCCTGTCCGCACATGCTCTGTTGAAGGTAGATGCAGCTATTACCAAGGCACCTGCTCTTCCCCCACCCCCCAACTGTGTAAAAATAGGTCAGGAAAGAAAAGCTTGGAAATAGCAATGCTCCGCTTCTAGCAGCCTCCTCAATCGAACATGGAGCTGCATCTCATTTCAGAGCTGGCGGTTCTAGCTCTTCTTCTGCATCCACAGAGCTGGCCCCAGGGGACTCCCTGCCTGGCTCTGGGTGCGAGCTGCCGTACCCAGCCCTGGGTGCCAAGAGCCATTGGAATGCTCCAGCCCTGGGGCTCGGCCAGGAGTCAGCAGCCCCCCCCGGCTCATTTGGCTGGGATGGCTTTTCCTCTCTGTTGTCGCTGCAGAGTGAGTCTCCCAGATGGCAGAGCTTTCTGCAGGGTGCTGCCCCATCCCTTAAACTAAATGTGTGACTTCAGTTCAGTTTGGATTGGATCCCAAATCTCATTCGCAAAGAGCAGATTTGGATCCAGCACAGTACTAAGCCTAGTCGCAAATTGCTGGCAGGTGACAGCTGAATTGAAGCACGACTTTTGTTCCCAGCCTCAACGAGAGGGCAGCCCCGCTCTGCTCAGTGACCGCCAGGAGTCAGGACTCTGGGGGGCACTCTGGCCTGGGGAGAGACCCTCTCCCAACCTCCTCACCCCTGCGCCTGCCCTCCACTTGCCTCCTAACTCCTTCGCCAGACCCCCCACTTGCCTCCTCCCACCTATGCCCACCTGCTGTTCACCTCCTCACTCCCCTGCTAGACCACCCCCAGCCCGCACGAGACTCCCTCCACCTGCTGCTGGCTTGCCACTCATCTCCTCACCCCCGCATCTGTCGCTGGCTTGCTATGTCCCTCCTTACTCCCCCATCCGCCTCCTCACCTGAATATCGGAACAAATAGCATCCCAATCGTACATGGGCTGGGAAGTGGGACAAATGGTAAAATATCGGGACAGTCTCAATTTTATCGGGCCATCTGGTCATCCTAGATCTACGCCAAATTCAAATCAAATCTCTTGTTCTGCTTAATATGACAGGTTAGCTCAGTGATACTCAGACCTCAGTGGTTCAGGAGTCAAATTAGCGACCAACATTACCCAAAAGAGCCACAGTAATGTGAATTCATTGTTTCATTTAATATATATATTATTCTGACCAAGTATTATTTTATCAACTACAATTGGTTAGTGACATGGTAAAAGCAGCCTGATTGGTTTATAATTAAATCGCACCGTATTTTAATATCATGTGCTGCAAAGAGCCACAGGAGACACATTAAAGAGCCACTTGTGGCTCCTGAACCTCAGTCTGACTATCACTGGGTTAGCTAATTTGATACTGTATACTTTTCTGAAAAAATATTCTTCCAATATTGACTTAATTTTGAATATATGGGAACATAAAAGAACTGACCAGTTATTGCTCCAGTCTGCAGGAGCAGAGATAAATGCAAACTACTGGGGTGGGATATAGGTAAAAAACATACAAAGTAAAAACTGGATATAAAAATCAGATATAATGTTGCTGAAAGACTACAGTATATTCAATTTAATTACAAACAGAAGCTTCCTATTTATCCCAATTGTTTTTCAACTTTGATTTCCAATAATGAATGTGCCTCAGAAATTTTGAAAATAAACATAAACAAATCAAAATTCCAGGACTTTTATGTTGTAATGTGAGAAATTATCAGTAAACATAATCTGTAGTTTTCATGTGTATTTACATGCATTCAAAATGTCATTATCCTTGCTACCCTGGAGTTTGTTCATTGAGACCTGATTATTTTTTGAAAAAAATATTTTGTTCAATATTTATGTATCCAATCTCAGAGTCAGCAGCACTAGATATAGACAGCAACATGTTATGTTGAAGTAAGGGTCTCACAATGCTCTTTGGGCTTGATCCAACAAGTTACTGAACACTCTGGTTCTGAGTAACACAACACTTAAGCACGTGCTTAATTTTAAGCATGTGAGTAGTCCCATTAATATCAACTGAGTTTCATATTGTTTGAATTTAAATGTTTTAGTGGATTAAAGCCAGAGTACTCAGCACTTTCAAGATCATGTCTTATTATTTTAACTCAGTGAAACTACTCACATATGTAAAGTTACTTATGTGCTTAATAAGTGTCTGCAGGACCAGGTCATAATTCTTATCTGAAGAGAGCAACTTTATTTTTTTATCTTTTAAACAAATCCAATAAATCATCAACATACTCAGATTTTAGTATGAAATTAGGCATTTTAAATGCAACAATAAGCATTTAGGGCCCAATCCAAGTAAGACGCCTTAGGCCAGGACCTCAACTTTGTCATAACTCAGTTGAAATCAATGAAGCTATGGCAGTTTATACCAGCTGAGGATTGGGCCCAACTTATATGTATTCCTTCACAGTAAAGAGAATACAAATAAAGCAAAGTAAAAGGTTGAAAAAGTAAACAGGAAGATATTTGCATTCCAGGTTTTGTACAGGAAGGTTAGCCATACAATTTGATATTTCCTAACAGCTACTGTATAATCTCTGAAAAAGGCTTTGTATTAATCAATCAACAACTGTTCTAGAGCAAAAACAAACAATTTTTGGGTGATAAGAGGGTCAGAGATGTTTTTTGTTATTATTAGAGCTGGTATAGGCTCCAAACAAGATCTCTCTCATTCTTACTGTATTAGATTTCATAAAATAATTAGCAATGAGAATATTAAGGAGCATAATTCATACAAAATGTATAATCATTATAAAATTGTGCACATATGTTAAAACTCATTAAAGCCTTTATCTTAAATATGTCAATAACCCAAGTAACATGAATTATAACTGAATCATATGTAAAGACTGCACGCTCACAAATGCTACAAAAATTAGTATGAAGTAAAAACACCATCTTACTATGCCTCCTAATTAATTTTAAATAAAGCAGCTAAAATCTTTACCATGCATTTCTCTAGGCTTTTCCTGGAATACTTAAACAGCTACAGTATTTAATGATACCTAACTGTACACTTGCTCTGCCATGTGAAATACAGGGTTTCTGCAGTAACACTGTGTGATCTTGTGCCTGTGGAAGTAAATGGCAAAACTTCCATTGATTTCAATGGTACAGGATCAAGCCCACTATGAGGCTTCTATAGCCATTAGCACAGACCCTAGGAAGTCCACTGACTTTAATGGCAATCTACATAGGAACAAGAGTACATGCTAGCAGTTTAGGATAAACGATTGGGGACTATAGGTGGATTCTTCAATTAATTTCAGCATTTTTTTTGTACTAACTGCTTTCCAGATAGATGACACACAATGGAACACAGTATACTAATAGAGACTGACACAACAAATGAACTGAAAAAGAGCTTCCATATTCTGCAACCAAACGAGCTGCGAGGGGCTCCCATTGCTCACAGTGGCTGGGAGCTGCAGAGGCCCCCTGCCAGCCACCCCAGGGTTGAAGTGGAAAATGTCACAGAGCTCTCTGGAAGCCATGGATTCTGTGACTTCTGTGAAAAAATCTTAGCTTTAAACATAAGCAACATTTAAATAGTAAGTATATTCGATGATACCTGTTTGTGCACTTACTATTTAGTGTGAAATTAAATACAAGTTCTGCTACAAAACAAGGAACACATTTGTTTCCTAAAATATAATACTCAAAATGACAAACTAAATACAAGATGTTAAACGTAAATATCATTTTCCCCCAAATCTTTATTAGCATTCAGTTAGTGTAATGTTAAATTTCTCCCAGCCATCCTGTAATTTACAGAATTTTCACAATGAAAATGTATCAAATGAGTTTCAGTCTCTTAGAGATAAATGGCATATAAGTAGACCTATGCAAAATGAGAGATAGCAATTCTATTAACTGTTCAAAGGCAAAAAGGAGCATTGAGTGTGATCTAATGCTTAGCACAAAGTTTTGGAATTATAGTCTAAAGACTCCATCTTCCAATAATTAATATGTGAGCATACCCCTGTATCCCTGAAGAGCTCATTACAGGATCAGGATCTAAGTGCATTTGGATTTTTAAAAAAAAGTCCATAGCCACCCAAGTAAAGTAGCGAGATGTGGAGTGGTGTATGTTTGATGCTCTTTGTTCCATTCTTATACACACCAATAATTTTCTTAGATGTAAAAAATAAATTCAAACAAGGTATCCAGAGTTACACTCACAGTAAATATAGGTTTTAATATGAATGAGCTCATAGGCCTAAGTAAAAAGGTGGACATAACAGGGTGGCACCGTTCTTATGTTGAATGACCCTATTAGCTGGAGTTAGAACATACCAGACTGATTTCTGCTGACTCACTGAAGTAGGCGTGGCTTGATACAAGTAGATATAAGTGAGATGAGAGCACCCATGTAACTAGAAAAAAAGGGGGAGGGGCAATTAAATACAGTGGTTGAGGGAGGAAAGTGATATGGCTGGTTATGATTAGTAAGATATTTTAGAATGAGTTTAGATTTTATTGACAAAGTGGCTTGTTTAAGGATAAGAATGGTAGGACTCCGCTCTAGTAGCAACCAGTAAATTTTAATATTAAAATAGAATGATGCAATAGTGTTAAAACTAAAAAAAGCAAATAGTTATGCTGAAAAAAGGAAAATGACCTAAAAGCTGAAGATTTAAGAAACTTTAACACAAGTTTTGAAAGATGATGCATATATTATTCCAAGTTACAGTTATACTCATGTATGCCCTATTAAAACACAGAAGTGTAGGTGGCTTCATCGAGACCCAACTGGGGTCATGTTGGCTCAATTTTAAATTTTGTATTATATCACTCATTAAACTGTAATTGTGAAATACAGCATAAGGTTTATGATAGAGCAATTACTATAGCTATCAAATCTTATAACAGAGTTTCAGAGGAATTAGTCATGAATAAGTTTCTAGCTTGCAAAACACTGGGAAATTGTAGAAGTGTACTTTGTCTCTTTTCAAAGTGCCTATATTTCTTTTCACAAAGGCCCATATCCTCTACGGTAGTTAGGCATAGTTCCACTCTGCGGTGCAATGCCTAACCCTTAGGAAGTCTGCTGTCCCTTAGGGAATCTTCAGTCCCAAGTTAAGTGCCCAAGTCCCGATACAGATATGAGGAATGTTAAATGCCCAAGGAAGGGATTCTCAAAAGCCAGCAACTGGAGTAGATAGCTGCCTAAACTAGTCAGGAGTTAAATGCTGAGGACAGCAACTTTGGGGCCACATCAGAGACAGGCACATTTCTGTCAGCTTGGGATCCTCAGCTGTGAATGGTGTCCTGCAATTATGTGTCTAACCCAGGTCAGCTGCTTAGGATGCCCATGCTTTAGCAACTTAAACCCATCAGAATGAAACTTGAGTTTTTTGTGAAAAAAGAGAGTCAAAGTGGTTAGAATAGCCTGGTGGTTAGGGTACTCAGGCTGTGAGAGAACTGGATTCAAATCCTTGTGATAGCTGAGTTATAGCAGGAACTTAACCCCACATTGCAGGGAAGTGCCCTAACCCATGGACCACAGGGTCAGTTTTTCTGACATGATGAATATTTAATTATTTATACAAAGTTGAACAGCTAAAAAAGAAGAGATGCAGAAAGGTCCACTCCAGAATAGCCCACTGGTTAGACGACTTCAACTGAAAACTGGTTCAAGTCACTTCTTTGAATGAGGCAGGTATTGTGAACCTGGGTCTCCTGCATCCTTGGTGAGTGACCTACACTGGGAAATGCACCGTACAGCTCATTACCTGGGAGGCAGCACCAGCATTTAGGCAGCTTTGTGAATGCTGATTTGTGGAAACTTAGATGCCTACAGAGTCTCTCCTCTCCTCAGAGAGTTGTGTTGCTTACATAAAATGTGACTATTCTTGGACTGTTTAAGAATTTAGCTGTCAGAACCAGGGATGCTTCCATTTAATCTACTCTCCTGTCACGGATACTAGAATTTAGTCCTTGTGCTGAGCATCCTGGCATAATTTCAATCTTCATTAATAAAGAAAAAAAGATCAATTGCAAATATGTGTAAATTTAACACCAGCAGAATGAAAGACTGTTGCTGAGGTTCACTTTTTGATAGAAGTAAATTGTGAAGCTAATGGTCAGGGCTTATTTTTTAAAAATAAATGTGGGTAAAAATCTGGCCCCAATGAAGTTCATGGCAAAATGCCCATAAGCTTCAGTGGGGTCAGGATTTTACTCTACAGTTGTTAGCTGTAAAATAAAATGTTAAACTCTCTATAAACAATATTATATAAAAATGGTGACAAGTCCTTATTCTGAGTACATCTGGTTGTGGTAATCTCCTCTCTACCACAGTACAGCAAAAAGAGGTTTTGAAAAGGACAACAACAATTTTTACAGGGTTATGGGAGGAAGGCTTCTTTTTACTTTAATTTTTGAACAAGATTGTTGGTTTTACTCGAATTGTCTGCTTATGTCAGTAGTACTGGGGTGAGGGAAGGGAAATTTCAGCTCTAAAAAAAATAAAAATAAAATAATGAATGTTACAAATAATTATTTTGATGTTTCTATTTCCCTTTGCTAACTTACAAAAAGAGGACATATGCTGAAATTAAAAGATAGAAAATTTGAAATTGATAAGAAATAGGAATACCGCTTAAACAATTTATTACTGAATGATGTACTAGGTAAGATTGCATAGTTTGTTCCTATATTACAGACATGCTAGCAAAGGTTCCACTAGAGAAGCAATTTAAACACAAAGCATATGATGAATGGCATCAATTTGCTTAACTGATCGCCATATTGGGGGTCAGGAAGGAATTTTCCCCTGGGTCAGATTGGCAGAGATCCTGGGGGTTTTTCACCTTCTTCTGCCACATGGGGCACAGGTCACCTGCACATTTAAACTAGTATAAATAGTGAATTCTCTAAAACTTTAAGTCTTTAAACCATGATTTGAGGACGTCAGTAACTCAGTCAGAGGTTAGGGGTCTCTTTCAGAAGTGGGTGAGGTTCTGTGGCCTGAAATGTGCAGGAGATTAGATTAGACTAGATGATCACAATGAGCTCTTCTGGCCTTAAAGTTTATGAGTAACTTCAACAACAGAATGTGGGCAGGAATCAACCAGAGTCATTCACGGTCGATGTGCTAGATAATGCCTTTACCTCCATCAAATAAGGCATAGCGGTGGGGAATGATAACATCTTGCTGGAATGGTCCTTAAGCTCCTTGGACCAAAGGTATCACTGTGGCTCACTAATTTCTATATACAGCTCATTAATGAGAAGAAGCTACCATGCACTTGGTGTCAACCAAAGATTATTGCCATTCTCAAACTGGGCAAGGACCCCTACAACGTCTCGAGTTACCACCCGATATCCTTGCTATCAGTGTGTTTCAAGATGTTTGACCATTTGATCCACGTAGCACCTGTGATCAAATCTTGGCTTTGGCCATCTTTATCAAAAATGGTTATCAACAAACTCTAAAGACAGAAGCCATCTTCCCGGATTTGGCTGCCACTTATGAGACAGTTTGGCACAGAGGCCTTCTGTAGAAACTCCCTCAAGTTGCCCTTCATTTGGTGGTCTAAGTAGTAGAGCTCTTCTTCCAAAATAGGTGGTTCAGAGTACACATGGGCGACTGCTGCAGTACCTGGAAGTGTCAGACTAACAGTCTTCCTCAAGGATCAGTTCTTTCACCAGTACTGTTCAATGTGCACATCAATGACTTGCCAGCAACATTCTTGTGCAAGTTTATCTATGCTGATGACATCTGATGCAGTTACCAAGCTCAGTCCTTCTCAGAAATTGACAAGGTCCTGAATGATGATATGAAGCTCATGGCAGACTACTGTACTCAAGGGCGCCTGCAGCTTAGCTTTTCAAAGACAGTTTCTAGCATATTCCATCTGCATAATGCCAGTGCAAGCCATGAGTTAAATATTTTCTTAAATGGCCAACGCTTGCAGCATGACCCAAACCTGGATTATCTCGGTACGACATTGGATAGGTCATTGACGTACTGCAACCACTTGAAGAAGATAGCAGTCAAAGTTAGCACTCAGAACAACTTGCTCAGAAAACTGGCTCAACCTGGGTTGCAAGCGCCTGGATGCTTATAACATCAGCCTTTGTCCTGTGCTATTCAACAGTAGAGTACTGTGCTCCTGTCTGGGATCACTCATCTCACACAAGGCTGGTCCATGTAGAGCTTAACAAAGCTATTTGCATTGTTACCGGGAGTTTACATGCAGCTCCTTAGCGATGGCTGCCAATAATTAGGAACACAGCACTGCCCATATTTGCTGTGAGGGGGACTCCATCATGCTCCTGGCCAAGATCCCTAAAAACAGCAACTTGCCTCTGTACTCAGACCTCTTCAACCGCCTATCAGTTCGCCTGTCTTCTAGACACCCTTTATCGTCACTTATGCCACCACAAGACATGATGGTGGAATCTGCTTGGTATTATGAGTGATCAGCGACATGTCATTAGGTGACAAGAGAGTGATTATCTGCCCACCAGTTTTAACCTACCAAGGCACTTGTAGTCATCCCTGAACTGGTGTCAAACAGGACAAAGCGATTGTGTGGCCAATCTTTTCAAATTAGGTTTCTCTAACGACCCGATGTAGATACGATCAACTTCAGACTATGCCGCATATCCTTGATGAGTGCCGGCTGACTTACATCAGTGGCTGGCTACCGGCTTTTCACTTGGCTGATGACAATGCTATCAAAGGCTAGGCACACTGTGCATATGCTGAGAGACGGACATGGTTTATAATAGCTATTCCCATATGTCCTCTAGTCATTATAAAAAACTATTGCTGGAATACATAAATGCTTCACAAAGGAATAAAGTGAAGGTTTCTATAAGAAGGCTTCTTCCCATCCATATACCTCTGCAAAATGATAAAAGCTATACTGAATTTTTACCAAATTATCCATATGAGCTACCTATGAGCACTGGGGTAAAATAAAGTTAATTTGTGTAAATATTCCCAATTAGCCAATGAGTTGTTGCTGCATGTGGTATAGACTAGCAAGTTTCTTAAAGGACTGGTGGTTAAAATTGCAAATAATGCCCACATCCTACAACCCAGAGGATAGATAGTTCCTAGCATGTCCCAAAGCGGAAGCAAAAACTTTTATATATTATTATGCTCAAAAGGTTGGATGAAACTTTAATAAAGCTGGTGCGCTTCATCAAGATAAATGTAAGGAACAACCAAGCTCCTTTATGGAACCAGGTGACTGAAACAATAGGAACAAACACCCCAAACAAGGGCACATTGCAAGGCTTGAGTAGAAGCATGTGCCCCAAAGAATTTCCCTGGAGACTGATATACAAAATTCCAGGGGTGGGGTATTGGTTGGTGGAAGAGAGAAGCAGGACTCAGGAGCTATACACAGAAACAGACAGAGAAGGAGTAAAGAAGCCTATACATGGTCAAAGAAACCCTGGCAGCAAGACCCTAAGAAAAAAGCTAGGAGAGAAAAAGCACTAGGGTAAAGTGCTCTTTGAAAGAGGCTTGTAACTGTGAAACTGAAAACTATCTCCTGCTGTTTGATTTTTACTGTGTCCAAGGAAACAGGACTTCGTAAATAAACTTTTCATCAAAAAATTACCCAATTAGGAGGCTGCTCAAGGCAATCTGCCACCCTAGACAAAAATTCAGTATGCCATTCCCCACAGCCACTCAAATTTGGCCAGTTGGCTGCCCTTCTGTCACAACAAAGGGGCAGCTGGGTCAAATTGACTGCCTCAGGCAGCTGCTTGTAGCTAGAAGACCTCTAGCTTGGTTCCACCCTGATGTTCTTCTCCTAATGGAAACAACCTGCTAGATCCTGAAAATTAGCTCACCTACTAGGTCAAACAGGATCACAATAGCGCTGCAGGCAGCAGGCTGGCTAGGTTATTAGGACACAACCACGTCAGGTGCCTGGCAGGAGAGGTTCCCTACGCACGTGAGCGCCCCCAAAAAGCTGCTGCTTGTTTCGTGTGTTCTTAAAGGTCCTGTTCTGGTTTGTGACTCAGGGCTCCTGCGCGTTTTCGGTCACCTAGCAGAGGACGAGGCTGCGGGGCGGGACAGAAGCAGGTCCCATCCGAAGCTTGTCTTGCCTGAGCTGAAGGCCAGTCAGCCCTGGGTAGGGCAGCTGCTATAATAGTGGGATCTGCGCTAGAGATTTCAGGTGTTTGCAGCCTGGCGTGTATGGGAGCTGCAGGGACCCGGTGCGGACGGGTTTCTCCTGCTATCTCCCAGGATGAATAATTCCTGAAGCAGCGGGATGGTTCCCCAGGCGGCGTTCATCCTGCGGTGACGCCGCGCAGAAGGCGTCGATTCCCGCCAGGGCGGAAGGGGGTGCTCGGCTCCGGTACTTGTACTGGGCGGGAAGCTGGGCTGAAGAAGCGGGTGCAGCGAGCGAGGCGCTCACAGCGTTGGAGTTACCCGGCTGTGCACGTGGAGCCTCGCGCCATCTGGCCGCCTGCGGCCGTATTTTCCCGCGCTCTGTAGGTGCCCGGTGGGGCTACAGTCCGCGCGCGCCGCCTAGCCGAAGCCCTGGCCAGAAATTCCGTTGGTCGGTTTGCCCTTTAGCCCCGAGTGCGGCGCCTCCCCACCCCCACCCCGGCACCTTCTGTGACGAGTCACACCCAATATCCCCCTGTACTGCGTACATGGGGAGCGTCCGTCCAGTATGGGGGTGAGCGGTGGGACTGCGGGGGTGCGGCCCGTACGGCAGGGGGTGATGTGGAGCAGAGCCTGTGTGGTACGGGGTGGATGTGGAGACAGGCAGTCCAGTCTGTATGGCAGTGGGAGGTGGATGGTCCCCGTGGCAGTCGCTGCGGGGTGAGGGCTGGTTTTGGGGAAGGAGGCTGTGGGTGGGGAGAGCTGAGTGATGGGGGAGTAGGGCTGGGGAAGAGGAGTGTGTGTATGGAGCATGGGGGAGGTGACACGCGACTACCTAGCGAAGCGCACTTTGCCCCACACGTTTTCATCCAGTCTAGGTTTGTGTCTCAGGTGTTATGAGTCCGCTCAGTTGCACAGGCAAAATTTTAAGCTTGCATCTGAAAACTGCCCACTGCATCTTCATGAGAGCAACGTGCCATCTCCTCTGTCACTTACTGAGCCCACAACTCTGAACCAGCTTGTCACTAATGCCTATTTGGATAACATTTTAAAAGTGTGTGCTGTGTTCAACAGGGTTTTCTTCTTTATCTTAAAAAACAAAAAATACTGAAAACAGTGTAGGCTTTACCACCTACAACCAGATCTTATATTTTTCTACCACCTTCTGAAACTTTGTTTTGAACAGGTCAAAGGAAGAAATAATTCCATAAATGAGCTGTGAGATCTTTTCACCTAGCGACTAATACAGAATTGTCAGTGACTCTTCTGGTTGTTGACAATGAATACTTCTTTGGGTGTAAATGGATCGTATACTGTATGTTTAGTTGTAGTGCTGCTATTTGGAAGTGGCAGATTGTAGAAAGTGGTTGTTTCATGTCTAAGTCTAAAATAAAGGAAAGAAAATATTCCATTGTTATAATGGAACAGTTATTCAAATGCATCTTTATAATACTTTAAAACTCTGTTCTTTACCACCTTGTAACTAAACAATTACATTTCTTACACAGGGATATTCCTAGTTATTTTGCTGGGCAGGGAGGAAAACATTTTTAGCACCACCTGAGGGCCCCCATCCTGGTAGCAGCAGAGCAAAGAAAAAAAGCAAAACAGCCAGCCAATTGGCAATGGCACAACAAAACAAAACAACCCCCAAAAAGGCCAACAGCAAAAGCTGAACAGTAAACTGCCCCTAAAACTGCCCCTAATTTCTTGGGGGAAATCATTGCCTCATTGAAATTAATAGCAAAACTCTCACCGACTTCATTCCTTGTATTTAGTCACAATGCAAAATTTTTTAAAAGATTTTTTTGAATATGTCAGCAAAATTGAATGAGCTTTGTTGGGAATTAAAATACTTGACCTTTTAAAATAGTGATGAGACCATGCATAGCAAATTTCAGTCTAAACAGCTAAAGTATGGCAAACTTGAAAACAGGGTTGTATAACTGGAAGCATTAGCCTTAGTATACACATTGCTACAAACTCTTACTTTATAAGTAATGTCTGTGTGTTCCTGTGACAGTGTACTCCATAAGGCTTTATGGGGGGTGCTTACAAAGGTATATATGATGTAACTGGAATAGAGTTTTGTTACATATGCCATGTAACATATCAATGTAAAGGTTATGATCTACTGGTTATGTTCATCCTAGTTGTATGCAGGCACCATTTGTGTGTTCAGCGTTATGAACTTTGGCTGTATAATTGCTTGGTCACTTCTTGGGAAAGGAATGTGCTCAGTCAGGAAGCACAGACAAAAGAGCTTGGAAGACTCCAATCCACATAAGAAGTCTACCTGAGGACATTCAAGGTAGCATGTGGGTAATGGCTGCTCCCGGCAAGTCCTGAGTCATGCGTGGGCAAGTGACTTGCCCATATGCTTCCAAATCTCCATTTTGTGACAGGATTTTACACAGGGGGAGAAGGGGGTCTCCACCCACAAGAGAGAGTCTATTTAAATCCCTGGGAGACCCCTCCATGAAGTCTTCAGATGGCTAAAGAAGGAGCCTCTCCACCCCCACAGGATACTGAAAGGAAACTGAAACAAAGGACGGTGTGCAAGGGATGTGAGTGATTGCTGGACTCAGGCTAAAAGGAGATTAGCTTGAAAAAGGGAGCATTCTGGAACTGGTGAGGAACTTATCTGTATTTAGTCTGATTAGACATAGATTTGTGCATTTTATTTTCTTTTGCTTGGTGACTTACTTTGTTCTGTCTGTTGCTACTTGGAACCACTTAAATCCTACTTTCTGTATTTAATAAAATCACTTTTTACTTTTTAATTAACTCAGCGTATGTATTAATACCTGGAGGAGCAAACAGCTGTGCATATCTCTCTATCAGTGTTATAGAGGGCAAACAATTTATGAGTTTATCCTGCATGAGCTTTATGCAGAGTAAAATGGATTTATTTGGGTTTAGACCCCATTGGGAGTTGGGCATCTGAGTGCTAAAGACAAGCACGCTTCTGTTAGCTGCTTTCAGGTCAATCTGCAGCTTTGGGGCAGGTAATTCAGACCCTGGGTCTTTGTTGGAGCAGGCAGGAGTGTCTGGCTTGGCAAAACGGGGTGCTGGAGTCCTGAGCTGGCAGGGAAAACAGGAACAGAAGTAGTCTTGGCACATCAGGTGGCAGCTCCCAAGGGGGTTTCTGTGATCCAACCCGTCACAGTGGCGTAGTCGGCAGGATATGTGCACAGCTGACTGCTTTGAGGTACTGGTAGTGATTTTAAGTGAGTTTTAGGTGTGGTGGCTGGAGAACAGACAAAGTGGTTACTGGTTTGTTATTTTCTGTTTGCTTATTTCGGGAAAGGGAAGTAGGGACAGAAAAGGAAGCAAAATAAATAGGATTGAAGGTCAGAAGAAGCTAAAACTGCACTGGTTGCAAATTATCCAGAAAGGCTGAACACTGGGCACTATGAAAGTCTCTGTTAACTAAGCATCCCCTGAGCCGAGTGCATCTCAGTGAACTGCAGAGTGCAGAGGGGTGTGGCTCAGCACAAGAAAGCAGGAAAATGAGTACTAGTGATGCCGCTAATAAACTAAAGCTGGCCAAACTGGAAGCAAAAGAGAAGGCTAGAACTAAGACAATTAGAAATTAGTCTTTTGGAGGAAAAAAATAAAAGGGAAGAAGCTGCCCACAAGAGGGCTATGGAGGCCCAGAAACATGAACTGGCTGTTATGGAGCTGAGGAGACAAACCCCTCCACCTTCTGGCTCCACTTCCCCAAGAATCCATAAATGGGAGCAACTATGTCCACAGTATAACGAGTCCAGTGATATCGCTGAGTATTTCATCACCTTTGAGAGACTGTGCACCCTTCATACCATCCCTGAAGATCAGAAGATGACCACATTGATAGCAAAATTGACTGGCAGAGCTCTGGACATATTCAATAAGATGCCTGTTGATGATGCTTCAAACTATGGTAAATTGAAACCCGTCACACTTCACTTCTATGAATCTGAAGAAGTGAGCTGTAGCCCACGAAAGCTTATGCTGAAATAAATTTGTTAGTCTCTAAGGTGCCACAAGTACTCCTGTTCTTTTTACTTTATAGTATTTCCTAATTGAGAATATTAAGCAGCGTGTTTGTAGCTTTGTCTTTTGTCACATTGGGTTCAAAATCAGAAAAGAATGGCAGTGTAGTCGCTAACATTATCTCGCAAGGGGAGAATTTAACTTCATCCATCTGATGGGATTTAATGGGCAAGGCTGATGTCCGTATTTGGTAAATGTCATTATTCCTTTCAAACAGACATGCCTATTCCTAAAATTGAAGATAGGTTTATGCTGAAACAGGTGTTAATTATAGAACACTTTTTTACTTTGTTCTTTGTATTTTGAAATATAAAACATTAAAAATTAGCACCTATCCATCTGTCTGTAGTATACAAGTTATTTATCCATTCTCAAAGCATTTTACTAACAATTCTTAATACTTGCAGCTCAAACATTTACAATTCATGAGTTTTGACCTAGATATCATGCTATAGCAGACTGGAAAAATGTTTTCTACATTGAGATTCTGTGCAATTCTGTCTTTATGCAACAGTAATACAAAGGAGTGAAGAATTCTACTTTCGCGCAAAGAGATATCTAATTTATTAATTAGAGAGATACAGAATAGGAATATCATTGAAACCCAAATTGATTTAATGGAATTTTACAAGTGTGACAGTTTTTACAGGCAATGATCTGGAAAGATTCTTGCAAGTTAAATTTTCATAAGTTTTTATGGTACTAGCAGATAAGCATGTAATGTGTGGGCTTCTCCACCAAATTAATCCAGCAGTAAACCTGATGTTAAAGAAAGTTCAGTCTTCTTGGAGGAAATGGTACTCCGAAAAATAAATTAGACCTAGACAACAAAACACACAGGGTTCATAAAGCATTATGGTATTTCCACCCTGTAGTTGGTGTTCATGCTTATTATTATTTCCCTTGGGGCAGTGGCTTTTGAATTACAAACATTTTAGCAGAAATTAAGATCTGATTCTGCGCCATTGAAGTCAATGTGAGTTGTCGTGTTCCCTTACTTAACATTCTTCTTAGTCTGGCCTTAATTTTCCTTCTTTCTCTCTGTGTCCATCAGTTTTTCTGTGTAGGAGCAAAAGTGAGACGAGAAGGGAGATAAGCATTTAAATTTTGGTTCAATGCAATAATTAGACAAGTAGTCAATTTAGCACTTGTAAGGATTTAATTTTTTTTTTTTTTAAGAATGTGTGTATTTTCCTGTATTCCTTTGTCTTTAACCAGTTAGATCATAAGCTAGCTGTTGCAGGCAGAAACATGTAAAGCATGTGTCAGAGTTTTGGGTGTGCGTTCTGTGTAAGCAATATGAATCACAAATTAGATAAATTAACATTACCCCTCGCAAGATAGTAGTTAGCTTTGGCTCCATTTTGTAGGCAAATATGTCTAAGTTAAAGGTATGTCCATCTCTTTTCAATTACTAGAATTTCTTTAAGGAAATCTTAAAGCAGAGATGAGGCATAAAAGTCTAACAACCGCCTTTGGTTAATTTTTCTATTGTTTGACCTCACTGTCAGAATTTTTTTCTGCTGTCTAATTAAATTTGTTTTTTTTCTTATAACAGTACCCTTATTTACTTAAGTAATTATTTTCTTTCCTTTATGATGTCTGTCTTGTGCTTATAGATAATTATATCAACCCTCATTTTTTTTCCTATACTTTTTCCCCTTAATCTCTCTGTTTAGGTCATGCACTCTGAACCTTTTAGCATTTTCTTGCGGCTGCTCTTGCTGTTTCCAGCAGTAACACATACACACGGTACCCCTCTTTGATATGCTAGTTGAATCCCTAGAATCTGATAAATGTAACATCCAGAACCAGCAGCATTGTCTAATTAGGTCTAATGCTCTAAATCAATCAGTGTCCAAATCTACCTATTCAGCAAGTCAAATGTAGAACAAGAGGTCTGAAGCTGCTCTTTCACTTATCTGAGTACTTAGACTTCAAAATGTACCTCACTTTTCAGCCACAGGGCTCAAAATTTACTTGCCCAAATTTAGGCTGTTCCCACTTTGTATCTCATACTGTGTTCTTCCTTTGTCACAAAATGTAGGTGAAGTCTTAGGGATGGCTTAAGTGAAAGGAGAACTTCAGATTTTTGGGGGGCACTGTTCTGCTTCTTTCCATAAGTTTCCTCTTGGTGCCATGATAGCTAGTTGACTTGGGGCTACTCAGCAAATGACATCCCTTTTTCTGCCCAGGCTGCTCCAACTGGCCTGTTTCTCCGTTTCTTAGTCAGCAGTCTCCAGTTAGATGATACAAGATTTTGATGACTTTGTCTCTTCAGAGAGCAGTCCTCATTAACCATTCTCGTCTACTTTGCAGTGATCAGATTCTTGAGTCAGCTTCTCAGTAGATTCAAGGTACTGGTGGGCCCTCAGAAGAGGGGATTTATAAACTGTTCCTTACCTATGGAGTAGGTATGTTATGAACTTTAGCATAAAGCGTGTCTGCTCCTGCTGCTTAAACAGCTCCCCCTTCAGGGAGCAGAGAGGTCCATTCGTTCCCCAATAATAAAAATCAAGAGAGGCACATGGCTAGTGCTAGATCTCACAAGGAGGATAAGGCTCACCACCCCAGAAAGCATAGACAGGAGAATAGGGAAGACACCATCTCCTCCCCAGCTGGACGTGGGTAGCTGTTTAAAATCAGCTTTCCTCTTTTTTTTTTTTCTTCTCCATGTACTTGGCTTAGTCAGGGCTCCGAAGATAGGTCATTGCACTTCTAGTAAGAGCAGCATCCTTCCGGATTTTGCTTTGTTTTTCCTCATTTTCTGAGACAGGTTGAGAAGGGCACAGAAACTAAGCTTTCTGTATTGCATTGCAGTTGGGCTTTATTTCTCAGTGTTCCACGTTCTTAGAGATTAATTTTTTGAAGGCCTAGCCTGTCAGCTCCAAAGCCTCTTCCAGTTGAAAGGAAGTACATTGATCTCTGAAGGGGCCCCTCATCCTGAGGAAATTGATAAAGACAAAAAAATAATAATCCTGGTTGGTGTTTCTTGGGTTTTAACAATGCATCCTGATTGTCCTGGATTTGGTCTTTGCCTGTTATTTGATAATGTCTCTGCTGCATCTTGCTATCAGAAAAGAGGCAGAAACTTTGACAACTACGCTGACCTGACATTATGTGCATGAAGATCTCTGCCTATCTGAGAAGAGAGTAATTTTAAGCTTGAAATAATATCACAACAGTTTATCTATAACTAGCTGTAACAGTGCTTTTTCCTCCACTTAAGTTTTCTTTTTTGGTTTAACAAATCAGAAACTTTGTAAGCTGAGAACATTTTTGTTGCTACCATGTTAATTCTTTCGTAATTCAAAAAAATTAAAATTGCATTTGTTTTGCAGTTTTCCTACACACTTGAATTAATGAAGTAGGAGGTTTGTATCGTGGCTTGTTACTCAGTGTTAAACCTTAGCCAGTGAAATGGACAGAAGATCAAATGCGTTATTATGGAATGCCTAGGGAATCACAACTATAATATTCAAGCATGTGTCTCATGCTAATCAGAGACATAAGGGTGTATCAGAGTCAAATCATGAACTTTAGCCTTCTCTGAGCTAGTTTAGAACTATACAGTCTAAGTAAGACTATTGAACAACAGCTAAGTTGAAACTAATAGTCTTGCTCTTTAAAGCTTCCAGTTCTTTGTAGAGGTCTTTGAAAGGTTACCAAGAAACTGTCAACATCATGGTGTTGCCTTCTTGTTCTCCAGTCTATATAGTTTTTGATGCTCTTGCAAGCTAGGAAGAGAAGAGATGTTGTCTGCCTCCTCCAAAAGGAAAAAGAAGAAATGGAATGAAGTGTGAGGAACTTGCTTTTTTTCAGGCTCATTTCACTTGAAAAGTAGGACAAGTTCTGTCAAAAACATTCCAACTATCTTCCAGTCAAACAGTTCTGTTGAAGAATTCCATGCCTGGGCCTGTGGGCTCCTACCTTTGTAGCTCAAGAAGTAGGGTGAACATTAATGTATTTCTCATCAACATGACCCTCTGTTTTTGGTTTCTATTTTGTTTACAGCGTCCTGGGAATTTATCAGTGTTTCTTCCAAAAATTAAACAGGTGAAAATCAGTGTAAAAATTAGTTTCACAGTGTTTTGGGTAAATATTCAGATTAATATTTGGGCATAAGAGGACAGAAAAGAGCAACAAATAGAGAAAAGTAAGAATATTGAAAATTAAAAGCAGTTTAATGTTATGGTTTATTTCTGGAACTGTGTATTAACAATAACTATACATATGTGCACGCATGTGCGTCTATAGCTTTTCCTCTGTTGCCTTACTCTGACAGACAGCCTTTAAATTTACACTTAGACTAATTTAGTAACATAAGCACATCCACCTAATGAATGTATTGGATTTTCTTAACATAATCAAGATTTTCATGAACTTGAATGGTCTAAAATTTAGTTGACAGTCAATAAACACTGAATAATACCTTTTGTAAAACCTGTCAAGTATCAGAGGGGTAGCCGTGTTAGTCTGGATCTGTAAAAGCAGCAAAGAGTCCTGTTGCACCTATAGACTAACAGAAGTTTTGGAGCATGAGCTTTCGTGGGTGAATACCCACTTCGTTTGATGCATCTGACGAAGTGGGTATTCACCTATGAAAGCTCATGCTCCAAAACTTCTGTTAGTCTATAAGGTGCAATAGGACTTTTTGCTGCTTTTGCAAAACCTGAGGGTTTTTCAGTAAAAACTGAAAACAAGGGGCCTTACTTATTGAACATCTGAGTAATTAAAGTGATATTGAGAGGTTTTTGGCTTCAGGCTTATTCCAGTGCCAAAGACACATCCTGGCTTCTCTGATTCTGTTTAGTGCCTAGCTTTGGAGTATTTCAAGCCAAGAAAATCATCTTTCTTTTCTACTGACTAGAGCAGAATAAATATTTTCTGTTCTTACTACTTCCTGATAAGAGGATGGGACATTCAGACCCATCATCAATCTGCAGGTGCTGAACAAATGTATCTGGAGGACCTGATTTTGATTTGAGATTTTCAGTATTTTTTTGTGAGCATTGATTTGCTCCAAAGGTCTTCTGATAATACACATTCCAATATGACTGAGAGATTGGTCTTTCTTGTGCTTCACACTAGGAACCAACCATTTCTACACTCTGTTTCTGGGCTGGCCTCTGGACCGTAGGTCAGGGCATCATAATAATTCTGTACTAAAAAGTTTGTGGGTTTTTTTTCTTTTAATGAAAGATGAAAAAGAAACCATCAAAAGTGTATGTTGCATATGGTTAGTAAATGAGGTGTTAATGCATGTATCTTAATACACCTCTACCCCGATTAATGCTGTCCTCAGGAGCCAAAAAAATCTTACCTCATTATAGGTGAAACCATGTTATATCGACCTTGCTTTCATCTGCCAGAGCATGCAGCCCTCCCCCCCACCAAGCGCTGCTTCACCGCGTTATAACAGAATTCGTGTTATATTGGGTCGTCTTATATTGGCATAGAGATATAATTACTAATTAATCTTACAGACTGGATGTGCTTTCAGATGCAAAAGCATATTTCAACCTGTCTTTTTAAGAAAACCCACCATCATGTTTTATTATTCTTGTTATATCTGTTTTTACTCAGAATGTTTCCTTTGCAGGATGGTGAAGAGGAGATGTACAATAAGAGAGAAATATATTTGGTTTGGTCATCCTCTTTTTCTCCATATTACTTCTTTGTCTTTATCCTTTCTTCCTTATCTTAAGCCTTAGATGTTTATTAATGGAGAAGGAAGCAGGTGGAGTTAGCTATGTCTTTTTGGCCTCTTTGTTTACTGGTAGATGGAGACAGAATGCTGTTAGTTCAGGATGTTTCCTTTCCTTGAATGGGAAAAGGACAACTCTGGAAAAAGTTTACTTTTCTTTATATGAATTGTTAATTTATCTTGTTTTGTGCTCATCTGTATAATTATTTTCTTTCACATTTCAGAATAAATAAAATTACAAAAATTGATCCTTAGAAGACTGGAAAAATCTTGGAGGTTTTGCTATGGATACTATAAATGAAAACCATTTTTATCTAGACAAAGTGTGGGTTCAATGTGAGATTGGCAGTTGTTTGAAATGGAGACTTCTATCAAGTGATGACGCTGCACAAGTTGATCACAGTGAACCTTGGTACTGTTATATGAATACTGACCCGTGGTTTAATAATTGTTCTGTTTCTGAAGAATATTTTCCTGAAGAGTCTGAGTTTAATAAAAATGGATTTAAATATGTCTACTCAGAACTTCCTATAGGAAGTCTAGTTTTGGTGAAAATGCGCAGCTGGCCAAGGTAAGGTTAAAATTGTTACAACCTTAACTGCAAAAAAGGTAAGACATCTGTTCATTTTGTAATGTGCACTTAATTTGAGTTCAGTTCTCCTTTTTAAAAGTAAAAATGGGAGTAGAATTGTAATATTCATGGTTTTTTAGTGACTTACAGATCTAATGTTCTCGGTTTATAGGTGAGATGATTTTTTTACCCCTAATTGTGAGCCGTACAAACACGACTTGGATTTTGAGAAACAAACTGGGTTCTTTCCTTTTTTATGCATAATCAAAGTAGCTGTGGGGGGAAAAAAAGAGGTCCTCATTTACATCTGTTCAATTCTATAGTTCTTTGAGTGATTGTTCATGTCCATTCCAAGCAGGTGTGTGTACGCCGCGTGCATACCAGCCGGAAGATTTTCCCCTAGCAGCGTCTGTAGAGTCGGCCTTGGCACCCCCTGGAGTGGTGCCTCCATGGCACCCTATATAGGGGCCCGCTGACCCTCCACTCCCTCAGTTCCTTCTTACTGCCAGTGACAGCTAGCTGGAACCTTGCTCGCTTACAGCAAGTTTAGTAGTGTCTCGTTGTCAGTGTATATAGTTTTAATTTTAGATTAGAGTTAGCTGATAGTTGTTGGGGGGGCTTCCCCAACATATTCATCACCCCGCTGGGGCATGCCTGGGTCCCTAGGGTTTAAACTCTGCAGGGACTGCGGGAAGTTTGTCGAAGAGTGACCCGCACTCTTCCTGCTTAAGGTACCTCTGAGAGAGCCACCAGAGAGACCGGTGCAGTATCTGCAGGGGCTTCAATCCCAGGGCTCTTAAAGATAGAGAGCAGAGACTCAAAGTGCTCCTGATGGAGGCGGCCTTGCGGCCCCCTCCAACCCCAAGCCAGCTGACCCAGCGCCCAGCACCTCATCTTCAGTGCGTATCGCCCCAGTACCGGTATCAAGACATGAGACCCAGACCAAATCCCAGCACCGGAGGGACTCATGTCATAGAAAATCGGCCTCCATGCGGCACCGCTCACCTTCTCCAGTGCCCGTTAAAAAGAAGAGGCCAGTGAGGGAATGATCACCCCACCAAGACCTCAAGAGGCTGACACCGTCCATGAGTGCAAGTGAACAGGCCGGACCACAGACTCATCCTCCAGTTGCTCCATCTACTCCTGCACCAGAGAGAGGGCGGTCGAGTCTGGGCTGGCCGAGATCCCCAGACATCAGCGAGGATGTGCATCTCCCATCGACGCCTGAGGCGTTCGAGGCGGCTTCTGACTTGTTGAGCCTCCCGGTGCCAGCCTCTCTGCATCGGGTGCATGGAGCCACTGGCCGTGGCCCGACCCTCGATACAATCACGGGGCAAGCCAGCCATGATGTCTCCTCGTTCCCCGCCCCGCACCACCCCGGCTGCACCGGTGCAGAGGGAGTGTTCTCCGACCCTGTGGCACTGTTCCCGGGCAACAGTGGGTATTGCTCCCCCTAGGTCCTCCTATTCGGACACCTCAGACTCGGAGGCAGAGTCCTACCGCTCCAGTAGATTGAGGAGCAGGAGGTCAGCTTCGTGGGCAAGCCATCAACCTTATCTGCCACAGTGGCAGCAGCAGTGGCAACTGCCCTCCCAATGGCCGTTCTGGACTTCCTGGGCCTACCATCAGTCCATGGGACAGGCGTTTGGTCCTCAGTCTAGGTCCGTGTTGGTCTCCTCAGTGTCGGTGGCTCCAGCGCAATTAACTTGTCCACCAGCACCGCCATCCGGCAGGGGTATGCCACAACAAAGTCCAGCACCCCTAGCCAGGTACTGGCAGGGGCCATGGTTCCAGCACTGCAGGCACCGCCCGACTCGCCTCGTCATTCAATATCAACCCCGGTACCGGCCACGGTGCAGCATCTTGAATCCGTACTGGCCACGCAACCGCAGTACCATGTGCCACAAGCCCCTGAAGAGATGGACAGTACAGAGGAAGGCCCACTACAGGTGATCTCCTCCTCTTCATCTCCAGACAAGGCAGTCGCGGGTACGGCAACGGCTGTAGAGGACAACCAGGTGCTCTAACAGCTGCTTAGGAGGGCAGCCGAGAGCTTGGCGATCCAAGCAGAGGAGATTGAGGTGGACGTGGACCGGGTAGTGGACATCCTGGCCCCCTCAGGCCCATCCAGGGTAGCCGTACCATTGATTAAGACAATAGCTGACACATCCCGTACTTTGTGGCAGACGCTGGCTTCATTGGCCCCCACGGCCAAAAAGACAGGCGCTACTTCGTACCCTCCAAGGGCCATGAGCACCTGTATGCCCACATTTTCCTGGACTCCCTAGTGATAGATGCGGCGAACCAAAGGGAGCGTCAGGGGTTCCAAGAGTCGACACCTAAGAACAGAGAGGCCAAAAAGTTGGACCTGTTTGGCAGAAAGGTGTATTCAACAGGGTCTCGTCTGTCTCTGAGTTGTGAAGAATATGAATTAAGGTTCTAACAACCAACAAGAATACACTTTTATGTAGAAATCTATGATTAAATTGAATCTTCCTAACTAGTGATTTAAATCTTGATTTAAATCTTGATTTAAATCACATTTGATCTAAATCAAATCCACCCTGGTAGATTGCTATAGTAGCTAACTTTTGCAGCAAGTTTATAGAAAGTGCATCAAAGTTACTGTAGTCCAAGAACAGAATCCGAAAATAACCATGACTTTCAAAAAAACACACAAAAATGAGGTGTTAGAAAGACCACAAGACATTGGAGTTACGTAAACTGTGGTGATCACAAAGGCCCCTTCAGGCCCCCCAAGTAGTTGTTCTGACTGCCAGTCCATTGTCTGAATGAACACCCCTATTGAAAGTTGAGTTTTAACAAAAGTGTCTAGGTTTTCAGTCTCCACACAAGATTGTCAAAGCTGCTGTTGCTTCAGTTGAAGTGTTTATTACTTTACCAAGGATGTGTGATGGGAGTGGTCTGCGTATGCAAGGAGAATGCTCGTGAGATGTAAGATCTTTCAGAGAAAGATGACTTAGATGACTGTTTCTCTTCTGAGTATTTAAAACAGCAAGAAGCTGTCAAAGAGCTATTTTAATACTACAACCATTAAAATTTGAAGGCCTTCTCAATAGGTTACTAAGGACACTAAGTAGTCACAGATTGAGAGGTAGAGTTCTAGCATTGATTAGAAACTGGCTAAGAGACAAAAAGCAAACGAAAAAGTGAGCTATCAATATGAAGAGTTTTTTAGCAGCGTGCGAGGTTCTGTACTAAACCTAGCGTTTAATATATTTACTTACTGATTTGGAGAAGTGAGTAAACACAGATTGGCGGGGATGAGGGATTATATAAGGCTAAATTCGTTTCTCTTCTGAGGATTATGGATCCTCACTTTAAGAAGCGTGGAAACATCTAGCAAGTACTATTTGTTGGTGCTACATGTGTGTCTTTTATTGTTCTACCAGGGGTGAAAGTAACTTAAAGGACTTACTGGTACACAGAGCGGCCGGGCTGGGCAAGGTGGAAGGAGGTGGCCTTGGGCCCCCTGAAGGTCCTGCTCTCTCCCTAATCCCCCAGGACTCACCTGCCACCTGTAGAGCTGGGCTGGGAGGAGCTGATGCCGAGCCTGCCTACTTTCCACTAGGGACACGGCAGCGGTCAGTCCCTGGAGCGAGGCAATGGGGTGGGGAAATTGGGGCACAGCTGGGGGGGGGGGCCGATCCCTGGAGCAAGGGACTGGGGAAATCAGAGCACAGTGGGGTAGGAGGGCCCATCCTGGAAGCGAGGGCCTGGGGTGGGAGGGCATCCCTGGAGTGAGGAGCCGGGGTGGAGAAATCAGGGCACAGCAGAGTGGGGTTGGTCCCCGGAGCAAGGTGCTGGGGTGGGGAAATTGAGGCACAGCAGGGCAAGAGGGGAGCAGACAAGTCAACGCGTGCACACACACACACACACACACACACACACACACACACACACACACACACACACACACACACACACACACACACACACACACACACACACACACACACACACACACACACACACACGGACAGTGTCAGTACCTACTTTGGAGCCTGGTCCCAGAGTCATTCAGTTCCCCACATCAGGCAAGGGGGCAAGAGCAGCAGCAGCTGCTAAGCAGAGCTGTTCCTCCATGCTCCAGCAGCAGCTGCTGCTCTCCTTCCCTCACCCCCTCACACAGTGGCGGAGGCTGCTGGAAGCTGCCAGTTTCCCTTTTCAACCAGACATTCCAATTGAAAACCAGACACCTGGCAACCCTAATTAGGCACAGTAGTAGGCCACCATGTTGATAGCCTAGGCAAACATCCTACTGCTTCTTTGAGTGTTAGGGCTTCCAAATGCCTCTCATCTGTCACTTTGGTGTAAGTTAGTGTGCAACAGATAGAGGGGAAGAGATGAAAGATTCCTATTCTAAAAAGTTGAAGTCTTACTACAAGATTACTGCAAGGGAGAAGCTTACCATCTTTCTCTGAGAAGGTTAAACTCTTTTCTTCTCTACCAAATGTTTCCAGTGTAATCTTTGATTTAAATATTTTCAGTTAATATTTTAAATATAAATAATACGAATAACTAAATTAAATTCCTTAGGTTTGAGTCTCTGGGGCAGTTACAGATAAATTTAATGTAATGGAGGACAGTGAATGACATAAGTGATAAAATTAAAAACTTTATTTAAAATAATTAGTTCAAGCAAACAGGCTTTACAGTATAACCACATATTGCATTTTATACTTACATTCTAAGATGAAATGGTGCATCCAGGGGTGATCAGTTCTTGGTTGAGAAGAATCGTGTATAATCTTTCTCTAATGGTGTTTTGATGGTGTATGAGCACGCTAATCTAAAATTAGCATACTGGCCTCTTTATAATCAGTTATAACAACACCCTTTCATTAATTAGCATTAAGCTTGCCTTTTTACCATATCTGTATTTCTGCTATCATATTTAAAATGCCTTCTTCTCCCTCACTGGTTATTTAATTCTAAATATAATTAACGTATGTGTAAAAGCTATTCCAATATCTGTCAATATAGACAGCATTCTTCCAAAACATTCACAGTTTGTCTAAAACTTGTTAAAACCAGTTAGGTGCAAAAATGTTATAAATTGGTACATAATCCCAGGTTTTATCTCTAACTTGCCTCTGAAATGTCTCACTTTATTTCACCCACAGTTTAGCAGGCCTCACTATTGACAAGCCTAAATTTATGTTACATAACCTAATCTCTATTTACATTTCCACACATTTCTATTACATTTTTATTTGACATAAACAAACATGGCTGCGCCAGTCAATGAAACTGTTCTGTGTAGTGAATCTGGGCTCCTACAGTTGTGGGGGAAAAAAAAGTTGACGACGTCTTGCTCTGAGGACTTTTCACATACATTTTGGTTAAAATCAGTGTGTGTGGCTTGGACTTTTCTATTCCATAATATCAGAGTCCTGCCAGATGGAAGCAAATGGAGTGTTGCATCTGATTGAATTTCAACCTGTTCTGCTCACTGTGGTTTGGAAGCATGTGGACAGTTGTAATCTGCAACCTTAGGCAACTCATGGTAAAGGCAAGTGGGGACATTAGAACTTTGCTGGCAAAGATTTGATAATGCTTCCCTATGAGAGGGTCAGGGTTGGGATTTCTTGAAGAAATGCTTATTCATCTCTTTTTTTCAAGGGATCATTTCTTGATGTGGGCAGTTTCTAACTTTCCTTTTTAAAAGTTGTGGCAAAGCCACTCTGATACCATTTGAAAAGATTGTTGATCTTTAATACCTGTCTTTAGTTCTAGGAATTGTGTGGAGCCTGTGGTGCTTTCATTGGCTGATAGTCTAGTAGTGTAAAAGGCTAGTTGTCCACCTTGAGTATTTTAGACATGATCAACCTTTCAGGTCACTGATCAGGAGATAAAGCTGACTCATCTATGGATCTGGAAGAGAGTGGATGGAGTTGCACTTCAATGGCTCCATTCCTGCCTTTTGAAGATATAACAGAAGTGGCTACTGAACAGTTGCTTATCTGTTCCAGAAGCTTTTTCATGTAGGGAGTCTTAGGGCTCTACTGTCTGTCCTATTGAATGTGTATATAAGGATACAGAGAGAGAGAGAGAGAAGCAATATGGACTTCAGTGTCATCTCTATGCAGATGACTGGACTATGTCTCCTTTTCATTCAAACTGTATAATGCTCTGTCTTTATATTCTTGATGTCTGGCCAGGTAAAGTCCTGCATGAGAACAAGTTAAGTAGAGATTAAGGCTGTCGATTAATCACAGTTAGTTCAAAAAAATTAATAGTGATTAATCGCAGTTTTAATTGCATTGTTAAACAATAGAATACCAGTTGAGATTGATTAAATATTTTTGGATAGTTTTCTACATTTTCAAATATATTGATTTCAATTACAACACAGAGTACAAAGTGTACAGTGTCATTTTATATTTTTATTATAAATATTTGCAATGTAAAAGTGATTTAAAAAAATAATAATTTTCAGTTCCCCTCATACAAGTACCATACTGGAATCTTCATCATGAAAGTGCAACTAACAAATGTAGATTTTTTTTGTTTTTGGTTACATAAGTGTTTTATTTTTGAGTGCAATATAAAACTTAGCCTACAAGTCCGCTCAGTCCTACTTCTTGTTCAGCCAATCGCTAAGACTAACTAGATTGTTTACATTTACGGGAGATAATGCTGACTGCTTCTTATTTGCAATGTCATTTGAAAGTGACAACAGGTGTTTGCATGGCACTTTTGTAGCTGGCACTGCAAGGTATTTACATACCAGATATGCTAAATATTCGTATGTCCCTTCATGCTTCGGCCACTATTCCAGAGGACATGCTTCTATGCTGATAACGCGCGTTTAAAAAAAATGCGTTAATTAAATTCTGTCTGAGCTCCTTGGGGGTAGAATAGTATGTCCCCTTCTCTGTTTTACCTTCATTCAGCCATATGTTTCATCTTATAGCAGTCTCCTATGATGACCCAGCACATGTTGTTCAGTTTAAAAACATTCACTGCAGATTTAACAAAACGCAAAGAAGGTACCAACATGAGCTTTCTAAAGCTAGCTATAGCACTGAACCCAAAGTTTAAGAATCTGAAGTGCCTTTCAAAATCTGAGAGGGATGAGGGTGTGGAGCATGCTTTCAGAAGTCTTTAAAAGAGCAACACTCCAATGCAGAAACTACAGAACCCAAACCATCAAAAAAGAAAATCAGCCTTCTGCTGGTGACATCTGACTCAGATGATGAAAGTGAACATGCGTTGGTCTGCACTGCTTTGGATCGTTATTGAGCAGAACTCATCATCAGCTTGGACGCGTCCTCTGGAATGATAGCTGAAGCATGAAGGGACATATGAATCTTTAGTGCATCTGGCATGTAAATATCTTGCGATGCCAGCTACAACAATGCCATGCGAACGCCTGTTCTAGCTTTCATGTAACATTGTAAACTAGAAGCAGGCAGTATTATCTCCTGCAAATGTAAAAAAACCAAAACAACTTATTTGTTTGAGTGACTGGCTGAACAAGAAGTAGGTCTGAGTGGACTTGTAGGCTCTAAGTTTTACATTGTTTTGTTTTTGAGTGCAGTTATTTTTTGTGCATAATTCTAAATGTGTAAGTTCAACTTTCATGATAAAGAGATTGCATTACAGAACTTGTATAAGGTGAATCTAAAAATACTTTTTTTACAGCACAAATATTTGTAATAAGAAAGTAAATATAAAGTGAGTACTGTACTCTTGGTTCTATTATCACAGAAATCAATATATTTGAAAATGTAGAAAATATCCAAAATCTTTAAATAAATATTTTGTTATTTAACAGTGCGATTAATTGTGTGATTAATTGCAATTTTTAAAATCACTTGATAGCCTTACTAAAGATCAAGCCGGATAAGATGACATGGTGCTATATAGATGGAACTACCCAGAGAAAGTGGGGAAGATAATAGCAGTTACCTCTCTGGAGTAGAGTGTGCGCCCTTTATTAGTGAGATTCACAATCTCAAGCTGTTGATGGTGCTTGGCATTGCTGGATTTCCGTGGCCACAGCAGCTAGAAGTATGTTTATCTGTCTTTCTTTGGTGAAGAGATTGACATATTTCATCTGTGACTTGGATCTTGCTATATTGCTTTTTTTGATGTGTAAAGAATGCTTAAAAGGTGTGAGGTATAGTTTTGGTTTTGTTTAATTTTTTTAAATTTGGCTTGTTTTTTTATTAGAAATGCAGGTATTGTCTGACCTGGAAGACTCGGATCTTGGAGAAGTAGTGACATGAGAGCATCATAAAAGTCAAGAGAGAAAAAGCTGAGCAGTTTAAATTCCTAGACTATGTAACATTTTAACTTAAATTACTTATATTTTAGAGTATGGAACCCTTTGTTAAAGATTGAATGTTAACCATATATACTTGTTGGAGACTCTCTCCTTCCTTAACAACTTTTTACACTAAGCCATAGAAGACTAGTATTGACATTTCTGATATTTCTAAGGTTTAAAAAAAAAAAAGGAAAGTCTTTCTTTAGACTTTTTTACATCATAAAGAAGCAAAAAAGAGCAAAAGTTCAGTTTTTCAAAAATCCTTTGTAGTTAATTTTTAATGATGATTCTGATATGCAACATAAGTTTTGTACTTATGTTATTGATTTGCTTGAGTTGATGTTTTAAAAATCTATAAATATTTGTATTGTTTGAATCCTGGCTACCCCAGAGACTACTTATGTATGCACTGTCACAACAGTTGAGATCCATTTAGATTCTTTAGCTAACAACCCCTAAATGTGAATCTCATTGTTTGCACAGGAGGGGTCTTTTGCTTTGGAATTTCCTTCCACTGTTGGTCTAGTGAAGTCCAAGTTCATTGACTTTTTCAGTGCAAAATGTAAAAGGTATCTCTTTACTTAAGGCTTGTCAGTTACCTTCACTCATGTGAAGTAGTACCTCACTCTGTAAGTGGTCTGGTTGATTTCGGTAGAACTGTTTGCAGCGTGTTACTCATTAGGAGTAAAAGTGGCAGATTCTGGCCATTGTGCTTTTGCTTGAGGGATAGTACTTTGGTGGGATGAGTCTTTGTCTGCTGTAAGAGGGTCATTGTACCCTTCCTTGGGTGTTATCTGTGCCTCAGTTTACCCTTCTGCCTCTGTGTTAACTACATATCACAAAATGATAGTTCTAAATAAAAATGTACACTTCTGGGGTCTGATTATGAGTTGTCAAAATCTGTTCAGCTGTTCACCCTTGTATTGGGCTTTCCAAGTTTAATTGACTCTTCCCCAGGGCTTCACAGTAACTCTGGGGTCAGCATCCGGGTTTCCCGTATCTCACACCATATTGCTCTTGTTCGCAGGTATTTCTGCTAAGACTATTCCAGACCCTTGGCTGATGCTGTGCAGCCAGCAGTTGTCCTTCAGCTGTCTCTCTGGAGAGTCCCATACAATATATTTCGTATTTCCCTGGCCTCCCCCAGTCTGAGCCTAGAGCACTGTTTTTTATAGTCCTGACAGCCAGTCACATGCTCCTAAGTCACAATCCTTTCTCTTGAGTCTGTTTGCACTGTTGCAAGAAGCTGTTGTCCTTCCTGAAATGGAAGGTTAACACACTTCCTGCCAACTCTGGGGTGGGGTCTTTGTAGTCCATCACAATGTGGATAAAGGAAGGAATTCTTTCCATTTCTGTTTTTGTTGGGTTTTTTATTTGCTTTTTAACATTTTTTTCTTTAATTGTGTATATATACAAAGATGTTATCATGGGATGAATAAAAAAGAATTCTTTCACAGCCATGTTTCCTGTGCTGCTTATGATGGGTGTTTCTCATTCTCTTACTATAAGTACTGTACCACCATTTATTTTTTTTTTGTCACACTGAACAAATATCAGGTCACCTCTACCTGACTGAAAGGAAGTGAGACTTCTGTGTGTGTAATGAATCAATGTAACATGGCCTGTAGATTTTCAGTGCTAATGAGCAGCTTTTTCAAAACCATAGCATGGGGGAGGAACCCAATAAATTCAAATGTTCATAAGGACAATTGTAGTTTGAAATCTGATACTGCAGGCAGATAAGAAGGGAGATTTACTATCTGACCTTTTCACGTTCCTCATATATAATATATATTTTTATAATTATATTTGACAAGTTAGCAAGGACAGTTTCAAGCAAAGAAGACCTGAAGGTGATCTCTTACCCCTGAACTACACAAGATGACTAGAAACCCAAATGAAATGAAGACCTAAACTGGTATAATTAACCAATATCACCAGATATTGGCATGTATGGGTTTTCTGACCTTTGTGACAAAATATTGTTACTATTATATTTATTATTTATAAAGCCCTAAAATATGCTAGACACTCTAGGTATTGCAGATAGGAAGAAACTTAAATATTTGGTGGTAACTGAGGTATTGATATTGCTTGTTTTAAAAATATACATTTCTGAGTGTCTCAAAAATTATTTTTTAAAGATGGCCTGGCATACTTTGTCCTGATCCTCTTAATGGACAATATGTGACATATGACATGGATGGATATGTTGAAAGCAATCATGTAGAATTCTTAGGTGATCCTCACTCCAGAGGTTGGGTTGCCGTGAAATATATTAGCCGTTACCCTAAGTCAATTAAGGTAGGTAGAATAATATATTAACATTTCATAATGCTGGCATTTTATGTGTATGCATGTTAAATATTCTAAAATAATTTACTTCATATATTTACTATTAAAGTGAATGAAAATTGCTATATGATCTGAATCAATAATAGAATATTTGTTTAGGTATAATAGCTACAAATAACATTGTGTTAACTGTTTGGAATCTTGGGTTCACTTTTAAATTAAGAAATTTGAAAGTCAGCTAATAAAATTATTTTTTATTTTGATGGATGTAAAAAGCAGATTCAGATGAGCCTGTGCAGTTGCATTTAAACACACATTTTTGTTACCTAGAGCAATTTCAGAGAATGTAAACTTACAGTAATAGCCTCATGCAGAAAGACCTTAAGGAGTGTAACCAGTTTTACAACTTTCATACAGAGAGTTCCACTTTTTTCTTACTATTTTTTTTTTTTGCGCTATACACTTAGTCACAGGCAACCTCAAAAACATGCAAGTAATTACTGATTTATTACTGATTTAACAAACCTAAAAGAATACCACCTGTTTCTGTTATTTCCAATTATTCTGTTTTTGCTGTATTTTTTAAAAATGAGCCTAGAAAACAAAAACCTCAATGTGCATTTACTGTCAATGTGAACTAGAAAAAAAGTCACAAATATTTGCCATAAAACTCAAGGCTATTCCAACCTGCAGCTTTTCCACGTGTAAAATGCCCAGTGGAATAATATACTCTTGCTGTTGCCAAGAGAAGGCATCATAATGGCCTTGTCAACATGTTTTGTATCTGCCCTGGCCATGCGTCCCTTTAAGTAAAGATACCACTTTGGGGGTTATATTGCTTGTCTGTGGTCATCTGGCAGAGGTGAGATTGCAGCTGCAACTTCCTCTTGGTACTTCATATGTGGTGGCCCTGCAGACTTGTTTATGTTAGCAAAAGTCTGGGTAAATCTGAAGTGAACTTGACCCACTGCCTTAATTTGGTGTTCTGAATGTACAATGGCTATCAATATCTTGATCTGAATTAAAGAAGAAGAAGTGTGTTTTATTTACTATCCTTCAGTTTGAAACATTTTTCCATTGTTCACTGTCTCTTCAACCTTCATTGATACATGTTTTCTTCTGGGAGACATATAATAAAATTACATCATTCTCCTTTACAGAATTGGATAACACCATTGATGGGTTCAGAACTACCATCCTACTTTTGTTCAACTAATTAGTCATATTTTCTAACTGGTTTTGGCTCATTTTCTCCAAATCTTTGTTAAAAGTCATGTTTAATTAGCTGGAACTAAAATAGTCAATGATACATTATTTTATATGTGTATATATAATATAATACACATACATATTTATCAGTTCAAAGTTTGAAAGAAATTAAGAAATGACCTTAAAATAAACTGGAATTAGCCTTTAGAAAGGTAAGTTTTTTGGTGAATCAGTAAATCTAGATTTGTCTTTTAAACATTTCATAAACTTTACTGTAAAGCTCCTCTTTTATTTACGTGTCTCTGGGGAAAAAAGGCATCACTTCTGCAGTATGTAATTTAAGAGTGAATCTTGATTATCCACTTTGTAAATTAGATATTCCTCTTAAGTAAACTGTCAAATAGTCATTTGCCATGTGGTGTCCTTGCACCAGAGAGTGTACCTTCTCTGTTTTCAGACTTCTTCAGACAGAGACTGCATCTGTCCCCTGGAAACTGAACAGCTTACTCAGAAAATTAAACTATAGCTTATTGACACCAGCAGCAAGGCTTCAGTCCCTTCCCATCTAATTCTCTCAAGAGTGGAGTAGGGCTCTCACTTTTAAAGGATTTCTACTTTAACATAGTTATCAGAATGGCTTTCAGAGTGTGTGTGTGCGCGCGTGTGTGTGTGCGCGCGTGTGTGTGTGTGTGTGTGTGTGTGTGTGTGTGTGTGTGTGTGTACAGCCATTATCAATATGCTACCCTTTGTCCTTTCTACCACACTAGCAGTATTTACCAAGGGTCTAACAATGGTCACAGCCCATCTCAAGCATCCTGTATGTAGAAGTCCAATGTAAAGGACGTACAGTTTAAATTTTTAACTCTCTTAATAAATTGGAACACGTCCACGCTTGTACACGCCCAACAAATCTCCTTCATAGGGGCTGTCTGAACTTGTGTTAGGCCAAGGCACATCTTGTAGCAGAGAGTTTCAGACAAATTTATTAAGCAACCCTACAAAAGCAGTGATAATTCACCTGAGGCTTTAAGTCTCCTGGGGTCTTCCATTTGTCACTTTATGCTTATCTGTGAATGAAGTGGGTACAGCACTGATTGGCAGCAAAATTAACTCCAAACATGAACTACGTGGGAGCTTTCCAGAGAATGTTTCCAAAAGTCTTCAGGATTCTGTACTAGTGAGCATTCCCAGACACTGTTTTGCAGGAGTTCATTTCAATTTTCATTCTCAACTGTTATGATCATCATAGACTGGAGAGCTCACCTTCAGGAGGTTGATTTGAGCATTGGCCTGCTAAACCCAGGGTTGTGAGTTCAATACCTGAGGAGGCCATTTGGGGATTGGCCCTGCTTTGAGCAGGGGATTGGACTAGATGATCTCCTGAGGTCCCTTCCAACCCTGATAATCTAGATTCTACCTCCTTGTGGACTATGAAGCTCAATATAAATGTTCTGGAACTCTGTTATATATGGAGGCTCTAATATATATATTTCCTGCAGTTGACCAAAAGCTATATTATTCAAGTGCTAAGAGCAATATGGTAGCTATGTGTTATATCAACAAAAAAGGACATTCTTTCTCAACTGTCAGCAGCCAGTGGCCCTGTGAGACTGGTGCCTGTCTCTTGAAGTACACTTGATACCTCTACATCTGACACAAATAACATTTGCTAGCAGGTTCAGGATTCAGAGACAACAAAAGTTGTCACTGGAAAGACCATGGTATAGCTGCTGTTCAAAAATTGGGGTCATTTGTCCATAGACTGTACTGATGCTCAGTGGGGAGAGACATATCCTTTATTTTGCTTCAGAGCAGGGATGGATGGAGATTTGATCACAGATGCATTTCTGTTGGATTGGAACAAAGGAATTCTATACATTTCATTGATCCAATGAGTAATCAGAAGCATGTAACAAAACATAGTCCAAGTCATATTGGCTGCTGCAGCAGGGGCCAGACAGTATTCGTACAGAGATGAAGATCTCTCAGAGGAGTCTCAATTTCTTTAAATGGTATTAACTGATTTTCTCTTTCCAGAAGACTCCTCTTGCATCCTAATCCAGAGTTGCTTCGCCTTATGCTTTGATTCACAGAACAGTGAGTACATCTGCTCTCATGTGCTGTGGAAGTGCAGGAGATTCTGCTACTATCTAGAAATCTATTTACTTTGAAATGTTACACTTGGAAGTAGAAAAGGATTTTCCTCTGTGGGTAGAGGAAAACAGTCCATCTCCTCTTGCAGCATCCAAATAACTCACTTTAAATGCAATAAATACTCAAAATATCCCAGCTTTTTCTTACTGACATCACACGGTGACATCTCAGCATATCCTTTGCCAGTGAAGGGTTTCCCATGTCAGTTATCTCCCCATCACAAGATTTCTGAAAGGAATTAATAATAATAATAAGCCTCTGACTACGAGATGCTGGGACTAACGATAGGGGATGTATCACCTGATAATCATCCTGTTCATTTCCTTTGATGCATCTGGCATTGGCCACTGTTGGAAGACAGGATACTAGGCTAGATGGACCATTGGTTTGACCCACTATGGCCATTCTTATTTTCTAGGTCCCTTCCAGTCCTAGAGTCTGAGTCTAATATCGCCCTCCTAGTCATAGAATCTGGTCAATCATAGGGCTTTAGTTTGGTACTGTAAAGTTGATAGACTCTCCTTCTCAAATCTTGGGAATGTGCTCTTTGTTTCACATGTTATTAAAGACCTAATTTTTAATCACAAGTACATCTGCAATGAGTGAGTTGCATGCTTGAATGACTAATCTTGATTTCATCTAATCTGTGTTCTTAAAAAAAAAAAAAATCGTATCTGGGGAAAACTAGATTCAGTAATCCAGATGGATAGGACTACAGCTTTGTCTAGATTAGGAAGAATGTTTTTCTAAAAGTTGTTACCTAAATTGAGTTGGCTAACATGATTTGAAACACTTAACACCTAGTGTTGACACAGTTTAACACTTTTACAATTGTCTTAAAGTAATAGTGGAAGAAAAAGAAAAACCCCTTGCCCAAGTAGCAGAGAAAAATTTGTATGATCTGTTCAAGATTTCAACAACCTTTTGGTGGTTATAACAGAAAAGGCAACTAGACTTGCGGAAGATGGAAGAAAGCCAACTAGTATAGCATCTCCAGAAGAAACTGCACCTCCATGTAACAAGCAAAAGACTATATGACTCTGGCCTTTAGTCTGACACCATCAGTTCCTAGGAGGCCGATATCTGCTCTTCTCAGAGGAACGTCCACTACCTCAAATAAGTGGGTCATGGAAATATTGAGAAGAGATTTGCTCTACAAACCAAAAACATCATAAATCCTTGATTTATCTAATCCTTCATTCCAAAAAATCCCCCAAGATTCATGGAAGAAGCCATCGCTCATCTCATCTGGAGAGACTTTATATTTAAATACACCATGAACACACACTTCCATGTTGAATTTAAAATTGAGACTTTTCTTAATCCTTTACTTTTTTTTTTTTTTTTTTAAGGAATCTTCTGTGGTCCATGGATATGAAGGAAGCATATGGAAATGGGAAAAATCAAGGTGTCATAATGACTGAAATAAGAAAGCACAAATTCTTAACTTTTTCATGAGCTTTTTAGTCAGTCTAATGACATTAAGGTCACATTTATTTGTATGCATGGATTTACCAGCTTGATTTAAATAAATTCAAGAGGTGTATAAAGAAAAGTAAACAATTGCCAGTTGTATTAATTTCTAATTATCAGTGATATTTAGAAATGCAATGATATTTAGTATCAATGAGAATTGAGAAATAGAAACAGCTTACTCGTTTTACTTCAAAGTGGTCTTGTTCTACTATTGCTACCACAGAAGATACATTAACAAAAACTAAATATTGAGTAAACTTATAATTTAAGTGAATTGCCATGTGAAAATATTAATCTGAAGTTATTGGCGGTATAAAAAAGTAAAGAACTCTTGACATTTTGGTCCATATGATTGCCAGAAATGTTATAAAGTAATATTCCTATTAAATTTGTGTCAAGTATCAGAGGGGTAGCCGTGTTAGTCTGGATATGTAAAAGCAGCAAAGAATCCTGTGGCACCTTATAGACTAACAGAAGTTTTGGAGCATGAGCTTTCGTGAGTGAATACCCACTTCATCAGATACATGCATCTGTGGGTATTCACTCGTGAAAGCTCATGCTCCAAAACGTCTGTTAGTCTATAAGGTGCCACAGGATTCTTTGCTGCTATTAAATTTGATTGTTTTAAAATATTCATTTGAAAAAATTAACTTGCTAAAAGAGATGCTTAAAATGTAAGCTAGAACATTGTCAATTTCATCTTATTTATGTTCATAATATTAACTTTGGCTTTGTCCATCTAATATTTAGAAGTATTTATTATAAAACAGAATAGCCAAATCAGCTCAGAAACCTAACTATTAATAAAGAAAGGTCTGTTAGCATTCACTTAGAAGTTTTGAATTATATACCTGACATTTAAAAAAACTTTCACTAACTTTTTATAAAGTTCATACACTCTTGAAAATGTTCTGTTAAGTAGTTTAATAAAAATACAAAAAATGAATCATTTTTTCTTCTTGCACCGGTACATGTTAATGGTATTTTTGTCAGGGTGTTTATTTTGGTTTGGTTTGGGTTTTTGGCAAGCCATTAGGTTCTTTGTGTCTTTTCCTCATCTGTAAAATAGGATGATAATTATTACAATACTTCTCATGTAAGGGCATTGTGAAGCTTAATCAAAATGTTTGAAGTAGTTTGAAATCCTGGAAGGGAAGATGCTGTACATGTAAGGCTTTATTATTATTACTATTGCTTAATTTCAATTACCTGCTCAAAATTATGTTTTGAAATTTAGAGCTTGCTACTTACTATCATATCTTTTAGCAAAGGTACTCAAAAATTGGATTAATTTTGAACAAGCTCTGAAGACACATTTAAGTCATAAGAATTGAGATTTGCTGTGTCTTTCTCACAAATACATCATGCCAATAAGTAAGGTTACTTGAAGTGTTTTATCACAAGACTCAGAACTTTTTCCAGCTCACAGCTCTGACATTCTCATGGTCTTTAACTTAATCTTTTTTATGTGTCATATTTTAATTCCTGGAACTGGGAAATTATTCCTGGAAACTGCATCCCAGCTGGGAAATTGTAGGGAAAAATATGTCCCCAAGATTTTAAAATGTGTGTGGATCTATGAACCATGACAAATTTTGCAAGGCAGTATTATATACTATGTCTGAAAGTTTTTTTGCAGTTTAATTATAAAGCTTGTCAGATGATTTTCAGCCACTTTTAAAAAACCTTGAGAAAGTTGAGGCTGCAATCCAAAGTGTGCATTGTAGTGGAAATTGTCTTAAAATTTCTTGCAATACATTTTCCATCTTTTTTTTGGTCTGACTGATAATTTGACTATTGGTAACAAAATAATTATCTGATTTAAAATTTTTCCAAAGAAAAATTCTGAGTGAGAAAAAAACACTTTCAGTTCAAAGATTCTCCCAAGTGCTTTTCAGCCTGAGAGCCACTAATCCTTGGCATGGGAAAGTTTCATATTGAACAATGGTCTTATTAAAAATGGTTGATTTATTGAAAATTTAATGATCATGCTCCTTTTGCCTATTTAATATTAATCATCTCATCAAGCACAGTCTTCAGTTTATCACTTACCTACTTTACTGTGAGATCCTAAGACAGAAGTCCCTTGTTCTGCTCTTGGCTGACCAATCCTGAGGATGCTCTGTACATGATGGGATAGTGCAATCGTAGAGCTGTTGGGGAAGGGGTAGAAAGCTTGTGCATCCTTCTTTTTTTATTATTTTTTTATCCTGTCCTCATCTCCCAGGGATTGTGATTTCAGTGGAGGGAAAGAGAAAAAGCCAGAAATGGGATCCGATGAGTCTCTTCGCAGAGGATGTTGGAGCACTGTCATGAGATTTCTTCTTACTTCCCCAAATCACAATGGGAAAGGGAGAATCTTTTTTGCTCAGTGGTTCTTCCCTCTCTCGGACTGTTAGTTGTTTCAGGCACAGCCCACCAGAATACCTATACTGATGATTCAGATTCTCAGCTATCACTCACCGCATTTCTCCCCTACTGGAGCCACTAATTGCCCCAATCTGTCACTACATAGATCTTTATACTGTATCCATGCCATAATATCAAGGTGCCTCTGTAGTGTCAGGATACCTAAAATCATTCACCAGCTTCTTAACTGCTATTTATGGCAGCTTGGAAGTGTAATCATGGACTTAATCCTTGGGCAGAGTGTGGAGTTAAATGGCACTACATTGTTGAGGAGCTGTAATCTTTATTATCCTTCATGGTTCCAAAACAAGACAGTTTGCAGATAGCCTTCGGGCTCCTTGTAGACTCCTGAGACAAGTTTAGGCCCACAGTTAGTGAATCTCTTTCCTCATCAGTATTTGGAATCCATAGTGGGTTTTTTGACATTGCTGCAAATATGTCTCTTCAGATCTTAATATAATATCTTGAACACTCCATGCCTTTACTACTGTTAGATTTCTCTCCAGAATTTGATATTGAATGAAAATTGGCAGTTTTAACTCATGTGAGCTAACAGACACTTGTACTAAAGCACTTGATTAGCAATTTTCAAAGCAGAAAATTAAACATACATAAAGTACCACCGTTAGTAAATACACTAACGTAACACATACTCATGATTTAAATCAGGCATCTTTCATTCCTAGGTTACAAATAGTTCTCTGCACATAGTATATATGACAGATCTAACTGCTCCATTGCATAAAGTTTTAAAAATGATAAGCTGTCTCACCACTTGAGGACACACATTTATTCACTGGCGAGGTACACTGGTTAACATCAGTTTTCTTTCTAACCAACTTGTAAAGAATTCCATTTTGGAATTTCAATATTGCCTTTAAGAAAATGTTTTTCTCAATTTTTAAAAATATTTTTCCAGATTTTACAGTTCTTTTATCATTAGTTCCTTGTGTGCAAACTATGTAGTTAATTAAAAAATATTTTATTCTGTGAGAGAGCTCCATTTGAGCAGTCTCCAAGGCTATATTACTATTTGTTTTTCTTTTGTTTTTCTTTTGGGTAGTTTTTCTCTCTTCTTGAGTATAGGCAATTTCTTCTTTTGGGGTAAAGAAGAGTATTTTAATGGTAGAGCTGTGCAAGATGTCATTTTTGAGACCTTTCTCAAAACTTCTAGCCAATAAGGTACAGTTTATGCAGAAAACCTTGTTCAAGACTTTAGGACAGAGTTATTTTTCTTCCCAGGAGGCAAGATTTTGTTTCTAAAGCCTTAACCTTAAGAGATGGGGCTGGACTGGTCCTTCAACCCAGTTCTGAATTCAAGGTGATCCAAACATTGCAGTTGAAAGGGGAGCGCTGGAGAGCTCTTTAGAACATCAGTACACTTTCCTTATGATGGAAAATGTTAACTCTACATTCAGAAATTTCTTGCTAACTGGGAAATTTCCCCAGAACCAAGAATAGTGACAGTGTTTCTGAGAAATCTGCAAACTGCAGCACTAATCATATCCTGATTTGTCAAAGCACATCTAATGTTCAGTTGACAGTTAGATGTGACATCAAAGTCCATGGAACCTACTTCAATAAAACATTTCAATGTCTTGGATTCTTCAGTTGCACTTAGCCACAAAAAGGCTTGCATTGGTGCTATATTTTCTTCGTGTTCTGTGGACATGTAAATACTAGAAAAAATACTGAAGTCCAGAGGTGTTTTCTGCACGCACAAGAACAAGGGAGCACTCTCCCAGTCATAGGCAGCAGAGCTACTTTATGCCTTCCCTCCATTTCCTTTGCTGCCCAAACCAGTAAGAAACATCAGCCAGGAGAAGGTCCTTTTAATTAGTGGCTCTTTGCTAGACTTGAAGGCTTTGGCTCTTCTTCAAGTGCTTGCTTATGTCCATTCCAAACTAGGCATGTGCTTGCCCCAAGCACCACTGCCAGAAGTTTTTCCCTCAGTGGTATTCATCGGGTTGGCTTTGTTGCCCACTGGAGTCGCATGCTTATAGCACTGGTATAAGGGTCATGCCAACCTGCAGCCCCTCTGTTTCTTCTTACCACCCATTATGATCACTGGAACTATCTTGTCCTTGTGTTCTACAAGTACCCTCTCAGTGGATTTTTCCAACCTTCATTGTATATAATTATTTATTGATCTTAGTAGTTAGTTAGCTTAGTGGAACCCTGGTAAGCAGGGTTAGTCTCTGCCCAGTGCCGGACCATGCACTGGTCTCTAGCTTTTAAGCCTTGTGCCATAAGCCTATGCCTGTGAGCGACTCCAATTTCAGCTGCCTTAAGTGCCTGGGGGAAGCTCACATGCAGGAGCGTTGTAAGATCTCCCAAGACTTCAGAACCACCATATTCTCCAGAACCATGGTATCCTTCAAGGACAAGGTCTAATTGCATCCTCATCTAACTTTTCTTCCAAATGAGGTTTCACAGTTACATATAAGCCAGAATATCTTCCTACTGGTCTTCTACCCAAAATCACATGTCAACAGAGAAGAACAAAGGCTCCACTCACTAGACATCACTGGCTTTCTACATAGAAAGTACTAAGCCATTTCGGCAGGGCTGTCCTTACCATGAGGCGAACTGAGGCGGCTGCCTCAGGTGCCAGACTGTGGGAGGGATGCCACTAGGACCCAGAATGTAGAAAATTGTCTGCTGCTGGTGCATATGTATTCTCTCTGCTCTAGATGCACAGAGATGGTGGCGTGCTGTGCTGGAAGAAGTTGGGCACAAGAGACATAACTGGCAGGCAGGAGAAAAGGTGAGAGGGAATAACAGAAAGCAGCAGAAGCTGCAGGGAGAGAGAGGAAGAGCCTCTTGTGCACCTTTCTAGCACCCCCAGGAGCTGGGACTGATTTAATACCTGCTTCTCAAGGAGCTTCCTGTTTCCTGCTACTTCCCTGAACCCACTTGAGGAGAACAGGCAGTCAACTGAAGTAATAGGAGCCAGTTAGGCCCTTAGGACATTGATATCTTCCCTCACTCAGGCCCTGCTACAAGCCTGCTTATTTGTCTCCTTCAACTGAATGTTGAGAGCCACTATAGCTGGCACAGAACAGCAGTCATGAGTGAAAGAAGAAAATGCCCCTCTGAGGCAGCATTCAGGAGAGGAAAAAAAAGCAAGCAAGCAAAGGAAGCATTTCTATCTAAGCAGGAAGGAGGTCTCCTGAGATACATAGAAACAAATGTTCACGGTGAGCTCTCTGGCCTTAGTGAGGATGTGAGTGGTGACGAGATGCCTGATCTTACAGTTAGTCAGAGTGCAGGTGACCTGGCAGCTACTGCAGCATCCATATGTCCATCTCAAAAGGATGTAACCATGCACATTCCTGAAAAAAAGTGTAGATCAGAGAAGAGTGTGGTGGAGGCGCAAGAAACAGCTGCTGCTGAGTTTAGTTCCTTAAGTCTAGATGATCCAGGACTGTGGACCCTCTTGAGCAGGAGCCTGAGGGACTTCCTTGTACTGCATGGGCCATAGCAAGTGAAAATCTTCATGTTTCCCAAAGACAATGAAAATAGAAGTTTCCATCCAACATGTTACTGGTGTGAAATCCCCAGTGGTGTCAGAGTGGAGAAGCCATGGCTTATGTACTCAAAAACACAGAATGCTACATACTGTTTTTGTTGCAAATTCTTCCAATCTAATGTTCCAGCCACATTGGGTTCTGCAGGAACAAAGGACTGGAAAAATCTGGCTAGAAATCTGGCATGCCATGAGAAGGCAGTAAATCACCAGAGAGCATTCCGTAGGTGGAAAGAGCTTGGGATGAGATTAAGGTTAAAGGCCACCATAGATGATCAGGATCAGGAGAAGATTGCATCAGAGTCTCTTTACTGGCAAAACGTTCTAAAAAGGCTCAGGGCTGGTCTACACTGTGGGGGAAAATCGATCTCAGATACGCAACTTCAGCTACGTGAATAACGTAGCTGAAGTCAAAGTATCTAAGATCGAATTACTCACCGTCCTCATGGTGCGGGATCAATGTCCGCAGCTCCCCATGTCGACTCCGCAACTCCGTTGGGGTTGGTGGAGTTCCGGAATCGATATAAGCACGTTCGGGGATCGATATATCACATCTAGATGAGACGCGATTTATTGATCCCCAAGCAATCAATCGATTGCTACCCGCCGTATTGGTGGGTAGTGAAGATGTAGCCTCATTATCATTGTGAGAGTGCTTGCTACCCAAAACTTAGCACTGTGTGGCACTTCAGGATCATCAGTTTGTGCCAAACAATGGAAATGTCCTTAAAATTGTGGAGCTGATGGCTGAGTTAGATGCTCCTGGAATACAGCATCTAAGAAGAGCCACCACCCAAGAAATGTACACACACCACTACCTTGGAAAAACAATTCAAAATGAGATCATACAGTTACTGGCAACAAAGTCAAACAGAAGATTGTGGCAGATCTGAAGTCAGCAAGATATTACTCTGTTATTCTGGACTGCACACCTGAAATCAGCCATACGGAACGAATGACTTTAATGGTGCATTTTGTAACAACAACCAAATCTAGTGAAAATGTCCCTGCAACGGTGACTATCAGAGAGCATTTTCTAGACTTTATTGACATTGATGATACTACAGGAGCTGGTATGACAAATGTGCTTCTTAAAAAGCTGGAAGATACGGGAATTGTGGTAGCTGACATGGGAGATCAGGCCTATGATAATGGTGCCAACATGAGAGGAAAGAACAGAGGAGTGCAGACATGGATCCGAGAATTAAACCCTCAAGCTTTTTTTGTCCTATACAGTTCCCATTCATTGAACTTGGTGGTCAATGATGCAGCATCAGTTTCTCGTGAGGCTGCTAATTTTTTTAATGTAATTGAAAGCATCTATGTATTTTTCTCTGCATCAGCTCATCAATTGCAAATTTTGAAGCAACATCTGCGAACATCCTCTCTGACACTGAAACCACTGAGTGCCACACGATGAGAAAGTCGAGTGGAGGCGATAAAGCCTATCAAACATCAAATTGGGAAGATAGCTGATGCCATAGTTGCTATTATGGAGGATAATGCTATGACAGGAACTGTTCATGGGAGAACAGTGGCAGAGGGAAATGGAATCACCAGAAACATACATCACTTCAAATTTCTGTGTGGCTTAAGTGTTGTGGCATGACATACTGTTTGAAATGAATGTTATAAGCGAGAGACTCCAAGGTATTGACCTTGATATATGTGGAGCAATGGAACAACTGGATAAAGCAAAATCATACCTACAGTCTTACTGGTCAGATGAGGGATTTCAAAATGTTCTGAAGAGTGCACAGAAGTTGGCAAAGGAACTTCACACTGAAGCTTTCCCTCTACCCCTTCAAGAATACAAGAGTCACCAAAGAAGACGACGTTTTGATTATGAGGCATGGGATAATCCCATAAGAGACCCCAAACAACAATTCAAAGTTGAATTATTTAACCAGGTACTAGATTGTGCAGTTGAAGAATGTTTCATGCAGTTCAAGGAGCACAGCAGTATATTTGGGACATTGTATGATATTCCAACACTCCTCATTATACCTATAGAAGACCTACACCAGCAATGCAGAGCACTAGAGACAGTGTTGACATGTGATGACATGAGCGATACTGATGCGAGTGATTTTGGCAATGAACTGAAAGCCCTTTCAAGATACATTTCAGCAGGATCAACTCCAAAGGCTGTTCTGGAATATATGCGCACAAGTAAGATGACCACCCTCTTTTCAAATGCTTTTGTTGCTCTGTGTATGCTTCTAACACTTCCTGTAACAGTTGCCAGAGGAAAACGCAGCTTCTCCAAGCTGAAGTTAATAAAAACACATTTATGCTCCACAATGATACAGGAGAGGCTGGTTGGCCTTGCAACCGTCTCAGTAGAGCATGAGCTGGCCCAAATTGTGGACCTTCAAGAAGCAGTTCAAATCTTAGCAACCAAGAAGGCACAGAAAGCATCACTTTGATTATTCAAACAGATAAAAATGCCAGTGCTTACTCTGCAGACAAGAAAAGTTACATTTGCTGTTCAGGCATTTGAAAGTTACGTGTTTACTTAAAAATTTTTAAGAAGACATTTTAAGTTGTTAGTTCTCCTTTATTGGGGTAGGTAGCAGAGCAGTACCATGAGAGGAAAAGAACAGGAAGAAGGCAGAATTGAGACCTTTCAAAGTTTTGGCCCAAGCAATGGGGCATGGTGGTGTTATTTGAGTTCCCTGCCTCAGGTGCCAAAATGTTGTGGGCTGGCCTTGCATTTTGGAAAACTACTCAGCTCGTCGTGGCCATTGCAGACTGAATGGAAGGTCTTTTCGTCTCAGCCCAGAGAAATTCATCATGGATCATATCCTGCATCTGCACATGCTATGACCTGGCAAAGGTTCCTGCCCTGATAGCACATTCCACAAGAGCCCAAGCATCTTTGACAGCATCCATAGCACAAGTTCTTATCCAGGATATTTGTAGAGCAGCAATGTGGTCATGAGTTCACACTTTTGCTTCCCATTACGCCATCACCCAGCAGGCTAGAGACAATGATGTAATTGGCCGAGTGGCATTGCAATCAGCATGTCAATAATCTCTGAACCCTTCATCTGCTTGAGAGTCACCTATATTGAATGCACATGAGCAAGCACGCAAAAAAGAAAAAATGGTTACTAACCTTTCCGTAACTTGTTCTTTGAGATATGTTGCTCTTGTCCATTCCAAGACCTTCCCTCCTATCCCTCTATTGGAGTTGGCTGGCAAGAAGGAAGTGAGGGAGCTGTGGTTTAGCAGGACCCTTTATACTGGTGCTATGACTGCGCGACTCCAAGGGGAACCAGAGCTGACCTGATGGATACTACTGAGGGAAAACTTTTTGGCGACTGTGCTCGGGACGAGCCCGCACCTACGCTGGAATGGGCATAAGTAATATATCTCAAAGACAACAGTTACAGAAAGCTTAGTAACCATTTTTCTCAGACCTTTCTTTTCAATCACTTCTGCATATTCCCATAAAGAAAACCTCTTGACATAAAGAGCCCAAAAATAGTCAGGGAAGCTCCAGTAAACAGCTTGGATGTTGGTAGAAGATAAGACGTTCATCGGCAGTATTCAGTATTCTTTATCACAGAGAGCGAAAACACTACAACTTCTGAATGTGCATGGATAAGATGCAGATTTAAATACTGGGCCCTAGCAACAAGATAAAACCATTTTCTTCAGGATGGATTTGCCGTGATACTTAAAGAAAATGTTCCTTGTAAACGTGTTTCTGCCATATATGAATATATGCATTCTGGGACTGAGGATAGTACGCCAAGAATAAATTTCACTCTTACATCAAACATTTGTAATTGTTTTTTCTTCTAAGATATCAATTTCCTTTATAGTAATCTGTCTCACTGCATATTATGTAAGGGCTAAAGTGCTATTTTAAAATGTTCCGTGTGTTTCCATATATGCAGTATTGCAGCTTCTGCTCATTCACAGCAAGTAAATTACTTGAGCAGTTGGGTGGAATCTGGTGCTTAATCTGTAGACTGTGCTGCCAGTTCCTCTAGGAGCTGCCTTTAGTAGCCCTCTCAAAATTCAGTCATCTGTACTCTTCTTACTGTTTCATTCTCTGCATCCAGGATATAGGTAGGGTGACCAGATGATAAGAACAAAATATTGGGACACATGGAAGGGGGCGCCACGGCTGAAGTGCCAAAAAAAAAAAAAAAGCTAGACAGCAAAATATTGAGACAAATGGCATCCCAACCATACATCGGTCGGGACGTGGGACAAACAACAAAACTTCGGGACATCTGGTCACCCTAAATACAGGTGAGGATAGATCAAGGCTGCAAAGAACTGGAGGAGGATATCCAAGAAGCCTCAAGAGAGTCTTCAACAGACCTACCTTCATTATGCTGTGTGGCATCCTTTTGGTGCCACTACCACTTCACCTTCCCCCAGTGGCAGCACTCCTTCCATCATCACCACATCCTTCCACAAATGCATGTTCTCTCTTCTTCCTTTCTTGTGCTTACCCACACAATCACCACATCATCTCACTTTCTCCTCTCCGAATAACTAGTTCAGAGAGCACTTTCCATCTCCCAATACAAGTAGGCTACATTTGCAAAGTTTACACAAATCTTACAGACTGGAATAGTAGGTATTTCCTGGCCTAGTACATTTTTACAAGACCGCATTAATACTGTAGTCAGGTAGTTCTTTCAGATAAAAATTAAATATTAGGTAGTCGCATCTTGTTATAGATCAGGATAAACTTTCTGTAGGAGTGATTCATAAAGGGTTTGTGAATGATATTGTAAGTATTCTGGTGAATTAAGATCATTTTGGGGTTTCATTCTTCAGTCCCTATAGACTCGAAATGTTGATTTCGTTAAGTGGGAAGTTAAACACAATAAAGATCTACAGAACTGGGCTCTCTGCAGCACTTTGGAATGCACGTTCTATGTTGAAAGGGGCCCAATTACAAAAAAAAAAAAAATACTAGAAAATTTCTATCCTTTGCACCCAGAGTAATTTACAAGAAATAGATACAGAAGCATTTATCTTGAATTAGACCTCTCTCAGTTTATCTAAATGCTTTGCGGTCTAGAATGCTTTTTTAGTCATTATTTAATATTTTTGAAGTACTATATTTTTGTTTGTTTTTTTGACTCATGCAAAGTGTAGAAAAATTGAGTAACGATAAGATATTTAATAAAAGTTTCTCTTTATTTCCATAGCCAGAACAATGCAAGAGAAAAAAGAAATGGTATAAAAGTGCATTGGAAGAAGCAAATAAATTACTTACATTTTCTGCTCTGCAAAGACTTGAAATGTGCCAGCTATCAGAAAATGGTATAATCCATATTTTTCAGCACTGTTTGTAAATAAAGTTATAGTCATATGCAGAGGGTTTTTTTCCAGTCATAATGTTGGAAGATTTTCTTTTTGAGAACATGCTATTATTATAATAGGAAAAATGTAGCGTGTGTGTGTGTGTGTGTGTGTTGTATAATATATGTCTCACTCCCAATGGATTTCCTTCATGGATGCCCTTGTATTGAAAGGAGATGTTGGTTCACAAGTAATTTATAATTGAGTATTATTAAAATAAATTACTTTGCATGGCTAGTGTGAAAGTGATGTGCAATTACTCGTCTAAGATTTTTTTTTAAATTGGTTGGTTTAAAAGGATCTTGTCATTCATAAGACTAAGTTTATTACAAGCCTGAAATTTAAAAACTAGCCTGTTTTATCTAAGCATAAACCATAAAAGGCAAAAAAAGCACAAAAGGAAGTATATGGTTAATATTTTTTTTTCCGGGACCAGTCTGTAGTCTATAGCACTACAGTCTATAGTTTGTGAAGAGACTGATAGCACAGTGAGTGCTAATCTGGCTAGGGAAACTGTGGAAATCATTTTAGCACCGTTCTGAAAAAAACTTTTAAAATAATCTTTTTGGCTTGCTTTTGTCTTAGATAATTGATCTAAACTTTTGTTTAAAGTATAATGTTAAATTACATGAAAACAACCATATGCTCTTTTCTTCTTTTGGAATATTGCAGACAAACATCTTCACAGTTAACATTTTAGGTTAGCTTTAATTTTTTATTGTTCTGTAAGCAGTAAAGTTCCGTTGACTTTCAGAGCTGGGGGAGTTAGCTATTTAGTGTTTTTTGTTCTTGAAATGTGGGTCGGTGTGCCTAGTGCTCTGGATGAGTGCTACTTTTTATTTTTCTATAAATCCAGAGAAATAACATTAACCATCACAATTAAACTAATTAGTACAATATTATTAATAAAAAAATAACATGCTAAGGATACACATAGCTGATAGCTAAGAGTAGTGAGGCATGTTCATCAAAAATAGGAGTCTTGTGCATGGTAGCTGTATTTCCATATTGTGCATCCTGCATTATTTAATCCTCTAGGAGCTCATCAGACTTAAAATTATGATGTAAACACATGTTGTTTTACAAATTGACAGCATACTTTGAGGTTATCCAAATGTAGTTCTAAGCCCCAACCCATGCTAGACAGCTATGAGTAGATTTACCAACCTCAGGTAATATTGTTTTTCAGGTGTATACAGTGCCTCCTAGAGTGCAATTACTGCAGTACTGTTTGACAAGATGTTCACTCTGCCTGAACTGGGCTAGCAGAGTGTATAAAACATTGGAAGACCTGAATTCTTCCCATCCGCTCTGGGAAACTAGCACTATTAGCAGCATTATCTTAGCAGCAGTCCTTGTATTAGCAGCAGTCCTTGTATTCATCCTCAGACCGGGGACACTAGTAAATGAAGGATCCTTGTATTCTATCTTCATCCCCCTGTATACCTGCACAAAGCTGGACACAGTCAAGCACTGTTCTAAAGATTCTATATATGTATTTGGTATTTGGCTTTTTTTACTCAAAATGCAGAATTTCAGTTTGTGTAATATTAAATGCCACAGCATCTCTCCAGTCTGGCACTAACTCATTTACCCCAAAGTTAGCTGTAATGCCATTTATTTTGCCACGGGAACTTTTCTTCCATTATTAAAATGTTAACATCTCAGAACCTCACAGGTAACACTTTAGCTGGGTTTTGCACAAACAGCCTTTTCTAAACACTCCCTGAGTATCTTTTCTCCTTTGGGACTCAACTTAGCCAAATTAAATCATTTTATGGGAAGGGAGAGCTTGTGTACCCTCTAGACCAGGAAAAGGTTCTGTAATATAAGTATCAGAGGGGTAGCCGTGTTAGTCTGGATCTGTAAAAGCAGCAAAGAGTCCTGTGGCACCTTATAGACTAACAGACGTTTTGGAGCATGAGATTTCGTGGGTGAATACCCACTTCGTCAGATGCATGTAGTGAAAATTTCCAGAGGCAGGTATATATATGCAGGCAAGCTAGAGATAATGAGGTAGTTCAATCAGGGAGGATGAGGCCCTGTTCTAGCAGCTGAGGTGTGAAAACCAAGGGAGGAGAAACTGGTTCTGTAATTGGCAAGCCATTCACAGTCTTTGTTTAATCCTGAGCTGATGGTGTCAAATCTGCAGATGAATTGAAGCTCAGCAGTTTCTCTTTGAAGTCTGGTCCTGAAGTTCTTTTGGCTGCAGGATGGCCACCTTAAGGTCTGCTATATACTTCAACCTCCCTGGCCACACTATAGCAGACCTTAAGGTGGACATCCTGCCGCCAAAAAATCTTCAGGACCAGACTTCAAAGAGAAACTGCTGAGCTTCAGTTCATCTGCAGATTTGACACCATCAGCTCAGGATTAAACAAAGACTGTGAATGGCTTGCCAATTACAGAACCATTCTCCTCCCTTGATTTTCACACCTCAACTGCTAGAACAGGGCCTCATCCTCCCTGATTGAACTACCTCATTATCTCTAGCTTGCCTGCATATATATACCTGCCCCTGGAAATTTCCACTACATGCATCTGACGAAGTGGGTATTCACCCACGAAAGCTCATGCTCCAAAACGTCTGTTAGTCTATAAGGTGCCACAGGACTCTTTGCTGCTTGTAATACAAGTAAATTTTAAACTGCTCCTGTTTTAAAAACCAAATCTAAGCAATAATGCTTAGTAAGTATATGAAGATAAAAGACTGTTTACTCACCTTCTTGTAACTGTTGTTCTTCACATCCATTCCAATTAGATGTGCGTGCACTGTGTGCATGGTCATCAGAAACTTTTCCCCTTAGTAGCTACTGTCGGGTCAGCCTGGGAGCGCCCTGGAGTGGCTCCCTCATGGCTCTCAATATATGACCCTGTCAACTCAACCCCCCTTCGGTTCCTTCTTACCGGCTACCCTGACAATGGGGAAGAAGGGGGTGGGTATTGGAATGGACATGAACAACACCTCCCGAAGAACAACAGTTACAAGAAGGTGAGTAATCGTCTTTTCTTCTTCGAGTAATTGTTCACATCAATTCCAATTAGGTGACTCCCAAGTTCTCCCATGGGGGTGGGGTTGGAGTTAAGGAATCACTGACTGGAGCACTGCTCTACCAAGAGCTGCATCATCTCTAGCCTGCTGTGTAATGGCATAGTGGGTGGCAAAGGTATGTACCGAGGACCAGGTAGCTGCTCTGCAGATCTCTTGGATGGGCACCAGGGCTAGGAAAGTGGTGGAAGAGGCCTGACCCCTTGTTGAGTGGGCTGTTATAGCCAGGGCTGGGATCTTGGTGAGGTCATAGCAGGCACAGACACAGTCCGTAATCCAGGAAGAGATGTACTGTGAGGAGACTGGAAGTCCCTTCATCTGATCTGCCTCCACTACAAACCGCTGGTTTGACTTCCTGAAAGGCTTTGTGCACTCAGTGTAGAACTCTAATGCCCTCCACACATCTAATGAATGGAACTTCTATTCCTGTGCTTTGGTGTGTGGCTTGGGATAGAAAACGAGTAGAAAAATGTCCTGGCTGAGGTGGAATAGGGATACTACCTTGGAGAGAAAAGCTGGGTGCGACCTGAGTTGTACCTTGTCTTTGTGGAAGAGTGTGGGGGGGGGGGGTCAGAGGTTAATGGTTTTAGCTCCGATACCCTCCTGGCCAATCTGATTGCAACCAGAAAGGCTACCTTCCACAAGAGATACAGAAGGGAACATGTGGCGAGTAGTTTGAATGGGGCTCCCATAAGCCTAGCTAGGACCAGATTGAGGTCTCAAGTTGGTATCGGTGGGCGTGACCGAGGATGTAAGTGTTCCAGGCCCTTAAGGAAATGGCCCACCATAGGATTGGCAAAGACTGAACACCCCAACTCTCAGGGGTGGAAAGCTGAGATAGCTGAGAGGTGCACCTTGGTAGATGATCCAGCCAGGCCTTGCCACTTCAGGTGTAGGAAGTAGTCTAGGATGAATGGTATAGATGCCTGGAGTGGAGATACTTGACTGAGATTACACCAGCACAAAAAATGTTTCCATTTGGCCAGGAAGGTGGCTCTGGTGGAAGGTTTCCTGTTACCAAGGAGCATCTCCCTCACCAATTCCGTGCACTGGAGCTCTGTTGCATTTAACCATGAAGCTTTCAGGCCGTGAGGTGCAGAGACTGGAGGTCTGGGTGAAGCAGGCAGCCATGGTCCTGCGTAATCAGATCAGGAAGGAGTGGCAGTGCGATGCGGGTGCTGACTGACAGCTCCAGAAGTGTGGTGTACCAACGTTGGCGTGGCCACACCAGAGCGAGCAGAACTATCTCTGATTTGTGCCTGCGGATCTTGAGGACAACTTTATGGACGACTGGTATTGGAGGGAAGGCACACAGTAGGTGGTTCCTCCATTGCATCATGAACACATCCAAGATTGATCCTGGGCTGTGTGCTTGGAAGGAGTCTTATGGCAAATAGGTCTACCTGGGGAAATCCCCACATCTCTACATCTGGAAGATGGAGTGGATGATGTCCATCCGGATAGACTACTCATGACTGCAGAATGAGCCTGCTGAGGTGGTTTGCGTGCTCCTGGAAGATAGGATGCCACCAGGTGAATGGAGTGGGCTACACAAAACTCCCACAGGTGGAGAGCCTCCTGACAGAGAGGGGAGGAGCAAGCTCCACCCTGCTTGTTTATGTAGAACACAGCGGTGGTGTTGTCGGTCAGCACCGCCATGCAGTGACCTTGCAATACTGTATGGAAGGGTTGTCAGACTAGTCTTATCACTCTGAGTTCCTTTATGTTAATGTGGAGCAGGATCTCGGACTGCAACCACATGCCTTGAGTCTGTAAGTGTCCTAGGTGTGCCCCCCAACTGAGATCTGACGCGTCCCTTATGAAGGTCATGGATGGTTGAGGGGTGTTGAATGGGACTCCGCAGATCATGCGAGTGTCCAACCACCATCCTAGGGTACCTAGGACTCATGGCGGTACTGTTACTACCAATTCTAGACTGTCCCAACCCGAGTGATAAGCTGTAGTGAGCCATGCCTGGAATGGTCTGAGTCTCATCCTGGTGTGCTGCACTACATAGGTGCATGCCGCCATGTGTGCCAAGAGGCTGAGGCACGTCCTCACGGTGGTCAGGGGGTATTGTCTGAGTGTCTGAATGATGTGTGACAGTGTTTGTTTGGAATCTGGGTTGTGGCAGGATGGCTTTTGCCTGAATTGAGTCCAGCACCACTCCAATGAATTCTGTTCATTGGTGGGTGACAGAGTTGATTTGTCTACAATGAGGAGGAGACTCAGCCTGTGGAAGGTCTCTCTGACTAACCGGACAGGGGACTCCACCTGCTCCCTGGAGCGCCCTTGCAGGAGCCAATCATCTAAGTAGGGATACACCTGCACCTGTCTCTTTCAGAGAGAGGCTGCGATGACTGACATATACTTGGTGAACACCCGGGGGGCTGTTGAGGGGCTGTTGATAACCCGAATGGGGGCACCATGAACTGATGATGTATGTGGTTGACAATGAATCTCAGGAAGTGTCTGTGGGATGGCCAGATGGCTATGTGGAAGTATGTGACTTTCATGTCAAGGGCAGCGTACCACTCCCCCGGATCCAGAGAAGGGATAATTGTGCTCAGGGAGACCTTGCAGAACTTTAACTTTACCATGAACTGACAGAGTCTTCGCAGGTCTAAGTTGGGTCTGAGACCCCCCTTTGCCTTGGGGATTAGGAAATAACAGGAGTAGAATTACATGCCCATTAGCTCCTGAGGAACCTCCTCCACCGCTCCCATGGCAAGGAGCGCCTCCACCTCCTGGATAAGGAGTTGATCATGAGGGGATTCCTGAAGAGGGGTGGGGGGGAGCAGAATTGGAGAGAATATCCCACTTCTACTGTGCGAAGAACCCAGCTGTCCGATGTTATATGGGACCATGCATGGTAGAAATGGGAGAGATGGTTCAAAAAACATGGGGAAGGATCCGTGGTGGTGGCTGGTACACCATCCTCAGGCATCCCTTCAAAACCCTTGCTTGGTCCCAACGATGGCTTGGTTGGGCCCTGCCTACGTCATGAAGGCCTACGTCATGAATTCCTGCCCCTCCGGTGGTAAGTATCCTGCCTAGGGCTGGGTTAGTATTGCCTCTGCTGTTGCACTGGCTGAGGCTTGAAGGGCTTTCTCTGGGTGGAGCATCCCCAGAGATTTCATGGTTGCCCTGGAGTCCTTAAGGCTGTGAAGCCTTGAATCAATCTGGTCAGAAAACAGCCCTGCACCCTCAAAGGGAAGGTGCTTCAGGATCTGCTGAACATCCAGGGGAAGCCCAGATGCTTGGAGCCAAGCTGTTCTCATGACCATCCCCGAGGCAATGGTATGTATCGCAGAGTCAGCCAAGTCAAATGGGGCCTGCAGAGATGTTCTGGCAACTGTTTTCCCCTTCTCAACTAGAGCTGAGAACTCAGTCTTTGAGTCAGTGGGAAATAACTCCTTATATTTTGACATGGAGTCCCATGAGTTAAAATTATACCTGCTGAGGATAGCTTGTTGGTTAGCTATCCTCAGCTGTAGACCCCCTGTGGCATAAATTTTCCTGCCAAAGAGGTCCATCCCGTTTGGCTTCTTTGGCCTTAGGAGCTGGTACTTGTTGACCTTGACGCTCCTTCTCATTCACTGCAGAGACCACCAGGGAGCAAGGGTGGGAGAACAAAAATTCATGGCCCTTAGAGGGAACAAAGTATTTTCTTTCCACACCCCTGGTGGTCGGTGGAATGGAGGCTGGAGTCTTCCACCAAACACTATAATTGTTGCCAATAGTCTTAATTACTGTAATGCCACTCTGGAAGGGACCTCCGGCATAACAATGTCCACCACTAGGTCCTCTGGCTCAATGACTTCCTCCACCTGTAGGCTCATATTACAGGTAATATGGCGGAATAGGTCCTGGGCCCTGTGGTCCATGGGCAGAGGACCTGAAGTTGAGGCCCCTGCCACTTCCTCATTAGTCAAAGACTAAGAAGATGCCAGTGGAGACACAGGGTCATCATGGCACACTACATGCTCAGGTTGGTCCTGGGATGCGTGTGCCAAGTGGCTCAGCGTGGGCTGACGGGACCCTGGATGAGGGTGGATCTGGGGCTGGTTCTGATGTGCACTCTGTAGTATGCAAGGGTAGTCTGGAAATAGCCACCTCTGTGATACAAGGAGTGGTTCTGTCCACTGGTGACTATGCCTGGTGATGCCCCGATATAATGGACCTAGAAACCCTGTGTCATAAACAGATAGTTAAGGGTTAATGTCTCTCTTACCTGTAAAGGGTTACGAAGCTTAGTAAACCTGGCTGATACCTGACCAGAGGACCACTGGGGGGACAAGATACTTTCAAATCTTGGTGGAGGGAAGTCTTTTGTTTGTGCTCTTTTTTGGGGGGGGAGGGGGTTGTTCGCTCTTGGGACTAAGAGGGACCAGACGTCAATCCAGGCTCTCCAAATCTTTCTGAATCAGTCTCTCAAGTTTCAAACTTGTAAGTAATAGCCAGGCAAGGCGTTTTAGTCTTATTTTTGTTTTCTCAACTGGTAAATGTTCCATTTTTGCTGAGAGCATTTTACCTCTGTTTGCTGTAACTTTGAACCTAAGGCTAGAGGGGGTACCTCTGGGCTGTATGAATCTGATTACTCTGTAAAGTATTTTCCATCCTGATTTTACAGAGATGATTTTTACTTTTCTTTCTTTAATTAAAAGCTTTCTTTTTAAGAACCTGATTGATTTTTTCTTGTTTTAAGATCCAAGGGGATTGGATCTGTGTTCACCAGGGAATTGGTAAGTCCCTCAAGGCAACCCAGGGAGGGGAAAGTTTTGTGGGGACAGAAAGTGCTCCAGACACTGAAATTCTGGATGGTGGCAGTGTACCAGATCTAAGCTAGTAATTAAGCTTAGAAGTGTCCATACAGGTCCCCACATTTGTACCCTAAAGTTCAGAGTGGGGAAGGAACCTTGACACCCTGGAAGGGGTACCCTGGGACTGATGGTAAGCCCGGGGGGTCCAGAAGGGCCATTGTGCAGCAGATGGCCATTGAGGTTGCCAGGACAAAGAAGCGTATCTCTCACACTTGTCTGACCTGTGCCTATTATGCTGTGAGTAGTAGGAGCTGTCCTCAGAGTCTGAGGATCCTGAGGGCAATGACCACAGCAGTGCTGAGGATCTCTGCGCCAGTGTTTGGTGCTGCGAGGAGGAAGTCAGAGATGGGTGCCACAACAACTGTATAGACGAATGGTGTTGGCCTTCCTGCGACTAAAACCAGTGCTGCAAGTCCGGTGCTGAGGAGTGGCTCCTATGTTCTGGTGTCATATCATGATGTCGGACAATAGAGGGTGATTGTGACTGGTGCCAATTCCGCGGTGCTGGAGATTCCGAGCAACGCGCTCCCTGGGTCTTGCTGTCATGTGCTGTGGTCAGTGTCGGGGGTGAAAAAGACTGGGAATGGTTCCATGAATGGTGTCAGTCTGGAGAGGAATATGGCCTCATCAGTGCCGGTTTGCCTCTAGATGGACCCCAGGTAAGTGGTGCCAGGGACTTGTCTCTAACAGCAGAGGGCTGAGAGAGAGTACTTTCTACCAGGTCCCTTGCAACCTTGAAAGTATCTGGGGTGGAGGGAGCTTCCAACTCCTCCACCAATTCAAGCCCTGCCAGAGAGTCACTGGTTGCTGGACTCAATGGTGCCGACTGGGTAGCTGGAGTTGACCACACAGGGTCTTGCTGTTTGGAAGTTAAGTCTTTCCTCTGGGGCAGCAAGGTCTCCCTGATGGTCTCGCTCTCTGAGGAGAGCTCCCTCTGTCGGCCTTCTTGTGGCAGTTAAGGGACACCGGAGATGTTGACCGGTCCCGGGGCGCCACACTGTGCTGCGATGCCAGGGATCTTCAGTACCAAGGATCTCTAGCACCAGAGTCCTTCCTCGTTACTGCTTCATGAACCGACACTGGGGTGCTGCCCTCCGAGCTCAAGCCCGGGACTTGGCGGTCGGGTGCCGCAGGATGGAGTGAGGCTTCCATCAGTAGTTGTTTCAAACAGAAGTCGCGTTCCTTCCTAGTCCTAGGCTTCAAAGCCTTGCAGATCTTGCAACACGAAGACTGGTGTGCCTCCCCGAGACACCTCAAGCACGAGTTGTTGTAAGGGTCACTGTTTGGCATAGTCTTCTTGAATAGACTGTAAGATTTAAATCCTTGGGCTTGAGGCATGCCCCAGAGCCCAAGGCAGGGTGAGGAGAACGATCTACTCACTGACTATACTGCTAACAATAACTAACAAGAAAATAAAGAAATATTTCAAAAAAGAAAACTAAGAATGGCTAAGGGAAGACTTGCAGGTGAGCAAGCTAACAGTTCCAGTGTCATCACAGATGGTAAGAAGAAACCAAACAGGGGTCAAGTCAGCAGGGTCATATATTGAGTGCCTTGAGGGAGCCACTCCATGGGGCTCCCTGGCTGACCCGATGGGAGCTGCTAAGGGAAAAAGCTTGAGGACCAGGCACGTGGTGGAACTGATGCGAACAATCACTCGAAGAAAAACTATTGGTGCTTTGTAAAACTCTAGTGGAAAGAGACTGGAGGCTCGGTGCCATAATAACGTTGCCCCATTGAGAATAAATTTTGACATAACAAGCATTAGGCCTGCCATAATTTGTGTTTTAGACCCATGTCTTTCCTGGCCCAGTGGGACAAAGACTTCTAATAGAGACTGTCAATGATCCTTTTAGGGACGGTAGAATGAAGAAAGCTCTGAAGCAGGATTTTCCAATCTTTCAGATTTTTCCATATGAACATTTTGCAGCTATATGCTGTTGACTTGGCAAGGACTGCCAGGGACATTACAAGACAAACTGACAGTCCTCTCCTGTGAGAGTCCTGCAACTAGTGTTCTCTAGCTAGCTACTCAGTAGATTTTGACTGTCTCTGAAGAAGGAATACATAGTTTTTGTTGCAGAAGTCTTAAAATTCTCATTCCATTTTCAGCCTCCTATCTCTATGGGCTTGTCTACACAGACATTTAGTTCACAGCAAGTGGGGATGTAAATCTACCATACACTAACCTGCTGCACATATAGGTGTCCATGTGGACCCTGCTGCTGTGCTCTATAATCTAGTCCTAACCTAGACTAGATTAAGCAGGACTAGATTAAAGCACTAGGGAATTTTTAGTGTGCCGCAGCAGGGTCCACATGTCCATCAATGATGGACCCATTGCACATACACTATGCAAGAGCTGTGCATGCTGCTCCTTTTAAAAAAGGACCCAATTGTCCAGAGAGTTTTACCTAAAGCTCTTACTCCTTGAGAGATCCATGAAGGCTTCTTAAGTCCCAAAGGTGAGAAGACTGCTTGAACTATCATCTCTGCTCCAGAAAGCTGATGGTCCACGCTGGGTTCCAGAGCTCATTTGTCACTGAGGAAGTCTCACTTCTCCACCATGAAGGAGAGCGAATCCCAGCTCTCTGTTGAATGCTTTTTTGATCTCAAGATCACTTGGTGTCACATATGGAGTATAGGCAGTGCAAGCTAGTGATCGGAAGAGGAGACAGAACAGAACTGAAGTCATGTTCAGGAGACAAGCCAGAGGCTGGAGCCAGTGGGTTCAGAAAAAGGTAGAGGCTAGAGCTGGAGTGGGAACAGGCACAGTCTTGAAGCAAGGACCAGTACAGGAAGCAGATCTGGCACAGCTGCAGGTGTAGAACTCATTGAGCAGATGCTGTGGTGTTGCTACAAGGCTTAAATGATGATCTGCTGGCTCTTCTGTCCAATCAGGGAGCACAGTCACTTAGTGAAGATTTATGGGGCCCAGCTGGTCTCACTGGGTTTCCAGGCAACTGACCAAAATCAGCTGAGTTCCTGCTATGAGGGCTTATGTATGCTTACTCTCCAATTTCCTTGATAAAGAGAATCCTCAAGAAGATTATGCAGGACACAGCCCTAATAATGACAGCCATAGCATGGCCCAGACAATTCTGGTATTCTGACCTCATGAACCTGTCAACACAGCCCTCAATCACACTTCCAATAAACACAGATGTGATCACTCAGTCGAAGGGACTAGTCCTGCATCCAGACCAGATGTGGATGCTGAAACTCATGGTCTGGATGCTGTTGTATCTTACTCATGAGCAGACTGGTTTCAAGATAAACGCTTTATGAAGAAACAGGAATTATGTACAGAGATGAGGTAACAAAACTCTACTATGTAGCAGCAGATTTCATCTGCCCTATCCTGGGCTCCTTTGTTTCTGCCCCAGCAGAAGGTGTGTTCCAGGAAACCAAAGACTGCATCTAGAGTGTACAGGAAGTGGGGCATCTCTGCAGTTCCTGGAGGACTTACTCTATAGCACATTTTCCCTTTTAAAAAATTTCCCAACAGAACTAAAACATTAATTTAAACTATCAAACTATTACAAATACAAGAAGTGACAACTCTTCTGGTTGCTTAAATATAGCACTAATATTTCTCGATCAGTCTCTTAGGGCATTTCAGCAATCTCCCTGATCTGTATTGCAAACCTTTAGGCAAATCCTTGTCTGTAACAGACTGTTTAGGTTTATGGTAAATAACAGGATCAGCTGTATGTTTTTAACTTGTATGTTTGCTCTCACTTCATTTGTCTTGGTCAAGTTGTTGAGTATCTTGAGCAGATGCTTACGATTCTTTTGTAAGGTTTTTTGTTTTCATCTGTGATCACTGATTATGATGATCAGTGCAGCACTGACTGGTCAGTGCCCATGATAAGTTCTCAATGAGTCTTTATATTTAAATTGTGGAAGAGGTCTTGCTCCTTTTATTGTAATATTTTGTCTGATTGTACTTTCCTAGTCTTTTCTTTACTATCAGAGACTCATTATTCATCTATTGTTTTTGTCCCGTATCTAGTCATTGAGTATTTATATGTCTGTAGAGGAGTTCAGAAGGTGACTTCCCACATTGCAGCGGTGTTGCTCTATATTTGAATAGTGCTAAATATGACCACCTCTTCCATCCATTGCCTTTTTGAGCATGTTCTTTACTATACATACTTCACGTTCAGCTAATCCATTGGCTTGGGGAATGGGCTCTAGATGTCATACATTTTAGCAAAATCCAAGGATTCCCTATTCTGTGGTCCATTGTCAGTTATTACTAGTTTTTGAATTCCATGATATACAAATACAGATTTAATGTGCCTGACAACTGTTGATGCTGTGGTATCTTCAAGGGTGATGACTATTTGGAAACTGGTATAATAGTCCATTACAGCCAGATGATTGTGTCCTTCCTAAGCTGAACATGTCAGTTCCAACTTTTTCCCAAGGAATTGTGAATTGTTTGTGCGATATCATTGGTTCTTTCTGCTGGGAATTGCAGTACTTCTGACATGATCCACACGTGCTCACCATTTCTTCAATGTCACTATTCATCTGTGGCCAGAATACAAATTCTCTAGCTCTTCTTTTTGATTTAGTCATTCCCAGGTGCTCTTCATGTATTCATTCCAATATTTTCCTTCTCATCACTGTGGGAACCACAGTCTGTGTTCCTTTCAAGAACACGCTTGAAATAGGTAAACGTTCATTTTTATAATGAACATGCAAATGAGATTTTTCTCCCTCCTTATCACTTTTATCACCACGTGCAGCATTTCATCTTTAGCTGTTTCTGTCTCCAGTTCATCCCACATGCCTAGAGATACAGAACATGGCATTTTTTATCACGTTCACATGTATGTTTCCTGCTTGTTCCAGATCATCAGGCTGTGATTTGTCAGGTAGAGCATGTGCTCTTGACAGTATGCCTGCCATTAATAAGTAGTATCCATGTTGGAACTCCAGAATCATATAATATTTCTGTATTTTCAGAAGTAGTCATTGTATCCTTGATGATGCTTCTCCAAGTCCTTTTTTGAGTATTGCAATCAGTGGTTGTGATCAGCTTCTTCTTTGAAGCTACCACCAGAGAGAAAGTCATGGAATCTTGTACATCCATGCACCAGACCTAGTGTATCTTTCTCAAATTGTGCATAAATCTGCTCTGTGGCTGTCATAGCCCTAGATGCATTTGAGACTGGCAACCAATCCATTCCATGACACTGTAATAGTACTGTTCCCAGCCCTCCTTTCAAAGTGTTTGTGGAGAGAGTGATGTCTTTTAATGGGTCAAAAAATTGCACCCTGGAGCTAATAGAACGTGCTTTAAATCATTGAACTTTATTCCATGCTCTGGCATCCATGCCCATTCGGTGACTTTGTGGAAGAGGTGTCTAAAGTGAGTTGTGCAAGCTCACTATTTAAGTCTGAACTTGCTGACATAGTTCAACATGCCTAGCAGCTTTTGAATTCCCTTTTTATTTTCAGGTATCTGCATGATCAGTCTTGCTTGACTCTCTCTAATTCATCAGGCAAGATTCCCTTGGAGGTAGTCTTTCTCCCAAGTATGTTATTTCCTTTGTTTGAAATTGACATTTGGACTTACTCAGTTTAAGATTATTAGCGCTTGCAATTTCCAGTACTCTTAATGTTCAATGGTCGTGCTGCCCCAAATTATTACGTCATCATTATGTCATGCATCTGACGAAGTGGGTTTTAGCCCATGAAAGCTTACACACAAATAAATTTGTTAGTCTCTAAGGTGCCACAAGTACTCCTTGTTGTTCATGTCATCAGTGTACAATTTAACACCTGTTTGACCCTCTTGCATGTGGTTTATTGTAAGGTAAAATAGTTCTGGAACTTAACATATTCCAAAAACAGTCTTAGGAAGCAGTGTCTGCCAAGTGGTGTGTTGAAAGTGTAGATTTTGGTGTCCTCAGTGTCCAAGGAGATCTGTCAAAATCCAGGTGATGCATCTAGTTTGCTGAAGAATTTGTCTTCTGTTGTTTCAGACAACAGTTCACTTCTTGGGGTCTCTCTTTATGTTTTTGTTCAGCTTCTTACTGTCCATACACAGCTATGGTCCCACTTTTTTCTCTACGGTTACTAAGTGAACCCAACTGTTGGTTCTTCTATTATCCAGATGATATCATTTGTTGTGGTGTTTTGCAGTCCTTCTTCTAGCCTCTTTCTTAAGGCTTGTTGAACTTTTCATGTAGCATGAACCACATGTTTTACATCTTCTCTAAACTGTATCTTGTATGTTAGTTGGAAGCATCCATTTCCTGTGACTATATCTTCATATGATGCTATTAATACTTGCTTATCTGGTTCTATATTGTCTGTCTTTCTATGGGTATACATCCTCTTAACTTAAAGACCAAACACTTCATGTATGTAGACCCAAGTCTGATTGCTTGCCTCTGTTTAGTACCCCAAACTCTGTTTTCTTCTTAAAGTGCTTGCCTTAGCGGTATCCGTAAGGTTGGCTGTGGTGCATCCTAGAGTGCTGTGCTCATGTACTGGAATATTAGGCGCTGCCGGCCCTACCCCCTCTGAGTTCCTTCTTACCACCTCTGATGGTTTGTTGGAGCACCTCGTCTTGCATTGCAAGAGCGTTAGTGGTTCTTTACAACCATTGTCTATCTTCTTTATATATGGTTTGTAGGTACTTACTTAGCCATTAAGTTAAATGTTAGGTTAGTTTGGTAGTTAGAGTCCCGGCATGGACTTCGCAGTGGAGTGGGTATGCCCTGTTCCCCCAGCTTTAAACTATGCTTGTCATGCACCAGGCTGATGCATATTAGTGACCCTCACGACAGCTGCTTGAAGTGCTTGGGGGAGTCCCATATAAAGGACAAGTACAAGATTTGTAAGAACTTTCACCCTAGAACCCAGAAGGAGCGGGATATTCGCTTGAGGGTCCTCCTCGTGGAGGCTGTGCTTTGTCCTGCATCGGAGCCCTCCTGCTTGGCCTCCACTCCTAGCACCTTGGCAAAGGTACAGAATGCACTACCAACATCTGGCTCCATCCAGCACCATTCCACCTTGCTGATGCCTAAGAAATGGCAAAAGAAGAATGGCTCCCCGGTACCAGAGGGGAAGGAGGCTTCAGGCAAAGGACCTATGTCAGCATGTGACCAAAGCAGAGCTTCATGGAGGTACCACAGCAGTCGGACCCTCTAGCCCAGCCAGGGATCCAACTCTAACTCCTGGATGTGGCAGCAGACCCCAGCTTCTCCTAAGGCTTTCGTTCCCTGAAGTGGCCCTGGTGACTAAAGAGCAAGAAGGCCAGCTGGCACCGCAGATGCTGCACCAGGGTCAGACTCAAAGACTCCTACATCCAAGGGCAAGTTGATCATGGTACCGCCCCATAGGGCAGTGGAGTATTCTCGATCCCTGGATGGCAGATGTAGATTCCCATTGCCTCGGCCTAGGACCCCAGCACTGCAACCTCGGTCTCTGGTCAGAAGACACTGGTCCCTGACGCTGTGCTCACCCCCTATGAGGTGTGGGACACCGGAGTGGAGACATAGCTCCCCATTCCTTGGTCTTGACCCTCTTGCATCTGGTTTATTGTAAGATAAAATAATTCTGGAACTTAACATATTCCAAAAACAGTCTTAGGAAGCAGTGTCTGCCAAGTGGTGTGTTGAAAGTGTAGATTTTGGTGTCCTCAGTGTCTAAGGAGATCTGTCAAAATCCAGGTGATGCATCTAGTTTGCTGAAGAATTTGTCTTCTGTTGTTTCAGACAACAGTTCACTTTTCCTGCCAGAGATCACCACAGAGCAGGTTAGCATTGCATAGATGGTCTCCCAGGCGTTGGTCTTCACTGGGGAGGAATCGCTTCTAGACGTGGCACCGGTCTCCACCTCTCTAGTACCATTCATCCGGCAGGCACCGATCGTTGCCAGGCACTGATAGGGATTAGTCGACAGACTCGGGCCTCCACAGCACCGCCATGGTTACCAGAGGAGCAATGGTCCAAGTTGGAGCAGGAGCTCAGTCCCTTGCCAAGGAAGGGTGAATCACTGCTAACCCGCGAGACTGACACGGCATCTACAGCAGTGGTAGTGTGGCAGCAGGGACAGTGGCCCACTCAATGGCCATACTGGAATCTGTGGGGCATGCCCATGATGCTGGTCCTGTATTCCTACCATTCCTCCTTGGCCTCCTCGGACAAACTGCCCCGGGCACCGAATTCAACGCAGGGGCAGCACAGCAGGCTCCAACATCTAAGGAGCCATCCCTGGAGAGGGAAGGGAAACCTACCCTTCCCCCTGTGGGGCAGTTGTCATCATTGTCTTCGTCTCCGGACAAAGTGGTGGCCAGCCCTCCCAAATGGGCAGTCCCCTCCACGACTTCAAGGAACACCAGCCCTACGTTAAAAGGATGGCTACCAGTTTGAACTTGGAGACTGAGGAGTTGGCCGAGGAGTCCAACGTCTTTTATGTTATATTCTCCACATGTCATGTCTCAGGAAGTAACTGTTCCTCAAAAAGCCTTACAATCACCTTTTAGTGTGACCATCTGAATTGCAAAATACAAACAAGCATGCCCCATTGTTGAGACCCTTCTACTTCCAGGAGCAATAAACATGTAGAATCATGGTTGAGGAACAAGCAGCCACAGCACTGAACACCATTACTATGTCAAATAATGCCCTTCATTGACACATTGATGGCATTGCAGAAAACTTCCAGAACCAAATGATAGAACATGTTCTAAGAAGAGTCAGTATTTTGCACTGCAGCTTGATGAATCAACAGCCAGCCAGCTTCTGGGTTATGTGAGCTTTGTCGGAGCAGGTATAGTCGTGGAAGAACTTTTATTTAACAGGTCCATTCTCAAACTTTGTCAGAACATGCCAAAATATGTATTTTCAGATTACAATTTTAAAAACCAGGATTAGAGATAATTATATAATTAAACTTTATGTAGTTAAATAAAGTTGCAAAACCATCTGAACTCTAGTGTCCTGAACTCTTGAATCTTGTGTCTTGCGTTGGTTTAAAAAGAAAAGTATTTGGTTGTAGGAAGCCACTTAGTTTTAAAATATCTGTAGGAGTGCCACAGTGCTAAAAAGCTTGAGAACCACAGCTCTATAGCACAGATGCTGCTTGGCTAATATCTAATAACAGATTCTGTTCATTAGCAGTGCAAAACATCTTTCCACCAGTTTTACTTGTGCTGCTAAATGGAAGAGGTTCTCCGTCTGGCCACTGGTTGCCATCCTGGACTACCTACTCACCTTAAACTGTACAAGACTCCCCAACAGCTTTTTAAGACTGCACCTGCTGTTTATCTCTGTTCATCACCCCGCAGTGGAAGACTACACCGCTTTCTTTCAACTAATAGTAGCTAGATTTCTCAACTCATTCCTGTCTACTTCCCAATCAGAGAGACCCTGCCCTCCTAAGACCTTAACATTGTTTTAACAGGATTGGTCAGACCTCTTTTTGAACATTTGGTGACCTGCTGTTTGTACCACCTCTCCATGAAGACTACCTTCCTAGTGGCCATAAAGTTGGCTGAAGGATAGGGAAGGTACAGGGTCTCAAAGCAGGACCACCTTGTACAGTATTCTATAGTATGACTTCATCTGTTATTTATTTATTTATTTATTTATTTATTTGCATTGTGGTTTGACTGTCATCTTAATTATATGATCCATCTACCAGCCTTCTTCTCCAAGCCTGATCCAAGCCTCCACTTAGGGAGAAGCTGAACTTCACATAGTGGGTATTGTCATGGGTCTTTCATACTATTGGTACAGAACAAAGTTGTTCCGGAACGTGCCTAAGATTCTTCCTATCAATTACTGACAGAATGAAGGGTGAATCAGTCTTCTCTCAATGACTGTCAAAATAGTTCTCTGACTGTATTAAACCATACTGTGTGGTGGTTTATGTAGACACACCTGGACAGGTTAGGACCCATTCCACCAAAGCTCACACAGCCTCTACTGCATCACTGCAAAGTTACAAAGAGAATTGCAAAGGAGCTACTTGGAGTTCAATTAGCAGCTTCATTCAGCATTATCATAGAAGATTAGGGTTGGAAGAGACCTCACATGGTCATCCTGCTCAAAGCATTATAGTTAGTATAAGCTATAGATCCATTGTCCTTTTTGACAGAGCTGTCCTGCAGTCATCATTTCAGAAGAATCTGAGCTCTAACATCCAGGATAATGAGTTACTGCTTCTGAGTCACCAGAAGTGGAATATACATGGATGGTCTCTCAAAGATGAAAGAAAGTTACATACCCTACAGTAATTGTAAGATGTATTGTTCACATATATTTCACAACCTGCCTTCCATCCCTGTTTCTGTGGAGTCATTGTCACTGTGAATTCTGTTCTGGGGAAAGAACTGAAGAGTGGCTGCAGCCGCTTCACCCTGTCCTTTAGAACCTAGGCTACAAAGTGCTATAAATCATACAGGGCACAGGCGCAGCTCCAATGGACACTACTATTCAGAAGATTCTGATCTCATGTGCATGGGGCACATGTGCACCAGAGATGTCAACATGTAGTCCAACATTTCAAAGAAGAATAATTACTGGAGCTTAAGTAAACATTCTTTCTTCTCAAGGATCTCTGTGCATTTGCAGACTTGGTGCCACTAGAGGCAAGCTCACGGAACCTCTGATGAAGTCAGAATCTTTTGAAGCTAATGACTTGAGGCATCTGACATCTGAGGCTGTGAGTGCAGTCTCTAATCACTTCTGTTCCTTCTTTTCTACAGTGAAGAATGTTAGGAACCCACTCTCTTAGATCTGCCTAGCAGACACTCTTAGTACCTTACTTTCTTTAGAACTCGTCTGGATACAGGTCACAGTACTACTGAGAGCATGTCTTTGACCGCTGTGTGCCCTTGCTCTGACTCCTGGCACTTTTCTCTTCCTGACCCTTATGAGGCCCGAGACAGAAAGAACTGTTCTTTGAGAGTTACTCCTGTGCATTCACACAGAGCTCTCCTCTTAGAGTATGATGCTGCAGGAGAAGGTACTGAAGCAGTTGGTGGGGGCAATACACTCTCAGATGTCAAACACTTATGTCTCCAAGGGGCATTCACGCAGGCCCACAGCTTTGGTAAAGATTCTGGTAGCCTGGTACTGGGGCTGCCAAGTGCACATGGGCAGAGGTGACTCTTGAAGAGTTACCCATCAGTAATCTCTCTCTCTCTCTCTCTCTGATAAGGAATTCCCAACACTGACTCACACCGTTCAGAAGCTCTGCTGTGAGATGCTATTTGAATTCTGCTGATTCACTGAGGCAAGTGTAGCTCATTGAGTCCACTTGGGAGAGTTGCTCTCTAGAGAGAAGCAACTGGAGTTTAGTATACTGAGATCGGTTTAGGGACCTTAGAAATAGCTAATCTTTGGTATAAAGCTTAGGCTGAGGTTTACATATTTGTTGGCATCTGCTCCAGGAAGGTGACAAAAGGTACTCTAAGAAGATGATTTCAATGGAACTATATTGATTTACACCAGTGTCAGATCTGGCCCAACAAGAGTAGGTTCTTTTTAGAGCAGGGTGGGAACTGCCCATCCAAAGTGTTGCACCTTTGAGGGTCCATACCTGTATGAGAAGTTCATGCATTAAAGTTTCACACCAACATTACTTGATTTCTTCAAGTATAGGTCCTACACATCTGTGTACTAGAGGTAAGTTGTATGCAACATCATTATAGCAGTGTAGGTCCCAGGTTATTCGAGAGGCAACATGGGTGAGGTAATATCTTTTATTGGATCAATTTCTGTGGGCAAGAGACACAAACTTTGTCTCTTTCACGCACAGAATTTGGTCCAATAAAAGATATTACCACACCCATTTTGTGTCTACTGGAGAGACAATGGCAGTTCTGAATATACTGATGTCCCTCTTAGTCTTTTTGTATCTGAAAACATGTCTAGATTCCAGTGGACCATCAAGCAAACTACCTCTAGGCATCCCTCCTCGCTTGTTGCAAAATAGCGGAAAAACATGATCCCAAGAGAACAAAATCTTCTGTAGGCCCTTCATACTGGGTCTCTGGATCAGGGAGAGTTGTTCAGTTCTCCCTGTGGTAGAGGAAATCAGTGGTAAACCTTTTTGTTACTTATCTGAACAATGAATTACCTGTGTTCTGTTGATACCCAGAGAAGATAGTTTTAACAAAATTTGCCTTCTCTGTCCTTCACAGGTAAGTCTATCAGTTCTTCTGATAGCAAACTACGAAAGCTGAGGTGTCAAAAAAAAAAAAAAAAAAAAAAGGAAAGAAAGACACTTGGCCTGTAATTGTTAATCAGTTTAAAAATAAAGTGTGAGCTACAGACTTTTAAATAAGTTTGTAAACATAACTTCTGGAATATTATTGTTTTATGCTGTGTATATTTTCATTAATGAAATTTATTATGGAATAAGCTAAAGTTCTTATACACAGGTTGTAAACAATATTACTTGGATTTGTGGCAAAGTATAGGCAGCCTTTTATAAAAGGAATTTTTAAAATATTCAGGTTTCAGTGGTAGCCATGTTAATCTGTATTACCAAAAAACATGAGGAGTCCTTGTTGCACTTTAGAGACTAACAACTAACTTATTTGGGCATAAGCTTTTGTGGGCTAGAACCCACTTCATCAGATGTATGAAGTAAAAAATACAGGAGCAGATATAAATACATCTCCCTGTATTTTATTTAAATCGGCTCCCTGTGGCTGTGGTTCGCCATTCCCAGCCCATTGGCTGGAAAAGGCAAACCACGGACACTGAGATCTGAGGGGCCCTGTGCCTGTGAACGCTCCAGGTAGACAAAACATCCAGGCTCGCTAGTGGCTTATTCTAATGGGCCAAGAGCCAAAGTTTGCCAACCCCTGAAGTATAGGGTTGGCTTATTAAAGGGTCATTTGGTTTTTGCTATTTTTACCTAGCCATCTTCGGCAGTCAGCGTATAAATAAACAGGCTAATGAACGAATATATATGGTAAACTTAATTTCCCCAATACTAATTTCTCCCTACTGTTATTTACACCATCTTGTCAATTGTCTGTAATAGGCCATTCTCCTACCACTTCAAAAGTTATTTTTCCTCCCTTGGTATCCTGCTGTTAATTGATTTAACTGGTTTGCCTGACCTAATACTGGTAAAGTACCCCCATCCTTTCATGTATTTATACCTGCTCCTGTAATTTTTACTTCATACATCTGATGAAGCCCACGAAAGCTTATGTCCAAATAAATGTGTTAGTCTCTAAGGTGCCACAAGGACTCCTTTTTTTTTTTTTTTTAAATATTCAGTTACTCTACTCTATTTACTGTTCCTCAGTCTCAAAATTGTGTTTCTATAGGCAACAACTCAAGTGACTAAACTACAAATATTTAAGTAACATACCTATTGATGAAACATTGTACTATGTAACACACACTTACTGGCCCACATTTTAAATTACTTAGAGGTCTGACAGTAGTGACCACATCTGAGATGGAATGTTCATATAATGAATGCTTTCTTTAGGGAAGAGAGACAGTGCTCATAACGAAATCTTAATATCTATATCAGATTGCATACAGATCTCCTAAAAGGATGGAGATTTGAGCAATCCATTAAGAAACTATAGAACTTATAGTTAGAGATAATCCATTCCTTGTTAAGAAGAAAGTTTATATATGGCAGTTTCGTAATGTATGGTATGTTTGAGAACAGTTTAACATCTTGGTTCATACCTTTATTCAAGAAGAATCTATCTTTGTTTCTACCCTGATATGTATAATCTATTTTGTGGTAGTAAATACACAGAAACAGTGTAAAGAACCCAATGTTTATTTGGGTAATATATTGTGGATACAAATTGTTCCCACAAGAGACTCTTTTTTGAAAATCAGAGTCAAAATGATTTCATACAAACCCTTTGATTATTGTAATATTAATATGACCTACTAAAATCAATTATGACTGTAATGTTCTATATTTCAATAGTGTAAATATGTTTATAAACAATTACAACAATTTATATTCTATTTGCCAAGAATAATATTCAATATTTATTTGTATTGGTTTCACAATTTTTTCAGGGGCAGGAGTGTTAGAGGATAAAACAGAAGCCAGTAATGACACAGTGGTATCCAAGAGAAGAGTAAGACCTTATTTTTTAAAATACAAGCTTACATGATCAATTCCTATTTCCTTTTTGATTAAAAAGCCATATGCAAGACATTTTTTCAAACTCATTTTTGAAATATTATGTCAGTTTAGCCACTGTCAACTATTTTTAGGTCCTCAAATTTTCATGTACTTGAAAAAATGATTCTTCTTTCCAAAGTTCAGTCATGCCTTTACTATTTTTTGGTAGGAGTAGTAAAAGTATTATTTGCAACTGATACACTACTGCAATGATTCAGGTGTTTTATTCTCAAGTAATCTACAAGTGAATATTAAAAACAATTGTAATATGATTTCAGTCATGTGTTTTAGTGCCCATAAGGTGAAATTAAAACTTCTGGCTGGTACGTCTATGTCTGTTTTATAAGTTTCATCATATCATAGAAATGTTGGACTGGAAGGGAGCTGAGAGGTCATCCATTCCAGACCCCTGTGGTGAGGCAGGACCAAGTAAACTTGGACCATCCCTGACAGGTGTTCATACAACCTGTTCTTAAAAACCTCCAGTTATGGAGATTTCACAACCTCACTTGGAAGCCTATTACAGAGCTTAACTGCTCTTACAGTTAGGAAAATCTTTCAAATATATACCTAGAGAGATTTTCCTTGGTGCAGATTAAGTCCGTTACTTCTTGTACTACCTTCAGTGGACATGGAGAACAGTGGATCATCCTCCTCTTTATAACACCTCTTAATGTATTTGAAAGCTTTATCAGGTCCCCCCTCAGGCCTGGTCTACACTACGCGTTTATATCGAATTTAGCAGCGTTAAACCGATTTAACCCTGCACCCGTCCACACAATGCAGCCCTTTGTATCGATATAAAGGGCTCTTAAAACCAATTTCTGTACTCCTCCCCGATGAGGGGAGTAGCACTGAAATCGGTATTGCCATGTCGGATTAGGGTTAGTGTGGTCGCAATTCGAAGGTATTGGCCTCCGGGCGGTATCCCACAGTGCACCATTGTGACTGCTCTGGAAAGCAATCTGAACTCGGATGCACTGGCCAGGTAGACCGGAAAAGCCCCGCGAACTTTTGAATTTCATTTCCTGTTTGCCCAGCATGGAGCGCTGATCAGCACGGGTGGCCATGCCGTCCCAAATCCAAAAAGAGCTCCAGCATGGACCGCATGGGAGATACTGGATCTGATTGCTGTATGGGGAGACAAGTCTGTTCTATCAGAGCTCCGTTCCAGAAGATGAAATGCCAAAGCATTTGAAAAAATCTCCAGGCTATGATAGACAGAGGCCACAGCAGGGACTCAACACAGTGCTGTGTGATAAGCATAATGGAAAGCCAAAGAATCAAATGGACGCTCATGGAGGGAGAGAGTGGGGACTGAGGACTCGAGCTATTTCACAGTTCCTGCAGTCTCCAAAAAGCATTTGCATTCTTGGCTGAGCTCTCAATGCCTGAAGGGTCAAAAACATCGTCGCCAGTGGTTCAGGGAATATGTCGTCAATTTACCCACCCCACCCCCCGCTCCCAAAGAAAAGGGAAAAAAATTTTCTCACCTCTTTTCAATGTCACCGTATGTCTACTGGATGCTGCTGGTAGACGGGGTGCTACAGCGCGAAACAGCAGCATCCTGTCCCCTCTCCTCCCTGTGGCAGACAGTATGGTACAATATGACTGATAGCCGTCCTTGTCATCATCCTGTGAGTGCTCCTGGCTGGCCTCAGTGAGGTCAGCTGGGGGCGCCTGGGCAAAAATGGAAATGACTCCCGGTCACTCCCTTCTTTAAGCTTTGTGTCCTGGAGATTCAGTCCTGGCAGATGGTGCAATAGGGCTGGTAATGGTCCTCATCATAGCAGCTGGAGGCTGAGCTCCTCTCCCCCCCCCTTAATGAGTAATGGAGATGTCCTGCCTGGAATATCGTAGCAGCTGGAGGCTGCCTCCCCCTCATTTTATCTCACTAAAAAGTCAGTGTTTCTTATTCCTGCGTTCTTTATTACTTCATCACACAAATGGGGGGATAACTGCCTCCGTTGCCCAGGAGGAGTGTGGGAGGAGGGAAACAATGGGTGGGATTGTTGTAGGGGCACCCCTTAGAATGGCATGCAGCTAATCATTTCTGTGGTATATCTGGGGCTCTGACCTGGAGCGGCTGTGCTCTCTGGTTCTCGAGTAAACTTGCTCTGTATTCTAGGCAGGACTGCCTCTATTTTTAGACAAAACATAAGAAGGGGATGACCTGGGAAGTCATTCCCATTTTTGTCCATGAGCCCCCGGCCGACCTCAGCGAGGCCAGCCAGGAGCACCCATGACAGCAGTGGACGGTACAATATGACTGGTAACCATCATTGCCAATTTCTAAAGCAGCAGATGGTGCAATAGGGCTGGTAACCCTCTCTGCTACCTTGCAAAGGCAAATGAATGCTGCTGTGTAGCACTGCAGTACCGCGTTTGTCAGCAGCATCCAGTACACATACAGTGACAAAAGGCTAAACGGGGTCCATGGTTACTATGCTATGGCATCTGCCAGGGCAATCCAGAGAAAAAGGGCACAAAATGATTGCCTGCAGTTGCTTTCACGGAGGAAGGATTGAGTGACGACATTTACCCAGAATCACCCACAACACTGTTTTTGCTCCATCATGCATTGTGATCTCAACCCAGAATTCCAATGGGTGGGGGAGACTGCGGGAACTATGGGATAGCTACCCACAGTGCAACGCTCCGGAAATCGACACTAGCCTCGGTACATGGACGCACAGCACCGAATTAATGTGCTTAGTGTGGCCACGTGCACTCAACTTTGTACAATCTGTTTTAAAAAACTGGTTTCTGTAAAATCGGAATAATCTCATAGTGTAGACATACCTTCAGTTTTCTTTTCTCAAAAAGAAACATGCCCAATGTTTTTAACCTTTCCTCTAGGTTAGGTTTTCTAAGCCTTATCATTTTTGTTGCTCTTCTCTAGACTCTTCAGTTTGTCCACATCTTTCCTAAAGTGTAGTGTTCAGAATTGGACTCAGTACTCCAGCTGAGCCTCACCAGTGCCAAGTAGAGCAGGACAGTTGCCTCCCGTGTATTAGATACAAGATGCATGTTCATACACCCCCAGGGCCGGCGCTTTCATTAGGCCACCCTAGGCGGTCGCCTAGGGTGCCAGTATTCGGGGGGTGGCATTTTGTGTGCTCCCCATGAGGCGCACGGGAGCTTCCGGTTCCGCTCCTGTTGCCCCGCCGAAGAAGGACCTTCTGCCTACGTGCCGCGGAAAACAGCGGCAGGCAACTGAGCAGCTCAATGACTGCTGCTGTCACCTGCGGCATTTCGGTGGAGGGTCTTTCTTCGGCGGCGCAATGGGAGTGGAACCGGAAGCTACCGCGCACCCCGTGGGGAGCACACAAAATGCCGCCTCCCCAAATTCTGCCTAAGGCGCCAGAAACTCTGGTGCCACTCCTGTACACCCCAGAATATTAGCCTGTTCCACAACTGCATCAGGTTGTTGACTCATTCAGTTTGTGATCCACTGTAACCCTCAGATCCTTTTCAGTAGTATTACATCATAGCCATTTATTCCCCATTTTGTAGTTGTGCATTTGATTTTCCTTCCTAACTTTCCACTTGTCTTATTGATTTCAGACCAATTTTCTAATTTGTCAAGCTCCTTTTGAATTCTAATCCTCTCTTCCAACCACTCCCACCGTCGTGTTATTTGCATATTTATAAGAATACTCTCTATTCTGTTGTCCATGTCATTAATGAAAATATTGACTAGCACTAACCCCTGCTGGACTCCACTAGATAAAACCTCTCAGCAAACTATTGATATCTATTCAGAGTACAGAGTTTCAACCAATTGTGCAACCACATTACAATAATTTCATCTAGACCACATCTGTACTCCCTTGTTGGTTTATTATTATTCACCCCTCTGAGTTACATATGAATGTGTTCTAACAACTGGGATATAAAGTTCCTTATTTATGTATATATATGCATGTTAAAATTGGTTATACTATGTGTTACAGGTTGCCTTTCTAGCATTTGATAAGTCTTTACTAAATGCTAGAAAAACAAATCCCTAACAGTTCAAAGCAAAACACTGAAAAAAATTGAACAATGCCCTATGCATGTGCCCTGCCTTCTTGCTACAAGCCCCACAACGAAGGCCTCCAAAGCCTCAGATCTGAGGCTAGTAATAGTGGAAAACTCCACTAGGTAAGTCAAATATAGATGGAGGTGTTTTTTTTTTTTTTAAAGATCTAGAGTAAATTTTAGAGACACTAGAACACACAGGAACTCTCCTGTGCCTGTTAGTGAGCCCTGATAATTCTCAGACAGACAATCGGATGTTTAAAGGCTAGATTTTTGAGAGAGTTGAACTCCCATTTAGGTTATGGCTAGACTAGGAAAATAAATTGTGTTTAAAAATACGTTAACTAACATGTTTTAACTATTTTCTTAATCTAGCTAGGACTTGAACCTGTGAGTTATTAACATTTTCAAAAGAACTTAGTGCCCAATCTTCCAGTCTTTTGGAAATCTGGTCCCTTATTTTGGTGTCTATGGGTATGTCTACCTGCAGTTGGAGGTGTGATTGCCATGCGTATAGTCATACCTGAGGTAGCTCTAATCTAGCTACCACAGTTACCACTAATAGTGAAGTGGTAGCAGCATGGGCCAGCTACCCAAGTAAGTATTCAGGGCTCTGAGCAGGCTTCTATAGATTACACTGAAGCATCTGCTCCTGTGGTTTCACTTCTATCGGTACCTCAGATAGCTAGGGTATGCCTATCTGTGCTGCGATAACACACTCCAACTGCAGGGTAGACACACTCACAGACACCAAAATAAGTGGCCAGATTTCCAAAAGACCAGAAGTTTGAGAGCTGAGCTCTCTCAATATTATGGTTGTAAATGCAAGTGGTGAATTCTTTGGAAAATATATCTTTTAGTTTTCATTGTGTACAAGTCGTGTTGCCATATTTAATTGTATTTATTTATTATGTAGATTATATGAACTAATTAAAAGTGCACCCACCCAAAGCTCCAAGTGCCTTATCATATAAAATCATTGCTAGTAAAGTTTCCAGATGACACAGACATTGGTGGAGTGGTAAATAATGATGGGTTCAGCTCAGTTATACAGATCTATCTTGATCGCTTGGAAAGGTGGGCTTTTTTGAACAATGTGTGTTTTAATGCATCAAAATGCAAGGTCATACATTTATGAGGAGATAATATAGATCAGGCTTAAAGATGGAAGACAGAATCCTGGAATACAGTGACATTGAAAAGCACTTAGGAGTAACAGATAACCACCTGAACCTGAGATCCCAGAGTGAATGTCATCTTTGTTCGTGTAAGCAGGAAAATACCAAGTAGGAGGCAGTGTCAGGATCCAAACAAAGGTAGTCAGGGTCAACAGTCAGAACAGGGACACACCCGAGGGTAGGAGCAGCAGAGGAGTTCATAGGTTCCAGGCCAGGATCAGATTCCAAGCCAGGTTTCCGGATCCAAGTCAAGAGGCAAAGTTCAAATCTAGTCAAGGTCATAGCCAGGCATTCAAGAACAGTCATGGCAGCTACAGGAAATTCCCACTGTTTCCTGGACACTTCCTGGAATGCCCCTTGAATTTATATAGGGCAAGGAGCCAATCAGGAGTCATGAGGCTGCTGTTTGTCAAACCCTTGAGGTGGAGCTACCCATGGTCTGTGTCCACAGTGGAGAACAAATGGGTTACAGCTTCTGCTGGGTGGCAGGCAGGAGAGGTCAGATGACTGGTATCTCTGCAGGTCTGGATTCTAGATCTGCAGGGACCTTATAATGGGGAGGTGATACTATCTCTATAGATGGCATTAGCAGCATACAGTCTCCAGTTCTGGTTTCCATCCTCAGAAAAGATCTTGAAAAATTGTAAAGGGCTCAGAAAAAAATCTTCAAGAAAGATTGCAGTCTGGAAAACATGCCTTATAATGAGAGACTTCAAAGGCTCAATTTGTTTAGTATATCCAAGAGAAAGTTAAAAGGAGATTGATAAGTATGTACAGGGGGAAGAGATGGCTCTGTAGTTTAGCAGAAAAAGGCATAACATAATCCAGTGGTTAGACAGTGAAGCTAAACAAATTCAGATTAGAGGTAAGATACACATTTTTAACCAGGAGGATAACTAACCATTGGAACTTACTGAGAGATATGATATATTTTCTATTACTTTGTCTTTAAATCAAGAGTTGGTATCTTTCTAAAATATGTACTATATCTCAAACAGAAGTTATGGGCTTGATGCAGAAACTATTGGGTGAGATACTTTGGCCTGTATTATGCAGGAAGTCAGACTAAATGATCTGTGCTTAAAATCTATGAATTTAGCATATATTAAAAATACAGAAATAAAAACAGCAGCCTCCCCAAAAACCAGAAGAAAAATTCTACTCCATCATCAGATACTCATTTTCAATGCATACATTTTGGTCCTCAGCTCACCCTTTTCTCTTCAAGAGAGACAGGCCTTGCAGAGTAACAGATCTGATCAATCTCTCTCTCTCTCCCATTTTGGCAGAATGTAGAAGACAACTTATAGTTATGTACTTCTGGATGTAGATGTGCTAGAAAAAAATAATTAATTTTGCTAAAATGTTTTATAATACCAAGAATATGGAAACAGTTAAGTCTCCTTTCTTTTAGACAACATAACTAGAGCTTGAGTAAATCCCTCATTAATTTCATAATCAAATAAGTCACTTCATTTTTTCTGCACAAGGATACCTTTCTTGAAGATATTAAAAGTAGTGTGATATTCCTAATAACACTAGAGCCAACTTCTTGATTTCCTGTATGTTGAAACATAAGAGCCAAAATGCTGCATTTCTACTGTATGTGAGAATGCAATCACTAGACAGTACAGGGAGGTATTGGACTTGTTATGGAGCCAAGTTGTGTTAGGACTGTGGGCAATCCTGGAGAGTAGTAGGGAAGTGGCTGGTAGGACTGTCTCAAACTATACAAAAAGGGAACAGTGGATGTTGTGCACCATTCCCACTCATATCTTGTATGCATTCAATTGCTTTTTGAGGCTAAGAATTCCATTTCTCACTCTCTCACTTTTGAGCACGTTTGTCTTAATACACAGCCCATTTACTTGGAGAAATGGAGCTTATTAAACCTTGTACTGGTTAGGCTAGGAAGGGATTAATGGTCTTCCTGGAAGGCACGTACTTAAATCTGCTCTACCCTACAACTCCTGCCAGAAGTGCTAAACCTGTAAGGAAGGTTGTCTGGCTATAGTTAATAATTGGAGAAAATAGTAAATAAGAGGAAACAGACATCAGAAATGGTCACTTTGATAAAATTAGAACAGAATTCCTTTACACCTAAACAATTCTAGTTTTATAAGTTCTGGAGAGCACAGTTAGCTAGGGAAAACTGCATGTTCCTGGAGAATAAAAGTTCAGTTAATGTATTGTTCAACCATTTGAGGAGTTAGAGGGACTGTCTAAGTTTCCTTGAATTAATCAAAAACCAGGGAACAAACTGGGTTTTGTCATCCCCCCCGCTTCCCACCGCCCTTCCTGGGTCAGTCAGTAGGGGTTCTCAAACTTTTTTTGCTGGGCCCCCCTTTTTAAAATAAAATGTGATGACTTTCCCAAAAAAGTGACAACCGCCCCATACTATGCCACCCTTACTTCTGTGCTGCTTTGGTGGCAGCACTGCTTTCAGAGCTGAGTGCCTGGCCAGCAGCCGCCGCTGTTTGACCACCCGGCTCTGAAGGCAGCGTAGGTGTAAGGGTGGCAATACTAATATCCCCCTACAATAGACTTGTGACCCCCCCTTTTGGGTCAGGACCCCCTGTTTGAGAAACACTGATCTACAGACTATTCAACCACTTAGGAAGTGGGAGGGATGGTCCATGTCTCTCAGAAAAGGAAGGACCTAGATTTAGACTAGACTCTGGTGGTTCTATCCCTCTGGAATGGAGTCAGGCTTCACCAGATTCAGAGCAATGATATTTGACTGATTGCTAGTTTTCAGTAATAAGGTTTCTTTTCCAGCCTCTCTTTCTTGTAGACTTCTGGTGTTGTGGGTGTGGTTCAGCTTTTTTTGGAAGCTATATGGTCTACACTTGGCATCTGGAAGTACAGCAGCACATCATTTTTCTTTTCCTCTTTCTTTTTATTTTTCTGTTTTTTTTTCTTCTAGCGCTTTGTATGCCATAGTGAACAATTTGAAATTAACACATTTATTGAAAAAAATCTAAATAAAGAGATTAACATATAGGATCTCATGTTTGGGAACATTTTCTCTTGAAAAAAATAAACCAGAACTACTAATCACTTTACCATGGTAACATTCCTTGGCATTATGCAGAATAGCAAGAATCAGGGGATTGAGCTAGCCGGATTCCTATTTGGAGAACTCTTGGCTTAAAGGACAAATAATACTTGAACACTGACTTGATTTCATAAGATGATATACCTTGAATAAACGTAGGACTAAAAATGAAATGCAGACCCTGAGTTGCCAGCTTTAACAAACTTTCAAGCTCCATCAACATTCTCATCACTACCACCATTACTAGAAACACTGAAATTTGTCTATGTATTTATACCACAATTGCTACTATGGTATTTGTGTTCCTGACAAAATTTTGTCAGATGGATCAATACATTGCTTCTTTGGAGACTTTTAACACAAGATAGATTAATTAAAATTTTCTATTTCATTGATAGAAATGAAAATAGAAATTTTAACATAAGAGGTGGATAGTTTAGATTATCAGGTGGAGTCTAATAATGTAGGACAAAACACCCTGAATAAAGACTGGAAAAAAAACAAAGCAAACCTCCCCACCATTTAATGCAATTCTGATGGAAGTGATTTTCAAAACTAGATAAGAAGAAGAAACTTAAGAGTTCAGTGAAGTTTCTGAATTATATAATACAGGAAATGTTTATTTTTAATGTATTGTAATGTTGTAGAATTCCATTGCAGAAGCCAATCATGAGTTCAGAAGGAAATGGAGGCCCATAATAGGGCATCAGTGGAGTTATCCTTATGTATGCTATTCAGCAGTTTACTTATGCTAGAAATATTATTTTATTTACATTATCATAGTCTAGGAGTTCTAATCATGGACCAGGACTCTGTTGTGCTAGGTGTTGTACAAACCCAACAAAAAGACAGATGCTGTGACAAGAGACCACAGATCAATATAGACAGATGAGGGAGTACATGGAAACAATGAAACAGTATTGGTCAGTAAGATAGGTAGGGTTCTCAGCATACCAGCACCCTTACCGTTATCATTTTTTTGTAAGCATCTTGGCTGTGGAGAATTTTGAGGAAAGATAAGAAGTTAGTTTTGTGGATATTTATGGGGAGCAGCATGGGAGAAAGCATGAAGATGGTTATTTGTGTATTTAACAAGTGAGTGGTACAGAATGAGAGACAATGGTAGGGTGGAGATAGGTGGTGAAGGACCTTGAAAGTGAAGTTAAGTAGTTTATGTTTGATACAATAGTGAAGAGAGGAGCAAGTGGAGGGATGCAAAGAGGGGTGTGTGTGACATGGTCAAAGCAACAGACTAAAAAAATTGTCTTTGCAGCTGCATTCTTAATGGCTATGCGCAGGGCATTTGTCAAGGCCAGAGAAAAGAATGATGCAGTAATCAAGATGTGAGATGAAAATTTAGATGAGAGTTGGTTGTTTGGATGGATGAGAGGCTGAATCTCAGAGGTACTGTGCAAATAGAATCAGCAAGACTTAGACACAGTCTGGATGTGAGGTCCTACAGAGAGTTCAGAATTGAAGATGATGTCCAAGTTATGAGCTGAGTTATGGTGGTGTTGTCTACAGTCATTGAGAAAGGATGTAGTAGAGATGGCTTGGGGAAGAGGAGAGATTAAGCGCTCTGTTCTAGCCATTTTGAGTTTGAATTGATGGCTAGACATCCACAAGGAAATGGCAGAGAGACAGGCCAAGATTTTAATTTGGACAGAAGAAGACAAGTCTGAAGTAAAGAAGTACATTTGTGAATTGTCCACATAGAGGTGGTAGCTCAATTTGTGGATGAAATTACTCCAGAGATAAGGTGTATATATAGAGAAGGTTACCAGAGTTGGACAGGGTAGGGGGGAAAATGAAGGGTAAGCTGAAGGAGGAATTAGAGTGGTAGGAGGAGAACCAGGAGAGGACATTGTTATGGAAGCTAAGGGAGGACAAGATTTCAAGAAAAGCATGATTAATGGTGTTTGAAGGCAGCTCACAGGTCAATGAGGATGAGATGGAGCCCGGTTCTGAGCTTTGGTGAGGAAGAGGTCATTGTAGACTTTTAGGGCAGTTTCAATGGAATGAAAAGAGTTGAAATCAGATTGAAGATCCAGGATGGAATTGAAAAAGAACTCTAGACTGCAATTATTAATAGCATGTTCAATGAATTTATAGGTGAAAGGGAGTCGCGATGGTCGCTGGAAAGGCAAGTGGGGTCAAAGGTATATTTTTTTAAGATGAGAGAGATTAAAGCAAGTTTGTATTGTTCATGGGAAAGAATCAGAGGCCAGATCTTCATGACTGGCTTCTTTGGCCATAAAGGTTTATTAGTGTAAATTGATTTTAGAAATCAGCTATGACCAAACATCGTAATATATCACATAATATCATTCTGTAAGAGCAGAACTTACAGGAACAGACACAAAATCCAGAGTTGGGTTTTGGGAAGCTCAGTGATCTGTGATGCAATGAATGCAGTGTTTTCTTTAAAGTTTGCTTAAATTGTATGTGAATTTGATGCTCATTAAAGTAATAGTACAAGTAGGCACTGTGAAAGATACATTACATTCTGTACAGTATCTGTCCTTAACTCCCAACCTACAGCACTGTTGCTGTCTCAGTCACAGCAGAATCTTCCTATCATGCTGAATCATGCCACATTGGTGTTTTTGACAACTATCCACTAGGGACTAGAATGCTACTATCAAACTCATTTAAAAAGTTGAACACTTATACAGTATAGACAAAAGGCTACAGCAATAGCTCACTGCAGCAACTAGGAGGGAACCTCTTAAGAGAAATCCATTATACTTATCCAAAAGTAGTATTTTTCATATTAATTGTATCTAAAATATATGTTCAAGAGATTTTTTTATTTAGGCTCCTGCAATGTGCTGCATGTAACTATAGATGCATTCTGTTCTATTTCTGTTCCTTATTAATAATATTAAATTTAATTAAAACTAAAAAATACCTTAATTTACTGTAGCTGCTACTACTCTATAATTAAAAAATGAGCAAGTTCTTGGCACTTGCTTTGAAAAAAATAAAGTTTACAAATTCTGTTGTTTGGGCAGCAAAATACTTACCAAGAACTCAGTTTAAAGTTCAGTTCTACTCTGAAAAATGATTCAGTAAATTGAGAGATTCCTTGTTTGTATCTAAAAGTTTTCTGTAACAAATGCAGTCAATTCACAGGTTTACAAAAACACTTTTCTAACAGCCAGTCCTTCAAACACAACATGAGCATAGTACCAGAGGGGTAGCTGTGTTAGTCTGGATCTGTAAAAAGCGACAAAAGCTTACACTCCAATACGTCTGTTAGTCTATAAGGTGCCACAGGACACTCTGTTGCTTTTAACATGGGCATAGAAAGTCAGGCTAGGTCATTTCTATGATCATCAAGAAATAAAAAGTTTGGCAGGTTGCTGTGTTTGGATCTCATCTTTTAAGCTTCTTTTGGTCTGGGTTCTGGCAATGGTTCTGGCCTCTCTGGCACTCTTCCTGGCACAGCCTCTCTAATACTGTTCTAGGCTCACCAGATGAGTGCTGAACCTCGCAAGACACTCCAGTAGCTTAAGCACATCCTTTCCCAGAGCTCCCCTGTTGAGGATTTTTTGTTTATATTTTACCTCTTTAGGGACATGTGATAGTTGAAACAAACAGGCATAGGCTTTGCAAAGGATTTCTGAAAACAAACACTCTTTACTTTAGACAGCACAAGAGAAAAATAGATGAGGTAAAGCAATAAATGCCTATGTGCCATTCTCTGTCTCAGTTACCTTACCACTCTTGAGCATTTTTTGGGAATTGGGTTAGCTACTCTTCACCAGCTCATGGCTTCTCCTCTGAATCAGGGAGTCTATCTGCAGTCAGCTGCCTTCAACTTTGGCTGGTCCAACAGTCAACGGAACCTGTCTCTCTCATAAAGCTGTCCCTTTTGTTCCTCTCTGTCTCTGAATCCCTCTGTGTTTTAAAAGGGCTATAACAGCATATAAGCCTCTTTATTCCTTTATTCTTTATTGGGGAAGTTCCACTGCTTGACCCCTTCTTCCCTGCAGACAAGCTAGGTCAAATTCAATCTCCAAGGCTTCAGCCATCCCATTGTTCTATAGTGCTCCCATTGGAATGGGATCCATTCAGGTTACTGACTCTCCATTGTCCCTAGTCTCGGAGAAAAGTGGCACAAGCCCTTGGTAGCAGATAGCACATACACTGAGGCATTTAGTAATACAGCAATGTCATAAAATCAACCAAAATTCATAAGCCTGTATGTAGACAGATTCTTCAAATTGTCACAGGAGTGAAAAGCAATAAATCTTTATTAGCCACTACAATAAGCAGATATGACTGACAACTCACAATAAGCAGATCTGTTGAGGAAGAAAGTATTTTTACACTGTCATCTTTCAAAGTAACTGTACTTTCAGCATTTCACTTAATTTTCCCTCATACTTCCCAACAGGAAGAAAGTCTGATGGAGTATTAAGTTTCCTCTTTGATCACTTCTGACAAATATACAAAGGATGAAATTTTCATTTTTGGCAATCTTGTCAAATTTCCCATTTGAATAGTGATAAAGGTCTGAAATTCCTTGGGAAAAAAAGATTAATAAATCATTTCTTATATGAAGGCAAAATTCAGGGGCCAAAGTAAATCGAGCAAACAAATTTGTGTAAACCACCGGTGTATTTGAGATAATTTCAGAGTTAGAATGAATATATATATATATATATATATTTGTACAAATATACATAAAAGCCAAAGGTATTTAGATTTAGTGTAGTAGTTCAGTACTTACATAAAAAGTTATCTTTTGATTTGTGTTACTTAATATGTGATCCTAAACTGATTATCCCTAAGAAGTACTGATGTTTGGAATATTATATTATCTACCAGTTATGGAAAGTGTAAAAGTAAGTTTGCATCATTTTCTTAATATATATACCCATTAAGAAAATCCTAATAATTAAAAATGTTATTATTTGTATTACAATAGGGCTCAAAAGCCCCAACTAATCTGTGAGGACCCACTGGGCTAGCCACTGTACAGACACATAGTGAGAGGCAGTCTCTAGTTATCTTATAAAAAGACAAAGCTTTTGAAAAGTCAGAAGGGAAACAAAGGCACAGAGAATGAAATTACTTGCCCAGTGTAACACACCAGGTTAGTAGCAGAGCCAGCAATAGAACCCATATTTGCTAACTTGCACTCCAGTGCCCTTTCCAAAAGAGCACAGTGTTTGCTTTCCTTTTATCATCATTAACCTGTATTTAAAAAAAAAAACCAGAGTCTTGATGAAGAACATATATTGTCTTTTTGAGATGACAATCTAATCATATCTTCAAGAATACTGTAGCATGGATTAAGCTATCATTTCTTTTTTCATATTCATACAAACAAAACATACCTTGTACTATGTAGGGTGTATTTTTAATATAAATTGTGTATATACATGCTTAGAATATGTGATATACCTGTCTTATAAATCAAACTACAAATGTCAGAGAAGAAGCCTACTAATATTTAGTATCATAATGAAAGCCTGAATCCACTTAAGGGATCTACAAAACATTACTTGGTATAATTGTTTTATTAGATTTTTAATAAACATTTTGATCAATTATTTTTCATATTTGTAATTACAAGTTTAAATTATTTTCCTGTAAAAGTTCATATAGTTACAGAATGTACTAATATATAGCAGAAAATTACTTTAAAATGTTGCAGCATATTACCACTTACAAGCCAAGTTTTATTATTTTTGTATCTCAGATAAAAGCTCAGAAAAAGCAAGTTGTCAAGAAAAATAAAAGTGTCCTAGGACAAAAAAGAAAGTAAGTTTTGGGTAGTTCTTTTTTAATGTTTTTAATGTGTAATTATATAACTTCCAGTGATTTGGTAGCACTGTGATTAGTATATCATGCTATTATGTGAGATTGCTTCTGTCATTTCTGAGAATGTGGGTGCTGGAGTAGGAAGAGCACCTACTTGCCCTCACTAACAATATCCAAGTCAATGCAAGAGCACTGCTGAAGGGAAGACATTTGGCCCTCTGTGGCCAGAAGGGTTGCAACAGCGAATCCTGAAAAAGAGATGTGTAAATCAAGGGTCATGCATTAGTGGAGAATTCAGGAGGACCATCATGAAAGAAATATAAACACTATTTTTTCAGAGCTTAGAAACATTAAGCATGAGTTCAATTGTCTCTCACAAATTCACTGCTACTTACCTTGCTAAATAAAAGTGATAATTGGCTAGATTTTCAGCAGGCTTTCATTTTTGTTCCTGCAGTTATGCAGATGCAAATAATAAAAGCAGTTTATTTGTGTGGAGGAATGATTAGGTCACTTAGATATTGAAGTACCTGATTTGTGGGTACAATAAGGTATCTATATTAGCTAAATTTAGCCTGGACAATTTTTGTGGGTTAGAGTTTGGAAATTTGGCTCATTTTGTGCCTACATTTGAGTTTTTCTGTGTATAAATAGAAATTGCTTCTCATAATACATTTCTTCTTACTGCTTACCCAAACCTTGGGACCAAAACTCTGTTAATAATACGGGATAAACAGAGGATTGTACCTATAATAAGTATTACTATCAGAAAATGAGTGAGAGAGACATGTTTTTTCACAAATCAATATGTAGCAACTATTGTAAGAAAGAACCTAGAAAAATGTTGTATGAATAAATATTATATTTTAAAATGTCCTTTAACTGTGCATCATTAGTGACTTGTATTAAATGTGTGAAAATCTTTTTCTAGGAAAAGTATGTTAAGATGCTCTCTTGAAACAACGGTTTCAGATGACTTCCTGTCAAAAGAAAATCTGCGTATGTATAAACTATCTGTTTAATTACAAGTGTCCAGTTACTTTGAATAATATTTACATACATTTAGCATCTTAACATATTTGAGATTTTGATTCCCTTTTGTGTCAAAAAGATGGTCTTTGATGAACAATAATATTTTAACATACAAGCCACATGTATACATACAGAACAAAAAACAAATTACAAGACACCTGTTGCTGCAATGTTAAATTCTCCTTAGAGTCATTGTGCACATATACATTCCACCGTAGATGTGTGTGTGTGCCTAGTGCACTCTAGTCAGAGACTTTTACCAGCAAGAGTAGTGGGTGGCACATGGATCTCTGCCATCTTTGTGCTCCAAACTGAGAATATGAAAGGGGTGTGGCTGCTGCCTCCCTCTCAGTTCCTTCTTACCATCCATGTCAAGAGATAGGGCTCCCTGTTAAGCTTTGATTTTCTTTACTTGCCAGATTTTAAAAATATATTTTACATATTTTGTTCATAGTTTTAGTGTTGTAGGTTAGTTAGATAGTTCACTCTTTGTGTTCTGGGTGTCTCTTACCATGCAGAGAACCCCAGAATTTAAAGAGTGTGCCACTTGCAGGGCAGTAACATAGGTTGAGTCATAGGTACTCAAGCTGTCTTGGAAGAGGGACATGTTAGGGACAAATGTCCATACATACCTCTTTCCCAGCAAGGATAAAGAATTTGAGGGAATTCCATATCAATATTCATTTGCTTGAGAAATCAATGCACCCCGCTTCAGATTCTGACCCTGACTATGAAGGAAGAGAGAGTGGAGTGGAGTGGAGTGCACCTCTGGTTGCTCAGGCCCCAAAACCAAAATCTGAATAAAATAGATCTTCTCCTGCAGCTTCCTCAAAACAGAGGAAGTTTCCTTCTCCATCTGAGGCTGATAGACCATCCTGGTCTTATATATTGTCCCACAAATGCAACAGATCATCTAAAAGTCCTTCGTTATTGAATTGAAGTCTGATCATAAACACCTGTGTTCACTGGTACTGTTTGACATAGCACTGTCAACTATGGTGGGGCCATCAAGACAGGTATCTTGATCATCTTCTACTCAAGCACTATCAGATGCTGTCTGTGGAGCACTTACCTCCAATTACAGTAATGTTGATGTCCCTACGTAAAAGGATAAATGGACGCAAATCAGATATTAGGAATGGCAATATACAAAAACCTGTAGGTGAACACTTCAATCTCCCTGGACACACAATAGCAGATTTAAAGGTAGCCATCCTGCAGCAAAAAAACTTCAGGACCAGACTTCAAAGAGAAACTGCTGAGCTTCAATTCATCTGCAAATTTGACACCATCAGCTCAGGATTGAACAAAGACTGTGAATGGCTAGCCAACTACAAAAGCAGTTTCTCCTCCCTTAGTGTTCACACCTCAACTGCTAGAAGAGGGCCTCATCCTCCCTGATTGAACTAACCTCATTATCTCCAGCCTGATTCTTGCTTGCATATATATACCTGCCTCTGGAAATTTCCACTACATGCATTCGACAAAGTGGGTATTCACCCACGAAAGCACATGCTCCAATACGTCTGTTAGTCTATAAGGTGCCACGGGACTTGTTGCTGCTTGTTGATGTCACAAACATTCTTTGTGACAAAAAACTTATTGTGCCTTTTTGTGCCTAATTCACTGTCTGGTATCAATGGCAGCAGTTTCATCCACATCAGCACTTTCCACACTGTCTATCTTGTCTGCTCAGTCAGCACTGTTGGCACCATCTGTAATGCTGGCCCTGTTCGTGCAATCCATATACCAGTCAGCATTTCGTCCTTTGCTATATGTTCCACCTGGACAAATAAAATCAGCTTTAACACTGGTAGTACTGCCTGTGCAGCAGCATGCCTCACCAGGGCTGAAGCATCTGCTGACACCCACTGAAGCAGCTTCTCCATTTCTTGAAGAGAGCTTCTCCTCAGATTTGAAGCATAACCAACCCATTTCTCCTGCAAGGTCTTTTAAGTCATCTTACAGATCACATTCTAGGGATACTTCTCAGACCCGTGGGATGGAATAAGGAATACTACACTTATAGGGCTATTCCAGTTTAGTGTCCACCACTGTGGGCAGTACAGAGATTGGATTTCCCACCCGTGCCATACTGGGCATGCTGGACTTTTCCCAGAGCTTCTAGATACCCTTCTGCAATGTGGTCCAGAAGAAAGTCTGCATCTCAAGCATCTATTCCTGTTAGAAAAGACCCAGTCCATCAGTCATCCCAACACTGGGATTAACTAAGGAAGAGGAACACAGGGAGAACCCACAGATCTACCTCCTCATATTTCTTCCCCTGATGAGGATGTAACCCCAGAATCATTCTCAAAGCCTCCTGAAGACTTTAAGGTCTTTCATGTTCTCATGAGGAGGGTGACCACATTTCTACATGTGCAGGCAGAAGTCATGCAGGACAATTCAACCAAACGCTTAGACATTCTTCCAGCTCTAACCCCTGTAAGAGTTGCCCTTTCCGTTTAATAAGGCTTTTTAAGAACGAGACAAAACTCTTTGGCAGATCCCAGCTTCTATATGGTTCACTGTCCAGCATGTGGAAGGGATTACCGTGTTCCTCAACAGGAATTTCACTATTTCTTCATGCATCCTGTTTCGGACTCTGGTAATAACAGTGGCTAATGAATGCTCAAGGCAGTCTCACCCTGAGGCTATCCCAAAGGACAAAGAACACAAGAGACTGGACCTGTATGGAGGGAAAGTCTATACCACCACAAGCTTGGAAATGAACATATCAAATTACTAGGCTTTGCTATTCAAATATATTTTTATGAATTGATGATCAAATGCAAAATTTGCAGACAAATTGCCTGACAAATACAAACCAGTTCATGGTCATAATGTCTGTGGGGCAACTCTCAGCCCCCACCTCTCTTCAAGTAGTCATTTGGTGCATTGGACTCTGCTTTTCATTCCATGGCTACAGCCATTTCAGTGAAATGCTTTTCAGGCTTGAAGGCCTTGGGCAGCCCAAAAGAGCTGCAAAATACAATGGAAGACCTTCTATTTGAAGCGTCTAAATTATTTTAGTTATTTTAACCAAAAAACAATGCACACATTGGAAGACTTTTATGCAACTCTCTGCTCTTCTGGGAGTTTCATCTTCAGTGATGATGAGGAAACAGTTTAAACCTCAATCAGGTTATAGATCTTTGTTTTTCCAACAAAGACCCCAGGATATCTCTAAAAGAAGATTGAAGTCTCCAAGATGACAGCCTTCAGTTTTGTTGACTGCAAGCCCTTCTCACCAGATCTCAACTTCAGTGAAGCAATTGTTCTGATGTTTTCATCAAGGACAGCACTCACACCAGGATACATTTCCTAGATTCTAATCCTATCTTTGGAAATCACCTATCTCTCTTTTACAGTGCATAGACAGAGATTATATCAGACAAGTGGGTGCTCCGCATGGTGAAGTATGGAAAAGTTATTCAGTTTACTTCCTTTCCCCAACCTAGCTTCTGTGATGCAGTAGGGACTGTCTGTGTGAGGGATGGGAGAGCCAGGGATGACTTTAGGTGAGGGACAGGACCTGAGCCTGTAATCTGAGCCAGGCAGGGGGGAGGGGACTCAGCACCTTTGCCCGGGAAGCTGGACAAGGGAAGGGGCCGGCTGGAGAGAGTTAGTTCTGTTTCGGTTTTGGGCTGGGTGGTGGAATTCAGGGAATCCCAAGATGAGGACTAAGCTTCCTGAAACCCCAGAAGGACTTGATTGAGGGGTCCTGGTTGTGCCTACAAGCTCTGCTGTAGCCTGTGTTCCTGTTGTCCAATAAACCTTCTGTTTTACTGGCTGGCTGAGAGTCACTGTGAGTCCCAGGAAGAGGGGTACAGGGCCTGACTCCCACACACTCCGTGACAACTGGTGGCAGCAGCGGGACTTACTGCACCCCATGGACAGCGCTTTCTGCAGTAAGTGACTGGGGAGCAGTAAAACGAAGGGACGATTTTAGGGGTGATTAACCCCTGAGAGTGTGTGACCAGTGAGAAGAACTTTTGCAGTAACAAGGTCCCCCAGGGGATTGCAATGAGTGGTCCCAGGGGCGGAGGAGTCTGCAGCTTGACCCTGGCAGAGAGGTGGTGACCTCAAGAAGGACTGGCACACTAGGGGTCCCCCTGGAAACCGTGGGGAGCAGTGAGCACACAGGCCTGTGAGTGATCAGCAGGAAGATGTATGCCAAGTGCCTTAAGTGTGACCTGGTGGAGCTGTGTGAGCAGAGGGGGCTGCACAGAGGGAGGCTCACCAAAGACCAGCTGATTGCCCAACTGGAGGAGGGAGATTGCTTGAATGAACTGATCCTTGTCTCTGAGGGAAGCAGCCTGGCAGATGCAGCACAGGCACCAGTGTCTGTCCCAGCTGGGAGTGGTCAGCCGGCTGCTGAGGGCTCCCTGAGACCCCCCCTTCCTATGCCTAGGGGAAGGGCAGGGAGGAGCCCAGCGAATACCAAGGGCACTGTGACACACCTGGCCAGCAGGGGATCCTCCTGGCGAAGCTCGCCGGCCAGCAGGGGATCCTCCTGGTGACGCTCAGCATCTGTGGAGCGGAAGCGGCTGGAATGGGAGAGAGAGCTAAAACTGAGAGAGCTGGAGGATCGTGAGAGACAGAGGGAACATGACCGGGAGGAAGAAGAGAGACAGCATCATCATGAGCTGAAACTGGCGAGGCTGAGGAGGAGCGGGCCCCCAGCGGTGATGAGCAAGAGGGCGCCCAGGACCACACGGAGCTTTGATAAGTGCATTCTGGCCCAGCATAAGGAGGGGGAGGACATGGATGACTTCCTGAATGCCTTTGAGAAAGCCTGCGAGCTGCACCAGGTAGATCCTGCGGACAGGCTCTGAGTTCTCATCCCCTTACTGGACTCCAAAGCCGTGGCATTGTATCGCCAACTGGAAGAGGCAGAGAAAGGGGACTACAAACTATTTAAACAGGCCCTGCTGCGCGAGTTTGGGCTGACTCCTGAGATGTACTGGGAGATGTTCCGGAGTCAGTGTAAAACCCCTGAGGTTTCATATCTGCAACTAGCCATCCATATGGAGGGATACTCCAGCAAGTGGGCAGATGGGGCCCAGACGAAGAGGGACCTGGTTAAACTGCTGGTACTAGAGCAACTATATGAGTGGTGTCCACTTGACCTGAGGCTGTGGTTGAGGGACCAAAAGACAGAGAACCCGCGACATGCAGGGCGGCTGGCTGATGAGTTTGTGAAGAGCCGGTTGGGGGGTGGCAGGGAGGAGTCCCAAAGGAACAGGCCCGCCGCTATGCAGAGAGAGTCTCATTCTGGGACCTCCCAAAGGGGGAATAGGGAGAACCTCCTCCCAAGGGGAACGCCCAGCGTCAGGGACAACCGACCGGTTCAAAGGGACCAGCGGGACATAAACTGCTATCACTGTGGCCAGAGGGGCCACATACGGTCCCAGTGCCCCAGGCTCAAGGACAGACTGAGCAGACCGACCCCACACCAGGTTAACTTGGTAGAGACCCAGCTGGACGAGGGGCAGCATTCCGAGGAAAGGGGGGTTGGCCGCATACCGCCTGCAAAGGAGGGAGGAGGGCCCCAGGTCAGCTCCTCTGGGGGGCTGGATGCTCCAGGCTCTGGGTTTTTGGTTTACAGGGTAGGCGCGGGGCTGCCCCTCCGGAAAGAGTGCCTTGTTCCCCTGGAGGTAGATGGGAGGAAGATCACTGGGTACTGGGACACGGGCGCAGAGGTGACGCTGGCCTAGCCCGACGTGGTGGCCTCAGATCGGATGGTGCCCGACACTTACCTGACCCTGATGGGCATAGGCGGGACCCCATTCAAGGTGCCCGTGGTGAGGGTACACCTGAAGTGGGGGGGCCAAGGGCCCCAAGAAAGTGGGGGTACACCCACATTTGCCCATGGAGGTGTTAATGGGGGGAGACCTGGAGGTCTGGCCAAGCAACGCCCAGGGTGCCCTGGTCGTGACCCGTAGTCAGAGTCGGTGAGGGGCACTGCGCCCTGACAATGGGAAAGGTACTTTGCCTGAGGCGCAGGACCCTAACCTGGTGGGGAGGGAACGCCCAGGGACACGGCTCAGAGAAGCTGCGGCCTCAGACCCAAGCAGTGAGAGAGAGCAGGTCCCCATCCCTGTCCCAACTGCTGAGTTCCAGGCTGAGTTGCAGAAAGATCCCTCCTTGTGGAGGCCAAGGGACCTGGCCGACCTCAGTGCGGTATAGTCCATGAGGAGAGGTTGCAAGGAGAGGTTCCTTTGGGAGAAGGGGTTCAGGTACCGAGAATGGGCTTCCCTAAGGGAAGTAGAGTCATGGGGGATCAGGAAGCAGCTGGTGGTTCCCCAGAAGTTTCAACACAAGCTCCTGTACCTGGCCCATGACATCCCTCTTGCGGGGCACCAGGGAATCCAACGCACCAGGCAGAGGCTGCTACAGAACTTTTACTGGCCTGGGGTCTTTACCCATGTCCGACAGTATTGCAAATCCTGTGACCCCTACCAGCGGGTGGGGAAGGCCCGGGACAAGGGGAAAGCGGCTTTGAGGCCTTTACCCATCATAGAAGAACCTTTCCAGAAGGTGGCGATGGACATAGTGGGACCTCTCAGCAAGACAACCCGGTTGGGGAAGAAATACATTCTGGTGGTGGTAGATTTCGCCACTCGCTACCCCGAGGTGGTGACCTTGTCCTCTGTCGAAGCAGACACCGTGGCAGGTGCACTGCTGACCATTTTCAGCCAGGTAGGGTTCCCCAAGGAAGTCTTAACGGACCAGGGCTCCAACTTCATGTTGGCCCTTCTCTGGTGCTTGTGGGAGAAAGGTGGGGTCCGGCACAACTGGGCCTCCACGTATCACCCCCAGTCCAACGGGCTGGTGGAAAGGTTCAATGGGACACTAAAGATGATGCTAAAAACATTTATGAACCAGCAACCGCAGGACTGGGACAAGTACTTACCTCACCAGCTGTTCGCGTACAGGGAGGTACCCCAGGAATCCACCGGGTTTTCGCCTTTCGAACTATTGTATGGAAGGCGGGTAAGGGGGCCCCTGGACCTGAAGAGAGACAAATGGGAGGGGAAGGCCACTCCCGATGGAGAGTCAGTGGTAGAGTATGTCCCGACCTTCCGGGAAAGACTTGCCGAGCACATGGGCCTAGCCAGGGAGAATCTAGCCCGAGCCCAGAGGAAGCAGAAGGTCTGGTATGACTGCACGGCGCAGGCCTGCGCCTTCACCACCGGGGATCAGGTGATGGTTCTCATCCCCGTGAGAAAGAACAAACTCCAGGCCGCCTGGGAAGGACCCTTCAAGGTTGTCAAGCAACTAAATGAGGTGAGCTATGTGGTGGAGCTGTCTAACCGGGCACATCACCGCCGGGTGTACCATGTGAATATGATGAAGCCGTACTATGACAGGGGGAATATGGTGTTGGCCGTGTGTGGACATTGGGAGGAGCAGGGAGATGACCCTTTAGTGGATCTACTCCCTGGGACAAAAGCTAGTTCTTCCCTGGAGGCAATTCTCCTTTCTGATCAGCTGACCCTGGCCCAGCACACTGAGATAAGAGGGGTGCTGCATCTATACTGACAGCTGTTTTGCAACCAGCCTGAATGCACTAATTTGACTGTTCACCGGGTGGAGACCGGGTCACTTCCTCCTATAAGATGCTCCCCTTTTCGAGTCACCGGGAAAACTGTCCAGGACCTAGAAAGAGAGGTCAGGAACATGCTAGCTTTGGGGGTGATCCAGCCATCTTCCAGCCTTTGGGCCTTGCCAGTGATGCTGGTCCCCAAAAGGGATGGGTCGATCTGGTTCTGTGTGGACTATTGAAAGCTCAATGCCATCACCGTATCTGATGCCTACCCCATGCCCAGGCCTGACAAGCTTCTAGACAAGCTGGGAGGTGCTTGGTACCTCACCTCCATGGATCTTACAAAGGGCTACTGGCAAGAGCCGCTGGACTTGGATGCCAGGCCAAAATCGGCCTTTATCACCCCTCTGGGGCACTACGAGTTTCTGACCCTGCCCTTCGGCCTCAAGGGAGTGCCAGCCACCTTCGAGGGCCTGGTGGATCAGCTACTGAGTGGTGGAGGGTTGTGGCGTGTATTGATGACATCTGCGTCTTTAGCTGAACCTGGGAGGACCACGTGTCCCAGGTTAAACAAGTGCTGGACCGACTCTGAGAGGCTGGCTTAACTGTAAAGGCTGAGAAGTGCAAGGTGGGGATGGCTGAAGTATCTTATCTGGGCCATCGGGTGGGGAGTGGCTGCCTAAAGCCGGAACCAGCCAAAGTGGAGGTGATCAGAGACTGGTCTGCTCCCCAAACCAAAAAGCAGGTCCAAGCCTTTATTGGGATGGCAGGGTACTATTGAAGGTTCGTGCCCCACTTCAGCACCATAGATGCCCCCATCACTGAGCTGTGCAAGAAGAGGAAGACAGACAAGGTGATCTGGACCAATGAGTGCCAGCAGGCTCTCCGGGCGCTGAAGGAGGCTCTGGTTAGTGGCCCAGTTCTGGCAAACCCAGACTTTGACAAGCCCTTTATGGTGTTCACCGATGCCTCAGACATGGGACTGAGGGCGGTGTTAATGCAGGAGGATGAAAAGGGGGAGAGAGACCCCATCGTGTACCTGAGCAAAACGTTACTACCCCAGGAGCAGAACTACGCGGTCATCGAGAAGAAATGTCTGGCCATGGTGTGGGCCCTTAAGAAACTAGAGCCATATCTCTTTGGGCGACACTTCACCGTGTACACCGACCACTCTCCCCTGACCTGGCTGTACCAGATGAAAGGAGCCAACGCCAAGCTCCTGAGGTGGAGCCTGCTTCTGCAGGATTATGACATGGACATGGTCCATGTGAAGGGAAGTGCCAACCTGATAGTGGATGCGTTGTCCCAGAGAGGGGGCCCTGAACTTCCCCAGGTCACTGGGCAGAGTGACCCCACTCAGTTCAGTCTCAAAGGGGGAGAGATGTGATGCAGTAGGGACTGTCTGTGAGGGGGATGGGAGAGCTGGGGATGACTTTAGGTGAGGGACAGGACCTGAGCCTGTAATCTGAGCCAGGCAGGCGCGAGGGGGGTCAGCACCTTTGCTTGGGAAGCTGACAAAGGAAGGGGCCAGCTGGAGGGAGTTAGTTCAGTTTCGGTTTTGGGCTGGGTGGTGGAATTCAGGGAATCCTAAGCTGGGGACTAAGCTTCCTGAACTCCCAGAAGGACTTGATTGAGGGGTCCTGGTTGTGCCTACAAGCTCTGCTGTAGCCTGTGTTCCTGTTGTCCAATAAACCTTCTGTTTTACTGGCTGGCTGAAAGTCACTGTGAGTCCCAGGAAGAGGGGTACAGAGCCTGACTCCCCCACACTCCGTGACACCTACCCCATCCCTTTTCAGGGACCGATCTCACAAGGCTGTTCTACTTCGAGTACAATCTCTTCTGGAATTGAGAGAAATAGAGGAAGTACCTCACCAGCACAAAGAGAAGGGCTTCTGTTCCTATTACTTTCTGATTTCTTCCCCTCACCCCCCTCCAGAAAAAGAAGTGGTCTAAGGCCTGTTTTGGATTTGAGAAATCTGAATAGATTCATCCTGAAAATAATATTTCAGGATGGTCATCCTCTCATCTGTTGTTCTTTTCCTTGGAGATTGGTATGCTTCCCTCAGTTTTTAGATCACTTTCTTTCACATAATAATTCATCTAGGTCACAGAAAATTATCTTGATTCATTGTCAGGAACACAGACTGACAGTATGCAGTGCTGCCCTTTGGTCTGTCCTCAGCCCAGAGGATGTTCACCAAATATATGTCAGTGGTAGCTGCCCATCTCCATTGTTCCAGCATTCAGTTAGTTAGTTTGAGGAACATCAAAAGAGTACATTAAAACAGCATCATCATGTCATTTGGGGCTGAAATTGAACCCAGAGAACTAATACATTTCTACTTCACCAATCCAACTAATACATTTCTACTTCACCAATCCAACTAATACATTTCATGGGGGAAGATCTCAACGCCGAGACAGTGATGGCTTACCTTGTGGCAGACAGTTTCAGTCCATAGTCATCCTTTGCAAAAACCTCAAGTCTGATCCCAGAACAACAGTACGTTCTTACCTTCAACTTTTGGAGCATATGGCCTCATGCATGTACATGACTCAGCATGCCAAACTTAACTTAAGATATCTGCAGGCCTGGCTTCAATCTGTATGCTATCCAAATAGAAACTCTCTGGTCATGATGATTTGTATACTTGCATGAATGGTCAAGACCCTGAACTGGTGGATGGCTCCCCAGAACATCTGCAAAGGGTACCTTTCTTACCACTGGAACCAACAATAACCCTTGTAACAGATATGTCCACCAGAGGGTGAGATGCTCATCTTGGACAGTGTCAAGTTCAGATGCTATCAACAACTCAGGAGGCTATGCACTATATAAATATTTTAACACTTTGATCCATCTGTTGGGCTTACAAGACATTCATCACCACTATCAGAGATCAAGTGGTTCAAGTTCCTACTGACAACACCACTACTATGTTTTATCTAAACAAGCAGGGAACCAAGAAGTGATTCACTTGTGGAACTTCTACATATGTAACAATATTTCTCTAAAGGCATTTCACCTTGCCAGGGTGAGAAATACCTTAGCAGACTCTCTCACCAGATACTTAGTAGACCATCACAAGTGGTCTGTAAAGAAGGAGAGTCTAGAATGGATTTTTCAAGAATGGGCATTCGTGGTAAAAGACCTCTTTGCAACAAACCTGAACAAACAAATGCAGGAAATTCTGCTTCAGGGCATGTCACAGCCTGGGCTCTGTAACATATGCCTTTCTTCTTCCATGATTGAGTAATAGAACGTAGGGTTGGAAGGGCACCACAAGAATCATCTAATCTAACCTCCTGCCAAGATGCAGGATTTGTTGTGTCTAAACCATCCAAGGCACATGGCTATCCAGCCTCCTTTTGAAAATCTCCAGTGAAGAAGCTTCCAAAACCTCCCTGGGAAGTCAGTTCCATTATCCTATGTTCTTATAGTTAGAACTTTTTTCCTGAGATTTAATCTAAATCTGCTATGCTGTAGTTTGAGCCCACTGCCTCTTGTCCTGTCCTCTGTGGCAAAAGAGAACAACTTTTCTTCACCTTTTTTATGGCAGTCTTTCAAGTATCTGAAGACCGCTATCATGTCCTCCCCTTAATCTCCTCTTTTACAAACTAAACATACCCAGTTCCTCCAGCCCTCATTCATGTGGCTTGCATTCCATCCCTTTGAACATCTTTGTCACTCGCCTCTGGATCCTTTCCCGTTTCTCAACATCTTTTCTATACATTGGTAACCAAAATTGGACACAGTATACTAGCTGAGGCCTAACCAGTGCTGAGTAGAGTGGTACTATCATCTCTCGTGACTTGCATGCTAAAAAGCTCCTTGTACAACCACATTGGCCTACTGTTGCCCTTCTTATCTTTCCTCTATAACAAAATAACTTGATGTTGAGCCTCTAGTATTACATCTTCTAAGTACTGCCAATCCCTTTTGACTCCTTTTCTTCCTAAATGGTCTTTTCATGGGATGTTGCCTACTATTTATCTGAGTCTGTTGAAAATGCCTTTTTTGAAGTCCAGTGTCCTTTGTTTTGTTGTTCTCATTTCCTCCTGCTGATCACAGGATCAGACACAAAGATCCTAATGGACAACATAGCCTGTATGTACTACATCGTTTGATGGGGGACGCTAGGTCACCCTCCCTATGCACAGAAGCAATGAGGTATGGAATTGGTGCATCTCTCACAATGTCTGTGGCTTACCTCCCAGGCACACAAAACCTGACAGTGGACAGTCTCAGTTGCAAATTCCCACATGACCACAAGTGGGAGATGCACCTAGCAATACTTCATGACATATTTGGATGATGGGAGGAGTGGATGTTTGCCACTCATCTGAACAAGAAAAGTCCATGCTACTGCTCCAGAGTGGGAATGGGTCAGCACTCCTTGGGTGATGCTTTTTTCATCCCCTGGAACAGGAAACTTCTCTATGCCTTTCCTCCATTTCCTCTACTGTCAACGGTCCTGCTGAAAACAAAAAGAAACAGAGCCCATGTCATTCTAATTGCTCCTACTTGGCTGAGACAGACTCGGTACCCTTATCTGTCACAACTTGCGATGTGCCCGATGATCCCACTCCCAACCATTCTGCACCTCTTCTCATAGAACAGAGGATGAACCCTGTATCCTAGCTTAGGGATTCTCTGCCTCAAGGCATGGCTCCCAGTCGGTTCCAACATTTAGAAAGCTCCTGTTCAACGGAGGTACAAGAAGTTCTGTGCACAGCAGAAAGGCCTTGACTTCACATACTTACCTGCAAAAATGGTCCAGGTTTCAGATTTGGTGCTCTTTTCAACATATTTCTCCAACATCCGTGACTCTTCCACATATCCTAGACTAAGCATTGACCCTAAAGCTCTCTCAGGATCCACTTAGCAGCTATAACAACTTTCCACCGGCCAGAAGGATATTCAGTGCTGTCACACCCAACCGCTAAAAGTAAACCTCTTCCCACAACCTTATCTTCCGATTCCCATGTGGAACCTAAACCTGGTACTGAAAGCATTGATTAGGTCTTTCGAACCTATGGCCACCTGTTCGCTGATGTACCTTTCCATGAAAATGTACTTTCTGATAGCGATTACCTTTACCACGAGAATAGGAGAGAGAGCTGTTCTGATGGCACATCCCCCCAACACGGTATTCTTCCCAGAGAAGGTTACGCTTAGGCCTCATCCAAAATTCATCTCGAAGGTGACCTCCATGTTTCATGAATCAATTAATTCACTTTTCAATCTTTTACCTTAATATTGCATACCTTGAATGTCAGGAGAGTCCTGGCCTTCTACTTGGACAGTACTAAGGCCTTCAGGAAGTCCCATAAGCTTTTCCTCTCCATTGCAGAAAGATCCAAAGGTTCAGCAATATCAGCCCAAAGGCTTTCCAAGTCGGTCTTGACTTCCATCAGTGTTTCAAGTTCACAATATGATCCCTCCAGACTCTGTTCGGATACACTACACAAGGTCAATTTCTTCACTGTCGCCTTCTTCACGAATGTCCCTATCTTGGAGATTTGTAGCACAATAACATGGGCATTGGCCCATACTTTCACAGAACACTATGCGATGATTGGGGACTCTGCTGCTGAAGCCATCTTTGGCTCCATAGTACTGCTAAGTGTAACTGACCCAACTCCGAAGTCCCAGCTCTCCAGAAGGGGTATTGCTTGGGAGTCACCTACAGTGCAGCACCCACAGGGACACTACTCGAAGAAGTTGTTACTCACCATGTGCAGTAATGATGGTTCTTTAAGATGTGTCCTGCTACGGGTGGTCCACTACCTATCCTCCTCCCTTCTACTTTGGAATTATTGTCAGTGACTCTGCAGTAGAGAAGGAACTGAGGGTCGGGGGTTAGCCCACGTGCACTAACTACCCTCCTGGAGCAGCACAAGGAAACTGCTACCGAAGTTCTCTGTTCAGTAGCGCAGGGACACAAGCACATCTATACAGTGGAGCACCCAATAGGGACACACATCTTGAAGAACCATCATTACTGCACAAGGTGAGTAAATTCTTCTTGCTACCGATGAAAACAGTGTTTTTGGTAGCAGTTACTTTTGTGGGGATAGCATCAGAGCTTCAAGCATTATCAGCAGACCCTCCCTTCACAGTATTCCACCAGGGCAAAGTCTATCTTAGGCTGCATCCTAAGTTTATACCAAAGGTTGTTTGGCATTCCACCTCAATCAAACCAACCAAACTTCTTGTTTTTGTTTTTGAAGCCTCACTCTAATAAGACGGAGGAGAGGCTTCATACCTTGGATGTCTAGAGAGCTTTATTCTTTTACTTACACATACAAAGTCGTTCAGGTAATCTCCTAGACTTTTTGTATCCTATGCTGAAAGGATTAAAGGCAACCTCTTACAGTTCAATATATATCCGACTGGATTTCTGACTATATCTAGCTAAGGTCTCTTGTCCTGTGAGGATAACTGCCCTTTCTACTAGGGTTCATTCCACTTGATCAGCCTTTTTGAACAACATACCTATGTAACCCTTCTCCCCCTCTGAGTTGGCAGCAACAAGGGCCGGGTTCAGTATCCAGGTGTTTTGTTTCTATAACACAATGCCAAACCAGCTCGAGCCCCCACCCAGTGACCTGGGAAAATCTTACACACACCCATAGGTGCCTCGAAGAGGCTATACTTCCCCTCTCGCAAGCGCAGAGTCTCAGTGTAGTAGAAAAGGTTTAATTACATGAGATAAACAACAAGCATTAAATTGGGAAAATATCTCAACTAGAATTCATAGACCAAACCGTGAGCAAAGACCCACCCCAGGAAATTGGGCCATGTCCTTTTCCCTGGGCTCTTGAGCCCAGCAACTCCCAAATCACCCACAGTCCCAAAAGACCCACAATCCAAAAATCTTTGTCCTGGTTCAGTGCAGCCCCAAAGTTCGAGAGTCTATCTGCAGACGTCCCTCCCCCCAGCATGGGTAGAAAGGGGCACCTTACGTGGTCCGGGGCCAACTGCCCTGCCTCTCCGTGGGGTTCTGCTTCCGCCTTTTCCACGAACTGTTCCGCTTTACCAGCTACTCAGCTCTGCTCCTCCAGCCATCCTCACAAACTGCTCCGCTCCGCTCCACCAGCCGCTCTGCTCCACCAGCTGTCCCATGAGCTGCTCCAGCTGTCCCTGCAAACTGCTTGGCTCCGCTCGCTCCGTGGGCCACTCCAGCCATCCCCACAAACTGCTCCACGCCACTCTTCCAGGTGCTCTGTTCTGCAGTATAGCTTCAGGCTCCCCCACTAGTTAGCATAGTACTCAGTGCTCTCAGCTCAGTAATTCCAGCTCTTTAGTGATTTCAACTCTTAATGATCTCAGCTTATAGTAGGGGAGCCCCAGTGCTAGTGCACCATTAGCCTAAAGTTAGTTCAGCTCAGTAACCTGTATCTAGATTCTTAAGGGAATAAAAAATCAACTCTGACATTCCACAGTGGAGAGAGGAGTGGGTGGAACTGGTGCTTCTGGCTCCACAAGGAGACTATACCACCAGGCACAGATACCTGTCCCCAGTCTCTCTCAATTCACTGGGTTTTGGAACCCATGTCCCTTGTCTAGCTCATCCTGACTCTGCTTACACCTGTAGTGGACATTTGCAAAGCAGCAACATGGTCATCTGCACCTACCTTCTCCAGACACTACACTTTTACTTAAACTTCCTGAGCTGATGTGAACTTTGGCAAGATGATGCAGCAGGCTCTCTTCAAATAATTAAAGTCCCACCATCCTCAAGGTAACTTTTGCTGAGTCGCTTACAGTGGAATGTGTATGTGCACAACTATTCAGAGGAGAAAAAATGGTTACATACCTGTACAGTTAGCTGTTATTCTTGGAATGTATATAGGCATAACATATCTCAATGTCCCTTCTGCTTTCCTGTTACTTTGAGTCTTTGTTGGATGTTCATGTGAAGGAATAGAAAGGGAGGCAGAGCCACAACCATTTTATGCCCTCAGCTCTATGCACAAGTGTGGGAAGGGGCACATGTGCCACCCACCAGTATGGTTGGCACAAGTCTACAACTTGATGCATAAGGCACCCATACACCTACAGTAGAATATGTATATGTTCACTACACATCTCAAAGAACAATAGTTATTGTACAGGTAAATAATTTTTAATTATTATTTTAATAGTTTTAACAGTGTGAATTACAAAACCAAGTAAAGATCTTAATAGTTAGCATCCACATCTCAATGTTTTGGAGTCAAGGACATATTCAGCATGATATAGAAATTTGTGGCAGAACAGGGAACAGAACCCATTCTCCTCGGTCCCAGTCAGGGTCTCATAGCATCTGATCATGTAATTAAAGACTGTATTGTTCATCTGTTTTTCTCACAGTGCTTTGCTGAGGTGGCTGTGCAAGAGTTGCTCCATTTTTTACAGAGAAAATAACCAAACACATAAATTTGGCTTAATCTAATTGAGAGACAATGTGGCTAAATTAGTGAGATTTGGATATGCCACAGCAGAGATTTGGGTCCTATTCCCAGCTCTGTCAGAAATTCTCTCTCAGAAATGATCACGAGCAACCTCTCAGATCATCAATTAACTCATCTAACCTCTTACGGTAATGACCTAAGTGAATATGGGCTGTGAAGGACACAATTGTTAACAATGATCACTGGAAGGGGGAGACTCAAAATCATCATGTCCTGGGTTCCCAGTCAAGTACATCTTCACCTAAGCCAAGAAGTATTTTGTCCATGTCTTGTCTTGAGCTCTGGTTTTGTGCATTTCATATGTAGGGGAACAAAGAAAAAAGAAACCAAAAACAAAGGGTTATATTAGAAAGTGTTAGGGTACTGAACTATACATGTTGTAAATTGTGCTGGATTAATTTTTTCAGATTAATAGCTTATTTGGCAAAAAAAAATAAAATAAAAAAAAACAACCCAAAACCACAACAGTTTGGTTGACTTAAAACTTTTCACAAAGTTTATGTGAATTTGCTAAATAATTCCGACCAAAAATATTTTGGTGGTGGTAGCTGTGGCTATTTCCTTATAATGTTTAGCCCATTGGTTAGGGCATTCATTGGGGATGTGGGAGACTGCCCGATGTGGAGAAGAGATTTGAAAATACTCTCCTACCTCTCAGGAGAGAACCCTTATCATAGCATTATGGAATAATTTGCAGTAGTCTCTCTTAGTCTTTCTTGTGGAAGTTCCACTTATTATTGGAGCACAGATGTGAATTTGGGTCTCCCACATCCTAGGCGAGTGCCCTAGCCACCAGGCTACAGAGTCATTCATTTGCGCTGTCTTTCTGATCCAATTACTATTCATTGCCATTATGAATGACATTGGCTGCTATACCATAGACTGATATCACCACGACCTCTTCCTCCTCCTGCTACTTTGTGAATCTAGCCCTTTAAAAATGCCTGAAATAGAACATTCCACCAAAAGCAGGGTTTTTTTTCAATTTTTCCAAAACTTTTAGCAATTTTCAGATTCAGTTTATTTAGTACTGATTTTTTCTGATTGCCAGCAAACCAAAAGGAAAAAAAGTAGGTTATTCAGCCTGTGCCGGTTCCTATTGCTCCACCTATTATGAAAGTGTCCTCTGAATAAACAAACAGTAGGAAAACTAACCTCAGAATTACAAAGACTGTTTTTCAATATGACATGAAAAGTACTACAAAGAAAGAAGAATTACAACAGCCTCATGATTATAGTGGAATCACTGTAGATGGTGTCCCAGTAGTTTGTCAACAATTTAAATCTTTTGTATCAGTTCTATACCCTATTCTGATTAAACTAAATATTCATATGCTTTCCAATGAAACAGTTAATAGACAGAACTAGGATACCAAAATAGCTTCTTGACCTAATGAAATACATTAAAGATTGCTTGGACCACTGGAAACACTTCACAGCTACTTCTATATGGTATATTATAGAGCTAAAATTTAATATCTTAGATTGACTCAGTTATATAGTTTGTGTTCTCACTGGTGCTACACCTAGAATTACAGCACATAAACATATAAGAAAAATATGTCTGGCTATGGAAGAAACTCTGCATTGCATTGTTACAGCTATAAAATAGACTGAATTGTGATTAATCTGTTATTTGCTCAGATTTACTTGTCTAGTATCCCAGGTTAGGCTAGGTACAGTCTAATATGAAAAATGCTCCAGAATATTGGCTGGAAATGTCATTTTCATAAGCACATCTACTAGAAGAATTCTCCCATCCTCAGGTATTGTTCAGATATATGGTCTAAAATGCAAAAAATAAAATTGCTGACAATTCTATACCTACTTCCCTTGAGCACACTAAATTCAGAATTCCCCATAACTTATCAGAATTAAGCTTTCAATTATTGGGAAATTCCAGGCATCTGACATTTCTTTGATTTAAAAGAGAAAAAAACATTTAGATAGGAAACATTTTGGATCCACATAACTCCTTTTCTACAATAGACTCCATGGCATTATAGTTAAGACAGATACTCTGCTTGGGCCTTTCTCAGCCCAAGAACAACGCTTCATACAAAGTAGAAAAGGAAAGGCCTTTCATCTTCTCTTTCTTCAATCCTACTAAGGTCTCTATGGGACAAAAATCTTCATTTATATGACTGGATAGTATAAGTTTTTGGCAGAATACTAGCAAACAGTACACTGTATATAATATAACATCTTGTATTTTTCAGTTTTGTAAAACAAGTTGGGATACAGATCATATGAAAGATTATATAAAAATGTATGTGTGTATCTATGTAATTATAAAGTATGTTATCCTGGTACGACTTACATGATTAGTCCAAGGAAAACACATATTAATGATTTGGAAACACATTAAAAATGTTATACCAAATGTAATGCATATCATATAAACTACACCTAATGAAAATGATGATTCAGCTACCAGCCAAAAACACTGTGGTAATATTGATGATATTCATTAAATGAGAAGAGCTGAAGAAAAGCTTTGTGAAGCTTGAAAGTTTGTCTCTTTCATCAAAAAAACCTGGTCCAATAGATGATATTACCTCACCACCTTGCCTCTCTCATATCCTGGAACCAACATGGCTACAACACTGGGATATATCAGTAATGGCAGACTTTCCATGAAAAGACATTCATGAAGCTGATACTGTTGTGCAAACATCCATGCAGGCTTTACTGCACATTTTGACCAGAGAAGTTGGTGCAATTATTGATAAAGTCATTTCTGAAGATAGTATGTAATAAGTTTAATTGAGAAGGTCTTTTCCTGGCAGCCTCTAAAGCCTCAGTAAGGTGAGATGAAATGGTCCCAGCTAGAAATTAAATTGGTTCAACTAACCTTCAACCTGAAGGTTGCATTTAATACTTTATTAGCACAACAGAACCTCTTTATAATCTTATCAAAGCTGTTTACAGAATGTCTTGCTTTAGAATAGCTTCCTGCATTGTTTTTTCTTCCAGCTTCTCTTGACAAATAAATACATTAAATAAAATGCTTTCTAATATTTTTCCCTAAAACCTACCATGTTGAAAAAATAGAATAGTTTTGCATCAAAAACTTAGTATGAATTTACCTAATTTCAAATCAATGCTCACAGTGAAAAACATTTGTGCTATACATTGGAAAGAAACAAAGCTGGTCAGAAGGAACTGGCTGAGCATTCTCATGGTAGCATTGTGTTGTGTCCATTTACGGAAAGGTGGGAGATGACCTCATGTGGCCTCCTGTCCCCATATCCCTGCTGCCTGTGGAAAAGGCTGCTTGCAGCTGCCACCATCCTATTTCTATAGGAAAGAGAAGAAAGACCACCAATGACCTGTCTCCAAAGAGCTCTGCTTTAGCAGAGCCTCTTGGCGTTGTGAGTTTTGTTGCATTTTGTATCTCCTTTCAGAGATTTTCTATCCAGAAAGTTCAAGAGGTATATTTTGTAAAGTAATGTAAGAAGTTACTTTTTATTTTTGTTTAAAAAATTTTCAGGCAAGTTTCTACCCACATCCAGTATAACAGTGCTATACAAATTGCAAGAATTTTACCTAACAAGATAATGCTTTTACTATTCTTCGCTTAATCTTGACAATTGTGTTGATTTCAAATCATTAAAGACCAAAGGATGAATTGTTCTCACACCTGAAGCCAGTAAAGTTACGCTGGATTTTCACCAGTGTCAATGATAGCGGAATTTAGCCCCATATGGTTTTATCACAGGAAACCCATTTTCTTTTCCATGTTTGGAGTAATGATTTTCCCTGTAGATTTTCTGTATCTGTTCCCCACTGTTGTTATTTATTATTCAGTCAATTAAATTTCATTAATAATGTTGCATAAATGTACATATGTATTTTAGCTAAATTATTGATTTTGTTGGTTTATTAGTTGTCTCTGAGACAGAAGTTATATTAAAAGATCTGGAACAAATTCTCAGGCATGTTGCAGACCCTTTAAAAACAACTTGTGGGTTGTATGGAAATGGAGAGGGAAAAGATTCAGGAGAAAAGGTATGAATTATACATGGTATTGCTAACTAGTTACTGGAAACATTTTTAATTTTAGTGGAATTTATGATAGTGCTTAAGAAAGACACTTTTAAATATGTTTTAATGACTATATAACATACTTCTGAAAACAATGTATACTGCCCACTTTTTGAATGCTTTATATTTAATCATAATAATGATATAAAATAAAATTGTTTAAAGATCATATTTAATACAAACCAGTTTCACTATATCCTACATTTAAAACAGAAGATATTTGAAATTAATATTCATGGTTGAAATCCCAGTCTCAGGGAGATGCATCCACTGATATCCCCATTATTAATTATACTGCAGATGTCTGCATGTGGGCAGACAAGTAGATCTCACTTGAAATACTCGTATACCTATATTTCAAATTTGGGTGTAGTATATCTAGCTAGGAGATGGCCTCTAGAGATCCACACTCTCCCTGCACGTGGTCCAGGATCACCAAACAGCTAATCCTGTATCTGCAACATACTTAATAAGTTACCTTCTTTATTCAAGGGCCCATTTAGCTAACATTTACTTTATTTCCCTTCTATTTAAGTGTAAAAAAAAAAAGCACCTAATCAGATTGTCTTTAAGTGATTGTCCACATCTATTCCATTATTGGTACACACATACAACATGTGTGCGAGAGTGCAATCTTTTTAAATAGCACTGTCTTTCAGGGCCATGTCTGTACCCTCTGGTGCTCCATATCTGAGGTCATAAAGATGAGGTGATAGCAAGTGACCTACAGTTCCTTCTTACTGCCTAGGGCTACAAGATGGAACACCTTCAGTGTCTGTATCTATGCGCAATGTGCAACTGATTTTATACGGTTAGTTCTTAATTAATGCTCTAGCTATAGTTGGTATAGTTTAAGCCCATTGGCAAAAAAGAAAAGGGAAAAAAAGAAGGGAAAAAAAAACCCTCTTCAAGTTAAGGATATGCTTAACTTGCCCCAGACCTTGCCCCAGATGTAGTGAAGTCAAAGTCTCCTAGATTCAAGACCTATCTTTCTTGGGAGGGAGCTGTTCCTATTATGAACACCCTAACTGCCTCTTCTGCCTTGGGGAAGTACTTATATCATGCAAGTTTCTCTATGCTGCTTCTTTCCCAAAAGAATCCAAAAGCAAGGGAATCCCACCTGAAGCTTTTCCTCTTTGAGAAGTACATGATGGCCTTGTTGTGTCCTGAAGGAGAGACCATCTTACTGGATCACACCAGCTCTGTGAGTTCTCCAGTAAGTCAAGTGTCTACCTCAGGCACTAGAGGTCATTTGGCACTGAGGAAGTCCCACTCTTCTATTGTGGAGTCAACCAGAGCTTCCCTACCCTCCTTCACTCAACACTGAAGAGCGAGGGTGCTTATTGGTGACCACAGATCTCCCTCTCTGGGTCCGAGCAGATTTACCTTAGGAGGCAGTTCAAGGCCCAGATTGGATACTGCTGACACTTCGACACTGAAGGGTCACCAGATTATCTTAGTGCAGCTTGGAGAAACTACTTGTGTGCCTGGTACTGACAAACAAGAATTGAAGCATCTGACACTAAAGCAACTGGAACTGAAATTTTAAATGGCAGAGCTTCCCATGCTAGCACTGAAGCTAATTGCACTAAAGAATCCAGTGTAACCTAAGCTGTCAGTCCTGGTATCACGCCTTTGGCACCTACGATGGAGCACCTAGTACTTCACTTTATGGTACCAACCTCACATCTCAGGCTGGAGGAAACACTACCTTCTCTTGTTGTGGTACTCATAACATTTGTAGTACTAGAATACCTAATGGTATTGGACTAATCAGAGTCACCATTTCTGGCCTCCTGGAAGAAACTACTCTTTGACCCCAGCCTTGATACTGATACAAAAATTTCTGGGACCCTCATGAACTCTTGAAAGATAATCTCTGCCAATGAAAGATTTATATCCCTTCTCCTCTGCCTCACTTGCCCTACTGAAGTGGAGCAGGCTAATTGCCCCATTGTCATGAAGCAGTTCACTGCTGGGACTATTGTATCAGCCCTCAAGTCACACACCAGTGGCTCTATAACTCCCAGACCTTGAAAATAAACTAGTAGACGATACTCAATCAATCACAAATAATCCACCAAGAATTCTGTTCAACAAGACATCTTCTACAAACGGGGATGTCCAAGAATAGACTTATTTGCTTCAGACCAGAACAAGAAGTGTTAGAGATTCTGCTCCAGAATGGCAGCCAATCCAGGCTCTCTGTCAGATGACTTCCTGACTTCATGGACTCTGGGACTCATGTATGCCTACCATCCCATTCCTTTGATACTGAGGGTCACGAAGAGGCTCAGATAGGACACAGCACTGGTGAGGATGATAGCACCAGCATGGCCCAAGTAATTTTAGTATTTGGGCCTGATGACCTTGTCAATGCAGCTTCCAGTCGTGGTTCTGATGCACCTGGGCATCCTAATGCAGACAAAGGGCCAAATCCTGCACCTGGACCCTACACTCCTCCATCTCACAGCCTGGATGCTGGCTGATAACCACAGACAGATCCTGCTCCACTGCAATCCAGAATTTCTAAGTTTGCACTAGAAAAGACTCAACACGGATGACATGAATAAATAGAAAAGGTTCGCTATTTAGGTGACACGAAATCATTGACCACCTTGGAAGGCTGCAGCAGCCTCCATTCTCGATTACTTGCTAGCCCATAAGCATTCAAGTCTCTCCATCAGGTCCACAAGACCATATCTGGCAGATGTCATTCTCCTGCTGAAAGCTACACAAACTTGTCACATGCAACAATGGCCAGGTTTCTCATTCACATCTTCCCATCAGTCAGGGAATCTGCCCCTGAAACCCCCCTTATGGTAGGACCACTGTATATGGTATTCCACAAGGACAAAGGGACATAAAGACCTCATTTGAATTTTTTATCTAAGGTAGTCTATGACTTTAAACTCAACTTACCAGTGTTGGAGAAAAACAGAGTTTTTTCTTTTAGGTTGGGTGCAGCAAGTTAGATATTTTATTTTTTCTAGCAATTGCATGGAGAGAGCTAAACAGGTCTCTCACAAGGTAAACAATTATAGCAAGCATTTATACCTTTGTTACATACAATAATGAGCAACAACTGCATTTGTTTATACATAGGTCATCCTGATATCTTATTTTTCTCACTTTTATTTAGACTATAGTCTATATTCCATACTTATTGAACACAAGGTCGCAACAACTTTTCACAGAGTTCTTTCCCACTTGCCTCTCACAATCCTTGCTTCTACAAATCTCGCGTTATTAGGGTTACAGCTAGCCTGAGTCTTGTTTACATAAGGAGACTGTGTGGACTTGAAATCTCCTTCACATCTGTCAAGGTTCCTTCCCCACTCTGAACTTTAGGGTACAGATGTGGGGGACATGCATGAGAAGCTCTAAGCTCAATTACCAGCTTAGATCTGGTCTGACTGCCTCCATTCACAAGCACTCCCTTCCTTGGGTAGCCTTGAGAAACTTCACCAATTTCCTGGTGAACACAGATCCAAACCCCTTGGATCTTAAAACAAGGAAATTAACCATCCTCCTTTCTTTCTCCCACCAACTCCTGGTGGATCCAGATCCAACCCACTTGGGTCTAAAAACAAGGAAAAATCAATCAGGTATTGAGAAAAAGGCTTTTAATTAAAGAAAAGAAAGGTAAAAGAAAACCCTCTGGGAGAGATTAGCATACCAGCTACTCTCACAGACAACAGGTTCAAAACACAGAGGATGTTCCCCTGGGCAAAACTTAGTACACCAATGAAAATACCCAAATACTCAATTTGATTCTACCTCTAATTGCACAAGACAGGTTACAAAGAAATAAACATAAACTTATTTATTCCTTTCTAAAACGTACTACTCTGATAAGAGGCTGGTTCCTTGATCTTTTTCACTCCGGCTGAAACTGAAAACTAACAAAGGAAAAAGTGCTCCTTCCTTTTGAAACATCTTATTCCCCCATTGGTTCCTCTGGTCAGGTGTCAGCTAGGCTAGGTGAACTTCTTAACCCTTTACAGGAAAAAGAGGCATTAACCCTTAACTATCTGTTTATGACAACATCCCTGTTAGTTTTTTTTTTTTACTTCCACACCCCCCTCTTTTGTGCTTTTAGCACAACTAACATTTTTAAATCTTTATTTGCATTAAGCCTTGGATTTAGATTTTACAGTAAAAGCTTTAACCTTAGGGGTTTTCATTGGATGCAATGACAATACATGATTAGCATGGACATGAAAGGTATTACTATTATTACGTTTTTTACAACAATAATATAATTTTAAACTAAACAACAGCAATAAAAGCAGTAACATTTTTATGGTAATAATATGATGGGGTTGTTGTACAGTTTTAGTTACAAATCGCAATACATTATTATTAGTACATAAAGTAGACACTTTGTAAGCTGTATGAAAGGCATTTTTTTAAACTTGATATATATTTTGAAGCCCTTGTAATGAATTTGCCCTTGTAATTTAAAGATTTTTTGAACCTTTGGTAATAGTGAAAGCAAATTTTGAAACCAATTAGGCACTGAAGTACTTTAATTAAAAGATATTTGAAACCTAAGGGCTGATTGTAGGATTTTATTTGCAGGCCAGTAAATAATATGATTGCCTGCAGCAGTAGTATGATTAAAATGTATATTTTGCAACGTGGTGGCTTTAACATACACACAGCTATTATTAGCTTGAAAAAGCAGGTGTTTTGTCAGGGTAGTTTTTTGTTTTATACCTTTCTAACAAACTTTGTTAAACATTGTGACAACTTTTTTTTGCTTTAATTTTTTTACACACTAAAGCTGCGGGGGTGTTAAGGGCCAAAATGTTTACTGATTTTTTATTTTAATTTAAATATTAGGTGTTATTTTAGGAGCACTAACAACAAATTGGCTAGGCATTATTAGGTGGTTTAATTTTTTAGATATTATGGTGAATAATTTAGTTTTACATGTATTTTTTTTATGGCCGCGGCAGGACTTGGTATGTGAGAGCCCACACCCCTTTTACTGGCCCATATGCTTGGAAGGAGCACTGCGAGTACTTGCACATTTATTTAGAAAAATTTTAAGTATGTTTTTATGGCCACAAATTAGATGGCATTTTTAAGGTATTTGTAAGGGCAGTAGGCCATGTCTCATGCTTGAGATTACTTTGAATGGCCATTAGCTGGTTATTCAGGAAATTTTGAATTTCTGAACATGACAGATTTTACTGCAATGCCTTTTTAGCCTTAATGATATTTAATATCATTTTTGTTAGTAACTTTTGGGTTATTGTACTAAGGGCAGAATAACATGTAATTTACCAATTTTAGCTTGCACCTGGATTAGCTGTGCTTTAGTAATAAGACCAGTGGCCTTTTTTAGTTGTCCTAATTTTTTATTGTGTTGTTGGCCCTTAAGAATATTTTAAATTGCTGCTGCACTATTTTCACCATTTTATAAATGTTTAGCTAATTTTTTTTAGAGGAAATTTGTGCCCTTTGCTAGCCAAATAACAGCTTTTTTGGAGCAATTTGGATATATGGAAGTGATTTAAAAACTAGATAGGGGCAGGGTAAATTTTACAGTTTTTAATGGGGCATTAATTATTGTTATTTTAGTACATTTTGGTGGGGGATAGCATTATATTACATTTATTATTTTAAATATGTGTAGGTACTTTCGAGAGGCATTAACATTAACAGCATAGAAAGGGGTATATTTCCCAAAGCTCATACTACTTAAGGGAAAGCCAAACTTTCCACCTTAGTGTAGGTAGGCCTGGCCTGACATAAGTAATTAAACACATGGGGGAAGGCCTCCTTCTTTGGAAGATAGTATTAGGGAGATAAATGAATCATCAGGCTGAAAATAGGACATTTGAGCTAAATAAGGTGAGTAAATAGATCAGTAGGCTAAAAAGACAATGTCTGAGCCAGCTGAGATAAGAGGGAGAATACCCAGGGAACCATTTACTAAGAACAAGATAACAATGGACAAGATCAATTAGGAATGTAGAGATGAGGTAAGGAGTATGTTGATCATGGAAAATGCATGGACAGAGCATGCTGAACAGGGATTGCTTCCTGCAAAGTAACCAAGTCAAAGTGTGATGCAATGTATAGTAAATGCAATGACATATGTAATGTATATAAAGGGACAGGGTTTCTGTGTAACTTTGGAGCTGTGATGTACTCTACATCCACCCTGCCCCCCTTCCCCCAGCATTTGAGACTGATCAATTCAGTATAGCATTGCTATGTGCCAAATAAAGATATCTGAGAGATAAGTCTGGAGATGAACTGAGTTCTTGAGAAGCTGAGTGGAAAGAGGTCTTGTAGGGAATCCCAAAACTTAGCTGTTGACAGATCTCTTGGTAGCCTCTGCAGTTTCTCTTTTGGTGTTCCAATTTCAGAAATTTGTAAAGCAGCTACTTGGAGTTCAGTCCACACCTTCATTCATCACTACTTTTTGATAGAGGGCTTCAGATCTGATGTCTGCTTTGGCAGAACTGTATTACAATCATTGTTTCATTTGACTACACCTATGAGATGTGAATTACTGCGTGTGAATCACCAGAAGTGGAATACGTGTGGATAATCACTCAAAGAAGAAAGAGCAGTTACTTACCCTACAGTAACTGTAGTTCTTTAAGGTGTGTTGTCCACATGTATTCCACAATGCACTTTCTTTCTCTGCTACTGTGTGCATGCACACCAGAAGTGGAATACATGTGGACAACAGATCTCAAAGAACTACAGTTACAGTAGAGTAAGTAACCTCTTTATGTGGGTAATCCAAAATAATATACATCAATGGAAAAACTGGCTGATTATACCATGGTAATATTTCTAAGGAAGCATGTGCTGAATACCTTATTATCATGTAATTCTATCTACTGTCTGGTAAATCTAATGTAATTTCCTACTTAAATAATGGAAGAGATGTCTAATAGAAAAATCTGCATGCAACTAGAGGATAATACAAACATGCACAATGAATGGCATAGATTTATAAAGAAAAATCAAACAAATTTGATAACTTTTTTTATCAAATTACAAAATCAGTTGTAAAAGAGAATTGATTACATATAAGATATCTGAACATTAGTTAAAACATTAAACACTGTTTCTTATAAAATCTTACTTAAAAAATTAATCCAAATTGGATTGAACATGAGTGTTCTTACATGAATTGAAAACTGTCTCAGGGATTGTAAATAAGGAGTAATGATAAACTACACAGGATCCACATCCACTGGGCTGCTAAAGTACAGAACCATAAGAGACAACAAGGAATGGTGATCTGATGGCAAATTGATAGAATCACTTATATCTTCTTATAGTTCCACTTGCAGTTACAGGCTTACCTGTTAGCAACACGGACCAGAGTTGAAAGGCAAATGTAACATCTAACATAAAGAAGTGGTGTTTTCCAACTGTATCTACTCTATTGGATTGCCACTCTTATGCCTGTGCTTCCAACCTACGACCAGGAAAGAAGTTTTCAAATATTTTGAGATATTAAGAATTTGTAATGAGTCTTAATGTCTTTTGAAGTTTCTTACTGTCATAACACAGCTCATTTCTGATTGGTCTTGGAAACAGAACTTCTTGCACTTCAATAGGCAAGCAAAAGACACCACCAATTTGGTCATCTTAATGTACCCTCTCTACATACATTGAAAAGCTTATTATGTCTTCAGATGAGGTATGATGTGGAGTTCTCAAGTGGTGCCATTACCATAGAAATGGGGTAAACAATGACACCATCAACACGTAAAAATGACCTCTTTGAAATATTTGCATTTGTTTCTGTTAATGACTCTGTATTATTTCAACCTATTGTGTCCAACCTTTAGATCCTGTCCAGTGCCGTCTTTCTGCAGTTTTCAGTTATTGTTGTCATATCTGTCAAGGACTTCGGTTACAGTATTAGCTTTGTCAAATCCTTTTAGGACCTGCCTCAAGTACTCAGCTACCAGTTCATCAAATCTGTGGAATTTGTCTCCAGCCATCATTTGTTTGATGACCATGGAATCTCTGATGTACACTGTGGTTTCTTTGTTGCATGCTCTTAGCTTATGGATGCTTTCACCTTGAGCTTCCAGATGATGTCCTAATTCAGCTTTTTCTGTTATTCTCATTGTTCCATCAGCATGCAAGAGGGACATAGACACAGACATAGACACATTGAGAGACTAAGAACAGTTACCATTGAAATATATCTGTGTCTTACTAAGGGTAGGGCTCTGCAGAAAACAATTTATGGACTGAAAGCTGCTGCAATTGTCCCTCCCTTGCGAGACTTAAATTTGGTCTTCTTGGACATATGATCAAAAGTTTTGATGCCAGATTTCTTGACTGGGCTGAAGAAGCTATGTGTCCCATGAGAATCAAGTGCGCCTCTCAAAAATCTCTTCATTTGTTCTTCACCAATATCTGTTATTTTCAGTAGATTCTCTTTACATCTGATATTACATGCAGTTCAGTAGATATATTGATAAGCACCTCTGGATGTGATTCAGGATTAAATGAATTTGTCATATTGTTGATGACATCATTTGTAAGGCAGTAATATGATCTTCATACCTCTTCAGTGCAGGCGCAAGGACTCATTTGTAGACTTTGTCTTCACTACTTCTTGTTAGGCCATTTCTTTTTCTCTTAGCTTTTGCATGTTCATAATATGAAACTGTGCATTGTCATATCTGACACTAATTCTGACCTATGCATGAGTGTCACTGAATTAAAAAGTTAGTTTCTAGACTATTTCAAAGGCTAGTACTGCATGCATAGGCAATTACAAGTTAAAACCTTCTACCAAGCAGATACTACATTATATGTACAAAAGCTTACAGATGGAGAATCATTATATTAGGAATTCATATACCTTTATAACTACCCTCCATACAGTACAAACTATGGGCATACAATCTGCTGTTACTGGTGCACAAACTTAAATGTGAGACCGATATAGCCATAAAATTTCAATTGAAAATATAGAAAATTATTATAATCACTTGTGAGATACTTTGACAATTAAGATATGCAATGTGAAAACATTTAATGTTAGTATATTGCAAAATGTTATTTGCCATTTTTGCCCTGCTAAACAGTGTCTTCATTTATAAAAAAAAAAAAAATACTTGTCCATTGAAAACCAACAAAAATCTTTTAATACATTTTCATTTGGTAGCTTTGACCAATAAACACCACATTAAGCGGTTAAAATTTACTTAAAACAGCAAAAATTGTAGTCAGAGTCATGTTGCAATGTTTCTGGAAATATGCAAAAAATATGACACTCATTTTGAGTATCATTGTTTCACTGTGCTTACAGACTTACAGTACCACTTGGAGTTCCACATGCTTCCTCATCTAAACATATATAAAATAAGCTTTCAACTGATATATGATGTAGATGTGTGTAATGTGGTACATTAAACACCAAAAATATATCCCTTTTTGGAAAAGTGCCACCTGCCTACAAGAGACTTGTCTCAATTTATAGTAACATACTCTTAAATCACAGGATCATACTCCTTCATCTTTTACTAGAAGTTATGTCTAGTGTTAGTCTTTTTTATTTGAAAAGGAAATAGTTTTGCAGGATGTTTTGTTCTCATGGGGCTCTTATTCAGTGAGATAGTGCCTGCAGCCCATTGAAGCTTTATCCCTAATACTCCATTCACTTCATAGCCTTTGGAACATTAGTTCCATGCATTGCCACTGCATTTAAGGTTACAGCCCTTCCACCTACTCCTTGCAACAGTATCCTGGTACTCCAGTCTTCTTTAGAGGCCTCTTTTTTAATTCTAAGGTTGTTTCTCAAAAAACACTGCCTTTGTTTCTCTTGGACTATGGGCTTCTTAGCTCCCCTTTGCTGGGCTTTGTTTTCTATAAGTTTTGATTTCCTGTGCAAGATAAGATGATTCTTTAGGTCAAAATGGTTTCAGAACTGGTAAGACCATATTTGTTGGCTCCTCCTCTGGGAAAAGTGTTGTGTACCTGGTTAGTACTTAAAATGATACGATATGCCTAGTGCCTTCACATAGCCTTTTATTTTAACCAAATTTTGGAAGCAAGGAATTGGGATAGGGTTGCACTGAGGCAAAAATTCTTAGTTTAGCCTCACTACATCCTTTTTTTTCTTTAGAAATTTTGTACTTCATGGGGATATGGTGTACAATTATTTGTTGATCCTTGTGGGAATTTTCCATGAGAATTTTGCAATGTCTATTTAATAAAAGCTTCAAAGAAGAACTGCTATAATAGGAAAACTTTCAGATCTATTCAGTTTTGACATAAACTGAATGTCTCTCTAAATTTTCTGTCTTAATTGTTCTTGCTAATTACAAAATCATTTGTTTGCAGACAAGGGCTTTTTCCCTTTTAGCAATTCTCCTATTCACTCTTGCAATAAAGTCATAGTGCAAGGCCAAAGGCTCTCCCCTCTGTGAGATAAATATAAATAAGCTTTCAAATGGAATCTGGAAGGATGGAGTTGCCTCCGTCCGTCAACTTCCTCTTTCCTGTTTATAGAGACTCAGTAGAACTGCTGCATGACATAGGTAGGGAGGGATTTGACTGGTTGGCTAAATATAGCTTTAAATTCTCTGGCCATATCCATGCATCTCTCCTTCCCCAACCCTCCATCAAGATAATCACTCCATACTACAGAAGATGAAAGATGGAGTCCCCCAATCTCCTCCCACCAGAGAACTATTTCTTAGGAACATAGGATTTGATCAGAGGTCTTATCTAGTCCAGTATCCTGACCATTGCTAGTGGCCTAGACCAGATGCTTCAGAGGAAGGTGTAAGAACCCTGTAGTGGTCTGATGTGGGATAATCTGCCCCCTGCATTAGGGATAGATTAAAAAGGTATTTAGGTGCCTAAAGATACAGATGCCTCTTAGTGGTGTTTATAAAAGCACATAAGTAGGTTAGCCACCTAACTCCCACCTTATCTGCTTAGGTGCTTTTGTAAATTCCTCTAGGTGCCTATATTCATCTTTAGGTACCTAAATACCTTTGTGAGTCAGGCACCAGGTCTCATCCTGATCCTGGAGATTGACTTAATCTCTGAAGCACAAAGTTTAATATCCTTTCAAAACTTTTTATAATTAATTATGAAAACTCTGGATATCCTTGATATCCATATAAATATCCAGTCTTTTTTAATCTCATGTTCTTGACCTCAGGTTATTCCAGTGGCAATAAGTTACAGAAGTTAGATTTATAAAGTACTTCCTTTTCTTGATTTTGAATTTTCACCTTTTACTTTCATTGATTATCTCTATTGTTCATTATTATTATTATTATTATTATTATTATGAGACAAGGAGAACAGAAATTTCTTATCTGTGTTCTCTATACCATTCATGGTTCTACATAGTTTTATTGTGCGTCTGATCATTTTTCTCCTTTCTAAGGTAAACAATCACAGTCTTTTCAATCTCTGTTCTTGACAGACCTAGATCATTTTTGTCACTCTTCTCTGAATTCCCTCTAATTCTGCAATATCCTTTTTGAAATGGATAAGGCTGCACCATATATTTATATAAAGGCATTATAATATTCTTTGTGTTATTCACCATTCTGATCCTTATCCTAACATCTTGTTAGATTTATTGACCACAGATGCATGTTGAGTAAAAGTATTCATTGAGCTCTCTATAATGACACTTTCTTGACTTGATATAGTTAACTTAGAACCCTGAAAGGTGTATCAATTATTTAAAATTTCCCCTCTAATATTCATTATTTTGCATTTATCAACATTGAACTTCATTTACCAGTGGTTCTAAAAGCATTTTGACCTAAAACATTGTGCAGCATATGGGGCCAAAACTCAGGGGGAAAAAAAAGCACAGGAAAGGGGAGTCTTTCATACTGTACTCACTCACATAAAGAATACAGGTGAAAGGGTTAGATCTAAAATGCTGAATTTGTGAAATCACAATCATTTCTGTGGCAGCAGATTGTGTTATGACAAACAAAATAGATTTCACGGTAGGATCTAGAACAAGGTAAACCAAGTTGGGAAGGAGAAAATTTTCATTTAACCTTCACCCCTCATTTTTCAACATGGAAAGTTCCATCAAAATTTTAATAACATTAAGAAGAGAAAATATTAAATAAATACATTGCTTCCTCTGTAAATGTTCTTTTCTTTCCAGTTTTCCCTGAACTGCCTTTTACCGAATACAAAATTTGTACCCAAAAGGAAAAAGAGGATTGGTTATATGATGAGCCTGTCAAATGAGTATCTGATAGAAGTATTGAAGCTATATTCTCCAGTAGATAATAATGTATATCTGAGCTTTTGGCATAAGTCTTCAAGAGTAGCATAAGAGCATCTTATTCAAATTACTTAAAATTTTATTATAAAAAAATTAAGCTGCATTCCTCAGACTATGTTCATGCTTCCTGAGAATGAGTTCGCGAATGCAACAGTATGAGGAAAGGTCACCTAAAATTTGTTTAGAAAGTTGGCCACTCCTTGAATGCCTCTCTGTTGAAACTGGAATAGGTCAGCGTTAGTGGAAGGCTCTCCTACCTTCCTCTCAAGTCCTACACTCATTTATCCAATGTTTTAATATTCTCTTAAAATGAAAACTGGGCTATAGAATTATCATTTTGTTTATTGACCTTCAGCATCCTACAGAATGCTGTCCAGCATTATAAATGTGCTACATTCCACAAATCAGAGGCCTCTCTTGTTCTTGCCCATTCCAGAATCTCTCATCCAATAATGTTTTAATATCATTCTGTTCCTGCTATAGTTTTGTGACATCAGTTTGTGTAGCATACAAGAAAATTTTGCATTTTGTTTAGCCTCCCAGTCTACAATTTTAAAAGATAAGAAACAATTACCATGACTAAAGAGTTTCAAAGCATTTAAACATTTTTATGACAATCAGCATTTATGAGTCTACTAGTAGTACTAGTGGTGCATATACCTAGTACCACCACATAGTAATAGTAGTACTAGTGGTGCAGTAGTGGTGCAAATCTCACTGGAAGTGTGGAAGCCCTGAGTTGGGGCTATAAACAAAACAAATGTCCATTCTGCTTTAACACTGGTTGAAAAATCTTAAAAAGCAATGGCTTGAAATTATATACAAAATATTAAAATTAGTTGTAGGATTGTTTAATATTTGAAGCATGGTGAAAACTTGATTTCATTGAAATGTTATACTGTCTGTACTACAAAATTGTCACTTTGTAGCAAGATGAATGTCACTGAGAGTGGACTCAGATATGCCCATTATAATTTTGGAAATGACATGAGTGCTTTCCAGATCATTCAGTTAGAAATGGGAGAAGGTGAGGGCGGATAGCTTCTACCTGTGGAACAAAGTGTCCAACCCCTTGACACTACAGATGCCTTGAAATCCATATAAATCTCAGGACACCCTCAGGGGACAGGAACATCTGAGCTTGTCTTCTGTTCCTTTGGCTCCCCGTTCCCAATGGCAGCTCCACTCCTTCGCAGTGTACTGTCACCCAATTTAGGAGTATGAGGAAGGAGCTCCTGTCTTATTACAAATCCATCTGATTCCCAAGGACTATGTCATATACACAAACAGTTGTTCTCACTTTGGGGGTTGGGTCCATAAATTCAGTAGTAATGGGTTCTTCAGTCTCCATTTTATCAGTAGCAGAGTCAGATGGTTTGATGGTCAGGTTCACTCTTCAGATAACTTCTTCCACTTAAGAACCCGTCCAGAATTTTCTCTGCCTCCACAAGTGAAACAGGTGAAGAGTTAGGACATCTGTAATTTGGCCAAAGCAGCAAAGAGTCCTGTGGCACCTTCTAGACTAACAGATGTTTTGGATCATGAGCTTTCATGGGTGAATAGCCACTTCGTCAGATGCATGCAGTGGGTATTCACCCACGAAAGCTCATGCTTCAAAACGTCTGTTAGTCTATTAGGTGCCACAGGACTCTTTGCTGCTTTTACAGATCCAGACTAATACGGCTACCCCTCTGATACTTGTAATTTTTTTCTTTTTCCTGTTTTTCTAGGTTATTTTTCCCTCAGCTCTCTGCATTTTTTTTAGTTTGTACAGAGTTAATGTCTTTTTAAAGGCAATTAAAATTTACCTCACAGAGCTCCAATCTCTCCCTACAGATTATCCCTGATATTGCCTGAAAAAGCTTTAAAGAAGGGTTAGGACAAGGGCTGAGAGTATTGAAGGAGAAAAGTTTCTTTTGTTCCTCCAAACTTGGTGCTACCAGGATTGAAAAGCAGGCTGTTGGGCTGCCTCATAAGATAGTGTGGTGGTAGCCACAGGTAAATGAGGGCCCCAGTAAGACAAGGCACTGAAGAAAGTGCCACAGAACGCCAAAGCCCAGTCTCTGGCTCCTGACATGGACCAGGCTGCATTGCCAGGTATCTCGCCCCAGGAGTGTGCACTGCAGAAGCCACCTGGAGCTGAAAAACAGCCAAGGACACCGGGGCTCAATCTGCAGCCACTGATGCAAACTAGGCCCCAATGTTGGGTGAATTATGAAGGCTCTAGGAATGCCAGTCAACAGAACTGGTGCATGGTAAAAGTGCGGGACCCCAGTCACCTTCACTTCATCCCTCCCTTCCACTAGCCAAAGGATCATGGCAGGGGCTTATGAGTGTTGCAAGGACCTCCCTTTGTCCCTGCCAGTGGGTGTGCTGTGGTCAGGACATTCCCTCTGTTCCTTAGGGGTCTCAAAAACCACTGGCAGCAAAAATTAGTATTCCCACCTCTGTGTCCTCTTCCCTTTGTAGAGGGGTTGCAGTGGCCACAGGCTGCCATTTTGAATAGGCTCTGGGCCTGCCTTCTTGGTAGCCATCTTAGAGTCTCTTCAGTGAAAAAGTGTAGGCTTAGGCTGTCCTTAGCAGACTCTTATGACTCCAAATCCTCAGCCCTCTCTCTTGCTACTCCTCACTCTGGAGTTAGGGTCACACATGCAGATATAAAACAAAGAAATCCTAGAAGATCCCCAGAACTATTGTTCCCTGCACGTTTTTTCAAGTCTATTCTGTGTAAGGCTGTTACTCTTGTTGGGATATCTCCCATGAGCACTCGGCCATCAGAGATTAAAAAGGGGATGAGGACAAGGCTAAAGAGACAGAATATACCTGAAAATATTTTCTAGTGGGCTCAAAACTGACCTTTACAAGCCCATTCTGGCAGACCTGCCTAAGGCTCAATGGATGGAATGGTAAACTCAGCAAAGATAAAGCACCTGATTTAGAACAAAAGTTCTGTTCAAAACTTGCATTAATAGAATCAGCTCTCTGCAGAGACTATGCAGCAGTTTCAGCAGCCCTGAAAGCCTCAGTGGAGGCCACTTTTTTCAGCAAAGTCATACTTGCTTATACTGTGTCCCTACTCTCTGACATTCCTGAAAAGGGACAAGGGGGTGGGATCCTCCTTAAAAAGAATTTCCCTAAATCTGCTCTAGTTTCAGGTGCCTCACTTGATGCTGTCAGGTCCTCCACCTGATCCAGGATATCCATGGTGGTCGCAAGAAGGCATCTATGGCTATGGACATGGAAGGCAGATATTTCTGAAAGACAGGTTTTTTGTAGCAAACCCATACTCTGGAGAGAAATTTGGCAGGGAGACCAATAGAAAAAGCAACCTCCAAAGCACAGGACAAAAACAAAATCTCTCTTCTATTTTAATGCCCATTAGAGAAATTTTAAGCTGTTTTTCTAACGTAGGCAGCCTTTTCGGGGTTATGATGCTTCATATAGGTGGTGGGAGAGAAGAGATATTCTCTAAGAATAGGTGGAGGAAAACCAGGCCCATTAAACCCAGAGATGACTCTAAAAAAGTAGATTCACTTTCACAAGTTCAAAATGGACCCAATTCATGTCCACCAGGGCAACTATAATCTAGGGTGATATTGTAACCTCTGTGGATCTGAAGTAGGTGTGTCTCCACATTCCCTTTCTTGCGGCCACAGACAGTATTTTAGGTTTCCTTATGGTACTCTGCACACGGAGTACAAAAGTCCTTCTTTTTGGCATTGACACTGCCCTCAGGTTAATCATGGGTGCTGAGGGTAATAGGGGAATCTTTATGTCAGCAAGGGGTATATCTGTACCCTTTTTCTCACTGACATTCTGATAAGAGCTCCCTTCCTATAGAAATCAGTCAGAGACACTCAACTGACAGTACATATTCTTCAACAACATGCATTTATAATCAGTTTGGAGAAAAGCCAGCTCATCCCTAGACAGAACACCTAGGGGTTTGGCTGGACACCACACTCTGCAGAGACATTCTCTCCAGTAAAAGACAAGCATGGATTGTGGAGCAAATATAAAACATTCTTCCTTGTCTGTGTTCCCTCATGAAAGTCTTACTATGACTTCTAGTCATCTTAATTTCATGCCTACTCTCGTGGCAAAATTTCATTTCAGGTGCCCACAGTACTACTTACTGAGCTTTCCTACTCGTATTCACAATTCCAACTCACACACTGTAAGACAGGGGTTCTCAAACTGGGGGTCAGGACCCCTCAGGGGGTCACAAAGTTATTACATGGGAGGTTGTGAGCTGTCAGCCTCCACCCCAAATTCTGCCTTGCATCCAGCATTTATAATGGTGTTAAATATACAAAAAATGTTTTTAATGTATAAGGGGGGTTCACATTCAGAGGCTTGCTGTGTGAAAGGGGTCACCAGTACAAAAGTCTGAGAACTACTGCTATAAGATATCCCTCCACAGTAAAAGGTCCCTCAGATGGTGGTTACATCTGACAAGATTCACAGACAATATCCACTTGGCAGAACCACTGAGAGACACCACAATGATGGATGCTAGCTTGGAAGGATGTGGAGCTTACACATCTCAACATGATACAAGGGCAGGGGTCACAGATGGAATCTTAGTACATCATAAACTGCTTCAAAGTGCAGGCAATTCACCTAGTCCTTCAGGCACTCCTACCCCACTTAAATTCCAGAAATATACTTGTATTCACAGTCAGCACAAATGCCATAGCATATATAAATGGGTGGGGGGCACAAGGTTGAGCTCATTACAACTGTAAGCCACAACTTTCTTTGGATGGGCTGAGAGAAATACTCTGCCAGTTCTAGCCATTCATATCAAAGGGAAACAATTCCACAACAGATTGCTCAGCCACAGAAGGGGGAATGGTGTCTCCACGAGAGAGTTTGACCGCATATCCCAGACCTTTAGGAAACCAACATCGGATCTCTTTGCATCCAGCTCAATTCCAAGACGAACAACTTCTGTGCCAGGATGGGAGATTGTCGCCCCAGGGAAATTGATGCTTTCTCCTAGGTAAGGCAAAGGGCTCTGCTATATGCATTACCTCTTTTTTCTATGATAATATGCACCATCTAACAGGTATGCAGACAACAGTGGAGAGGTCAGTGACCCTCCACTAACATTATAATCCATGCTGGATCTACTGTCATGGGACCATCTGTTCCATTGTTACCTGACATCCCAACTTGACTGCCTGGTTATTGAGAGGTCACCTTAAAACAGAACAAAACAAGCAAACAAAATCTATCAAATTCTCAAACTAAAATAATCCAGTGACAGAGTTTCAGTCATACTGAAGTCCAGAAAGTTTTCCACCAGCTCTTAGTATGCAATAATATGGAGAAGATTTGATTTTTGGTGCTCATCAAAAGGATACGCAGCAGGATCAACACTGGTTAAATTGCTCCTAGAACTTCTTACAGGAAGGCTGGTCTCAGGGGCATCTGTACAACTCACTTGCATCTCAAGCATTGGTTATAGGCTTAGTGCTGACAGCCCAGGGTCAACCTATCTGACCCCATCACCAACACATAAAACAAATAAATTATCAATGCTCCTGCCCTTATCATACCTCCTTCCATTCAAGACAGTCCACGGGATCTTTTCTAATATTAAATGCTTTTGAGGGAATTGGGTGTCAATTTTTGACCCACTCTCCGAAGGGTCACTATATTTCCTGGCAATTAAAGTCACCTTTCTAGTGGTCATAACACCCACATGAAGGATATCAGAGTTGAGAGCCTTCTCTGTCCTCCCTCAAAATTATGTTTTTTCTATAATGAAAGGGTGATTTGACAGACAGATCCATCATCCATTCCTGAAATAATTTCCTTCTTCTCCTAATCCCAGGAGATTGCACTCTCCTCTTTTTGCCCAAATCCAGACCATCCAAAAGAAAGAGTTTGGCACATCTTAGATGTCTAGAAGGCAAATTAAGATGTGTGGTTTACAGTACAAAATCCTTTAGTGAAGCTTCCACTTTGTTCATTGTAAAATACCACATAGCTAAGCTTCCAGGTCCTCCATAGCAAGGTATATTGGAAGGGGGGAGATTTTCCAAGGAATGTAAAGTTAAAGGTAATCTCTCTCATTCAAGTTTAAAGCCCATTCCAAGAAGGCAATGGCAGCTTCATGAGCCATTCAGTCCAGTGCACCATATGGACAATTTTGCAGGGCAACAATCTTGGGTATCCATGCAAATGTTGGCTAATTTCTGTAAAATGAATAGACTTCAGATGGGTGAAGCAGACTTTTGTAGAAGGATTTTCTAAGCCGTAGCTCATTCTTAGCCAACCCAACAATTGGTAGTGATGGGGGCGGGTTGGTAGTACTGCTAAAAAATTGGATGACTATTGAAGTTATGAACCCATCTCTCAAAGTGAGAATGAAAAAAATTTGTCTCACCTGGAAATTTTTGTTCTGGATAGGGGGATAGGTCTATGAATTCATCCCACCCTGTATTTTTTCATCTCCTTCTTTCAGGAGGTTATTGCTCAGTAATGTTGCATTGTTTTCTTTCCTTTTTAGGGAAAGCTGATGGATAACAGTATTCTTATGTTAAATCAATGACCCTTGGGGTTATCTCAGTTAATGTGTTTTTGTCAGGTTATACAGTTATAATATATGGATATATACTTATCTCATAGAACTAGAAGGGACCCTGAGAGGTCATCAAGTCCAGCCCCCTGCCTTCACTAGCAGGTCCAAGGACTGATTTTTCCCCAGATCCCTAAGTGGCCCACTCAAGGATTGAGTTCACAACCCTGGATTTAGCAAGCCAATGTGCAAACCACGGAGCTATTCCTCCCTTCCCCCTGCTTAGATGCTGAGCAGATTTTTTTGCTACTCTTAATATGTGAAAGTGTGTTATTCAGATTCGATAGCAGCTTTGGAAGCAACTCTCTGGAGGGGCTATTCAGTGGGAGGAGTTATCTGGAGAGTCAGCTCGGTCAATCAAAATACCTGACTCCACCTCCTATAGCAGGGAGACTGTAGAACCCATCACTGTTGAATTTATGGACCCATATCTCTACCCAGAATTAAATTTTCTAGGTAAGTAAGACAAATTTTCTCACTAAACCAGTCTACCTCTTTAGTTCCCTCTTAAGAACCATAGTACCTAAGACTTAGAGAGGCTTCTGTATCTGGAGTTGAGGAGAATACTGCAGAGGCAGTGCCTTGACACATACATTCATTTGAGGGTCTTTGTCCATAGTTTGATAATCTACAGGTTGCATAGTGAAGAGTAGCTTTTCTTCCCTTTGGTTTGAGATACATTTCACAGTATTCTTGGTAGAAAGTGGTTCTTACATTTAAGCTTCACATATTAAGATCTCAGTAAAATGGCAATATAATAGAAGAGATTTTGGTTTATTAAGGGCACATCTACAGGAGGACTTACACTTACTGCTGTAGATTTACACCACTGTGAGTGGCAGTGTAAATCTACAGTGCTCCAACATGTCATGCACTATGTGTCCATGGGCACTAAAAGCTTCAAGTGTGTTGATGTGCTGTGGTTTGAAACAGCAGTAAATCAAAGTGCACTAGGTAATTTTTAGTGTGCATCAGTAGGGTCCACACGGACAGTTAGTGCATGGCCTATTGGAAGTGCTGTAGATTTATACCTCAGCTTACCGCTTATTGCTCATATAAACATACCACTATATTCCTCCAGATGCTTTATGTTTACCAAAAAGTATGTTCAGGCAAATTCACACTTTGACTGCTTGTGATGAGAGTTTTAGATATATTTGGACTATGGATTGTTGACATGTTGAGTGAACTTGATAACAAGGCATATTACTTAATGTTGTTTTTAAATTTAATGTAATGCATCTAGAGAATGCATATTTGCTTTTCAGGTAACGAAATGCAGCACAGAGAGTACTGAAGGAAGTCCAATGGAAAACTACACCCAAGAGGATTGTATTATTATGGATGGGATAGCTTTCAGGGCTGGGGAGTGTATTGAAAACATAACCAACAAGTTTAAAGAAATAGATTCTTTAATGGCTGAATTCCAAGATAGTTTGTAGCACTTTAAAAAAAAAAGAAAAAGGAACCTCTCTATCCACTTTTCCATTTAGTCATAGATTCTTAAGTGAATAATTTGCATAGTTACAAAGGCAGTTATTTTAATTTAATGTTAAATGTTACCTGATAACATTGCTAACAAAACTAAAATATATTTTCAAGTTGATAGGAGAGATTTAAAAGTAAATACTCATTTATAATTTTGTTGTTATTTACATGGAATATTTTATTAAGGCTTGAAACAAATTGTAAATAACTGAAAACTAGATTTAAAAATAAAAGCAAATAAGCTTGTTGTAGTGATTCTGAACACATCTTGAATTCTGGAGGGATTCTGGCAAGATGGTGGATCTTCAGATATTCAGAAGTTGATTAAAGTAAATCCTCTATTAGTCATAAGTTTATATGGCTGAAATGCAATTTAACTACATACTTTTCTCTAATATGAAACATTGATGGAGTTTGTTAGTCGTTTGATCCACCTGTGCAATTCCCATTGGGTTCTATTCAGCTCAAATTCACCTCTGGGTAACCTGCCTGGAGGCTGCATACCATTCCTAAGAATACTTCCTTCTTCTTTGAGTGGCATCTGGATATTCACTCTTGTGAATCAAGGAGCCTGCACCATGAGAGTCCACAGCCTTCTTGAAAGCAGTGTTTGTTGGGGCCAGTTGCATCTCTTAACCTGGAGAATTCTGAGGACATAAAAGGGGAAATGGCCCCAGTTGTTTCTCCATTCCTTTCTAACCACTGTAGGTACAGGAAACTCAGATCACACAAAGTGTTCTCAATACTTCCCTCATCTCCATTTCATTTATCTTTTTTTCCTGTCCTTTTGAGGCAACATTTGTTTATAGTTAGTCTATCAGTTAGTCAAGTTTTTCTTTTAAAGAAAAGAGGAGATGCTATGTGCTTAAAGTGGAGCCAGTTTCCAGAGGATCTGTATCCATAGACCAGATCTGTATCTGGCAGCCAAGCATGGATTGGGGGCTGAAAAATGTGGATCCAGATCTGGCAGCCAAGATCTGGAGGTACCAACCCTCCGCTCACCCCCAAACCAAACCAAAAAAACAAAACCCAAGCTGTGTAAAGATCTATGGCTGATAAGTATGGATTTAGATCCAGATGGATATGGGATCAGAACCTGGATCCAGATTTGACAGCTAAACATGAAGAACTGCCAAGCATGGGATCTGGTTATCTGGGATCCAGACATCATGAAGATCTTATATCTCTGACTTTTGAGAGATATGGTCTAATAGTTCTGTATCTCTCTTGGATCCAGCCCCGGGTCAGTGGAGTATGTTACTAGATTTCCAACACCATGATCTTTTCAGAGTTATCTGACTTACTGATGCTGTTCCCAACATCCGTTCCCAGTTTTGTGAATTCAGTATGAAATGTGGCTCCTTGTAAAGGCACTGGAGCTGAAAGCTGTTTCTCTGACTTGCAAAGGTTTTCTACACTTCATAAAATTAAAATCTGTCTAAATTCTGATGGACAACATTATGGGAATATATTGCACAGACCACCAAAAAGGGATTTGCTTTAGCCAGTTGTGTCAGGGAAATTACCTGTTCATAAAGTTAAGTATCCTCGTTGTATGGATCCAGGGAAAGATGATGTATTGATAGATTCTTTGAGAAGAATTTTCACTCAACTGTACAAATGCTATATCAAGGGCTCTATCACGTATTGCCATGTTTGTACAAATGAGGTAAATACCAGTTATGTCCTTTCCCTTAGGGAGAATGTGCTTGTCTGTGGTTCTGAACCAAAGACAGGCAAGTCCTAACCTCAATATTGCACTCGTTTTCTGCACTAAGAGCAGGAGCTTCTCTGTTGCCCTTGATTCTATTAAATTACAGGTTTCAAATGATGGTTCAGTTGATACTAAGTTACAGTCAGTAGCCCTGGTTAGAGATTGGTAAGTCTTTCTGTGAAAGGGTCTGCTCACCTGTGGCACCTCCTGTTCGCCATCACAGGGATTAGCTCTGCCAGCTGGTGCTCCTTCTCTAGATGGTGCCTTTTCTGTCATTTTCTCTGGCCGCATACCTGTCTCAATCCAAGGACCACAGCATCCTCTTCATGACTCAGCCCTCCAGCTGGGTCACCTTCTGTATTTCTCCCTTTTAGGAGTGGGTACCACTATTCAATAGTCAAGCCACTTCCCCAATGGTGAATAGGGGTGACCTGGGCTAGCCCACTGCTTCAGGTCCTGACCCAGGGACCCTATAGATAGAAGCCTTCTGCTGTGTCTCTTCATCTTCCTTCAATACTGCTTCAATTCCCTGGGCCACTTCCCCATGGCCCCAGCACCTTCTTTGCACTATTCCCAGGGCATTCAGTGAGCAAGTCCCAGCAGCCAGCCAGGAGCTCCCTATTGCTCCCCTGGTCCCTGCCATCAACTGCTCTGTCCAAGGTGCTACCCTTGCTGCTAGGAACACATTCCTCACTCCTTGGGCTCCTTGCAGCAACTGATCCTGTTCTGCCCCACAGCTCCTTTTATACTAACCTGTTGGGCCTGATAGGTTGCTCCATTCAGCCTCCCTCCAATTGGTTGCCTCCTGCTCAGCCTCCCTACACTGCTAGGAGGACTTGCCTCCCCTGCTCTTAACCTCCATTAACCGATTCCACTTGAGTGTGGGGTGAACACCCCATCACACTTTCATGCAGTATTATGGGTATGTATAACCTCCCAAGCACTCTCTTGAGGGTGAGTGCCTCAACTTCCTCTCCTTAATGAGGTACAAATGAAATGACTTAAACAGCCTGGTCAAGGAGAAGCCAAACACTCTACAGCAGTATCTCTCCCTTTAATAAAGGCTTCTAAGTTCCAGCAGTAGATTTGTAGTCTTTTCCCTGCTTATTCAGAGTCTCTCCCAGGCCTCCTTACCTGGAAAGTTTTTGCCTAATTCAGACTTGCTCGGAGCTCCCCTCTTCTGGAGCTTCCTTTCTTCTTCTTCTTCTTCTTCTGCTTTGTGGTGAAGAAGACTCACCCACTGATAACTGCCACCTACTATATTCCTTGTACAGTCATGCCAATATACTCTCTTTACCCTGTGCTATATCCTTAAAACATATGAGAGCTTTTTGGCTGTTACCCACTTTCCTAATACTCTTCCTAAATCTCCTATAGTAAATTCTGTCACCTTAAAGTATCTAAATTCTTCATAAAAAACCTTTCTTTTCTGGGAAAGTCCCTGCATTCCCATACCAGATAATCAACTCTTTGTTTAATCTTACATGTGCTATATAACCTATCTTTGTGTTCAGTAAATATAAATTATTATTCAGTGACCAGTTAAAGGTTTAAATATGAGTATTTGTCTGATCCTTTAGTTACTTTGGAGTAGTGCAGTATCATCTATTTTGGGGCATACTTTATAGAATGTATTCCTCTTTTCTCCTTGGTCCATAATTCTCACCATTCCTTTTTAAATTTCTTTTTTTAAACTAAACTTTTAAATTCCTACATACTCAAAGGAATATTTATATCAATCTCCCCATTTATTAAAGACATTTTTCACTTTCTTATCTGGCATTTCATTACTAGCTATCCCAGCATGCGAGCTTCTTTTCTCCTGAAGAACTTGAGCTCTACAAAGGTTTTTATTAGACCCAGATGTTCCTTACTTAATTAACTACCTTCCAGCTACTTTGGCAGCTAACTACCCCAGGTGGATCTGGGTTAGCTCATTGCCTTCAGTGGAGCCTGTTGCAGGTAGGTTGGGCATGTTACAACAGGGCTGCTATGTGTATCTCTAGTACTGCTTGGGGTAGTTACTTTGCTGTGACAGCTGCAGAAAAATACACTAAATGAAGATGCTATTCTTGATAGCTGAGATAGCCACTAGGCTTGTCTCTTAGTAACTATCTCCTTTAAATTGCATTATTACAGGACAAGGGATGACCATCCCCATCCTTACTGTCTAAGATGCCTGGGCTTTCAATCTCTTTCAGAACCCTAGAATGTTTGTATGTCCAAGTCTCATTTATTTTCAAGTAGGTAGGTATCATACTTTGCACATTTAGAGAATGTTGTCATTGTTTATTTGGGACCAAAACTTATCTACAAATTTGTCAAACTCTCGGAGAGGTGGAGCTGACACAAGAGGAATCATTCCACCATCGTCCATGTTTGTCCATGTAACACACTGTGTTTGACAGTTAGCATGATCTGACAGGGCTTCAGCCTCCTGGAACTGTCAATCCTCATCCAGAATACAGATGGCATCTGTAGCAGGCCCTCATGCTGTGTTCACCACGCCATGTTGCATGACTGATACTGCAGATATGTATCTGTGTTTTAGCCATTTTTTCCTCTGATTAAGACTTGTTTTAGGAGAGTGAGAAGATCAGTCATGTCTATCCATTCTTGACATGGCATCCAAACCCGATTCCTGTTTTGGCAGTTCTGCTGTCTTTCTTTACCCAGAACTTCCTGTCTGTTGTACTGCTCGCTAAACTCCCACAAGTGGGAATATGCAGAAGCCACCTAAAGAAGAAATGAAGGTTTCTTACCTGTAACCAGAATTCTTTGGGATGAGCTGTTGCATATTGATACTCCCTGCCCACCTTCCCTACTTCTTCAGATTCTCAAATTAGGAATTACTGAATTAGAGGACAGGTTTCAGAGCAGTAGCCGTGTTAGTCTGTATCAGCAAAAACAATGAGGAGTCCTTGTGGCACCTTAAAAACTAACAAATGTATTTGGGCATAAGCTTTCATGGGCTAAAACCCACTTCATCAGATGCATAGAAAATACAGTAGAGAGGTATAAATACACAGTATACGAAAAGATGGGAGTTGCCTTACCAAGTGCGGGGTCAGTCTGATGAGACAATTCAATAATAAAGAATGGTAGTGGATGAGTCACTACAAAAACTAATTTCCCCCCTGCTGATACTCACACCTTCTTGTCAACTGTTTGAAATGGGTCACCTTGATTACACTGAACTCATTAGCACTACAAAAATGATTTTTCCTCCCTTCTTGTCAACTGTTGAGAATAGCCCACTTCCACCTTAATTGAATTGGCTTGTTAGCACTGACCCCCAACTTGGTAAGGCAACTCCCATCTTTTCATATGCTGTGTATTTATACCTCTCTACTCTATTTACCACTACATGCATCTGATGAAGTGAGTTTTAGCCCATGAAAGCTTATGCTCAAATAAATGTGATAGTCTCTAAAGTGCCACAAAGACACCTCATTGTTTTTGCTGAATTAGAGGAAGTAACTGAGGGGTGGTTGGAGCCACTCCTTATTTTTATATCCTCAAAATTTGCAGGATGGGATGGTGGATGGGGGATTGGCCCCCAATGTAGACTGTTTTCCAGAATGTTCTGGAAGTTCCTGGCCCAGGCACCTGGATCCTATAAATGTGGCTATGTAGAGGCTCATCTCTAAGAACTCTGGTTACAGATAAGTAGTCTTCATTTCTCATAAGTGGCCATATTATGCATTTTGGCATTAGATGGTTGCTATAAGACTTGAAGGAATGATCTCAGGAGACATGCAGAGGACACCTACTGCAGTGCTTTCCCCGACCTCTTGCTGGAGAGTGGGGCTCTCTCTTACTGACAAGATATGGAAGATTTTTTAAAGGGGGTTCAAAGTGCATGGATGTAGCTTTCAGAGGAGTTTAAAAGAGTTATATGCCCAAATCCCAATCTCCAAACTAAAATAGAAGTTTAAAAACAAGAAAAAGAAAAAACAAATGTACACAAACTATTAACATAATAGGAAAGGGTCAAAATATAGCCAGTACATGCAAACAAACAAAAAAGACTAGCGTTAAAGCAAATAAAACACTAAAATAGCAACATAAGAGCAGGAAGAGGCAGATTATATTTTAATGTTAAAGATGGTTGAAGTTTTTTCAATTTTGGGAGGTCAAAAATGGCCTTTTTTCAAAAAGTGTGTATCATCATTGTATTATCATCATTGTAAAAGATCAATGTTTGAAAAAAAAAATCATGCCTTTAAAATATTTCCCCCCCCAAATTTACTTAAAGGGTTATTGAAATGATTATCAAATTTTTTCATTTTCTGAAAGCCTGATAAATGGGAGTTTTGCCATTGACTTCAATGGCCCAAGATTTCACACTGCAAGTAGTCTCATTGACTTCAGTGGGACTACTCACAGTGCCTAAAATTAAACACAAATGTAAGTGTCTTCAGGATTGAGTCTTCAGATTGTAAAATCTTAGGGCAGGGAAATACTTATTGCATGTCTATAACACCTAGCACATTTTCAGCAATATGTAAATAATAATAATACAGAGTTCTTTTCTGAGAGAAAAAACATTTTCAGGAAGGAAAGAGAACACAAGTACTCCCTTCAAGTTCACTAAAGATGAAATTCATCTGCATATGGAGAGCTGCTGCAAGTCTTTCCATGTGACTTAAGGCCTATATAAGGGTTGCATGGGTCTGCTGGTTGAGCAGCAAAAGAGGGGTGCCTGTACACACCCTGTGTGCTGCAGAAATGGTTTCCATGTCACATAAGACAATGTCAAAGGACATATCTGATAAGCAGAGAGATGCAGGCGCTAATTATGTGGATTCATGTGCTATTAACCCATGCAAATAGTGTGCAGAGGCTACAACCACTATTCCAGCCTATATGCCAGAACAGTTGCAAGAGATAAGCATAAGGACAATTCTCAGTTGTCCCACTTTCTACCCCTGATTTGGAGGTGTGATGGGGTATACCTGCCCTGCACTGGACAGGAAGGGGTTAACCTCATACTGTGGGCTGAAGAAGCCATGACCCCTCACCTCTCCTGGGCATGCTCCAACTGGAACCTCAGTATAAAAGGGAGCGGCCCAGCTCAGTCTTCTCAGAGTGCAGAGGAGAGAAGATGTGTGTTTCAGGCTCATGGCCAGGAGCTGCTGGAGCCCCAGACAATGGAAGATAGACACACTGAAACACGGTTGGCCATGGAAGCCTGTGAGAAGAAGGAGTTGTCAAGAGCTTTGTCTGCCAACTACCTCAGAGACCCAGAGGACCTGCAGACTACAGAGCAGCACGACAGGCTAGGAAGTAGCCTAGGGGAACCAGATATCGATCCAGTTGTGAAACCAGGAACCGAGTCACTGTGTTCTGGACAGATCCCTACTAATCCAGTGGTAGATACACTTGCTGCTGACAGGGCCCTGGATGGGACCTGGTGGAGTAGGGAAGGCCCTTGGGCCGATAGGCCACTTTATCCTGCATATAAGGGCAACCATGCCCACATTGAAAAGTGGTCTGATTGACTCTAACCATTAGATAACACCACCCTGAGGAAAAGGGCAGTTATTTGGATTTGGCCCTGGAGCTATAATGCCCCTGTTCTCCCCCGGTTCCAAGAGGTGATGGGGTTTCCCTGCCCTGCAAGAGAGGAGCTTGACTTCGCTGGCTCATTCTTTCAGAATTTCATTTCTCTGAACTCAGCACTGAACTTAAAGAGGAGTGAATTTCACCCTGAATTACTTGTTATGAAAATGAATAAATCTAAAATAAAAGTTTTCTCTAATTTTAACATACATTTTAACTGCCTCATTTAAGCCTCTGCTAATATAACTCATGTTTGTGTCATGTTCATGGTAAAAAAGTGAAAATATTGCTAACTCACTGTTGTGTGCTTATAATTAAAATGTAAAAGGACTTAAATTCAAGAATGCAAACAGAAATCTAAACTAAAACTGGGACTGTAAATATTGTATATTCCTTAAAATAAAAATTGTTGCGTAAGATTGGAAGATAGCTAACCTGATGCTCATCTTTTAAAAGGAATCAGGGATGACAACAGGCTTACAGGCTCACCTCAGCATTAGGAAAAGCAGGGCCGATGAGAAGGGGGGAAGCCGGTACAAATTACTGGGGCCCAGTGGTCCAGAAGAGGGTCTGGAGCTCAGTTTTGTCGGCCTGGTCCGCCCTTGCTGGGGGTCCTGAAAATTTTTTTTTCACCGGGGCCCAAACCCACTCTCGGCAGCCCTGAGGAAAACTGACAGAATGTAATTAAGGACAGAGTAATGAAATGCTTGAATATATATATGCTGATAAGGTCAAACCAGCTTAGTTGCAGGAAGCATAAAATTTGCCTCTCTGACCTGTTAAATTCTTTCATTCTGTAACATAATGGATAAAGGGCATCTAGTAGAAGTAATTTATTTGGATTTCAAAAGGTTTTCAATAAAATCTCTCACAAGAAACTAGTAAACAAAACAAGTAACCATGAGGTAAAGGCTAAAGCCCTGTCAAGGATTAAAAATGAACTAGCAATAAAAAACAGGATTCTAGCAATATAGAGGAATTGTTAGCTATACACGTGAGACACTTAAGAACAGTGGGTTTCAGTGGTTTCACCCAGCAGGTAATGTTTCAGCCTGAGTCATTATGACTGTATCTGTGCTGGCAATTTTCAGGAAATCTCTCACCATTGCATTTCAACCAGCACTAACAATAGTTGGAGCTCTGATGTATTTTTGGCACGTTTTTAACCACGTTTTCTAACTCTGCTCAGAGGAGGTGATAAAAATGAATGTGCTCAATCTACACTCACATTCTAGTTATTGCTAGTACAGGTGAAAATGCAATGGTCAGAGATTTCCTGAAAAATGCCAGTGGAGACAAGGTCGATTATTACCATTATCTGTCCCTGAGGATAATCAGTATCTGCTCAGTTAGTCTTGCTATGAGTCATTAGTCTTTACATAACCTTAAGACACACAAGACCTGTCTATTCTACCACAAAGTCCAACTAGGAAACCCTATGTTAAAAATAATTTAAAATAATTTGAGCTAGCATAGTTTTGCCTCCAGTGTAGATAGGTCATAGCGAGGTTAACAGATTTTAACACTGCAAATAAAGGCAGTAATCTGCTCTTAGTAATGGTTTTCAAAAAACATTTAACTACACTATGATCTGTCCACCATGGAACAAACCTGTCAGAGCTGAAACCATTTTTAAAAATAATTTTTAGAAATGATTTTCTATCACCATCTTTTTATAAGATAGACAGGGCCAGGTTGTGCTGTCTTATTCTCCCACTCCAACATATGGTAATTTGAAAGTTCTCCAAGTAAACAAGATATGCTCACAAGTCAAAGTTAAAAAGTAAATATATTAAAAACCAGGTACAGAAATTAGAATTGTACTTGGTTGATTTATTACCTGTCAGAAATTTTAAAAATATTAAGTTTAGAGGTTAATCAAAAGCAAAAACTAACATTGATGCAACAATAAAAGAGAAACCAAGCACAGAAAAGTCTGGTTAAGGTTTACATAGCAAAATTTTATTGAACTCCCTGGATATTTTATAACTGCACATTAAACACCATAAGCAGCAGTGTACTAAGGCAACAGTTCTCAAACTGTGGATCACAGATTACTTGTGGTCTATACAGTCATTGCTGGTGGTCTACGTAGAGCTGGCTGATCACATAATGTGGGCTCTTGTTCTCCTTTGAGTGGTTGCAGGTATGTATTCTGCTCAGGTGTGTGTGAGCCCAGCATATCAAAGCTGAAGAATTTTGCCTCACAGTATTCCTAGCATCTGTGCTCATGCCCTTTCCCTCATAGCCCCTATTATGGCTATATAAGGGTGGTGCCACCCTGACTCCCCTCAGTTTCTTCTCACTGCTTATAACTACATTTGGAGCGATTAGTGTCATCTTATCTCACAATTGCCTTTGCAGTTTTCTGTGAATTCCTTTCTATGTAGTTATAGTTATTCATAATGCCCTTTGTTAGTTAGTAGAAGTTAGTTGGGTAGCTTTTCCTAGTGGGATGCCCTCACCGGGGTTTAAACATTGTCCTTGGTGTGGGATAGCTATTCCCAATAGCAGCCCCCACATTAAACCTCTGTTGTGCCTGGGGGAGGGGTTCATTAAGGAAAGATCTCCACCTATAACTCCTTTAAAAAGAGTATAAAGAGACTTAAGATTAAAGGCAGCACCTTCTTGAATAGGCAATGAATTATGCCTCAGCGCAGGAGATCACTGTGGAACATCAGGCACCTCAAAGAGCACCTGAGCTAATACGGACTGGTACTTCTCCACCGAGAAGGAAGAGGGATTGCTCTCCTTCATTGGGTCCCCTGAGAAAAAGAATCCACAAAATGGACCAGAGCCATTCCAGAGCTCAGGGAGATTTGTCTTCATCTTCTAGGGCAAGTAAAAACCAGCACCATGAGTCTTCAGGTACATGGGTTAGAGTTGGGTCATCAACCAGCTCTACAGTACCTATATGAGACAAGGGGGACACTGTACCATCAACTCTGGTACTGCCTAAAGATATCAGGGTCAGGTAAAGACAACAGAGATGGCAGCACTATCAGTTTTCACTCTGTACCAGGCAACAGCAAATTTGCCTATGTGTCCCTGACTCATCTCTTATTCAGGGACATTTGACTGCAGTAGTGTCATCCTCAGTGTCCTTGGCTCCCCTGAACTAGTGGCAGAATTACTGCCATTGCCAGCTCTGTTGTCAATGCCCCAGTTTACTCATAGTGCAGGGATGCTATCAGCTTCCTGCTTGGCACTGAGAGTTTCACTAACATGAATAGAATCTTCGGTACTCACTCTGATTACGACACAGTCTGCATCTGTGAGCCTGGGACCAGCTTTGTTTTCAGTACTGGTGCCTGTTTCAGGTCTGAATATGAGTGCAAAGCTGGCACCAGTATTCAAGGAACCATTGACTGTTGGTTGATGCAGGGTACTTGGTGTCAGGAGCAGGTCCCCTGCTACCATCAGACTGCTTAGAGGGGTCTTCACAGTCAAGCTCAGAGGCATCTCCTTCCCCTTTGCTCCTCTTGCTATCCATATGTAGAGTTGTTGAGACACAGTAGGAATCATAGTAGGTACTGGCATCAATACTATTCCCATAGTAAAGACAAGTGCTCCTGGTCTAGTTCCTACTGGTCGCCAATGCCATTTCCTTATCTGCAGTGGCCTTTGGGGAATCCCTGAGAAACTCTATGTTCAACTAAATCCTGGTTGTAGGCTCACTCAAGGATAAGATCACCTGGATCTCTGGTAATCTTCCTGCCAGAACCACTGGTCCTGCAGCCACTGGCAGAAGGGACTCCTTCTGTATTGGAATATCCTGAATCTTTGAGACTGTCAGGTGTTATTCTTCAAGGAATTCTGTTGGTCCCATGTGAAGCCCATCTACATCTGCTTCCTCATCACCAGATGATGCAGCAGTGATAAGTCCTCATCTTTGGTACTGGAGGATTTCTGATTATATCAGAATCTGCGTATCGGCATTAGGTATTCAGGCCAAGTTTGTTCAAGAAAACACCCATAAATTGGTGGATATCCTCCAGCCCTTGGCTCCTAGGAGAGTTGTCTTCTCTATAAATGAATCAGTATTAAAGCCTGCTAAGTCCCTATGTAATACCGTGACTTTGTTAATACCCACAGCAAAGCATACTGTCAAAAGATGCTATGTGCCTGTAGCAAAGAGGTGTGGCATCTCTTGGAGATTGACGGCGAGGGAGGGCCAGATGCCCCTGGTGGGCAGAACCTGGAAAACCATGCCCACCATGCTGGAAGCAGAGGGGTGGGACAGGAACAGGAACTATAAAATGCAGGCCCTGCAGCTCAGTTGGGGGAAAGCCACTGAGGGAGGCAGACACTTCCATCCTGGTGCTGGAGCCAGAGCCTGCTGAGGACTTCTGCTGTCCTGAGGACTTGTCCAAACTTCCTGAGTTTCCAGATGCTGAAGAGTGGCTGGGATTACTGCTAGCAGTGTATCTAGGGAAGAAGGAGGACAACCTCAAGATCCAGATATACTCCAAGGGGAGGGGAGGAAGTGGCTCTGGGACAGCTGACTATGAGGGAGGGCCACACATACCTACAGTGCCCATGCAAGTTTTTGAATGCTTTTGTCTTATCCAGCTCCAAATTCCCTGGTTGTGACAGCAGAAAACGAGCAAGCAAGACAGGAAAGATATAAATCTATGCCTAAATAAAAAGATTTTAAAAGGCTAGATTTGATGAGAAGAAAGATCTATTTGAGTTTCACCTTGAAGATACATATTTCCAACCAGCAAGCTTTGTTATTGAATAATGATTTTGTGAACTGGGATGCTATGTCCAAATCTGAATTGGGAAGGGACCTGATGTGTGCTTTCCTCCCATCTCTCTGATCTCTCAGGTTATCCTCATGCTCAAATTGGATCATGTCAAACTGTTTCTGATTGCTCCAGCATGAGGTAATATTGGTTTTCCAACCTCTTCACTCTTTTGACTTGACCATCCAAGCTTCTCCCTCTTCTTCCCAACCTGCTCACTCAACGTCATAGCCAGGGTGTCCATACAGCATTGAGCAGTGTACACCTTACTGGGTGGATGCTGTGTGGCTAGATGAGGAGGAGGGGCAATGCACAGGAGTGGTTAGAGATATTCTGAAGAAAACCAGTTACAAAGTCTACCTATTTGTCTAAATGGAAATGGTTCTCGATTTGGGGAATGTCGAAAAAAATTCAGCCCATGTTAGGCCTATATCTGAGGTCTCTGAAGTTTCACTTGACTGCAATCTCAGCTTTCCTTATTCCCATTCACAGAAAGTTGGTATTCTCAGACCCTATGATAGTGAGTTTTTTAGAGTATTATCTGCCTTTTTCCACAAGTGAAGGAAACGGTGCTGTTGTGGGACCTTAATTCGGTTCTGGTGATGCTGATGGGTTTGCCAGTTGAACCAATAACAACTTGCTTGTTGGCTATCCACTACCAGAAGGCAGCCTTCCTTGTGGCTATTACATCTACAAGAAGAGTTAGCAAGTTCCAAGCCTTAATGGCAGATCCTTCATGCCCTCAAATTTTCAAGGACAAGGTGGCAGGTTTTTTTGTTTAAAGTGTTATCTCAGTTTCACTTTAAGGGTATTTACTTACCTATATATTTTTCCAAACAACATTCAAATGTAGAGGAGCAGCATCTACATACCTTACATGTCAGGCAGTGCTTAGTATTCTATTTAGAAAGGATTAAACTGTTTTGTTCATCACCTCAACTCTTCGAGTCCTACACTGAGAAGATGAAAGGACAATCAGTCTCCACTCAGACTATTTCCGAGTGGATAACTGCTTATATTGCCTTAGCTTATGGAGTTGCTCAGATGATGCCCCCACAGTTATTCTGAGTTCATTTGATGAGAGTTCATGTGCCATTAGTTGTGTTTCTTAGCAATGTCTCAATAGTGGATATTTGCAGGTCTGCACTGTGGTCTTCAGTACATTACAATATCTCCATCGCATTGAGATCTGAAGCAAACGTTGGGAAGGCAGCTCTGCAGTCACTATTTAAATAGACTCTAAGCCTCACCTCCTGCAGCAAGTGCTTGGGAGTAGTCTGAGTGGAAGCATTTGAAGAAAATACAGATACTTACCTGAATTGTAAGTGTTGTTCTTTGAGATGTGGTGCAGATGTGTATTCCACAACCCACCTTGCATCCCATCTGCACTTGGGGTTGTGTGCAAAGAAACTGATAGGGATTGGGGCAGCACTGCCACTATATAGCCATGGGAGGGGCTATGAGGGAAAGGGTATGAGTGCCACCACTACTATTATTGCTAGGCAAAATTCCCCAACTTTGGTGCTTTGGGCATGCACACACCTGAGTGGAATAAGTGTCTATACTGACATCTTAAAGAACAACATTTACAATACAGGTAAGTAACTGTCTTTTTCTTTGAGTGGTTGCAGACATGTATTACAAATAGGACAAGAGATAAACGGAAATATCATAAATGAAGGTAGTATCCAGTGGACAGCTATAGAAGTTTTATTTTATTGTTTATTTGTAATAAGCACTTATATGGCACCCTTCACAGTAGTATCTGTCATATTGTATGTGTTTAGATTACAAGTATAACATTTCCCAAGAATAAGAAGCAAAATTCTGAACAACTCTCCCATCCCTTGTAATCTCTTATCTTTATTGAACAGAGACAAGAAAAGCTTGATAATAGGTTAAATGTTAGTGAGAAGCCTAGACAAAGCAGTGCATCTTGCAGAATTTCTTTTAATGTAGCCAAAATCATCCTTAGATGTACTTTTGGAAAAAGAATTCCAGGAATGAAGACCTAGCACAGAAAATACCCTGTCCCCAGATACCTTGAGCATACAGTGAGAGAAGTTTGCTTTAGTATTCTGAATGAAAACACTTAAAATGGTGGATCAGATGGGAGAGGTAGTCTCTGTGGTAGCTGGGCACTTAGCCATTCAGGGGTTAGTAGAAGATAAGCACCTTAAATTTCACCCAATCAGTAACTGGCAGCCAGTGTAGAGTGCCCAGTATGGATGCAATTTGCTCTCTGGCCATCTTGCTCAGAAGGAGGGCAGCCACTTTCTGCAGTAGCTGAAGCTTCAAGGTGCCTTTTACTTCTGGAGCCGGGTAGTGTGCATTGCCGTAGTCTAGTGTAGAGCTAACAAAGGAACAGATGACTGAGTGGAAAGGGCCAGTCAAATGTAAAAAACAGTATTTCTGGCGTTTTACATTTTTTCATAGCTTTAGCAAAACCTCAGATTATGATCTATTTGGACATTGGGCAGCCCTTAGTTGAGGGAGTGGTTATAGATATTGCCAATTCCTCAAAACCTACTACTTTCCCCCTCCAAACAGCATCACTGTTATCCAGATTGATCTTTAGCGAACCTGCTTTCTTCCATTTCTATATCTGAGCCAGACATTGGGAGAGTAAAGTAACTGCTCAGTCCCATAAACATATCTTATTTAACATCTGTATTAATAATCTGGAAGTGCAGGAGGGGAGGTTAATGAGCACGCTAGCAAAATTTACAGATGATACTAAATGAAGACATAAAAATAATATGGAGGGACCAAGCAACTTTAGACATACAGGAAGGAAATAGCAAAAGGAAGTTAGATTTTGCTTGGAAAATTCAAAACTAATATACTATATCTGGGGAAAAATAATGTGAAACACAGCTGTTCAATTAGAGTGAGAACTTTTGGAAGTAGTAATGCTAAAAGATCTAGGGATGATAATTGGACTGAAAGTTATATGTGAATTTGAATTGGAATATGACAGAAAAAAGCCAATTTGATTTGAGAGACACACATGCCAAAATTGGGAGTGACATGTTGGGTAATAATAATCTCTTCCTGATTGCCTGCAGGGGTATGCTTAGGTTGCATCATCTTTCAGGATAGTGCATCCTATTCTCCCAAGTATGCTTGGACTAGTCTTTAAACTGGTTGTGCAGGAGGATTCAGAGTCATGATCCTGCTCCCCTTCTGCCCCTTTCAGGCTATATATGTCTCCACTGGAGAAAATGGAGGCAGCAGTCCTTGTGCTCTGAGTGTAGGGACCGCAATTATGATTATTATAAGCTTCTTACATACTCTGCCCATACTTCTCACCTGTACCTCATTTTAAGAGACGTTATGAATTTTAGTCCCAAATATAACCACGTTCCATGCATATGTATAATCCCTTTGCTTTTATTGTTGAAAATGATTGACATCAGAAATCAAGAATCATATAACCTGAGGCTACACAAGAGTCATTGTCACTACAGGAATGAATACTACAGCATTTTAAGTTGTGTACGTGAATAATTTTGAGGGCTCATTTTGAATCATTGGCGCATAGTATGACACACGTTTAGGCATTGGCAGGTAGAGATGTATGTCTCCACCACACTGCACAAGAGTTACTCACCATCTGGACAATAAACAGAAGTGATAAACCCTTGTCTTTAATGACACCAAACATGAAATTTTGTAAAAATAACACTGTTGGCACTTAAAATAATACAGTTAAAGTTGAGTTCTGTTATAAGCATCTCTATTGGAGAAAGAGAAAATATGGACAGAGTTCAGAGAAGAACAACAAAAATAATTGAGGTACTGGAGAGATTTGTTTATGAAGAAAGAGCGAGAGTTATATGTATGACCTGACTAAGTGGACAACTGAAAGGAACCTGATAACCACCTTCTAATATCTCAAGGGTGTAAACACCGTAGATGATAAAAGTGCAACAAAGAGAAAGTGGTGGTTTTTGAACAGCTACTGTACTACAGGGATTCTGCTAGGGGATGGCAGTTTTAAATTGCATCAGGATTTCATTGCATCCTTTCTGGCAGAGGCTGCCTTGGAGAGGTTCTGAATTAATGCATCCCCAGGTTGTCCAGGCCTCATCCCTTCCTTAGGACTGTAATAGTTATCTCCAGATCTTAGGCTCCAAAGTGGAGTAGATGTGGAGACAAAAAGTTTCCAAAAAAGAGGACAGACCTCTGGCCTTTCAACAACTGATGCTCTGCTGCATAATCTCTTCTTGAAGTCAGTGGCAGAATGGATCCAGGAGTTAGAGGGTGACACAGAGAAAAGCACAGAACCTTTGTAAGACCTTGCCTCCACAGCTCTCCCAACTCTCAGCCTGGCTCCATAGCACTGCCATATAATGCACTTTGTACAAGCTTTCATGTATATGTTGAAAGGCCTGGAGAGGAAGTTACTGTTTCCAACAAAAGTAAATTACAGTATTCTAAACATCATGGGAGTATCACTTAGACTTCAGTTTAATGTGCAACTAGAATAATTATTCAGTTATTGATATGCAGTACCATGTAATACAGTAACACACAAACAAATGGGGGTAAGCTACAGTGAATCTTATTACGCAACTAAGTGACATACATTGAATGAATGACTATATAAGACTGCACATAAATTAACAGAATATTGGATTTATGGTTATTAACATGGATATTGTTTTGTTTAATTTTTCTTTATTGATTTTAAAGGAATTTTTAAGCAACCTCATTCATTAAAGAACTGAGAAATATTATGTAGTCGCATAATATGCTTACTGATAAACAATCCTTTGAGCTTTAGAAAAAATCTTCTCTTCAGAGTAGGTTCTTTAACAATTACACAACAACAAAGCCCACAGATCCAATGACTTGAGAAATTCATCATTTAGCAGGAAGAGCTAAGCAGGATATTGTACATTATACTGTATAAAAAAAACCCCAATGTAAAACAAAAACAAACAAAATGACAAAGAAAAAAGACCCCAACTGATGATACTGTTGAGGATCTAAGATTCCATAATCCCTCTGCTGGCCCCCTAATAGGTATTAAATGCAAGAAAAACAGGAAATCTTTTCATTTTGACTAGGCTTCTTAATCCTGAGAAGTATTTAATCTTATAGAAATGCCTCAGTGGCACAGTGCTGATTGGCAACCAGTGAAGGCACTTGACCTGTCCCCTTGCGAGCAAGACCAAACCAATGTGCCTAATCTCACTCTGTGGAAAAAGTCAATGTGATTGGAATTTGAGAAACCATCTGGGTATATCTCAGATGCTACATACATACAGAAAAAATATTAATACAAGCTTTGTTCACTGTTTAGCCCTATTCAAGTATTTCCCATGCCCATTATGAAAAAAAGAATCCACTCTATTTAAATTCTAATTTTAAAATGGTTCATAGACTGAATCTCATCCCCTGGAAAGGAATTAACTTGATTATCACAACCTAGAATTTCACAGGAAACAGTAGTACTACCAAGACTCAAAATACAGATAGTATTGCCCATCATTTTTCATTATAATCTGTTTTCAGTTGCTTATAGCTTTGCCATATGTTAACCATTCAAGCAGAAATTTTCTTTGCCAGGAGTCTGCCTCGTGCAGCATTTTTATTTTGGAAAATTTCAGCCAAAGCAATTCAGATATTTCTCAGAATGAGTTATGGGATAAAGTATTGTTTTGCCCATGTTAAAAATTCTTACATCTGTTTAATTCAGAAGTTATAGATCATCCATTTTTTGGAGCAGAGACTTGAAATTTTTCTGGGAGTCTCCTTGATGCTGTGTTTGTGTCTTTTGCCATTCCTGTGAAAATTTGCCAAAATTTGGTCAAGTTATGAGCCCATGAAAATCTCAGTTCATGCATTCTCAGAAGATTCCATCTGACCCCTGGCTCTGCCTGACTCTGTCTCCAGCTCTGACCTTTGGCTTGTTACCGGACACTGTCTTTGTTGTTGACCCTTGGCTCCGACCACTAGGCCTGACTCCCGCTCTGACCAGTAGGCCTGACCGCCCACACTCTGGTCATTGCAGCTTGTTCAGAACACTGTTAACTTCTCCAGCTGGTCCAAATTCCATTGTTCATGAATCAGTGCTGCTTTTTGTTCTTACTTTGACTGCAGATGTATGCTTTTGACCATACCCAGGTAGGCCTGGTAGTCAGCCTGCTGACAGGGGAGGCATTGGACTGAGTCTCTCCTCTGTTGGAAGCCAACAGGCTGGTTCTGTCTAAGTGGGATGCCTTCCGGTGGGCAATACTGACCATCCTAAATGACCCTAACCATGCCCACTCCACTGAACCCCCCCTGCAGAAACTCCAACAAGGGGCGGGTCAAGCCAATCTGTATGTAGTTCACTTCTGCCGTCTCATATCGGACACAGAATAGAATGAGATGGCCCAATTATATCAGTTTCAATGGGGCCTGTGGGATGAGATTAAGGACAAATTGGCCTGAGTTGAGAGAAACCCCAGTGGGTCTGGATGCCTCCATAGAGCTCGTTGTCCATATCAACAATCTTCTATGTAAGCAATGGATAGAAAGGAGAGGGGCACTATGACTGTGCCCCATGCTATTGGATTCCAGCCAACCAGATGATCTGAAGCAGGTAGACCCAACCTGATGGCAACTCAACCCTGAAGAAAGAGAGTGCCAGAAATGCCTTAACTTGTGCTGCTACTGTGGTGAGCTGGGCCATGCTATCTCCAATTGCCTCATGAGGAACCCAGTCCAGAAGGAATCCAAGAAATGAGCCAGCTTAGGCTCAGTAAAGGGAGCTAACCTGGGTGTCCTGACAGAGTATCCCTCTGAAACACCAACTGAGGTCCTTACAGGGAGGTGTGCTGACTTTCATTAATGAACACTGCACCTACAAATCCCAGTTGAGTTGTAAATCCCAGGGCATTCCCAACTACTTCCTCCACAGCAGGCACTCATTGACTTGGGTACAACAGACAGTTTCATTAATGAAGAGATGGCCTAGGCAATCAGATTCTCCTGTGACCTAAGCCTGTTCCAGATCTAGTAGAGATGATTGACGGGTCCCTCTGAACATCCAGGTCAGTGGCTACAGAAACTGTTCCACTCAAAGTTACAGGGGCATCGAGAGAGACCCTACAGTTCAGTGTCATCCATTCCCTATACTTCCCTCTGATCCTAGGTATCTCATAGCTGGCCTTCCACAATCTCCTTAACTGCTGACATGAACTAAAAGTTTGCAATGCCCTGGGAATTGGGCAATGTGCAGTAGGTCCCCAATGTTTGCATGCCAGGGTAGCAGGCCCAGCAAAGCTGCACACCGACTCTGGTCCTTAACTTCCATCCAAGTACAGTGACTGCAAAGATGTATTTGAAAAAATAATGCTGACACCCTGCCCCTGCACAGGGACTATGGCTGCCCACTCAAGCTATAACAAGGGACAAACAATCCATTTGGGCATATATACACCATGGCAAAGTCTCAACTAGCCATGCTGTGCACCTACTTTCAAGAAAACCTAGACAAGGGCTTTATGCATAAATCCACATCACCTGCCCGGGCACCAGTCCTCTTTGTTAAAAAGGACAGGAGCCTCCGAATATGTGTTTACTAGTGGGTCCTAAATCTAATCACCATTAGAAACCACTACTTGCTGCCACTAATCGCCAAGCTAATGGAGTATGTGAGAACAACCTGGGTGTACACAAAGTTGGACCTCCAGGGGCCTACAACCTAGTATGTGTTAGATCTGCAGATAAATGGAAGACCACCTCTGGAATGCATTATAGCCACTTTGAGTATCTTGTGATGCCCTTTGGGTTGACAAATGCACATGTAACATTCCATCATGTTATTAATGACGTACTCTGGGACATTCTGAACCAGTATGTGGGAGCATACCTAGAAGACCTACTTATTTTCTCAGGCAATGCCAAGCAGCACACCATGCATATCAGTTACATCTGGGAGAGGTTCACCAACAGTGTCTCTATGTCAAACTAGAATAATGTGCTTTCCATAAGTTCTCAATAGAATTCCTAGGGTTCATCCTATCTTCTGCTGGAATCAAAACAGACCTGTGCAAGGTAAAGACAGTACTTGAGTGTCCAGTGCCATGGAATGTTCGTGAACTAAAATGCTTCTTGGGGTTCACAAATTTCTATCAGTGGTTCATCCTAAAATTCTTGGAGTGGATTGCCCCTCTCACTGCCCTACTCTGCAAAAACACCAAGTTCTTCTTGTCTCCCAGGGCCCAAGAAGTCTTTGAACAATTGAAACTTGCCTTCACCATCACTCTCATATTGGTCTACCCCAACACCATGCAAGCCTTCATCATCAAGGCAGTTGCCTCCAACTTAGTGATCAGGGTGGTGCTATCTCAGAGGAATGCTCCTCAACAACTGCTACATCTGTGCACCTTCTATTCCAGACACTCTCTACTGCAAAGCAGAACTCTGACATTTTAGACAATGAACTACTGGCAATTAAGACCGCTTCTGAAGAGTGGTGCCACTATCTAGAAGGGGCTCGGTTTATAATCCAGGTGTACACTGACCACAAGAAGCTTGAAAATCTGTATAGTGCTGAGGCCCTCAACCAAAGGCAACTTCAGTGGGCCTTATTCCTTTCCTGCTTTAATTTCATAATCTCCTTTTTTCAGGAACCAAACACAGCATCACTGATGCTTTGTCCCAGAAAGTGAGTATTACATTGACCTGAAGGACCCAAACCTGAAAACCTCTTGAATCCTCAAGCCTCAGAACTTTCTGGGCACAGCTCCCTGCCAAGATCTGCTCAACCTCATAAGATCAGCCTCAACCCACGGGATCCTTCCAGTTGAGCAGAAAGCCACATGTAAGGAACTTCATGAGGTCCAATATGGGGTAATCTACATAAAAGGATGTATATATATTCCCTTCAGGCCTCCAAGGACTACTACCCTACAAATAAATAATGATTCCCCTCTGGCAGGGCATTTTAGCTGCTTTAAAACTCAGCAACTCATCTCTTGTGTCTTCTAGTGGCCTCACATACAGGCCACAGTACAGGCCTATGTGGCCTTTTGCAATGTATGTGCCTGCTTCAAGGCACCATACAATACACCCCTGGAACTCCTGGAAGTGCATGAGATTCCACCTGGCCACTGGACAGTTATTGCCTTAAACTTTTGTGGTAGAACTACCCCAGTCCAATGGGTTCACCATCATCATGACAGTTATGGACCACCTCATGAAGATGACACACTTCATCCCCTGCACTGGCCTACCCTCCTCTCAGGAAACTGCCTGGCTCTGGATGGACCAAGTTTTCTGCTCTGATGGCCTCCCAGAGCACATTGTCTCTGACTGCAGCACACAATTTGCCCCCATTTCTGACAAGAAGCTCTCTGGATTTTGGGCATCCACTCCTGCCTCTCCTCAGCCTATCACCGTCAGACTAATGATCAAGAGGAGCAACCCAACCAGATTCTGGACCAATATCTTCAGTGTGTTACATCTGCTTCCATCAGAACACTGGTTCTTGCTGCAGCTCTAAGCAGAGTTTGCCAGCAATAATTCAGAACACATGTCTATGGGGCAAAGCCCTTCTTTTTTTTTCAAATTATGGGTTCCACCCCAGGTTCTATCCAGAGCTACCTGCAACTTCCCACAACCCAGAAGCCCAGGGCTGGATACAAACATATGCCAAACCCAAGATGACTTAAAAATTCATCTGGAGGGTTCCAAGAAGAGCTATAAACAATGTATGGCCCACCAATGGCAGGAGGGGCCCACCCTGTCAGTAGGGTAGAAGATATGACTGTTCATAAAACACCTACACACAAATAGACCATCTCATAAATAAGTTCCTTGGACCCTACCAAATTCACAGGTAAATTAACCCTGTTGCCTTTGAACTCAACTTGCTCCATTCTCTCTGAATGCACCCAGTTTTTCACATATCACTCCTGAAGCCCCACCTTCTGGGCCCATTTCCTCGCCGCTCGCAATCACCCCCTTTTGCTGGTATGTGTTCTAGACCATGATGAGTACATCATCCATGACAGCGTCCATGCCAAAATTAGATGAGGTAAACTCTGGTATCTTGTAGACTGGGAAGGCTACAGACCTGAAGAGTGTTCCCAGGAACTCTCAGAAAATATCCACACTCCTGACCTTGTAAGTGCCTTTCACCAAAACCTACCCTGAAAAACCTGTCCTACAACCATCCAGAGGGCACACTAGGGTATAGGGTGATTTGAGGGATCACAGGCCTCAAACCTGGGCCCAGGTAGGGCCCAGGCCACAACCACCACCCTGCAGCTCACCTGAGTAACCAGGGAAGGGTTAGCTCTCAGAGGGCCACACCCCCAAAGCTCCAAACTGGTGAAACATCCAAGTGCCTGATTGGCTGAGGAACTGAATATAAACTAACAAGTAACAGGAAGTTGTCTGAGGAACTAAAGTAATCCCTGGCAGGTGACTACTTTGGACCCCTCCTGATTACCAGACTCCTGAACCCTCCATTGCTACCTGCTCCTGGTTCCTGTCCTCCTATCCCAGACTTCTGTCTATTCCCAGGTCCTGCGGCCCTGCTGTACTCCAGGTCCCTGCTCCTCTGCCTTACCTCTGATGCTGTCTCTGGCTTTGGCACCTGACACTGTTTCTGGCTCTGAGCTTTGGCTTGGTAGCTGATGCTGTCTTTGGTGTTGACCATTGGCTCCAACTGCTAGCCTGACTGCCCATGCCCCAGTCATGGCAGTTCCCTTACCTTAGAGGTGAAGAGAGGATAAGTGGAGTCTTCATCTGAGCAACTAGGGAAAGGTATGCATTTCTGTATGGATTAAAGCTTGACTTTTCAACATGAAATTATCATACGCATATTGGCAGAGGAATAGAGGGAATTTAAAAAGACAAAAACCAAACTGAAATTCTTGATTTTATTTTACTCTTTAAAAATATCTCATGATTTTTGGGGGTCTGACCCATGATTTTGGATCCTGAGGTTGGCAATACTGCAGTATTTGGTACAGGGTTTGGATGGTGTATAGTAAATAATGCATGGGAACACACATTGAATGGTGAGGATAAAAAAATTGACTAGCTAACCATTCAGCTTGCAGCATTCAAACTGCGTACTGAGTGACTGTGGAAAAAAATATGTGATCATGTAATTAAATACTATCACACGGATTCACAGAAGGGGGTGAATTAAGGTTAAGTGGGTGACCTTAATTTGGACATTTCCTAATTTTTGAGTGATTGACTTTGCAACATTAATGTTCTTTTAATTTACAGTTTTGTAAGTAATATCCAGCAGAAGTGTAGACTAATATTTTCAGAGAAGCCTAAAAGAATTAAGTGCTAAATCCCATTGGAGCTCAGTATGAGTTGGGCACCTAATTTTCTTATGCGAAAAACCTCATAGGCCAAACATTCATATTAAATCATAATATAGCAAAGATGAAACTGAGTAAACTGAAAGCAAAGGAGCAGTAGGTAGGTCAGGTATTTAGCCAGCTATTTCTTCTTTTTTTTGGTAGGGTGAACTCCTCTGTATTATAGCTTTTATTAATGTATTATTTGTAACAAACTGACGTGTGCTAGATGGCTAGTATCATTGAAGAGAACTTCTATTCCCTGCTTTTGAAGAGTGTTGGGTAATTTTATAGTTATCCAATAAGCAAAATGTATACTTTAGAATGTACATGATGCCCTACTTTGTCAGTAGAATGCATGCACGATCCCATACTCATTTTCTAGTATGGACCATTCCTGAATCATGGCTCCACCTTTCACCTAGAAGGGGGGCTCCTCTCTCAAAAAGGAAGGCAAAGTGGCTTGGGACAGCTTTAATACCCCAGGAGTGGCAGCAGGGCCTCCTCTCTTTAGGAGCAACAGGGGTCCACCTGTATTTAGTGTAGTCGCCAGGAGTACATAGAAGATGATTGGATCAGGCCCACTGCATCCTGATCCTCCTGCCACATGCAGAGTCCTGTGTTGTGGTGATGGGATCCCCCCAAAACAGTGAATCTTGGAGATAATACAATTCACATCTCTCAGAACTGTCATTTCTGGCTCTCTGCAGACTCAGGCAGTGACTTATGTCACTACCTAAATTGAGCTTAATTAATGTTTTCAAGATTTTCTTTGCAACCATGAGGGATAAAAAAAACCAATGAGGGTTACTTTTTTTAAATGAAAGCGGAGAGTCTAATGTAATCACATGACCCCAAGAGCTGGGACTCTAGTCATGGGCCTATGGTATTTATACCCTAGTCAGGCCTGACTACCATTTTTTAAAGAATTAGTACATTACTCTTAAACCAAATTACATCTACCTCAAATGACAGGAAATGTCATTCCTTAGGGAGGCCAGCTCAGCAAAACAAATTTGAGTTGCTGAGAACAAGAGAGAAAGGATTGCTGTCAAGAGGGGTTCCCCTGGAAACAAAAGCCTCACAACCATCTGATTGGTGGTGCTACCTTCCATAATGTAATGAGGAGCGTAGCCTACATCCAGATTTGTGGTCTGTATTACAGAAAGTAATTTTACAAAATTAGAACAAAATCTTCATTTCTCAATGCTGCAGGGTGAACTGCACTTCAAGGGACTAGGGATTCAGCTGCACTTTGTGCAAGACTCAGCTATCTCCCAGGGTCATATTGTAGAAGAATGAGACTCAAAGCAAGGCCAGCTGAGATATAAAGGACAGCCTGAATTTAGAGGGAGAGCTGTAGGGCATAGGCAGGTTCTATATTAGAGCCTAGGGTCGAGGAATTGATTTGAAGGGGCTTGCCAGTCTCGCTAGGTGAAAGTCCTGGCTGGGATACCTGCTGCATAGGTGGCAGCAGGAAGGACCACTCTGCAGGACCTGGATTACCTGTTTTGATGCTGAATTTGTTTGAGTTTGAACAGTAAATGTAACTCTGGGAAAAGGAAAGGAAATACTGACACTGGTGGAAGCTTCATTGACGCAGCTGGCCAATGAGTTGTTTGACCAGTTTACATGACTGGAGGAACTGATACCAAGACTGGGGAGACTCCTGTTACAGTCCATTTTATCTAGGGCAAAATTCTGAACTTTAAATAGATATCGAAGCCTCACTGGACATTCTTGAAAACCTATTTCAAAATCTAAAGAAGTTCCAAGGTTAAAAAAAAATAGTAATGAACTCAGCATTAAGGTTGTAAAAGCCTTGCAAGTCAAAATCGAGCTTATACTTAAAAAGAAAAAATAACAACCAAGCATTAGCAATTAACAACATCCTACTTTATTGAAAATATTTTTAAACAGAAGCACACAATGACATGAATCATTCCTGAATACCTTATTACAGCAGATCCCCCATTTTACAAACTAATTGGGATTTGAGGAGTTATACAATAGAAAATTTCATAAAATTGAACAGCTCAAAATTACAGTAGGTATGGTGCACTGAGTTGCTTTCTTGTCCTTCAAACCACTGCAAAGCAAGTACACTGAAGGTAGCAGAATGTGAAGAGATGTCAATTTGTTCTTCATCGACATCTCTTTCATTATGTAAATACTCCCCTCCCCCATTTGGGATTTGTATAACTGATTCATCATAAGGTTGATGTTGGTAATATTGAGGTTTTTACCTCATATCAAGAAAAAAAATTGCATAACTAACATCTGTGTTCATTTGTGGCTAAAGTGTAGCTTTGCTGTAAGCAAGGAGCATCCTAATGTTGTGATGTCCGTGGAGCAGACCAGAAAGCGGATTGTACCTCCTGGGATCTCCCTTGAAACACCCTGCTTCATGTCTATAGGTGCATGTCAGAGCATATTTCCTCCAGATCACACAACTATACTGGCCAGTCTGGAGTCAGGTGGGGCGTTGGGGCAGTAGGAGCCAAGGTTCCATCCCTTCCATGCGCCATTCTGCTCATATATGTTGAGAGGATAAAGTCACTCTATATCTCCTGTGCTTCTTCCCATGGTATAGGTAACCTGCAGAAGAGCATAAAGGAGAACAAGCTGGGCCACAAAGTGGCCTTTATTTATTTTTTATACAATTTGTCTAACAATTTCTATAAGCTCATTTTCAAACAATTGAAATAACATCAATAACAGTTTCAAATGTGAAACAACAAACAACACTGTAATAACGTAGAAATTTAATGTTTTAAATAAAACTTCTGTTAGAATCTGTCCACAGACCTTTGTTCACCTGAGCTGGTTGCCCTTGGAAACAGTCCCCTCTGGGATGGTGTTCTCTGAGCATTGTTTCTTGAAAACAGCAACAAAAAGCACAAACACATATGTGATCAATTCTATTGCGAGTTTTTTGGAACATGTAAGCTGAGAAAAAATGAGTTATTGCCATGACTAAGAGAAAAGTGACACTTTTGTTGTAAATTCCTGGCAATCTTCATCTCCCAAACATCATGGCTAATGAATAATCATTTGTAAACAAATAGGCTATACCATCCTGTAGTAACTGGCTGTCTGGAAGGCTAGATCATATTTATTCCTGTCTGAAGGCTTCCAATAAAGCTTCTAAAACTATTTCCTTTTGACCACCTGGCATCTTTAAAGATCAAGTTAATCTTAATCCCTTTGATACCACATGAGTTACAACTTCTTATCTCAAGGCATGTGCTCAAAATCTAGAAATATCGGTGCCAGTTTCTTTGAAAGCTAGTTTAAACCAGGCTTTAATTGTATTTAATTGAACAGGTCCATTCTTTTGTAGAAGAGAGAAATAATTTGTCAGGTTTTTTCCCCTAAAACTTTAGAACTATCAGACAACTGACAAGCTTTCAAGACAGTAAACAATGAGTTCTCTGTAGTTGTTAAAGATGCTGAGAGTGAGTGGTAAAATCAAAATGTGATTACCAGAGAGCAGATGGCCATCATGAGATGGCTATTTATCCAAGTAAAATTTACAAATTTTAAGAGAAGTTTTTGATACTTCACTCATCTTTGAACTTTCCTGAACCAAAACATCTATTTCTGAATGTAGGAAAATGGTTGATATAAGATTCCTTCTGAAGAACAGGAATTTCTCTTACAATGACAAATGTTGGTTTGATAAGTGTCCCCCCTTTTATTTTTTTCATTCTGGCACAGTGCCCATTTCATTAGACTTCTGAAGACAAAAATCTATGACCAGATATTAGGCAGATAACAAGAGGATTACTTTGCTAATACCACTAAAGACCTGATTGCTCAGGCAAAAGTTTTAAGCCTAACTATCAATGTTTGAGATGGAAGAGATTCCAGAAAAACAGATATTTTAGCAGCTTCTCAACAACAAATCAGCACACTTTCATTGATCTACTTGGAAATCATGAGACATTTCATCTCAAGAATACTTTTTGATTAAATAAACTTTTTGTTACCGCAAGTACTATATACCAAACATGTTGTCTAGGATTGGAGCATCAAGATAATCCAAATTAGGTGTTCCAATGTAAACCAAGATCCTTTCATTATGAGGATCTATGAGGTTTTTAAATACATGCATCAGTAAGTCTACAATTTCCAGCTGAAGGTAGACTCTCAATGGAAAACCCATCCAATTTAAATTTCCTTTATCTAATACTTTTTGGATCACAGACTTTATCCTGTCTGCCCTATCCATTACAACTAACTCTAGCCTTGCCTCCACAGATGTGCCTGTTGTTGATCTAATGTACTCCCACCATACAACCATCAGTCAATCAGATTCCATCCTAACTCATTTCATGTCCAATGTTATCAACATTTTACAAGTACCTCAGTATTTAGGGATTTAGTCCTTTCTTTCATATGAGACTGCATTCAAGTCCTAAAACTCCCCTTTGTGCTTCATGAGAACCTTTCTGGATTCAACTAATAAATCTCCCCTTTTCCATAGATATAACCTATCTTTCCTGGGCCAAATAATCAACAAGGACGGGAGAAGAATATTTCTCATTTTCTTGCTCCTGCATATTTTCCTAGCTCATTTTGAAAGTATGATAAATGGCTCTTAGGTCAGGTCCAAAGTATGTTTCTGACCATTGATATCCAGCTAAATAAATGATCATCCCTACTTTTCTTCAGGTGTGAATGTGTGTGTGTGTATACACACATATCTGAGCTGGGTTTGTTTGATGTTACACAAGGAATACAGTTTCAACAGAAGAAAGTGACTCAGTCAACCTTGTTTCTCTACCTGTTACTAACACTAATTGCTTTATTCTCTCTTCTTCCTTTTCCTTTTCCTCATCGCTTTTATTTATAGTGCAATCACACTCAAAATGTGCTAGTCATTATGCAAACAGTGGAAGAGACAATCCTTGTCCTTAATAGCTTGCTTGTACAGGGGGAAGGACTGGAGGGGAACACCATGTACATAGAACCATTTAAAAGTAAAATCCAAAGCAGAATCTGATTATATGAGGTTCGTTACTAGAAGCCAAATCTTAGAACCTTGAACATTCCCCATAAATAGCCTGTTATGCTGTTAGATCAGGCTAAATAAATAAATCAGGTATTGGATGATTCAAAACTATAGAAACGCCATGAAACAATAGAATATTAACATATTTAAATCTGACTGATAGCTCAGCATCTGAGGTTAGTGTTCTACATAAATCAGAATAAGTTTCTAAAAGCTACTGAGTTGTTAGTCATGTTGTTTGAGAAAAGTAATTTCTACTGCATTTACATTTACTATGCTGCACCTCATTTTGGATCTTTAAGATCTTATAAGAACCATGAAGGATTAGACATTCATAAGGATAAGGAGAACATCCATTGTTACATGAGTTAGGATAAAACTTTTTTTTTTAAAGAATGTAAAACCTCATGTTTAGTACATAAATCAACCACAAACTGATAGGGATTAAGAAGAAACTTCCACAATAGGCTAATTACTGCATAATTGTTCACTACTGGGGTTCTTGCACCTTCCTCTGTATCATTGGGCAACGTCTTACAGGATGCTGCACTAGATGACTGTTGGTCAGATCTAACATGTATGCAGTGTTGTTGTAGCCATATCGGTCCCAAGATATTAGAGAGACAAGGTAGGTGGGATAATATCTTTTGTTGGACCAACTTCTGTTGGTGAGAGAGACAAGCTTTTGCATTTACACAGAGCTCTTCTTCAGGTAAGAAGAATAAAGGATTGCAGTCAACCTTGTTTCTCTACCTGTTACAAACACTAATTCCTTTACTCTGTCTTCTCCCTTTTTTGCTTCACTTTTATTATAATGCAGTCACACTCAAAATATGTTTGGCACTATACACACAGCAGAAGAGACAGTCCCGTCCTGAATACCTGAAGAAGAGCTCTGTGTAGGCTCGAAAGCTTGTCTCTCTCACCAACAGAAGTTGGTCCAGTAAAAGATATTACTTCACCTACCCAATCTAACATGGCCATTCTTATTATAACTTGCATTTTGAAAATACAGACCAAGACAAGTTCCTAATACTACATATGTATAAATAATTACTGTGGAAGAGTTATTGTTAGGGTTAACACTACAGACAATTTCAGGTGCTTGCAAAATCTGTTAGCTTAGAGGCCTATAAATATATTCAAATACGTAAACTTTAATGTTCCTCACTGGAAAACAAAAAGAGACATTGTGTTTAATTGACAGAGGTCAGAAAAAGAATTTTTACAATATAGTAAGTATGCTTTAGTTGATGATAAATCAATATTATAGTCTCAACAGAACTAACAGGTAATCCCCCTGTTACTTGGTTGTTAGAGGAGAGAGGCTTTCATACTGCCAGATTTCCTCTGATTAAAACTAGGGCTGTCAATTAATCAGAGTTAATTTATGAGATTAACTAAAAAAAATTAACTGCGCTTAATCACAGTTTTGATTACACTGCTAAACAATGAAAGAATATCAGTTGAAATTTATTAAGTATTTTTTATCTTTTTCTATGTTTTCAAAAATATTGATTTCAATTACAACACAGAATACAAAGTGTACAGTGCTCACTTTATATTATTATTGTTATTACAAATATTTGCACTGTAAAAATGATAAAAGAAATAGTAGTTTACAGTTCACCTCAGACAAGTACTGTAGGACAATCTCTTTATCATGAAAGTGCTACTTACAAATGTAGATATTTTTTGTTACATAACTGCATTCAAAAACAAAACAATGTAAAACTTTAGAGCCTACAAGTCAACTCAGTCCTACTTCTTCTTCAGCCAATCACTAACACAGACAAGTTTGTATATATTTATGGGAGATAATGCTGCCCACTTCTTATTTACAATTTCACCTGAAAGTGAGAACAGACATTCACATGGCGCTTTTGTAGCTTGCGTTGTAAGGTATTTACATCTCAGATATTCTAAACATTCGTATGCCCCTTCATGCTTTGGTCACCGTTTCAGAAAACATGCATCCATGCTGATGACGCTCATTAAAAAAAATAATGCATTAATTTAATTTGTACTGAACTCTTTGGGGGAGAACTGTATGTCTCCTGCTCCGTGTTTTACTCGCATTCTGCCATATATTTCATGTTATAGCAGTCTTGGATGATGACCTAGCATACAATGTTCATTTTAAGAACAATTTTACTGCAGATCTGAGAAAAGACAAAGAAGGTACCAGTGTGAGCTTTGGATCATTATCGAGCAGAACCTGTTGTGATGGGCTGAACCCCCTTCAAGGGTGCTACCTGATGTGCTAGGGTCCCACTGAGCCCACCTGTTCCACAGCCTGGGCTTCCTCACCCTGTCCTGCTGCATTGTCTTGTGCTGTATAGAGATCTGTACAGCGTAAGTTCACGAAATTCACCGCAACCCTCAATGTGAAGGAAGATATGCACAGCTTTCCCCACATCCCCCCCAGTTAGGAATTGCACAAGCTGAATTTTAGAATAAACAAAAACAAGTTTATTAACTACAAAAGGTAAATTTTAAGTGATTATAAGGGACAGTAAACAGAACAAAGCAGATTACTGAGCAAATAAAACAAACTAGGCTGAATACCTTAAAGAAATTGGCTACAAATAGTAATTTCTCACCCTAGATGTTATTTTATGCAGGTTGTAGAATTTCTTAAAGGTAAACTGCACTGCTTGCAGCTTAAATCTCCAGGTATTCATTTCAGAGGCTGACCTTTCTTGCCTAGGCTCAGGTCCTGCCTCCCCCAGCTTAGTTCATTTGTTTCTTCAAGTGTTTTTAGCAGTCTTCCTTCTTGGGTGGGGAGGCAGTGGAGAAGAGCCAAGATTAACTTACTCCCCAGCCTTAAACAGAATTTGCGCATGGCAGGAATCCTTTGTTTCCCAGTTTGACCCCCACCCCCTTCCCGGGGAAAAGTGCTAGCATTTCAAGATGGTATCCTGTACCGGTGACATGATCACAGGACTCTGCATTGTTCAAAGCAGCATCCCAGTAAACTTGTCAGGAAGGAGGGAGATTAGTATCTTCAAAGTCCTATTGTCCTTCCTAATGGTCCATTCAGGCTGTTTGCATACTGTCTGGTGGGTGTTTCCCAAGTGTACACACAGTTGTAATTGTTATATAGTCAATATTCCTAACTTCAGCTACAGAAATGATACATGCATATAAATTGGATAATCACATTCAGTAAATCATAACCTTTCCAATTATACCCCACATGACCCATCTTGCATAAAATATTTCTTAGTTATGCCATATCATAACAATATTTCTATGAAGACTATGGGCCATAATGTCACACCTTTCAGCATGGACGCATATCCTCTGGAATGGTGGTCGAAGCATGAAGGGACATATGAATCTTTAGTGCATCTGGCATGTAAATATCTTGTGACACTGGCTACAACAGTGCCATGTAAACACCAGGTGACATTGTGAACAAGAAGTGGGCATCTCCCTCAAATGTAAACAAACTTGTCTGTCTGAGCGATAGGCTGAACAAGAAGTAGGACTGAATGGACTTGTAGGCTCTTAAGTTTTATTTTTGGATGCAGTTTTTTTTGTACATAATTCTACAATTGTAAGTTCAGCTTTCATGATAAAGTGATTGCACTATAGTACTTCTATTAGGTGAATTGAAATACTATTTCTTTTGGGTTTTTTTACAGTGCAGATATTTGTAATAAAAAATAAATATAAAGTGAGCACTATATACTTTGTATTCTGTGTTATAACTGGGATCAATATATTTGGAAACATGGAAAACATCAAAAAAATTAAATAAATGGTATTCTATTATTGCTTAATAGTGTGGTTAATTGCAATTAATTTTTTTAATCATGTGATTAATTGTGATTAATGTTTTAATTGCTTGACAGCCCTAGTTCAATCCAAACCCCATAATTTCCAATATTAGCTGTTGTACCTCTCCAACTCTCTCCCAGATAATGTTTTTATAATAAACTAAATACAATTCACAAGATCTTGTTCATATAGTTTATGTTAAATTATTAGACCCCAGTTTCCACACATTTTCTGTATCTGAAAGTGTTTGTCCCATTTGTACTCCCATGAGGAAAGTGATAAATAGATGCATAAGACCACACTCACTGATGCTTTAAGTGAATGCAACTCTGTGACTTCAATAGACTTTCATGAAGGCTGAATTTAGCTCTTAGAGATAAGTGCAGAGGTTGAATTGGGCGAGCTCCTATCAGCTCAGCAACTCAAATCTTTTCTCTAATGCTGCACTTTGTGATCCAGAATCTAAGCTTTAATTTTAAAAAATTATGTCTCTAGGCCTTGTAGTGGCTAAAATTCCTTCTAAATATAAACTTATCATAAATGACACAGTAATCTCTGTCTGAGTCTGCAGACAGACTGAAACAATAGCAATGAGATTTGTGAACTCTCTGCTCACAACTAAGGAGTGCTAACTTCTTCGAAGTTTAATACAGAAATTTGAATGTCAAAAACTATGAACTTTGTCTGAGACCAATGCAGGTTCAAGTAAGGATTTGATTGTGAGAGGAAAATCAAAATGAAAAAAGATTGTAATTCAAACCCAAGTGGTTGTTTATTAATGGGGAATGAGTTGCAACTTGGGCTGGGGAGGAGCACTTTTACCAACTAACAATACTATCAGAACAAGAATATACACACAACTTGAAACAGTCTATTTACATTCAGTAACAAGAAACCAAGCAGTCTATAATCAACTGCTCACTAAAAACCAGAGCAGACACACAAACCAAATAAACTGTACACGCATTAATTGAATGCTATAAAAATACACCAACTAACCACAATAGCAATTAATACAACAATTTGACTCTCATATACTATATACAGAACTTGGTACCAAGTAAGGGAGGGGAAAAAAGGGAGAAGTTAAACGAAGAGAGTATTTACAGAAATTAAAATGCACATACTACACTCCAGGCGCAGCTGACCAGCAGTACAGACACCAAGGACATGGCAAATTGGGGAGGGGAAGTAATCCAAAGAACCAAAACGACACAACACGAGCTGGCTAAATCTGGAGGAGACCCTGACTTGAAGGGTGATCAGGCCTTCCAGCTAACATGCGGATACTCCTGCAGATTTTGGCACGAGATACAGTTTTGTTTGGACACTTTTACTCGGGTCCACGTCTGATTGGTTCCTAGCTCCTTCACCAACTAGGTTCCGAGCTGGTGCCTTTACATCAAAAGGAGCTTCACCCGGCACACTACTTTTGCACGCAGCCCTATGCTTTTGCACATAGCACCACTTGACCTTTTGACCGACAGAAGGTTCGAGAACAGGCACACTGGTATTTTTGCACATAGTACTGGCCTGACCTTTAGGTGACCAGGGAAAAGAGCGGGAATAGGCACACGGTACTACAGTGTTGCACACGGTACCAATGTGACCTTTTGACCGACAATTGGCCAAACAGAGCCATGTTTGAGCATAGGCTTTAGGGCTGCGACAAACTTCATTGCTGATCAAAGTGCACAAGAAAGGAAATGGACAAACACAGTATGGAGATCAGCACCATGTACTGACTTATACCTTATTTTGGTCTGATGACTGGGAGCAGTTTGGGTTGTAGATGTAGCTTGAAAAAGAACAACTTTTCCCTCACCCCTCCGCTGAGTGTCATTCAAGACCAAATTTTCAAAATATGGCATCCATTTTTTGCAGGCACAATTTATGAGCACTACTGTGTCTGCAAGAAAATTATGGGCTATATAGTTATGCATACAAACTCCACTTGCATGTTCTAACTGAATACAAACTAAACACAAACGAGCTTTTAGACATGTCAGTTCTAACACTTGCTTGTACAAATTGACATTGATGAACAATTGCACACACAAGTGATTTATATGCACAAAGTTGCAGGCACAAAAGTGGAAGCTGAGTTGAATTTTAGTGATTTTGAGACCATACAGTGTCATATTCTGTTGACAGTATATTTGACCTGAATAGCTGGCTTGTTAATTAATTAAAACACTTCCTTTTAGTTTCAGTTTATTTTTTTTCTATCCATTAACATGTCTATTTTTAATCTGTCATCAAACTATCTGATCTTTGAATAGCTAGGCTGACAGCTGATTTTTGCTGAACTATTACTAATATGCTGGCAGGCACTGCTATCCATGTACATTTGTCTAATTTGGGGCCTAATCCTACTCACACTGAAATCAGGAGGTTTTAATGGTGGTCTGTTGAGCCTTCTCTACCCCCTGCTGGAGGAATCAGTGCTTGACACTCCCCATCCAAAGAAAATTCACTCAGATTGGGCAGCCAATTGGACAGTCCTCTAGAGACCTACAAGGGCCAGGAGGAAATACACAGGAACCAAGAGGCCAATTAAAAAGGCTGCCTCTTTGCTCAGAGGTAGAGCTGGGTGAAACTGGAATAGAGGAGGAGCTCCTCAGGCTGAACCTGGGTCCCATGCCCTTGTCTTAAGCTCTGCAACTAAGCATTGCATTTGAAGGGTTTTTTCTCTTTGTTTAGAGGCTCAGACAGCCTGACTTACTATTTCATTACTTGACTGTTTAGAAACTGATGACAAGCTTACGGCACCAAGAGGCTGGTCAAAGGTGGGCACTGCCTGCAGTATCATTCAGTATCATACAGAGCAATGCCACCTCCCACATTGGCATCTTTCTGTTGGCTAGTTTCAAAGGGAGTTGGATCAGGCCCTTAGATTGTAAGTGCCTTGGGGGTAAGAATGTATCTTCCTCTGTGTTTTGAAGGGTGCCATGGCCAGTGATGGTGCCCCCAAAATAGTAATAGTATAATAAGCTACTCCTTTAAGGAACTAGCAAATATACCTTGTGATATATTCATCATTTACTTGTCTCACACTGTCTGTCTAGAGGACTTCAAGTTTGTATCAGTGTCCTGTTGTCTTGCACTTAATGAGTGGTTTTTTTGTGTATATTCTTGTTAGCGTTGCACACACTGGTATGGTGAACAAGCTGAAGAAAATATATTTCACATATTACTTTTGAATAAATACATGTTTCTTTAAAATTCCTCCACATTTACTTTTTTTAAATTAGCATACTATAGAAATAGTGAGAAGTGTGTTTTTTTACAGTTATGGAACTATCCATAGCATTTTTATATCCAAATTATGTAGGAAATGCTTACTTAATTAGAACACATACATGGAGGATTGTTTAGCTGTTCCAAAGCAAGTTGAACTACAGACATTCTCTCTTTTAAGTTATCTTTCAGACCTCAGTTCAGAATCCTGTGTTTCTCCTGTGACATTGAGCCCAGTCCTTCAGTTCATACTCAAACAGCTCCATTGATATCAAAAGACAGCAGTATTGGACCTATCATTAAAACATAGAGGGGTGAGGACTGTATTCTTTAGGCATAACTTTTTCCTATTCATTAACTTGAGTGTACTTTGGATCAGGCCTTGAATGTAATATGTAAAACTTGGAACTCTAAACCCTAAAAGTAAAGGAATAACTGATATTCCATATGTCTGTAACAGACTTTTTTGTTTTAAAAAAGTTGTAATTATTTTTAAAATCTCAGCTTATGTTTTAGACAAACTTCTTATTTTCCATTCTGGACTAATTACTAGCCATCTAAATATTTTTCAAGGATACTATGGCAATGAGAAGAGTAGGAGGCATATCTAAAAGGGGACAGAGAATGAGCAAAAGTTGGAAGAAGTAGCCAAAATGAGCAGTTTGTTAATTTAAAAATTAACAGCAGAAACATTTTAAAGAGGGTGCTTATGTGCACATCGTGTACGCAAATAGTACCAGATGAATTACTCACTTATTTTCAGCACCAAGAAAATCTTCCAGTCTTCAGTTTTGACAGTTTTAAACAAATACCATCTTCCAAGCTCAAAACTATTCTTGCATATACACACATACAGTCTGATACAAAAAAAAAAAAAAAAAAAACTATTAATACATCAAGCCTTATGCTTGCTTCTACTGTGAGGCGTTGAGAAGAGCAAATGAAAATAAAATACAGTAGAAAAGACCTGAAATATAGAAAGAGACTGGGGGATGAGTGAAGCCAATGCTAGATCAAAGCTAGCTTGAGCAACAATAGCAGTGTAGCTGAGGCAGCAGGGGCTGCAGTACAGGCTTGCCTCCTGAGAACAGCACCACTCAGGACCCTGGGTACAGATCTGAGCAGCTAGCCCATGCTGCAGTCCCTGCTGCTGCAGCTACACTGCTATTGTTACTCTAGCGAGCTTTAATGTACGTAAATCAAAGCTAGCTAGCTTGGGTATGTCTATATGTGCTGCTGCAATCAGACCTTCCAGTTCCAGTGTAGACATACTCTTTGATTCCAACCAGCTTCAGTGGCAATGGAGTCGTGGTTCCACCCTTCACTGCCTGCTCTATTGCAGAGAGACAATTACTCAGTCAGTCCCTGCATTCCTCACCTAATGTCGCAATCAGAGCATGTGTAATGTGGCTGCACAGAAGGGTGAGTGGACAGGATTGTTCCCTTTAATCTCCTGTGGTGGATGTATTAGACCCAGCCACAATATAGCCCGTGAAAAGTGAATAAATATATGTGCTTGTTCAAGGAACATATATTTATCTCACCATAAAAACTGCCTATCCTAAGGGAATTTTAACCTTAATTTTACAAAAGTCTCAGGGGCTATTTAAAACATTCATAAATTGGAATGTCATATCATGAAATGAATTGTGATTATAATAAGAGTTTTGAGTAACATGGAGATTTGGGGTTCATTTCTATGTCAAATTTCCATATAAAATTAAGAGAGGAGTATAGCAAAGGATAACATTATAAAAAAGTTTTCAAAACCTTATTTAGTTGGCCTCATTTTTAACCATGCCTTTTCAATGGAAAACTGTTTGCAAAGAAGGGTACTAAAGTGTTTTTTGCTACTAGTATAATGTGTGTAGGTTATGCCTTTATTTATTATGGGTCTGATTCTGCTGCTCTCAGCCACACTAAGTAGTACCTTACTTCATAAACTGTCAAGAGAACTAATCACAGGATAAAACAGCACACAGTTAAGGGGATGGTGGTAGCAAACTGAAGCTTCCTTGTGCTGAACTCACAACAACAGCACATGATTTCATGACCACAAAGTTAGATGGATTTTTCACACCTTTAAGAATTCTTATGTATATTAGTACTATACACACCTCTACCTTGATATAACGCTGTCCTCGTGAGCCTAAAATCTTACCGTGTTATAGGTGAAACTGCATTGTATCGAACTTACTTTGATCCACCGGAGTGCTCAGCTCCGTCCCCCTTGGAGCACTACTTTACCACATTATATCCGAATTCATGTTAGATTGGGTCACGTTATATCGAGATAGAGCTGTATTTGTATTATTTCTTTTAAAATATAACCTTATATGTAGTCCAGTGTAACCCAATGCAACCACACATTCACCACTGCCAGGTCGCTGGATAGTGACTATTCTATGTGATAGAAAGAAAAAAATCTTACTGGACCCCAAAAGAAGAGTCAAGCAATACATGAGATGGCATATGCCATTATCTTAGATTATCATCATCTTGCTCTTGCTTGTTATGCTCTCCTTATGAAATTACTAATTCGTTCATCAACAGGCAATGGTTGGGTGCAAGAACTGTGGCCTACTAAACTGCAGAGTCAAGTAGACTATGGGAATCACAACTTTGCAGAACTTGGGATGTCTATGTGGACTCTTGTCCTTAGTCAGCTCTGCTCTACCAGCAGCCTTTGTGGGCACAAACAGTTCCCAGCTTTATTGTATAAACTGCAGAGGAGATTATGAGCGGGTAAACCCTTAATTCCCATGTGGATTTCCAGAACTATGCGGTTCTGAGGGAAAAATGCCATGCAGTGTGTCTGCTCCCTGGCTGCATGACCTTCTGTCCCTTGCATGTTCAGTGAGATCCTGCACAATCACCACCCTGTAGCTAGGGGTGGAGGTTGCTGCCATGGGCTGAGGATCAGGGAGCAGCCACAGTATTGGGTGTAAATGACAGAATGCAATATCTAAACTACCTTATTTGTGGTTAGAAAGTTAGAGGCCAATTTTGAAAATGTAGCCTGGAAAATTTTCTGTTTGTATGAAGGAACAAGGAAAAAGGTGAGGATGGTGAAGCTCCAGGAATAGGTTTACTCTTTATTCTGTAAGTATTTGGTAAAGGACATCAGTGTCTTGCCTTTAGCCCTGGTAATATTATGTTGCTGTGCAGCATGTTTCTTTTAGGATAACCTCCACTAAGCTTAGACAATTACCGATCTTTTAAGATAGAAATATCTGTATTTGTGAGAGCCTGAATATGAAAGTAGTCCCAAGGTTGTTGAATGTTTGCATACTAGCAGTAAGAACTCTTCGAGAACAGAAACAGAGAATGATGGATGGGAAAATGTCTCAATTAACATCAGTATCAGCCACTTTGAAATATATAGTACAAATCAAATTATCGATAGGGTCAGAATCTTCATGAGGAAGCAACTCTGTTTGCAACTCTTATCCAAGAGAAAGAAATATCCTGGAATGCAAGTTGACAGATATGGTTTTGAGTGAGGCCCCAAGCAGTCTGAGTTGACAGAAGGAAACCTTTGATTTGAATTGTCTGAGGGTGGCAAAAGGTCAATATTAGTGTCAAATGCCGATTCTGATTAATAGGTGAGTCCTGAATCAAAAATCATGTGAAGTAATGATGCACCACATCACATGACATCCAGGGCTACATTTTTTGAAAGGTTTCATATAGCCTGCGTATTTATAGTAACCATTTTCAGTCATAATTATTTAGATCCACAAATGAAAGCAATCAAGTTTTTTGAAATGCAGTGTGTCTTCAGTTCACCCATATTAAATTACATCAAATGTGCATGGAAGAGGCATGGAAAAATATTTGCATGCAACAACTGCAGTTTTCTAAAGCTAGCATCTAGTTTTATATGAATGATTAAGCAGAAGTTTCTAAGAACTTGTTTTTGTAGTATTCTTGTGATAAACACATACAATGTATCCAAAATCACAGGCATAATGTGGTCCAGTGGATAATGTGGCCTGGATTGGGACTCAAAAAGATGGTGTCTGTTTCCAGCTCTGCCACAGACCTATTTTGTGACCCTGTGCAAATCATTTTACTTCTCTGTGCTTCTGTTTCTATTCCCACTACTTGCCAGCATTATTGTTAGGTTTGGAAGTTCTTCAGTGCAAGGTCTCTCTTTCTGTGTGTTACTATAATGCCTAACATGATAACGACTTAATCTTGGTCTTGCAGTTATACCAATAATATTGCTTTGAATCATTGGTTCCCACTTCAGTCCCATCATGTAGTCTTATTCCTGTCTTTCACATTAAACTTGTAACTTCATTGTAACCAAACTTTTATCTTTGATCCATGAAGGCTATAGTTGGTCCTGAAATGTGTTACCTTTATATTTTAGGGTATGAATGTTTCTAGAATCAGTTTAAGCAACCATCATAGACTACACCTTATGGAAGAGCACAGTGTGTATGGTAATAAGCTGTAATATTGATTGCACTTGCAATATTTTAATGCCATTTCTACTCAAAATGAATAATAGAACTGAGTTCAGAAATGTTTGATTTTTGTGCTGTATATTGTAATATACAGTGCATATTTAGAAATATGCCTTATTATAGTTTTACAGTAGTGGGACCATATTTAAGATTGCTTCAGAATTTTGTGTTTTACAGGTTTCTGTACCTTAGTGTGTCAACTTTTTTCACAACCTTTTTTTTTTAAACATGCCATGGGGAATTTGAGCCAAGCTAATTAATGTCTGTGTGGAATGATCTCCAATGTGTAATTTTGGATTGGTATATTGTTACTTTTAGAAAATGTGTAAAAACAAGAACACTAAAAAAGCATGTTTTTTGACACATTTGCTGTCCCCCTGCTACTGCGTGAGCACTAACATTGTGACATGAGAGAAAATCAGCCACTCATCACTCCTTCCAATTCATTTGTATATTTAGGGAGAATTACTACTGCCCTGGTTGTCATGGCAATGGTTGCTTTTGATAAATGATTAACATCAGACCGCCATAACATTATTACAAAGATGGGTCACAGGGGGAGCTATAATGAAAGCTTGCCAGCTTCTGATAAGCTCCCGCTGTGCTCCTTTGGGTTTGCCTTGTGGTAAGGTATGCTGTTTCTTTTCAAAGGATAATTGTTTGTTACTTTCCTCAAAAAGGGTGCATGAAAATAAGATATACAATTACAGCTCCTTTTGGATATAGAATTACAGCTCCTATTGTTATCTACTTCTTACAAATTGGGGGATTTTTATAAAAAAGCTGGGGATTTTAGGTCTGATTCCCTATTCGGAAGCAAAAAAACCCTATCATGTCGAAGTTGCAGTAAAACTGAAGTTACATTTAAAAAAACATGTTTTGTCTGAATAGATTAAGATTTAGGCATGAGATTTAATGTCAATGTATTGGTCAACATGGTAATCTGGAGCATCACAGAGATAACAATGGCAACAAAATATACATTGAAGACAACAAATGTGTGAGTGCTTTATTATTTAAATAGTGCGTGCGCACACACATGTATATTCTTTCTGTTAAAAACTAAGAAAATTCACAAAAATTTAATTTAATGTTAGTTGAGGTTACTCTCATCAATAATCTAAATATAAAAAAAATAGGAAATACAAAGTTAAGGATTCAAAGGGTGCAAAATCAAGCACTCGTAAATAAGAATATGCCAGAATGAATGTTACCCATGCAACTTTATTTTGGCCTCATTGTGCATACACATTATGGTACAGTGTTTAATTAAATGATCATATATTATTTTTTGCACAGGGCCCCAGGTTCATTATTCTGTGAGGATGGATTGGGTTTGTGTAGTGAAGGAATCTATTATCTGTAGGATCTCTGCCTCCTTTATTGTAAAAGTTAGGTTTGTAGTGAATGAAGCCTGGGATTGCAGGAAGAGAAAGAATGGTCTTTGTCACTGTTTCAGAGCAACTGCACATGTATTACCCCTCTCTTGTCCACCAAGGGCAACCACTTTAGACTTCTGGCTCCCAGTTGTCACCTCTCTTGGGTGGAAACCTGTGTCTCACTCACTCCTGACTCGGACTTTTTAGACTGCACCACTCCCTGCCTTACATTGTGATATCCCTAGTAAGCCAGGCTGCCTAACAGGCCAACGGCCATGCTGTGCTTTTCTGTCCCAGGGTTATGGCCAGTAAATTGCTCACAGTATAAATTACCAGTTCCTTCTAAGCATGTGCCTTTAGTCTTAACATAAAAGCTTTTATGTTAAGAATAAACATATTAAAATTATAAAAGAACCTACACGCATGCTAAAAAGTTGACTTACCAGAAATCAACCTCAACTGTGTCCTAGGACTCTGGTAGGTTTTAGTCTTTCAAAACTCATAACTGAGCTTTTCCTGTGGTTGCAGATTCATCTGCTTTTGATACAGAACCAGAACAGAGACTGGGCGGATCAGCCATTTATTTATACAGCTCAGGCTTTTTATTTTGACATTCTGTAACAGGTAATCAGCAGACAATGTCTCACTGGTCAGGGCATAGCTTCAAAATTCTGGGTTCTTACATAACTGGAGTTGGGGAATTTGCATTATCCTCTTCCTAGGGATTTCCCAAGAAATCCACTTATCACTTATTGTCTCAAAAGTCCATACTTGTCTGGCACATTTTAAATATAACTTTTGAACTCCCAGGTCTCACATTTATCACATATTCCCACTAATGAGATCACATAGAATCCCAATCCACAATAATACATAAAACTTAATACAATAAGGACTTTGGATATTCCAGGAAATTGTCATATCTGTGATAGTCTCATGGTTAGGGCAGTTGAATGCCATCCTAGAGACCTGGATTTTATTCCTGCCTCTGCAGCCAAATTCCTATGAGATTCTGGGCAAGTCCCTTACAGCAAACTATTCACAGGTAATCACTTCTGCATATAAATCAAAGGCTGTATCATAATGCATACACACAAGGTGGCTAAATTAAGGTTGCATGGACAGTGTTCATTCTGGCACTTCCTAATTCGAGAGTTCTTTACTTTGCAACGTTTTAATTGCTTTTAATCCTTTGTAATTCCTAATTTCTTGTGATTTACTTTAGTTTAGAGAGCAACCTTAACTAACTTTAAACTAAGTTTTTTGTTTGTTTCTTTATAGAGTGCCATAAGTACATGGCATATTACCATATGCATTACCATGGATGAAAGAAAGGGATCCATGCTGCTTCTCTTAGATCTATCAGCACTTCTGGGTTCTATTGACCCCAGAATATTTTTACTTACCAGTGGGATCTTGCTGGTATAGATGGAAGTACTCTCCAGTGAGGTAACAGTCAGTACTGCTGTCAATTGCTTGTCTTCCCGAACAGTCCTCACAGGCAGTGTTCCATCTTGTCAACCTCACCCCCTAGATTCATATTATCAAGCTGCCTGGAGTGGCTCATGACTGTGAGTGCCAACCTCAAGACAGACTGTTAAGAAATAGGGTGCAAACTAAAACTGGTTGTGTGTTCTGTACTTCGGTTTCACCAACCAATTATCAAGTGTGAATTCCTCAAAGATTAAAGTAGCCTTAAAATGGACTTACAGACAGTCCCATTGGATACTCTGGTCTATCTTGCCACTTAGGCAAGCTTGCCTTTGTGACAGATGCTCCCTTACACAATATTCAGGTTACTCCTAGTCCAAAAGGACCAATCACTTACCCTATGTCAACTGCACCTTAGATCTCTCGCTAAAGACAACATTTATAGTCAACCCTATAATAAATTAACTAAAGATTTATTAAACTGGGAAAAAAAGAAGGGTTATTTACAAAGTTAAAGCAGGTAAACATGCATACACAGATGAGCTACAGTCTTAGATTTCAAAAGTTAATAGAAGCTGCAGTAATATAGAAGATCTATATGTTCTTTACAAATAACCTAAGCTAAGCAGGAGAAGGGAACAATCAGCAAAGTCTTTGGCCTTTGCTGTTTCACAATGGCTCATTTGGTTTCAATGGGCCTTCTTGAGTGGAGGACCAGGACTTTACACTAATTAATGCTTCTTTCCTGTTTGGTGAATTACACAATTATCAAGGTTTACAATGCAAACGCTCAGTATAACTTTATACTATGGGCTACAGATGTTATAAGAGAGAGAAATACTTGCAGTATCCTACAAGCAATTTATCAAGTCTAAACACTAAACACATTCTTATCAACTTAAACCTCTATTTTAACAAAGCTAACACACAGGTGAGCCAGAGTAGTTTCTAGCTATGCACTTGTCAGTGTTCAGTGAGGCCTAGGGCCTGCACCACAGAAGTATGAAACCAATAAGAGATATTGGAAGCTGCTAAGTATGCAGTGTCATCAGTATTCAGAAGATGCTCAGCTCTACAGTTTCTTTTCATAATTACATTCTGTAGTCTCATTACTTTCTCAGTGGCTTACTGAGACAGAGTTCTGGATGAAAGCAAACCTGGTTCAACTCAACCTGGATGCTTGTTGGAAGTAGGAAGAGTCATTTAGAAGACTGGGAAAAGGTGGTAGTTGCACTTTCCGCTGAGAGCGTATGCCTGTCTTTCAACAAAATTGCTCATATTAGATCCATCAGTGCTCCTGAGTTTTTAGGTAGTAGTAGAATTATGACTTGAAGTATAGCTGATCTTGATGCCATCATTCCTCTCACACAGACCTCACACTGGTCATTCACATGTTTGTCATCTTCAGTCTAGTTTACTACAATGTGTTGTACTTAGGTTACACTGACAATCCACCTAAAAGCTCTGTCTGGTGCAGAAGCCAGATTCCTGAATGAGAAGAGCTATTGTGAACACATTATTATGATCAATTATTATTAATAATAATTATTTTATTTTTACAGTGGCATACTAGGCATTTTGCAGTACAAAGAGAAAAGTCCCTACTCACAGAATTGAGCTTAAGTCTTTTTACTGACTTCCGAATAGTCTGCAATCTGGTTGTCTAGAACTCGCTTCCCTCTCTATTCCTCCTCATGGCCACGGAGGGTATGTCTACACTGGAAAGTAAGCTCAAGGTTAGTAGAACTCGAGTTAGCAGACCCTGGGTTTCTTAGCCTAAGGCTTGAGTGTCTACAAACATTTGTAACCCCCAGTTAGGAATTGATGAATCATCACTCCCAACCTGGGGCACCAATGTCTGCACATTATGTGGGCCCAAGTCTACCCAGACTTCCTAGCATCCTTCCCAAATGTGGCTGCTCTAGCCCTTTGTTCATGGTGCAATGTGAGAAAACTTGACTATCCCCTAAACTTGACTATCCAGAGGACAAAGAAAATCGGACTGTGGGTTTGTGGGATACTTTTAGCAGACTTTCAGAGCATGAGTCCAGTGGGGTTGCATCTACACTGCAGAGCAATAGGGTTTGAACCCTGGGTCCTGTCTTGACTCAGGCTTGGACCCTCCATCTTTGTGGAACCCTGGAATAGCATGAGTTGTGTGTAAATGGATGAGGGGTTAGGCTTGAGCTACAGTTCTAACCTTGGGTTTATGTTGGAATGTAGGCATACGCCTACGGTCCTGTTGATTTCTGGGGTTAAACATTCAAGGCTTATTGCAGGGCTTTCTCAGTCAAGGGCTCACATCTCTGGAATTAGCTTTCCTTGGTTGTCTGCCAAAAACTTCAGAGCATATGGTAAGATGTTTATATTTTGTTTAGCTTTCATCATTTTTTTTTTGTAAATTAGGGATTTGGGGGGATTTTGTGTGTGTGGGAGTGTTGTCTGAGTTTGTTTTCCAGCAAAATGACATTGGTTCTTTAATGTTTGTATATAATGTATCATTTTAATAACTTTGTAAATAAGTGCATAGATGTTGTGGCAATAGTTGCTCTATGAATCAAGACACTATAAAGAAGACAATACAATTATTTAAAATATCATTAGTTATGCAATCAGCAGCCAACTAATGTTTGCTCAAGTATTTCAAGAGTTACATTTGCTGATAATATGATTCTAATGTAGGATCCAATTATATACACTTGTATAAAAGCCATTACACTCAACATCAGGTATGCACTATAGGAAAAGATATGCATATCCTGGATTTGGTACTAGTACAAATAGGGAAATAAACAGTCTGGGGCAGGCCAGAAAGTGGAGGCTGGCCATCTTCTTTCATATATGACATACAGGCAACCAATTAACAGCAGGCAAATATAGATGTCAAACTCTAGAAGCAAGGAAAGTTGGGTTCATTGGATGCCATTAGTGTAATATATGCATTTGAGAAGCAAGATCTCATCTTTTGCACATCTTTTGCAGAGCAGAGCACCTCAGTGTATGTATGCTTTGAGGAACACTGATATGGCCAGAGGGTAGTGTATATTGGAATGCTGGCACTTTAGGAGTAGTGAAGACACGTCAGTGCTTTAGTGGGGAAGTGGAGAGCAAGCACAGCTTGGCAGAGCTGGGCAGATGTTTGGATGCCACTTTGCATGCAACTGCTTCTCCAGAACCCAGCTGTGAAGCTCAGGATAATATGGAATCATCAGACAGGATTGGTGGGTTTTTTACTGCACTGGCACTCAGTCTCCCAAAGAGAGTGGTGATATAGCATTTTCCTATGCCTGGAGTAGCATTCTGTCCTAGGGCAAATGCTGTGCATATACATCCATATTACAGGTTTTCAAAGTTCACAATAACAGAATGAAACAATGCTAGCCAAAGCAGCAGATGTTCCAGCACCATCACCGGCGGCAAGAAGGAATTGAGGGTGGGGGAACCAGTGGCGCCCCTTATACCACACCATGCAGGCGCCACTTCAGGGGCTGCCAGAGTCTGTCCCCTATGGATACTGCTAAGGGAAAAAACTTCCAGCACCGGTGCATGTGGTGAGCACATACACCTAATATGGAATGGACATGAGCAAGCTCTCAAAGAAGTTAGGTGCCTGGACTTTTCACCCATGCCCCTCTATTTTTCAGCCTATGCTGCTGAAAGTACTTGGACACTGATCTAGCAATGCAGTTAAGAACATACATAATATTATTATGCACATATTTAGTAGATGCTTGCTAGATTTTGGCCTTATTGTTTAAGGAGTGTGATGGTGGTTTCACAGGCACTACTGATTGTGGGGTAGCTTTTATTTCATGCAAACTGTTTTGATACAAACTGTTTTGTAAATATTTCTACCCTTGAAGAGTTCTGCAACCAAGGGATATGTAAACAGGTCCCCAAAAGAACCCATAAACATTTTACAAACTATCATTGTTTTTTTATGAAATTATAGAGGAGTAGTAGTATAGTCAGTGCTGGACATTCAAATCTTCCTCATGCTCCCCTCCCCAAATAATATGTAGATTCTATTTAATTAATTTGATTATCAAATATACAGGATCTGAATTTCTTCTCATTTACATCAGTTTTAAATTGAAATGCCAGTGATTTCATTAGAGTTACTCTTGATTTACACCATTGTAAGTGAGAGGAGAACAAGGCCCACACTTAGCAAGGTATGCTTTTTTATTTTTTTACTACTCAAATATTTTTAAAGATTTCTGTTTTAAAAGGTTTCTATTTTAAAAGACAGTTTGGCTTTGTGATACTTTTTTTTTCAATATTACAAAACTACCTTTGCCCTTTACCCAGTATGTTGTTGCAATAAGACATGTCAAGGTACATGTAGAAACAAATCCATGTGGGATGTAATGAAATCCAAGGGAAAGAACCAAATGGCCCCACTGAATAGCATAGTTACCAAAATATCCTGGGCCAGACCCTCAGTTAATATAAATGGACAAACTTCCTAGGATCCGTCACTATATCTTTATGAAGTGGATTATGGCTATTATAAAGTTCCACACAGACTTCCACTAGATGTTTCCAATTAACTTGTAAAGCAGCAGCTCCTCAGGACAATGTGGTGTTATATTTAGAAGTGCAGGCTGGTCACCTGACCATGTCCTGATTTAAGAATTATCTGGTCTAAGTTCACCATTCATTTTTTAAACAAATTAAAGATAAACAGTTGGCTGGACTGAGTTTCAATATTATTCTTATTATTTTATAATTAAAATATTCTTAATGAGATTGCATTCTCCCCACGCATGCATAACTTCCAATCTAAGGTAGCTATCATAGGGAATAAAATAATCCTGTGTGCACATTGTAGTCTCGCTTGATATTAAACTATTTACACAGGATTTTTCTCTCTCTCTCCAATATTTTATTTATTTGGTTTTTTAAAAATAAAACTGGGGAACCAGTGGCTGGTACTGGTTTAGATTTCCTGCCTGAATTTGCTCTTGTTTTTCTCCTTACTCCAGTTCTCCTTGTGCAATGCTGCGTGGCGCTGGCAGACTGAGAGAGAGGGAGCTCCAGTCACACACATACACATAGACCACGGAGAGGAGATTAACATCAAGGAGACCACGTTTGCTATAGAACGGAGGTGGGGTTGGCCGGGGAGTGGGGGGAAATAAAGGCAACAATCGGATAAATGCTCGTCTGTCCTCTTCGTCACCAGCACCTTGCTCAGGTCTGAATTCGCTTCTTTTCCATTGCTGTATTGTGCTTGCCTAGGATCTGGATAGGAGACGGAGGGCGGGGGGAGGGGAGAAAGGGGGAGGTTTAACTTTTACTTGACATTAATGGGTTATTGTCAGTTTCACTGTGTTAGATCCCAGCTATTTCCCCTCGCCCCTCTCCCCACCCCCCCCGCAGTTTAGCTCCCGCCAGTTAACTTTATTCAAAGGGCTGCAGCCAAAAAGGCTTGTCCGGGCCTGAGACATAGATAACATAAAGTAAATAATCACCACAATTAGACTGGGGCAGGGAGTTGATCTTAGTCGCTAAAGATCTGCTTAGTTAGCGTTTGCTGTTTAGGGGCGATTGAAGGCCATCGCACCAAGGACACACACACACGCTAGATACAAAAGTCTGGAGGATCTAGGGGAGAATTGCAGCCACCGGATCGGTGCAGAAGAAGCAACCACAGCCATGCGTGCCACGGCCTCCTGAAAAAAGAAAGACGCTGGGTGGTGGAAAGTATTTTGTCTGCTTTTGTCTTGAAATACAGTGAATTGGAAGATGGAGATGGATGTTAAGGGAGTTTCTCAGTGCCCAGAGCCCATCCCCCACTCGCAGGGGTCTGGAGGCTGTCAGCAGCAGCAGCAGCAGCAGCAACAGCAGGATGGGCAGGCAGGGGAAAGTGCAACTGCTAGTGACAGTAATAATCCAGAGAAGAGGCAAAACAGTGAGAAAGAAGACAAAAAGGTAGGTCCGCCGCCTTTAAAACGGGCATCGCCAAGCACAGCAGAAAAGCCTTCCTTTATAAACTACGATCGCTTGCGGTTAGATAGGAAATTAGAGTAGGGGTGGGAATCCATTCTGTAGGGAATGAAGAGGAGGATGACTTTGGGAAGTGAAAGCATCTAGCCTTACTAGGAAGAAGTGTACCCTGATTATTGTTACGATGTTTTATTATTATTAAAGATGGTTATTTTCTTTTTAAATGTAAAGAAAAGAGGTATAAAGACAGAGTGGAAGGTTGTTTAAGGACAAGGGAAATGAGGAGGGTCATAGCAAAATAGCAATGGATAGAAAGCACTTCTCTGCCCATTCAAACATAAATGATATGCATTTGTCTCAAATGCATTGTTCTATGTACAGTGCGTTGAAAGTGTCTTTATAGAGGTTGGATTAGGAGAAATTGAAAATGATAAAATGTTGGCACTAAAGTTTACCTTACTTTCAGGATTTAGTACTGTGAGTGCCTCTTCACCAGTACCATCCTTTTTTAGCTAAGGGCAAGAGGCGAGTTACCTGTAAGGAAAGAAGCCTAGTAAATCTGTTTCTTCAACCCTGCTGTGTCATTGTAGACTAGGGGACAGCTGCTTACTACTGTACTGAATGAAAATCTTTGGGTAACTGAGATCAATGAGAAATGGGTCAAATTGCATTCTTTGGTGCTTATATATCTTCTGCTAAATGAATCATAAAGTAAGGAGAATGGAGTAGAAAATATTGCCATTAAGATAATGTTAGTGGAGTGCATTGATCAGTGCTTTTGTCTGTAGGCATTGTCTTCATTTCCATTAATATTTCCCAGCATGAGTTTACTTAACTGAAGCTTATAAATTGTATGTGTATAGATACGTAACAGACACATACTGACAAATGCATAACTTTTAATATAATAATGAATATTGCATTCTATGTAAAATTAATGATAAAAAATTCTTAAAGTTTCATTGAAATCTGTGCAGTTTTCTAAGTGAATAGAGATCACATGAATAAATTTTAATCATGTTTCAAAATGTTGCATTGCACTAGAAGTGAGCCATGTTTCATAAAGTAGTTTTACTATTAGTACAGTTTTATTTTATGTTAGAAATGTGTAAGGAAACACTTATACAATGAAACAATGTAAACCAGTAATTAAATAAATTAGTGTAATAACTATGTCAGGCCACATACTTATAGAGCTAGAGTTACATTATCTTGAATATTTTGAAATCATTTTTGTATCTTTTACTGGAGACCGCTAGTTCACAGTATTTACATATATGTTTTATAGCTGAGATACTTTTTGATTTGTTGACCATCTTGTAAAATCAGTGCAATTGTTTTATTAAAAAACAGTATATTAAAGATTGATAATTTGAGTATGGCTAAATAAGGTGAATAAAAGGTTTTTATTTTTTTAAATGATAACTGATGGCTTTAAATATTCTAATATATGTAGATAGCATTTCAGTCTCCCTTGAGTGTATGAATATTTAATTCTGTCACGAATACATATTACTGTAACATATTTAAATGACTGTGTATGTTCAGTTTTAGGAATCATTTTTGTGCATGATGTTACTAACAGAACTTTAAATGTATTCCTTCAATATTAGTTTACAGAATAATTAATATGTAACGCTAATGCTGTCATTTTCATATGTATTGGCTGAGCCAATGCCTTGAGCATTTAAAAATCCTGCCATCAGCAGAAATGTATGTTCAGTAGTTACTTTTTGATGCATCACATAGTCTGTCTAATGTTCTACCAGCAAGGAAGGCAAATAACACATATGACTGTAGGTGAAATGAGTACTAGAAAAGACTTGACTACAGTTAGCTAATTAATAGGTGTAGGTAACTGATTATTCTACGGATGTTTTCCTATATATTTGTCAGCAATTGCTTGACTTAGAATCAAAATACTTTTTCTTCTAGGTGTAGTCTTTCAAAGGTATTTTGATGTGTCCTTTTCTTACCCAACATGGGTTCTATTTTAACCTTGCTGTTGCCAAAAGTATTTGCAGTGCCTGCAGGTTACATTTGTGGGGAGCGCTATGCTATTTCAAACCTCACTAACTGTATGAATCTATTCTGGATGCTTTTCCAGGACAATTTATACTTCTCATTAATGCCAAATTCTTTTGGGTCCCTTAAGAAACAATTGCATTGAAAATGTGGGGAAAAGTCATTAAAATGGTAATACAGTCCAACACATTTTATATTAACATGGGAAAATAATACTTTTCTATATCAAAATCCAAAAAACCCCAAATGTTGCATGAAATATCATATAAGATTCTTCTAAATGGACAGAAATAACATGATCTTTGCTTATTTAACTATTAAATAGACATCAAGGGCAGCTTGATTAAGAGCTGCATTTCATAGCTATAAAGCACCCCACATGTAAATGATAAAGAACATAACTAACAATGAGATCTCCTGGCATATTATAGATAGATACTCACACACACACATTTTTCCTAAAATTTTCCAAAAATTAGGATTTCAGCGTATATCAGGATTCCACCTTTAGCCCTTGCTTCCCAGGATTTTACCTGAGTAATAAAAAGCATTATGTTTTAGGGTCCATTTCCACTTTCACTGAAGACAATAGAAGTTTTGCCATTGACCTAAGTGGGAGCTGGATCAGGATCATGACCAGTAAAGCTATGTTTTTCACAGTATCTCAAAATGAAACCTTGTCAAATCAACTGCCTACTGAAAATAGACATACCTTTGAATTTTGCAGGATACCCCATTACAAAGGTGTCTCAATGTCTTTTTAGTGGATCTCTGGTTTCTCTGGTCCACCAAACATTCTGAAAACTGGTAGGCTCCAATCTAGTAAAACATCAAAACACACGCTTACTTTTAAATTTGTGATTAGTCCCATTGACTTCAGTGAGACTACTCAGATGCTTACAGTTATAATAGAGGAGTGGTATCTTTGAAAGCATTTATTTAGTCAAGGATTTGGCTGTGAAAGATGTCTGTGGTAATAGCAACTTGTGACCCATGTCTCTATACATGCTAGAACAGACACTAAGATAAAAAAAATTAAATTTAGGCAACTAAAGAAAGACTTTTAGGTCCTTACTGAGACACCTACAGAATAACATTCTGATTTGCAAAGATGCTGAGCAGCTGCATCTCCAGACCTATGGGTTTTCAACACCTTTGAAAATCAGGCTCTTCAGTAGGTGTCTACATAAGGATTTAAGTGCCTAACTTAACACATCTAAGTTGGAAATTTTTGTTCTATTTTTTATTTTAAACAATGAGGATAAAACTTCCATAATTCAATTTTTTTAAGTATGTACGAAAGAACCCCGTGCATTTACAGGCATATCCACGTCTTCCACGTTATACCTAGACTGCAGATGCAAAAACCCCTTGAAACAGCTGCACATTGAAGAACTTTCTGCATATTTACATGAAAATAAGTATAATAAAGTTACAAGAAAAATAAGCCTATTTGGGCTGGGTACATTGTATTCTAGTTCAAAAGCTATTGTGCTAGTGCTTGATATAGGAATTCTGAAATGCTTTGTGTGCTTATTTGGATGCCATTACTCAGAATGCTCTTCTACCTCATACCTATGTGAGAGTGGTGCTAGTGTGTAAGCTCTGAGAGGAAGAAGACCATGCTTTGAGCATACTGTTGAATGCATTCAGTATTAGGCTGGAAATGACCTCCTTATAGAAACCCAGAAAGGACCACAGCCTTTTAAATTACCTTTTTCTCCATATTCTCTCCTTTCTTTAGAGGTGGGGGGCGGGGAAGGGTTGTTTGTTTTTAAATACAAAGGCATTCTTTTGCATGTGGCATCTTAGGACTCCAGCATTTGATATAACTTCTGCACCGCTCCTCTGTGTTTGATGTACTCTCAACTCAGATACATTTATTGCGTGTATCTTAACTTCTACTGGAATCTACAATTCTACCTTAATTGTATATTGTCATGAGAAGGTACAAATATTTTCTATCAATGTATGTTACTTCTAGCCAGGGCAGTCCTTAGGCATACGCAGCATGCACAGCTGCGTAGGGACCCAAATTTCATGGTGCCATAGGCAGTTGCATGCTGCATATGCAGCAGCACCAGCCCCGGTGACCAGCCCTATCCCTCAGCTGGCCCCCCCTGCAAGAAGCAGGGCCGTCCCTAGGAGGCTGTGGGGCCCCGACAACTCCCTCCGTCCTGCCTCTTACACTTCCCCCCTGCTCTGCCCCGTCCCCATTCCACCTCTTCCCCCAGCAACCCCGAACTCACCAGCAGCAGCAGGAAGCGGAGCACCCCAGCCCCAGCCTGCTCTACTCTGCCAGCTCCCAGCCGCGGCACTCTGCTTCCCACCTCTGGTCAGTGCGGGGAAAAGATCGCCCCCTGCACTCACCGGTGGCAGGGAGCAGAGAGACACAGCCCCAGCCTGCTCCGCTCCCTTGCCCTCGCCCCAGTCATGTCGCTCGAGTTGGGGAAAGGACCACCCCCTGGCTCTCACCAGTGGTGGGAAGCGGAGTGTTGCAGCTGGGAGCTGGTGGAGTAGAGTGGGCTGGGGCCTGGCTGCTCCATTTCCCGCTGCTGCCGGTGAGTGGGGGATCCCTTCCCCCAAACTCCCTCCCCCGAGCGACATGGCTGGGGCCGGGGCGAGGGAAGTGGAGCAGGCTGCTCCCAGCACCCTACTAATCCCCCAGGCTACTCTGGGCCTATGGGCCCCCCAAAAGTGGCCCCCCCAGAGCTCCTGCCTCCCAGACCCTGGTGGAGGGAGGCCTGGGGCCCCACAATGCCCTCCGTGGGGGAGCTGCTTGTGTAGGGCACCCAAATGGCTATGGACAGTCCTCCTTCTAGCTGCTAGTTAATTGCTAAGCACTAGCTGTCATCTCCATGGGGGCTAGTCTAGTGGGTGGAGCTGGAGTCAGCCTGGAACCAGAGCTTTAGACTCATAGACTTTAGGGTCAGAAGGGACCATTGTGATCATCTAGTCTGACCTCCTGCACAAAGCAGGCCACAGAACCCTACCCATCCACTTCTGTAACAAACCCCAAACCTATGTCCAAGTTACTGAAGTCTTCAAATTGTGGTTTGAAGACCTCAAGCTTCAGAGACTCCACTAGCAAGTGACCCATGCGCCACGCTGCAGAGAAAGGCAAAAAACCTCTAGGGCCTTTGCCAATCTGCCCCAGAGGAAAATTCCTTCCCGACCCCAAATATGGGGATCAGCTAAACCCTGAGCATGTGGGCAAGACTCACCAGCCAGCACTCAGGAAAGAATTCTCTGCAGTAACTCAGATCCCATCCCATCCAACATCCCATCACCGACCACTGGGCATACTTATCTGCTGATAATCAAAGATCAGTTGCCAGAATTAAGCTATCCCATCATACCATCCCTTCCATAAACTTATCAAGCTTAGTCTTAAAGCCAGATATGTCTTTTGCCCCCACTATTCCCCTTGGAAGGCTGTCCCAGAACTTCACTCCTCTAATGGTTAGAAACCTTTGTCTAATTTCAAGTCTAAACTTCCTAGTGTCCAGTTTATACCCATTTGTTCTTGTGTCTACATTGGTACTAAGCTTAAATAATTCCTCTCCCTCCCTAATATTAATCCCTCTGATATATTTATAAAGAGCAAGCATATCCCCCCTCAGCCTTCTTTTGGCTAGACTAAACAAGCCAAGCTCTTTGAGTCTCCTTTCATATGACAGGTTTTCCATTCCTCGGATCATCCTAGTAGCCCATCTCTGAACCTGTTCCAGTTTGAATTCATCCTTCTTAAACATGGGAGACCAGAACTACACACAGTATTCCAGGTGAGGTCTCACCAGCGCCTTATATAATGGAACTAACACCTCCTTATCTTTGCTGGAAATACCTCGCCTGATGCATCCTAAAACCGCATTAGCTTTTTTAACGGCCATATCACATTGGTGGCTCATAGTCAGCCTGTGATCAACCAATACTCCAAGATCCTTCTCCTCCTCTGTTGCTTCCAACTGATGTGTCCCCAATGTATATCTAAAATTCTTATTATTAATCCCTAAGTGCATGACCTTGCACTTTTCACTATTAAATTTCATCCTATTACTATTACTCCAGTTTACAAGGTCATCCAGATCTTCCTGTATGATATCCCGGTCTTTCTCTGTGTTAGCAATACCCCCCAGCTTTGTGTCATCCGCACACTTTATTAGCACATTACCGCTTTTTGTGCCAAGATCAGTAATAAAAAGGTTAAATAAGATTGGTCCCAAAACTGATCCTTAAGGAACTCCACTAGTAACCTCCTTCCAGCCTGACAGTTTGCCCTTCAGTATGACCCGTTGGAGTCTCCCCTTTAACCAGTTCCTTATCCACCTTTCAGTTTTCATACTGATCCCCATCTTTTCCAATTTAACTAATAATTCCCCATGTGGAACCGTGTCAAATGCCTTACTGAAATCGAGGTAAATTAGGTCTACTGCATTTCCTTTGTCTAAATAATCTGTCACCTTCTCAAAGAAGGAGATCAGGTTGGTTTGGCACGATCTACCTTTAGTAAAACCATGTTGTAATTTGTCCCAATTACCATTGACCTCAATGTCCTTAACTACTTTCTCCTTCAGAATTTTTTCTAAGACCTTACATACTACAGATGTCAAACTAACAGGCCTATAGTTACTCGGATCACTTTTTTTCCCTTTCTTAAAGATAAGAACTATGTTAGCAATTCTCCAGTCGTACGGTACAACCCCTGAGTTTACCGATTCATTAAAAATTCTCGCTAACAGGCTTGCAATTTCATGCACCAGTTCCTTTAATATTCTTGGATGAAGATTGTCTGGGCCCTCCGATTTTGTCCCATTAAGCTGTTCAAGTTTGGCTTCTACCTCAGATGTGGTAATATCCACCTCCATATCCTCATTCCCGTTTGTCATCCTTCCATTATCCCTAAATTCCTCATTAGCCTTATTAAAGACTGAGGCAAAGTACTTATTTAGATATTGGGCCATGCCTAGGTTATCCTTAACCTCCTTTCCATCCTCAGTGTTTAGCGGTCCCACTTCTTCTTTCTTTGTTTTCTTCTTATTTATATGGCTATAAAACCTTTTACTATTGGTTTTAATTCCCTTTGCAAGGTCCAACTCTACTTGGCTTTTAGCCTTTCTCAGTTTATCCCTACATGTTCTGACCTCACTAAGGTAGCTTTCCTTGCTAATCCCACCCTTCTTCCACTCCTTGTAGGCTTTCTGCTTTTTCTTAATCACCTCTCCGAGATGCTTGCTCATCCAGCTTGGTCTACAACTCCTGCCTATGGTTTTTTTCCCCCTTTCTTGGGATGCAGGCTTCTGATAGTTTCTGCAGCTGTGACTTAAAGTAATTCCAGGCCTCCTCCGCATTTAGATCCACAAGTTCTGGTCAGAAGCCTGGAAAGGAAGCAGGGCTGGAGCAAGGCAGGAGCAGAAGGGAACAGGACTAGAGTAAGGCTGGGAACAAGGCTGGAGCAAGGTCTGTTGTAGCAGCAAGCTGAGGAATCTGCCTAGTTGCACAGACAACTTCCTGGTGTCCCCTCCAGGCATAGGTAGTGTGCGTGGACCAATCAAGGACCCTGAGAGCACTGTCAATCAGGCCTTCTGTGGATGGCATATCCTGTGGTACTTGGGCCCACAAAGCTGAGAACCTGTTAATGGCTGCTCTGGAACAGCTGGTGGGTGATAGCATAAAGGTAGTAGTTGCTCAGCACCAGCAGATCCAGGTTCTAGACACGTGGATCCTCATACTAGCTTTTCCTGGTTGTTGCCAGCTTTATCGGGTGTTTTGAGAAGCTATTTCAGTTTGCTGTTATACCTTAAGCGGATGTGTCAAATAATAAAAACCTAAGTAAAAGAATATGTATTTAGAATCATTTTATTTACAAGTGGTGTATCTAGAGCCCAGCAAGAGAAGAATGAGGTCTTATACCATTTTTACATTAGTTTTAAGTATTAGGTAACAGTTGTAGAGGGTGGGGAATTAACTTCTGAGGTCTCTCAAACATTGATAATAAAGCAACATTCAGGGTACATCAAACACACAGGAGTGGTGCAGAAGTCATATCAAATGCTGGAGTCCTATAATGCCACATATAAAGGTATGTCTTTGTACTTAGAAATAAACAAAAAATCTCCCTAAAACAAAGGAGACAGTATGGAGAAAATGGTAATATTCAAAGGCTATGGTCTTTTCTGGTACATTGATAGAATTCCCAGGTAAGTTTTGTAAAGTTTTATGAAGCACTGGGCACTCTGCAAGGGGAGTATTTTCTTCTTCTTTGACTCTCATCCTTCAGCTCAGCTGCAATGGGGCCAAATGATTTCTTTCCATCACTTTTCGTTTTGTGCCAGCTTCACCGCTTTTTTCACTTATAAACCTTTTGTTCTATGTCACTCTTCATTATGTCTATCCAATACATTCTGGGTCATCTTCTATTGATAATTCCTCCTTGCACTCTGGTATGTATTGCCAGGTATAGTATCCTTTTTGGGTCCATTCTTGACACTTCTCCAAACCATCTCAATCATCCTTCTTGAATCTTGTGTAAAAACATTATTTTATGCCCTAGCCATTTTCTTGTCACTTCATTTTTTATTTTCTGCAGTCTTGAAACTCTCAGTATTCCCCATAACCAGTTCAATTCTTCAGTCAATATATTTCATTCATTGTCTTCCCTCATACTTCAATATTTAGATCCATACAGCAGTATCAGCATAACCGTTGTCTCAGATACACTGTTTTTTTGGTTTTATCTAAATGTTCTTAGCCTTTCAAATCTGCAGTTTTCCAAACACTGTAGTGGCTAGTCTGATTCTACTTTTTATATCATCTTTACAGTTTCCATTCTTTAATACTAGTCCTCCAAGGCAAACAGATTTTTCTGTGTGTGTTCTAGTTCTTTGCCTCTAACTCCTTCCTCTAACTCTTTGCCTCTATCTCTTCCTCTTGTCTTCAAGCTGCCATATTTTTTTCTTCTCCATACTGATCTTCAATCCAAAGTTTCTGCTTTCCTGGTCCACCTGGTCAGTTATTCTCTGTAAAACTTCCTTGGTCAGTGAAATGAATTCAGTATCATCTGTGACTCTAATGTGATTTACGTCCTCCCATATAAAATGACTCCTCTTTTTTCATCTCTCAGTGCTACATCCATTACTGCTTCCAGTACCAAGTTGAACAAATCTGGTGATAGGGAAATATACTATTTAAAAATGATTCTCCCCTTGAATAAATAGCAAGAGAATTTTTTGGCAAAGAGTGAGCAGCTGTTTAAATTTTTCATCTAAATGATCAATAAGAGGATGAAGCTTGAAAAGCCAATCACACAGTGAATGGTTCCTGGGACAAGCACAGATATTTTCATTGTAATGTTGGAATTTCATTAAAACTTGGTACTATTTCTAGTCATACTCATTACAGAGGGAAATGAGGTGCATGTGTGGATGATTATGTAAAAAATCCACAGCCACAAACAATGAACGCCATGGTTGCACTTGAAGCATCAGGGATAGAACTAAGAGCTATCTGCTAAGAAAATACAGGATGCTGGCATTGGGCTAAAGAAGAATTAATAGTTGCTGCAGCAGTATTATTAGGGTGTTGATCCTCTGGAGGGCATGCCACCAGAGGATGTATACTATCATCTTTTGGTTCTGTTTGTACAGCACCTTGTACAATGGGGTCCTGATCCATAGCTGAGGTTCCTATTTATATAAATAAATATTAAATTATAATAATATACACTTGAGTAGGTTTGACATTGCATCCGGTACAGTGCATGATTTAAACAGGTACATACTTAGGCCATGATTCAAAAAAGCAACCGTATTCAGGAAAGCACTTAAGCATATGCTAGTACAGTGGTTGGCCAGCATGTGACATATTCTTTCCAGTGAAGTAAAGCTTGTCTAGTGTTCACAGGAGTTCATAACCAACAGTTGGGTGCCAGCTTGTAACAAATTTGTGGCTACAAACAATGGAGATCAATTAAGCTAGAAAGACTAATATCCATGGTGTTACAAACAAAGTATTTCCACTATAGTTGTAGACAGTCATAGTGTTTTTAGGTTCTCAGTGCATGTGGTGAACATTTATGATTCCAAGTTGTTTCATGTTGCCCAGATATTTATCATTATACTGAAATGGAATTGACTAAACCAATTAGAATGCAGAGATGCTGTAGAGTTATTGATACATAAAGTGTTCATTGTTTTTCTCAGTTATACAGTTCCCTGGAGCCTGATTGGTTGTGGGAATCTCATTCATATAATAACTGTAATTATTTCGCACTAGCTGTACAATATGCAAATCCCTATACTCTGATTGGCTGCCACCATAATTACTCAGAGAATAGGGATTTACATATTCACTATACAGTTATTTCCCAATAACCTATTCTCAAAAAATACTGATGAGCAAAGAAACTACAACTGAAACTGCTCAAAGGGAAAATAAATAAATAAATGTGTGTTCAAGTAATACTCAGAGTTCTTAGTGAGGGCCCTGTTGCACTGTGTGCTGTATAATAAAAGACAATCCCTGTCCCAAAGAGCTTAAACATATTAAAGGTCTCCATAATTAATGTCTCCTTTCCTTCTTTCCCCATTACTCTCTTCTCCTATCTCTCTTCCTCGCCCAATTCTATAAGGCTCCTGTCCCTAGAATAACTGTTGTATATTTGTTTAAATTATTTGTTTACATTACTTGCTGATAGAGCAAGGGAAAATTAAGGGAAAAAACATTGTGTGAGAAACTGTGTTAATGAACATATTTTAACTAACACAACATAAAATACAATTTAGCTCTTAGTGCAGACAGAGACAGTCACTTTAAAATGTGCTAGGTAGCCATGATTAACCAGTACAATACAATAATTATTCAATAGCTCATCATGACCAGCTAACATGTTTTGAAACATGCCTATCCTTTTCATTTAAAAATCTACTAAATAGGACAGTCTTGCTATGTAAATGGTAAGTAAGAAGCTCTATTGAATTAAATTGAACTCTTTAGGTAAATAAGTGTTGCAGGATATGGCCCCAAAGCATAGGCTAATAAACAAATAGTTCTTTGGCCTCAGAGTTCAGTTGCTATAAACATCTCAGCCTACAGCTTCAGAGTTTATTTCTGTAAAAAGGATTCACCTTCAGGTAATTGTATTACACAAGTTGTTCAGAGCAACAATATTAGCAATATCTGAAAATATTGTACCAAGAACACACTGTCCACATTAGTTTCAGGTCACCCACAAATAACTATTATGTTTGATTAGAGGGTGGAAAAAAAAAGGACTGGAACCTCTGCCTCTTTTATTAACACGGACTCCCTGTTAATTGATTTCAGCAACTGTCTCAAGCACCACTGACACCTCCTCTTCACCAGTAACTAATGAGGATATTACTAGGACTGTACTAACTGCCAGACTCTTCCAGCAGAAAACGTGTCTCTGAATCCAACCCTAATGCAATTACAAGATTCCTGCATTTGATGAAATGTAATTAAAGTTGTAAATATTTACCAAAATTATTACTTATTATTATATAGCATCATAGATGTGAATTGTGCTCTGCAGAGATTTAAAAAATGCCAGGTCTCTGCCTTGAGCCGTTTACATAGCAAATTAGACAAAACACAGCAGGGATGACTATAAACAGAAGATGGGGAGGTGGGTATGGGAGGACAAAGTAGAAAACAATGTATCAGTCTACTGTTGAGATACTTTAACACTGCAAGAGTGTGGAAGGAAGCCCAGGGAGAATGTCATTGGTATAGAGCTAACCGAAAGCAGTAAGTTTTGAGTAAGGATTTGAAGGAGGTGGTATATGGTTCACTTTGGGGTCAAGAGAACTTTATGAAGTGGGCATCAGTACAGGAAGTACACATCAGAATCATGCAGTATGGAAAGTCACATCTGGGCCCCATAAACGTTAAAAAGTGCCCTGATGCAACCTTTTAAACTTTATGGAGTGTGTTTTGAGGGCGTGAAGACTTTCTAAGTATCTGGAAACCACTTTTAATAGCTAATTATTTTCCTCCCATCTCTCTTTGCTCCATATTTAATCAAAGGCAAAAGTTTGTCCTTACCAAGGTCAGCAGATACGAAAATATTTAGTTTCTAAGGCATGGAGATATGAAAAGCTAAAAAGTAACTTGGAAAATGTCAAGAAATGAAATCATTCTCAGTTTTTGAACCATCATCTTGCCCAAATGCTTCATATGATTTGCTCCAAACTTTGCAGAATAACTCTACTTTGGGTTAAGAGGCGATTTCTGGCAGATTGGTCCAGTATTAGTTACTAGTGGTTGTGTGTGTCTATGAGTGTTTGTAAGTGGAAGCAAGTTTTAACCTCAACTGTGTATAGAGTATTTAATCTCACCCAAATATCTTGCCAATACGTCGCTTCCACAGCTATCCCAGACTATGTGGAGACTAGGATTGCTACATAATCTGGGGCAGCTGTGGCAGTGCTAGGCAATGAGACGTACTGAAAATGTCAGATGTTAAACTGACTTGGACCTTAGACTTACCAGTTTTCATCCATGCATTTATGGACCCAATATGTGCATGTGCAAATGATTGCACAACGAAAGATAACCTGGCACATCATTTTCAGAAAAGCCACTTAAGGACTTAATAAATGGATGTGCAGAATTGGTGGGCTTGCTGGCAGGGCCTCAGAGGTAGGCATGTACAGTTTGTTTTCAGAGATGTATGGCAGTCATTTATGTATGCACACTTTCACGTGTGATTTTCGTGCATGTGTGCATGTGTTCACATAAATATGGAGCACTTCAATTCAGGGAGGAGTGTGGGTATGTTTGCATGGAGTGAGGAGAAAGGATGAAGCCAGAGAGCTTGAGAGGAGGAAAAGGAGGAGGAGGAGGAAGGCATAGTGTTTGGGAAGAGTGGAATGCAAAAGCAAGCAGCAAAGGTACAAGCAAGAATACGGTATCTGAATCCTGCCAACTGGGGAGATGAAAAGGTGATAAAAGGTCACATTTCCGTCCTCCTTGGGTCCTTTACCAAGAGCAGTCCAGTTAAATCTGAGAAATGGGGCCAGTGTGTCAGCTTCCTGAATATGCCAGAAGAGCAGGTTCCTCAAAGTAGAGAAACAAATGATGAACACCTCTATGAGGACCTAGAGAGTTAAAGGCAGCACATTTATTTTACATTAGAGGCAATCAAAGCCTGGAAATCTTGCCAATAGGGTCATATCACAGGGCCATCAATAACACCACTGGAATCAGCCAGCCAGTCACCTCTACCTTTGAATCTGAATCTTTCTCATGCTATCAGACATTGCTTAGGGCACAAACAAGGCTCTGTCATCCATATCTATCCTGAGATGCTCTTTGCATGTCCTCTGTTTGTTAAGTCCCATATATTTTTCCTCTCTAAATATGATTTGATAGTCCATTTCTTCCTGCCAGTCCCTTTTGCATGTTTCTCCAGTTGCCCAGTGGCATGCTTACACTGATTCCTAGGAATACTTCTTTGGAGTCCTAGTTGCTACATTAGTTTCCCTAAATATAGATAAAAATGCAGGTGTGCTCTGAAATAGCAAAGTTTTTATCTGTCAAGGGATTCTATATTCACGTCTCCAGAGACCACTCAGAGTGACATAGGCAGCCTATACATACAGGAAATAATCATACTCCATGAAAATGATGACATTCTGCAATGCTGAACTGCTGCTCATAGAACCCATTATCCAGAACCATATCATGACTTTTTCCTACTCATACCATACATTCAAGTCTGACAGGACTAATCAAACCTGGACAGATTCAAGTTCAGAGGTACAGGATAAATTTTTCCAAAGGCACTTAAACACACAGCTATATGTTTATAAAGTATTAGTGTGTATTAGTTATACATTGTTCTTCTTTGCGTGATTACACTTGTGCATTCCACTCATGGTGTGTGTGCGCCCAGAGCACAGTCACCAGAAATTTTTCCCTTTCTGGTAGCCACTGAGGCAGCTTGAGCACCCTCTGCTACTGTGTGCCAATAGCACAAATGTAAAGAAACAGCTGAGCCCTGCCTCCTCAGTTCCCTCTTACTACCCATGACAGTCGCTGGAATTGGCATCCTTTCTTTGCAAGCTCTCTCAGTGGTCTTCTTTTTCTTTTTCTGTACATAGTTAGTTGTTGTTAGCTGTAGTTATAGTCAATTTTATCTAATTTTAGTGAAGTTCTGTGGCTTTGTGTTTTACTAGAATTTTTGCCTGTTCCCTAGTGCTAAGGCATGCCTTGTTCACTAGGCTTTAAGCCATGCAGCTCCTGCAACAAGACTATGCCCCTGAGTGTCCCATACTCAAACTACCTCAAGTGCCTGGGAGAAGTTCGCATTGGTATCCATTGCCAGATCTGCAGGGATATTAAGCCTCACATAAAAAAGGGCCAGGAGGCCAGGCTGAAGTTTTTGCTTATGGAGGCAGCATTGAGACCTCCTTCTGAGCCAGGCTGGTCAGACTCGGCACCAAATGCCTCAGCGTTGGTAAGGAGTGCTCTTCCTACCATACTGGAGTTCCAGCACGGATCACCATCCCCAGGGCCTATGAAAAGGTATAAGAAACAGACAGCTGAGAGAGGACGATCCCTGGCACTGAAGACAGCCAGATATGGGGATTAGAGTGGAGTGCAATCTAAATCAAAGTACTCCTCTGCCTCACTACTGCAGAAGTCGACAGCATTGACTCCAGCACCTGTGCAGGCACTGTCAAGGACTTGACTTGAACTTAGTCTTATCGAAGCTTATGGGAACACCATTTGAATAATTGGCAACTTGCTCCTTATTATACCTCTCCTGGAAAGTGGGTTTCTTAGCCATTACTTTGGCCAGAAGGGTCTTGGAACTCCATGTCCTCACATCAGAGCCTCCGTATACAATCTTTCTTTAAGATAAGGTGTATTTACGTCCTCACCCCAGTTTCCTCCTGAGAGTGGTTTCACGGTTTCATAGCAGTCAGGCACTTTTTACGCAAAGCAGCATGGAAGTAGAAATGAACAGTGTCATCACTCATGGACATTAGACAAGCCCTAGCTTTCTACATGAAAAGTATTAAACCATTCTGAAGGACCACCCAACTGTTTGTAGCTGTAGCTGACAGGATGAAGAGTCTCCCAATCTCTTCACAGACAGTTTGTCCTGGATCACTTCATGAATTCAAATTTGTTACAATCTGGGGGGTGTTTCTCCATCAGCTAACCTGACTGTTCATTCCACAAGGTTGCAAGCATCCTCAGCAGCATCCTTAGTGCAGATCCCTATTCAGGATATTTTTAAAGCAGCAACCTGATCGTCGGTTCACACATTCTCCTCCAATTATGCCATCACTCAGCATTCCAGAGATTTTGCCAAATTTGGCTGGGCTGTTCTGCAGTCTATGTGTCCATGAACTCCAATCCCTCCACCTAATCAGCTGCTCTGGAGTCACCTAATGTGGAATGCACACGTGTAATCATTCTAAGAAGAAAAAACAGTTACTAACCTACCTTAACTGTTGTTTTTTCAGATGTGTTGCACATGTCCATTCCATGACCCGCCCTCCTGGCTCTCTACACCGAAGTTTCTGGAAGGAAAGAAGGAACTGAGGAGGTTCAGGGTCGGCTGGGTGCTTTTACTGGCACTATTGGCACATGGCAGCAGAGTGTGCTTGAGCCACCTCGATGGATACCATTGAGGGAAACATTTTCAGTAAGTGTACTTGGGGCATGCACACACCTAGAGTGGAATGGATATGTGCAATACATCTCCAATAACAGTTATGGAAGGTTATTAACTGTTTTATCCTAGAATTAACAGGTGACAGAAACTTTCTCAGGTGCCCTTAGCTGATGACACAGAAACCCTGTTTGCAAACCTTCACAGAGGAAAATTCCATTTACATCCTTAGATAGGACATTTGCTATTTTTAAGATACACTTCAAGTGCTTTGATAGATCCGTTGGGCAGTACTGGCACATTCCATAGCTACAAGAAAATCAACCTGGTAATCTTGTCATGCTGTGTACCTTATGCATTGACATGGAATACCTTCAGTTGCTAAGGCTAAGACTGCCGCTGCTAACCAGAGTAAATCTGAGAAGTGTCAGTGGACTACAATGATGACAATCAGAATTCCAGATAGTGGACACTCAATTAGGTGAATTATTAAGGTGAGTTGCTAAATTATTATACAGAAGTGCAGCACACACTATATCTCTCTGTGTGTGAATCATATATACAATGCAAAATATAAATGCTTAAGTTCTGCTTCCCAAGAGGATTTATTATGTAAATAAAGCTACAGAAAACAAAACAGGAAAAAAAGCACCAGTGCAGCAATTATCTTGGAATAATGAATCATACCTAAAAAGTCAAAACAATAGAAAATGCACAAACACAATAATGGGAGCTAGTGATAAGCCATATGTAAAATAAGAGGGAAAAAAAAGAAGAGCATTACCCTTCTTCCTCCGCTCTATTGTTAGTGGCTTTGAGGCTGGCCAAAGGGCCACCTCTATAGCAGGGCACTGTGACAGCTTCCTGCAGGCTCTGAAGAGTCTAGGGTCACATTCACCATGGCTTAGTCTTCTGCTGAGGCTCCTATGGTATCCTTACTTCTCCAGGTGGAAATGGATGCCAAATTTGAGGCCTGGTGGGAGGCAATATGTTACCTCTGGTCTTCAATCTGTTGCTGTCCCCTTTTGTCAGACAAGGTGTTTCCCAACCCCACTCAGAGACTAGCACCAGCATGTGTTGCCAAGCAATTAGCTATTGAGTATAATCCACAAACTGGCTGTGGTGGCATGTGTGCTACTTTCTCATTTCTAAAAGGGTCTGTAGTCTGTTTGCTGCAGGCCTGGATCATATGCTGTATGAATTCCTCAGAGGGAGGAAACACCCCAGCTGAATGGCAGGTTTTGCAGATCTTTGGTCCTCTGGGCTGCTGGTGATTCAGGAAATAATTCAAGGGGATTAGAGTACAGAGACTGGGGTGGAGAGGATTGGTCTGTAATGGGGGTGAAGGAGGAGCTTGTCTGGCATCCCCAGAAGACTGATTGATGGTGGGCTCTAGTATGGAAATGGAGAGGAAAATGCACTAGTCATAATCCTGATACTGTGCTCCTCTTCTGCAGATGAGTGTGGTGATGATGGTAGGATGTGTCTGCTGGCCTCAGAAGCTTGTGAGGTTGCAGCAAGTTGGTTAGCATTACTGGAATTCTCTCATCATTAACAAGAAAGCCTTTCAGACTGATCAATACCAGCAACACATTTTCTGTCTGACTCCAGGGTACGGTGATGGACACATGGGCAACTAGGAATGCACAGCTTTCTGGAGGAAACCTGGCCTTGAGCAGTTGCATGGGTCTTGTGTCCATATCATGGGTTTAAGTATCAGAGGGGTAGCCATATTAGTCTGGATCTGTAAAAGCAGCAAAGAATCCTGTGGCACCTTATAGACTAACAGACATTTTGGGGCATGAGCTTTCGTGGGTGAATACCCACTTCGTCAGATGCATGTAGTGGAAATCTCCAGGGGCAGGTATATATATGCAGGCAAGCTAGAGTTTGAGGTAGTTCAATCAGGGAGGATGAGGCCCTGTTCTAGCAGTTGAGGTGTGAAAACCAAGGGAGGAGAAACTGGTTCTGTAATTGGCAAGCCATTCACAGTCTTTGTTTAATCCTGAGCTGATGGTGTCAAATTTGCAGATGAACTGAAGCTCAGCAGTTTCTCTTTGAAGTCTGGTCCTGAAGTTTTTCTGCTGTAAGATAGCCACCTTAAGGTCTGCTATAGTGTGGCCAGAGAGGTTGAAGTGTTCTCCTACAGGTTTTCGTATATTGCCATTCCTAATATCTGATTTGTGTCCGTTTATCCTTTTCCGTAGCGACTGTCCAATTTGGCCGATGTACATATGTCATAAACAGATAGTTAAGGGTTAATGTCTCTTTTACCTGTAAAGGGTTAACAAACAGGGACCCAAAAACCTGACCAGAGGACCAATCAGGAGACAAGATACTTTCAAATCTCGTGTGGAGGGAAGCCTTTGTTTGTGGGTTTTGGGTTTGGCTTTGGCTTTGTTCTCTCTGGGTCCTGGACGGGGCTAGAGGTGCAACCAGGTTTCTGCCAATCTCCCTGCTACAGTCTCTTATCTATTCAGAATTGTAAGTAAGAAAAGGCGGTCATAGTCTTTTAATTTGTTTTTTTCCATTTGCATATGTGTACTTGCTGGAAGTAGCTTAAATTGTGTTTCTGCTGGAGAAAGTTTCTTTCTATTGTTTATAAGTTGAAAGACCCTGTAACTTTTTACCATCTAAAGTGCAGAGATAAACCTTTTACTTTTTTCTTTCTTTTTTATTAAAAGTTTTGCTTTTAAGACCTGTTTGATTTTTTCTCTCCTAGTTAAGGCTCAAAGGAAGTGAGTCTGTATATACCAGGGAATTGGTGGGGAGAAGGGAAGGATAAATTTCCTCTTTGTGTTAGATTCACGCAGCTTGAATCTGTATTGCCTCTGGGTGAGGGGGAAGCAGGGAGGGAAAGGTAAATTTCCTCTTTGTGTTAGATTCACAGTACTTGAATCTGTATTGCCTCTGGGAGAAGGGGAGAGAGAAACTTGATCTCTCTGTGTTGTGTTTCAAGGAATTGAATCACAGTATCTCCTAGTGTACCCAGGCAGGAAAGATCTGGGAGGAGGTAAAGGGGTGGGAGGGAATGGTTTATTTCCCTTTGTTGTGAGACTCAAGGAATCTGGGTCTTGGGGTCCCCTGGGAAGGTTTTGGGGGGACCAGAGGGTATCAGGCCCTAGAAATTCCTGATTGGTGGCAGCGCTACAGAATCTAAGCTGGTAATTAAGCTTAGAGGACTTTATGCTAGTACCCATATTCTGGACGCTAAGGTCCAGATTTGGGAATTATACTATGACAACATAGCAGAGGGGCATTGCTGGCATATGATGGCGTACATTACATTGGTGGACAAGCAGGTGAATGAACCGGTGATGGTGTGGCTGATCTGGTTGGGTCCTGTGATGGTGTCGCTGGTGTAGATATGTGGGCAGAGTTGGCATCAAGGTTTGTTGCATGGATTGGTTCCTGAGCTAGAGTTACTATGGTGCGGTGTGCAGTTACTGGTGAGAATATGCTAGAACAGGGCCTCATCCTCCCTGATTGAACTAACCTCGTTATCTCTAGCTTGCTTGCATATATATACCTGCCCCTGGAAATTTCCACTACGTGCATCTGATGAAGTGAGTATTCACCCACGAAAGCTCATGCTCCAAAACGTCTGTTAGTCTATAAGGTGCCACAGGATTCTTTGCTGCTTTTGTCATGGGTTTGGGAATGTACAGAGCATTACTGATATTCATGTAATTTTTGTACTTACACAGATAAATAAGGGGAATATATTCTCCCCTTGTCGCTGGCTGTTCTGTTCTTCTACATGCTGTCCAGACCCACACCCTCCATGTTGTGCCTTGCAGTGAGACAGACCTTATCCTTCTCACATTAGCTTGTGGTCTAGGCAAGAGCCTGTTACCGTGTGGCCAGTTTACCTTTGCCATGCTTATCTTTAGCTCCTCTAAAGTCCTGTGATGTCTCTGCATAGTGCTAGTGCTGCTTCAAATTGCTTATGTCATCCCAAACGTTAGCCTTCTGGGTAGCAGTGAGGTCACCAGAGAGGTCATCAAACAGCCTTTTCGCTTAACAGATGTGCAATATATTCCCTCATCCTGCCAACATCAGATTGAATTTCAGTTGAGAAAGGATGAAGTATAGGATGATGGAAAATATTTTGAATTTTTTTTTAATTTAACTATATTGCAATAGTTTCCATTTCTACTCAGACTACCAAATATTGTTTTAAAAGGGGGATAATAATACTGACCTCTTTTGTAAAGCACTTTGAGATCTCTGGGTGAAAGGTGCTATACAAGGACTAGGTATTATTGTTGTTGTAAATAAATCATTGTGGTATCATTACCAAAATATTGTATAAGGTGAATCCAACGGTAGAGAAAATTACTTTTTTGAAGTTAATAGCTAAATACATGTGTAGGAGCGTTAGATTCTTTGGGACAAGGACACCATCTACTATAGTGGGGCTTGAACACTGGGTGGGGCTTCTAAGCACTGCCTGGAATACTAATAAATAATAAAACCCAAAGCATTATGATGAATAAGGAATGTAATTAAGACATACAAATGGAGTGCTATATCTTTGAGATCCTATTGACCTTACAGAGCTACAGTAAATTTAAAAAACCTCTTAAATTATATTCTTCTATACTGTGTCAAGAACATTTTTATAGTTTACTGAAAGCAGTATGATATGAAAGTGGAGTTCTAACAAAGTATATCTTTCTAAAACATATTTACAGTAGTTAATAGTTCATATAAAGTACTGGCATAGTAATTGAATTAGAGATTTAAAGTACCTTGAAGAATAAAAACATATTCTGAAGTTGAAACTGTCACTAGAAATTGCATTCCCTCAGAGTGATATGTTTAAAGAGACATTCCATTATAATACAGTCTTTCAAATTCCAAGTGCTCCCTTTTTTTTTTTTTTTTGCATAGAAGGGTTACATAATAATGTCAAATATTGATATCGATACTACAGAAGGTTAGCTTGGGTAATCTTTATGTGACTTGAATGCTTTGTTCTATTGCTGTGTGCATCAGTATCAAGAGTAATTCTTCTGTGATAGACTCAAGTTGGGTGGTTGATGGTGACATTCTTAAGAAAAGGCCAAATTCTTGTAACTAATATATTTGTCAACAAAAAACAAGCATACACAACATAGTTGTCACATTTTGCTTTCATTTCTTCTGTTTTGTACTTTTAGCTGTGTCATTTTTTTTATAATTGCTGTAGCATGTCAGCTCCTTTAAAATGACTGCATGTCAACTGTTTAGCATACTGACTAAGGGGGCATGGGTATAGGAATTCCACCCTGTGACCTACCTGCGCTGCTCTCTGTGACATGTGGCTGTTGTATTTTTGGTCACAGTTTTGCCACATTAGCTGGAATCATCAATGTGTGTTTGATGTGGATCCATTCAAGTCAGGAGAGTGAGTTGATTGAACACAAGGGACCAAACAGAGAACAGGAGGAGTGGGATGACATGGTGAATGTATTTAGCAGGCTAGCTGGTGAGGTAGTGATCAGTCAGCACCACATGTCTAATCCCCTCTCTGCAATTCAGAGCCTAGCTTGTGAATGTCTGCACAGCCAGGAAACAATTGAACTTAAATCGGTGTAGAACCAATGGAAATTGAAGCCGAAGTTGTTATCTGTCTTTCTGTCTATCTGTTTATTTATATGGCACCATCACTAGTATCCTAGCGCCCTTCAAATATTTAAAAACAGAAATAACAATAACCATCTTTCTCTCTGTCATTGCTGACCGCAGATCTTGTGCTGATCAGTGTGAGGCTGAAGTGTCTGGTTTTGGACCTGTGAGAGGTTCTTTTTGCTGGTTACACCATTTTTTTCCAGGTGCTAGCTGGTCTGTCCTCTGTTTATTTTTTCCTAGTTTGACTTGCACTTGGGAGGGATGCAGGTGACTGATTGGACTCATTGGCAGCGGTAGTGAGCTAATAGTGGTGTACCAGTTATCTAAAGGATGGCAAGGCTTCTCCAGTCCTTAGGGTACTGAGTTAAGGTGAGTTGTTGGTAAAAATCACGCATTGCGCTAGATGCCTAAGCTGTGACAAGTGTACTCAGCACCCCTGAACATTGTGCTGCTGCTGTGCTCTAGAAAGGGGCAAAATTCTGCTCCATAATAGTGAGAATGCAAATGGGAGTTACTGGGTTTTTTAGAGTTGTAATAATAATAATAATAAGTAACAATTAATAAATAATATATAATATTTGGCTTTCATACAACAGTTTTCATCAGCAGATCTCAAAGTGCTTTACAAAGGAGGTCATTATCATTAAGTGTTGGGTACAAACAGGCTGGGTGAGTAGACCTGCTGGGGATTACAATTTGCAGCCAAAGCAAGGCTTTGTGTGAACTGTCTGAGAGACACCTCTCCTCATTCAGGTGAGAGGCAGCACCACTGAGAAACCTAGGCAGTTGAGGGCAGGCTGACTGTGTTACATTTTTCCCTTGTTGGAAGACAGGAGTTAAGGGTGTAAGGAAGTGTGAGATACCCCTTCATGTGAGGAGGATACAGAGAAGACAGTATGCAGCCTGAATAAGGGGCAAACTCTAGCAGGAGTCAGTTGTACAAGGAGAAAATCTTCTTTGCAAATGTTCCGGCTGCTTTCACTAACTCTCTTCATAAGGGGAATGTGGAACATTTTGAGCCAGAGTATCCAAAATACCCTTCTACAATAGTAGCGATATTATTTGCCAATTTCTAAAATGATTTGATGGGTGGTAACTGGTGTTCTGAGATCATGGTGATTCCAGCCAAGTTAGCAAGAGAGCACTACGTTTATTGTGTGAATGAAGCTGAACTTGGTGAACAATCTGAGTGCCTGCCCTGACTATACCAAAGATTAGAATGTCAGTCTTTTTGTATGTATGCCCACACCTAGTCACTGTAATAACCCACAGTAGAATCATTGTAGCAAGGTTCCTATTGATGGAGAGACTTTAGAGTCAAAATGTAGGGAAAACATTTTCTGCCTTTTATTTTTAATTTAAAAAGACAAAACACACAGCAGATTGTGTGATTTGCATAAAATTGTATTCATATATAGTACATCTTAGTATTAACAAGGAAAATTACTATCTTCAACTCTATGCCCTATATATTTAACTTTGTTTTAATTATTTTAAAATGGTAACTTCCAATATATTTCTGTTTCAAAAGAATGCCTCTAAACTTCTGCTGTGCAGCCTGGTAGATAAAGGGTCTGTCTTCTACTGCAAGATATATTTTGTTCTAATCCATTGGCACTTCTATAAGAAATTCTTCTCTTTTTGCTCTCTGACTGTCAAATGAATTATTATAGTTCAACAATTAACATTACAATTGAAAAATACTCTCCATTTAATAGCAATATTTTAAAACCTTTTTATTCTTTAGGCAAAATATTATATACATTGTTAAGGCCAATTTTCATTAACTCTGCATGCAATTAAATCTTGGTCTGCATTTGCAAATAAACTTTGTTTGCATTTTGTAATCCTTATATTTGATTTTTTCAAATTAATTTTTATGGTAGATATCATTATGTTTCTGTCACATTCAGGTTACAATAGGGGAGCTGTGAGTGTTTGCACCTCCGGTTACCAGGCAATATGGCCTAGTGGCCAGAGTCCACAGAGTCACCCCTGGGTTGCAGGGCAGTATGGCCTAGTGGCCAGAGTCCATAGAATCGCTGTGGGTTGTGGGGCAATGCGGCCTGGTGGCCAGAGACTCTCCCATTCCACTGGGTCCCAGCCTCCGGCCTTAACACAGCATAGGACCTTACCCCTGGCTCAGTGCTGGGGGGTCCTACCAAAACACGCTAAGGCTTGCTGGGGACAAGGTACCAGTCCGTTCCTCCCCCTCCCCAGGTTGCTTCCTACCGGCTTTAGTGTGGAGGTCTCCAACGAGTCCCTAGGTTCTCTCTGGGCCTCTGGGTCAGTTGCCTCGCCGGATTCCTCCTGTAGTAGGGCTTCAAGCTCGCCTGGAGAGGCTTCAGTCCCTGGTGCCTCTTCAGGTGGTGGCTAGTCCTCCACAGGAGCTTACCGGTCAGGTCCTTCCCCTACGGCTGCCAGCCAAGACTGAACTGGGCTCCCTCCTTTTGTACTCCCAGAGCACTTGGAGCATGCCCAGTTGGGACAGGACGGGACTTCCGCCGTCAGTGCTTCCATCCTGATGCTACTGGGGCTGGTGTGGGGAGGTGCTGCCCCATCACAGGAGCTCTTTTGCAGTTAATTTAAGACTTATGGATTAATAGAAATTTGTCTTGCCTACTGGGCAAAGTGTCTGCCATCATATATAGGCTTGGCAAAATCCAATGGTTTTTTTTATAATTTCAACTGATAATATCAGTTTTTAAGCATTCTTCCTATTTTTATTTATTTGAATTTTTACAGTTGCCAGAAATCATGGGTAGTCAGACAATTATTTAATGACAGTAGATGTTGAGATTCAAAAAGTTAAAGCTCTATAAGCATTACAACACAAATTGTCAATATAACGTCAAAATATACAAAGTAAATATCTTTAAATCAAACTATAATAAGTTTTCAAGCAGTATTTTTCTTACTTTGCCTATCTGTAAATTTCAATTATTAACAATGTAAATATTTTTTGTCAGAGTGTGTGTGTGTGTGTGTATATGATAAAATCAACATTTACTGATAAAAATCAAATTATTCCATGACTACTTATTTACTAAATTAGTGAGTTCAGACTTCTTAATTTGATTTTAAAGCACATCGCTGTGGTGGGGGTAGTAGGTATCCTTGAGTACAATCACTCTCTGTTGTGCATGGGGGCTATAGAAATTTTAGGTTTGTCCTGCTCCATTGCGTGAGTCTGGCACTATGCGCACCACTGGAGTACATGGAGAGAACAATCTTTGTATCTTCCTGGCAAGTCTTTGTGGACCAGAAACTGGTGATGAACTACTCATCAACTTGTATTGGTTAATTAAAGGTGTGATTTTAAATCAATTTAATCAGACTGGTTCTGAATCCTGTGTGGATTAATTTAATTTAATTTAATTTAATTTAATTTAATTTTCAGAAGCCACCTCATCCCCTTTCAGTGGACGTGGTCTACCATGACATCAGAAAGATGGTTGTTAAAGATCATCACCCATGGCTACCCCATCCAATTCCATTCTTTACCTCTCCCATCCCCCTTCCCATCCTTCCTCAGGGACTCTTCTCATGAGAGGCATTTATAAACAGAGGTGACCTCATTGCATCATCGAGGAGTCATAGAGCAAGGGTTCTCAACCTTTTTCTTGCTGAGGTCTCCCTCAACATGCTTTAAAAATGCCAGAGCCCAGTGGGAAACTCCGAGCTCCAGGCTGGGGGAGACCCTTTGGCATAGGCATAGTTTTACTTCTATTTGGGGCGGGGGGGGGGGGCAAGGGCTGGCAGGGCTCGAGCAAGCTCCGCACAGCAGAATCCAGGGAGGAAGCACCACCTCCAACCCCGACTCACTCAGGAGGCCACTCAGGGTGCAGAGAGTGAGGTGATTAGGAGCTGTGTGCAGGCAGGGGAGTAGCTCTGGGTGCAAGGAGGGGGTAGTGAGGGGCTGTGTGAAGTGAGGGGAACAGCTCAGGGTGCAGGCAGGGGGTAGTTAGAGGCTGTGTACAGATGGGGGGTTGGGGCTCCCAGTGCAGCTCCCAGCTTCGTGGGGGCTCTGGGGCTCCAGCTTCAGCTCCCTGCTGCTCCTGGCTTGGGGTGGTGGGGGACGTTTGGTGGCTTCAGCTCCACCCCACCCCCGGTTTCAGAGGCTTGGACAGGGGTGAATGTGCTGGCATCAGTTCCGGGCCACTCCCGGCTTCAGGGGAGGCACCTTTAGCCCCGCGCTGCTCCCGGCTTCTGCGGTCCCCCTGAAAGGGCTCTTGCACCCCCAAGGGACTGCAGACCCATGGTTGAGAACCACTGCATAGAGGAGGTTTCTCAAGAATAGAGGGGAAGAGGCTTCTACTCCTGATATTTCTTCATTCTGAAGAAGAAAGGGGATCTTTGTTCTATCCTAAACCTGAGGAGACTCAAATACATTCACCATCTCAAGTTCAGAGTGGTGAAGCTAGCCTCAATCATACCATCTCTCTAAGCTCAAACCTGGTTCTCAGCTCTCAACTTGCAGTATGTGTACTTCCACAAAGCCCTCTGTCCAGCCCACAGGACAGTCTGGGGTACTTGGGATGTGCACCTGAACTTCCTTCAAATGCAAGGCACATGGTCTCAGGATGACTTGAAACTACCCATGAGCATCCTGGATTAGAGGCCATCAGACTAGCCTATAGAGCATACTTGCCTGTTCTGTGGAACTCTGTGGTGCAAATTCTGACAGATAACATGTCAGCGATGCACTGTATAAACAGGAGAGAGGCGCTCAATCATTCTCTTTGTGATAGGAAGCTGTCAAGTTCTGGCAATGGTGTCATCAATATGGGGTGACCCCACTAATACCTTCCAAGGGATCAGCAACGAGCTAGTGTACCTAGCTGCACCAGACCTAGTCTTTGGAGCACAATCTTCAGAAGCCACCTTGCCTCTTTCACTGGATGTGATCTGCCATGACATCAGACAGATCCATTGGTGGGAATGAGGAATTTCAGCTGTCTTAACAGAGACTGAAGTGCTGCTCTCCCAAACATGGCATCTTACCTGGTTGCAATGTCAAATGCATAATGTTTAAGAAAAGTAAGTTGTTATTCCACATACTGTTTTCCAGATCTCAGAGACTGCTATCCAACCAATCCATCTCAGATCCACTATTCAATCAGTTGGAGACCCTCACCATAGATTTGTGTTCTATGGCAAACCAGGATTCAGAACCTATGTTCCAGAGCAGGTGTGAGCCAAGGCTCCTTGCTAGATGCCATCTTCCTTTGATGGTCATGAGGACTCCTGTATGCTTTCCCAGTGATACCCCAATCCTCAGGATAAATCCAAGACCAGATGAGACAAAGCTTCTGTCATCAAGATAGCTTCATGACAGCTGGCTGAGACAATTCTAGCTCTCAAACCTGTTGTGGATATTTTAGCAGCCTTCCATATACCTTCCAGCTTGCTTAGACATAATATCCCAGAACCACGGTTAGATACTGCACACAGACTGGCATTCATTGCATCTGGTGGCCTAGATGTTGGGCTGACTGAGCACCACTGACAGAGACTGCTCCCTGTAGGTTCAGAAAGTTATTATACCAAGCAGGAAACCTTCCACCAGGAAAACATACTCCTCAAAATGGAAATTGTAGTTGTTTGAGATGTTGTAGTCAGCATGGATCTCATAATCCATCTTCTGTCCCTGCTTCTCAGATTCCTCAGCAATACAGGCTTTGCATTGCAAAGAGAATTGAGGGAGGGTCATGGCTGCCCCATGCTTTTGGCCCGTGTATGGACATGTGCATCCCCAATGGACACTTCTAGTTAAAAAAAATTGATCTGTGTCTGTGGTCCACATGCACCGTCAGGGGAATCTACAATGACTGCAACATTTTGAAGAACCACAGTTATTGTAGGATAAATAACTGTTCTGACTGGTATTTTGGCCTAAAACCTTTGCTGAAGCTTAGTTATTTTTATGTAAATTGAAATGTTTGGATTGTAAAATAAATCATTTCAGTTCTATAGGCATTGACTGCACCATATTTCTCTTTGACTCTGCTGCAAAATATGTTACGTAGGATACATACAAAATCATTCATCAGTGCCTTTATATTAAATATTACACAACTGTATTACCTTTATATGAAGCAAAGCTGTTTTGGAAATACAACATATGAATATTTTTTGGGAGGTGAGGAGGTTGCCTCTGATCAGATTAGTTGTGACCACTGGTTTTTATTTAGAATGCTACAATTTTGACACCAATATTAACGTAGTTCAGATACGTTAACTAGGAAAAAATAAGAGAAAAATCAGCATGTTCACTGTGAAACATCTCTTTGTAGGCAATAGTATAGCTATGTGTCATTTTTTAGCTACTGCAATGTAAACTAGATAATTTGAAAATGTCTACATTTCCCAACTCCCTAGGATACTAATAAGCATACTTCTAATACAAATGCTTCATGCAATGGTCTTATCAACTCAGTCTGCAGTTGATGTGATACCAATACCATCAAATCACAGGCTGTGCTAAGTGTGATTAGGTGCTGTCACAATAAATCTGGCCCTCATCTGTTAGAGAAAGAATCCAGGTTAAAGGTCATTCTCTACAGCAAAGTGTGCATTTAATGCTTTTATTTGCTCTAATTGGAAATGATAGTCAATGAGAGTCATATATAAACTTTGTCCAAATCAGTGATTCCCTATTTAAGATGGTGGGTGCTTTTGTCCCTGAGGTACCGTAACTGCAATAAGGTTTATGCCATGTGATTGTAATAGGGATCAGAACTTAATGAAGTGTACTGTTACTCATTTGCACTTGTGGATAAAATAGACTTGGAAGTTTTTTTTCTCTGTTGAGAACTTGATACTATTTCATCTGGTCTGACCTTTTATTATCCAGGGATTTTAATGAAATGTTACCTCCTCTGAAATTAGGTGCTCAAGTTAAACACTTCACATGTCTGTTTAATGGTTGGTAACATGCTCATATGGCAATTAATGCCCAGTCAAGTACACTTTATTTCTTAAATGCCATTAATTTTTTTACAGGATACAGCTCAGAGGACTTCTACTAAAATAATTAGGAGCTAGAGGAATTGAATTATGAAGACGTATTAAAATAACTAAATATGTAAAGATTAGCTAAGGGGATATGATGATAGGTCTGTCTGGTTGTTTGTCTATCTATCTTCTTATATGGGTATCTGGGTGAAATTCTGTGGCCTATGATATACAGGTGGTCAGACTAGATATTATAATGGTTCCTCTGGCCTTAAAATCTATTAATCTATTAAATTAATCCTACAAAACCATATTAGGAGTCCAGTTCTCATTTATACTGAGTGGTACTTTACCGTCTGAGCAGACCCATTAGGCCAAAATCTGCTTTCGAGGCTTGTCTACACTAAAGAAATTTGCATTGCTGTTGTAACTACATTGATGTAGTTACAACAATATAAACCCCTATGGTAGACTCATTGTGCTAGAGCAAAGCTGAGTTTATATTACTGAATTAAGCTACATTGTTGTAAAGCTTATGCCCAAATAAATTTGTTAGTCTCTAAGATGCCACAAGTACTCCCAACATCCCTTACACCAGTGTTAGCCCTGAGTATCTCATTGGAGTTACTGTGGATTCACATCTGTGTAAATGAGAGCAGAATCTGGCTCATTTACTTCAGTTAGACTATTGGTATGAATAAGGGTTTGTAGGCCTGAGACATTTATTAGCAGTGAGACTAACTTTCACCTGTCATCTCCATATGAACTGTCTTGAATTTGGGATTTTCAATTGACATAATTATTTGCTGCTGCAGTTGCAGAATGAATGTATATTATATATGAGCCCCATCACTATAATGAACACTAAAGCCAATTAAATGGCTTAAATGTATATATAGTCTCTTTCTGTATATATACACATGCGTGTATATGGAGAATACCTAATGGCATACTTGGTATAAAAGTTGTATTGGCACGGATTAGGTATGGTCATTTAGGCACCAATTCAGTATCTATTTAAACCAGTGGAAACACTTCCATTGACTTTGGTGGACACTGGATCAGGTCCATAACTCACAAATGGTGAATCCGTATGAAGATCATTGTACACTAGTAGTCTAAAGCTCCCATTTCTAGCCCAGAAGACTGTGAGCTATCAGTCCTTTAATCTGTCACTGATCCAGGACTAAATATTGCCCATCCTGGGTATTGGGCCAGGGTGACTTTTGTGAAAATTGTACATTTTGAAGGTTAGAAAGAGAAGAAACATTTTTGTTGCAATTTTTAAAGAAATAGTTTCAGTTTGAAGCTTCTCAGACGTTAAAAAGGTTAGGCATAGCCTCAGTCAAAATGTACTAGTGGGTAGACTGCAGGTGGTCAAAGGTACATGGCCATGAGTAAAAACAATGGGAGTTGGGTCCAAATAAAAAGAGAGTAAGTACTTCAACATGTGCTCCATATAACATTACATTTAATAATTTCCTTGGGGTAGGGACTTCTTTTTGTAATATGTGATATGTGTATACAGTGCCTAGTACATTGGGGCCCTCATCCTTGATTGGGTCCTCTTGTTGCTACCTCAATAATCTAATGACAATTTACTATTATTGTTTAACTTTCCAGAAAACTCTGGGCAGATTAGTGCTATGTATTGTTATAAATTTATTTCATATAAAAGTATACCTTAGATCAGTGGTCCCCAACGCAGTGCCCATGGGTGCCATGACACCTGCCGGGGTATTTGTGTGCGCCCGCCTAGTGCCCAGCAGGGGAGAGAAGCCACAGCCCCACCCCTGCCGGGGACAGAGAACGCCAGCACCTGCAACCTGCAGCTCTGGTGTTCTCGGTCCCTAGCAGGTGCCAGGCCATGGCTTAAGCTGGAGAGAAGCTGTGGACCTGCGCCTGCTGGGGACAGAGAACTCTGGAGCTGCAGGCTTCATTCTATGTTAAAGTAAGAATAATAAATATATTTGGACCAGCAGTTCTACCGTGTTTTACTTTTTAAAAATAAATAAGATGAAAACTGTTTATGATATTTATTTTGTAAAAACTCCATAATTTTTCTTACAAGTAGATAAAAAAGAGCAAATTCACATGGTAAGGTGAAAGAGTAATTGCCGAATAATTTAATTAATACCTTTTTCATGTAAAATTACCCTATTTATCTTATGGATTCATATTAAATGTGATGTTTTTCATATTATTTAATGTACAAATACAAAATAAGCCTTGAAAAATTGTAGGTGCCTGCCACACTCTTCTGAAAACATGAATGTGCTACTGGACACAAAAAGGTTGGGGACCACTGCCTTAGATTTTTGTTATCGGTGCATTATACTGCAGTATACAGGGATTCTTGTTTGTTTGTTTTTTATTTAAAAATATTAAAAATGTAACGTGAGGCGGCATATTCTCCCCTGTCAGTTTTATTTTATTTTTGCATAAGATGATATTTCCATGAATGGACGTGAGTTCTTTCTCCCCTGAGACTTCAGTTGACTGGCTAAAACCATCTGTTTAGATGCTTTTAGTGCCTATTTAATTGATAATCAAGACTGAGTCCTGATGTTTAGCACATTTGACTTGCCTGTTAGTAAACTGAATTCCCACACTAAACTGTGGAAGCACAGACTATACAGAGAAAGAAATCCCTGAATTGTAATAAAACTGATAACTTGTACTTTCCGCAAGTATCTGTTAGTAGCCCTCGGGATTGCTAAGGGCTAGATTGTGTTGTTTAGGCAAAGCCCTGCATTGTGGGGTGGTTCAGAGCCACACTGCCTGAAGGTGAACATCGGGGGCATTCTGTCTGAAGATGCCGGACTATTTCCTGGAGCTCCCTAGTGTGCAGAGTAAGTATGAAATTCTGTCCCCCAGAAAGTCAATGGCAAAACTTCTGTTGACTTCAGTGGGGCTAGGAACTCATCTTATATCCTATCTCTTTAAGGGGAGCAGCATACTTCTTCCCCCATCTCCACATGGCCAGATAGATCTCCCTGCCTCTCTGTGTCCCCTCTGGGGAACTGTACACTCTGAGATTGGCTTACAAATCATGATATTTTACAGAGTAATACACGTTAAATGCTTTTAGTTTGCCTTCTGTTTTTTGAGCCTTTAGGGGGTCACATTTTCAAGCTTATCTCTGCAACCATGAGGGCTGGAAATGTTTTTTAAAAGGAAAGTTGAGATTTTTATGTAATCACATGACTCCAAGAGCTGTCACTTTAAGGTAAACATGAAATATTGCAAGTCTAGCAATAAAATCACAAATGTTGGCAAGACTGAGCCATTTCCTCTCCTGTAACTCTGCATTGCCCTTACAGGTCATATGTGATGGAAGATCCTTTTATATCCCCATACATCTTGTATCTCAACTGTTTAAATTGTTAGAATTGGAATGTTATTTTCTACTACAAGAAACCTCCAGTCTGCAGATTTTGTCCTTTGTATTTTGGGAGATGTAAAATACTGACTAAAGTGTGGGGGGAAATAAGTTTTCTTTGTATAACAAATGCCAATTGGTGATTGTTATTCTGTAGGAAGGGTCAGCTCCAGAAGCAACCCTGTGACTGGCTAAGTTGGCTTTTCCCCTGCTTTGTGTTGCTAGAACGTGATCTGGCCCATATTCAGTACAACCAATCCTGTAGATGTTTATATGCATGTGAGTTCACATGAGTAAAGGCATTCATGTGCATGTGTTTGCTGAATTCAGCCCTATTACTGCAAGCAAAATTTAAATGACTCTTTGCAGCAGAAATTGGGGGTGAGGGTTGACATTTTTTTAAATAAATGCATACAGGGGCCATGGCAGGTTATTACACTTGTAGATTGAGAGCTGTGATAAGTAATCACACAGATTTTTCTGTCCTTGCTGCTGCTATCACTGCGGCTTAGGTTGCAGCTAAGGATTACTCTCACAAGCTTAATGGTGAAAGACAGGTATTTTCAACTGCTACAGCATCTGCACATGAATCCTCTGTTTGATACACATCAAGTTAGTGAATGCAGCAATTTTAATTAGAAGCTATATTATTCAAAATATTCATTATTATTCTCTTCCCATTGAAACACCATACACATAATTGTCAGGGCCAAGGCACATTTATATGGGGCTGGAGAGGGTTTCCACTGATCATGCCCATACTATATCTGTTCTGTGAATAGAGAACTTTACTATCCAGCTGTCAGGCCAATAGGGACTCCCTCTCCCAGGTTTATTTCTAACATATAAAACCCTCTTATTTTTGGGTTTGTGAATTAATTGCAAATATTTTCTTTGGGCTAAAATGTGGTGCTGTACACATTCTTAGAATGGGACACTTTTTTGTTGCGAAAATTTGATTTTAATCAGTTCAGCAGTTTGCTTGCTTTTTAGAGAGCATTCAGTTTGAGATCTTTTCCTTGTTATGATGTAGTTTATTTTTTATAAATAATATTTGAACAATCTACCCTTTCATCATGCCCTGCATGTATGCAGCAGAGGACAAAGTTTGCCCCTTTTTAGTCCATAAAAGGCTTGACCAACAGTTCTTGCACAACTAAAACGTCTATTGAAGTGAAAGGTTCAATCCTCAGGCATTGCTCAGCAAATCTGAAGAAGTAGTAGTGGTGGCAAAGTGGCTTTATGGTATTTTTTCACTGCTCTTGCTCTGTGAATAATCCCCCACCCCACCCCCGGGAGCCAGTTTGACCCATTGCATAACTGTGGCTGCTTTAAATTATGTTGGCTTGTTCTGTCCCTAAAGGCTGGTATGCTGTCTGGGTGCTTCAGCCATGTCCCCACTTGCCCTGACACCCATATGCCAGGGAAAGCCTCAGTTGTCTAATGCAGGATTAGACTCCATATGAAATAACTCCACTGGCTTTCCTTTTAATATATTTTCTGAATGCTAAATATCCATTACTGCACCCACACAGCTTACTGTTTCATGGTGTTTTCTAGGAAGTATCTTTTATTAGCATAATAACTGCTCAGTGATATGTTATATTGTATTGTCAAAGATCCATGTATTAATGTTTCCATAGTTCTGATGACATGATATAGTGTGTTACTGTAATTTTGGCACAGATTATGTTAAACAGTTACATACCATCCAGTGACACCAAACCTTCCAATGGTCTAATATGGAGCTTTTGTAATTTGTCATAGAATGTATGTACAAGAATGCCAAACCTCAGAGCTCTTTGATGCTCCTCAAATTGTTTGAGAAAAGAGAAGCAGGAATTCATAAATTCATAAATTTTTTCGCATTTACTTTTAGGTTTATTTATTTTAAAATTGTTTAAGCCTCCCTTATGTACTGTCTTTAAGCAATGCAAGTCTTCAGGGGCCGACATGCCTGCCTTAACTCTCTTTATCTTTTTTTTTTTATTTATTGAATGGCTTTGTATAAAGATTAACCGACTTTATACTCACTGTTTACTGTTATTTCCTTGGCTTTTAAACTAGGACTCTAAGCACTTCGATAAAGTGATTGAAGGTTGTCTGGTTTCATTGTTGCTCCTTTCAGAATCTCTTGTATCCTCTAGTGAAATGTTATCTTGTATTTTGTTATAGTAATAGTCCTCAGTGATTCTGAACAGGTACACTTTTGTCTTATATTCTAAGAATACAATTAGGGGAGACTGTTCTCTTTCACTAGCACATCATTGTCACAAAAGCAAACCTAAATCAGAAGAATGGCTGTCACTACATGGATATCAATAGATCTCACGCCTCCTCCTGCCTGAGAAAAAAATGGGGTAGGGGAACAAAGTAAAAGAAGAATCTCCTCCCCTTGCCATTATATGTGACAACAGTGAGACTATTCTCATCTTTCTGAAACATAGCGCACATCATCATATGGTTTGGGAAACCAACTGTTGTTCTTGCACATACACATATAGTAGGTGACTATCCATGGGAAGCACCTAAGATCCAAGCTTTAGCCTATCCTAAAAATACTTATTTAATTTAATGATTTTATATTAGCACATCATGTTTATCTGATTTGTGTAGGTAGAATTACTGAGTCAGTACTTTCAGTTTACAAACAAAACTCTTGGCTTCCAGGAAAATATTTCAACCTGCAGCCTGCTCTTTAATGCTGACCAGTTCTTGACAATGATCTGACTTCCATGGAAGTTTAATACATAGGTGAATGCTGAATCTGCAGATCATGCCGTTTCTGCCACATACACATTTTTTCAGTTACTTGTATTGGGGAGAAAATATTTTATTGGGGCTAGATTTGTGAGAATTTATTTGTGAATTTATTTGAGAGTAAGGGTTACACACTTAGTATCTGAGCTTTTTTTGGTTTCACTTCTGTAGACATGAGATGAAGTTTCCAAAAGTGCCTGGGTGACTTAGGAGTCTGAAATCAATTTTCCAAAGAGAGGTAGGCACTTAGAAGACTCAGGGCAAGTCTGCGCTACAGCGTTACATTGGTGCAGCTGCACCGATGCAGCAGCGCTGCTGTACCACATCTGGTGCAAATGTGCTATGCTGATCGGAGAGCACTCTGCCTTGGTGAGAAGTGTAAGCTATGTCAGCAGGAGAGTGTCTACCACTGACAGTGCAGGTGTGGACAGCGCAAAAATTGTGTCACTCAGGAGGAAGGCTTTTTCACATCCCTGAGTGACATAAGTTAGATCGATATACCCGGTAGTGTAGACCTGCCGTAAGTCTCATTGAAAGTCAGTGGGACATAAGATCTGAGGATCTGTCTGCACTGCGGCTAGGAGTAAGCCTCCCTGCCAAGAAGGTAGACACACTAGTGGGGCTTGAGTGAGCACACTAAAAATAGTAGTCTGGACATTGAGGTTTGGGCTGCAGCTTGGGCTCTCAAGCCCATCTGACTCCCTAGACATGAGAGCCCGAGCTGTTATGGCCACATGGTTATTTTTAGCCTGCTAGCTTGAGCCCTGCTTCTGAGAGTCTGTCTACCCCGTCTGGGAGACACACTTCCAGCTGCAGTGTAAATGTATCCTTAAGTGCTGACGTCAGTTTTGACAATGGGACTTCGGCTCCTCAGCCATATAGGCACGTTTGAAAATGTTACTCCTAGGCTTCAAGTCTGGCTAAGGATCCAAGTGAAACGAGTTCAGTGATTTATTGAAATGAGCTAGTAGACATTTGCCCACATTAGCAAATCACTATGCTATTAGTAGTCTGGGCTGAAGAGAGAATAGAATAATAGTATTATTTAATATTTAGTACATTGGAGCACCTGTATGGAGAAGCTTGCCCTTATTATGCTTAGATCTAACCAGGGGTGTTAGGCCTTCAGTTTGAGGAGTAAGAAAGTAAATTATAATTATAAGAGAGAGAGGGAAAAGAAACATATATTCTTTATATATTTCATAACGTTTTTGTACTAGCATTTTCAGTTAGGTTGTTAATGATTAACAATATTTTTATATGGCTTCGATCTGTAGTGTAGTGTTCATCACTTCAAACGGTCATAGAAAAGTGTAGTATTTGCTATATTTATGAGAGTTCTAAATAATATATTCCTCATGATAGCTATCCACAGACCACATGGATTGACAGATTTACAGCAATTTACACAACAGCTACTGCAAAGTAAAGAGTGTGCTCGTGGGCCTCAGTCCTGACCTGGAGAGACTAACTGTAGGCACAGAAGGATAGTTTCTCCTCTGTGCCCATCAGTCGTTAGTATCTCCACTGGGATTGCTAGTTTAATGGGTATTTATGATTAAAATAAAAGTTTCTGTACATCTGAGGTAAATCTAGCAAACAGCTCTTTTGAAAGTGATTATGAAAATTAAAATGGTAAATGTGCTCATTTTTCTTGATCTCACTTGAACATTTTCTATTGACTTCAGTGGAAGGCTGATAGGTTATCAGGGGTAGGATGTTATACAGAGATGCAGAGACTCACCTGCCAGCCACATCAGCTGATTCCTACTACCTCTAACCCAAGATTTGAGGAGCTCTCTGGGCTAAACGTAGTTTTTGTGGTGAAATGGAAAAGTGCGGGTAGGGGGGACACCAAACAAACAATACAAAACCCTACTACAAAGAACACCACAAGTATTAAAAAAAGGTGCTAAGCTCAGGAAAACACTTTGGTTTATGTTTGTTATTTAACAGTAAAGGCAAGGTGGTATGTTTGGACTGTATCCAGGATAGGACTGTAGGATCCCTAATAATAATGATGATGTCAGTTGTATTTACTGAAACCAAGTTACTGTAAAACATGATCAATTTATGTTCTGAATTTAACAATTATGAAGTGTTAGAAGTAGTAGGCCAAGTTTTCTACTAGCATAAATTGGTGCAGCTTGAGGGAGAATGGAGAACTGCTACTTTGTATCTCATCATTACAAGTAACTGATTTGTGTTTTTCTTTGGAATTCTGGACTTGAAATTGATTTTATTTATTGGCTTTAGACTCAGGTTAAACATTGACACACATGCCAGGGTCTCACTGAGTCTGCTGGTCTGATTACCTTGAATCCTTGTATTATGTGACTCCTTCATGCAGGGCTGGTGCAACCATTAGGCAAACTAGGCGGCTGCCTAGGGCGCCAAGCAGTGGCGGATTGACAAATTTGCCGTCCCTAGGCCCACAAAAAATTGCCACACCCCACCCACACCAGCTCACCTCTGCTCCCTTGCAGCAAGCCTGGGAGGGAGGGGAGAGAAGGGGAGTTGTGGCACGCTCAGGGGATGGCGGAGGTGGAGTGATGGTGAGCTGGGGCAGGGAGCGGTTCCCTGCCCCCACAAAAAGTTACTCCCCGCACCTGCTGGCCCCAGGTCACCTCCGCTATCCTGCGAGCACGCCGATACTTGATTCTCCCTCCTTCCCTCCCAGCACTTTTGTGCAGCGAGCCTGGGAGGGAGTAGGGAGAAGGGGAGTTGCGGCATGCTCGAGGGATGGCAGCGGTGGAGCAGAGGTGAGCTGGGGCGGGGAGTGGTTCCCGGCCCCCCTGAGTTACTCCCCGCACCTGTGGGCCCTAGCTCATCTCTGCCTCCTCCGAGCATGCCGCTACTCGCTTTTGCGTGGCAAGCCTAGGAAGAAGGAGGGAAGCGCGGCGCGCCTGGGGGAGGAGGTAGGCTGGGGATTTGGGGAAGGGGCATCGTTGGGGAAGGGATGTGAGCAAATTTGCCGCCCCTGCAAATTTGCTGCCCTAAGCCACCCCTGCAAATTTGCTGCCCTAGGCCTTGTTGGCCTAGGCGATAATACACTGCTGGCATCAAGATTTGAGGGCACCAAAAAGCGGTGCCCAAAATGCCTGGGATGCTCACCAGGCGCTGCGGCTTTAATCAGCTCCGGCTGGCTGGGAAGTGATGTCATTCCTCCTCTGGTCGCTGGGGGTGCTGCGCTGCTCCCTGCTGCTCTGGCTCTTCCCCAGGACCCCCGCCCCTGCTCAGCCTCGCCCTGCCCCACCCCCACTCCCCTGAGCTCTGCAGCAAGGCTAGGCCTGCACTCACCAGCAGCAGGAAGTAGAGAGACCCGCCCCAGCCGCGCCGCCAGTGAGTGCTGAGGGGTGGATCCCCCCGCCCTCAAAGCCAGCCCTGCCCCCCCCCGTGGAGGCTGGGGGCACTATGCCCCTCCCCCGTGGGGGGCAGCGTAAGACCCCAGAATATCTAGGGATGGCCCTGGTACCCACCCCCGTACCCGCAGCCAGCTCCTGCTGCACCCCCCTGCCCTGCCCGCAGCCAGCCCCTGCTGCACCCCCTTCCCTGCCTCCAGCCAGCCCCACACCTCCTGTCCTGCCTGCAGCCAGCCCCACACCCCCTGTCTCCAGCCAGCTCCTGCCGCATCCCCCTGCCTCCAGCCAGCCCCTGCTGCACCCCCCTGCCCTGCCCGCAGCCAGCCCCACGCCCCCTGTCTCCAGCCAGCCCCTGCTGCACCCCCCTGCCCTGCCCGCAGCCAGCCTCACACCCCCTGTCTCCAGCCAGCCCCTGCTGCACCCCCCTTTCCTGCCCATAGACAGCCCCGCACCTCCTGTCTGCAGCCAGCCCCTGCTGGGTCAGCACTATGAAGCCAAGAGTCTGAAAACAGAAGTGAGGGTATGTCTACACTACGGGATTATTCTGATTTTACATAAACCGGTTTTGTAAAACAGATTGTATAAAGTCAAGTACACACGGCCACACTAAGCACATTAATTTGGCGGTGTGTGTCCATGTACCGAGGCTACCATCGATTTCCGGAGCGTTGCACTGTGAGTAGCTGTCCTGTAGCTATCTCATAGTTCCTGCAGTCTCCCCCGCCCATTGGAATTCTGGGCTGAGATCCCAATGCAAAAACAGTGTCGCAGGTGATTCTGGGTAAATGTCTTCATTCAATCCTTCCTCCGTGAAAGCAATGGCAGACAATCATTTCGCGCCCTTTTTCCCTGGATTGCCCTGGCAGATGCCTTAGCATGGCAACCTGGAGCCTGTTTTGCCTTCTGTCACTGTCACTGTATGTGTACTGGATGCTGCTGACAGACGCAGGACTGCAGTGCTACACAGCAGCATTCATTTGGCTTTGCAAGGTAACAGAGACGGTTACTAGCCCTATTGAACCGTCTGCCATGCCACTGTAAATTGGCGATGAGATGATGGTTATCAGTTGTTCTGTACCATCTGCTGCTGTCATGGGTGCTCCTGGCTTGCTGAGGTCGGCCGGGGGCACATGAACAAAAATGGGAATGACTCCCTGGGTCATTCCCTTCTTTATGTTTTGTCTAAAAATAGAGTCAGTCCTGCCTAGAATATGGGGCAAGTGTACTAGAGAACCAGAGAGCACAGCTGCTCCAGGTCAGAGCCCCAGAGATCCCATGATGATGAGCTGCATGCCATTCTAGGGAGTGCCCTGCAACAACCCCACTTGTTGCTTCCCTCCTTCCCCAACCCTCCTGGGCTACCATGACAGTGTCCCCCCATTTGTGTGATGAAGTAATAAAGAATGCAGGAATAAGAAACACTGACTTTTTAGTGAGATAAAATGAGGGGGAGGAAGCGTCCAGCTGCTATGATAGTCCAAACAGGACATTAAAGGGTGGCGGGGGAGAGGAGCTCAGCCTCCCGCTGCTATGATAGTCCAGGCAGTACAGAATCTTTTCTTTAGACATGAAAGCGAGGGGGCTGATTGAGCTCAGCCTCCAGTTGCTATGATGAAGACGGTTACCAGCCGTTCTGTACCTTCTGCCGGGAATGACTGGGAGTCATTCCCATTTTTACCCAGGCGCCCCTAGCTGACTTCACCGAGGCCAACCAGGAGCACTCGCGGGCTGCTGCTGCTGCTGGATAGCAGTCATATTGTACCGTATGCCACCAGGAAGGGGATGCTGGTGTTCAGCGCTGCAGCACCTCATCTACCAGCAGCATGCAGTAGTGTCATAAACAGATAAGTAAGAGTTAATAGCACAGAAGTACTTTATATCTCTTTGACTGTAAAGGGTTAACAAGAACAGTGAGCCTGGCTGTCACCTGACCCGAGGACCAATCAGAGGACAGGATACTTTCAAATCTTGAGGGAGGGAAGTTTTTGTGCTGTGCTGTTAGTTTTGGTTGTTGTTCACTCTGGGGGCTCAGAGGGACCAGACGTGCAACCAGGTTTCTCTCCAATCTCCCTGATACAGGTTCTTATAGATTCAAAATAGTAAGTACTAGGTAGATAAAGCGAGTTAGGCTTATGTTTGTTTTCTTTAATTGCAAATGTATTTGGTTGGAAGGAGTTCAAATGTGCATTTGGCTGAAAGGAGTTCAAATTGGTATTTTGCTGAAAAGATTTTAATTTATACTTGTATACTTAGGCTGGGAGAGTGGTCCCAGTGTCTATAGCTAAAAAACCCTGTACCTATTCCATCTTAAATTTACAAGATCATTTTTACTGTTTTTCGCTCTTTAATTAAGAGCTTTTCTTGTTTAAGAACCTAATTGTTTTTTTATTCTGGTGAGATCCCAGGGGACTGGGTCTGGATTCACCAGGGAATTGGTGGGGAGAAAGGAGGGAAGAGGGAGAGAGAGAGGCTGATTTCTCTCTGTGCCAGGATTACTTTCTCTCAGGAAGAATCTGGGAGGGGAAGAGAGAAGGAGGCGGGAAGGTGCATTTTCCTCTCTGTTTCAGGATTCAAGGGGTTTGAATCACAGTGGTCTTCCAGGGTAACCCAGGGAGGGGAAGTCTGGGAGAGGCAACGGTGAAGGAAACGGTTTATTTTCCTTGTGTTAAGATCCAGAGGGTCTGGGTCTTGGGGGTCCCCGGGCCAGGTTTTGGGGGGACCAGAGTGTACCAGGCACTGTAATTCCTGGTTGGTGGCAGCGCTACAGGTTCTAAGCTGGTAATTAAGCTTAGAGGAATTCATGCTGGTACCCCATCTTCTTGGACGCTAAGGTTCAGAGTGGGGATTATACCATGACAAGTAGACATAGGGTGACATTGAAAAAAGGCGAGAAACGTTTTTTCCCCTTTTCTTTCGAGGGTAGGGGGAAGGGTGTAAATTGACGACATATACCATGAAACACCCGGGAAAATGTTTTTGACCCTTCAGGCACTGGGAGCTCAGCCAAGAATGCAAATGCTTTTTGGAGACTGCGGGGACTGTGGGATAGCTGGAGTCTTCAGTAACCCCTCCCTCCCTCCATGAGCGTCCATTTGATTCTTTGGCTTTCCATTATGCTTGTCACACAGCACTGTGCTGTGGCCTCTGTCTATCATAGCCTGGAGATTTTTTCAAATGCTTTGTCATTTCGTCTTCTGTAACGGAGCTCTGATAGAACAGATTTGTCTCCCCATACAGCAATCAGATCCAGTATCTCCTGTACGGTCCATGCTGGAGCTCTTTTTGGATTTGGGACTGCATCGCCACCTGTGCTGATCAGAGCTCCATGCTGGGCAAACAGGAAATGAAATTCAAAAGTTCGCAGGGCTTTTCCTGTCTACCTGGCCAGTGCATCCAAGTTCAGATTGCTTTCCAGAGTGGTCATAATGCTGCACTGTGGGATACCGCCTGGAGGCCAATACCATCGATTTGCGGCCACACTAACCCTAATCCGACATGGCAATACCAATTTCAGCTCTACTCCTCTCATCGGGGAGGAGTACAGAAATCGGTTTAAAGAGCCCTTTATATTGATATAAAGGGCCTCGTTGTGTGGACGGGTGCAGGGTTAAATTGCTTTAACGCTGCTAAATTCAGTTTAAATGCGAAGTGTAGACCAGGCCTGAGTTGTAGAGGGGAGGGGAGGAGAGGAGGAAGGTAGATAGATAGGTAGGTAAGTAAGTGCCATAAGGCAGCCGGGGGGGCGGGGAGGGGGGGGAGAAAAAGTAAGTGTCAGGATTCTGCCTTGGAATAGGACTCTAGTAAGAAGGTGTATGTGTGTGTGTGAAGTAACCATGGGGAGTAGAGTAGGCTTCTGTGGTAAACCAAACGTAGCTATGAGAAGATGGGTAGGTAGGAGCCCAGGGAAACCATAATGAGGACTGTGATTACTGGATGTAGGGTCCCTGAGCTGGAACCTGGTGTAGTGGGCAGACCTGTATGCCCTTGCAAGTTACTGCTATGGAGCTTGAGGAGGGGTTCAACATGGTCTGGAAACAGCATTTGGACAGTTGTCCTGTTGAACTTTGTAACCCAGAAGAGTAGGCAAAATGGTAACCTGGCTGGGGGCGTTAAGTTAACAGAAGAAAGACTCTTGTAGAGTAAGCAATGAGTAGCAAGGGGGCACACAAGACAGCAAGAACTACAATTCCTGATGTAGACACAAGGAGGTATGCTAGTGCTGAGTGTCTACTCCATTATATTGCTCTATTAAACAATTCCATATTAAGCCCTCATCCTAGGTCAGAAAGCAATCCTTTGTAAACAGAAGGGGGCCTGAGAGACCCAGCAGAAGAGCAATTAAAGGGCTAGAAGAAGGGGAGCACATTTCAGTAATAATGAGGTTGCTGCCTGTCAGCTCAGTATGTTAACTGTTACACACAAACTACCTAAAAAGAATGCTATTAAGGTTGCAAAGCCAAGCCCTCTAAAGTGTGGAAATGCCACAGTTAAGTTGCCTGTCCAACCTTGACTCAGCTCCCTTGTGCTTTGAACATCTAAAGTGCTATATAATGCTGAATATTGAGAAAAATCACATCCTAGGTGCCTCAGCCTAGGCACTTTTAACCCTAACTTTTCTGTGCCTCAGTTCCCCATCTGTAAAATGGGGATAATACTGCCCTTTCACCTTCAAAGGATGCTGCAAAAATAATTTCATTGATGTTTGTGCACTCAGATACTATAGTGATTAGTGTCATAGAAAAGCCCATGAGGAAATCAATAATTGTGTCCTTAGAGTAGTCAAACCCTGGGGGAAAAATAGTATGTGGTTAACTATTACACACAAACTACCTAAAAAGAATGCTATGAAGGTTGCAAAGCCATTTCCTGACCTAATGCTCTTTTAAGTTAGTTTTGAAAGAAAAGGTTTCCAGAATGTAACATCGACCAAAAAATGTGTGTTTTCCTAGCCTCATTCTTGGGAATGGTAAACTGTTTCAGATGAAAATTTTCCAAAACAATTCCACCTGAGACAGACACCCAGCATGTAAATTTCAGCTTGAATGGTTAATATTTGGTGAAGTTATGTAAGCAACTGAAAACATAGTGCCAAACTTAGGCCATGCTACCAGCACCGCATATAATATCCTGGGTTGACAAACCCCCTCGTGTTTCCTTCTGACTTATATAGCTCGACATGGCTAGTTATTGGGCCTGCTCCTGCTTCCAGTCAGAGTCAGTGGCAAAATTCTTATTGACTTTGGGCCCAGGAAGGGGTTCGTTCCCTTGTAAACCAGGAGCACTCATGAATTGTTATCCAGTCACATGGCTCCCTTTAGTGCTTGCCCAACTGGGATAAATGCAACATTTTGCACTGTTGAAAAAACATTAAACGTATTTTTTAACCATTAAACATATGTTTTAATACAGAGCTCTCCTTTGTCTTTAAAAATCGAAGATGACTCTTACAGGATGTATGGTAAGCAGGGAGAAGATAACTGTGTTTGACATAGCAGTCTGTTTTCAGTGGCTTAACAAAGTTTGTGGTAATTAAGGAATGCATATGTTCCTTAGGTCAGCTTGAGTTCAGACAATGAGGTATGAAAAGATACTGGATGAGTACATTTATCCTTTTATGAGAGAGAGAGAGAGAGAGAGAGAGAGAGAGAGCGAGCGGTTTTGGTAAACCAGTTTATAATGTATGGCTTTTTAAAAAATCATAATTTTTTTTTTTAGATCTAATCCTCCAAATCTGCCAAGATAAACAAAACTAGTTTTTGGTATTTTGAGAGCATGGGAGTGACCAGATATTGTGGAATTATCTAGGTGTCAAGGAATCATTGTGGAATTATCTAGGTGTCAAGGTGGAAATACTGTAAGACAACATCTAATAAACAAAAGATTAGACTTAAGTTTTATCTTGATGTGATTATGACCATACTATTAACTCCCAATGAGGGGTTTCATGTGGGTAGCTTGTTTTTCTTTTGAGACATTTCTCCCTCTTTCTGGTGTCAGAGCTGGATATAACAGTATGACAACTTGACTTCATGGAAAGTCTTAATATAGACATATGTTGTTTTTCTCCAAACAGTTAGCAATTGGTTGGTAGGCTGCTAATGGGTTAAAAAAGGCTGACTGAAAACGCTGGGTATATGATTCCCTGGTATTTGTTAAAGCACCTTGCTTCATCTGTATCAACATAGTTTTCTATCTACAAAAAAATCTACAGGTTTAATGAATTCAGACTCTATACTACTGTTTCAGTAATTTGTGCCACATGAAGACCTCATTTTGAAATTAAAGCATTTGATAATAGAGGAATTAAGAGACATAGGCAAGGAGAGGGGAGAAGAGTAATTAACCTCCCAGAGTTGATATCGCAGAGATAAAGAAGGCTTATATAGGTAACAGGTATAACTGAGAAGAATGTTCTTGCCTGGACGTGGTGAAAATGGATACGCCAGAGAAAACAGGTGCGAATGGCTGAGTTGGATGGGCTACAGAGAGGCTTCAAAGGCAGGTTAGATACAATTCCATTGGGAGTATTACTTATTCTTTAAGGTACTTCTGAAGTGGTGACTTAGTGGTGATGTTGAAGGATTATTTCTCTGTTCTTTGAGTGCTGTATAGCTGCAGCATTCCATATGTGCTGAGCCTTTGGGAAGACACTGAGGAGGTTCCTGCAGTAGTCAAAAGAATATGTGATTGAAGGCTCAGATTAGTATTTTGCCAGAGATGGAAAGAGAGCATTGGTGTACATGCAGAAGAAACAATGAGCAATTGATCATTGGAGGAGAAAAGAGTACACCACCACCCAGGTTATATAAAGTGGACTTGGTTTGGAGGCGCAAGTCTAGAAGAGGGGTAGGGATGTAATGTTGCGTGGTGATGTGGGGATGATTTTGCCTAAGAAATACATTTGTCCGACCTGGAGCTGAAAAATTTAGAAGAAGCAACAAACTTATTTGCTCAAAACAGAGGGTGAGGAGCCATTAAACATATATCAAGGCTGTAACAAGCCTAGAATTTGGAATACTGAATACCAGCCCTGAAATTCTATCTGCTACAAAATATAGCTCCAATGATAGTGTCAAGGAGGCAGGGAGGATGGATTATTCCAACAGTACTCTAAAAGTGAAATCAGTAAACATACACTACATATCAGTAATTAGAAGTTAAATCAATAACCTTACATATGATAGTAGTGTTTTGTAAGCTATAACTGCGCTACACATCATACTAATCTTCTGAGAGCACACAGATTGGGACATTCGTTATGCCATTTGTGGTATCAGAACACACAGTGTTCAGTTGCATATGTGTTCTAAAACAAACTGGTTAATAAATGTGTGATTAAAAAGCAGACTTCTCTATCACCCTTTAACAGTGGAATGTATGTATTGGCATCTTACTTTCCTTTCTGTATATGTGATAAGAGTAAATACATATTCTTTCAGCATAGCTGAACAGCCTATTTGAGCCTACTCTGATAAGTGGCTGGACCTCTTAGGGTAGCATGATAGGAGAAAGAGTAGGAGGGCTGATGATTGTTTCCACCAGTCTCTGGGGAAATCTGTGACTATGATCAATGTAGAGAGTGCGTGTGCATGCCTTCTCTCCATTGATTATTGAATGGAAAATGAGAATTGGGCTATATTCATTCCCTTGCTCAATTGCACCTTTTCCTGGCACAGACTGCAATCCCAGGGGAAGCTCACAAGGGTTTCCACTGCTGCCTTTCTTCCCTTCTTATACCTGTAAATGGGACGCCTTGTTTTCCTGTAGATGTTCCATGGAGGCCTAGTAATAATGTTTACTGAATTAGTATGCCTCTTGGCTCTGGCTACTATATTATACAAATATAGGCCATGTTTTGGGTGAACTGGTCACCTGCTGGGCTCCTTGAAAAAAGAAGTGTCAACTTCTTCTGTGCTGTCGGGTGGGCAGGACATGTGGAGGACATAGGTGGATTTAGGCTTTGTCTACACTAGCACTTCTGTCAGAAAAACTTATCTCGGTTAGGGGTGTGAAAAAAACACCCCTGACTAACGTAAGTTTTCCCAACAAAAGCGCCAGTGTGGACAGTGCAATGTCGAGGTGGAGACACTCTCTTACTGACACAGCTACCAGTGCTGGTTTGGGTGGTTTAATTATGCCAGTGGGAGAGCTCTCTCCCACTGACATAGAGTGGCTACATGAGAGACCATATAGTAACACATCTGCAGCGGTACAGCTGTGCTGCTGTAAGGTCCAGAATGTAGACATAGCCGTAGGCCTCTGTTTCTCTCTTCCTAGGTGCACATGTTTCTTATGTCCCTTCCTGTGGGTCAGATGCTGTTGCTCACACGTTGGTTCACATTCTTGGTCGTTTCAGTTCTGGCTTTTCAGTGCATATTTTACTTTTGCTAACTTCATTATGGCAGCTTTTGTAGCAGCCCAGCATAGGGTAACCAGATGTTCTGATTGTTATAGGGACAATCCTCATATTTGGGGCTTTGTCTTATATAGGTACCTATTACCCCCACCTCCATCCCAATATTTTCACACTTACTATCTGGTCATTGTAGTCCAGGATGATACTAAACTAAAGGTATGTCTGCACTACAGCTGGGAGGTGTGAGTCCTACCATGGGGTAGATAGACTCATACCAGCTCACCTCAAGCTAGTGGACTAAAATAGCAGTGTGGTGGTTGTGACACAGGCTAGCTGCCTGAGCTTGGCCCCCCAGGATTGGAGATGCCTTGATTTGGGTGATTATCCCAAGCTGCTGCTGGTGCCAGAACATTTGCATTGCTGTACTTAGCACATGTCTGTTTACCTGTGTTGAGAATTACACCTTCCTTCCACCTACAGTGTACATGTGCCATAACTGACTAGATCTCAAAATCTGGGATCTGGAGCTAGACTGTGTATCCTTTGCTTTTTCAGAAGATGGCTGAATCTATCTGAAATGGATTTGAAAGACTTCACTCTCCTGGATCTGAGGCCTTCTCTGTTATCTACCTAGTTAGATATACAGGTGTGGTCAGTTCTGTTTTGTAGGTTAACTTTTAGAATGTATCTGCAAGACTGCACAGAGATGGAGTTATTGGGCTGACACCTTTCCTTCTGGTATGAAGAGTGGAGAATATTTTTTAAACTGTTTATTTTCTACCATTAATGGGCTGGGTATGTACAGCCATCAACTCACTTAGGATAGTGTGACTTTTTTGTTTGGCAGTACTCTTTTTGCTTAGTACCTAAACATACTTCAGGGTTCCTGACTATCAGGATGTGGATGTGAAGTAGCCAGACATTACATTAACTAAAATACTAGGACAAACTTGGGTGTTTGAAATTACAGTAGGCAGCCACTATCTACAATAAGATTTAGTTGTTTTTTCAAGTGCTGAGCATCTGTAGCTCCATTTGAAGTCAACAGATGTTATTGGTCCTGAGCTTCTCTGAATAAATGTGCTACTCTTTTTATTTTGAAACCTAAATCCATAGGTATATTCTTACCATAAGTTAGGGCACTCAATTATGAAAACTTTGCTTTGTGGCATGGGACATTTTGTACTATTTGCTAGGCTAGATTTGTGAATATAGTTGACATACCTGTCTTCACCAACTACATTTCCTTTCATTTGCTGTACCTCAGAAAAAAATCTAAATGGAGGCCTTTGAGTTGCTCTTGAATACTTGGACACCATATGTGGTTTGACACAGTTTAATTGATTTTTTTTTCAAAGGCAGTGAGTGCGTTTGTGTAAACATGTCTCTGAAACTGGGTATTTTGTTCAGTTAATGAAAGACTTGTACATCCTTTACAACCACCCATACAGTTATTCATGATGAGTGGGTGTGATAAGATGAGTGGGAGAAGGTAACTGTAGATTAAAAAATAAAAGGTGGGGGACCTAGGAAGCAGTCACATGGACTCTCTATAAAGGATCTTTATGCAGAGATATGTTTATCTAGAAATGGAGAAGAACTATGCCAGAAGAGGACTTGTCCTTCTTAGACCTCCATAGTTAGAATAGAACTAATGAAGGAAGATGGAATGGTGATTCATGTCAAAGGGAAAGGAAAATGAGATGGAAAGAGCTGTTGCCGGCAGATAACTGCCTGAGGCCAAGCAACAGTGGGGGGGGTCCGTCGCCTGGTATGCCGCGCCAATAAACACACCAGGGTGGAGAAGCAAACCAAGTTTATTTGAGATCTTAAAGCGGTGCAGGGAGATTGACTTAGATCAAGCACACCTAAAACAAGCAGTTTGTTTCTTTATATTCATGAGAACTTTTTTTACTGACTAGCAATTTCCCGTTGTTTTTTTTTTTTTTTTTGGTAGCAATTACGTAAGCGCAGGTGCATTAAGTAATTTTGGCCGCGGCAGCTCGTTAGTAAGTTTTTCTTTTGCAAGTTATTTTGTTTTTTTGTTAAAGGTGCACAGGCCTCATTATTTTTGCTTTAGACCAGTTAGAACTGTTGCAACTGATAACGGCTGTTACACCTGGCCTTTTAGGTCGATTAAAGTTCAAACATGGAGGGACTCTTGTCTGCTGAGGCCTAAAACCAGGAAGGCTCCATACTCTTGTGGCCTTCCACCCTCCCGAGTTACGTAGGGTTATGCTTAGTGACACCAACAACTCCCTTCTTTGAGAATACTTAACAAACTTTTGGCTGAGTGTTTTTACATTTAAAGGATAACATGTGATTAAGCTCTAGGGAGCTGGAGTGCTTTACAGCAAGCAAGCAAGAGAAGAGTAACAATACACAACACCACACCAGGGAGCAGGAGGTGAACAATGCCTTCCCCTAGTTTTCCCAGGTTGAGTAACCAGCCCCAGAGGGAATCAGAAAGAGTAGGTTTTTTTTTCTGGGCCTTTTACTGTTCAAAAGCCTGTTTGGCTGACAGGATGTGCTTGTTAATATTCTGTGCGCTTTCTGGGACATAAGTACAGCATTTATTCCCTATAAGGGCGCACACCCAGCCCTGGGAAGCCACACTTCCACCCAGGAAGTGTCCAAGTATGTCTTCATGATCACAGATTAGATGGTATTTTTGATGCGTCTGTAAGGGCAGTGGGCCAAGTCTGGTACTCAAGATTACTTCGAATGGCCATCAGCTGGTTATTTAGGAAATTGCAAATTCCTAAACATACTAGATTCCACTGCAATGCCTTTCCAGCCTTAGTTATATTTAATATTATTTTTTTTTGGTGTAGTACTATAATACACCTGTTATTTAACTATTTTTAGGTACTGTCAAAAGGCATTTTTATTAATAGCATACATTATTAGTCACTGGAATGGTTTTAATAGGGGTAAAATTTTTAGTAGCAGAACAAACTTTTTGGGTACTTGTTATTTAAAATTCAATTAGAGAGAGATATATATGCTGAAGGATTTATTTAAAACACAGGGCGCAGCCTGTAGAATAAACTCCAAAATTCAATTAATACTACATTCCCAAACATGGGTTCCACAAATGTTCTTCCACCAGTGTATAATTTTTTGTTTTTTTTACCAGGGTTAGTTTTTAATGGACTTTGGCAATTTTAGTGGAGCGAGTGTTTTTTTTTTTTTTTTTAAAACAGTCGTGGTGCAGCATTCTTGTACTTTTTTTTTACTGTCCAGAAGGCACAGTGGAGCTAGAAGGTGAAATAGGCTAATTATTAGTAGGAGAATTCTTCCGAGGTGGAGGGGTCTTTTTGCAGTGAGAATCTTGGGACCAAGCAGTTAGCCTTTGGCACTTTACAGCGGTGTTGGTAGGTAGCAGGACTTAATAAGGGCCTTTTTAGCATGGAGCCAAGGCAGTCTTTTGTCGGTGGACCTTGACATTAATCCCGTCTTCTGGTTTTAAGGAGTGGCAGGGCTGCTAGGGTTTTTGGGTAGCCCTTTTTTACCTGTGAGAAAAGAAACTTAACATATTTTATTAGTGCCTGGCAATGTTTTTTAGATTTCATAGCTGTGTGGGCAAATTCAAGCCCTTTTTTTTTTAGTTGTTAGCTAAGTTTTAACTGTGAGCAGTGTTCTTGAATGGAGTTAGTGTTTTATTTATAGCCTGAGCTTGTTAGCTAATTTTTTTTTTGTTAATTTATTTTGTGCTTTGTTTTTTTTTGTTTTTGTTTTTTTTTAACTTGCAAAGGAAACTTTTACTTTTTATTTATACACCTTTTTTTTAACAATGAAGACATAAACATTGTTATTATACAGTAATTAGTTTTATTATTTAATATATGCTACACACACCCTTTTAATAAAATAACCTTATTACAGAGCTTTGGAGCAACAAGCCAGGACAAGCACACCCACTTTGAGGAGTTAATTTAATACAACCTTTAGTTTAATAGCCTTTCACTATTTCCAGCCCTTTGGCTAGAAATCTGAGGTAGCCAGAAAGATTTCATGTACAATATGGGGAGTGGGTTAACTTTTTATGTCTTTGCTTTTAAAGACTGTTGGTATGCAAATTTTAACAACAATTTTTGCAATTAACAGTTTGGCCAATGAAATTTTTTTTTTTTTGAGGAAATGCATTAGACTTTAGTATATTATATTTTTTGATTTATTTAAACACTTTGTATTTTAAGCTGAACAAAACAAATATTTGCATTTTAATTTAACCTTTTTGTTTGATTTTAAACTAGACTATTTTATAAAATATTAAACACAAAAATTCCGGCCACAAGACAAACACCACAAGACAGAACATAGAACACAAAACATAATTTTTATTGTGCCAGTAAATGCGTGGTACGTTGAATGCTGTTTAGCTGGCATCAGTTTTTTTGATTATTTGAAAGACAAAAAAGAGAGGTCTACCCACCCCTTCTGGGCAGACAATCATTGCTTGAAATATACAAATACTCTTGTTGGCTTCAGGCAAAACAGAGGAATTACCCCATAGTTTTTTGTATTTGTTTTATAGGTAGCCCAGGTTTTTAATTACATAACACTGTATACATTTTTTAGCTAATTTAACTAAATTGTTTATAGCCAAACCAAATGATTGCAATCCAATAACTTTTTTGCCTGAATTTATTTACAAACATTTTACAGACACCAAAAACTTTTTTTTTTAGCATTTTTACAAAGTTTAACTGCCGTTTTTTCCAGCAACTACAGAGTTAACTTTTTACTTTTTTTTAAATTATTTGCTTGTTTTTTAACAGCCACTTTATTAACTTAAATTACCATTTTAAGTAAGTCCTGGGTATTTAAAATGTTTATGCTTACCCTTACTGATTTTTTTTTTTACTACACTTTTAAAGTTTTTTAACCTGCTTTTTAATTTTTTTCTCTCTCTCTGTTGCCTGCCTGCCTGGGCCCGATCCTGCTTTTCTTGCTGAACCGTCCCTTCCATGGGCAACCAACTTGTTCCACTACCAGTTTAGCTAGGAGGGTGGGCTTCTTATCTAGCCCCCACCCCTCCTGGTCTCTTTTTTTAAACATTTTTACTTACAAGACTACCCGAGTCCTCCTTCATGAGGCTTGCTACCTGGACAAAAACACATGGCTCATTGGGCAAAGGCCATTTACTTAACATATAATTTAAAGGACTATTCTTAGAGGGTTTACCCAGAGACTCATTTATCTGTTTGACACTTAAACAGAAAAGAGAATTACACAGAGAGCAGAGGGAATTACAGTCTAAGCCAGACTTTCCCACTTCTATACACTGACCGCTATAGGGGACGGGACAGAAGGATCTTAATTCGACCTCAGAGCTTCCTCGCACGCATGGCTTCCACTCCAAGGAATTACGAACGAGAGGTTCAGTTCCGCCCACATTCCTAACGTCCAAATGAACAGAGCAGGAAAACAACAGTAACCGGTTAAACAGAACAGAACCAGAACCAGATAGCGTTTTCTTATTCTATTAGGACTTACTTTTACTCATGCAGTTCTTAACATATAACACCAACAGTACCAAGCAAAGCAAACACAAAATAACAAGGATAAAACAAATAGATGGTGTAAATTCTGCAGAGCTTCCCCCTTCTTAATTGCTTACCAAACTGTGACAAATTTCTGTTACCAATCTATCCCTCATGTCAGGTGATCAGGCTGACACTACAGGATCGTTGGGGGAAGATAAAGAAAACACACCATATAACTGAATTTTAAAGCTTCATTAATAAAATAATAAAACAACAACGGAGAGTGTTGGGAACGCTCCCTCATTACTCAGGAAAACATTAATGCCCCAAGCCCCTTTCATACCCACATACGTACGTCCAGACTGGCCACTTCTGTGTATAATGTTCAGAGAAGGGGGGGAGAGGTGGACTGGAGATTATCCTGTGTGCAGCTTGTCCAGAATTTCTAACATGCTTTCGCTCTTTGGAGGCTGTTCTCTTGCACCCTGGAATCTTCTGCAGCGTCTCTTTCAGAGATTCCAGTCCAGGTCAGCTGCCTGCGGCTTTTTCAGTGTCACCAAGCCACACCGGCTCCGGGGTCACAAAGGCACACTGTTGGATTTTACTGGACAGTTAAAGCTTTGCAAATGTAATCTTAGTTCTGTAACTTGTATTGCCTTTGGTTTGCCTTTGTTTATATATTTTTTTTTTTACAGCCAGCTGGGGCCGAAAGCAGTTTTTCTTTGTACTTAGCATAGTCTGCTTTGATTCTGGACCTTGAACGCAGAGCAATCCCCCCTTCCATCCCTGGGCTAAGATGATTTTTAAATTAACCCGTTCCTTTCCTCAATAGACAAATTTGCTAACCCTGTGTCAGGGCTTTTTGGTGATTAAACGCTCCTCTTAGATGTATGATTTTATTTAGATTGAAGTACCTTTTAGTGGGCATTGTTTAGATGGATTTTCACGCGTGTAATTATTTCATTTCTTTAAATACCTGCAGGTTGTTGAACCATAATGTACGTACATGTAATATGCTGGGGTACCCTAGGGGGTGAGGTGGAATGTTTAGACTGCCCCCCCCCACCCATTTTCCACTTACACACACAGGGAGGGTGCCCTGTCCACGCTAGCGGCTCATAAACTAAGGATTTTTCCCTACAGGGTACTCACACAGGAGAGGCTAACGAGGATGGCCACGACCCTTCTACACCTCCCTTCAGCAAAGAGCGTCGGCTAGTCTCTCGGAGACGGTGCCGCTTACTCTGATTGCATCCAGTGAGATGATCAGACTGTCAGTAGCCCACACGGAAAGGAAAGGGGAAGGGAAGATGGGTACACACACTCCTAGACCCAGGCAGCTTCCTTACCGGACGATGCCAGGCCAAGTCAGCCCACCATGGGTCGGACCTCCTAAAGATCCACTAGTTACCGGGCTTGCGTTAGAGTAGTCCTGGTCACGAGCTTTTGCTTCACAGGGTACTCTGGGCGTCTTCCGGTAACAGCACTCACACTGGCCCCCAGTACCATTCTGCATCTGATCTTGCTTTTTAGCTACAACAGGGAGAGAGTGCACTAGGACATAGGGTCTCCCTTTTCTAGACAGGTCCCTCCTTTGTCCCTGCACTATTCCTAACCTGCTTTTTGGATCCTTGCACTCTGCCAGACAGAGGGAAGAACTGGAGTTACAGTGGGGTATTTTTACAAGAGCTCTCCATACAAACAGCTTCAGAAGCTACCCATTTACTGACAAAACAGGAGTAATTGGAGGATCATGTTATAATTAAGTGATCCTTCCGGTGGCCACCTTTTTGGTCCTCTAGTTGATATTGAGGCCAGTCTACTATACGGAACTTTTTAGTTTGCTTTTAGTTAGTGGATCTGATCCAAGCACTTCCCAATTCGCTAGAATGCATTCTAAGGGTGTACACCGTGCCCTGCCTGTACTCTGTCCCTGCCCCATATCCTAGGGTGACACTGGGCGTCCCCAGGTCATAACAGGCAAAAATCCAGACCACTGGACTGTTCCTACCTTATCCAAGGGACCGGTTCCTCACCGTCGCCCTCAACGGCTTCTCCACTACTCGAGCGCGTTGCACCGTTGTGCCCTCTGGGGTCAGTCGAACTGCGTCTCCGCCGAGGCCCCCGGTGAAGTCACCGGTGCGCGCTGGGCGTCGGTCGTCGCCGCAATCCGTCGACCACCAGAAGGGATCCAGGCAAGGCTAATTTTAGCCTCAATGCCCCACGTCGGGCGCCAAGAACTGTTGCCGGGAGATAACTGCCTGAGGCCAAGCAACAGCAGGGGGGTCCGTCGCCTGGTGTGCCGCGCCAATAAACACACCAGGGTGGAGAAGCAAACCAAGTTTATTTGAGATCTCAAAGCGGTGCAGGGAGATTGACTTAGATCAAGCACACCTAAAACAAGCAGTCTGTTCCTTTATATCCATGAGAACTTTTCTCACTGACTAGCAATCCCCCATTTCCCCTCCCTCCTCCTCCTTCCTCCCCCTGTAGCAATTACGTAAGCGCAGGTGCATTAAGTAATCTTGGCCGCGGCAGCTCATTAGTAAGTTTTCCTTCTGCAAGTTATTTTGTCCTTCTGCTAAAGGTGCACAGGCCTCATTATTTCTGCTTTAGACCAGTTAGAACTGTTGCAACTGATAACGGCTGTTACACCTGGCCTTTTAGGTCGATTAAAGTTCAAACATGGAGGGACTCTTGTCTGCTGAGGCCTAAAACCAGGAAGGCTCCATACTCTTGTGGCCTTCCACCCTCCCGAGTTACGTAGGGTTATGCTTAGTGACACCAACAGAGCCATCTTTAAAGGCAGAGCTATCTTCAAAGGCAGAGGTCATATATCATGTGGGAGGGAGTAGCTTCCATGACTGAGAGGAAACTGCTCAAGGATAACTTCATATGAGACTTAATACTTTGAGGAAAGGTTAGAGATGGGACAGTAGTTTGGTAAAGGGTAAGTGGGTGGCTTGAAGGACTGGACAGTGGCAGATTTTAGTGTTTAGAAAAAGTTACAATTAATGGTTATAATGTGGGACAGAAGGCTTATTTGTAATGTAGTAGCATCTGTGAGGCCCAGATCATATCCCCATTGAGGTAGATGTATGGTCATGTAACACAGTCCCTGCCTTGAAGAGTTTATAATTTTAATACTAAGAGTCTGAATAAAGCTTGGAACATCCGTATAGGAGAGATGAGAAGTGGAATAAGAGAAAGTCAGGATGAAAGAAATGGAAGTGTGTTCTATCTCAAACTATTACTTGAAATTGGCATTTCTGGTGCTCATTTGGCTTATTAGTTACATAATACAGAGTGATTCATAAAGGCCCAAGTGAAAAGATTGAAATATCAGACTTTTGGAAACGAAGTATAAGTTTGGTCATCCTGGTATTCAGACACTTGCCATAAAAGTCATTTTGCATTTCATCTAGATTGAAATGCTATCCAACTTTAAAGCTGCTTAGTCAAATATCTGTTTTTTCTTTTTTCATTGAGTATTGTAATGAGTCAGATATATATATGCCAAATACTCTGTTGTTTAGTTTGCTCTCCATGTAACTTTGGATTGCTGCTGACTGCTTTGTCACACTTGATAACTGAACTTTACCTCAGCCACTCCACTGGAATGTGTTGGTGCAGTCAGACTTCTTAGAATCAAGCTGTAGGTTCTCCTAAGATTCCAATTTCAAATCTCCAGTGCACTCTTTTAAAAATATGACCTCTAACTCAAGAGATACAAGCACAAAAGGATTCCAGGCAACAATTGACCAGATAAGTATTTATTTATTTAACTAAACATGTAGAATTATAATTATGCTGGTAATAGTTTCTTCACAGTTAGACTTCCATTTAGCTAAAGACTAGCTTTAAAGGCTGCTTTCTCTTTTTCAGGGAACTGCACTGAAATCTTCTGGATTTCATTGAGCATGGTAAGAAATTCTCTTAATTAAAACAAGTTTCAGTAAAGAGCTGGCTTTATTGACTGTTTCCTTGTTTATTTCCCAACAACATGTACAAAATGGAAGTATTAGGCTCAGACAAACAGAACATTCAGTTTACATTATGCATCTTAACATGAAGGAAAGAAATTGCTAACATAAAAAAAAAAACCTATTGCGACTAAGTAGTGTCGTATTTACCACTGAAACTTGTTAGGAACACCAGAGTGGGTGGTGGGAATTACAGGACAGGTGCTTGTGAGTTGGGCCTGTAAGCCCAGCAGAAATGGAGGGTTTTATCCATTTGGCACACAGCATTTTATCTGAACTATGCAGGACCAGCTCCAGTGTTTTTGCCGCCCCAAGCGGCGCAAAAAAAAAAAGCCATGATCAGCGGCAGCTCTAACACTAACACTGCCATTTCATTCTTCAGCGGCAATTCAGTAGCAGGCTGTTAGTCCCCGCCACTGAATTGCTGCTGAAGAGCCGGATGTGCCTCCCCTTTCCATTGGCCGCCCCAAGCACCTGCTTGCTGCGCTGGTGCCTGGAGCCGACCCTGGGACTGTGCAACAGGAACTTGTTAAAAATAGGGCCAGGTCATGCAACCTTTACTTGTGTTGATGGGAACTTAGTCCCATGAGAAGTGCTGTCTAGCACTTGCCCACCAGGGTCCACATTTAACAGCATGTGGACAGGAGACCTAGAAAATTCCCATGTGCATTAAGGAGGCTAGACCAATATAAGTATTAGTAATAGAAGAAAATGCACACTGCTCCAAGGGGGGAGAAGCCTATACTGTTCATATAAATTCAAGTATCAATAGATCTATATGATACTGAAGATAAATCTCATTACTAAACTATCTAGTTAATGTTTAGGTTTTGCTGGCATAACTAAATGTATTGGGGTATATATATTTTTTAATTACTTATCTGTGCCAGCCAAAGCTATAGTGTAGATGAAGTAATGCTGGTGAGAAGTCCTTTGTTGGTACATCTTATTTCACACAGAACTTGTATATAAGCTATTTTAGGAAAGACTTTTTCTTTTCCCCACCAGTATAAGCTGTGTCTAAACTAGGAGGGTTTGCTGGTATACGTATGTCTGCAAACCTTTTATATGTAGACAAGCCTCAATGTCACAATCAGTGTGAAGCTAAAGATAACAAGCAATTGTTAATGTGAACTAGCCATTTGATATGTGATGAGTAAAAACTAAATCTAGCAATGGAGCATTCTTTTAAATATTAATTTTCCTTGTCTAAATTTTCAGCTGAAGAACAGTCAAGGCAAAGTCATGTAAATGGTTACACCTTTGACAACTTATTATACCAAAGTGAAGACGTGTCAATGAGGATTGAGATCTGGATTAATTTAAAGCCTTGCATGTAGGCCATGAGGAGTAGCATTTCCTTGAACAGTGCTGAGGAAGTCTCTCTGAAGATTTCCTCCCACACCTTCTTGAGCTGACCCATATCTTAGCTGGGCTCGAAGCCAAAGTTCTTGTCACTGAAGAATGCTTTGCTAAAACCTCTCACTTCACAGCACCGTGGAGAGGGAGAGAAGTAAGTATATGTCAAGCTTGTTGAGAGTGTAACAGATAAATCTCTTTTGGGGGTGGGTGGGGAGAGATTAGGTAGCACAATCTCCACATCCTCATTCTCAGGATGAAGAAATGTTAACATATAGCCTCACAATATACAACTTCATCTGCAAAAACATCTAAAAATCCAGACAAATGTGTCTGAACCCGTTAGCAGGAACTAGAGCAGAGGCACTAAGAAACAAATACTTATTAATGTACCAGCCTATTTTATTTTAAAGGTATTCTGCACACACAATAGACAGTTGACGAGTACGTCTTAAATATCCTCCTTGTAACGTGTTAAGATTACACTGGAAACATAGAAAGTAACTTAATTTTTTCCATTTACTACAGTGGACTTGTTACTGTATTTGGTAAATGAACACAACTTAATTGTTCACTTGCAAGGAATTTTCTAAAATTGGTGATTGTTTAAAAACTTTCTGCCCTTTCATCTGTACTGTATTATTACTGATGCTCACTTGCTGTCTTACCATTGCCCAATACACTTCTGTCAGCATGAGTGATATGGTCCAAAACTTAATACTGTTCCATCCATTCCAGGCAGGAATCCCCCTCCCCTACACGCAGCATAGATCACAATACTGCTTCATTTTCTCTTTGATCTCTTCTAGACCTGCCTCCTAGACTTTTGTGGATAAGCCCAGCCATCCCTTTGGTGGCTGTAGATAACAAGTTAAATCAAGACAATCTTTGTCTAGTGGCTATGGGTTGGAGGGGATAATTGGGATATCTACTCCCACATAAGAGTAAATTGATGAAGGATGATGAGGGCCTTAAGTATTCTTTGGCAGCAGTCTGTAGATTATGGTCAGCATGGAATCTGTCTCTAACTTTCTTTTCTCCCCTTCTTGCTCTTCAGGTGTGGTGGTGGTGGTGTTGCTGTTGCTGAAATCTTATCCCAAAGCAGATTCAGAGGCATTTGGGCAGCTATGGCCATGGCTGTTGTCGACTTAAATTGTTGGGTGGGTATTTTTGGGTGTGGGGATATATATTTACTGTGGCATACAATCAAACCCATTGCCCTTTGATTAGGTGTATCTTGCACCCTAGTCCCCTCCCCTGAACTTGTTTTCCCCTCCACTTTTTCTGTCATTTAAAGCTGGGAAAATATGTAGTGTTCTATGTCACATTACTATACTTTGTAGCTTTGTGGAAAAGGAAGTTTTGCTGTTACCACTGAGTGAAATATGCTGTATAGTATGATGGAGCAATTACTTTATTTTACGATTGTAAAGAACCAAAACATTCTTTGTGGATGAAAAAATAAAATATTTTAATTTTCTCTAAAATGTCTTTCTAAAGTTATTCTAGTTATTCTGCAGAGGCAAAAATAGCCAAACAAATGCTTTACATTTCTCAGGCTGCTGGTACTGGTAGCCAGCACTCTATGCTGCATTCCGTCAAGTCAAACTCTGAGGAGGCCGAGGCCAAGCCCAACTCAGAGCTCACCAGAGACATGCTTTATTTCAAGGTGGGAGTAATATGTAGCAAGTGTGATCAGAAGATGGGAGAAGTAGGCACTTCTATTTAAAGTGACACTTAGTCCTCAATCACTATCTACAAAGAAACAGCAGTGACAGCTGCTATAAACCTCTCTGCACACAACGGTTGTGCAGCATTGGGCAAAGCTATTCAACTTAAGGCCTTGGCTACACTGGCACTTTACAGCGCTGCAACTTTCTCGCTCAGGGGTGTGAAAAAAACACACCCCTGAGTGCTGCAAGATACAGCGCTGTAAAGTGTCAGTGTAAACAGTGCTGCAGCGCTGCAAGATAAACCCCATGAGGAGGTGGAGTAGGTGCAGCGCTAGGAGAGCTCTCTCCCAGCACTGGTGCTGCGACCATACTCACACTTCAAAGCGCTGCCGCGGCAGTGTTCCTGCTTTAGCGCTTTGAAGTTTCGAGTGTAGCCATACCCTCAAGTGATTACTTTTTTCTTTCCCTTCCTTTCATATGCATGAAATCTGGTCCTTTAAAGAGCATACCTTCCTTTTCACCCTGTTGCAAGAAAATCAGTGGCTCTTACCACTGCATTACATATTTTTCTGTATCATTCTACTTTGTACTGTCCTTTCTTATAATACTTTTATTAAATGACTCTAATGGGCTAATTGGCCTAGACCCATGTAGTCTTGCAATATTGTCTAAGGTTGCAGGAAATAATCCTGAATATTGCATTGTCATATTTAAAGTATGTTATATGATCATCTAATCAAAGACTAAAAGGAAGGCACATACAAAAGGTGGAGGAGTTAAGGTTGTCTGTAAGTGGTCAGTCTTAACACTTGTGTGGTTTTCTTGTATGGAATGTCTGAATCTGATTTATGTATTATATTAACTACCTCATTCTCCACACTGGAACTTTGTGTATAATTTTTTATGAATATTACGTGTCTCAGATTACTTGTGTTATTTTCCTGCCTGAATGCATGGAGGTAAATCAAAGGCCTGATGAAGGAACCAGACAGGGAAGGCAAGACAATGACACAGTTAAGAGTCCCAGAGGAAACAGGGAAGCTGTTTAGTAGGAAATTCCCTCATCCTGGATGGAACCAGGTAAAGAACAGTTTATTTTCCTAAGGTTAAGCCTAGAGTCAAAGGGGATACTCTGTTCTTAAAGATGTTGGCCTAAAGGAGGTTGTCCAGGGAGTGTCAGTGACAGCTAACCAGTGTGCCAGGAGATACATATAGAGACAGCCTGCTGTGAGCAGGACAGTTTGCTTCCCTCAATCCAGAGATGCAGATAACTGGGCTGATGAAATACACGAACATATGCAAAAAAAGATTAAGGTTTAGGTAAGGGAAAATATGCATATAGGACGTCATTCTTTTAACCCTCTGCTCTGTATACAACGTACATAACAGCCATACTGGGTCAGACCAAAGGTCCATCCAGCCCAGTATCCTGTCTTCTGATAGTGCCTAATGCCAGGTGCCCCAGAGGGAATGCACAGGACAGGTATTCATCAAGTGATCCATTCCCTGTCGCCCATTCCCAGCTTCTGGCAAACAGGCTAGGGACACCATCCCTTCCCATCCTGGCTAACAGCCACTGGTGGACCTATCCTCCATGAATTTAATTAGTTCTTTTTGAACCCTGCTATAGCCTTGGCCTTCACAACATCCTCTGGCAAGGAGTTCCACAGGTTGACTGTGCACTGTGTGAAGAAATGCTTCCTTTTGTTTTAAACCTGCTGCCTATTATTTTCATTTGGTGGCCCCTAGTTCTTGTGTTATGAGAAGGAGTAAATAACACTTCCTTATTTACTTTCTCCACACCAGTCACGATTTTATAGACCTCAAACATATCCCCTCAGAGTAGTCTCTTTTTCAAGCTGAAAAGTCTGTCTCCTCATATGGAAGCTGTTCCATACCCCTAATCACTTTTGTTGCCCTTTTCTGAACCTTTTCCGATTCCAATATATCTCTTTTGAGATGAGGTGACCACATCTGCACGCCTTATTCAAGATGTGGGTGTACCACGGATTTATATGGAGGCAATATGATATTTTCTGTTTTATTTATCCCTTTCTGAATGATTCCCAACATTATATTCGCTTTTTTGACTGCTGTTGCACATTGAGTGGATGTTTTCAAAGAACTATCCACAATGACTCCAAGATCTCTTTCTTGAGTGGTAACAGCTAATTTAGACCCCATAATTTTATGAGTATAGTTGGGATTATATTTTCCAACATGCATTACTTTGCATTAATCAATATTGAATTTCATCTGCCACTTCATTGCCCGGTCATCCATTTTTGAGAGATCCTTTTCTAGCTCTTTGCAATTAAGCCCCAGGCAGACTATTTTGGGTAGTTTTGTATCTGCAATTTTTGCCACCTCATTGTTTGCCCCTTTTTCCAAATCATTTATGAATATGTTGAATAAGACTGGTCCAGTACAGACCCCTGAGGGACACCACTATTTACCTCTCTCCATTCTGAAAACTGACCATTTATTCCTACCCTTTCTTTCCTATATTTTAACCATTTACCAGTCCATGAGAGGATATTCCCTCTTATCCCATGGCAGCTCACTTTGCTTAAGAGCCTTTGGTGAGAGATCTTGTTAAAGGCTTTCTGAAAATCTAAGTAGGCTCTCCACTGGATCTCACTTATCCACATGCATGTTGACCCCCTCAAAGAATGCTAGTAGATTGGTGAGGTCTGATTTCCCTTTACAAAAACCATGTTGACTCTTCCCTAACAAATTATGTTCATTTATGTATCTGACAAACTTGTTCTTCATTATAGTTCCTACTGAAGTCAGGCTTACTGGCCTGTAATTGCTGGGATCACCTCTGGGGCCCTTTTTAAAAATTAGTGTTGAATTAGCTATCCTCCAGTCATGTGATAAAGAAGATGACTTAAATGATAGGTTACAAACCACAGTTAGGAGTTCTGAAATTTCACATTTTAGTTCCTTCAGAACTCTTGGGTGAATACCATCTGGTCCTGGTGACTTATTACTCTTTAGTTTACTAATTTGTTCCAAAACCTCCTCTGTCACCTCAATCTGGGACAGTTCCTCAGATTTGTCACCTAAAAAGAATAGCTCAGGTTTGGGAATCTCTAGACTTCTAACACTGGTATATAAACACTTTAAAAACTTGTCACTTTTTAGCTGTCTGCCATTACATGATAGAATTGAATGGGACTTTTTTCATTTGACTGTTTCTCATCAGGTGCTACCTGGATTTTATCATCTTCCATCCTCTCCTCCTTACTAGGATATAGAGAATCTCCATTAACAGATCCTCCCTCAAGGGATGTCTCTGTCCGAAGCACGTATTCCTCCACACCTGTTGGTTTTCCCCCAACCTTGAGTTTAAAAACTGTTTTACGAGTAAAAACTGCACTACCTTTTGAGTAAAAGAATAAATAATGCTTTGTTCGAAAGAAGTTGTATTTGAGTAACTCAATGGGGCCAGTCTAGTTAATGGAGTTAGGAAACAGGGTGGTTGCAGCCCATAAATCCAGTCCCAGAGTGGCTGGACCCATGTGGCTTCATCCAGAGAGAAGTGCATGAAACCAGGCCTGTTAACCAAGGGAGAGGGCTCAGAAGGGACCTAAGGCATGGCTTGCTTGGTAACTGACACCAGACTGATATTGCTATCATTGACGCCCAAAGGGAACGCTGGCAGTAATGTCATCTGGCGCAAGACTGAGCCCAAAGGAAGCAGCGTTTCAACTGTGAGAATGATCAGAGACAGGTCCATGACATAAGGTGGGCTGGACACTCTCTGTATTTAAGTACAGGACTTTGCTTTGTAAAGGTGAAATAACACCAGTGACCTCCTTGGCTATTTTTACATCACTTTTGCTTATTGCTAGATTGCCTGGATTTACATGCTGTCATTTGGGACTATGTATTCATAACACAATTTTTAATGGCATTTGACACTGATCTCAGGATGGTGGGAGTGACTAAACCTCCTGGGACCATCTGTCAGAAGGTGAAGTTTTCCCGACTTTTCCTAGGGTCTCTGTACAAATCTTTCTCTTGAGACAGCCAATCGACTGTCCTTTGGGATTCTTTTCTTTTACCCCTGCCTCTTGCCCATCCTCATGGAGTCACTACTTTGTGGTAACCTTCCCTCCCTTCTTGACAGACCTATACCATCAGCCTAGCAGACAAGATCATGGAAGAGTACTGCTAACTTTGTAGTCCTTCCAGCATCTGACAGTCCAGTTAGTCCAACTCTGTATCTAACCTTGAATTTCTCCATGGCAGTGACTTGTCGCTATACCCTGGGGCTTGCAAAATTTCTTAAAGAATTAAATGAAAAATAAAGTGCTCCAAAGGCAAAAGTTTCCTGGAAGCTTCCTCAGATGAAATTCAGAAGGGTTCTTTTCTAAGCCTGTTAACAGAAATTCTTCTGATTCTACCTGGGCAGGCTGCAAATTGGACATTTTTTCCCCCCAATGATGGTTAGATTAGTGGAGCTTGTAACAAGAAACAGGCTGGGCAATTGTTGACTAGTGCATGTTCCCCAGAATGTTCAACTAACAAGATTCATAGAGCTAGATATATTAGTCCCACGTCACAGAAAATTTTGATTTCATGTGGATGAGTTTGATAGTGATTTGAGGCTTAAATATCACTTTTCCGTGTTCTGCAGAAAATAGGACTTCATCTATGAATCAGTTAGATGTATGATTTGGTAGCTGAGTGACATTTTAAATGGAAAATTAATCTAGAGACTGGCACTAAATTTTTCTTACTGTTGGTACAAATATATTTCCAGTTTATCCTTTGATGATGGACTTGGACAACAACAAAGATCAAACTTCATGTATGCAACTTCAGTCATACTACCTCTCTTCCAAAATCTATATCTTAAAAAAGGCATTTGGGATAATCTGTGAAATGTATAGACCAGTAACACTTTACAGTTATACCTGCAAATTGATTGAAACAATTAGAAACAATAACAAGGCACCAGAAAGATCATGATATGAACAGCATGGTTTCTGCAAAGGAAAATTGTCTCCTGGATCTTTTAATCTTAATAAAGAACTGACGGACATAATTTATTTAGATGACACAAGATCTTTGTCAAAGTTTCACACAAGAGATTACTAAAGAAGCTAAGGTGTCATGGGGTCAGAGACAAAGTATTTCCATGGACCAAACATTGGCTAGGAGCCAGAAAGCAAAGGGTAGGATTGAATGATCTATTGTTAACCTTCTGCCATAATAACAGCAGGATTCCAAGAGACTCAGTATTAGGACCTGCGTTGTATAATATATTAATTATCTTGGAAGGGGAGTGAGGGTGGGATTAATATTGAGGTAGCAAAATTGCCAGGTGACACAATTATTTAGGTTAAGTTAGGAGCAGAGGTGACTGAGGAACTTCAGAGAAATGTAAACAAGCTAGATGAATGGGCAATATAATGGAAAATGAAATTCAGTGTCATTAAATGCCAAGTAACGTATATTGCAGGGTTCTAAATTAGCTGAAACAATTCAGGGAAAGGACCTGATTGTTGTGGTAGAGAGCTTAATAAAGACCTCTGCTCAATTTTCAGCTGTAGTGTAAAAATAAAATGCAAATAAGATGTTAAGTTGCACAAGCGAGAGAGTGGTGAATAATATGACAAAAATATTGCTTTTTAAATAAATCAATGATATGGAGTTATTCAGAATACTGTGTGCAGTAGTGGTCACCCCATCTTAAAAAGAATATTGTAGAACTCTGGGTATGAGGAGAAGGGTAATAGAATGATTGAAGGGCTGGAAAGACTCGTGAAGAGTGAGGGAAAAAATGGGATTCTTTACCTTACAAATGAGACAAATAAGAGAGGGCATGATAAAAGTATACAAAATAATGAATGGTATAGAGTCAGTAGATCAGGAATGTCTATTCTTCCTGATCTCATACACAGAACAAAGAAAAAAGAATGAGGAGTACTTGTGGCACCTTAGAGACTAACAAATTTATGTGAGCATAAGCTTTCGTGGGCTAAAGTAGGAAGAGAACATGAAAAAATGGGTGTTGCCATACCAACTGTAATGAGACTAATTGATTAAGTTAGGCTATTTTCAAGAGGAGGGGAAAAAAACCTTTGTAGTGATAATCAGGATGGCCTATTTCAAACAGTTGATAAGAAGATGTGAGTAACAGTAAGGGGAAAATTAACATGGGGAAATAGTTTTTAGTTTGTGTAATGACTCATCCACTCCCAGTCTTTATTCAAGTCCAGTTTGCAAATTAATTCTAGTTCTGCAGTTTCTCGTTGGAGTCTGTTTTTGAAGGTTTTTTGTTGAATAATTGTGAGTTTTAGGTATGTAATTGAGTGACCCTGTGAAAGTCATTGAGGCCAAGAATTAAGATTAAAAAAGGCATTGGGCATTTATAGGACTATCAAGATTAAAAAAACTTTATGGAAAGGATATTGAAGCTCATGCTTCAGGGCTTAAGACAATGTCTAACTATTGGAGATTAGGATGAGATCTAATGTGGGGGCAGATTATCTCAGATCTGCCCATTGTGGGATTTTTATACCTTCCTCTAAAGCCTTTGATGCTGGTCATTTTAGGAGTCAGGACACTAGACTAGTATGACAATCCTATGCTCCTGTGTAATGCTTTCTATAGAACTAAATAACACTGTTCAAGACAGTGTACAATATATGGAATAAGTAATAATAAGTGGTCATTTAAAGATATTAAACACAGACTAAATGGTAGTACTATTAATTACAATTTCTTTACAGTGGTTGTCATTGAAAAAGATGACACAAAGAATGACCACAACAGAGAAATTTCAAATACCATAGTGTTATAACTCTTCATTAAGATTGCATTTTTTATGGCAACCATTTTACTGTTACTTAACCATTTGGTACTCCAGTTCGAGAGCTGCTGTTTGAATGTTCCCTGATACATCCTTGTTCTGAAATCCTGTTTACATGCTATATGGAAGTATTCATATGGTAATTTAAAGTACTGTGCTTGTGGGGTGGGGAGCCTTTTGATAAAGATATCTAGCGTCTCTGGGTATGGCTACATTTGGAATTTCAAAGCGCTGCCCCGGCAGCGCTCTCCCAGCGCTGCATGTAAACCACATCCTTTACGGGTGTAGTGTGCAGCGCTGGGAGCCGCGCTTTACAGCGCTGTATCTTGCAGCGCTCAGGGCGGTGTTTATTACACTGTTAAGCAAGTTGTTCTCCTGCCTGATCTTGTTTAAAAACCTCATTCCCAGCTAGAGTTTGGCAATTTTTGTGTGTAAAATGCAGCGTTGGTTACACAAACATTTTGCAAATTAGTGTTAATTTCTCCAAATTATTTTGGTTCAAACAATTTCCAAAAACATGGAACTTCATTTTGAAACTGTCAATAGTTTAAGTTTTCTGTGCAAAATGACTTTTCATTTAGAGATTCCTTTATTTCTAACAATTAAAAATGTTAAAAGTATCCTTAAAGTGAAATGAAACCTTATTTTGCTCTGTGCGCAGAGGGAGCAGAATCCTCCACTGTGTCTAGGATCATCCAGCCTTCATGCCTTAGAACTGTACTGGTTACCCTGTTCTGGAGGCATAATACAGCACATAAGTAGCATGCCTGTTGCTGGTAAACTTGCTGAAGACACACATAAGATCATGTGTGGTGTGACAAAGTTCCTCCTCTACTTTGGTGGGTCCTGCGCGTATTGGCAGATTTGCTCACCTCAGTGATCTCCCCCACCGTCTGGATCAACTCCTCCTGTGTCTGATCAGGAGTTAGGAGGTTTGGGGGGAACCCGGGCCCGCCCTCTACTCCAGGTTCCAGCCTAGGGCCCTATGGATTTGCAGCTGTCTATAGTGCCTCTTGTAACAGCTGTGTGACAGCTACACTTCCCTGGGCTACTTCCCCAAGGCCTCCTCCAAACATCTTCTTTATCCTCACCACAGGACCTTCCTCTTGGTGTCTGATAATGCTTGTACTCCTTAGTCCTCCAGCAGCACACCTGCTCAGTCTCAGCTCCTTGTGTCTCTTGCTCCCAGCTCCTCACACGCATTTCCTCTCCTCTGGCTCCTTCCCATCTGACTGGAGAGAGCTCCTTTCAAAACCCAGGTGCCCTGATTAGCCTGCCTTGATTGGCTGCAGGTGTTCTAATCAGCCTGTCTGCCTTAATTGGTTCTAGCAAGTTCCTGACTACTCTAGTGCAGACCCTGCTCTGGTCACTCAGGGAACAGAAAACTACTCACCCAGTGACCAGTATAGTTGCCCTCTACCAGACTCCTGTACCCCACTGGTCTGGGTCTGTCACATATCCCTCCCCGCTGCTCAACACCAAGAGATTGAGCAGTTTGGGATGCCAGACAGTGCACACGTGACAAGCCATCGGCATTACCGTGACGGCTCCCTGCTCTGTTTGCACATGGAACTGGAAAGGTTGGAGGGATAAGAACCACCTGGTCACCCTTGTGTTCTTCTCCTTGTTCCACTGCATCCTTTGGAGAGGGGCATGGTCTGTCACGAGGACAAATCTGCGCCTGAGCAAGTAGTAGCGCAATGCTTCCGTGGCCCATTTTACAGCAAGGCACTCCCTCTCCACCACTGCATATTTTTGTTCCCTCGGAAGGAGTTTCCTACTGAGGTAGAGAATTGGGTGTTCCTCCTCCCCGACCATCTGTGATAGAACGGCCCCCAACCCTACTTCCAATGCATCCGTCTGCAGGATAAATTCCTTGATGAAATCAGGGGCTATTAGGACAGAGTTACTGCAGAAGGAAGTCCTTAGGTCTGTGAATGCTTCCTCTGCTGCGTCAGACCACCTCACCAGATCAGGTCCATGGGCTTTTACTTGGTCAGTCAGGGGGCTTGCCCTTGTGGCAAAGTGGGGGATAAATCGTTGGTAATACACCACTACACCTAGGAATACCCAGACTTGTTTCTTGTGACGTGGTCGCTGCCAATTTTGGATGGCCTCCAACTTGTTCACTTGGGGTTTTACCAGACCTTTTCCCACAATGTAGCCAAGATATTTGGCCTCCATAAACCCTACAGCGCACTTGGCAGGGTTTGCTGAAAGGCCAGCTCGCCTGAATTTATCAAGGACTGCCTCCACCTTCTCTAGGTGACTTTCCCAGTCTGGAGTATGAATGACCACATCGTCCAAGTAGGCAGCAGCATAACTGTTATGCAGGCGAAATAGCTTATCCATGAGGCGCTGAAAAGTAGCTGGGGCCCCATGTAGTCCAAAAGGGAGGACAGTATATTGAAAAAGACCCTCTGGCGCAGAGAACGCAGTCTTTTCCTTTGCGTCTTCCGCAAGGGGAATCTGCCAGTACCCCTTTGTCAAGTCTAGAGTAGTCAAGTACCGGGCATTACCCAGACGGTCCACTAGCTCATCTATGCGAGGTATGGGGTACGCGTCAAACTGGGATACTTCATTTAGTCACCAGAAGTCGTTGCAAAACCTTGTGGTGCCATCAGGTTTGGGCACCAGCATGACTGGGCTGGACCACTGACTGTGGGATTCTTCGATGATCCCCAACTCCAGCATTTTTTTTACTTCTACTTTTATTTCCTCCCTTTTGGCCGCTGGCACCCGATAGGGCCTCATTGTTATTCCGGGCCCAGGGTTCGTGACGATGTGGTGATATGTCTCGGTTGTTCGACCCGGTTTTGTCGAGAACACATCTTAGTTCCGGAAGATCATCTCAGACACCTCATTCTTCTGGTCTAGTGTTAAATCAGGAGACACTCTCACCTGTTTGGAAGGCTTGTTTTCCTGGGTTAGTTCTTTTTGGACACTTATGCACGCCTCTTGTGCATGCCAGGGTTTCAGAAGGTTGATGTGATAAATCTGTTCTTGTTTTCGGCATCCTGGCTGCCACACCTTGTAGGTTACTTCCCTCATGAGTTCAACCACCTCATAGGGTCCCTACCATTGGGCCAGAAGCTTGCTTTCTGCCGTGGGTACCAACACCATCAACCAATCCCGTGGTTGGAACCGTCGGACTTTTGCCTGGCGATTGTAATAGGTTCTCTGGGCCTCCTGGGCCTTTTCCAAATGTTCCCGTACAATAGGGGTGACACGGGCTATCCGGTCTCGCACCTGTATTACATGTTCTATTATATTTCTCCCCTCATTGGGTTCCTCTTCCCAGATCTCTTTGGCGATGTCTAGTATGCCACGGGGGTGACGCCCGTATAATAACTCGAAGTGGGAAAACCCAGTTGAGGCCTGAGGTACCTCCCGGATAGCGAACATAAGGTAGGGTAGTAGGGCGTCCCAATCCTTCCCGTCCCGACTTACCACCTTCCTTGTCATAGCCTTGAGGGTTCGGTTAAACCTTTCTGCCAATCCATCAGTCTGCAGATGGTAGACTGAAGATCTCAGGGTATGTATATGGAGCAGCGTACAGAGGTCCTTCATTAGTTTTGACATAAATGGGGTTCCTTGGTCTGTTAATATCTCTTTTGGTACCCCATTCGGGCAAAGATCCCCACCAGCTCTTTGGCTATCGTTTTAGAGGCTGTGTTCCGCAGGGGGACGGCTTCTGGGTAGCGAGTAGCATATCCAAAACAACAAGTATATATTGGTGGCCCCAGGCTGTCTTCTCCAGGGGTCCTACTAGGTCCGTGGCTATTCGCTCAAAGGGGACCTCTATATTGGGAAGGGGTACTAAAGGTGCCCTCAGGTGGTCTCATCCAAAATTTCCTCTTCTGGGACTAAGCTGCCCAACATCTAGGGGCCCAGTCTCTGTTGCCTCTACTGGTTCAGAAACGCTAGGGTGGGGGTCAGACTCGGATGCTTCTCCCTCCGGGGTGGCCTCCTTTTCAGCTGCTCGGGTCCACCTGCCTACGAGAGCGACCCTCTGGCTTTGAGTCAGTATTCGGGTTCCCAAGGCCTTAGCTGCCCTCCTTTCCCTTTTCGACTTTCTACCATGTCTGGGAATGGAAAATAAATATGGGGATATTTCAGAGAAAACCGGGGGTTGACAGTCTATGGTGGAGGCCTCACTAACTTCAGGGTTCCCCTTTTCCTCCAATCCTCCTACTGGGAGTAAGTTTCCAAACCCTGGGATGTCCCTCCCTATGAGCACTGGGTATGGGAGTTTAGGGACTACACCTGCTGCTACCTCAGTAGTGTTCCCCTGAATCTCGAGTTTTACTGGGATGGTGGGGTAATAACCAACTGTCCCATGGACGCATGTTATCCCCGTATGCTAAGCCCGCAGCAGCTGACTACACTTCACAAGCTTCCCCGAGACAAGCGTGATAGCACTCCCCAAATCGACCAGTACCGTGGTCTCTACCCCATTTAGCTTTACTGGTCTGGTATACATATGTGGGGTTAGTGAGACCCCCACAAGGTGGATTAGGGAGCATAGGTCTGCCCAATTCCCCAGGTTACACTGCATCAGCTCCTCAGCATTGGGACATTGTGCAGCTATATGTCCCCATTCCCCACAGGCATAACATCTATATGGAGTCCTAGGCATTTCCCGGTCTCTTGGTTTGGGCAGTCCAACCTCATGATCCTCTTCTCTCTCAGTTCTCTGACTCTTTGTGGCTTCTGGTGAGAACTTCAGCCCCTCTCTTTTTGCACCTGGGCTCGGCTGGTGGCCCTGTCACTCGAGCTCTAGGGCTTGGTGCTGCTAGTTTAACCCGGGGTGCCTCTTCCTTAACTGGTCGGGTCAGCTCCCTCGCTGTCCTTTACCTCTCTATCAGTGCAACAACCTCATCATAGGTGGAGGGTTCGTTCTGGCTTACCCAGGCACGAAGGTCTGGCGGTAGTCCCCTCATGTATCGGTCGATGACCAGAACCTCTAGTATCTCTTCTGGCCTCCAGGACTCCGTTCGCAACCACTTTCGTGCAAGATGGATGAGGTCATACAATTGGGACCGTGGGGTTTTATTTTATTTTATTATCACTTCCACTCATGATACCACTGGGCCTGCACTGCAGTCGTTACCTCGGATCTGGCCAGGATCTCTGCTTTCAGCTGGGGGTAGTCTGTTGCAGCCTCTTCAGGCAGATTATAGTAGGCCTTCTGGGCCTCCCCACACAGGAATGGGGCAAGGATGCCAGACCACTGATCTCGAGGCCAGGCCTCCCGTAGGGCTGTCCTCTCAAAGGCCAGAAGGTATGCTTCTACATCATCCTCCCGCATGATTTTCTGCAGCCAGTGGGTGGCCCGTATGAACTGCATCCTATCATGGCCATGGTTCAGCTCTGTAAGGGTCTTTACCTGGTTTACCAGTTCTCGCAACATAGCTCGGTCTTGAGAAGCCTGGTCCATCAGCAGGTGATTAGTCTCTTGCTGCAGCCGCACTGCCTCCTGTTGGGCAGCTGCATGGACATGGGTAGCATCCTACTGGGCCGCCGTAGCTTGTATCAACGCCCGCACTCAGTCTTCCATTGTGGTGAAAAAAGATAAACCCTCTACTTTTTTTTTTTTAAATCAACCTCCTTCTTCTGCTGCGCTGACACCAGTTGTGACAAAGTTCCTCCTTTACCTTGGTGGGTCCTGTGCTTATTGGCGGATTTGTTCACCTCAGTGATCTCCCCCACCGTCTGGATCAACTCCTCCTGTGTCTGATCAGGAGTTAGGAGGTTTGGGGGGAACCCGGGCCCGCCCTCTACTCCAGGTTCCAGCCTAGGGCCCTATGGATTTGCAGCTGTCTATAGTGCCTCTTGTAACAGCTGTGTGACAGCTACACCTCCCTGGGCTACTTCCCCAAGGCCTCCTCCAAACACCTTCTTTATCCTCACCACAGGACCTTCCTCCTGGTGTCTGATAATGCTTGTACTCCTTAGTCCTCCAGCAGCACACCCGCTCAGTCTCAGCTCCTTGTGTCTCTTGCTCCCAGCTCCTCACACGCACTTCCTCTCCTCTGGCTCCTCCCCATCTGACTGGAGAGAGCTCCTTTCAAAACCCAGGTGCCCTGATTAACCTGCCTTGATTGGCTGCAGGTGTTCTAATCAGCCTGTCTGCCTTAATTGGTTCTAGCAAGTTCCTGACTACTCTAGTGCAGACCCTGCTCTGGTCACTCAGGGAACAGAAAACTACTCACCCAGTGACCAGTATAGTTGCCCTCTACCAGACTCCTGCACCCCACTGGCCTGGGTCTGTCACAGTGGTTTCAGGTGATTTACAAATCTTGGAACTAACCCAACCATCCATGCACTCTTTGTATTGATTAGAAGCATATGGAACCACTCAACAGCTGATTAGTAAAAAGATCTGTCACACAGATCCTTTTCCTCTGGTTAGCTTCTAGAGAGCAGCCTCCAAGAAGTAAGATATTTGTGAAAGGCAGGGATTTTTTTCCTTCTTACAGGAGCATTTTTCTATGTTTACTAAAAGAAAATTAATATTCTTGTTGAGGAATCTTTCAGGCTCACAGTATTTGTTTTGGTACATTATATTTTTCCAAATAGAGATCAATTACTAAACAAATAAAGTGTTTATCCCTTTCTCCATTTCCCTGTTGCCTCCATTGCTATGTGGCTCAAATGATTAATGGGATATGCTGGGTTAAATGGCTTATGTTTTGGTACTCAAATTGTAGAAGCAGCTTTGAGCAAAGCTTTTAGTCTGAGTGCCAGATTGGAAGATATTTTGAAGGCAGCTGATTGGACCAGCACTTCTACTTCTCTCAATTTAGCCATAAATCAATTGATTTTTGTACAGTAATTTTTCATATGGCTTGAACTTGAGTAATGAACATCCCTGTCTTGGAGTAAAATTGTGACTTTCCTAGATCATCTTGGAAAGACGACCAAGATTTATGAAAGGGACAGAGGTAAATATATTACATTTTCCCTATCCTCCTCCTGTATTTGTCCCTCTCTCCTCTCTACCTCTTCTTTTATTCTCTCTACCCTACCCCCACCGTAGAAGTCCTAAGATACCCAGTTAAACTTTAGTTGATCTAGACAGTTGGTATTGTCTAGCTGAGATAGATTCTGCTATGTGTTCAGTCATTTCAGAATGATTTCTACAAGGAAGATGGCAGTAACCTGAAAGGACTTCATACTGTGTAGATCAATTACCAGTATAACTTGAGCATGTTAATGTAGTTATGAACATTTGCCTTTTTTAATTTATTATATTTGCTTTTCATGTTGCCTGATATCAAAGTGCATTTCTACCATAAAATAACTTTGTACAAATGACATTGTGCAGTACTATATTCATCATGCCTCCCCATGGATTTCCATATCAAATACACACAGTTTGCAAGAAAAAACAGCTTCCATTTTTTCTCTTTCTGCCAGTATCTCAAACCTGTTCTGGGCTCTGAAAGTCAGGCTGCGTTCTTTCCATTTCTTTGATCACCATTGACAGAGGTGCAACTAGTAACAGCTATGCAGGTCCGCTATCTTCAGCTTATGCCCTCAGTGCCACCCAAGCAAACCTACTTTGCTTACATCCCAATGTTCTAGTGCAATATTTGTGCTTTGATATTTTGTTGGTACTGGTGAAACTGAATTGTAATGATACAAGCATCACAACAAAATGTTGGGCTTTACTGGGTGACGCCTTGGGAATTCATTCTCTGACAAAGTGATTCTTCAACCCTTCATGGTCAAAATGTGCTTAATAGCATTTGAAAGATAGATCTATTACATATTCACTGGTGGGTGAATATAGAAAGACATTGGATTTAAATGTAAATTTGTGCTGTTCAGTGCAAAATCACAAAGGCTACATTTGGAATGTTGAATGAAACAAACTGCAATCAGGGAATGACCCCTTACATCACTGTGCTTCAAGGATTTGTTATTCAAGGGGATGTGGGAAAGTGGGTCAAGATTCTCCAGTCTGTAAAAGATTTGAGGTCACATCATAAATGCTTGTAAAATAAAGGAAAAAAATAAAGATGGCTATTCAAACAAGTGACCTATACAAAAGCAAAGAGATGATAAACAGTACCCTCTGCTTATGGAAGGGATGTGACAGTTTGCATGATGAGACACATCTCTCCTGTGGTTAAATATTGTGGAAAAATATGTCAAAATAAAATTAAATTGCACTTGTGACATCTGAACCTACTGCTGTAAACCAGTCTAATGGTTACTGGAATTTCATAGGCCACAGTTTTAAAAGGGCAGAAGTCTGTGCAAAATTGCACTTTTATACTTGTGTGCACAGTTGCCACAACTGCACACAAACTGGGTGATTGCATATGCACATAGGTATTTGCTCATGCAATCATCCCTTGTGTGCAGTGATGTCTGGATGTTCAAATATAGGAGAGTAAGTTGCACAGGCATTTTTGCTTGCCTGCAGAACCTTTCTTTTTCATAGGATCTAAATATTGAAACAAAAGGCTTAAATTTATGATTTGCTCTGACAATTTTCAATGTATTTAGAACACCTCTTATTGGGTAACAACTCTGCTGAGATCACAAGTATTTTTTCTGCAAGTAGGTTGCAGCTAGCAGTAAGACTGTCTCATGGCAATTATAATTAAGAATGTTATTATCAAAAACAATTCAGGATTTAGACCAGAGCAAGAATGTTCTCTCAGACGCCTGTTCTAAGTACAATAACATAGTGAGTGCACAATGGTAATTTGAGCATCCTTACTTTACACAGTGGTAGCTACCAGATGCAGTAGTAGGAACAACCAAGAGAAGTAGTTTAAAAGGTGGATTGCAGTTATTAACTGAGAATGTTCACATTATAGATGGGTTTGCAGCTCTCCTCCTTGTCCAGTAAATATGTTAAACAAACATCATGTTTCCCTGTGTTCCTTGAGGCAAATAAAACCTTTAGGTAAAGTTTACTACTTATGGAATTAAACTGTTTTCCTAAATATGTTGAGTTTTCAGGGTCAACTGATAAACTACTTACTCTAAGTACATAAGTTTACATTAGTGTCTCATTTTTAACACGTTAAGTTTTTTATCTCTAGCCTTAAAAGTTGAAATGATTTTTCCTTGCATACACATACAATAAATTCAAAAGAAAATTACTCTGATACTTTGCTTAATTGCATGTTTCCACCCCTTGCCCCCAGTCTTATAAATTCCTGGATGAAACAGTGGACACAATCCTGGAATCTGAACTTAAGTAAAATTTTCATAGTGAAAACTCCCACTGAACCCAAAGTGAGATCTGCAGGACTGAGTCCAGTATCAGAGACGGTGGTAGAATTGCCCTCTCCTGAATCTATATGACAGTATTAGAAAATGTACTCAGTTCTTCTTCGAGTGATTGCTCATATCCATTCCAATTAGGTGTGCGCGCTCCGCGTGCACATTTGTCGGAAGATTTTTACCCTAGCAACACTCGGTGTGTTGGCTGGGCACCCGCTGGAGTGGCGCCGCCATGGCACTGGATATTACCCCTGCCGACCCAACCGCCCCTCAGTTCCTTCGTTGGAACAGTGGAGCGTGGCTTAGCAGATCTCCACCTCCCTAGCTTCTCTTAGTTCTTTCATCATTATTGTGTATATAGTTCAATTTTCTATATTTCTAGTTAGTTTTATTAGTTCTTTAATGTAGTTATTGTATATAGTTAAGAGGGGTTCAGGGATTAGCCCCTTCCCCTCACCCGGTGCCGGGGCCCATGCCCGGTTCACCGGGTTTCAAACCGTGCTCGGTTTGTTGCAAGCCGATGCCGACAGGAGATCCTCACGACTCGGGTCTTAAGTGCCTAGGGGAATCCCACCTCGCAGACAAGTGCCGCATCTGCAAGGCCTTCAAGCCACGGACGAAAAAGGAGCCGGACTTTCGTCTCAAATAGCTCCTGATGGAGGCAGCTCTTACTCCTCTGCCCTCAGCACCGAGCGCCGGACAGTCCGCACTGGGGAGAAATGCATCTTCAGCACCAGAGCGCACCGGCACTACCTGTCGCCGGCCCAGAAGCCTGCCCGGCACCGCTCTCTCCCCCCGCGGGTCAAGAAGCACAAGAGTCCTGCGACTCCCATGCCTACGTCGCAGTCAGAGCACCCACTTAAGTCGAATCGCCCGGCACCGATAACTGCTGCGGCACCGACAACTTCAGTGCCGTTGATTCTGGCCTCGCAAGAGCTGTCGAGTCTGGTGCCGACAGCTCCCCAGCACGCGCCGTGGTTGAGCTTATTGTTCCCTCCACGCTGGAGACATTCTCTACAGCAAGGGAGCTGATTGTCCTGACAGAGCCTGCGCTGCTTCAACCCCCGGCACTGCAGGTGCGGGTTATCCAATCAGTAGGCAAGCCTGCCCTGCTGAGACCATCCTCGGTCAGCAGCGCTGAAAGGCACCCGTCACGATCGAAGTCCTGCCGGCATTCTCAGTCCCGTCACCGATCCCAGTCCCGACGCCGCTTGCAGTCCTGGTACCGCTCTCCATTTCAGTACCAGTTGTACTCGCGGCACCGTTCGAGATCCCACTCGCTGACCCGATACTCTCTGCACCGATCCAGCTCCCGGCACCGTTCACGACACCGCACCTCTCGCAGCCGCTCTCGACACCGAGTTTCGAGGTCCCGGTCAACCTCCCAGCACCGCTCCGGTCGCAGGTCCCGGTCTCATTCCCGGTACCGGTACGGCGCCCGGTACCGTTCTCTGGTGCCGCGACGAGACGGATCAACCAGACACAGAGACCCTTCACAAGTGGTTTCATCTCCTCCGTGGCCATTTCGCCATACATCTGTATCTTCACACGCGGACAGTGCTTCCTACGCACAGGACCGTGATTCGGAGACACACAGCCGAGTCTTCCAAGAGACTCACGGCCCAGACCAGGAACCTCATCAGTGGTCCTTCTGGACACCTTGGGCATATCACCAAGTCCAAGGTGGACCTGCAGTGACATCAGGCTCCATTCCATTGGAACAGCGAGTGCCAGAGGCCACTGTCAGCCGCCTTCCTCCTGCGGGTACGGATGAAGCTTCCATCCACGCACTGGACCCTCAGGTCCCACTGGTCCCTGACGTCCCCCATGATCGGGAGACCATACAGGTCCCACTCGTCCCGGATCTTTCGTCTTCCTCTTCCCCAGATGAAGCGGTAGCGGGGACATCCTCATCGGGCCTGCCTCCGATTGACCTCAGGGCATACCAGGACCTCCTGAGGTGCGTCGCCCTGAATATAAACCTGCAGGTGTAGGAGGTTCCAGAGGTTGAGGATCCGGTAGATATATGGTCGGCGGATGCACAAACTCGAGTGGCCTTACCGTTCATTTGATTGATTCAAGCTAAGGCAGATACCATCTGGCAATCCCCAGCATCTATTCCGCCCACGGCCAGAAGAGTTGAATGAAAGTACATGGTGCCCTCTAAGGGGTACGAGTACTTATACGTGCACCCTCCTCCCTGCTCACTGGTCGTACAGTCCGTAAATGAACGGGAGCGCCATGTCCAGCAAGCCCGTGCCCCAAAATCTAAAGAGGCTAGGTGCATGGATCTGTTGGGCCATAAAATCTACTCCGTGGGGGGCCTCCAACTCAGGATGGTGAACCAGCAAGCCCTACTTAGCTGGTATAATTACAACACCTGGGAGGCGGTAGGGAAATTCACAGAGCTGGTCCCGCAAGACTCCCGCCAAGAATTTACGTCACTATTGGAGGAAGGAAAAAGGGTGGCGAGAACTTCTCTCCAGGCCTCGCTGGATGCTGCCGATTCGGCAGCCAGAACTGTGGCCTCTGGAATCGCCGTGAGGCGTATATCATGGCTTCAGGTGTCAGGCCTACCACCTGAACTTCAGCACACTATCCAAGACTTGCCATTCGATGGCCAAGGTCTATTCTCTGAGAAGACGGACCCTAGGCTACAGAGTCTGAAAGATAATTGGGTGATTATGCGTTCGCTCGGGATGCATACACCACAGACTCAACGAAGATCCTTCCGCACCCAACCTCAACGCCCTTACCCCTCGCCTAGACCAAGACAGGACTTTGGCAGGAGGCGAGGTCAAGGCAACCGCAGACAACAGTCTGGACCTCAAGGGGGTCAGAATAATGATCTCCCCAAGCCAATGATGGGACCCAAACTGAACTTTTGAAGGTGCGCCCAAGAGCAGTGTACCAGTTGTCTCCCAGGATCCTTTTCAGTTTTACAACTGCCTTTCCCCTTTCCTCCCTGCGTGGACCCAATTAACCTCAGATCGTTGGGTCCTACGCACAGTAGAATTCGGATACCACCTCCAGTTTATTTCACTCCCTCCCTCCCACCCCCCCTCCTCGTCCCTCTTCAGGGACCCCTCTCACGAGCAATTCCTCTTGCAAGAGGTACGGAAGCTTTTTATCATGGGAGCTATAGAGGAGGTACCAAAAGACTTAAGGAGCAAGGGGTTCTATTCCTGGTATTTCCTAATCCTCAAGGTGAAAGGAGGCCTCAGGCCTATCCTAGACCTGCGAGGACTGAACAAGTTCATGAAAAAGTTGAAATTCCGCATGGTATCCCTGGGGACCATCATCCCATCCTTGGATCCTGGAGAATGGTATGCCGCCCTCAACATGGACGCATATTTCCACATTGCCATTTACCCTCCACACAGACAGTACCTCTGGTTTGTGGTCAACCATCAGCATTTTCAGTTTACGGTCCTTCCGTTTGGCCTCTCGACAGCCCCTTGGGTATTCACGAAGTGCATGGCTGTAGTCGCTGCCTCCCTCCGTCGTCGTTGAATACACGTCTTCCTGTACCTCGATGATTGGCTCATTCAGGGGACCTCCGAGGCCAAAGTCACCAGTCATGAAGAGTGTCATCAAGGACCTCTTCATGCAGCTAGGCCTGATGATCAACCTAGAGAAATCTACTCTCGTGCCCACACAAAGAATAGAGTTCATTGGGGCCATCCTGAACTCCAATCTCGCAAGGGCCAGTTTACCACGACCCCGATTTCAGGCAATAGTATCAATTATGCAAAGCCTTCAAAACTTCCTGACAACTTCGGCTCGCACTTGTCTTGGCCTCCTCGGTCATATGGCTGCCTGCACGTTCGTGACCAAGCACGCCAGACTACGTCTGCGTCCCCTTCAAACTTGGCTCACCTCGGTTTACTGCCCAGGCAGGGACGCCATAGACATGGTAGTCACCATTCCCCTGAGCATCCTAGGCTCCCTTGACTGGTGGCTGACGCCCTCCCTGGTGTGTGCAGGACTGCCATTCCATCCACCACAGCCCTCCATGTCCCTGACAATGGACGCGTCATCTCTCGGCTGGGGTGCTCACCTCAGACATCTTCGCACTCAAGGCCTCTGGTCATCTCAGGAGCTGGTGTTACACATAAATGTCTGAGAACTAAGAGCAGTTCGCCTGGCGTGCCAGGCGTTCCAGCAACATCTACAGGGCCGTTGTGTCTCAGTGTTTACAGACAACACAACAGCCATGTACTACATTGTCATAGTATAAACCCCTACTCTGAACCTTAGCGTCCAAAAGATGGGGTACCAGCATGAATTCCTCTAAGCTCAATTACCAGCTTAGTACTTGTAGCGCCGCCACCAACCAGGAATTCCAGTGCCTGGTACACTCTGGTCCCCCCAAAACCTTGCCCGGGGATCCCCAAGGCCCAGTCCCTCTGGATCTTAACACAAGGAAAGTAAACCCTTTCCCTCACCGTTGCCTCTCCCAGGCTTCCCCTCCCTGAGTTACCCTGGAAGATCACTGTGATTCAAACTCCTTCAATCTTAAAACAGAGAGGAAAATCCACCTTCCCCCCTCCTTCTCTCTCCCTCTCCCAGACTCTCCCTGAGAGAGAAAGTAATCCTAACACAGAGAGAAAATTAACCTCTCTTTCCCCCTTCCCTCCTTTCTCCCCACCAATTCCCTGGTGGATCCAGACCCAGTCCCCTGGGGTCTCACCAGAATAAAAAAAAATCAGGTTCTTAAACAAGAAAAGCTTTTAATTAAAGAAAGAAAATCAGTAAAAATTATCTTTGTAAATTTAAGATGGAATATGTTACAGGGTCTTTCAGCTATAGACACTGGGAATACCCTCCCAGCCTAAGTATACAAGTACAAATTAAAATCCTGTCAGCAAAATACAAATTTGAACTCCTTCCAGCCAAATACATATTTGCAAATAAAGAAAACAAACATAAGCCTAACTCGCTTTATCTACCTAGTACTCACTATTCTGGACATATAAGAGCCTGTATCAGAGAGATTGGAGAGAAACCTGGTTGCACCTCTGGTCCCTCCGAGCCCCCAGGGTGAACAACAACCAAAAACTAACAGCACACACAAAAACTTCCCTCCCTCAAGATTTGAAAGTATCCTGTCCCCTGATTGGTCCTCTGGTCAGGTGACAGCCAGGCTCTCTGATCTTGTTAACCCTTTCCAGGCAAAAGAGATATGTAGTACTTCTGTTCTTTTAACTCTTTCTTATCTGGTTATGACATACATAAACAAGCAGGGAGAGACACGATCTTCCCCCCTTTGTCGGGAGGCGATCCAACTTTGGGACTTTTGCATAGCCCACTCGATAGACCTGGTAGCATCCTTTCTCTCAGGAGTTCGGAACACTCTGGCAGATCAACTCAGAAGATCCTTCCTGTCTCACGAGTTGTCGATTCGTCTGGACATTATACATTCTGTTTTCTGGAAGTGGGGGTTTCCCCACATAGACCTCTTTGCTTCCCGCGAGAACAGGAAATGCCAGAGGTACTGCTCCTTCCAAGGTCTCTCCCTGGGTTCAATCTCGGACGCCTTCCTGATTCCGTGGAAGAGCCAACTACTTTACGCCTTTCCACCATTCCCATTGGTTCACAAGGTCCTACTAAAGCTCTGCAGGGACAGAACTTGCCTGATCATGATCACCCCTACGTAGCCCAGGCAACACTGCTACACCATGTTCCTCGACCTGTCGATAGCCAACCCAATCACCCTGCCTCTTCGTCCAGACCTCATAACTCAGGACCACGGCAGACTTCACCACCCAGACCTGCAGTCCCTTCACCTCACGGCATGGCTGCTGTGTGGTTAACCCAGTCAGAGTTATGTTGCTCTGCCCCAGTGCAACAAGTACTCCTGGGTAGCATAAAACCTTCCACTCAGTCTATGTATCTGGCCAAGTGGAAGCGTTTCTCCTGCTGGTGCGAAATGCAAAATGTTACTCCCACCGAGGTCTAGACCCCCACCATCCTGGACTACCTCTGGTCTCTCAAACAGCAGGGCCTAGCGGTATCATCATTGAGGGTGCACTTGGCGGCCATTTCTACCTTCCACCCAGGAGAGAGTGGCCGCTCTGTGTTTTCACACCCTATGGTTTCCAGGTTCCTCAAGGGCTTGGAGCGCCTATACCCCCAAGTACACCACCCTGCCCCTACCTGGGACCTCAACCTAGTAGTAACCAGACTTATGTCTCCACCATTCGAGCCGTTGGCAACTTGCTTGCTGCTATACCTGTCCTGGAAGACAATTTTCCTCGTAGCCATTACATCGGCCAGACGAGTCTCCGAGCTTTGGGCTCTCACGGTGGACCCACCGTATACTGTGTTTCACAAGGACAACGTGCAGTTGCGACCACACCCAGCGTTCCTCCCTAAAGTGGTATCTGCCTTCCATACCAATCAGGACATCTTCCTTCCGGTCTTCTTCCCGAAGCCACACTCATCATGACGGGAACAACAATTGCACTCCCTAGATGTCCGTAGGGCGCTCGCATTTTATATCAAACGGACGAAGCCCTTTCGTAAATCGCCCCAACTCTTCATTGCAGTGGCGGACCGAATGATGGGCCTACCTGTCTCCTCCCAGAGGATCTCCTCTTGGGTGATGGCGTGCTTCCGCACTTGCTATGACTTGGCTCATGTTCCCTCGAACCATCTCACTGCACATTCTACCAGGGCTCAGGCTTCATCAGCTGCCTTCCTGGCCAAGGTTCCAATCCAGGAAATATGTCGCGCAGCTACCTGGTCCTCGGTCCACACCTTTGCTTTGCATTATGCTCTGGTTCAACAGTCTAGAGATGATGCAGCCTTTGGCTCAGCAGTCTTGCATTCTGCCACATCTCACTCCGACCCCACCGCCTAGGTAAGGCTTGAGAATCACCTAATTGGAATCGATATGAGCAATCAGTCGAAGAAGAAAAGACGGTTACTCACCTTTGTAACTGTTGTTCTTCGAGATGTGTTGCTCATATCCATTCCAAACCCGCCCTCCTTCCCCACTGTCGGAGTAGCCGGCAGGAAGGAACTGAGGGGCGGTTGGGTTGGCAGGGGTATATATCTGGTGCCATGGCGGCGCCACTCCAGGGGGTGCCCAACTGACCCACGGAGTGTTGCTAGGGTAAAAATCTTCCGACGAACATCCACGCGGCGCGCGCACAGCTAATTGGAATGGATGTGAGCAACACATCTCGAAGAACAATAGTTACAAAGGTGAGTAACCATCTTTTCTTCTACAACAGAGGTGTCCTAGAATTTTGAAAAAGACCTGTTTTAGTGTGCTGTGTAAGAAGTAGGTGGTATTATTACTATTTGGATGATGATGGCAACACAGATTTTAAAAGCATGTTATAGTACTTGTCACAGTTTCTGGGTAACTGCACCTGTATTCTTCCTCCATGGTCCTTCAAGGGCACCCACTTAATGTTTCCAGCTCCTTGCTGTCACCTCTCCTGTGCAAAAATCTCTCTCTCTCTCTCTCTCCTCCCCGCCCCCACAACCAAGCATTTTTAGGTTGCCCAGCTCTCTGCCTTACACTGTGGTATCCCCAGCAAACCCAGTCTGCCTAAAGAGCAGTGCCTGTGCTTTGCTTTTTCTCCAAGGGCCGTGAACAGTATATTGCCAGCAGAAACAACTTACCACACAGCTCTTTCTAAGCAAGCACATTTATTTTTAAGGTAAAAGGATTTCAGAGAAAACATATAAAACCATAAACAGATTTAAACACATACTAAACATACCAGGAATCATGTATGGGGCCTTGTAGGTCAAAGTCTTTTCAACCTCTCTACAAGGTTTGGGGCCCCCATTGAACAGAAGGTCACATCCATTTGCTGGGTCACAAAGAAGGCCTGTGTCAGTTCAATCTCATCCTTTTATACCAACAGCCCTTTCTTTGTCTCTTATTCTCTGGAAAACCCATCTTGAACAAGTATATGCGAACCACTCCATGGAATGGTACCTCCGTAGAGTAGTTTAGTTTCATTGACTTGCCATAATCACCACACACTGTTTTTAGTTCCTTAAGGAGATGCACTAACCCTGCCCATGGAGTAGAACACAATCAGACAGAAACCATTCATAGATTTAATACAATATGCTCCTCTAATATATTACATCAGTCACAGTACTTTATAATGGAAACACATGTTTAACAGTATATAGTGAAGCATATGGCTGATATATTGAGTCTTATCAGTGTGAATAAAATTTATAGTCTACTGTCATTTCTGAGAACTGAGCATTTTAGGACTGATTCTGAAGTCCTTACATGCCTGTAATCCTCACATAGGTCATCATAAAAATGATCATGCTAGTAAGCTGTTAACAGAAAAAAATAGTTTTACGTGGATTTGATCAGCAAGGTACTATGTAGCATATACTTAGTGTTTGTGCCTGTATATAACATCAAAGGAATTTTATTGACTGTATTCACAATAGTTAATGTAGAACTTTTTTTTTTTTTAAGTGTTCTGGCATCTGAATATTTAAGTTAGCTGTGCATTTTTAATGAATATATCCTGGCTCATTGATTTTACTATTTCAGAGCTTAATTCAGCTCTTCTCTGTATTCAGAATGAATAGCTAGTATCCATTTAGAATGTTGTGTTGCACATTTTGCTCCAAAACAAAGATATTGAATTATATTTGTTATTGCATACATTTTGAACGTGGGTTAGATCTGCTCTAGATGTGTCCCCCCCATCTCATTCTTTGATAGTTTTTTTTTAATAAAGCAATATTTGTACATGGATGTTAAAGAAATAAAACCCACCAAAAACAAGCAGTTATTCTTGGGAATATTGTTGGTGCTTCTCTACTTCATTCATGGCAGGACAAGTAAACCCACCAGATATTTTTGAATAGAGATTGTCATATAGTGGCAAGTTCTCCTAGGTCCTAATCCAAACCCCATTGAAATCAGTCTTTCCATTAACTTCAATGGACATTGGATCAGGCCTTTAAGAAATCATCCAATTCATACTTAGCAGTGGAAAGATTCTGTTGATGTCAGTGATAAGATTCTTCCACTGGTGCAGTATTAGTAGCATGACTGCACAGAATTTACCTCACACATTTAACGGGTGGTTTTCATAAATTACATTTAAGAAACTCAATGGATAAAATCCCGGCCCCACTGAAATCAATGGCAAAACTCCCATTGACCTCCATGGAGTTGGGATATGTATATGAAAGTACAGCAAAATCACTATATCTTGAATTGTTTTCCTGAGAACAAAAAAAATGATGGATGTCTATTTAATTTCCTTAATTTTCCAAGGCAATTTCCTTGCCTGGTAGCAAAAGGTTAGTTTGTACTTTTCAGTAATTATCACCTGGGGTGATGCCTTCAAACACTGAAGGAAATAAACAGGTGGAGTTAATTAGCTTCAAATAATTTACATGTTCATTATATTTCCTGCAATGGGTTTGAATTTTTTTCAGTAGTAGGAAAGGGAACAGTTCAGTGCCATCTGTAATCTTGAAATGGTTTCATAGTCCCTGGATAATTGTCAGCATTTTCAATGGATAGTATTCTATAAAGTGCTTGATAGCTATATTGTAAGCAGTGGTATCCTTCATAAATGATCAATGTTCATACAGTGGTAAGGATTTTAAATGTAGAAATGTCATAGGACCGAATCCTACACATAGTATAACGTCCTAGAAAAGGTGGGGAGACAAAGGCAACCTTAAACCATCTTTGGGGCTTCCTAATTCTGGGACTGGCACAATTAAGAGCAGCTCTGGAGCTTGTTTTTTCTTACACCCTACTCTTGTTTGCTTTTTCCTGTTTACATCAACCTTCTGCCTTCTCACCATATAACTTACACTTATTTGACACACCCAGTGTAAATGCCAAATGAGTACACTTTTCCACATACACCTGTTTTTCTGAACAACCTTATGGCCAGCATTTTTTGTCACTGTGGAATTTGCACTATGTTGAAAAAAAAAAGTAAACTTTGACACAGACAAAAATTCAAAATATATATTAGCCTTATAAAGGGAAAGACATAAAACTGTGGTTCACATACCAATTGTAAAAATTTTGGGCATGCTAGCAAGTTAACTGTGTTAGCAATAGATGGTAGCATTCTAATTGGCAACTTGTCAGCATTCCAAATTTCCACCCACTAAGCAATTAAACCATAGTAATCTTTAGCGGACTCTGCATGCAAATGTACTCTCTTGAATATTAGTTTTTAAAATAGTAACTAAAATGTATTTTGATGATAGAAGTAAATTTGTGACACCATTTTTTCTGTTTAACTCCCAACCCCAATTTTAATTTCACTTCCATGTACAGCTGGCTGCAAATGTCATCAGCATTACTAACAATATTAACAAGGACTTTTTATTGTTTGAAATTTGAGGCACATCAGCTAATTTCTCTGAGTTGTTCCTGCCTTCAAGGCCATATGTAACAGAAAAGAAGTTCACCTCTTTTATGTCTTTCACCTTCCCAAAAACATGTAATAATCTAATAAGCAATAAAGAAATTTCTTCTTGATGAAACTGACGTATCCAAGGAACCCTCAGTGTCTGATCTGTTATTCCTAAGTGAGGTGACTGAAAAAATGGCAAAAGGCCAACTCCAACAAAAGTTGACCTTTGTCAATATCTCGGTCTCCTCCCAATTAAATCTGAAAGCAGGATACAGCACAGAGATTACTTTAGTGATGATGATGGAGTCATAGCCTATGGAAAGTTTTCTCTACTTATTTCTAGTCTTATCTAGAGTATTTGACATTGTGAATGACGTTATGGCCAATCTGGCCTGAAGATCTTGCAAAGATATATGCAAATATATTGACAGGGATCAATCCTCTCACACTGAACTCAGAAAAGTGTACTAGGTATCTGCACATCTGCCATCTGTGCTCTCCCTTGTGGAGACCTGTAAGGTTCCTTCCTCTCCTCCATCTTTGTAAAACTTTTGGTGTAGATTTTAATGATACCAGGGACACAGAAGTGTGCCTCTCCTTCCTATCAAATGCAAAAAAGTTCAACTATTCCCATGCCTATTTGAAATAGTTCATGGATAAAGAATAGCTGGCTGAAACAGAACCCTAGCAAGACAAAGGTGTTGCTGATGGTAAGAGGCAAATGCTTTGAAGACTAGATAGCACTATATCACCACCTATCATGGAGGGAAGCAGCCCAAGTGTTATCAAAGTGTGCAGCCTCAGGATTCTTTTGGATTCCTGATTGATAATGGATAAGTAATTAGTGATGACAATCAGAATCCTTTCTTCCCACTCTATGGCTGTCTCAGAAGCTGTCCTCTTTTGAACAGATAGTTTGCCACAAAATGGTCCACAATAGCATGGCCTCCAGGTTGGATTATGCCTTGGACTGAATATGCAAACCCTGAAAAAACTCCATCTGGTTCAAAACAGAGCAATCTGCCTGTTTAAGAAACATAGATGCGTACACATCACCTTTATGCTCTGGTAACTGCATTGACTCCACATTGGAAACCTTATCAAGTTCTATATTGTGCCCCTACTCTCCAAAGTTTCCCAAGAGCTAGTACCAAGGGGAAGTCTCTCCTTTTGTCAGCAATATCTACCATAACAACATTGCTTCATCCATAGCAAGAGTTTAGTCATTTGAAAGCTGAAGTCAGTACTTTCTCAGTCTCCTTTTGAGGGTAAGAATGACCTTAAATCATCCTTCAGGTCCAAATGCAGCCCCCATTTCTATGCCTTACCGTTTTTCTCAACGATTATAATAATAATTAAAAAAAATCCCAAACTGATAATAGACCCAACCCCCTAAGAACAATGGAAAAGGATGGGAGGAAAGAGAACCATGTAGCTTCAGGCCATTTATTCACTTGTAAGGTTCTCAGATATCAGACAACAAGCTGAATATAATACCTACGAAGATCTTATGCAGATTAGCTGAATCTGAGCTGTGATGCTTTATTGTTATGGGAGGGTTATAACTTTTGTTTTTATTGTATCCATCTTAGTTCATATTCTAAAACTCTCCCTATCAGTATGTGCATCTAATAATTTTTTTTTAAATGGTTCTCAAAGGTATATAAGCATCTGAATAATTTAACTGGGTGACATCCTGACCCTATTAAAATCAGTGGCAAAACTCGCATTGACTTCAGCATTTTACCCACTGTCATGGTTGTCATGAAGCCGCAGTTAAGTATACTAGTGTTTAAAGTACAGATTTTAAAAGTATCCTTTTACAGATTGCAGTTATATATCTCCATAATGGCTCAGCAGATAGATTTACATGGATATACTCCACAGAACATAATGTTTTACCCATTGCTTAAATGTATATTTACATGACAGTTCAAAAGGACACAGAATGAGCAATCATGTTTACTTAATAAGACTCCTGTGCATATTACCTTGAGATACTGTTTTGGCTGGTGCCACCCACAGTGTAACAGATTTATGTGCCCAGAGGTATGTTTAAAATATGTGTTCTGGTCCTCTTAAAGGCAAATTGTAGGAATAGAGTTTGAACCTATATATTTCCTAACCCAGGTCAGTTGCATTCAGATTTCTAGCCTAATTTTCTTTTATCTCCCCCCGCCCCCAGTATGGCTGGCATTGTCCATTGTCAGAAGACAGGATACTGGGCTAAATGGCCTACTGGGTCTGATTCAGTGTGACCATTATGTTCTTATCTATCATGGTATCTGTCTTCCACACAAAATTGATTGGCAAAAATCAACCTCTTTGTGGACTCTCTGACTCTCCTCTCTTTTGGAGTTATAGAAAGCTCTGCAGGGAGTAGGTCTTTGTTAGGACTAGGGGAAGCAGGGAATGGAGGATGCTGTGAATATCTTTCTGGTTATAGTGGGAAAAAATGCATCAAATAGAAAGGCTTTGCAGCATTTTCTACAGGTTGTCTGTCTCTGGGTTTTCTAATCTCCTCAAAGTTTGTTCCACAATTGGATTTCCTCAGCTGAGTATGCTTTGTTCCTGGCTCTCATGTCATTCTGAGCTTTGTGACCTGCATTGTCCCAGAGGAGTGCAGCTGTCTTGGCAGTTTGTATATGGAAATACAGTCTCTAATGTAGCTTGATCCATTAATTGCTCTGAAGATTTGAACCAAAGTTTTAAACAGGCTGTGGAAGTAGACTCTGAAGGTCTGGAGCAGAGGCTTTCAGGCTCAGGGTTCTTTATCATCTTTATTCATTTTGGTGATTTTAGGCCTGTAGGGTAATTCATCTTAATTTGTAAACAATTTATAACCCCTTTTTCTCTCTGCTTGGTGCCCTTCCTCTGCAGCATGGGGCCTGGGTCACTTGCTGGTTTAATCTAGAGTACATGGTGGATTCTCTGTAACTTGAAGTCTGTAAATAATGGTTTGAGGACTTGAATAACTCAGCCAGAGGTTATGGGGGAAAAGGGAGTGATGTTCTGTGGCCTGTGATGTGCAGGAGGTCAGAATAGATGATCACAATGGTTCCCTCAGGTCTTAAAGTCTATGAGTGATCTATATTTGTACATTGGAACCTGATATAGAAAGACAAACAATAAAGAGTATGAGCAAAACAATAATACTGATTATGTTAATTTCATGTCATAATGGAACTAAAGCATACAAACGATCATTCAAAAGTCTGTGTTAATTGTGCGAACAAGCGTAATTGGAATGTGGTTCATTTTTTCCCCTTTGGCATGAGCCTCACTGTAAACACACACAGGAATTACTAGGTGACTAATGAGACATCCCTGCTAAGAGTTGTGCAGCATTAATGTTTCCTTTTACTCTCTTAAGATCTACACAGAACAATGTTTCTTTTACTGCAAAATATTTTTCAGAAACAGTATGTGACACCTTCCTTATCACAGAAAAATTAAATTAGACCATATTTCAGTTGACTTAAGTTATTAAGCCCAGCTATTTTAATACATATCTTAGTGGTTTGTAATCTATTTCTGTTTACCCAAATGCTCCCTTCAGAGGAAAGCTATTATAGACTATTCTGTAAATGACTAGGGTGAGATTTTCAAAGGCCCAAAGAAAAAGAACGGTTAAGTGTTCAGTTCTCCTGTGTGTCTTTGAAGGGAATTGGACACCTAACACTCATTTTGTGCCTTTGAAACTCTTCTGTTATATGCCTAAAACCATATGTGATAGTGTGTGCCTAGTTTCTGAGCACTCTTAGGCCTTGTTTAACTGGCAGCAGTTTGTAGGGTACGTGTAGCTACACACCACAGTGAAAAGCAGGCTGCCTCCACATTGCAGTATGTAGTTATGCATCAGTGAAAGGCTCTGGCAAGGGGGGGGCAGCCTGCTTTGCACTATGGCATTTAGCTGCATATCAAGCCACTAACTTACTGCAGAATTTAAGCTTTGATTCATAGGAGTCAGTCACAAACCAATTACCTATCTGTAGTGAGACTTGAGCTGAGTCCTTCTTAGTTTAAAAGAGAGAGACACACATTCCTGTCAGGCTTTTCTCTCTGAGGGCCCTTCATGTATCAGATTTTCACCTCTTTGTCCAGGAGGACTGGAACAATTAGTATCGGAGGGGGTGAGTGCTGAGAGCCATTGAACCAAACTGTAAACCCTGTATCTGATGGAAGCCACACCATGCCAGGCGATGCAGCAGCAACCCCAGCACACCTAGTTCCAGCACGTATGCCTTTGTCTTCTCACCATAGCCACCCCAGGCCTAAATGGTTTGGGATTTTTGGTAACACCAGATATATAAAGTCTACTGCTTCCTCCACCACTAGGCCACAATCCTATCAAAGAAGGCAATTAGGTTGGTTTGGCATGATTTGCTTCTGACAAATCCATGCAGGCCATTCCTTATAATCCTATTTACAAATTGATTTAATCATTTATTTGAGTATTTTTCCAGGTATTGAAGTTAGGCTGACTGGTCTATAATTTCACAGGTGCTTTTTGTTCCCTCTTTTAAAGACAAATATCATAAGACTCACCATAAAATCACAAGAGTGGGCAATCTAGTGTTTAATCCCTGCTTTATGTAGAAGCTTTATGTAAATTAATGCCAAATGTGTTCAGTTATCCTACTGCTGGAAAAGATAGTAGCCATTGTTTATTGCAGGGAGGACAACCTGGATGCTGGACTAAAGCTGAAATCTAATTCTTAAATTAGTGCGTTGGACCAAAAAAAAAAGTGTTCCTGCAGACCATCCTTGAAGAACTCTTACTTACAGAATGAAGGACCAAAAGTTTTAGTGGTTCACAGCTTAGATTGTCTGTTTAATGGTGGGGGGCTTTAGTTTAAGACATTTTAGTTCCAGGGTTCTCTCAGTTATTGGCCCTATCCTGCTGTCCTTAACTCAAAATGTCAAATTTGTTTTGTTTGAGTAAGGCCTGCAGGACTGATACTAAGAGAATATGCGTGAATATGTGAGGGCTAGTTGTATACATATCCCTATGTAGCCATAGATGCTGTTTTTAGAAATTTTTGTTTGACTCAACATAGTTCTTTTTAATTCAAGCTTTTCCCCTTGCAACAGTGAGAGCTGTTTGCAATATTGACTGCAGCAGCCCCACTTTTGTATGAATCATCCTTTGCTGTGTTTACCTTTCATCGTCATAGCATACACGTGAACTCCATGGAAAATAGAAATTCTGTCTGTATAGTCTATGCAAATCATAAGTTATTTTTAGAATTTTTGTTAAATATGTAACTTTCATCAGCCATCAGGATTTATGCAAATTCTATCATATGGAATACTCATTATTCTGTACTCTTGGATGTACTACTTACATTCATTTCATTTTATGACTGTCTTCCCAGCATCCCTCCCTACAATGGGAGACTGAAATGCATGCAATTTTCCTCTCAACAGATCCCTCATCAGGATTTATCTACCATTTGGAAAACTGAATTTTTTTTCCAATTGGAGAAATAATCTACCCACTTGCTGACGTGAATATGGAGAACGAAAAGGACTCACCAATTACCAGGACTTAATTATGTTCAATGTCTGTTCGAAGGTGCAGTTGCTGGGGCTCTGCTATAGGTAATTACTGAGATCATGGAAGCAGTTCTGAGGGCTTAAGAAGTCCCTCAACGGCCTGAGTGCCAAGCCAAGAGCTTGAGAGCTCAGTCATCCACTTTCTTTTCACAAGAAAATAAGACCTGTAGCAGGGCACTATATGGTTAGGAGGAAAAGGAGGAAGTGTTGGCTTCATGACATTGTCTATTTCCTTTGAGTTCCTTAGCTGGAACAAGTGACCTTAGCTCTGGGGATTGAGAAAGTACAGTCATGATTTTTGGCATTGTGCCCCTCAACCCAATAGAGATTACCCACATGAGATAAAGGTGACCTCGTTTTATGCATGTTCCCCTTCTGCTAAGAGTCCAAGTTGCCACAGGGCCTGGAAAGCAATGTAGAAGCTTTGCCTTCCATGGTTGTCCTGATCTTCATGTGGATCTCAGAGCATATGTGGATTTATGGGGCCAAATTTTCCGCTGATTCTTTTATGTTTGTATGAGTGGGTGTGTGGAGAGAGTGTATGCGTGTGCATTTCTCATTCCAGGATAATGATTCTAAGGATACTTCATGAGTCCAATCCTATCAACTTCCTTGTTCTTTTAGCTGTTTTTACCCATATGTGGGAGGTGTGCAGCATGGTTCCCAATGAGCACTAATTGAATACCTTTTTGAATCTTCATTATAATCTCATGCAGTTTCTTTTTAAACCTCCCAGGGAAAACTAATTCTATTTTCTAGACCCATTTACACTTCCAGTATGGACTTCTCTTCTGCTATGAAGATCATTTCAGACCTGGTGATTTCAATGAATTGTTTTGTCTCTCTTCATCGTTGTTGAATATGTGATTTTCAAATTGAATTGGTATAAATTTGTATGTGTGTGTGTGTATATTTAACACCACATTGGAAAACACTGTCTGGCAGCATGGCAGGATGTTTTATTGTTTTAGTCAAAAGAAATAGCATTTAACATAATACCCCTATGCGTATGTCTACACTCCAAGCTCGGGGTATAATTTCCAGCTCAAGGAGACATACCCAGCACTAGAGTACAGCTGCTACAGTGTGAGCAGATGAGGGGCTAATTACTCCGAGTATGCACCTAGCATTTTAGCCCCCCTGTCATTGACACTACTGCAGCTACACTATATTTTTAGGTTTCAGAGTAGCAGCCGTGTTAGTCTGTATCCACAAAAAGAACAGGAGTATTTGTGGCAACTTTTCATGTTCTCTGTATGTGTATATATATCTTCTTACTATATGTTCCATTCTATGCATCTGATGCAAGTGGGCTGTAGCCCATGAAAGCTTATGCTCAAATAAATTAGTTAGTCTCGAAGATGCCACAAGTACTCCTGTTCTTTTTACTCTATTTTTAGAATACTAGCTCAATGAAAATATATGTGTGCGTGTCTCCTTGAGCTCCGATTTACACTTCCAGCTCAGTCTATCCTAAATACCCTCACCCTTCTTTTGTGTTCTCATAGGTCATGTCTACAATGCAATAGAAAACCCTCAACATTCAGGGCAGGTCTACACAACTGCTTAAGTCGAACTAGCTTACATTGCTCAGGGATGTGAAAAAGAAAACCCTCAGAGGTCTGTCCACACCGGTGCTGTGTTGGCGGTCCACTCCTACATAGCCTCTGCTTGTCACCAAGGTGGAGTAATTATGCCAATGGGAGAGCACTCTCCCGTTGGCATAGTGTGTCTTCACCAATGTACCATGGTAGTGTAGACTTGCCTTCAGTCTCAAATCCCAGGTCAGTTGACTAGGGCTCACAGGGCTTGGGCTGTGAGGATAAAAGTTGCAATGTAGACATTCATGTGTGGGTTGAAGCCCGAGCTCTGAGGTCATCCCCTCTTGTGTGGTCTCAGAGCTGGGGGTCCAGCCTAAGCCCAAGTATCTATGTAACCCACACACCTCCTGGGTGTGACGTTCTGTCCCATCTAGTGGCACCAAGACCACTTAGAGAGAGAGATTATGAGTCTGTTTTACAGCCTTAGCTGACAGCCCGTTGGCTTTTAGCTCATGTGGTAGAGGCTCATGCACTAAGTTCCCAAGATCCTAGGTTCAGTCCCACCCACCAATGACCGGGGTCTGTTGGTGTTACATCTACACTTCAATTTTTAGTCCCTCAAGCCTGAGTCAGTTGACCCAAGCCAGCTGTGGCCCTGCTGGTGTTTTTTATTGCAGTGTAACTGTACCCATAGAGTGACAAGCACCAGAAGATTTTAATCACAAAGCTTGATGATAAGACCTTCCCTGCAGGACACTTTGTCTAGCATCAGTCCATGTCTTCCCTTATACAAGAAGGAGGTTTCTGAAGTGTTATCACAATGCACAAGATGTTATCTAAAAAAACAACGAGAGGTCCAGTGGTACCTTGAAGACTAACAGATTTATTTGGGCATAAGCTTTCATGGGTAAAAAAAACCACTTCTTCAGTTGCATCTGAAGAAGTGAGGTTTTTCACCACGAAAGCTTATGCCCAAATAAATCTGCTAGTCTTTAAGGTGCCACCAGCCTCCTCGTTTTTGTGGAAACAGACTAACACAGCTACCCCCCTGATACTTGACAAGATGTTATCTACTGTTGTAAATTTACAGCTAAGATTGCTTTGGATCTGCAATTGTCCATCTAGATCAATGTGTTGAAAGAATGACAAGAATGGAAATCTCATAATATCTGAAGGCCTTATCTTCGAAAAAATCTTGCTTTTTGCCCTCCTTTTAACCACTTTTGACATATCTCATGCCTATCTTCATCAGTTGTATTTTGCTGAGCAAATGGATCTTTCATTGTATTATGAAGTCAGTGGAGGATGGAGTGGGGGAAAGGGGTAATAACTCTTTTCCCAATCCAAACCCTTGGGGGTGGGGAAATTCTTTTAAGACTGTCCTCCATTGAGCCTTTCTGGAAGGGACTGTGGCATGTTTCTGACAGCATAATTAATTACAGGTTTATTGTTAAGCCTCCTTTTGGTTAAAGATTAAGTGTCAGGATTTCAGTCTTGGTGTTAAGCAGCTCATTCAGCTCAGATTAGTCTACTGAGATTTACCTATAATTTATAAAGCTCTGTTGACCAGAGTACATTTGACTGCTAGTTTTAAATATGTTGGCACTGCAAATGTTTGCTGTGGTTATTCATAACCATGAACCCATAAGCGTACAATATAACCATATGGCTTGCTTTATAACCATAACTGCTTAGTGCTGTTCATTTCTTTTACAATTGAAACTTGTACTATTGAGCAGTCTAGTGTGATCCACTTAGTGTGTTTTCCGGCTTGTTAAGGTTTTGATGGAGTTCCAACATGTTCCTGCGTAGAACTGTTACTCTTCACAAGACCTCCATTTAACAGATCAATGCTGTAGTTCTGAACGACATTATGACTTGCATAAACCAAGAGTTTAACTACTTATACTATACATTTAGGAACAAAATTCTCATGATTATTCCTTTCCAGCCACTTATTGTCTGGCTATACTGAAAGGACAGGAGACATTTGATATGAGTTTAATCAGGCCACAACTTTTTTATTAGATGTCTGGGACTACTTGGCAGATAAAAGTGTACAGTGCAGGTAACCCTACAGCCTGCTCTGTGTAAAAGGGTGTTTCAGACATACTTTTCAACCCTTCATTCCTAGGGGATGAGTCAGCAATCATGCTGACCCCTCCTCCCCTTTTGCAGCAGTTTTTCTTCTTTATCCCCCTACAACCATCCATAAAGCACTGTTTCCTTCATTCAGCCAGCCAGACAAATTCCCCCTTAAAAGTGCGATGCGGTCACTCATTTAGTAAAACAAAAAAACATGAATTAGATTGTTGGCACTCAGAAACCTAATTCAGAACACAGAAACCTGGCTAGAAGAAATGCAATTTACATTTTCAAGTATATACATTCAGAATTAGATGGAGTTTTGTCCTTTGCCTCAATTCGTCTTCCCTGCTGGCCAGCAGCAAGCTTCTGCTACTACTTTGCTGTTCATAGGGTTGGAATGGGCTGCAGTTGCTGGTGGTACTGCATAGCAGTTAGGTACCTGGGTCACGACTCTCCCCCATCTCTAGCGTCCCCTGCCAGTGGTTGCTCTGGAGCAGCGGTGGTCTCCTTTCTGGTACGTAGTGACTCAGCCCTTTGTACAGGTCACCAGTTCAATCTGCCTCTTTCTGGGGGAGTAACACAGTCCAACACAATATATGTAAATCCAGCATCTCTCACAACAAAGTCTTCAGCCCGTGTCAAGCCTCTGTAGCCTCTGCATGCCCTTGCCACAGGGCTTACAATGTTTCTGTCCCCCTTTTCTGCAGCGATGGATGGAATTTGTGCTCCCTTCACGGGATAGGGAGGGTAGGGGACCCTGGGCCCTCCCTTTCCGCCAGGCTCTGATCAAAGGCCCTGCAAGAGGCAGTGATATCAAATCCTTAGGAATGCTGTGGGGCTGCCTCCCTTGGGCACTTCTTATCACTTACCCTCCCAGTCCAGGATGTGATCAAAAGCCTCACAAATGACCCACCAGAAGACAGAGTTCCCTAGTCCCCAGGGAAGCTAGTCCCTCCTCTAGGGCATGTAGTAGCTGTTGCTTGCAGCCCTCCCTGCTGCAGCCAGAGCTCCAGCTGTCCCCTTACTCAGGTGCTCCCAAGGTAGGTCTCTCCTCCTGTCTGCCCACTTTCTTTTTCTTTTTTTTCCTTGTGGTTTTATTATGCAGCAGTCTCAACATATGAGGCTATGACCACCTCCTACTGCAGTTTTCTCATAAACAAAAATCTATATCCTCTCACCCAGTCCTGTATCCTAAAAAAAAAAAAAAAAACCTAATGCTACCCCACTTTCCCGGTACTCTCACTCATCCTTTCAGACTATATTTTTTCACCTTGAGGTGTCTCAGTTATTTGGAAAGGATCTTTCTTCTGTGTAATTCTCCCTGCATTACCACAGCACATGCTCAACTGTTTCTTCAACTTTGCATGTGTCTGACAACCTATCTTTGTGCTTAGTAAATATAAATTACCATTCAGGTCGCAGTGATCTGTTAGGGTGCTAAATATAGTTATTTTCCTGCTTCTATCATAGCTATTAAGTATACCATTATCCTCCGTTCTTAGACTTATTTCATAGAACCTTCATCCTTTTTTCTCTTTGGTCCATAGTTCTTGCCATTCCTTCTTAAGTTTTCTCTTAACCAAACTTTTGAAGTCCTATTTATTTATATCAACCTCCTAATTTTTTAAGGCATTTTTCACTGCTTTAGCTGCCATTTCATTGCCTGGTGTCCCAACATGTCCCAGAATCCACACTATTACCATATGTACACTTAATTGTACTATCTGCATAGTTAAGAACAATATTTTCATTAAGTCATTCCTGCTTTCCAAGGCTCCCTTTCTAATCGCCATTATACCTGATAAAGAGTCAGATAGGATAGCAGTCATAGCTGGGCTTACATCCTTTATCCAGGGCACTGCCAACAGCGTGCCCATCAGTTTGGCTGTTATAATGGCCACAGTATTGGTCTCATCAATCTCCTAATTCCAAATTCAGGGATACAAAAGGCTGTTCCCACTCTTTGCTGTCATCTCTTGAGCTGTCAGTATAGATTTGGCAATGCTGACCCAATTTGTCATGTATAAACTCATAAATCTTAGTTGTCATATTTGATGCATCTGTTCTTCCCTTTGTTTTATCATATAATTCCAAATCCACAACAGGAGAGAGAACATCCAGCTATAGTTTCTTCCAGTGCTTCCTTTTCACTCATCTTCTGAGCCTGTTAGCGTGTGGGAGTTTGCAGTGCCGAGGTTCTTCTTGTCTGCTTAATTCCCAGCAGTCTTCATATATTTGTTTAATACTCTTATCTGCACTGTTTCCATTAACCTTAGCCCAAAAGGTTAAATCTAACAATTTCATCCTTCAATTTATAGGTATTTCTCTGGTTGCTACCTGCAGCACACACAGCAGAGTTGTAATACTCACCCACATGTGATTCACAGAGTTGTAATACTCACCCACATGTGATTCACAGAGCTCGGGCTTGGATCAGCTCTAATTTTTTAAGTGCTGATGTAGAAGCTGAATTAAAAGCTTGGCATCCATAATCTATAGCTAGTTTTATTAGTGCCCTATATATAAGCCCCTTCATTTTCGGTTTAACCTATTTTTACCAAAAAATTCCAGGCTTAACAAAAAGTATTATTTGGTTTTTTTCTGATTTTCACCTTACTTTTGTATCATTCATATATATATATATATATATATATATATATATATATATATATATATATATATATATAATAACTTGTTTTATTACAAAAATACAATACATTGCATGAGACATATGTATTACGATAATATATTAATCTGTGTATATATGCAAAGATGCCTGTTGAAGTAAGGCTATTACTCTAGAAGATACACACAATAAACAAACAGGCACACATGCTCTGAAGTGCATGTGCATCTGAACGTATTGATGAATCTCATGCCCATCTGTGATGGGGTGTCTGCCCCATACTGGCAGAAAAGGGATTAAAAGCAGCCCTAGGGAGGCTGCAGCAGAGGTAGCCAATTAGAAAGCGGCGGAGAGGAGTAGCCAATCATGGCCCGGCAGGCTCATATAAGAAGGGCTGCAGGGCAGAGAGAAGTTCAGTAGTTGACTGGAGCTTGAGAGGAGAAGACCAGGCTTCTAGCAGGAGGAAGAAGCCCCCAGCATCTGGCACAATATAGTGCTGCAAGCACACACTGGCCGGGAGAGCTAGAGAGAGTTCCTGGTGGGCTGCTAGGGCCTGAGCTAAGGGCAGAAAAGGGTGCTGGAGACAGATGGGAAGTGGTCCCAGAACAAAGGACAGTAATTGCCACTGAGGGAGTGGCTGGACAGAGAGATTGCAGGTCCCCCGGAAGAGGAGAATACAGAGTGTGGCACAGCCGGAGGGCAGTGTCATGAAGAGGATGCCGCAGTCCTGGGAGTAGTGCCAGTCCTGGAACGAAAGTGATGGTGGCAAGGCACCACCAGAGGAGGGTGCTCTGGCAAGCAGAGCTAATCCCCAGAATGGTCAGCAGGAGGCACCACAGTGGTCAGGGCCGGCTTTAGGCCGATTCCCCCGATTTCCTGGAATCAGGCCCCATGCCTAAGAGGGCTCTATGCCCATGCCTAAGAGGGCCCCATGCCTTAAGCACCATCTAAATTTTTTTTTTACTCACCAGGTGGCGGTCTGCTCCAGGGGTCTTCAGCAGCATTTTGGTGGCAGGGGGTCCTTTGGTGTCACAGAAGACCCAGAGTGGACCCCCTGCCGCCGAAGTGCTGCCGAAACCCTGGACCATCTCCGGGTATTCAAATCAAGTCCTGCAGTTCATAAAGCCGGCCCTGACAGTGGTGAGACACGCCCCGTCACACCAGTGTATACATATTTCAAGCTGTTAGCTGATAATAGTTTAAAGATCTGACACTCTAAAATGGGAAGAAAATGAAAATTTATATGAGAATATGTTTCAGAGCACAAGGAAATATTTGAAAGTTAAAAAAAAAAGGGTGAAAAGGATGAAGTTGAGTGTATGTGCTGCAAATGGTGTGGCCCAATTATTAAACGTAAATATTTATAGGCCAGTAGTTCTAAGTCTACAACAGTAAACTGTTTATTCAAATGAAAAGTTGTATTTGGGGATTAGAGATATATTGTTTTCTTAAACTCAGAGGTGGCATTGTAATTTGAGTTCTGTTGTAGGTCTGCAGCAAACCACATTGAATTCCATTCATCCATGTGTTAATCTACTGAATGCTTTTTCCCCCTGTTCTTCCATCCACCAAACTAAATCCCAGTATTTACCTAGAAAAATTACTAATAGTTTTTTCCACCAATTTTCACCTGTTTTTTTTTGTTGTTGTTGTAATAAACACTGGTCAATTCCTGGGAAAAATTAAATAAAATAAAAACTGAAAACAAAGGGCCCTACCTATACAGCATCAGCAATGTGTTCCTATCTGCACCCCAATTCCTAGCAATACTTTTAAGAAGGTTCATCCCATCTTTACATTTGGTCTTAATATTATCTAAATGAACCATCCAAGTCAGTTACTGAACATAACTCCTAAAAATGTAGCATTTTGAAGTACCCGTATTTTTTCTATATAGAGATATAGATTCTATTTCCCCCTAATCCTCCTTTTTGGGAAGATTGTTTTCATTGTTTTAACATGTGAGAACTTAAATGTTCCCCAGTGTCTCCCGTTTCTGAAGTCCCTCTGAGCACCTCATTTGTTCTGTTCACAGCTATCTTAAGCCTTCTATGTTTGGCCCATGTAGCACAGTTGTCAAGAAACAGGGCCATGGTTTTCAACCTGTGGTCCACGGATCTCTGGGGTCCACAAACTATGTCTAAGATGTCTGCACTTCCATTCAGAATTTTGTAGGGATCTGCAAATGAAAAAAGGTTGAAAATCATTGAAATAGGGTATTCCTGTTCTTGCCTGGGAGATCATTAGTCAAAATGTTAAACAGGGCTGGGCTGATAATGCTCCCTTGTGGAGTGCTTTTAGTAAGTTTACACGTATTCGACAAAGCTAACCCCACCCTGACTTGTATGATTCTATCACTTAAGAAGTTTCTTATCCACCAGAACATTCTTCCTCTTATTCCAATTGAGGCAAGCTTCCCCTCCATAGCATGTTATATGCATTTTCAGTGTCCGAAAGGACAGCTGTCATAAACTCTCTGCTCTTTATGTTCTTTTGTATTTATGCTTCTAGTCTTACAATATGATCAGCCCTGCGTCTTCCTTTCCTGAAACCACTTTGTACACAGTTTATAATTTCATTTTTTCCAAGTATGCTACTAAACTCTCATTTATCATTCTTTCCATAGTTTTGCCCACACAATGGGAGGGCAATAAGTAGATGCATCAGGTCTTGTGTGTAATTTGCCAGGTATGCCTATTGGTATAACCACCACTTGTTTCCATTCTGCTGATAGTATTCCTTTTCCCCATATATTATTATATGATTTCAGTAAAACTCTTAAACTCCCTTCTGGTAGGTGCTTAAACATTGCATTAAATATACTGTCTTTACCTGGGGCTATATTTTTGCTTTTATCTATAGCATTTTTGAGTTCCTATATGCTGAAATTTTTATTCAGGATGTCCTCTTTGTAGTCTATCGAGCCATGTAAGTCTACCGAGCCATCATTCTGTTTTTGTTCACAAACTCTTTACTTTGATTTGTATCATTACTAACTTTTTGGAACTCCTTATTTAAAATGTCCACTTTTCTTAAGTTACAACTTTCAACTTTATCATTTACGATAAGACCAGGAATACATTTATTATTACCCCCAGTCATTCTTTAAACTTGTTTATATATCACTGAAACCTTGGAATCTTTGTTCATTTTCCACAGTTCTTTCTCCAACTCTCTTTGCACCACTGCTTTACATCTTTTATAGTTCATGAAGTCATTCCTATTTATTGTACTTTTTGCTTGTTTATATGCCATATTTCTTTAATTGCTACTTTGCTATCTTTATTCCATCAGGGAACTGGGTTTCTGAGGGTGTGGCAATTCAGTGTCTTATATATAGCTAGATTGGCTATATACAACTCCCTTTATTATATTATCATGACATTTCTCTAGATTATCACTTATACAGTTGGTGCTTAGCTACTCTACACACTTACTCTTAAAGAGTCCCCAGTTTGCTCTTCTAAGGCTCCAGGTAGGAATTCTGTCAGTGTTTTCAGCATTACCTTGATATGTAATTAGCACAGGGATGTGATCACTTCTCATTCCATCTTCTTTGTAGATTTCCCAGCTGCATTTACTTGCTATGCTGATTGTTGCAGTTCCCAGATCTAAACATGAAAATGTTCCATCCACTGAATTAAACCTAATAGGTGCACCAGTATTGAGGAATACTAGGTTGTGCATGTCAATGAACTGTTCCAGGCATTTGCCATTTTAATCAGTTATCCTGCTTCTTAATATTCATTGTGTCTACTAAGGTCTCCACAAATATGATATGGGCCTTTGACACCCATATCTAATTCTTCCAATTCTAGATTGTCTAGTTTTGTACATGAGTTGTAAACATTATAGATTCATATAAAGGTGCTATTATATTGCAGAGAAATCTCAACAGTGTTGTACTCAAACTTAAGTTCTGTACATCTATTTCAATGTAATTAAGACCTTCCTTCATAAATATACAAACTCTTCCTCCTCTTGTTATTTCTCTGTCACATCTGATTACATCGTATCCTGGAAGTCTAAATATAATTTTTTTTCACTGTTTCTTGTACAGGTTTGTTTTGCATTTCAAAACGTTTCTTTTAATTCCTGATTATATGTTATTAAACTGTGTGTGTGTGTTCTAGCAAAAACCCATTACAATCATGTTATTTAAACTACATTATTACCTTAATTTAAAATTGCATGAATGCAGTCTGATGCTTTTGTTATTTTTATTTTTTCAGTCTTCTTTCCTGTCTGTAAAGCACAATTAATCACTTCTATCATAACTGCTATCCATTTCTCTTTACCTAAAAGCAGTATATCTTCATCTTATATTATCTTATATTATCTTTCCTGCCCTGAACTGCATACTTTTGTACCAGTAGCTCTTTTCCCTCACTGCCGTGTTCCTCCTCTACATTCTGCTGTGAATAACTTTTAGTAGTTCCTGCATAGAATATTTTATGGATAGTTTTAATTTTCTATATCTCTTTAACTCATTCTACTGCCGCACATCCTTTGTATGCTACACTGTGCTTATTCGCACAATTGCTACATTTTAGTTCTGTTCCTTCAATACAGTTCTCATATGAGTGTTCTTCTCCACACGTACCAAGACTTGTTTTCCGTTTAGGCTGCTGCCACACGCCCAAACGTTTGACATTTATGACATCTCAAAGAAGCTAGGCTATATGATTTAACCCAGAAGAGTTGATATCCTCAGGGCCGGTGCAAGGATGTTTCGCACTCTAGATGAAACTTCCACCTTGTGCCCTCCCTCCCCCGCACTCCCGCCCTGAGGCGCCCCCCCGGCGGCAGCTCTCCCCCCTCCACCCTGAGGCACCTCCCTTGTGGCAGCTCCCCACCCTCCACCCTGAGGCACTCCCCCGCCCCAGCTCACCCCTGCTCCAAGCACGAGCACCCCAAGCATGCCGTGGCTGCTTCACTTCTCTCGCCTCCCAGGCTTGTGGCATCAATCAGCTTAGGCACCGCAAGCCTCAGAGGGGAAAAGTGAAGCAGCCACGGCGTGCTCGGGGAGGAAGAGGAGCAGGGGTGAGCTGGGGCGGGGAGTTCCCTTGCATGCCGCCCCCCCCACACTTGCTTCAGGCGGCCCTCCCCACGCTCCCCTGCCCCAGCTCCCTCCGCCTAAATGCTGGCGGTGACAGGGGCAGCCGAAGATCCGGCCATCACGGTCACTGCTGAAGAAAATGGTGCCCCCCAAATCCTAGCGCCCTAGGTCGCCTAAATGGTTGCACTTGCCCTGGATATCCTATGTTAATCCTATTAGTAGCACTGCACTTCTCAGTGTTAATTGGATGGCCATGGATGGTTTGTGTTCTCATCCTCTCCTGCTAATCCATTGATTAACAAATAGCACTTTGTTCTTGCCTATACCTCTTTTAATTTCATTATCAGACATACCTGCTGGAACTCCATACATTATCCCTCTTGCTTCTCTCAGAAATGTAAGTAGCTGGCAAATTAATTTTTATTTTCCCTAAAATTGTAGTTTTAAGAAGTTTATCACCCTCTTCCTTATGCATACAGTCTACACCTAACAAATCTTAACTAGGGCTGTCAAGCGATTAAAAAATTAATTGTGATTAATTGCATGATTAAAAAAATTAATCGTGATTAATCATACTGTTGAGTTATAATAGAATACCATTTATTTAAATATTGTTGATGTTTTCTACATTTTCAAAAATATTGATTTCAATTACAACACAGAATACAAGTGTACAGTGCTCACTTTGGTTACAAGTATTTGCACTATAAAAAACAAAAGAAATAGTATTTTTCAATTCACCTAATACAAGTACTGTAGTGCAATCTCTTTATTATGAAAGTTGAACTTACATATGTAGAATTATGTAAAAAAAAAAACTACACTCAAAAATAAAATGTAAAACTTTAGAGCCTACAAGTCCTACTTCTTGTTCAGCCAATCGCTCAGACAAACAAGTTTGTTTATATTTGCAGGAGATAATGCTGCCCACTTCTTGTTTACAGTGTCAACTGAAAGTGAGAACAGGTGTTTGCATGGCACTGTTGTAGCTGGTGTTGCAAGATATTTATGTGCCAGATGTAGCACAATGGGATCCTGATCCTTAAATGAGGCCTCTAAGTGCTACTGTAATACAAATAATAAATAACTAGCACAACTATGTACAATGTGTATTAGGAGAAGTATGAAACTATTAGCACTGGCTCATAGCTGGTATGACTACAGTGTTTTGTATTACTGGGGGAATTCTCTTTTCACAAATGTACCTCAGATGAGTGCCCTGATAATTTTAGTAAGAACCTTGAGAATATGTATAGTCTTAGTATCTTAATCTTCCCCCTAATATGCATGGCGTTTCCAGTCATGAAGTATGAAATTTCAGAAATTAACACTAGTCCCTGTAAAGAAGACCCTCCTCCTCCCCCTTTGTGTAGCAGGTGGAATTTTAAAGACTCCAAGAAAATATGCTTTTAAAAATGAAAAAAATGTTTACCATTATACCTGGGTGTTTTTTTCTAAATAATAAATTATCCAAAAATGCATTTTGGGGAGTTCCCCAAAAATTTTTCCACAAAAGTTTTGGCTGTTTTGAAATGATTTGTTTTGACTATTTCAAAGCACTTCATTTCAACTTTTGGTTTCAAACCATTTCATTTTGACCATTTTGAAATGAAATGTTTTGACTTTTTGTTTCAGAACAGGATTTTGTTTCAAAATGTAGACAAATGTTTTTAAAACAAACAAGAGTGAAATGCCCCAAAACAAAACAACAACAACCTAAAAAAAAGTTTCAGGTCAAAAGGAAACACCGACTCTGAAAGAGTTAATGTCGGCCTGAGGCCAATTTACATACCTGGTGGCACAGGGAGAGTGGGCCAGCCCCAATTACTGATGGATTCCAGCTGAGGGAGGAGCTGGTGCTTAATATAAAAGAGGAAGTTCAGGGTTGAAGGAGTCTGCAGAGAAATAGTCTGCAGACACTCTATGGGAATATAGAGGATGTGAGGAGGAAGCTTGGAGTGAGAGCTAGCCCTGCGATCCTTGCTTGAGTAGAGAAGTCTTGCAGAAGGCCATCAGAGAGATTAAGCAGCCACTGGGAGGGAAGTAGGCTCTAGTGGTAATCCCTGATACAATGGCATGATCTGGGCTTCCAGAGGGAGTGTACTGGAGGTATTAAGTGGGGGAACAACTAGGGGAACTTAAGCAGTATGAAAGGCCATGTTCAAGGAGGGCAGAAGGGGGTTTGAGTTTGAACTTTTAGTTTTGAATTTTGCTAGGGATTCCAGGGCCCTGCAAGTCTCAGGCAGGAGAGAAGGGTGAACATAGAGAACTCATGGGGGAAAAGGCCTGAGAAATGTTAGATAGGAAGAAGCCCAGGGAGGCAGGAACAAGGAGTTGGACGGAGCAGTCTGCGGCTGTTGGTTAGTTATAGGAACCCTGGGCTGGAATGCAAGGTAGTAGACAGGCTTGGGTTCACATATCAGCCACTGGTATGTTGGCATGAGGCTGGAGAAAGGGACAAGGATGACAGAGAGCCCTGCAAAAGGTTGAGCTAGGACCAGGAGCCACAGGGTTGGGCCAGAGACTTGATATAAGCATACTGAACTTTTATTTGTTGGGACTGTATTAGGAGTGGGCTTAAATCATGACCTGGCCAGAGGGCTGAGTCATGAAAAGAGGTGGACATCTGAAGGACCATGGTGGTTGTCAACAGGGGAGTTAGACAAGGAGAGAGCTACCATGCCACGCCCAGCCATGAGGAGATGCTCCTGCAGTGAATCCACCCTTTTGCATGACCAGTGGGTGCTACTTCAGTACCAGAGTAATAACTGATTATTACAATCTTTGTCATCTCTCCTCTATTTTTGTTGCCCTTCTATTGCCCCTTTTCATTTTGGTAAATGATTATGACACCTAGCAGGCCCAGTTTTCTGCATCCTGTCTGCAGTGTGGAGATTGGGACTTCCCCCACACCCCTTATATCTATGCAATATGATTGCAGTCCCAATTAGGAGCAGCAGCCAATGGTGGTCTTTAGAAGCAGGATTGTACAGAGCCTCCAAATTCAACAGTTTTGCTGCAGAGATGCAAGATGTTTCTACAAAGAGAATTCATTTTACTGTTGAGGGAGGACTGTCACAAAATGGAGAGGGGAAGGTCAGAGTAAAATTGTAAAAGAGAGATGGGAGGAGCACAGACAAAGAAGGTGTGCCTTATGTTTTCCTGCTTATAGCAAAAATCCCCATTACCCTGGTCCGGTTGGAGAACTTTGCAAGATTGTACTGTTGCTGCCTCCTGCCCATCACAGAGATGTGGTAGGAGTCTGTCTTCTGGCAGAATGATGAAAAACACATTTTTCTTTCACCTAGAAGAAACGAAAGCTGTCACAATCTGGTTGCATAATTAGGAAGTGCTAGTATATGTTTACCACACACGCGTCAGAGATTCATATGAAGTGCAAACAGCCTCAAGTTATTCTAAATAGGTTACAGTTTTATTTATTTATTCTCCCCTTTCCACACCCTCCCATCTGTATGATGCATATATCAAAACCTCTAGGTGCATCTACAGTAAAATTAAACCACCCTCATTCAAAGAAATCTGATATAATAAGAACTAAAATTAAGATCTACTTAACAGGCTTTGAATAAGACCCCTCATGATTAATCATAGCTAAATACCTTCAATATGTAGCAAATCAGTACTGATAAATAATCTAAGGGGACTGAAGGAAAATAATGCAGTTTAGCCAGAGAGTCAAGTAGAAAGAAAACTGTTCACCTCTATCTTGAAAAATGTTGAGAGATCTTAAAATCTTGAGGGAGGTGCTGCAGATGATAGATTTAATACAGCAAAATTTATCTTAAGTGATAAGAATTGGTTGCCTAGTGCTGCTGATTTTTAAGGTTGAACAAAATTGTAGCAGAAATTTTGGGAATAGATTCAAGTGGTCACTAAAGACAGGAGCTTGACTTTTGAAGATGACCCTTTAAAGTAAGCAGTTCTGTGGTAAAATTGACTTGCTCGTTAACAGATTGGTGTTTGGAATTTAAAAAGCTCATTCTAGGCAGTTATCTAATCCCCAAATGCAAAGCACTTAAGTATGTGAATAACTTCAATTATTTAAATGAGTTTACTTGTGTGCCTAAAGTTGTGTGCTCAAGTGTTTTGCTGGATCAAGGCCACAGCAAATATGTTACAGGTTTTAACTAAAGTAGAAAGATATTGGTATAAAAGCACCTCCTATTTATGAATCTAGTTCCTTGATTCATGATATCTGATCCATGGAACCTGACTCAAAGCTCAATTAAATCAATAAGGCATTTTTTGTGTTGATTTCAATGGATTTTGGATCAGACTCTTAGGGCTGGATTGGCACCTTGCAATCTACTCAAGTAAGGAGCATTGTGTAGCCAAGAACAGAACAGGGACTGAATTGTGACTAGAGCTGAGTGAATAACAGATTTTTCAGGTTTCTGGCAATTCTGAAAAATCAGCCAAGAATGGTTTCTTGTTGAATCAAATGAAAATGATGAAAAAATTCCTTTTGTGTCAAATGAAACGTTTAGTCCAAAATTAAACATTTCGTTCAGATTTTGAGCATTTAAAAACAATTTAACCTTTAAAAGTAAAATTAAAGGAAATTTTGTAACACAAAGGCTTTTATACATCAAAATATGGAAATGTTTTGTTTAGAAACATTGAAATGAAACCGTCCAATCTGTTTGGATTTTTCTTTTATGATTTTTGCCCAAAATAATTTGGCAAAATCAGCATGAATTCAAAAAATGTTTTGCTGTTACTGAATCTGCACTTTTTTTTGCTTGAAAAAAAGTTTCAGTCAAAAATTTTTGCCCAGCTCCAGTTGTGACCAAGAATCACAGTTTGGTGCCTGCTTTCCCCTTGCTCCTTGAGGGATTACTTCCCTCTCTTCACTGGCACATTCTACTCACTCCTTACTCCTATTCACTCTCAGCCTACCCACCTGTGCAGGATGGGGAGTGGTAGCTGCCCTCCCCCTCATACCTCCCAAACTGACGCCAACAGCAATATGAGTAGATCATACAGGAAAAAAGGGGGCTCTTTATCCCCTTTTATTCCACAGGGTGAGGCTCTGACTCTTAGAGTGGATATCACACTTACCTCCATTGTAGGAGATGCAAAGCAAAATTACAATGTGGTACAGTGAGGTCATGCCATGTAGTTTGCAACATTTTTACAAGTGAGAGAGTAACTTTTTCAAATAACTCTGAAATGCTTACAGATTGCCACATGTGCATTGCTTTTCTTCAGTTAGCCATATTTAGGACTGCTGAATGGTTTTACTGGATTACAGTAGTTAATTTGATGTAGTGCAATTGACATAAATCATGTAGTTAGGTTTATTTATGTCAACTGCGCAGGCAGAAATTTGTTTGTAAACCAAATCCAGAGTGTCTTTTTGTGACTACTGCTGCTGTGATTTAGAATACTTATTACCAGGCAAAAATCATTTCAGTTATATTTTATATTTCTTTATAGGCTAGCATGGGTAGAACAATTGAATCATTAATTACGGAAATGTGACATTAAACAATTTTTATAGAAGATTTGGGAATTTCATTTTTAGAAAAAAAAGTTATGCGGAAAAGGCATTTGGAGAAATGAGATGGTATGTTATTAGGCATGCATTTTCAGTAAACATTGAGAACGAATGATTTTGAGAGATCTATAATTTTATACTAACAATTTCTTCACTGAGGCAAGACAACTTTATCCAGGAACAATTGTCCTTCACTGTGTGGATAATTGAGAAGTCCTTTTGCCTGAGATTTTGTGGATTCTGTACATATTGATGGTTTAAAAATATCAGGAACCAGAGCTAACCCAGGTACCTGAGTCAGTGGGTCTGATTCTCTTCTCTCCACCATCTAAATCCAGAACAACTTTCCTGAGAGCCATGTAGTTACATTAATGTAAAACTGGTGTAAGCGAGAGGAGAATCAATTCACATTTATGCATGTATGTCTAAAGTAGGCATTACTATGCTTAAAGGCACACTGGCAACTTCATTTTGTTTAAATTAACTAATTAAAAAAATCCTTATCCAGCATCCTTTGAATTCTATGTCCTGAAGTTGTTTGCTTAAAATTCTTAAACAACCACCATCACCTCCACCCAAAAATGGTTATTTTTGTGTTGCCTACTATATTTAGAGAGACCTTTTGAAGAGACCCAGTAGCAATGATTACATTCACATTCACATCTCTCCTTCTCTGTGCACTTCTGCCTCTTCAGGTTCTGTTTCAGCTGTACTGCTCCTCCTCCTGGTAAATGCAAAGCCTGGAGTGGAATGTACAGAGTTGCCTCCAAAGCAGGGCATGAGTTGTGGAACTGACCATCACACTGTGATACTGATTATACACAAAGTATTGTCAAAAGCAGTAAATCAACTCACTGGAGGGAAATGTGCCCCCCAAACCTCTAACCTGAGGAGTCACTTTTAACATTGAATATATCTCTATACAGAAATGTTATTTTTCAACTTAATTGTCCAAACCCAGCTTGCTTACATTGGGGCAACCCCAATGAAATAAATTGTTGAGGAGAATTTGGCTGTATGCATTCATGTATTCTTTATTGTGTAGCCCAAATTAAGCTCTTCAGAGAATTGTTGCACACACTGAGCTAATACAAGTTAAGAAAGAGAAGCTGCTGGCAGGACGAGTTCCCAGATCTCTGACATTTCCAAGAAATCACTCTGTCCAAAATCTAAAAATGAAGTTCATCTGGCTCGAGACAAATATACACTTTGTTATACGTGACACAGACATTATTGCATTTTCCATTTAGTAAAGCTACACTGTATCTCCAAGTTCTCTAAAAATAGGGCCATGACTCAAGCTGCAACAAGATGGAAGGATTTCAGAGGGCTGCATCGCACATGCAGCAACAAAGTTAAATTAATAGGAAAAAGTTGTTTTGAGCATAGAACTACGGTCTCTCCTTTGCTGAAGCAGCTCTGTAAATCAGCAGTTCTACTGTTGCAAGTGCAAAGAGACTGGTTTTCTTAAAACAAGCTACACTGTAGGATTCACTGCCTGAAATGACAGAGCAAAGAAACCATTTTTCCTAACTCGCTGACCGATTTGTTTACTTGCTGAGTTGCCCAATATGCATGTACACACAGTATTTGTGCTGGCTAGAAAAATCAGCATTTACACAGTACGCCCTTGCAGCTTTTACTAGGACAGACTGGTATTTTTTTTAATTGCTAATTTTTGACACACATTCTGCCCTTATTCTACCAAAGCAGCCTCACTGACTTCAGCTAAAGCCAATTTACACTTTAACTGGAATGATTATTGTTCAATCTAGGGACAAGTTAATGATGGGTATTATGTTCCATTATGTAAAATAATATTGTTGGTTATTTAATAAACTGACAAATAGGAATGGTCCTTGTCAGTCAAGGATATCAACACCCTTTTGAAAGAGTGATAATACCCTAGTTTTACTGATGGGAATACTGAGATATAGAGGTTATGTGGTTTGCCCAAAGTCACATCTGTGATAAAACTAGGAATAAGACCTAGGCCTTCTGATTTTTTTTCTTCAGTGCCCAATCATCTTGGACCATGCTGACAAACTGTAGTGAGAGATTGTATAGCTATTGTGTAACTATTCACCTGATCACACAAATTCTTACTCATACAAATAATCCTGATTCACAATTTTTGTCAGCAAGAAGGATGACCCTATGGTTGGGGTACTAGCTAGGACTGTGGAGAGCCAGGCTTGATTTTTGCTTCTACTGCAGACTTCCTGTGTGACAACAGGCAGTCACTTGGGGCCAGATTTTTAAATGTATGCAAGACGCCTAGTGAGATTTTTGAAAAAGCAACTAAAACTTATTGATCTCAGTGGATGTTGGTGTGTAGATGCATTTAAAAATCATACTAGGCATCTCAATACCTTTAAATATCTGGACCCTAGAATCTTGTGCTTCTGTTCTCCATCTGTAGAATGGAGATGATAATATCTCCCAGAGGCATTGTGGTGATAATGCATAAAAGATTGCAAGGCACTCGGACACTATGGTAATGGGAGCCAGATAAGATTAATAAATAGTGACTTCAATGGAACTATTTGCATGAGTAAGGACTACTCTTGAGAGGAAGGGTTTGCAGGATTGGGATTTAACTTGCCAGAGATCTGGCATTTTGCAAGGACTAGGAGCCATAGGGCTTCCTGTTGTTCCCATTGGCTTCAGTGGGAGGAGTATCTGCACAATTGTTGTCAAAACTCTGAAATTTCATACCCTCCATAGACCATGTAATAGAACATACCTTATGTAAATTGCAGTTTGTAAAGATGTATCTGTGGTATGAACCTTTAAATATACTGTAACTAACTAATGTGGTATACAAACAAATAGAACTTACTATATATGAAGCATAATGTTATTTAAAATCTGAATATATGTCCCTATTTTGATCTTACATTTACATTTTCCAGTAGTGCAAATTTTTATAAAAATCCTCTGGGATTACTTTAAATAATACTGCACAAAATCTGGTTTAGAATAGTATTCACATATGGTCAAGAACTTGAAATATTTTCCAGCAACTGTTTTTTAATTGGTTGGTTTCTTTGGCTTTATTTTCTTCAGCTTTATGCCAGGCTCTCAGTGTTTTCAATATAAAAACCCAGCAATAAAAAGAATGGAATTTTCAATGTTCCAGGTGAAAAATGTTTAGTTTATGCCACTGTGCTGACCACCTAGGGTCAGTTAAGAGAAATTATGACAATAGGTTACTTATAAGGTAAAAAGGTCTAGATATGGGAGGAAAAAATACGCCACAAAGAAATGTACTGTGTCACACACAGACTCTTATTTTGTGCTTAGCACTACAAAAGCTTGAGGACATTTGTATAAGGCTGTATAAACTTCTATTTAGTTTCAATGGAAAAAACTATTAACTTCAAGGAAAGTTGAATTGAGTTTGTAATTTGTGCTGACCCCTGAGATTATGACCCGCGCACAGGCCAGCATTTATCCTCTTCTCAGTCCGCATGGGTAACTGGACCACATTTATCTATCTGTCTTTTGCCATCACCATGGTGTCTGACCACCTGAGAATGTGACCTTAGCTTCCTGAGATATACTGTCTTTCCACCTGTGTCATGCCCGTGCACACACACATTCAGACCAGAAAAGATTCCCAGAGCAGGTTAAACTAACATTAGAGAGATTCTTCCTTAACAAAGGGTGGGAGAAATGGAGCTTTCGCTATTCAGGTTTTTCAGTCCCAGGGTTCTCTACAGAAAGGAAGAGCAAATGTCAAGATGCTGCCTTCTGCCATTGCAATACCCAAACTTCCTTTCCTCTATAAACTCCAATTAAATCCAGCACCAATATAAAAGGCCAATTTGTCCCTAAACACACTTTTAGTGTACATCGATATGCTTTAAGAACTTTCTATGGGCCTAGATCCTGTTAGGTGCTAAGCACTATGTCCCCATCCAGCAAAGTACATAAGCATTTACTTATGCAAGTGGTCCCATTGGCTTGAAGTCAAGCATGTGGAAAACATAATCCTAACTATACATATACAATGATGGGGTCTAAATAAGCTGTTACCACTGAAGGAAGAGATCTTGGAATCATTTTGAATAGTTCTCTGAAATCATCCACTCGATGTGCAGCGGCAATCAAAAAAGTGAACAGAATGTTGGGAATCATCAAGAAAGAGATAGATAATAGGACAGAAAATATCATATTGCCTCTATATAAATCCATGGTACACGCACACCTTGAATACTGTGTGCAGATGTGGTCGCCTCGTCTCAAAAAAGAAATATTGGAATTGGAATAGGTTCAGAAAAGAGCATCAAAAATTATTAGAGATATAGAACAGCTTCTGTAAGAGGAGAGATTAATAAGACTGGGACTTTTCAGCTTGGAAAAGAGGCGACTAAGGGGGGATATGATAGAGATCTATACAATCATGAGTGGTATAGAGAAAGTAAATAAGGAAGTGTTATTTACTCCTCATAATACAAGAACAAGGGGCCACTAAATGAAATTAGTAGGTAGCAGGTTTAAAACAAACACAAGAAAGTATTTTTTTTCATGCAATGCACTGCCAACCTCCGGAATGCCTTGCCAATGAAGTCCAATACTATAACAGTGTTCAAAAGGGAGCTAGTTGGATTCATGGAGGATAGGTCCATCAATAGCTATTAGCCAGGATGGATAGGGATGGTGTCCCTAGCCTCTGTTTGCCAGATGCTGGGATTGGGTGACAGGGCATGGATCACTTGATGATAACCTGTCTGTTCATTCCCTTTGGGGCACCCACCATTGGCCACTGTCAGAGGACAGGATACTGGGCTTGATGGACCTTTAGTCTGACCTAGTATGGCTGTTCTTATGTTCTTATGTGCCTATGTGCTTTGTTGGATTGGAGCCAGAGAGCTCAGCATCTTGCAGGATTGAACTCGATAGTCCTTACAGAGTCTGTACTAAGCATCAACATTTTACCAGCCATGGAGCTCTAATATTTTTAAAATATGGCTTTAGATGTTGAATTGTTCATGTACTCTGTTTTGATAAAAATATTGTAAATCAAAATTAAAAACAGACACAGCTGTTGCGTTTTGCTGCATCTTATCGGTTGCATACAGCCAAATGCAGTGAATGATGTGGTATGTTTTAGTAATTTATTAGTACATTAAAGCATTGGAATTCTCCTAATATAATGTAATAAGTATGCAGTGCCCTATGGAGAAAAACAAGAACTTTCCCAATATTAGCCCTTATTCCTTTTGTAACTAATGTGGAACCTGGTTCTGATGCTGTTTACTGGAAAGCAATCAGTTCTGGTGTGGTAAAAAATAAATTGCTGATATCCTAGAATCTACTTAATTGGCATCCTGATCAATGACATGCCTGCTTAATTGGAATGATTGACAGGGAACAAATTCTGTGCAATGCATTTCAGTTACTCTAAACAGTATATTAATGGCCTACCTATGTTGTAATGGCAGATCTCATGTTATTTACGGTTACAAGCTTTTCAGGAAAGCTACCCAGTGAGAATTGGAGTTTGTGAACAGGAATTTCCCACCTATGCCGCCCTCTGAGTACATAGTACCTGTTGCTCCTCTGCTTCTGAACAAGTTGACTTTATACTATTTACATCAGGGTCTTCTGGGATCATTCTTTACAGTCATTATCATGTAACTTGTTTATATGTTAGTATCACAATTCATTTGCCAATGACATATGAATGTGTAATTATCTGAGCCTATTGATGTAAATGAAATACTAAAAAGGAACACTGAAATATGATGTGATATTCTTTACCTCTTTGATATAACCTTATTTTATTGTTAGTGGAACTGGTCTAAAAATTCAAATTCAAAACTTTTCAGTGAAATATAGACATTTTTCTCAAGAAAAAAGATTGCAAAAATGTATTCCATTTTTTCAACTAGTTCTAATAAGATTGATAGTCAGAACGTTTAAGACCTGGAGGAACCACTGATAATCTAGCCTGATTTTCTGTATAACACAGGACATAGAATTTTCACCCAGGAATTTCTACATCAAGACCATAACTTTTGTTTGAGCTAGAGCACATTTTTTACAAAGACATCCAGTCTTGATTTAAAAACGCCAAGTGATGAAGAATCCATCACTTCCCTTGGTAAGTTGTTCCAATGTTAACTCATTGTTAAAAAAATTGTACCTTATGTCTAATCTGAATTTGTCTAGCTTCAACTTCCAGTCATTGGATCTTGTATTTCTCTTGTCTGTTTGGTTAAAAAGCCTTCTGCTGTGGGAAATCTTCTGTACATGGGTAGGTACTTACAGACTGTGATCAAGTCACCTTCTAATCTTCTCTTCCATAAATCAAATAGACTGAACTTCTTATGTCTCTCATTTTACAGTAATATGTAATACACATAGTTATTATTGCAATGCTGATGCCCTTGGTGCAGCATTAGGGGTTGACGCTGGGACCTCTGGATCTTAATATGTGAGCCTTAATTGCCTGAGCTAAAAGACCCACTTCTCTTAGCCGTGGCTGTAGTGGGTTCATCAATCTCTTGTTGGCCTAACCCTATTAGAGTGGGACAGTGTGCCACACCAAGTGGGCATGGCTTACACACTCCCTTGTAGGTAGGGAAGCATGCCCCAAGTTTTAGAGGCTTCCCCATTCAATTCCCTTTATAAGCCACCTCTTGAAGCATTAACAGCCTGGGTGGATCAGCAGCAGCAGGGATCAAACCTGGACTTCTCTTTCCTGGTAATGGTGAATAGGCCAACTAGAGACTTATGAGCCTCTTACAGCCTTGGCTAACAGCAGTAAAAGGTCATGTGTTAGGATCTTGCATAAGCAGGATCTGCTGCTGCTGCTAATCCACCCAGCAGTGTCAGTTATCAACAGCAAATAAATGGTCATGTCATGTGCAAATAGAAAAAACATATATATGGACCTTCGTCTTCTGAAGAAGACGATGCCCTCCATACATATGTTTATGCATGTTGGCTTCCATTTCACTTTCTTACTGGTACAGTACTTGAGCAGTACTGTAGCCCAATTTATGAATCAGAAATAATGATGAACAAGTCACTAACTCTCTTTCAGGTACTTACATATGTGTAAAATAGGCTCTTTTATGTTATGTATTAAATCATTGGAGAATTGCAAAGATAACTAAAAAATAGAAGTGAGATTTCTACCTTTGCTGCACAACGTTGCAATCTTCAGCCTTATTATTGTCTTTAAATGTATAATAACTACCCCAGGGACAATCTTCCTTCCAAGTAATGATGTGTAGTTGCTGAATCTGTATTTTTTTTAAGTAATCTTCCTTTTCCTGACAACCGACTTCAGACATTGAAAAGACAAAAAGAAGGTTTTTTTCAGATATTGGCTCTGCTACAAGGGTAGGAATGGTTTGGCCACAGTATTTATGTATCTTTTAAAAAAGCATGCAACTCTTTAGTCAGACAGGAGAGGATAATAGTGAGAGATGAAAAGGGAGATGACAATAAAAGGGAATAGAATAGAGGAGGTGGGAGATGTGAAAAGGCAGAAAATGCATGGAGAAGAGTCAGACAATAAAGAGAGAGACTGTAGAGAAATAGAAGGTCTGAGGGAGGGCTTTTCCTGCACCAGCATGGACCTATATAGTGCCCCTTTCTTCTGGTCACCTGGGGGGGATGGATGGGTCAGTCTCTCCATGCTGCCCTGGTCTGCAGCTGTATCAGAGACTCAATCCCTTGCTCTCCAGCCATGAAAGGGACATACAAGCCAGACAACACCCCCACCCACGCTTCATCTGTGGTGAAGTAAATCTGTAGATTGTTTGCAACTTTCCTACAGTACTTGAGATAATACCTATAAGAAAGGCAGAGAAGTATACTAGTCTGTGGAAGAAAATGGATACAGCACTGCAGTGGGAAATGCTGATTCCACACAGTGCTGGATGTGGAGAGGATTACAGCAAGAGAGATCTAGCAGGTCATCACAACCATCAGCCAAAACTAATATCATGTTGTGGTGAATATGGGAACTATAGGAAAGGAGTGCTTAGGAAAGTCAAGTGTTTGCTTATATTATATTAAACAAGCACTGTGGCTAAACTTCCCCTGAGATGAATAGAAAGAGGGAGGAGTTGTACTAAATCTTTGGATCGGCCTTTGTTCCATGAATGTTGTATTTGTAGTCTTACTGCCCAAAGGGACATTACTTTCATTTGCTTGAGGTTTGTTTTATATGACTACTGGGTCTTGTGGTCTGGGTGTGAAAAGATCCAGAAAAGGCATTTAAACCACAGGCATTATTTGTGTGGAGCTTGCAAATGCTGCGACCCTTAGACCTTTCTTCATGTGATGTATTTATCTAATGTAAACTAGATGGTAGCCCTTAGAAATGTCTTTTAGTTTTTTCACCTGCAAGGGGCAGAATAACATTTCTACCAGGCTTTTGATGACTTTGATGACTTTCTTCATGAATAAGACCAAAGCTTAAACCTTCAACTTTAAAATTCAGTTCTGTACAGTATAAATGAATCAACGGTGCAGCAGAAACATCTGTCAAGTTATAGAATGAAGGCTTTATTAGCATATTTGTGTATTAGTTATAGAACGAAGGCTTTATCAGCATATTAGCATATATGCCATCTAAAATATTTGGGGGGAAATTGCACTTTCTAGGCTTGATTGAGCCTTTTTCAGGGCTAGCTCAGGTTGGGAGTGGTATAGAGCTACACTATACCAGTGAAAACTCTGCAGGGCACAAAGTAGTCACATGACCATCTTCAAAGTGCCTTACAAATATTAATTAATACACTAAGGCTGGTGGAGCACTGTAATGGTATCAGAAGTTTAAAGATAGGATTTTCTAAAGCGCCTAAAGTCCCTGCAAACAGAATTAGTGAGACCACTACTGGAATACCGTATGTCCAGTTCTAGCGTCATGCTGTAAAAAGGATGTGGACAAATTGGGAAGGAATAGGTAATAAGGATATTCAGTCTATTTAATTTATCAAAGAGAAGGTTAAGAGGTGACTTGATCACAATTTATAAGTATCTACCTAGGCAGGAGATTTCTGATACATAGACAGCTATTTAATTTACCAGATAAAGGAATAACAAGGGCTAATGGCAGGAAGCAGAATCTAGATAAATTCAGACTAGAAATATAGTGCAAATTTTTAACTCTGAGAGTAATTTATCACTGGAACAACTTATCCATGGGGGATTACCAATTGCCTGATGTTTTAAAATCAAGTTTGGATGTGTTTCGAAAATGCCTTCCAGTTCAACCAGAAATTAGGGGCTTGATACAGGAGTCGCTGGATGAAATTCATTGGCCTGCATTATGCAGGAAATCAGACTAGTTGATCAGAATGGTCCCTTCTAGCCTTAAAATCTATGAATATGAAAAACAGTGGGGAGAGTAAGCTGCTGCTAAATCACTTAGGTACTTTTGAAATCCCACCATGCATCTATGGAGAACAAGGGGGAGATGACAGCATATTTTGTTCTTTGGTCTTGATTGCATTTTGGTAAGAATGAACAATTCGAACAAATAGAAATAACTGGCAATATATTAACCATTAGGAATTGTAAGTCTCAATTGGATTTTTTCCCTTTGTAATTTACATAGCTGCACATTTTAATTGACTCAGTTATGACTATGGTGAGATGAGATAATACAATTCATATGTTTTGTATATATTTTTTAAATTCTGAAACTCTGGCGTGCAGTGCAGGTGTAGACAAATTTATATGAAGGAGTCAGTAAATTGAATAGTAGAATAATATGAAAGCAGTGACTGAGAAACCTATACACTAAATTAATGTGTGTCCTTCCTTCATTGATTTATTATAATATAATGGATAAATCAATAAGGGCTGTAACAGCAACACCAGATAAAATGTGTTCTTTTTGATCAGTTTCCTTCCTCCTTTATACTTTTATTCTAATTCCATACATTGGAATGCATAAGCCAAGTTCTGCTCTTTGTTGCACTGAGTTGACATTATGAACTGAGTCATTCTGGATTTATACTTGTGTAAATGAGTGCAGAATCTGGCCCATAGCTTTCAGTTACCGGTTTGGGGAGAGACATTGTGCAAAACTGTCTGTAGTTTGATAATTCTAGACTTGCTCTCAGTGAAACCCTGGACCCAAGCTCCTCTGTATCAACTGTTGCATGCATAATGCATAAGCTATCAAGCATTATGAAGAGTGCTCTGCTTGTTCTGTAACTGCAGAATAACATGGCTAACAGATGTTGTGCTTCTAAGGCAGTTGAACTCCTGAGTGTTCTTTTATCTTCTGATCTGCAATGTACTAGTTCCCTTGCCAGTGCATGCACAGGGCAAACAGATTAGTGTTAATTAGAGAGGCTTTGCTCATTTTCCATTGCCAGTTTTAGTTTTGAGACAGAGTAAACGTTTATCTCCTATAAATTTAAAATGAGTGTTTTAAAACCCATTAGTTCCTGATACTTAGGCCTCAAATCTGTTCTATCTAATGCAGGGATGGGAAGTAGAAATGCAATGCTCAGGGTATTCTCTGCTAAAGGACCCTTGCTGGGAAAAGCAGGATTCCAGGAGAGGTGGGGTTGGAAGACAGTGTGGTGCAGACTTTGCTGCTCAAAGTGTAGAGTGGACTGCTAGCTAGTTCGTGTTGCTGCTGTAGTATAAGACTACTAAGTGGTGAGGCAGGAAGAAGGAATTAGCACTAGGGAGCCATGCTGTTTTGGGATATGATGCCTGGGGAGAGGCATTAGCACACCAATCTTCTTAGAACATTTATTGAGCTTTATGAAGGGATCCAACCCCGCCGCTTGTAATGAGGTGGGAAAAGGGAGCTCCCTATACCTTGTAACCCACTTCTTGAACATCAAGGCAAGTCACCAGGCAGGATTTATTGCTTAATTACCAGCTTGATCAAGTTTTAGAATGTGCATTAAAAATATGGGCTATGCTGGTTTATTTATGGGACTAACCCTCCCTCTCGCTTCATTTTATATACCTTTACCATTTGCCACCAGTCACAAAGTATCATTGTTTCCCTTTCTGTAGTGATAGGACACTGACAGCAGAAGAAATATATTTAGGTTGCCAGTTAGTTACAAAATCGTAATGTGGACAGAGTAAGTTGAAATCAAAGCAAAACCAAATACCCCTCATTGTTCAGTTTCTCTGGTAGACCTAGATATCTTTCATAATTCATTGGTCCTTCAGTATGGGCTTAAAAATCATTTCTGGCCAACAGGAACAAAACAACAGATGGCGAGGACTGGACTTTGTATTTTTGTTTTGCTTTTTAGTCTGCTGCTGTGTTTCCTGTTGTCTGAATACAGCCAGGCATCTACAAGGGTTGTCAGCATTCTAGTTTTGTCTAAACCCATTTTAATTAGCCCCATGCTGTAGCGTTCTTTAAAAATGGAGCTACATGTATATTTATTGTAGGTTCCACCCAACTAGCTGTGTCAACTCGTACAAAAGAACATTTACCTTTGCAAAACAATAATACTAGTCCTTTAACTGTGTTCTGCTTCACTTGTTTATTTCTGCTATGTTCTACTGTCTTATTTTTAAGGGCACTACACTGGCATTTTGTATTGCCACAGCAGCTGCCCAGGGGTGGAGGATTCATAGGCCACTCTGTCTTGGCACTCAAAGTGTGGTCATGATCAGAACAGTGTCATCTTAGTCAGTGCATCTGCCCCCTGGGTGCCTTTGAGTCATATTTGCTTACTTTACTGACACAGACAAGTTTTTATTACTGCTGGCGTCACAGAGACAAAACACCTCTGCGCTGCAGGGCAAGCTGTAATCTATTCTGTCTCATGTAGCATCAACAAAATTGTCAGCTGTGCTCTAATTGTAGACATTTCTTTCTGGCCCTGATGTTTGAAAGGGCCTCAACCCAGCCTTTAGCCACAAAATTTGTGATGCTGTATTTTTTCCTTAATGCTAGGAGCACATCTCTGCTTGGTGCTTGCTGGTTTCCTTGCCAGTCAGCATCATTTGACATTATCTAAGTGGAACAGTCAAAGCAGCCAGGGTTCAAGGAATGTACTTTTTCTGAGACTAAGACATGCCCTCCTGATAGGTATATTCACTCTCTGAAATGCCTTGGAGAGGAAAATTCCCCCAGGGCTTGTGCCTATTGAATGGCTTCACTTGTGTCTGTGCCATACCCAATCACCCACTTAGCTTTTTCCCAGTCTCATGAGCTCTTCAGACTGCACAGCAGCCAAATGATGCCACTTGCTTGGGCTCCACAGTAATGAACAGAGTTATTTTTAGTATTGCTGAGTTACTGTGATAGTGCTATTGCAGGTTAACAAATGAACATATCTCTTTATCATAGGTACCATTTCTGCAATCTGTTAGGGCATCTCATGCCAGGTTTCATCATGTCCACTCAGGAAGGCTATGGAAATAATCAGCACTTCCTTGTGATGTTCACACACTTATTTTTGAGTGAGACACGCAAGTGGGAACATCTTTCTTTCACCGCTGATAACATTATGTAACCTTTAATATTTCAGCATCACAGATATGAAGAATTTGGAAACAACCAGCAGTATACCCTTATGTGAGTCATAACTCTTCTACTCAGATCTGAACCTTAGAGTTCAGAACATGAGAAGCTAGCATGAAACCTCCAAACTTAATTACCAGCTTAGATCTGATATCACTGCCATCAGCCAGAATTCCAGTGTTTGGCTCACTCTGGTCTCCCCAAAACCTTCCCTGGGGAACCCCAAGACTCAGATGCTCTGAGTCTCACCACAAAGGGAAATAACCCACTTCCCTTCCCCCTCTTTACCTCCTCCCAGATTTCCCCGCCCTGGGTACTCTAGGAGATTCCCTGCTTCAAGTCTTTGAGACACCACACCGAGAAATCAAATATTTCTCTCCCCTCACCCAGAGGTTATGCAAATTCAGGCTTAGTAAATCTAACACAAAGAGATTCTCTCTTCCCCCCTGTCTTCTTCCTCCCACCAATTCCCTGGTGAGCTGCAGACTCAATCCCCTTGAGCACCCACTAAAAAAAAAAATCCAACAGGTCTTAAAAAGAAAGCTTTATATAAAAAGAAAGAAAAAGACATAAAATTGGTCTGTGTATCAAGGTGACAATATACAGGGTCAATTGCTTAAAAGAAAAAATGAATAAACAGCCTTATCCAAACAGAATACAATTTAACACATTCCAGCAACTACACACATGTAAATACAAAAAACAATACAAACCTATTGCCTTACTATCCTTGTACTTACAACTTGGAAACAGAAGATTAGAAAGCCTGGAGATAGAGAGATCGCTCTCAGAGCCGAGAAAGAGAACAGACCAAGAACAAAGGACTCACACCCAAAACTTCCCTCCCCCCAGATTTGAAAAAGTCTTGTTTCCTGATTGGTCCTCTGGTCAGGTGTTTCAGGTCACTGTTTGTTAACCCTTTTATAGGTGAAAGAGACATTAACCCTTAGCTATCTGTTTATGACAATGTGTATTCTAAGAGTTGTCTACAAAGAGAGTTGCACAAGTTTAACGAAAGGTGTGACATTATCCTGATTTAGTTAAACCAGAACAACTCTTTGCAGACCAGGCCTTAAATTATAAATTTTATAGAATGTGAGGAATACAGTCCTCCTTTCTTATTGGTTATTGCACCCATCTTTAATTGATGAGAAAAGACCAAGGCCCAAATCACTTAAATATAGGGGTGAAGCCCCTTTAACTTCAGTGGGGTTTCACCCACTCATGCAAATGATGAATTTGGTACCAGTACTATATACAGAACACCAGATCTTATACTATTAGACAGATAATTTGGGCCATTTATCACATTTCATTCACTTAACAAATGATACATTTCAACACAGCAGATTCTTCTCAATGTATGTTCAGTACAATGGATGAAAAGGTCATTGCTTGGGATGGATGGACCCAAGAAAGTTCTGGCCTAAATTTTCAAAAGTTACTAGTGATTTGCGGGGGCTCATTCAACACTGACATACTAAGGAGTGTTTTGAATGCAGATATGGCAGCTATGGGTGATTATTGTTGTCGGTGGCACCTGATACCAAGTGGAAGTAAGATTGTGTCAAGTGGCTTCCACTTACATCATGCACAAGCAGGCAAAGAGTTAAATATAGTTCCCAATCGTCAGTGAATAAAGCATGATTCACACCCGGTCTATCTAGACATCATGTTGGATAGAACTCTCACATATTGTGAATATCATATAAAGACAGTGAGTAATGTCAAAATGCACAACAACCTGCTCAGAAAACGGGTCGGAACTACATAGGGCACCAATGCCTAAATGTTACACACTTCAGTCTTTGCACTCTGTTACTCAGAATATGGGCTCAGTTGTCTCAAACAAGGATGATTGATGTACAGCTTAATTCCCCCATGTGTATTATTTCAGGCACACTTAAATCTACTCCCTATCATGGTTCCTGGTTTTCTGCAATATTGTTCCACCCAGTGTTGGCAGAGAGGAAAGCGTTGCAAAGCCACATCTACCGTTAACTAAAGACTTGTTTAATCTACCACATGATCGTTTGCCCTCAAGGCACCTGCTGTGGATAAGTTTACTGCGTGAGAGATTTACAGTAGGGGATGCATGGGAAGTTTCACGGTCCACAGAGAAAGTGAAAAATATCTTGTCTCCGACTCCACTCAACATCAACCCAGGGTTTGATGTACCATGAAGGCAATGGATCCTTCTCAGCTGGTTTCATACCAGACATGGAATTTGTCCTGCAGCAGAATTTTGGTGGCATTTTAGAGACAGTCCACTGTGTCAGTGTGGGCAGCCACAAACAATGACGTGCACAGTTGAGGGCTGCAAAATGACTCAACTTCCTGGAGATCATTGTGCTTTAAACATTGTTCATAAGAACACGAGGCTTAGCTTGACCAGACTGCATACGCCAAGTAAATTTTTTGAATTACGTCCTTGAAACACTTTAAAGGGGCCTGAACTTTAGAGGGTGTGTGCTCAACACTTTATGAAATTGAAGCCCCTTTAATGTGTCAGCAGCTGGTAAGCCAAACCTTGAGACCCCTAAGGTTACTAGTCACTCTTGAAAATGTAGATCTCACACCTTAGGCTTGTTTTATGAGAACACATTTTCTCACAAGCCCACATAAATCTGCTGCACCCCAGAGTATCAGTGCTAGCAAAATGGTTCTAGGGTCCATTAGGGGGAAGCAGGCAGGTTGCTACCTATCCAGAAGAGAGCTTCAGTTGGAATTTTGAAAGGTGGTGATCCCATTAAACATTCACCCAAATAAACTCAAAATACACATAGGCTATTGGAAAAATAATCTTTACAATCAGGGAGGCTGGGGAGAAGATGAGCCAGTTACCACAGAAAATGCCAGGCAGGTGAACAAGCTTCCTAGTCATCACTAAAGAAGAAATCCATCAGAGTGTGTCACTTGCCACACAAGACTTAAGTCCATGCAAGAAGATGGGGGAGAACAGTGGGAGGGGAGGGGAGTCCTACCAATGCAGTGGTAAAAGTCAGAGATTAACCAGGTGAGAGGAAGTATTGTCACATGACAGGCCACTGGATTGGAAGACTGGAGATATGGATTCTGTTCCTGGTCCTGCTGTATGCCTTTGGCCAAGACACTTTGTCTCTCCATGTCTGCTTCTCCTTCTCTCCCCTCCCTCACCTTTGGCTTGTCTCTTTAGAATGTAAGCTCTTGGGGCAGGACCTGTGTCTTACTATCAGTTTCTATAGCACCTATCACAGCGGGGCCCCAATCTCATCTGGGGGTCTCTGTGCACTACCATAATATAAATAACAAAACCAAAAATGTCTTTGCCACAATAAAGTTTCGGTTCAGTCTGAGGTTTAGGGAAGAGGGTTGTACAGATCCGTTGCTGTTGTTCCTGTGAAATCGTGGTCCTAATAAATACAGTTTTTCTTTAAATGTTTATATTTTTATATTTTTATAGCAGTATGATCTCCATGCTGCACAGCTCCTGGCAAATAATGACCAGCTGGGGTAAGGGCCATTGGCTTTGTCTTGGGCCCTAAACACCATCTGATCATTAACAGACTGGAAAAGCTCACCCGTCAATCATAGCAACTTGATTTTGGCTCAAAGAAAACTTCTGTGCCATTAAAAAATGGACATTTACCATATTGCATCATTTACCTTTAGATCTTTAGTCTATGTATGAGAAATATCTTAGTAAGGTTAACTACTGGAGATGATAAATGTCCTGTTGTTAATGATAATGGTTGACATAACTACTAATAATCAAAGTGTTTTCAGTAATCAGTGTTTACATTAAGACATTTGCTTGATTAGACCTCAGAATGTACTTAACTTAAGAGGATGTTGTCGGGGTTTGGCAAACTTTAAAGCAACTACCCAATGTGGAAATTGCTGAAAACAAATCATTATCAACACACTCTTGATCATGGCATTTATTTATTTTATTTTTTATTGATTTATTTTATCTAACAGTAACTCATGGATCTGCAATTCACTTACACTTTTCTCATCATAAGAATGATTAGTTAGGAATAAGGCGTTAATTGTGAAACAACTCTTGAGGGTCATCAGTTTTGAGGTCTACTGATCTTGGTGTATTTGCATTTAGTTTCTTCTATCCTAGTCATCTTAAATTCTCTCTCTACAAAATTACAAAATTAAAAGTCAGTTAAAATGTACAGTGAAAAACAATTATTTAAAGCAGTCTGATCATGTTCAAGGGCTCCTTTAAAATACACTGCTTGTTTTGTCAAGCTGTAAGTTAAGTACCTTAGAGAAGATTGGAAAAACCAACACGTTTGTAACATTCTAACACATTTCTTGAGATTTTAAGTCTGAAATCTTCTTTTGCCTCTGGCAAGATATGGATTTGCATATCACGGTTTATTTTGATTTGGTATACATAAGTTTTTCTGTGGTGCACAGCCATCACTCTGATATCTGTGATCACCTCATATTTTTTATGCTGGACATGTAAGATTCTTTATTTGTTAGGGCATGGCATGACACTTGAAGTGTATTGTGCTGATTTGGGTCTGTGAAGTTCCATGTTGTGCAGATCGTGAAGGCATACTTCCCTCTTTGTTTATGTGCTTGTAAGGTGATTCACAACAATTCTCTCTGCTGTTACTCAGAAACAAAAAATTCACTCCCCCATTTTGATGCATCAGGTAAGGCCCTTTCATTCGTGATGTCATTCAGCCAACATCCTTGATGTCACATATACCAGGGATCAGGGAGGGGAAGAGGGGATTAGAGGGAGATTGTTGTGGACCACACCTCTGAGAAGGAGGCTCATTGGACAAAATGGCAGCTCTGCCACTACTAGAGTTGTGGTGTCATAGAGTTTAAGGCCAGAAGGGATCACCAGATCATCTAGTCTGACCTCCTGTGTATCACAGGCCACCAACATCACCCAGCACCCGCACACTAAACCCAACAATCAAAATTAGACCAAAGCAAATGAGACCCAAAGGAGACTAGACAATTATGTGCTACAGAATAGGAGCGAACAAGATGCATTAGTGCTCGAGGTTCAAGCAATGGCAGGGAAATTATTAAATGAGAGAGACTCACGTACTCCTGGCAAGTGACTCACACCCACATCCTACAGAGGAAGCTGAAAAAACCCTAAACTCACTGCCAATCTGAATGGGGGGCAAATTCCTTCCCAACTCCATGTATAGTGATTAATTAGACACTGAGCGTGTGAGCAAAGACCAGGCAGCCAGGCCCCTGAGAGAGAGAGAGAGAATTCTCAGAGCCACTTTAGAGCCCTTGTCCACCCCATGCTGTGTCCCTTCTCCAGCTGTGACCATCTCTGATGCTCAGAGGAAGGAGATAAAAAATCTGCATGGACTACATTAGGGGGAAGTGGGTTGTCTATACCAGCCGAGGATTTCACTTCACCTCCATAAGTATGAAGCTGATCCAGACTACCAGGCTTCTTAGCACTCCACAGGAAAAACAGGTTAGGATTTGACCATAAAGCATTATTAAGTCCTATGTTAATATAGATCTCTTGTAACAATGGCAGGCTATGCTTCACTTCCCAGATAGCAAGCTGAGAATAATGTATCACCAAATCTCTGTCTCTGTTCACCTCTCCCACAGCACAGAAAATAAGCAACTTGCATCCTCCTCATCAAAAGGCTCCCAGTCTGGCCAAACTGTAAACCAATAATTGAGCTGTGTCGGTAGTACAGATCCATATTTTTGCAGCACAAAGGACACAGATTATTTTAGGTGAAACAGTCCATAGTAGTCAGCTGGTTCTTGTAATTTTTGTGCCCTTTCCTGAGCTATTCCCTGATTACCACTATGTAATTTCATTTGCTTTTATTAATTACTACATTTTGCTTGTACTGTCAGCTTAATTCTGAAATACTTCTGTTGTGTGAGCTATATAACATCCTTCCTTCAGATCCTTACCAGATAGTCATGGCAATTTGATTAAAATAGGAGATTGACTTTTGATTTATGCTTTTTTCCCCCCAAAGACACTAGAGCAGGGAGGAGAGTTCAGTCCAGCTCCAAAACATGTAAAAGGCTAGTTATACAACAGTACAGTAATTCTGATGTAACTCTATTGACTTCAGGGGAATTGTATCAGGTATGAACCAGATACTATATATTTATCTGTGATTGCAATTCAAAATTATGGTTTAAAACACTCAGTGAATATAGTCTTTTAAAAATTGCATTGTGTTTGATTCCCTGCTTCATAAAATCTAATCTGATAATGTGGAGGAACATACAGCAGAATCTGTATAGACATAAATCTCATGTCATAAGAGTATAAACAGATTTTCTTAATGGGTTGCACTACTGACTTCCTCGTGAGGAAAAGGATACTGTGTGCTCAGTGGTGAGAGAGATCAAAGAGGCAGCTAATTTTTTTTTTAAGTAATAATGGGAAGCTTCAAATATCCTTATAGAAACTAGTCAAGTGTCACAATAGGACAAAATTTAGAGAAGCAATGTTTCAAACCTTAAACAACTCCAAACTGCCTGGAAAATCTTGTCCTAGATCACACAAACTAATATTCAGGAGCTGGTTCAAGAAGTATCAATAGTTGAACTACAAAGTGACAGTGACCACAATATAATTACATTCAATATCTTTGGGGGGAATTGTACCTGAAACTAGCACTTTGACATTAAAATTAGAAATGGAGATTAAAAGAGAGGGAGCTAACAAAAAGACTAACTTCACAAGTTGCGGATCTTAGACCCATCATGGAATCTACTTGTATAATTCTATAATAGACTCTAAAAATACGCATGCAAACAGAAAAACAGGAAGGCAAAAACAAAGTTTAAATTGCAAGGTTCATGAGGTTACAATAAAGATTAACTAGTATGGCTTATGGAAAGGAAAATTGTGGCTCTCTAATCTATTAGAATTCTTTGAATGTGTCAGCAAAATAGTAGATAAAGGATAACAATCTGGACTTTCAAATCCTTTGAGAAAGTCCTCCAAAAGAGGAAACTATGCATTCACAGATTATAAGTGAATTAGAAATTAATGGTCAACTTTCAACAGGGCAGGTGAACAGTGGTTCTGTAATATTGACCTGAACAGTCCAGGGGCGAAATTTGAAAATGACACAAAATTATTTAGATTAGACGAAACTATGAAGAACTTCAGAAGGGACCTAAGGGTATGTCTACACTACCCACCAGATTGGCAGGTAGTGATCGATCTATTGGGGATTGATGTATTATGTCTCATCTAGATGCGATAAATCGATCCCTGAACTTGCTCCCCGTCGACTCTGGAGCTCCGCCAGGGCAAGAGGCGGAAGCGGAGTCGATGAGGGAGCAGCGGCTGTCAATCCTGCACCACAAGGGTGCGAAGTAAGTCAATCTAAGTCGATCTAAGATGCGTCGAGTTCAGCTACGCCATTCTCATAGCTGAAGTTGTGTATCTTAGATTGATCTCACCCCTCTCCCCAACGTAGACCAGGCCTAACGTGGCTAGATGAATGAACAGCATAATGGCAGTTGAAATTCAGTGTTGACAAATGCCAAGTAATGGACAGTGGAAGTAATCATTTGGACTGCTAGCATATGGCTGGGTCCTGCATTAACTGTAACCACCTAGGAAATAGATCTGGACATCATTGTGGACAGCTCAATGTGAAGCAATGGTCAAAAAGGAAAACAAATGCCTGGGGAGCTTAATTCACTAACTACCTACTCCTGTGATCTGGGGAGTATTCAGAGTCTATATCAGACATTCAAATTTTACACTGTCACCAGAATGAAGTGACTACTTTGCAGAGAAATTGATGATATTCTGAAAAGGTGACTGGTTTTTGTATCACAATATTTGTGTGTGAGAGAGACAAATGTAGTTAATGATTTTTTTAAAATTTGTATACATCCATGTCATCAAAATAAGTAATATTAGTAAATTAATACCTAACTCTAAAGAATGATGAAATCTATATCAATTTTAATTATTTTATAGTTCAGAAAATTACTACTTTGATAGGTATGAGTAGTTAATATTAGCAAAATGCGTATTACATTCAGATAGGCTAATATGATAGTGCTATTACTACACTTGTGGCATCTACATTACATTAGAAATATGTGTTAATGTTATATTTCAGACTAACCTTACTGCTTCACTGTCACAGCATTTACCACCATGGGCAGGTGAGCCCCTTTAATATCTGTCTTGGCTGGCTAAGGCCAAGGGTGGTTATGGTAGGTGTCAAATATTCTTAAGGAGTTTTGGGTGAGATTTTTCCTCAAGAAGCCATCTCTTGACACTGGGCTTAGCAGCCTCTGCTGAATCTTCCATTTTGGGGACTGCTGGGAAGATTATGGTGTCTGAGTTGTCAGTGATGACAGTTTAGCAACGCAGTTATGCACATAGTTAAATCCATCCCTATTCAATACAGCAATTAAACACATGATTAACTTTAAGCATGAGTCCAAGTTAATCATGTGCTTAAGTCATTTGCCTAAAAGGTATGGATTTCTGAATCAGGGCCTGTCAGCCTAATTTACTAATTTCTGGTCAGTTTGAAAAGCCCAGCTGTTTCCTCCTTGGATATTTGGGGAGGGGTGGGCAAAGATTAGAAGGTGGTAAAATATGGAGTTATTGTGAACAATGTTTTGGTTGGTAGATACTATTGGTTGGTTTCTACAGGCAGTTTAATCTAATGTATAAAACACATAGATAATACATGAAGGTATGGTATAATCAGGATGTATTTGTAATACTTACACTACTCCCATGTGCAAGGGTGCATGTGCAGTGTTTTTGTATGCATATTTGGTGATCTTTATCTTTTCTGTACCTTTAGCTGATATATACATGACTAGAGCCATTGACAGGCAACTATTTCAATTTATGGGAGGTAAATAAACAAATCCCAGGTGCAGATGAAGTTTAAATTACAATTCTTATTTTGAAAGCTCAGAACTTTGTTTAGCAATAATGCGACACATCAGTTTATGCTGCAAGAGAGGAAAATTAAAATTAGAATAAGGCATCATTTCTAAATGGAGATTGTCCACTGGAGCTGTAATAGCTTGAAAAAGTGAACTGATGAGAAGAAAATTCCCAAGATTGCCTCTCTGAGTAAAGATTAATTAAATTCTCTTCAATTCAAGGTGAACTGAAAAGTTAAAATAAAAATTCAGCTAATCAGATAAATGTATCCTCAATGTCTCCACTAGCTAGGCTGTGGCTGGCATTCAATGAGCAAAACAAAAATCCGTTCTCACTAACCTTTAAAAAATATTCTGTTCCTTGTGTGAAATCCTCTGGCACTTCTAGTGTTCTGAAGTCATCACAGAATACATAATTCAGTGGCATTTCAGATACAATTAGTCCCATGCACTGAATGGTAACAGGCTTGTCAAAGAATAATACCTTTTGGGGTATGTTTATGAAGACCTTGATTCAGCATATACATCGTTGTCAATTGGGACAACTCATACACTTAAAGTATGAATTTAAGAGTATGGCTGTTTAGGATGAGATTGCTCGTGTTTAAGTGTTTCGCTGAATTGTGGCCTAAATCAGGAGGAGCCAGATGATTTAGACTATAAATATTTTAAAAGGATAATTTAAAACTTATTTCTTTGCTAAAAGCCTCTGGTGCTTAGTTAACAAGGACTTCAAGCACATATATATCTGGGTTTTAACTCCATTTTTTATTTTAGCTTGGCTGTTCATTTTTCAAGTGTATCTTCTCTTGCTTCAAAGCTACTTTGAATGACTCCTACCCCAGCGCCACTGAAGGAGAAGGAGTTAGTTTTAAATGGCAGGTCTAGAAACAGAGCTTTCCCCTGTCCTTTCCAGCTGTGGATTCCCACCCCTCTCTTTTGTACCAGTTGAGAGGAATAAAAAAATCCAACATCTCCAGGAGCTGACTGTAGCTTCATTGTATGAGTTTTAACTGACTGCTTCAGAGCTCTGCCAGACTCCTGCTTTCAGTGGTGATGTCAGTAGTCTCTCCATAGTACCTGGCTCAAGCAATCAGATAAATGCGAAGCAGAGAAGCAAAATACGCCAGACAGAAGCATGAGAAGTAAGTGAAAACCTTCATTTTCCATTTGAGACAGCTGGGTGGGGTTGTGGAGCAATAGTCTGCATGCCAGAATTCAGGTCTCTAGCGATTGGCTTCTTACACCTTAACTCTCCACCTATATTTTATTGATTTTCAAATTGAGAAGCTGCACCATTTGGATCTGGATCCAGATTTCAAGGAACATTAGAAAATCAGGATTCAAATCTGAAATTCAAATGCCCCCCCAAATATCGGTATTTTTCAGAACTGAGCCCAGCTCTGCATACAAAGACAGCCTGCAAATCTAGATGTAAAATAAGAACTTCTAGGTTTGTGCAGAATTATTTATTCGAACCTTCCCCTTAATTTTTTCTGTAGTATTATGTACCAGTCATAAGGGTATGTGCAATGATTGTTTAATAACCATAAAATTTCTGATGCAGTGAAGTGTGTATGAGAAAATTCTGGAAATCCAACTGGAAGCTGGACTGATGTGAACATTCAAACTGACCATTACCAAAGTATAGACTGTTCTCTCATACATTCTTCTGATTCAGGATGAGATACGGATGCGTAGGCTCTGTGGAATATGAATTGGGTTTGGTGCAGAGTAGGGAAATTAATGTTATGTTCTATATGCCTAGTAGATAATGAGATATTAAATTATAATGTGTTCTGGGATTTTTCAACTGTATTTGTTTAATTATTTCTTGTTTGGAATCCTTTGTTTCTGACTTCTGTCGCTAATTAGAATTTTAGGGCCAGAGTATTCCCCGAGAGGGAAAGAAATGCGCTGTGAGATTTTCCCAGGGCATTTCCACAGGATTTGTTCCCTCGATGGGGTGTGATTTGCCCTGTTTGACTCCCAAGACCTGCAGATATCCACCTGCTAGTGAAGCTCCCCTGACCCCATCCCACTCCCATGGCAATGTAGCTCCTTGCATGCTTATCTTGAATGAACAGGTCTGATCTATTGTAAAAATGTGGCGCTATCACAGAGGCGGAACTTACTAATGAGAAAATGGCTGTCGTATTCAAGCTGCATATATCTGCATGAATGTTCACTTCACTTGGCACCACTCTGTGAGCACCAAACCTTCCAGCAGGCATGTATTTTTAAACAGATGGGATGAGTGTAGCCTGAGCCAAGAGAAACTTACATGTGAATTGGTTGTAAGTGTTAAGGGCAGGATTCGCACTTTGTGTTCTCAGCATCCCGGCAGGTACAAGGGGCCAAATATTTAAAAGGTATAGACCGCACTTGAGCCTTTTATGCCCGTATGACAGGGATATCACACCCACTCAGTCAAATGTGTGGATGAGGAAAGGGGAAGATGCTTCTGAGAAACTGCCTGAATGGGGAAGGGAAGCTGGTGTTTGAGAGGTAGAGAGGGGAGAGGAGGAAGTGGTAGGCCAGCGTTTTTCCACTGGGAAATGAGAGAACCTCCTCTAACTGCACTTGGAGAAGATAAGGTATGTGAAGTCCAGGGCCAGAAAGAGAAATGTCTTGTTTTTATTTATGGACTTAGTCAAACTCAAGGATAAATTTTTAACTTATTTCCATCTGATTAGCAGGTGCTATATTCTTTACTGTAAAAAGACAAAGAAATGTTTTAATTCTATCCCCTGAAAAAAGAGGCTGATTTTGTTACTTGAAACTGAGGGAACTCTGTTAGAATTGGGTAACAAAGGAACTGGTCTCTGCTGTGATCTGGGGCTGAACACTGTTGTTTTGTTTGAACTGAGATCTTCGAAGGAACCTCAGGGTGCAATGCCCAATTCTCAGTGACTTTCCTTTATGCTACTTTGAAAATCTCAGCTTTAATGCAGATAATGATGTAAGCACTGCTGCTGTACCTTGGTATTTTTGAGTCATAGAGCTGAGTCAAAATATGGCACGTCTCTAGTACTCTTGCAGATTGTTCATGTAATTACCTGTTTATCTATACAAGTACTTGACTTGCATGCACAAATGTGGGTTTTGTGCACACAAATGAATGGAGTGGCATATGTATTTAGTTTTTACAGCCACTGTTGGAACTAAACTTTTCGAAAATTTGACCAACTGTGAACAAATCCTTGGAAAATCTTTGCCTTAGTGTACAATGCTGCAACTTCAATAAAAGTGTTATGAAAGTGACTTACGTCTTTCTGTCTCTCTCTATATATAGACAGTCACACATACACACATATATAAACACACCCATGCCCTAAGTTAAAAAACATTATTAAATTGCAAAGTCAAGCACTGAAAAGTTAGGAAATGCCAGAATGTGCAGCCTTTATTCAGTGTGCATTATGATAGTCCTTAATTATATGATCACATATTATTTTTGCCTGAGGCCCCCTGCTTCATTCAGTGCACAGGATGGATGGTGCTCTCATAATGAGCAGCTGTTCGGTATTTTGTTTTCTTCTCATTGTTAAATGTGATCATGTAATTAAAGACTGAATTGTATTGTGTACACACAGCCAGTTCCAGCCCCCTGCTCCAAGCCTCCCCTCTCACACACCAGCTCCCAATCCCAGTCTCCTTGCTACCTAGTCCTGGCCCCAGTTTCTTTCTCCGCCACCAGTCACAATCTCACCAGACTCCTCATCCCAATCTACTCCTTTCCTTTCCCCCAGTCTGGGCTTTGTCTCCTGTGTATTTGACTCAAACAGCTTCCTCCTCTACATGGTACCAACAGAGAAATTGTTAGGAGCACAGGCGGGACAGGCTCTGTGTTCTCAATTGCAGTGCTTGCCCCACCCTAGTCTAGAAGCAGCCTTTAAAGGGAAAATCCCATAGCCCTGGTCAGGATCATGCTCAGTAACGCCATGGGTCTGCATGGTCTGGTCAGCAGTAGGAGCGGTGAGTGCACCCAGCAAGGATGGAATTTTCAGAGATTTTTAGCAGCCCTACATTTTGTACTTTATATTTTAGCTTACTTCAGATTTCATTTTCAAGTGTCAAGACACATTTACAATCAGATCAGCATATTTTTGTAAGACCAAAGCCAGGTGATACTGACCTGCTAAAATATAAACATGTATTTACTCTGGAGTGCTCTGTGACACTGTAGCAGCCTCATTAAAACTTATTTAAATTTTTCTCTGCTATTTGTGTGTGTGCTAAACTATTCAATTCAGTTAAAAAATCATGAGCATCTTTTACATTACCTCACTTTTAGCTATGCCCTAAATAATAGTGCTGGGCTGCCTATTGACAGTGTTGTAACGCCAGGCAGAAGAGCCAGCTGTCAGGGGCATGACCAGACTCATAGATATTTCCTGATTTTGATTGACGCTCATCATAAACATTGTAGGTGTGCCCACTTGTAACAGCCTTTCAAGAACAAACTGTTAGCTGCCCTTTTTGTACTGTAAGCCATTTATTAAAGACTATAATACTGTAGAAACCTGATTATCTACAGTTATCTGTGAGCCATAGAAACATTCAGCTAGGCCTATGGTCTTCTCAGGTTGCCAGGATTCTTTGCAGCTTTGGTGCATTGGATTGTCCTATCTTATCCCAAGGCCAGGTTGTAGAACTGATAAATGAAATTGTTTTTAATTTATTAATGTAACTTCTGTTCACCATCCACACTACACTTGCCTACACTGTAACTTCTGTTCCATATTGTAATTCAAACCCCATTTTAAAACACTCACTCCATTTTGTAAAAGCTTCCGCCAACCTTCATTTTTGCAAACCCTGCTGTAATCTTATTAGTTTGGTTTAGATGTGTGAATGAGGTATGTATGAATGACAGAATCAACCTCCAGCCCCAGCCTGTCCTGATGAAATAAAGTTCAAATACCAATGGCTGAAGACCTAGACAACAGCCCTAAACAAAGTAAGATGCATCCACCCTAAAAAGAAAAGGACAACAGAACAACAGAAGGAAGATCAAAGCCAGGTTCAAGGCTGAAAGTCACGCCTGCAATTGATGGGTGATCAATCTAAACCCAGAGGCAGCGTGACACAGCAAGACCTATAGACTTTGAATCCAAACTAAAAGCCTATAAAAAAAGAAGGGTGAGATGAGAGACTCTGGGTAACATTCTGCTGCCAACATGGAAGGACATCAGTGCCTGCCCAACAGAGATCCAGTTTGTCCTTGTGCCTGGCTTTCCTGGCCAGTTAGCCGCCACAAGCTACGAACCCTAGCTACAAAATCAAGCCATGAACTTAAGCTATCTTCAGGACTGGTAACTATGCAGCAGCTGCAGAACATCTGATGGGTGTGTGTGTGTGTATAGGTATTAGGTATAATGTGTGTGTATAAGAATTAAGATATTAGTTATTAGTCATAAATCAAATTGTTATCATAATAAATGTGGCATCTTTGTCTTGTCCCCTTTAATAAGATCCTGCTGGTTTTTACTGGTCTAATATAATTGGTATAACAAGGTCATGGCAGGAATTAGCCACAGAATGTTGCATGTTACACATATGGATGGACGTCACTCTCATAAAGATTTATGGAACTCCTTATGTGAACCTTATCCTTCCATGGGGGTAGGATTGTGGAAGCAGAGGAGAAGAAGCTGATTGGGGGATTTCAGGTGGTTGGATAAATCCCTGTTAAACAGCTCTCACATTAATATTGCATCATTTTAGATCATGCTACTCTCTGTCATAGAATTGGAACTGTATTTGGGGGTATGTAAACGTCAAACAACAGGTGGATATTTTCAATTAATATTATGTTTAATAAAAGCAGCAGCCTATTGGGTATCCTGCTTATTTCATTATGTGGTGGCAGCTTCACAGTACACAATGAAGTTATGATTATTTATTAAATTTATTTTCTTTTATTTAATTTAAAATCTCTGTCTTTGGCTTTTGGCCATCAATTAAACAATGCAATAAATGAATAAATTAAATAAAGTGATGAGTCATTTTCCATTTTCAACTGCGTGTATTAAACATAATTCAAAGATGTCTTTCTGTGTCTTGAAATTTTTGTAGCCATATGTCACTTTGCTTCTCTCTTTCAGATTTTGTGTTATCTCACTTATTGCTCTTATTTAATTCTAAAAACTCACTGGGCGCTGTGAGTGCTCAGTACCTTTCAAAATCTGGCTACTTTAATTTAGGTGCCTAAGTATGGATTCCGGTGGCTAGCTTTAGGTACCCGGGTTTTAAAATGTTAGCCATAGTTTCTTATCAAAGTTATTAACATTTACAGTCCTCACTACTGGAGTTTCCTTCCCTGGCTGAGCCAAAGACACCAGAAAGGTCAAAGGGTAGGGACCAGGTAAAAAGTAGTCCACTGGTCCTCCAGGTTGGGATTTGAGCAATAGCCAATAACCTACCCTCATATAAAAAAGTCAAATAACAATAACATAAGGCAGGTCTGCTGGCAAATGGCATGCCACAGTAATGGACTTTATCTTGGAAGAAATTATGAGTCTTGAGGAAAGCCCTCATGAAGCCAAAACTTTGAGAAGCTTTTTGCTAAAATTAAAACAAACTATGAAAATAGGTTTCTGGAGTATGAGAACAATGGCTACAACAACAAAAACCACACAGGTGATGAAAGAAATAGACAAATATTATCTAGATATTGAGTTTGCTACTCTTGATGGCCAGGAGCTGAGAAAAAGCAATATAAAAAGGCAAAGAAAGCCATAAAATATTCCGAGAGGCAAGATGGTTACCACTCAGGGGAGTAGCATTAATTACAACTTCCAAAGCAGAAAAATCACTCATAGCCTAGGAGCCAATTAACAGCTGATTGCCCCAATCTAGATTTCAAACATGATGTGTGAAAATGACAGTTATATAGCCTTATGCACCAATAGACAACTAGGATGATGAGATCAGTTGTCTGCACACTCTGCTTGACAGTATTCCCATGCATGACCTCTGCTTAGTAATGGGGGATTTCAGTACCAAGGCTATGGATGACAACAGCAGAATGAAGAAAGCAATGGGTAAGCATGGCCTGGGTTTCCAAAATCAGAACCATGAAAGACTGGTAGAATTATACCTAGTATCAGGGCTCATAATTAGTGGACCACAATTCCCCCCAAAGATAGCCATAAAGTATCTTGAAATTCCCCAGATGAAGTCACAAGAAACAAGACAGGCCATCTATGTATTGGAATGAATTTAGATAATCCTTCCAGAACTTCGGAGGAACCAATATCAGAAGTAACCACAATTTATGTGTGGCAAGACTGAACATCAAATTTAAGAAAATCCCCCTAAAAGCATTAAGAAAATTGATAGTAAAAGGCTAATAGACAAGACATTACAGCTGCAATTTCAAATTGAATTGAAGAATAGATTTCAGGTGCTACAAAATGTATATCTGTTATAAAAATCAGCAGTGATTTGTCATGTTTTTTTCTGCTCGACAGTATCATAGATTCTGCAATAACTAGATGGTTTCCAGACATGCAAAGCTGAATTCTGGATAAGTGAAGACACTTGGAACTGTTGGAAAGAAAGGAAACAAGCCAAAGCAAGCATCAACACCTCAGAAGCACCTCTAGAAAAAGAAGCTGCCAAAAAAAAAATCTGTATAACATAAAAGACAAAGCAGTACAAAGCGACGGAAGAAGAGACAAGAGGAAATACATGGCTAACATTGCCAAAGAAATTGAAACAGCTGCTGAAAGAGATGAAAGTAAGAGATGAGTTATCAGCTCAATGAAGTCCTAGATGTCAGTTTACACCAGTGGGAGGGCCTGTCAAGGATGAACAAGGAAAGATCTTCACAACAGAAAGAACAAAGAGAGTGATGGGAGGAGCACATTGTACAGGTGTTAACAGACCAAACACCACAAGAAACTATTGATTTTGACAAAGAAATTATACTCCCAGAATTAAGCATTGTAACATCTTACATCACAAAAAAAGAAGTGAAAAAGTTTAAACTTGGGAAAGCTGCAAATGAAGACCTAGTCACTGAGGAAATGCTGAAAGCTTGTGATGATGAGACCACTGATAATAATCTCTGAACTCTTCTACAAAGTAAGGGAAAGAAAAGTCTCCAGAACAATAGAAAAATGGTTTTATTGTCAAAATACCAAAGAAAGGTGACTTAAGCGACTGCAATAACCAGCAGGGCATTACACTCCTTTTAGTGAGAGGCAAAGTCTTCCCACCTTAAGCAGAATAAAGGAAGTGGTTGAAACAAAGCTAAGGGGAAAGCAAGTTGGATTTTGACCCAGACGATCGCATGTCGACCAGATTTTTCACCTTAAAGAGCAAGGATTGAAGATAGCATTTAATGGCAAAAACCATTAATCAAATGTCTTAGATTTCAAGAAAGCATTTGACAGCCTTCACTGTGATTCACACTGGAACATCTTGAAGTGTTACAGTATGCTGACAAAAATAATCAACATCATCAAGGCTGTATATCAAAGTGCAGCACGGACATTTAAAGTAAACTCAGGCTTGAGTGAATGCTCCAACATAGACACTGATGTCAAACAACAATGCATGCTTTTACTTGTGCTGTTTGGCACTGCCATTGACTTCGTTATGAGCAGAGGTGCAGATGGTTACAACACAGGTATCACATATGTCAACAATAGTATACTAAAAGAGCTATATTTTGCTGACAGCATAGCTCTTCCAAGTTACAGTTCAACCAACATGCAAGCAAAGACCAAAAGACTGTCCAGCACTGCAAAAAAGTCAGGGTTAATAATCAGAATGAATAAATACATTTAAGGGGAACCCCAGCAACTCCCAACACAATCGTTACTTTAGAAGGCAAACAAATACAAGAGGTGAGTCCGTTCACATACCTTGGGTAACGTGTAAGTCAATAGGGATGCCCCAAAGGAAATAATATCACAAATTGGCAAAGTGGCAGCTGCGTTCGTCAGTTTAAGGTTTCATCATCGAAAATCTACAACTTAATCCAAAGTACAAATCTTCAACTCAGATGTAATTTCCATTTTAATACATGGATGTGAAAGCTGGAAATTTATCAAAGGTACAGACACGTATCTTATGACTTCTAAAGCAAATGCCTTAGGAAAATAGTAAGTATTAAATGGAATTAATTTATGAAATTCATCGGAGTTCAACAGCCCCTGATTTCCAAAGTTATCCAAAAAAGGAGATGGAAATATTTGGGACATATGTTAAGAATGAAGCCAGAGTGTCTGCCATGGCAGGTGTGCCATTGGGCAACTGGAGGAACATGTAAAGGAGCTGACTGAAACAATCCCTTCATTACTTAAAGATGGAAAACACACAGGACCTAATAAAATACAAAGTGCAGCCCTGGAGACAGGGATGGCTGAGCCTTGTTCATGACATCTGATGGCTGGAGTTTAAGGCTGTGTGGTATTTTTTTAGTTCGAGAGAGAGAGAGAGAGAGAGAGAGAGAGAGAGAGTGAGTGTGTACTGAATGCAACTGTTTTGTCATTAGGAAATATTTTACAGATGATAACTAGCTATTACTAACAGATTTAGGAAAAAGCTTTCAAAATGTATGACAAAATCTCAAGGTTAAATATATTCCATTGTAAAAAGGCACTAATCATTGCTTCCTGGCTATGAACATTATAGGTTTCAATTTGTAGCTCCAAAGCGCTCAGTACACTCAGAAAATTGCATACTGTATATTAAGTGAATTGAGGACTCAAACAGATAAATGTGTTCAGTTTTTATATCCACTAGACAGTGGAAAGACTAGGGAAAATCACCTACATTGACTTGGCTCCTAAGGGAAAATGCAAAAATTGCTAAGTAAAAAAACCCCCAACACATGAGTTCAAACGTACAGTGTAGAACAATTTGACCCTCATATAAGCAATCATAACTATGCTGCATCCGAACTCATGTGCTTGTAAAAAAAAAAAAAAAGAAGAAGAAGAATTGAAAAAATCACTAGCTTTAAATCAGTGAATGAGGGGCAATCACAGGCGCCCTTATAGCTTGCAAAAATGACCTGCTTAAAGTAAATTGAAGCCCTTTGATAGTTCAGATAGCTCTACAATGCACATGCTTAGAATGGTGATCACCTTCAAATTTAAGCACTTTATTTAAGAGCTTCAATAATTTTAAATTGCTATGTGCTGCAGAGTGACAGACAGTGATTTGAGAGCTTCAATATTTAAAAAACACGTCAATATTTGGTTTTAGGTATTATTTTTTCTATAGAGGGCCATGGAAAACTGCTTCAGTTCTCCAGATAAACACTGAAAAATAAGAAATGTAGCTATAACCAACTACTTTTGATAAAATATAGTGGTGAAGATCATGGGCAACTGCAGAGCTGCTTAGGCCTGAGGGAGTTCTTGTGGACCACACACTCACTACTCTGAGTCTGCCCTCTTCTATAAATGGCTGGACTAACTCCCCTCTGTGAGCCATGGAAGATAATAGGAAGAGAGCAGATGGAATTTATATGAATGTCAGGGCAGAGAGGGGAGACTACCTTCCTCCCTTACCATCCTGCTGTGAGGCTTGCACAGATCAGCTTTGCGGTATAAGGTATTTGTAATTAGCTTAGCACCGTAGCTCCAAAGTGCCAAATACAGAAATAAAGACTCAAAGTTTTATCATACTTGGACTCTTTCCCACTTCTGGGTTCAGTTACTTTAACATGCTTGGGGTTTTTTTTTGTTTTTTTTGGGTTTTTTTTGGTTAGACCGCAATCTAAATTCAATGTGAGCCCTCTCATTGACTTCAGTGAGCTTTGGACTCAGCCCTTAGTCTTTGGCGTCATTTATTGCCAGGGGGCTTTTTAGCAAGAGGGTTGATTTTCCATTGCATTCTGAAAACTGTCCTGCTTCTCCCTCATCGTGGCCATTTGTGGGGGAAAGGTGAAATGATTGTCAGGGTTTATCCTTCAGTGTTGCTATAATGTGGGCAAGTTACCCTTGGTCTGTATGGCCAGTTTCAATATTTTATCAATGGCAGACTGACATTAGCCATCTGAGGATTAATGTTAGGGGGGATACACCATGCATGTCTACTTTTCCCTAATAGGGTACAGGCTGTCTAAGACTGTGTGTTATAATAAGGACCACTGCCCACCCCTTCCTCTACAGAAACAGAGGGCTCATTTGTGATGGTGTGCACTCCATCTGCACCAGTATTTAGGCAGTCAGGCCAGTGGGAGTTGGGGAGAGGAACCCTCACATGCATAGGGCCTCACGCAAGCTACCTCAGCTGTTGCACTAAAAATCGCCATCATGAAATAGCTTTATGGCCTTGGGGCTGAAGTGAAGGGCAAAATTTCTCCCCGGAAGACCTCCCATGTCCCCAAATGCCTGGCCTGGGCTCTAGATTTGATGCTCAGCTTCTTGAAGGAGTCAGCATATAAAGAGAGTAGCTAGAGTTGCAGTCATTCAACTAGTGTTTTAGGGAAACTAGCCTAGAGAAAATGAAGTCTTGTCTCATTCATATCTGTTCAGAGTGCGGCTGAAAAGAGCATTTTCCTAGCTTGCCACTGTGACTGTTAACACCTCTTTTTGAATCTCTCCACCTGTTCGCCTGTGTGTATTGCAACTAACATAAGCTGATAGTTTTCATTCTCAAGGCCCTTCACAACCTATGCCCACCCCATGGGTGGCAAATTTGTAGAAATTTTGGTGGTGCCCAGAACCCGCCCCCCCAAACTCCATCCCCCTGCCTGAGGCTCTGGGAGGGGGCTTGGGTGGGGGGAGGAGGTCTGGGGTGCAGGTCCTGGGCTGGGGATTAGGGTGCAGGAGGGGTACAGGGTGCAGGCTTTGGAATGGAGTTTGAGTGTTGGGTGCAGGCTCCAGGCTGGGGCAGGGGGTGGGTGTGCAGGAGGGGGTGAGGGGTGTAGGCTCTGGACTGGGGTTGGGGGCATAGGCGGGGGTGAGGGGTGCAGGCTCTGGGAGGGAGTAGGAGGGGGTGCAGGGGTAAGGGCTGTGGAGCTGAGGATGAGGGGTTCATGATGCAAGAGGGGGCTCAGGGCTGGGGCAGAGGATTAGGGTGCGGGGAGATGAGGGCTCTGGCTGGGTATGAGGGGTTCACAATGCAGGAGGGGGCTCAGGGCTGGGACAGAGGATTAGGGTGCGGGGGGATGAGGGGTTCATGATGCAGGAGGGGGCTCAAGGCTGGGGCAGAGGATTAGGGTGTGGGGGGATGAGGGCTCTGGCTAGGGATGAGGGGTTTGGGGCATTGGAGAGGCTCAGGTGCCCGAGCACCACAAAGTATATAACCTGCCACGTATGGCCCACCCTACCTATCATTTATCTTTTGCTTTCAAGATGACAGCTCCCACCTCTGATTGACCCAGGGCATGAGTCCCCATTGCCTACTTATTCAATTTTGAAACAAGTATCTTCGTATTTCTCCCATGCTGCTCCTCATGCTTGGGAGGGGCTCCCCTAAACATCTGCAAGACTAAACCCTTGTTCTCCTTCAAATTCCTCCTTAAAGCTCTCCTTTAATGTGATGCCTTTACAACTTTACAACTGTCAGGGCTGCTGATGTGCTATGACCGCTGCCTAGCATGCTGACCAATATTGTTTTACTGTTTCCTTGTACATGTCCATCAGTATCCATCTGTTTTCTCTCATCTTACACTTAAATTGTTAGCTCTTTGAGGAAGGGACTGTCTTTTCCCCCTGTGTTTATACAGCACCTAGCACCTGATCCATGACTAGAATTTTTAGGTGCTATAGTGATACAAATAAATAATAATAATGATGATTAATAATAATAATATTCAAAAGTGAACTTAAGAAATACAAGGTGTAGTTTAAAGTTTAGGCAGCTTTGATTTGGGACTATCCACATTGGGGGTGGGGAGGTTCTGCTTGTGTTTGCTGACCACTGTTATACCCAGGCAGTCTAATCTGGTTTAAACATGATTTGTTTCTATGCGCATTGATTAGCTGAGCTTAAACTATGTAAACACAGTTTTAAACCAATTTAACAGTGTGTTTTGTGCCTCAGCATGGCCAGGGCACTGGCCAGCCAGCCCTCATGGCAGAAATTGACTGATCTCACTTAACTTGGCAGTATTAATGAGGTAAGAAGCAATCATTATTTAACTAAACTTTTTTCCATTTGTCAGGCTATGACATAAGACAAGGATCACGTGTCTCTCTGCCTACTTTCTCCTGGAACACGCATTTGTTATGACTAATCCAAGTAAAATCTTATTTCTCAACTATGGTTTAGTTCTTTTTACAATATCCCAGGGAACTGCGGGAGTATGGGCCAATATCCTACATGTTTATCTTTTTCTGTAGCACTCCCTTCCAAGAATCTAGCATGATGCTATGGTTAGTTGTAATGACCTTTTTCAACTGTATCTACTAACATTGAAGCATACTTTTCCCTCCTGTGTTTCATATAAAACGCCAGAGTGCTCCACCTTCAGCTCTGGCTGGGTCTTGTAAGCAAGTCAAGAGCATTTTGTGATTGACCATGTTGAAGGCTGCGAAGATGTCAAGTAGTATATGCACCCATTTAGCCTCTACTCACAGGAACCATACTGGATCGGACCTATGTTCAGTCTAGTTCCATTTCCCATTTTTGACAGTGATCAGTAATAGGTGCTTAAGAGGAAGGTGCTAGAAATCTAAGTAGATAGTTAAGGAATATAGTCCAGATCCTCAAAGTTAGGTACCTAACTCCTATTAAAATCAGTGGGTGTTAAGTGCCTAAATACTTTGGGGATCTGGGCCTATCTTCCGATAGGGGAAATTCCTTCCTAAATGCAAACAGTCAAAGGTTGGCTCTGAAGTGTAAGGTTTTATATCCCTTCTAATTTTTTATCCAGAGTAATGTAACTTTAAATAGATATAAGGTGGTTTATGCATCAGTGCTATCTGAGCCTTCTCCTTTCCATGTCCTGGTCTGAAGCCTGATTGTGAGGGGTTTAAATCACTGGCAGATGTCACATGATTTTTGAATTTGGTTCTCATTTCTTGGGGATTTTGCCTTAAGAAAGGGAAGTTGAAGGGATTTTCAACATCACACATGGGTTCATTGGGAACTGGGTGGATTATCATATTTTCGTGAAGCATGATAGGTTATTTTCTTTGAAGGAGACATTGATAATCTCCATCCCGGGTCCCTCTGCTTGCTTTGTCTAGCTTTTCACTGTGATGTTATTGCTGTAAGACGTTTTCCTTGTGTCCATATTTTAAGTCTGGTCTGTTTTCAAAATCCCCTGTGTTTGATTACAAATTTGAGTTCTTTCTGTTGACTAATACTGCATACGGAGTATATTTTTGCCAAAAGTAAAGCTATATATTATAGGAAATTCTGAGAACAGAGTCCTTGGAGTTTTCTGGTAAATACAGAAAACTATAACTGAACAAAGTCATTTGTATAAGTCCACTGTTGTATATTAATATCTAGTGGTGATAACCAGTGAAACCTTCACAGTGTACTTCTACAGTGTGAAATGAAAGCAGATTTACACGACCACACACTTGAGCTGATGTTCCATCCAGTTGAGTGTAAAGGACGTGGTCACAGTAATGGGAGAGCAGGGAAACATGGCATAGTATTGTATACAGACAGTTTATTTTAATTTCTTGCACAGAAGCTATTATTTTTGTTAAGTTTAGTCCATACAGTACATTTGCTTTTGTAAAAACATTGTGCAGCTATGTTGAAAGGAGTTGTTTTAACTTTGGCATTGTTTCTTCTGTTTGATTTCATCAATAAATTGCAACAGATGCATGGTTGTCATGACAAAATTGCACCCCTGTATTTTAAAGGCTGGAAGATGTGCTTTGTGATTTTCCCATGGGTGTGACTTTGTCGTGACAACTGCACTATGATAATTGGCTGGCTCCCCTAACAATCAATATCATAGTGAACACTTTTAATTTCAGTGTGAGGAGGAGGAGAAGAAAATTAATTCTAAAGCTGAAAATGCTGAACAGCATTTTCAGATTCACCTAGTGGTTTACATAACTTAATCTGCTATGGCAGTTTTATAAGATAACACCATCGAAAAACCAGTGAGCAGCACTGTGAACACCTCTGAAGAAAAGATATAGTGTAGTTCTTCAGAATTACAGAATAGGTTTTAGGATTTTCTATTGTGAAAAAGCTAGCAACAATTGTGTTCAATTAGTATGTCTCATTTTTATACTATGAACTGAGTAAATGAAAAACTAAGACTAACTACAAACAAAAAGTGTGCTGTATTTTGATTGTTATGAAACCATAGTTATATTTTAGCTGGAACCCTATATGCCAAAAAGCCAGAGAAAATACTGCTTCTATAAATATAGATAGCAATGTGAGGGGTGGATGATTCAGTAGAAAGAATAACAGGGTTTTACTGGCAAATGGGTGATATTTTGAATACTCATAATTTATTTACTCTACCTATCTTAAAATTTCAGCCTATAAATTATACATGAAACTGAATATTATAGTGCAGGAGAAGACTAAAATGGCAAGTATTTATTTTCAGCTCTTACATCCCTGTTTATAAACAAGAGTTGCTCTTTAACATCCAGGTGTAACAGATAGCTCTATGTAGATATCTAATTTATAATTTTTTACTAAACTTCTGGCCCTTTCATTAATTTCTGAATGAATAACTTGTATTGGTGTTAAGGAAAACTCGCTCAGAAAGGCTGACTTGCTAAAGATGCCCAAATTGGGCCAATGGTGTATTAGGAGCCATTATGGGACTTCTTAATTACCTCAGTTCAGCAAAGCATTTACGCGTGTGCTTAATTTATGAACATGCTGAAGTTCACCACTATTCAGCAAAATGCTTATGTATGCACTTAAATCTTCAGTGGAACTTAAGCACATGCTTAAAGGAAAGTATGTTGTTTTTGCTGAAACAGGGCTTCAAAACTGAATGCCATTGCATGCAAAACTGGAAGGGGACAATTCAAAGAGGATATTGCATATTGTCCACACCTCTTGTGGGTTATAATGAAAGATGCAGCAAACCCAGCCTGGCTTTGGAAAAGAATGTAAGGTATAACTGGACTCCTTATACCCTGGGCAGGGGGTGAGTCTGATACAATGAAAGGACCTCATTTTCCTATGAAGAAGAGAGTCTCACCTTGACACACAAACTTATTGGATTCCCCTCAAATCTTCCTTAGACATGTGATTTTTTGCTAGAGGATTTTTTGAGAGAGGATTTGACTAAGGACACCCAGGACGAACTGAAAGGCTACCATCAAGCTGAGAGTCAAATCACTCTTATCTTTCTGCCCTGGTAATACTTCTATGCTTGGTAACCTGAACTCACTGCTGTCTTTAGCAATATTAGTGTGTGATGTGTATTTACTGGATTAACTTTTAATGATATTTTAAATCTTTCACTTATGTGCTGTGTTTTTATTTAAGACACTACATGAATAGGAGATGAAGCCTGTTAAACTGGGATGCTAGTTGTTGTGTCTCCTCATAGAGAAGGGAGCTAACTATGGAAGAAGTGAAGTAACCACTTAGGTACTATATTAGCAGCAAGGGAATTGCAGTTCTCCTTTCCATGATGTCTGAAAAGAACTGGCATAAGACAATATGGGGACACAAGAAGAATTCAATAGTCCAAGTGGTACTAGGCTTAGTAATACAAGGTTTTATATTCAGCCAGCCACCTGTCAGGGTCAAAAAGATTCATACACCCTCCTCCCCAATGTATTCTGGGTTTTTGTTTGTTTGTCTCCTTCATCTGAAGCATCAGAGATGGGACACTGGATGTGGTGGGTCAGGGCTCTGAGGTGACACTGAGGATTCTCTCTCCCAGGTGCTTGGCTGGCTGGCTGGCTCTTGCTCACAGGCCAGGGTCTGACAGATTGTCCATATATGGGGCTGGGAAGGAATGTTCCTCCAGGTCAGAATGGCAGTGAGCTTGGGGGATTTTCACTTTCCTCTGCAGTATGGGGGTGCAGGTCACTTGCCAGGATTATCTGGGCATATCTCCACAGGCACCAACTTTTCAAACTCCTGGGGGGTGCTTGACCCCTGGCTCTGTCCCAGGACCTGCCCCCACTCCACCCCTTCCCCCAAGGCCCCATCCCACCTCTTCCCACTCCTGCTCCACCTCTGTCCCACCTCTTCCCACCCAGTTACACCCCTTCCCCCAAGCGTGATACATCCTCACTCCTCCTCACTCCCTCCCAGCCTCCCTGCATGTCGCTAAACAGCTGATTGTGGCGGCGGGGTGGGAGGCACCGGGAAGGAGGGAGAGGTGCTAATCTGCGGGGCCTGCCAGCGGGTGGGAAGTACTGGGCGGAGAAGTACTGGGGAGCTGATGAGGGGCTGCCACTAGGTGCTCAGCACCCACCATTTTTCCCCCTGGGTGCTCCAGCCCCAGAGCACCCACGGAGTCAGTGTCTATGCATATCTCATGGAATCATTTCTCTGCCATTGCAGGGGCCTCAGCCTTGGTGCACTTCAATCCCTCCTATTCTTTCCCTGTGACACATAAAAATCTAGACTCCTGAGAGCAGTAATACTTTGGTCTAATTTTGGTTGTTGGATTTAGTGTGTTAGTGCTGGGTGGTAGTGGTGTCCTGTGATGTTCAGGAGGTCAGATTGGATGATTTGGTGGTTCCTCCTGGCCTTAAACTCTATTATTCTAACCTGTAACAGCATATCCCTCAGTAGTTTACATGATATTGCTTTCGGTTGTGATGTTGTAAAATAAAACAGTGCTGTGAATATTTGTATCTGCGTGCAAAAATCACAAGCTGTAGCTTACAACAGTAAAGACATATATAGATCTTCTTTTGTTTACAAAGGTCATTTGCTTCTTATGAAAATTAAAAAAGTTAAAATACCCTACATTTCAAGTAAACAGAAACAGGCCCAGGCCTTTATCAAGCAAATGCTTCTTTAACTTCATTGGGAGCTTGCCTGAATAAGGAATGAAGGATTGGAGCCATGTTATGTATAATGATTTATTTACAGTCCCATTGAGTTTTATATGTCTATACTCTATATAAGTATCAGTCTTGGGTTGTACTTATAGGTCTGTGTGAGGAGCATAAAGTGAAGGATCTTTGCTGTACTATTTTGTATACAGTGATTGCCATTATAAACTTATTATTCACTTCCATCCAAGGTGCCGGAATAGTGCTCCTATGCTTAGAGTAGGAAATAGTGATGTACCGTAGCTGTTTCATATCTGTTGGCAAACATTAACTTTGATAACCACTGTATAGTCTGCACTGTATAACTCAAAAGGAAAGAAGATTTATCATCTGAAAAATATGTTCCAAGTAGCTCCTATACAATCTTTTCTGTTCCATTCCCCCCTTCTTTTCTACATCATGATGTAGAACTTTGAAAATAAAAGGTTAAAATAAGTTTTATTAGGGTTTTTTATTTTAGAAAACAACAGAGTGATTGAAAATGCTGTCAAATGTCCATTTTGTACAGAAAATCCTGCTTAAAGGTGGGAAGGATGGACTAGTGGCTAGGGTATAGAACTAGCACTTGAGAGATCTGGGTTCAGTACTGTGTGCTGCCATAGACTTCCTGTGTGAACTTGGGGAGTTCACTTAATACATCATTTGCCTCAGCTTCTCACCTAGAAAATGGGGACAGATGTTGTGAGGATAAAAGTCCACTTATAAGTGTGAAGTACTTATATACTATGGTGGTGAGAGCATATAAATACCAAGCTACGTACATAACTGGACTTTTTATTTGCTATGAATGTTGTGAGGAAAAAGTGTTGACAATACCCTGATGGGTCCCTAATATGTAAAATACTATTCACTGTCACAATATCGATTTTGTTACTATTTCAAATTGTTTGGAGTGAGAGAAATGTAGCTATAACAGAGGTTTTATGTGTGAGGAGAATGGCATTTATTGTGATTATTAAAAATTCTAATGAGATAAAAGCCAATTACTGAGAATTCAGGTGGTTATTCTGATGACACTTAGATATGTGGCAGCTTAAGTAAACATCTCAGACTCAGACAGCTCCATTAATTAATTACAGCTCTGTATTCCAGCACATGCTTGGAAGTTCTAATACCCATGTAGAATATTTATAAGGAACATGTCTTTAGCAAGTCTAAACAAACACACTTTAATGTGTGGGTAATAAGAGATTTTTACTTTTTGTGTGTGTGTACATATGTACACACACATACAAAAGTAAAGGTCTCTTATTTATAATGTGTGTTTGTGTACATACATGTTGTCTTACTCCTATTTTCCTGTTAAATACAATGGTACTATAGATGTAGAAGTGCAGCACTGTATATTGTGTTTCACCACAGTGAAAGATATTTAGAATATCTTTTTAGTACCTTTTAAAAAGTGTGTCTGAAGAGGGCAGCCTTTCCTCATGTACTTGAAATTTTCTTAATTTGAAAAGGTTACTGTACATTGTGGAAATTATTTGTGCTACAAAGTACATGTTCAGTCTTGAGTGTGCCATTCATAATTACTTTTATTTTCCTTGAAATGTCTTTCCTCATCAAAATCAGTTACTTTTTTAAAAAAAGTACCTAACCTATATGTTAAAATAAAGTACTTTTTCCTTCCTAATTCTTTATTTATAGAGATTTAATTAGGATTTTAGTAGAAATTTCCTGATTTAAATAGGAAAGTTATCAGCAAGCATCTGAAGATGATGTAGGTACTGTTTATTCAATTTATGCTCTAGAAAATGAATATCTTTGAATACTAAAAATGTAGGGAGGGGCACTGAAGGTCTAGAATGATGTATTTTCACATTTTGCTGCTCCAGCCACTTTGTTGCGTTAACTCCGTAAACAAGCAGACTCACCCCTGCGGGGCCTCCTGGGAATTAGCTCATTCCAGCTCTGGAGCGCCCTCTGCAGGCCAGTGATCCACCTGTCCTCTGGCCCCCGGATCGCTCCTTGGACCCCGGTGCCCTTTTACATGGGGTGCTGCCCCTGGCAGTAACCCCTTTCTCTCAGGGTCTGCCCTCCCTGAGAAACCCCCATCCTCTATCCCCACCTCACCTCACCTCTGTGTATGGCTACTGCCAGTCATCATCTAGCCCCACATCCTGAGGCAGAGTACAGTATCAGCCTACTCATCACTAGCAAAGAGGGTTTGGACCTGCTGCCTTGGCCTACCCCTGGGCTGCCCTCTACAACCTATAGTACCCCAGGCCTTCTGCTAGGCCACAGCCTGGGGCTTTCCAGGCTGGAGTGCCCCACCTCCTCAGCCTGTCTACAGCCCTGCTTCACTCAGGTACTCTTGCTTTAGCTCCCTGCAGCCAGGCCCTTCTCCCTCTCTGCCTTTATAGGGCCAACTGAGTCTGTTTGGGGCGTGGCCCCAGCTGCAGCCACTTCCCTCAATCAGCCCAGCCTAAAAGCTGCTTTCTCCAGCCACAGCTCCTCTCCCAGGGCTGTTTTTACCCCTTTAGGGCAGGAATGGGGGTCCATCCCGCTACAAACCCTGTTGCAGTGACAGATGAATTTGAATGCCCATCTCACCTTCCCTTGTGTCATGAGTTAGATTCCGTAATAGGCACAGGGGAGAATGAGAAGGAGCTGAATAGAGTGAGAGAGAATGAGAACAAGCAAAGGGACTCTTTAACAATGAAACAAATCTTTAGGCTTATTTTCATAGAAGAGTTTTAGAAAGAGATGGAGATGGAGACAGTAGTGCATCTACGATTGTGCAGTTAGGTTGTTGGGTGGGTCTGATATGTAAATAAGCACACTGCAAATATGTTATGCAAATTAGCTGAATCTTTATAAAAAGACAATGAATTACAGAACGTCTAATGCTTTGCATAGGCAATAACATTCAAAAGCTTGACTTCTATACAAAACAGTTGTATTTTCTATCAGCTGGTGAAAATCTAGGGTCAACCCTTGATTAATTAATATCAGTGCTAATCTAAAATGAGCCATTTCTGGAGTGTTTGGGCAGTTTTTCTGGTAAACCAGAGTGAAAAAAGAATACTCACCATTAGCTGCAGCCATAAGTAGAGTAGCAAATATTTGCAACATGTTGATGTAGAAAAGACTATTGGTTTATACTGAGTATTAGGTATGGCTTCCTTTTCTTGCCAGTATCTCCTCTATCACTGGCGCTCAATAGAGACTTCTTGTTTATCATCAGCTAAATATGGCAAGTTATGCCTAACTGATTGTTCAAGTTCACCGTAGTTTACTGGACTGAAATACACAGGCAGAAAAGCAATAAAACAGGTACTCAATTTTGCTGTAATTGGTGGGAGAAAAGTGAAAATGTCAATTAACACATCCTTGTCAATAACCATGAGGAGTCCTTTCCCTGCTGAATGGTCAGATACACTGCCCTTTTGGTTGACTGGATTCTGTTGCTTTTCTCAATTGTATCTCAATAATGGTGAGTGGTAGAAACCTCAGTAAATTTGCTTAGAACCAAGTCTAGACAGTTGCTTGCACAGTGGGCATAAAGTACTCACTTTGAATGAGTGCCTGAGCTTCAGTAAAAGTGTCCACTCATTGCACTAGCTCCATCAAAGCTCAAACCCACAAATTCACTGAGATTCACTCCTGTGGTTGGCAGCTCAGTCAATATCTCCCCAGCTCTGTCTCTTCCTGTCACAACATTGATTTCTGTAGCTAGAGGAAGAAATCTCTGGTGACATAGTGCACAAACCTTAAGCACAGAATTTTTTCTTTTTTACACTGCCTATTGTTTAATCTGCAATTTACAACTATATCTCTCATTGATGTGCCTTTTATATCTCAACCATCATATTCACATCAGCTGATTATGAATGTGTTTTGCTTGATATTGGGCATTTTTTGGACTATATACTTGTTGATTCTCCAGCTCTTTGTCATCAAATGCTCAGGTTGGATAACATTCTGAAATGAGCAGACCCTATGACTCTGCAGAAAAGACAGCAAATTTTGGCCAGCTTCCATACTGTGGTTTTACATTATCAGTAGAGCATCCTGCCCTCTCTCTGAATGCTCAGTAATGACCACTATGGGGTTAGCAGTACCTGCTTCACAGGGGGAAATTATAAGTCCAATTTTCAAGTCCAGGTTCCCATTTAGGGTGACGAGATGTCCTGATTTTATAGGGACAGTCCCGATTTTTGGGTCTTTTTCTTATATAGACTCCTATTACCCCCTACCTCCTGTCCCGATTTTTCACATTTTCTGCCTGGTCACTCTATTCTCATTGCATGTCCAATTTTCAACCCTTGTCCTTGCCTCCAACTTCCAAAGAAGAAAACTATTCCCTGAAAATTCCTCATGCTGCTACTCCTCCCAAGGTAGATTTTTTTCATGGCAATTATGTTGTGGGGAAGAGGGGGAAACTAGGAAATCAATTTTAAATCTATGGTGTTTAAAACTGTCATGGACTTTTTGAAAGTGTTCGTAAATTGTTTTCTCTCATCCTGTCTCCAAAATGGGTTTGTTTACAAACTTCAAACTTTGGTCTTCCAGATTTTGGCCTTTTAAAAGTATGTTTTAGTGTGTGTATTGGGGGAGACGGGAGCAGAAGAATGGCAAAGGGATGAACTCAGGCTTATGGGAGAATAGTAAGCCCATAAAGAATTTATGATGAGGGTACATATGTCATACTAAGATAGGCAGTGAAGAGGATTAGTTAGGGGCTCCTTTATAGCAGGAATGGAAACCTGTTTCAAAGCCTGTTGAGATCAGTGGAAAGACTCCCTTTGGAGTTTTGGGCACAACTCCCAGAACTCAGCCCATATCAGTCCATAAAGAGGAGACTGGGGTAGGACTCCTAAGTGGGAGACAGTCCAGGTAGGAAACAACAAAATTAGGACCCCTAGGGCCAGACCAAGAAGCAAGGATAAACTGATCTTCTTGGTTACTTATGAGGATTATATTGATTTTTAAAGGCTTTGTAAATTGTGGATGTTTGTTAGTTCTCTTGGTTGAAGAAAACCATTTTTTAGCTGCCATTTTTTGTTATTTGGGTGAGATGGGCTCTAACAAGTGTAGCTAGATGGTCACCTCTTTCCTTTTGTGTCCAGTAGAAGTGAATAACTTTTTTTTTTTAAATAGTACTGTGAATAGAGTTGATATAGTCCATGGGCTGAATCCTAGCTCTATTGAAGTTAATAGCAAAATTACCACTGATTTTAGTGGGGCCAGGATTTCACCCAGTAATCACTTTTTTTGTGCCATAACTGCAAAGGGAAATTATAATTCTCGACAAGGCAGGTTGTTTTGTTTGTTTGTTTCTGTCTTTAAACTCCAGCTGTAGAAGCCACCAGACAAAATAAGAAGCAAGTTAACCAACAAGACTGTGTTTGTCAGCAAATAGTTTTTGAATGACGTATCTTTTTAACATGACTTTATTGGTTCTTCTGATCATAAGCAATAGATGTTCAAAATGTTTAGCTTGTCTGAAGAAGGTTCTTACAGAAGCAAGCTTTATGCCTAAAACTATTATGATGTTGCTACAAGTCACTATTCTGCCGTTCAGCAAGAAAGCTCTTGAATTCAGTGGCTAATACATGGAAAATCTATGGGGATTATAAACATAATATGTATATATGTATTGCATGGGTTACAATAAATTCTGATTTCTGAGCCAGTTATAAATAATTGGCCAGATCCTGAAATTCTTATTTACTCCTTTGCATGCAGTGTTGGTGTATTGGTCCCAGGATATTAGAGAGACAAAGTGGGTGAGGTAATATCTTTTACTGGACCAAATTCTGTGGGTGAGAGAGAGAAGCTTTCAAGCTTACACAGAACTCTTCTTCAGGTCTGGGAAACTAACTCGGGATGTCACTGCTAAATACAGGGTGGAACAGATTATTCAGCATGAGTAGTTAACACATATTTTGAGGGACCATTCAAGATGAAGAGACTTGTTGACACTTCTCCAGTCATAGAGAGGAAAGGAACGAGTGGGAATTGTAAGTGGGTTATAGATTGTTGTTAAAAGCCATAAACCCAGTGTCTCTATTCAGTCTGTGATTTTTAGTGTCTAGTAAAGTTATGAATTCACACTTGAGACCTTTAAGTTCATGCCCATAGCATCCACATGGACGAGTTATGGCACAGCGCTTTGGTGTGGGCTGCTATCAGAGGTGAAAGTAAGCCGGTCCGGTCCAGTCTGGTCCGGTCCTGTCTGGTGTACCAGCAAGAGCCAGTATGCCGTGCTGGACCGCAACGGCTTCCACAGGGGGGATTGAAAGGGCTCAGAGCTCCCCACCGCTGCGGGCAGCCCAGAGCCCTTTGAATCCCATCCGCAGCTGGGATTGAAAGGGCTCAGAGCTTCCCGTGGCTACGGGCAGCCGAGAGCCCTTTGAATCCTGGCAGCAGCTCCAGCGGCCAAGCTGGGGCCAGGATTTAAAGGGCTCAGAGCTCCCCAGGGCTGCAGGCAACCCAGAACCCTTTGAATCCCGACCACGGCTCCGGCACCCGGGCTGGGGCCAGGATTTAAAGGGCTCGGGGCTCCCCTCAGCAGCAGGAGCTCTGGACCTTTAAATCCCTGCCCCAGCCCCGCAAAGCTCGTGGTTCCCCCTGGCGGCCGGAGCCCCGGGCCCTTTCATTTGCCCCTGAGCCCCGGGGGGCTCCCAGCCACCTCTTCAGCTGGGAGCCCCTGGTTGATTGAAAGGCCCTGGGTCTCACAGCCACAGCTGGTGCCCCAGGGCCTTTAAATCTTGAGAGAACACGCCTCTTCTGGGCAAGGTCATGCCTCTTCCAGATGAGGCCACGCCCCCTCAGGACTCCGGCAGTACCAGTAAGTCTTGTAAGTTACTTTCACCCCTGGCTTCTATTCACATCCCCCTAGTCTGAACTGCCGGGCAGGGCAATCATGCCCTTAGTTAGCAATTCTGTTAATCTCAAATGACCTGGAAAAGAATCTAGGTCTCTCCCCTTACTTATATTGGCTTTTTAGCAGGTCTTCACTACAGACCTATATTGGTAAAACTGCTACTCAGGGAAGTGAAAAATCAACACTCCTAAGCAACATAGTTATACCGACCAAATCCCCAAGGTAGAGGGTGCTGTGTCAACAGGAGGACTTCTCCCGTTGACATAGCTGCCACCTGCGTAGGAGGTGGATTAATTACACCAACGGAGAAGCTCTCCTTTCGGCATAGGAGCGTCTTCACTTAAGCGCTACAGTGGCGTAACTGCATCTGTGCAGCTGTGCTAATGCAGCATTTTGAGTGTAGACTTGGCCTTTAGGTCTTCCAAAAGTAAAAAGCAGTATCAATTATTTCTGCCACTGGAGTAAGCAAATGTGACTAAACATACACTGGGAACAGATTTATTGAATAAGAAGGTACCACTATTGCATAGTTGCTTTTCTGATGGCAGTCATGCTGTCTGGAGGAGCTCATAAATGTGAGTGCCAATCTTAGGGCAGACTGTCAGAAAATAGGGCAGACTCCCCAAATGGGTGGTATGTTCTGTAATTAGATTTCACCAAGCCAGTAACAAATGTGCACTCCTGAATCATGATACCAGTATTACCATGGATTTACAGACAGTCCCCTAAGGCTCTCCAGCCTATCTTGCCACCCATACAAATAGGTCTTTGTGAGAAAAGGTTATTTAAACCAAAATCACACCACATCAGGTAATTCCCTATCCCAAAGAATCAGCTACTTACCCCTGATCAATTGGTACTCTGGATCTCACACCAAAAACAATGCTGGCAGCCAATTCTCTAATAAACTAACTAACAATTTATTAGCTAAGAAAAAGAAATGACAGTTATTGAGAGGTTAAAGCACATTGGCACAGCTGTACCGATACAACAGTGCTGCTGTGAGAGCGCTTGTGTAGCCACGTTATGCTGATGCAAGAGACTTCTCCCATTGACATAACAAAACCAGCTCAGCAAGTGGTGGTAGCTGTGTCAGTGGGAGAACATCTCCCACCGACATAGCACTATGCACATGAGCGCTTATGCCAGCAAAACTCATGTTACTCAGGGGTGTGTTTTTTCCACACTCCTGACCAAAAAAAGTTTTGCCGACATAGGCCATGTCTACCTTGCACTTAAGTCTATGAATTCCCATTGTTGAGCTCAATGGCCCTTGCTCTGAGGTTAGTGTGATGGGGTGTCACAGTTAGCACTCTTTTTTTATTCAGAGTTGCAAGGCTCCAATCACGTCTGATGGGTAATTTAGTTACAGGGATATACACAATGTAAATGTAATTACAGGGGCATACACAATGTCAGTGTAATATAACAGCAAACAATCTTTCATTAGTTTTCACATAAACATGTTCTCATCTTAACACTAACACACATTTTTATCTAGGGTTATCTAATTACATAATGTAGTGCTATAGCAGCCAATAGGTTAGAGATAAGTGACGACAGTACCATTAATATTTCCTTTGAACTATAGATATGGTGCCAAACCGTATTACACAGGAAGACCACATAAACCTAAGCGCAACCTTGAGTGGGGCAAACAGATTCTTCATATTTTAATAAGATTTGAAGTCCTCTGTATTGATTTGTATTTTAAGATCAGCTTGTTTCGTATGTATTTAGATAAGTTATTTCTATGTACAGTGTTATCTGTTTACACAGTTGTATAAATTAAAATGATGTAAACATGATGACAAAAATGCTAATGAATCAGCCGATAGTGTATTGTATTGAAGCAGGCTGTGGGCCTTATGAAATGCCATGTACCGCCTGCAGGCCGTAGGCTATACTAACACACAAGTGAGTTGGTGATTACACTACAATATCTTTTGACACACCTTTGAATTCTATTGGAATATGAGTCAATTAGCTTGAATACACACTAATACACTTAACACTTCTTTGATATTCACCTATGGCCATAGCCTGAATTGGTCTGTCAGTGTCACAGTGATAATCACACTTTAAAACCTAGGAGATGGCAAATTGCCTATGTTTACTGGTAGGAAGAACAACATACAGTCAATGTCTGCTTTTATTATGAGGACACCCATGTCAGAAGACGCATTACATAAATTAGCTGATTGAAAACTGGAAAAAACCATTCAGAATTTTTACCTTTTTGCATTTTGGAATTTTGTCAATTTGCAATTTGAAAAATTTCAGCTTGCAGTATGGTAAAAAAATTCTCCCCTTTTTTCTTAGTTTTGAAATTTGGCATTATGTTGAAATCTGAAAGGCTGTAACCAGCTCTAATAGGTTCAGACATGAATCAACCATAACATATAGTCTTCAATCTGTAGTCATTGATGGAGTCACACTATTACCTTACCCATAGATTATCCTATGTTACCTGGGCCCTCTTTTAGGGCGTGTGACATTATTAATATAACCTGTGATGGAATAATTATTGTTGCAACCACTGTTGTATATTTGCAGCAAATATTGTACAAAGGTGGTTGTGTAAGGTGTCTATGGAAAGGTTATGATTTGCTGATTATGATTATACTATCTGTATGGGTGTATCATTTTTGTAGCTGAAATTATGAATATTGGCTCTGTATTTGTATCTCAATGTGTTTTGATTCTGAAGCAGCCTTAGTAAAGTATTTGGTCAGCTTTTTGAGAAAGGAATTTGCAAATTAAGTGCCCAATCAAGAAACTCTTAATGGACAATGGACCTTGGGCGACTTTCAAGATAGCATGTGAGCAATAGCTGCCGCCTGTAAAGAACTGAGTCATGTGTGGACATGTGACTTGCCCATGCGACTCCAAACTCCATTTTGCTGTAATTTTCCACAGTAAGAACTAAGACGTGGAAGAGACTATAAAAGGCAGCTGCCTCATCTCCATCTTCTTGCCTCTGCTTCTTGCCTCTGGAGGGACTTCGCTACAAACTGAAGCTCTGAACAAAGGAATAAATGACCCATCCCACCTGTGGATGTACTCCAGAGACTTGAGTTAAATCTGCAGTTTATTCCATGACTGCTACAAGCCTGAACCAAGAACTTTGCAATTTAACCAATTCTAGCTCTCATCTATATCTTTTTCCTTTTATGAATAAACCTTTAGATTTTAGATTCTAAAGGATTGTGCAACAGCATGATTTGTGGGTAAGATCTAATTCGTATATTGACCTGAATCTGGGGCTTGGTCCCTTGGGATCGGGAGAACCTTTTTTTTCTTTTACTGGGGTATTGGTTTTCATAACCATTCATCCCCCTAATGAGTGGAACTGGGTAATACTGGGAAACTGGAGTGTCTAAGGGAATTGCTTGTGTGACTTATGGTTAGCCAGTGGGGTAAAACCAAAGTCTTCTCTGTTTGGCTGGTTTGGTTTGCCTTGGTGTGCAACATGGCTGTAACTGCCCTGCTTCAAGCAATTTGTCCTGAATTGACACTCTTAGAAGTGTCCCACCACAGCCAGCATCATTACAGGGCCACATCCAAACTTGCATGTGTTTGACTGACGTGATAGACGCTGGAACCCAGCTAGTCCTTCTATTACTTCTTGCTTCAGTAAGCACTTTTGTTCCAAAAAGTGACTCCACTGGTCAAACACTGTTTTCCTATGAGCTGTGTAGGTGCTGCATTGTTTGTTCTCCTTTTATCTGTGCCATTTTGTTGCTGTGAAGAGCATTTCCCCCTCTCTCCCTGCCCCATCACTGGGCTTTAAAGCTCTTTGGAGCAGGCCTAAAGTTTCATCAGCACTTGTCACATCTAGGCTTTGCTCTGGCTCTAGTTTTAAAACACCTGAAACTGTTCGTACTCCTACGTCAGCCTTTACCCCTTCAAACAGGCTACTGTCTGGATATCTAAATAACGCCTGTTTTTCTCAGCATATTTTTTGCCAATGACTTCTAGCTTAGACGAGGAAAACAAATGTGCAGTTTTCCTTGCTTTCTGAACTACTGTTTTCATTGCAAATCATCATGCTTTTCTGAAAGTTTCAACACTACTTTAGTTCCTGCCATAGGATGAACTATCCCTCTAGGAGGGACAGGAGTTCAGCTGTGACTGTCAGGCTTAGCCCATTCACTCCCATAGGTGAGTAAGGATCACAGACCTGTGGATCGTCCCCTTAGGCTGGGGGGAGGTCCTTTAGCAGTGAGCGGGCTTTGCCCGCCCACTTCCTGGATACCAACAGGATAGGCAAGTAAGGATGGGGAAGAAGAACATGTGATTACAGAACAGGCCAGCTGGGGAACATAAGGACAGCCTGAATTCACTTAGAGACTCTTTCCCCTTAGCTTCTAGTTATAGGCTTGGGCAGGCAGCCTGCTGGGAGTAGAAGGAAAGTTGCAGTTTAGGGAGAGAGAGCTACTAGGAAGACAGCTAAGAGCTTTCAGGTATGATGCAGAATGCCTGGGACAGAAAACCAGCAAGGAGCAAGAGCCTACTGGTAAGAAAGGACCTGAAGCAATTAAGAATCTGCTGGTTGAGAAGCCTCGCAAAGGACTTTGAGCCTGGATGAAAGGGGAATCCCTGACAAAGGACTAACTGAGCTTGAGGCAGAAGGTGGGAAGGCTTTGGAAGTTGGTGTTTGTTAACGTCCCAGAAGGGGAGAGTTGTTGAAGAAAATTCCCACAAGATGAAGCTTTCTTCCCTGAAGAACAAGGAGAAACCAATGCAGTAGATAGGGCTAATGCTAGACAGGTTAAGTGCTGCTACAATTGCTAACAAAGCAGCAGGATGTAATCCCATGTTCTCCTGTGCTAGTCTTTGTCCTTGTGATAGGTGCATGCACAAAGTGCTGGTGAGTTAGAGGCATAGATCCAGATTCTGATCTTGGCCCGAGGTGCTCAGTGCTGTAATTCATTAATTAGTGAGACAGCTACTAGGGAATGTAATCTGCCCTGCAAATGTCTCCTGTGGCACTTGAATTCTCTGAGAGTACTTGAAAGTGAATATCAGTCAGGCCTTACAAAACTATCTGTTGTAGAGTTTCCTTGATCCCCAGTGAGTTGGGCCTGCCTGATTTCTGTTGAAAGTTTCGATGGAATCTATATGTTCCTGCAGAACACTTTGGTTCTGTTCATGCTGCCTGAGAACTTCCACCCCACTCTACTTTAAGTATTCCTTTGTATTCTGATAGCCTTATACAATATCTCATAAATGGACCCTTTCATCCCTACACTTGTTTTACTAAACCAGATAAGAGTTACACAGATGCTGAGTTAATAATAGTGATAGATTGCCCTCATTGCAGATTATATCTAAGGCTCTTTCTCATTTACATTAAGGCCCCTTTACAGGGGTCTGGCAGAGTAGGCCTCTGTTGTAAATTCTTCTTAATATTTGTGCTAGGAAGATTTTTGTTTAAACAGAATTATGGATTAGGGGCAGTTACTGATTATGAAAGAAATTCACTATTGAAGGAAATGAGAAAAACATAATTCTCTTGGCTATTGACTGAGAAATTTGGACAGCAGGAACAGATTTAGTCTGGTAACAGTTTTTACCTTTCTGGGTACTTTTAATTAAGAAAAGCATAAGATGCTTCTATCAAATTGGTTTTTGTTATAAAATAAGCTTCTGGAGAAATGTAATTGTCTCATTTTTCAACTTACTTTTGAGAGACAAACTAGGTCTCTCTCTCCCTCTTTCCCTCCCTCCTTATCTTCAGAGTTCTGTAAAAGCTTTTTTTAAAGCAAAATGTGTTGATTTTTAATTTGAAGTCTTTTATATTTAAAAAGAAATTGAATCTTTGTTTGGGATATCTGCCCATCTAAGGATATCTGTTAGAAGTTAAGAATCCACAGAGGAAGATTATTATTAAACTTGTGATATGACTTTTTTTATCAAAAGGAATAGTCAGCAAAATAATCAACTGACTCTGACTTCTCATTCTCACTCATGAGAAACAATCACTCTAGAATACTTAATGATAAATATCAGAGGGGTAGTATGGATCTGTAAAAAGTGAAAAAGTGTCCTGTGGCACCTTATAGACTAACAGATGTATTGGAGCATAAGCTTTCGTGAGTGAATACCCACTTCAAAACTTATGCTCCAATAAGTTTGTTAGTCTATAAGATGCCACAGGACATTTTGTCGCTTTTTAATGATAAATTTAAACCTACTGGTTATATCCTAGAACATCTTTATTCTGTCCTTAGGTGTTACAAGCATTAAAGCATTTATTTCTGTAATTACAAAGAGTATTGTGCTACAAATTCTACAAAGATCTGTAATTTCCATATATGTTCCCTTCATAAATCTGAGCTTGTGTTTGAGCCTAACTGGTGATGTAATGTATTGGTGAATTAATATTTCATGTCTAGAGACCTAAATTCAAGCTAGGTCTCAAGTGTAAATAACGTAAGTCTAATTGTAGTTTCTTCCCTGCATACCAACATTAATGCAGGAAGGATGTAAGTAAATATAGTTCTTATTTGTGAGGCTCAATGTCCCAGTACAGAACAGCATGATTATCACACTCTGCTGAAAAGACTTCCAAGTTAGGATAGCAGGTGAGTCTAGATTAGGATTGTGATGCACTGATAAAACACTTGCCTGCATTATACCATACCTGTAAGAGCAATTAGTTCCTCAATTTCAAAAGCATTAAATTAACCATCTATAGTATTTGAAACAAACAAACAAACCTGAGCTCATACCTCTAGTCTGGACTGAATCACTTTTTGCTAGATCCTATGCATGAAAACATTTCTTAAGATCAGTGTAATACAGTATAAAGAGAGAACAACTTGCTGTTACATAATCACAATTGGTAGAAAACTTGAGACCTCCAATAGTGTCTCTGGATGAATCATTTTAGCAGGTAAGGATCAGATCACCTCAGACAACTTGCTGGTTAGGTAATATTTTTTCAAATAATTTTAAACTCAGTGGCAATTAGTACACCATCTCACTTATCTATTGTATGTCACAAGTCTTGCATTTAAGTTTACAGCTCAAAGAATAAAACATGCTTTTTACAGTGTATGTAGATTACATACTGATGGTTCTGCAGGAGTATGGCTGGGATCAGATTATTAGGTAGCTATTATAGTTATGTTACACTGGACATGGTTTAGCACTTCGATGACAATAGAAATGGAGAGGTAAGGGGAACTAAAGCATAACTACATCAGATAGATGAGCACTCTGCATTATTATTCTTTATGATAGAGTAGTGTCTAGAAGCCCCAACTAATATTGGGACCCAGTTATGCTAGGCAGTGTATACATACTTATTTAAGCAGAGATTGTCCTCAAGAGTTTGCAATCTAAATAGCCAAGACTAAGGCTGTGAGGGGGAACAGAAGGACGAAGGCACTTGTCCATGGTCAAACAATAGGTCGGTGGCAAAGCTGGAACTAAAACCCAGGTCTCCTTTGTTTCAGGCCCATGCCCTAACCCTTGACTGTGCTGCCTTTCTTTCTCTGTAGAAATCTGGGTTGCTGACACTAATTAAGTTCATATATGGATATTTATAGTGAGCTCTGGCTGAATGCATGGCATTTTTATTTTACAGAGGTCAACAGCCAGCAAGACTTCAGGTGCTCCTTCATATAGCAGATGGTCCAGCTCACAGCCACATCAGGTAATACATGCTTTTTGAGGAGAACATGCACCACACTGTATTATAATACCTGTAGGTGAACACGATAAGCACCATATGCTTATGCTGCTCTGTTATTTTTAAGTACTAATCAACTGTGGGTTCTGAGAGTTGTCTGGTTTGCTTGACCCAAGTGGGCCAATTTGAGTGATGACATAAGCAGGCACAATGCCACTGAAGTTGGTGGTGTTTCTGTGACAGGTGTACAGGCCCACTGATCACTTGGAGGGTCCTCACAGCTATGAGTCACCTTCTCTAAGATGCCACTGAGTAGGCTGGAAGGAGCAGCAATGAAGGACGGTTCTGTCATATTTCTTATACTGGTGATTAATTTGACTCACTCTTTGGAGGCGATTATATCCCCAATTGAGTTCAGTCATGTCACTATCCCTGCTACACCAGTGTTTTGCACCATTTAAAACAGTAAATGAGAGAGGTAATCTGATGGGTGACAGGGAAACTTGGGACCCACTACAAACACAGACCCAGTGCTGATACAAAGAGCAGGGAAGCAATGAGACAGCAGCCAACCAGTGATGAAATTGTTAGCAGCTTCACTTTTTTTTTTACCGTCTTCCCCCTCCACCCTGAGTATTGAGAGGAGACCGTAGTCAATTCAGTCTGGTAGAACAGAGGGAAAGACTGTTGTAACTGTAGGCAGAAACATAATTCGGTTACTTAAATGAAGGATTGACCAGCTTAAAATGTAACCTTTTCCTTAGGAGGACCTCATGCAAATAAACCTGGGTGCTGGTTTGTTTTGATAAAGGTACGAGTACATGCCCCTAGAAGTGGGGAAATGCCCAAGGTGGCTTTAGTTTTGCCGTCAACTGGGATTTGGCTTTACACAATTAAAAGTAGAGATAGTTAAGAACGGGGTCCCATTTTTATTCAGGCCCTGAAACTTCAGTATAAAGAAGAGACTAGATAACAGGTACTCTAGAGATTAGAAACAATCACGCCATCCCCTTTGCTTTCTGTTGTTGATGAGCATGCATGCTTGTTGAAATGGAGAAGAATCTTGCTCTCTGCTCCTCATCAAATAGGATTATGGTTACTGCCTGCAATGTGGCAATGGAGTGCACACATGCACATTTTCAAGGAAGTCCTATGACCTGTGTTATACCGGCAGTCAGATTAGATAACCACTTGAGTCACTTCTGGCCTCAAAATCTATGAAGCTGAAGTTGGGACTAGCCCAATGCCTGGGGTGTATTGTTTGTGTGTCTGTTCACCTGAGTAGCTGAGAAATCAGAACTGCCTTTCCCCTTCATTCTGAAAGGTAGTGTGTTTTACTATGGGGATTTTTTATTTTTTATAGTGGCTAGAGGTTTATCTTCGGAACCTGTTAGCCTTGACTGTGCCTTTAGTAGGGAGGCTAAGTACAGGAAGTTGTCAACATATTCCCACTGATGTGCACAGAGCAAACCCAGCCATGAATATTCTTGGTGTATGAGTGCAACTCCCTCTTAATGTTAATAGGAGAGATGCTCCTAAATCAAGAATAAAATACCCCTTTAACAAATCATATGAAACACATTTGGTACTCTATACACTTGATTTTCTTTTAAACAGAGGGGAGGGGTGGAACATAAGCACACAGAGAGTGTTTGGTAGCATTAGAATCTTGTTGAAGCACTAGCAGAGTTGAGAGATTAACTACTAGGAATATTGTTTAAAAATATGCTTAGACCATCCTGCATCTGCTGGAGAAACCTTGTCCTATTATATTAAAACATGCCTGTGGTAATTCTTCTCCACCTGCATTATACTCCCACATTGTAATCTTTCTCTTCCTTTGTCATCTGCACTCTAATCTTTCTTTCTCATCCATGTTTATTGTAAACCTTTGTCTTTTGTGCTTTGGGTTTAATAAGCTTCTAAACTTGCTCAATGGAATTGGTATTTGCAAAATCCAACTATGGGATGTTTGGCAGTGCTATGGCTCAGTTCAAGAGTCCTGATGCTGCCGTGCACTCATGTTTTGAGATCAGCAAAAATTTTTTATTGGATCATAGGTTTGTATTGTCTTGTCTCCTGCAAGAGATTATGTATAGTTTACCTAAACATTTTGAGAATAGTTTTCCAAAAAAGAACAAGATTAAAGTTCAAATTCATATTGTCTGTATATTCTTGAGCCTCGTGCAGTGAACTCAAGGCTTTTTCCATATACATCTTACAAAAATCCATGCAAAAATCTAATAGAACTACCCAACTGAGATCTTTGATAATCTAAGAAATGTTAAAAGTTAAATTAGCTTCCCTCCCTCCACCAAGTTTTCATTTTAAATTTCCATATGTGTGTGAAGTTAGATGGCACATTGGGTGAGAGATTTAAAGGGATTCTACAGGCGGGTCAATGAATTTGGGAAAACGTGCCACTTTCAGTGACACAGTTTGCTTTGTGCAAATGTAATAAACTCATACGTACTTATATTCTGTATTGAATAAGATGAAACATACTTCTCTACCTCAAATGCACTATCTAGAGAGATTTTTAATAAGTTCCTTTTAACTTCTGGCTCTGGGTGAGTGAGTGGTAATGCAAGTTTAATAATTTTGATGGGAAGCAATGTATGTACTTTTTTAGCTCCTGGAGCCAGGGCCAGTGTCTTGTTACAGAAGATGCCCTTGGAGTCTGATTAAGATGCACCTTCTGACTATATAACCTGTAAGATGTGTAAGGCTGCCCTCTTCTGACTGTCTCAGAAGTGTGCCACATTTTCTGTTTTATAAATTTTGCCAGAATGATCGACTAACATCAATAGTTGGATAGTTAAAAAGATTGATTCCGGAAGTTCAACAATAAGCTTACAAAGCTATAAAAATCCATATATGTGTATCTATATTAAACTGACTGTCAAGGAACTTTTAAAAGTCTTTATTGCTTGGGGACATTTTAAGACCACTCCTGATTTCAACAACTAGAATCAGTGATGGTTCAGTGGCAACAGTGATTTCCATAAGTTTGTGGGATATTAATTTTAAAGAGGGGACTGATACCTGTCCCATTAAATACATTTCGGATAGTACAATGTGGCATTACGTCGTGTTGTGATGGAATGACTTTGTGATAACAGTATGCAGTATGTGTCCTGACTGAATATGTCATACTGGCTGTGGTATTCCAGGATCCTGGTCTGACTCAAGCTCAGTGGAATCTCTTGATGTGTCAGTGGGACTGCAGCAGTTTGTCTGGAGGCTTTGAGGCTAATTTAGTCCTTACATGGTACTTTCCAGACTGTGTGCATGCCCATTGGAGGTGCAATTGGTTGTTACCACTAATGCTGGTGAAGCAAGCAGTTGGAGAAGTGATGCCTGTCCGACATGATGACCCAGTTGATTTCTAGTACAATGTTTATTTCAAGAAGTAGGACTACTTCTGGAGTAAGCCTCCTGCACTAGTATGTCCCCAATGGAACAACATGCTTGTCTCATCAAAAGTTTTTAGCTATGCTACCAGTGTTAGACATGAGGTGTTAATAGTATTGTAGCTCAGCTGTCAGTAGCAGTGCTCCTAATGTCCAATGACATTGGCACCTGCCTTCCCTCACTAGTAATACTTTTAGAACTGGATGCTAGACACTCTTGCCGAAGTATAACAGGTGGAGAGTGCACAGAGGAGAAATGGGTAAAGGGGAAAAACAATGGCAAAAATAAGAGAAAAGTAAAGAGGACAGGGAAGGGAGTAGAAAATTAGAATGAAGATAAAGATTTTTTCCCTGCCTAATGCTTCTTTTGAGTCACTAGCAAAAGAGACGGTCTCTACGAAAGGCCATTTAATGGTTCAGGAAGTGATAGGAGCAATAGGCCAGGTGACTCAGCTCTCATCTAAGGTAACTGAGGGCATGATCTGCCTGAGGTGCCACCTGTGCTGCCATTGGCTACACTGCTGAAACAAATCCACCCAACTTCTCCACCCTGAAGTAGAAGGAATAGGCTGGTTAGTAAGGCAAGAATTTGACTCAGTCAGATCGTGGGCTGCCTTTTTTCACTCTTAGGCAAGATGACAGGACTTCAAAATGCTTATAAAATATTTTGCCCATCATTGATAACTGTCCATGTGGACCTTGCTGTTGATTAATGCACTTTGATCTAATCCTCTCTAGTCCACTTTCAAAGAGGACTAGATCAAAGCACATTACTGAACTGTTAATGCACGTCAGCAGGGTCTACATGGAGAGTTAGTCTGCGACGGGCTGATGTGGGGTAGATTCACACCCCAGCTTGCCACAAACTAATATCTGTGCAGACAAGTCCAAAATCTCCTGAGTCTTATCCACTGGACCACTCTGCCTCTTCTAATTGAGCAGGCTGTTCTATTCTGACCAGCACTACCGAGGTGATTCAACATCTCTACAACTTGGTTCATTTTGTTTCAGAGTAATATTTTGGGATGAGGTGATAAGTGGCTCATTAAAGTATGCTGGACATTAGGTGGGCAAAATCACTTGGTTCCTATTGAAGTTAGTGGAATGAGAGCAGGCTCAGGCCCCCATGCCTTTAAAAGAAACACTAGCAGACAAGAGAAAAGAAATGGAGTTGCTACTTGACAAAACACTTCTGTATAGCTGATGGCACCACATGACATCACGATGCAAGTTTCATCCTTCAGTGTTGGTTTTAACAGTCACAAAGCTTTAGAAAGAAACTTAAACCTCTATCCAAATACAGGCTTCTTACTTCTGGTAGCTTCTCTGGGTTGGGGATAGATGAGAACATGCAGAGGTAAACTGTTCTTTCTGTGCCACATGGTAAATCCTGTCAAGGCTATTCTGCTACCTCTCATTCATTCACCAAAACGATGCCAATGGAGACGTGTCCACAAGTAGTCAGAGCAGAATAGCTACCTGGATCTAGTGTGATAACTTTGGAGAGCACAAGTGGTACATGCTTTGCAGAAGGCAAAGCAGCTTGACTCTGGATGTAGGAGCCTTAATTTATAATTTCTGGGTTTTGTTTGTACAATAACTATATTATAGTCTTCTACCTTTTGACTCTATACACTGCAAATCAGCTATGCTCAGATCATTAGGAAAAAGCTCTGGTCCTAGAACTGCTTTTCTAATTTTAGTATGGTTTTAAATTGTTATGCAGAGATCAGATGTGATGAGGTGGGCTAATTCCCCCAGATTTCAGAACACTGTGTTAACTGGAAAACCGAATAAACATGATATGGAGACAATGCATGTGTAGAGCTCTGGATATTTTAGCAAATATAATTTCTTCTTCGAGTGCTTGCTCATATCGATTCCAATTAGGTGTGCGTGTGCCGCGTGCACGCTTCTCGTAAGATTTTTACCCTAGCAACACTTGGTGGGTCGGCTGGGTCGCCTTCTGGAGTGGCGCCGCTATAGCGCTGGATATATACCCCTGCCGACCCAACAGCCCTTCAGTTCCTTCTTACCGCCTGTGACGGTTGTAGGAACTGTGGAGCGCTGCTTTGCTGATCTCCACATCCCTAGCTTCTCGTAGTTCTTTGCGCTTTACTGTGTTTATAGTTCCAGTTCTTGTAGTTATAGTTAGAGTTAGTACTTCTATTCATAGTTACTGTATATAGTTGAAGGGTGGATCGGGGATTAGCCCCTTTCCTCCACCCCGGTGCGGGCCCATGCCCAAGGCACCGGGATTCAAACCGTGCTCGGCATGCCAGAAGCCGATGACAATAGGGGATCCCCACGACTCCTGCCTCAAGTGCCTAGAGGAATCCCACCTTGTTGACAAGTGCCGCATTTGCAAGTCATTTAAACCAAGGACGAAGAAGGAGCAGGACTTTCGATTGAAGCAGCTCCTCATGAAGTCGGCACTTAGTCCTACAACATCGTACCGAGTGCCCAAAATACTGCCTCAGTAAGGAGCACCCCTTCGGCATCGGATCACTCCGGTACCGAGAAGGAGTCCCGGCACCGACCTCTACCAGTACCGACTCCTCGGCACCGCTCCCTTTCCCCAACTGGGAAATGACATAGTGCTCCAACTCCGGCCTCGCAGAAGGAGCACTCGTCTAAGACGGTTCATCGGGCACCGTCATCCGCTGCAGCACTGTCGACGCCAGCACCGCAGATTGCAGCTTCACCTGGCGTGGCACCGTTGATTCTGGTCCCACAAGGGCCGTTGAGTCCGGTGCCAGACAGCTCCCCGGCTCCAGCTGTGGTTGAGCTTGTTCTCCCTTCTACACCGGAGACCTTCTCTACGGCAAGGGAGCTCATTGCTATGACGGAGCCAATATTTTCTCAACCCCCGGCACCGCCAGTGCGGGTTGTTCAATCCATCGGCAAGCCGGCCCTCGTAAGGCCTCCTTCCGTCGGTCCACCAGAGAGACGTCATTCCAGATTACGGTCTCGCAGACGCTCTCGATCACGTTGTTCCTGCTCCTGGTGCCACTCGCAGTCCCGGCACCGCTCTCCATCGCGGTACCGGTCGCACTCACAGCGACATTCAACATCTCGTTCACCGGACAGATACTCCCGGTACCGATCTGGCTCTAGGCACCGATCTCGGTACCATGTATCCCATAGTCACTCCAGGCAAAGGGACTCAAGATCCTGGTCAACCTCCCGGCACCGGTACAGTAGAAGGTCCCGGTCTCACTCGAAGTACCGCCATAGCTCCTGGTACTGCTCCCTGGTACTGCCCCGGGATCGAGCATCAAGAACAGTGGCGCCCTCCCAGGGTCTCTCGGCACCACCGTGGCCTTTGAGACACACATCAGTATTGTCTCAGGCTGGCAGTGCATCCTACCATCAGGAGGGTGACTCTGACGTCCCAAGCCAATATCCGGAGAGACAAAGCCACAAACAAGGGCCTCATCACTGGTCCTTCTGGACACCATGGGCATACCACCAGGCCCAAGGTGCCCCATCAGTGGTTCATCGCTCGGCCCCATCAGAACACCGGGTACCAGAGGCGACAGTGAGCCGCCCTCCCCCATGGGCATGGATGAGGCTCCAATTCCCTCTGCAGTCACCGAGGTTCCACATGATGCAGATGACACCCCTCAAGTGCACGACTCACCTCAGAACCCATTGGTCCCGGGCCTCTCCTCCTCCTCACCTGATGAGGTGGTAGCAGGAACATCCTCCTCAGGCCCTCCACCAATTGATCTCAGGGCCGATCAAGACCTCTTGAGGTGGTGGCCCAGAATATGAACTTGCAGATGGAGGAGGTCACTGAAATAAAGGACCCGGTCGTGGACATCTTATCGGCTGATGCACCTACTAGAGTGGCTCTCCCGTTCATGCGCACTATACAAGTCAATGCGGACACCATTTGGCAATCCCCAGCTTCAATTCCACCTACAGCTAGGGGAATAGAGAGGAAATATATGGTCCCCTCAATGGGGTACGAATATCTCTACATCCACCCACCTCTCTGCTCTCTGGTTGTCCAATCGGTGAACGAACGGGAGTGTCATGGCCAGCAAGCATCGGCTCCTAAGGCAAAGGAGGCTAGACGCATGGACCTCCTAGGCCATAAAATATACTCGGCTGGGGGCCTCCAACTTAGGGTGGCAAACCAACAAGCCCTCCTAAGTCGGTATAACTTTAATACGTGGGTGTCCGTGGGGAAGTTTACGGAGATTCTTCCCCAGAAGTCCCTCCAGAGTTTACTGTCCTGCTTGAAGAGAGTAAAAAGGTAGCAAGAACCTCCCTCCAGGCCTCTCTGGATGCAGTGGACTCGGCTGCCAGAACTCTGGCATCCGTAGTAATGATGAGGCGTATCTCCTGGCTCCAGGCTTCAGGCCTTCCCCCTGAATTGCAACAGACCATTCAGGATTTACCCTTCGAGGGCCAGGGCCTTTTCTCAGACAAAACCGACCCCAGGTTGCAAAGTCCGAAAGACAATCGGGTCATAATGCGCTTGCTGGGTATGCACACGCCAGTGCCCCAACGAAGGTCCTTCCGGCCCCAGCCCCAGTCAGAACGCTACCAGAAGGTATGGCAGGGGGAATCGGCGGAGGCAGTCTGGTCCTCAAGGAACCCAAAGTCAAGTGCCTCCTAAACCACCAACGGGGCCGAAGCAAAACTTTTGATGGGATGCCCGAGGACGGCCCACCAGTTATCCTGCCGGATCCTTCTTCTTCCTTTTTCAACTGCCTCTCCCATTTCCTCCCTGCCTGGTCCCAGCTAATCTCAGATCATTGGGTCCTCCGCACGGTGGAAACGGGATACCACCTCCAGTTTGCTTCAACCGTCCCCCACCCTCCCTACCCATACCTCTTCAGGGACCCCTCTCACGAGCAAGTCCTCTTACAAGAGGTCCAGGCACTCCTAAAACTGGGAGCCATAGAGGAGGTGCCAAAAGATATGAGGGGCAAGGGGTTCTATTCCCGCTACTTCTTAATCCCCAAGGCAAAGGGAGGTCTACAACCGATCCTAGACCTATAAGAACTCAACAAATTCCTGATAAAGCTGAAGTTCCGCATGATATCTCTGGGGACCATCATCCCATCCCTGGATCCAGGAGACTGGTATGCTGCCCTCGATATGAAGGACGCTTATTTCCACATCACCATTTATCCACCACACAGATGGTACCTCCATTTTGTGGTCAACCACCAACACTTTCAGTTCACGGTACTTCCCTTTGGCCTTTCTACAGCTCCAAGGGTCTTCACCAAATGCATGGCTGTAGTAGCCACCTCCCTCCGACATCATCAAATACACATCTACCCGTATCTCGACGATTGGCTCATTCGAGGGAATTCCCAGTCACAAGTATCGCAGCACCTGTGCATCGTCAGAGACTTCTTCGGGAGCCTCGGCCTCATGATCAACACAGAAAAGTCTACTCTGACACCCATGCAGAGAATAGGCTTCATCGGAGTTGTTCTGGACTCCAATCTGGCCAGAGCCTGCCTTCTCCAGTCGCGTTTTCAAACGATGGCTTCAATAATTCGAAGTCTTCAATCCTTTCCGACAATGTCGGTGCGCACTTGCCTCAGCCTAGTAGGTCACATGGCCTCCTGCACCTTCATGACCAAGTACGTGAGGCTACGTCTCCGTCCCTTCCAAACCTGGCTTGCTTCAATATACCGTCCACACAGATACAGTCTGGATTCGGTGCTCACTATACCCAGGAAGGTTCTCGACTCTCTCACTTGGTGGTTAGACCCCTCTCTGGTTTGCGCAGGGATGCCATTTCACCCACTGCAACTCTCGGTGGCCCTAACCACAGACGCGTCATCTCTGGGTTGTGGTGCCCACCTCGGGAGCCTTCACACTCAAGGCCTCTGGTTGCCCCAAGAGCTGACCCTGCACATCAACGTGAGAGAGCTGAGAGCAGTCCATCTAGCATGCCAGGTGTTTCAGGACCATCTAAAAGGCCGTTGTGTATCAGTGTTCACAGACAACACAATGGCCATGTTTTACATAAACAAGCAGGGTGGAGCACACTCCTCCCTCCTTTGTCAAGAAGCCATTTGCCTCTGGGACTTTTGCATAGCCCACTCCTATCGATTTGGTAGTGTCTTTTCTCCCAGGAGTCCAGAACACTCTGGCAGATCACTTCAGCAGGTCCTTCCTGTTTCACAAGTGGTTGATATGCCCAGACGTTATCCATTCTGTTTTCCGGAGGTGGGGCTTTCCCCACATAGACCTCTTTGCCTCTCAAAAGAACAGGAAATGCCAGGTGTTCTTCTCCTTCCAAGGACGCTCCCCGGGCTTCCTCTCAGACGCATTCCTGATCCTGTGGAAGAGGCACCTACTTTATGCCTTCCCACTGTTTCCACTCGTCCACAGAATCCTACTCAAGCTCCGCAGGGACAGAGCCCACCTGATCCTCATTGCTCCAGCATGCCGAGGCAGCATTGGTACACCTTCTTGTTCGACCTCTCAGTGGCAGACCCGATCTCCCTGCCGCTCTGGCTGGACCTCATAACACAGGACTTCGGCAGGCTTCACCATCCGGACCTGCAATCCCTTCATCTCACAGCATGGCTGCTGTGTGGTTGAGCCAGTCTGAGTTGCGTTGCTCTGCCTCGGTACAATAGGTGCTCTTGGGCAGTAGGAAGCCTTCCACGAAGACGACATATCTCTCCAAGTGGAAGTGTTTCTCCTACTGGTGCGCTCAGAGTAACTTAGTCCCCGGACAGGTATCTGTCCCCACTGTCCTGGATTACATATGGTCCCTGAAAGAGCAGGGCCTGGCGGTCTCTTCTATAAAGGTGCATCTGGCAGCTATTTCCGCCTTCCACCCAGGGGAAAGTGGCAGTTCAATCTTTTCTCACCCCATAGTTTCCAGGTTCCTTAAGGGATTTGAGCGTTGTACCCTCAAATCAGACGCCCAACTCCTACCTGGGATCTAAACCTGGTGCTAGCCAAGCTTATGGGTGCCCCTTCTGAGCCTCTGGCCACCTCATAGACTCATAGACTCATAGGTCAGAAGGGACCAATATGATCATTTAGTCTGACCTCCTGCACAAGGCAGGCCACAGAACCCTACCCATCCACTTTTATACAACCCCTAATCCGGGACTGAGTTATTGAAATCCTCAAAACTGGTTTGAAGACCTCAAACTGCAGAGAATCCACCAGCAAGCGACCCATGCCCCACGCTGCAGAGGAAGGTGAAAAAACTCCAGGGCCCCTGCCAATCCGCCCTGGAGGAAAATTCCTTCCTGACCCCAAATATGGCGATCAGCTAAACCCTGAGCATGTGGGCAAGACTCACCAGCCAGCACCCAAGAAGGAATTCTCTGCAGTAACTCAGTTCCCATCCCATCCAACATCTCCCCGCAGACCATTGAGCAGATTTATCTGGTGATAATCCAAGATCAATTGCCCAAATTAACCTATCCTATCATAACATCCCCTCCATATACTTATCCAGCTTAGTCTTGAAGCCAGATAAGTCTTTTACCCCACTACTTCCCTCAGAAGGCTTTTCCAAAACTTCACTCCCCTAATGGTTAGAAACCTTAGTCTAATTTCAAGTCTAAACTTCCTAATATCCAGTTTGTATCCATTTGTCCTCGTGCCTACATTAGAACTAAACTTAAATAATTCCTCTCCCTCCCTAATATTTATCCCTCTGATATATTTATAAAGAGCTATCATATCCCCCATCAAACTTCTTTTGGCCAGGCTAAACAAGCCAAGCTCTTTGAGTCTCCTTTCATAAGGCAGGTTTTCCATTCCTCGGATCATCCTAGTAGCCCGTCTCTGGACCTGTTCCACTTTGAATTCATCCTTCTTGAACATGGGACACCAGAACTGCACACAATATTCCAGATGGAGTCTCACCAGCACCTTATATAACGGTACTAACACCTCCTTATCCTTGCTGGAAATACCTCGCCTAATGATCCTAAAATCGCATTTGCTTTTTTAACAGCCGTATCACATTGGCGGTTCATAGTCATCCTGCTATCGACCAATACCCCAAGGTCCTTCTCCTCCTCTGTCGCTTCCAACTGATGCGTCCCCAACGTATACCTAAAATTCTTATTATTAATCCCTAAGTGCATGACCTTGCACTTTTCACTATTGTATTTCATCCTATTACTATTACTCCAGTTTGCAAGGTCATCCAGATCTTCCTGATATGCATCCCTGTCCTTCTCCGTGTTAGCAATACCCCCCAAGCTTTGTGTCATCCGCAAACTTTATTAGCACATTACCGCTCTTTGTGCCAAGATCAGTAATAAAAAGGTTAAATAAGATTGGTCCCAAAACTGATCCTTAAGGAACTCCACTAGTAACCTCCTTCCAGCCTGACAGTTTGCCCTTCAGTATGACCCATTGAAGTCTCCCCTTTAACCAGTTCCTTATCCACCTTACAACTTTCATATTCATCCCCATCTTTTCCAATTTAACTAACAGTTCCTCATGTGGAACCGTGTCAAATGCCTTACTGAAATCGAGGTAAATTAGATCTACCACATTTCCTTTATCTAAGTAATCCGTCACCTTCTCAAAGAAGGAGATCAGATTGGTTTGGCACAATCTATCTTTAGTAAATCCATGTTGCAATTCGTCCCAATTACCATTGACCTCTATGTCCTTGACTACTTTCTCCCTTAAAATTTTTTCCAAGATCTTACATACTACAGACGTCAAGCTAACAGGCCTATAATTACCCGGATCACTTTTATTCCCTTTCTTAAAAATAGGGACTACGTTAGCAATCCTCCAGTCGTACGGCACAACCCCCGAGTTTATCGATTGCTTAAAAATTCTCGCTAACGGACTCGCAATTTCACGCGCCAGTTCCTTTAATATCCTCGGATGGAGATTGTCCGGGCCCTCCGACTTCGTCCCATCAAGCTGTTCAAGTTTGGCCTCTACCTCAGTTGTGGTAATATCCACCTCCATATCCACATTCCCGTTTATCATCCCTCCATCATTGCTAAACTCCTCACTAGTCTTATTAAAAACTGAGGCAAAGTACTTATTTAGATATCGGGCCATGCCTAGGTTATCCTTAACCTCCATTCCATCCTCAGTGTATAGCGGCCCCACTTCTTCTTTCTTTGTTTTCTTCTTATTTATGTGGCTGTAGAACCTTTTACTATTGGTTTTGATTCCCTTTGCAAGGTCCAGTTCAATGCGGCTTTTAGCCTTCCTCACTTTATCCCTACATGTTCTGACCTTGCCAAGGTAGCTTCCCTTGCTAATCCCGCCTTTCTTCCACTCCCTGTAAGCTTTCTGCTTTCTCCTAATCCCCTCTCTGAGTTGCTTGCTCATCCAGCTTGGCCTACAACTCCTGCCCATGGTTTTTTTCCCCTTTCTTGGGATGCAGGCTTCCGACAATTTCTGCAGCTGCGACTTAAAGTAATTCCAGGCCTCCTCCGCATTTAAATCCTCAAGTTCCTCCGTCCAATCCACTTCCCTAACTAATTTCCTTAACTCTTTAAAATTAGCCCTCGAGAAATCGAAAACCCTAATCCGAGATCTACATTTGTTTATCCTTCCATCTAGTTTGAACTGAATCAGCTCATGATCACTCGAACCAAGGTTATCCCTACCACCATTTCTTCTATGAGGTCCTCACTGCTCACAAAAACCAAATCTAAAATGGCATCCCCTCTCGTAGGTACTTCAACTACTTGATGAAAAAATCCATCCGCTATCACATCCAGAAAAATCTGACCCCTATTATTCTTGCAAGCACTCGTCCTCCAGTCTATATCCGGGAAGTTGAAGTCTCCCATAATCACACATTTCCCCTTTGTGTTTACTTCATTAAAGACATTAAAGAGGTCTCTATCCATATCCAAATCAGATCCCGGTGGTCTATAGCACACCCCAAGCACTATCTCAGGGGAAGCTCTAGTTGCTTTTTTACCCAGTGTGATTTTTGCCCAGACAGACTCTGTCTTATCCATTCCATCGCTTCTTATTTCATTACAGTTAATCTCATCGTTGATGTACAAGGCTACTCCACCACCTTTGCCTTTCTTCCTTTTTTTTCTAAACAGCACATAGCCTTCAATACCTGTACTCCAGTCATGAGTACTATTCCACCAGGTTACTGTTATCCCTATAATATCCGGTTTCACTTCCTGCACCAGTAGCTCCAGTTCCTTCATCTTGTTACCTAGGCTCCTCGCATTAGTGTACAGACATTTTAATTTTTGGCGTTTAGCGTCAATGACATTCTTTCCCCCGTCGTGCACAGACCTTCTACCACCAGCATCACCCGTTAATCTGGTTTCTACTTCACTATTCCTCCTTGGATCAATTCTTTGGTCCGCAAGGGTATCCCCTCTCACTTTGTTTACTTCCCTCTCCAGGTTATATTCCGGCGTGGAGATCTCCTGAACATCTCCCAACCATCTCCCCCAACGTCCTAGTTTAAAGCTCTCTTGATGAGGTCGGCAAGCCTCCATCCTAGAATTCTATTTCCCTCCTTACTTAGATGAAGTCCATCCTGATCGAACAGTTGTCTGTCCATAAACGCTTCCCAATGACCATACATCCGAAAGCCCTCCTTGTAACACCAATGCCTGAGCCATCTGTTGATCACCATAATCTTGTCACTCCTTCATCACCCTGCTCTAGGAACCGGCAGAATCCCACTGAAGATCACCTGAGCCTCGATTTCTTTGAGCGTCTTCCCCAGTCTGGCATAATCCTCCTTGATACAGTCCAGCGAGTGACTAGCTGTATCATTCGTTCCCACATGAAGGACAATCAACGGATTCTTTCCCGCTCCCGCTAGGATCCTATTCAGCCTCTGGTCCACATCCTGTATCTTAGCCCCTGGCAGACAGCACACCCTTCTGTTCTCCCGATCAGGTCTAGTTACAGGCCTGTCTATTCTTCTCAGTAAAGAGTCTCCAATCACGTAGACCTGCCTTTTCCTGGTGACAGTGTGATTCTCCTGTCTATCCCCCACAACAGCTTGCCACAAGTCTCCTCGATTTGTATTCACCCTTAAAATCCTCCTAGGGCTCATACTTGGTGCCGCCTCCATTGACTCCTCCCCTCCTTCTGCAGGACTAGCTGCTCGTCTCTTTTTCCTTGCCCTCTCTCCTTCAGCAGCCTGCTGTGCTCCATCTTCATTTCCCAACTCAGCAAACCTGTTCCTGAGTTCTATTTCTCCATCGCTGGCCCGTCTTTTCCTCTGCCTGGTTCTCCTAGTCACATGCTTCCACCGTCCACTTTCCTCACCCAGCAGCCCCTCCTCAGAGTTCTTTGGTCCTGCTTCTATCCGCTCGTCTGAGCTTATCCCCTGCGCCTCATCATGTCTGTGTTCCATCATCTGCTCAAACCCCCTTCTAAACTCAGCCAGAGTTTCCACCTGCATCTCCAGTCCTCTTATCTTTTCTTCCAGCAGCTCTATCAGGCGGCACTTCATGCAGACAAAACTCCTTTCAGGTGCCCCTTCCAGGACCATGTACATGCCACAGCTACTGCATCCGGTCATCCTCAGCATGTCTCTACCTGCTGCCTCTGCCTCCATCATGCCCTTCCACCTCTGTGCCTGGCAGTCCACGCCTCACACCGTACCACAGGCTACCAATGAGCACTGGACCCCTGCCCCTTCCCTTGTCTGACTTCCTGGTTTCTCTGCCTTGGTCTCCCCTGTGACCTCCCCCTGGGAACTCCCACTGGAACTCCCCTGTTAGCAGCTCTGTTCGCTGGCTCCTGTGCCGCTGCAGCTGTCTGCTCGCTGCTGTACCTCTCCTGGAAGACAGCCTTCCTTGTCGCTATCACCTCGTCAAGACGAGCATCGGAGCTTCGGGCTTTGACAGCGGATCCCCCGTATATGGTATTCCACAAGGACAAGGTAGAGCTGCGACCGCACCTCTCATTCCTCCCTAAGATGGTGTCTGCCTTTCATGTCAATCAAGACATCTTTCTCCCAGTCTTTTTCCCAAAGCCGCACTCATCACGTTGGGAACAACAACTGCATACCTTGGATGTCGGCAGGGCTCTCGCCTTTTATATCGAGAGGACCAGACTCTTCCAACGTTCGCCTCAGCTCTTTGTAGCGGTGGCAGACCGGATGAAAGGCATGCCAGTGTCTTCCCAAAGAATTTCATCTTGGGTGACATCCTGCATCCGAACATGCTATGAATTGGCTCACATTCCGGCTAACCATCTCACCGCTCATTCTACTCGGGTGCAAGCCTCATCTGCCGCTTTCCTGGCCCATATCCCCATCCAGGAAATATGTCGCGCTGCTACCTGGTCATCGATTCACACCTTTGCCTCACATTACGCATTGGTTCAGCAGTCCAGAGACGATGCAGCCTTTGGCTCAGCAGTTTTGCATTCTGCAATGTCTCACTCCGACCCCACTGCCTAGGTAAGGCTTGGGAATCACCTAATTGGAATGGATATGAGCAAGCACTCGAAGAAGAAAAGACAGTTACTCACCTTTGTAACTGTTGTTCTTCGAGATGTGTTGCTCGTATCCATTCCAAACCCGCCCTTCTTCCCCACTGTCGGAGTAGCTGGCAAGAAGGAACTGAAGGGCCGTTGGGTCGGCAGGGGTGTATATATCCGGCGCTATAGCAGTGCCACTCCGGAGTGATGCTAGGGTAAAAATCTTCCAACGAGCGTGCACGCGGTGCGCGCACACATAATTGGAATGGATATGAGCAACACATCTTGAAGAACAACAGTTACAAAGGTGAGTAACCGTCTTTTTTTCTATGCCTGAGTGATACAGTCCTGGATTTCTTTTACAAGTATGAGGGGAAACTACAATGATCTTGATCTCTAATCTGTGCTGCAAAAGTCATAAGTGCAACATAATACAAATGGCCTCTAACTATTGAACGTTGTTTTCTAATTTAGTTAATCTTAAAATGAGCAGAAAGAAGACCACTTAGAATATTAAAAAATACTTTTCTGCACAGGTACTATAGAAGGAAATTTCCTAGCCTAGGTAATGTTTTTGATTCTATTCGTTATTACCTAATTATTTTGATTGCTGAATACCAAATTACTGTATTATACCAACTATCCATACAACATGCTTGAGGATGTAGAGAGAAGTTGAGGGAAAGAGATTAGTGATGGCTCTGGTAAAGTATATGGTGGTAATCACTTTTGACATTTCCCAAAATATCTTTTACAGCACCTAATGACAAAATAACTTTAACTATTTCTTCTATGGGGCAAGTCTTATAGAACTTAATAGGGATGAAATTAACAGGGTTCTACAGAATTATTTAAAAAAAACTTATAGGTTCTAATTTTTCACTGCCTTGCACCTGGGGCACTTAAAGCTTTACATCCTCTGTAGAAATATAAATGTTTACAAAAGGAGTGAAATGGTTAAGAATCAGCCTGACAATGTATTCGTGTGACTGAACATCCTTTCCAGAGAGTTCTTAAAACAAACAAATGGAAGTAATTACTTTACACAACATGCAGTCAAACTGTGGAACTCATTGCCAGAGGATGTTGTGAAGGCCAAAACTAGAACGGAGTTCAAAAATGAGTTAGATAAGTTGATGGAGGACAGGTCCATCAGTGGATATTAGCCAAAATTGACAGGGATGCAACCCATGCTTCAGGTGTCCATAAACCTCCAACTGCTAGAAGCTGGGACTGGACAGTAGGGAATGGATCACTCGAAACTGCACTGATCTGTTCATTCCCTCTGAAGCACTTGCCCCTATCAGACAGGATACTGGGCTAGATGGACCATTGGTCTGATCCAGTATGTCTATTTATGTGCTCTTCTTATAGAATTTTGTATTACAGAAATTAAATTATTTACTAAGGGAATCCACTATTTAAAAGAGTAGAATTATTTCCAACTTTATATTTAAAGAAAGGGGAGAACTGGCCCTCAGTAAAATAAATTCACAAGGTCCAAACATGGATAGCTATTTAAGCCAATACTGTTTAAACAGGTCATGACTCTAGATTTTAATATCTTTCCGTTACACTTACCGCACAGTATTCTTGATGTCTATGCAGGCTAACAGCAAAGGTTAGTTATACTGCACAGTAATATGTAAAATGAGACATTTGACAAAAATAGGTCATTTGGAAACCACCTGCAGAGTAGTCAATAAATTGCAGGTTGTCAACCTTGAAGCCATTGACCACTTTTGAAAAGTAGAAAAAATATGGACCACCAGCCGTTTATTAACATACTCCTAATATGTCAGCAGTTCATTACAATTCCATGAAAAATTAAATTGAAAGTGATAGTGATGTATTTAGTTATATTGTAAATTACAGTGGCTGTTCCTTAATGTGGTCAGTCTGGTTCAAGAGGTAATTGAGAATACAAGTTATAATCTTCAACTGTATTGCTGTGTAGCTCCGGAGTGCTTTGGAGAGCCCATACCACATTTTTGGGTGGGTAGGAGAAGGCAGCAGAAAGAGCTCATCTACTCAGGGTGGCTCTGCTCTGCCCCCTCCTGTCTTGTGAGTAGTGGATTGGCTCTTTTCTGCTCCTCCCACCTCTCCTCTCTGTCCCTGCAGGCTTATCTTGGGAAGGGTGTGGAACTGAATGGCCCCTTCTGGATCCATAATCCCTCCAGATCTGAAAGGTAGGGGTGAAGAACCATCCTTGGAAACTCTCTCCCCAGGCCTGGAAGGTGGGAGGAACTTCCAGAGCTTCAGGAAGAGCAGAGGTGTGCTGGGGAGCAAGGATAGATATGGTGTGTACACAATGGATGTGGGGTTGGGTGTAGGGACAGATTGGGGAGGTTGTGAGATACAGAACTAGTTAGTAGGGAGGGCTAGGAAACAGACATGGGCTGAGGACACAGAATTGTGTATTGTGTGGGTTGTTGTGGTTTTTTTTAGGGTTTAGAGTATAGATGGTTCAGTTGCCTGTCATGCGAAGGCTTGTTAGAACATTTAACTACCCCCCCCCACTTTCATATGAAAGGAAGTGAGACTGGTTGATTCGCACAGATGCTTTTAATAACGTAGCAGTGACCATAGTGCTTCAAAGACTTGTATGGTTAATTTTCAGGCAATCAATTAGTAGACCAACAAAAACTTATCTACAGGTAGTTAACCACTGCAGGAAAAAAACTCCTTCCTTAGGGTAAGGGTGTATGTTTGAGTAATAACAAAATACTTTCTTCTGTGACTATCATGGCATGTCTGGAGCTTACTTCTGTATGTAGCCTAATTAAGTTTCAGAGGGTAGCCGTGTTAGTCTGGATCTGTAAAAGCAGCAAAGAATCCTGTGGCACCTTATAGACTAACAGACGTTTTTGGAGCATGAGCTTTCGTGGGTGAATACCCACTTCCTCAGACATGCATCTGAGGAAGTGGGTATTCACCCACGAAAGCTCATGCTCCAAAAACGTCTGTTAGTCTATAAGGTGCCACAGGATTCTTTCCTAATTAAGTTGTTTACCTTGTAGCATTACTGAAATTGTGATCTATAATTCCTAAACTAGAGATGGAAAATACCTCTTAAGAGCATAGAGGTCAGATTCTCAAGAGGTGTAACCCCATTGACTTTAATGTAGCTAACTTACATCTGCTGAGGAATTGTCACTACACAGAGTTCATCTCTCTGCTGCTGCCTCTGCAAGTCAGGATCATATCAGATATTAAAGTGACAGTAGAATTTGTCTGGTTAAAAGGCCCCGAGTATTGGAAGATTGATAGTCCATTGTAGAATCTGTTATCCCGTACTTGGTACTAAAAAATCTCACTTATTCATAGTTGCTACACTAGTAAAGATAGGCTTTACAGGGCCATCTGTCCTCAGACCTCAGAGCATAGTGATCACCAGCTAAGATCAGGAAGAAACCACATGTCTGCACCTGAGATCAGATTTCCTCTATATTAAAACTTTGTAGTATATTGTGTGTTAACTGTGGGTAAGTAAGTGTTCCTTTTTTATCAGTGATGCCTGAAATGCATTATGGAAGAGTTTTTTTCACCTCTCTGAAGCAAGTTTAGTCTGTCAGACCGAATATCAGACTACAATAGATGGACCATAGATCTGCTTGCATATGGCTATTCCTGTTTCCATATCAGAATTCTTCGTGCTACTCTACTTCATCTTCCTATGGTGAAAATAAATAGTGAAATGAAGATCCTACTGCTTTCAGAGATCTTGTACAGTCTGCACCCTACCCTTGAAGTTTTTCTGCTTCTAAAGGAAGTGCCTCCTGTGGATTCCTAGTGCTCTAGTAGTAGAATAATTTAATTGTGCTGTGATAATTTTATATCATTCTAGTGTTTTAATCAGAATGTCATGCAGTACCAAGTCAAATTTCTTAGAGACATCCAAGTTTATTACATCAACACTATTGTCTTTGATCAATCAAACTTGTAGTCTCCTAAAAAATAATGATCAAATTAGTTTGACAGGATCTGTTTTCCATAAAGCCAGGTTGATTTCCATTAATTACATTACCCTCCTTTTAGTTTTTTATTAAATCCCATATCAGCCACTCCATTATTTTACCCAAGATCGATGTCAGGCCAACAGACCTATAATTACCTGGGACATCCCATTTACTCTTTAAAAACAGGCACATTAGCTTTCTTCCAGTCTTCTGGAACTTTGAAAATCAATATTAATGGTACAGTGACCTCCACAGCCACCTCTTTCAAAACTCTTGGATACAAATTACTTGGACCTGCTGATTTAAAAATGTCTAACTTTAGTAGCTTTTGTGTAATATCCTCCAGAGTTTTAGTGATATGGGAAGAGTGTTATCACCATATGATGAGTACATAATCTTTTGTTTTTCTCCAAATGAAAAACAGATTGATTAAAAATTTCTGCCTGTTCTGAGATTTTATTTATAATTTCACCATTTCAATCTGATAATAGACCGTTATCATTGTCAGGATTCTTTTTGTTCCTAATATTTAAAAAAACTCCTTATTGTCCTTAACTCCGTTGTCCATAGATTTCAGTGTGTCCCTTTGCTTCCCTTACCACTTTTCTACAGTTCCAGACTTCTGATTTATATTCAATACTGTAAACTTCCCCTTTCTTTCATTTGTTATACTATATTTATTTTTTTACAGCTCCCCTCTAAACCAGGTTGCTATGTTGTGTGTGTGGTGTTGGGATTTTGTTTTTGTTTAACTAGCACAGCTTCTTTCTCAAGTGTGGTGGTGATTTTTTTTGTGGGGGGCGGGGTGGCATTTAGCACGATGTCCTTAAATGATTCCCAATTATCATTCACACTTTTCTGATTAAGATATTCCTTCCAATTGTTTTGGCTCATAATCACTTTCAGCTTTGTGAAACTGGCTCTATTAAAGCAGTGTGTGAGTGTGTATTTTAAAAAAAAAAAGTCTCACCTGGATTTTATTCTGTTTGCACATTATAAGCTTGCACCTTAGCTATCATTAATGTCTTAGTTCTGTGTTCTGCTCCTCTTTATCTGCTAGAATAAGGTCTAATATCAAATTTCCCTGTGTTTATAGCAATACTTTTTTGAATTAGGAAATTGTCCTCTATAATGTTTAGACATTCCAGTGATTGTTTTAATACTGGCAGAGCTCCTATCCACTCCACTTTAAATTCTTTAAAAACCTGCTTCTTCCAGGAGACCCACAAACACTAACCTGTCATTATGCCAACACCATACCCACTCAAAATATGTATCTCTATCCTTAGGCCTTGATTTGTGTAAACTCCTAAAAAGGCAGGGATTGTCTTAGTGGCTTGTACAGGGTGGGGCTTACTGTTGGCACTTTACAATAAGTAATGATAAATTAATTGGCCAGAAGAGTATAGGAGCTTCAGATGGAAGCTCATTGCACATCTGACTGTCATGATCCATGGGTTTTGAACCCAGGTCTGTAGGATTCCTGGAGGTAGTTATGCTCTAATTCTCTACATGGCAGCTTACTAGTATTACCTAGAACTAGAATTCCTTGAAGCCTGGCTTAGGAGCCTCCACCCCTGGGCTCCAATTTGTGGAACACTGAAACTCCTAATTGGCCCAATCCCCCTATTTACGCTAGAAGGAGGAACAGGAAGTCATCCATCCAGGCTTTGGACTGCTTAGCCAGCACTACCTGCTTTTGTTTCTGGGTCCTGGCCTTCTGGTTTCCTAACTCAGCCTGATTCCTAGCATCTAACTTGTGGTTCCTGACCTTGGCTCCTAACCTTCTGGTTGTGAACCCCAGCTGGAGTGGGGACTTGGACCCCACCCTATACTAACCACTATGCCCATTTGCCTACAATCTAGCCCTGACAACTTGTATGGACCACACAGTAATCCTCAAGGGTGTGGTCCTGGTGCAGGAAGTGGTCACTTTGCCACACTTGAAAATTTGTGCTTTTAACCAGATCTTCACAGAATTCTTTGGCTTTATCCTGTCCTCAGAAGGAATCAAGATGGACCCAGGCAAGATCCAAGCTGCTTGTGACTGAACAGCTCCCTGCAATACATGCAACGTCCAGTGTTTTCTGGGTTTTTGAAATTTTTGTCAAGATTTCATTCCAATTTTCTTTTTAATCCAAACCAAATCCCGCACCACTTTACTCCAGGAATAAAAAGCCCGGTTCTGTTGGTCCCCCCGAGGCCCAGCATGCATTTGAACAGGTGAAGCTTGCCTTCACTGCTCTCCTATTGGCCCATCCTGATCCCACACAAGGTTTTGGAGTGAAAACTGATGCCTTCAATATAGCGATGGGGCAATTCTCTCCCAAAGACCTGGATCTGAGCAAGTATTGCACTCATGCCTATTATTCAAGAAAACTTAGCCCCACCAAACAAAGCTACAAGATCCTGGATAAAGAACTTCTGGTAATTAAGTCTGCCTCTTTAGAGTGGTGACATTGTTTAGAAAGGGACTCATCATCTTGTCCAAGTGTTTACCGACCATAAAAACCTGAAGCGCTTGTGCAGGGCCAAAGTCCTGAACCAGTGGCAGCTCCAATGGGCCTTGTTCGTCTCACAATTCAACTTTGCCATTATTCGGGACCAAAACTGGCAAGGCGGACACCCTGTCCCAAAAGGGAGAATAGGGTACTGACCCACGATGCCTCAGGCAGCTACGGGCCCGCATTCTTCACCTCAGAACATCCTTAATGCAGCTCTCCGCTAGGATCTATACACACTGATCCATTCTGCCTCTGGGATTCTGCCCAATGGTCGTCATAAATGAAGAGCTGTACTACACCTGGGATGGAGTCATGTTTCCAAATGATTGTATTATGCTCCCCTGGATCCTGCAAGAGTGGCAGTCCTATGTTATGTCATGCCCCTCTCCTTCCCCCCTCCCTCCACGGCAGGATACTTTGGCCTTCTAGTTCTGAACCCTGTCTGGCATTGTGACCTGGTGCCCTGCCCTACTCTAACCACAAGTTCTGGCTGCCTACGTTCCAGCCCTGATGGTGGCCTGTGGAACACACATCCCAGAGTTGTAATGCACTGCTTCTGCTTTAATTATTTGGAATATTTCTCCCCATCTCCCATCACCTCGTACCATGCAACAGAATTATACAGATATACAACAGCAAACAGCTATGTGGTAGTTCATACTGTGCTCCCTGGTTCCAGTACCATGTGGGTTATCAACATTAAATATGTATAGAAAGCTTTATTTAAGGTAGATGCCTTGTTCATGTGATTTGCTCTTGATTATACATATAAATGTTGTGGCAAAATATTTATGTAATTACTTTAACTTCATTTTCTGTAACACTGAGTTTCTGATTTAAGCCAACAGAAACAAGGCAATTAAGAATCAAAGCTTTCACTGTATTCTTCAGCCACTCATTTGGGCCTGGCTGTTAGCATGAAGAGTCATATATACATTACCTTACTTACTGTATAATTTGGCGCAATTTACTGAAAACAGAGTCTTAAGTCTGATTTCCAGTGTGTCACACGATTACAAAAAATATTAATTTTAATTAACTTGTGTATTGTGCTGAATAAATAATAACATTTTGAATTAGATTTTTACATTTAATTTGCTTGATTCAAATGTAGAAGGAAAAAACTACCAATCTTTAAAATACAGTGGGTTGGTTTGTTTGTTTTTTCCCCCCACATGTAGAAAAGGTGTTGTATCAGTGTATTGTTGCCTGTCTCCTTTTGAGGGTGGTGGTTATAAAATAAGTAACTTAATAAGTAAGGTTGCCAACTTTCCATAACTGGACACTACAGGCTCGCTCCCCACCTTCCGCCAGGACTCACCTGTCACCTGCAGGGCCGGGCTGGGAGGAGCTGACTTGGAGCCTGCCTGCCTAATCGGGGCACAGAGGAGCAGGGTTTGGGGGTTGATCCTTGGAGTAAGGGGCCAGAGAGAGTCAGGGCCCTGGAAGAGCTGAGAAGCCCCATTGGGCCATCCCAGGCGGCAAGCCCGACTGCCAGCCCCGCTCCTCAAATGCTGCGCACGGGAAGGATCGCTTCCCCTGGCATCACCAGTACCTATCTCTCTGCCAGAGCCGGGAGCTGGTTCCTCAGATTAAGATTCTCTCCACCAGCTGCTCTTCCTGCTGTCCAGGTGGAGAGGCCAGTTACTGCAGTAATTGGACTTTCGGTGTCCAGTCAACAGTACTGACCAGATGCTGCACAAGTCCCCTTTAAACTGGACTTTACAGTCAAAAACTGGACACCTGGCAACTCTATTAATAAGCCTTCTAGTTACTAACTAGCAGAAGCTATGCTGGACTTTGCAATGCTACTGCTAACATATGAAACCTTTCCACTGTAGTTACAAGTTTTAAAAATCTATATCTTGACAGTCATAAGACTATTCCTTCAGATCCAGTATGAAGTACAGTAAGAGGAAACCATATGAGCCCATACGTTTAGGTGTAATATGAGAGATTTCTATAAATCAGAGTAGTCTGTTTTCTGAGTTAACTAGTTTACTGCTTGGTCCTGTGCTGCAATTGTGTGTGCCTTTTTGAAGGGTCAGTGCTTTAGATCGTCAGTAGGAAAGAACAATGTACATGGTACACAGGATACCATTGGAGGTATTTTTGCTCTGGCAGGGTGTACAAGAAACAAGTATGAAACAGGTAATGTCATTGTTTTATGTTTAATACATTTTTCAATTTTTTTTGATGTATGAGGAATAAAAAGGGATGTTTATCCAAGGTTCTAGTTGTCCCTGCTATACACTGCAACAACAAAATTAAATCACCCACATAATACCAAACTTCCCTCGTGATACTGCTCCAAATGTGATTTTCCTCAAAAAGTGTGCCTCTGCAGCAATGTGTATGAATAGATGCACCGTGCAGCATGTCTTGAAAGCCAATAGATTTGAGATATTAGAGATGTGAAGGGGGAAGCCTATTCTAGGCTCACAGAGAACTCGACTGACAGCTCTCTTTCACACCAAGTGAGAGCAAGCTCCAATGCCTTTGCTGATCCCATGTTATCATAACCTAGTCCCAGATTTGGACCTTAGCATCCAAAATATGGGGGTTAGCATGAAAACCTCCAAGCTTAGTTACAGCTTGGACCTGGTAAAGCTGCCACCACCCAAAAAATTAGAGTGTTTTGGGGCACTCTGGTCCCCCCAAAAACCTTCCCTGGGGACCCCAACACCCAAATCCCTTGAGTCTCACAACAAAGGGAAATAAACCTTTTCCCTTCCCCCATTCCAGGTGTTCCTGGGGAGACACACAGAAGCAAGCTCCGTGAATCTAAACAGAGGGATTCCACCCTCCCCCGTTCCCAGTCCTGGAGAACAAAATTACCAAGAGCTAATCTCTCTTCCCCCCTCACCCAGAGGGAATGCAAAGTCAGGCTAGTAAATCTAACACACACAGATTTCCCCCTGACTTCTTCCTCCCACCAATTCCCTGGTGAATACAGACTCAGTTCCCTGGAGTTCCCCACTAAAGAAAAACTCCAACAGGTCTTAAAAAGAAAGCTTTATATAAAAAGAAAGAAAAAGTACATAAAAATGGTCTCTCTGTATTAAGGTGACACGTACAGGGTCATTTGCTTAAAAGAAATATGAATAAACAGCCTTATTCAAAAAGAATACAATTCAAAGCACTCCAGCAACTATATCCATGTAAATACAAAGAAAACAATAGAAACCTTACTGTCTTACTATATTTGTACTCACAACTTGGAAACAGAAAATTAGAAAGCAGGAAATAGAAATCCCCTCATAGCCAAGAGAGAGTCAGGCAGAAGACCAAAGAACAAAGGACTCACACACAAACTTCCCTCCACCCAGAGTTGAAAAAATCCTGTTTCCTGATTGGTCCTCTGGTCAGGTGCTTCAGATACTTCTTTCCAGGTGAAAGAGACGTTAACCCTTAGCTATCTGTTTATAACACGTGTGTATCAGTATGGCACAAGGAGAGAGGTCGTCTCTCAAGTAGCAAGGCTCCAAGACATTTAGAGCTTTATAAATCAAAACGAAATACCATAAAATACAACATCATAATGATGGTCAAAGCAATTTCCACTGAAGAAGGAAGCCAGCATTCACAATACATTGAATTTTGATCTCTTTCTAATATCCCCTCAGATTGCATTGGAGATGGAAATTATTGCACTCCCTTTTCCTTTTCTATCCTATTCGTATAGAAATTCAATAAACAGCTACAAATTACAGTTAGAAAATTTGATGTACTTTAATGAGCTTTTCACCACTCTTGTTAGCCCTGCAGCTTTTTGTGGTTTCTCACTCTTAGTAAAATATATCTTTAATATTCTCTGGGTTTTTTTTGGCAATTCTTGTTGCTTGTACAATGACTCAGGAGCCACAATTCACGGCATTTGCAGCTGAACGGAGTCCTTGAAGATGGATGATCCCAATGGATACTACAAGAAGGCAAAGGGTTTTAAATGGCAAAAAAATTCCATTCAGCCATATGTGCATATCACTATGACCTGAGGAAGAGCTCTGTGAAACTTAAAAACACCAAGAGGGTGATTTAATAAAAGGTATTACCTCACCTACCTTGTCTCTCAACACATACCATAGTTTATTAACTTAAGCTTTGAATTATGTATAATCCTTGACTGCATGCTTACAGGCCCAAATGCCCAAGACTATAAATAAATGTCTTAAAAAAAAAAAACAATTGGGGGGTGGATTGTACAAGTACACCAGAAAAGCTGAAACAAAAATATCTTTTTGTCCATAAAACATGTAATGGTTTGATTCTGCCACAGTTTCAGTCATTCGCATTTTGGTCATTTTAACTTGTAACAGTCAGTTTTGGGTTCAGATATGCCAGTGAGACCATAATATTGTGGCAATTGTATTTTTAAACATACTTGGCTTCCTGTTCAGCTAATATGTTGCAAATTTCAGCTGCCTGTGGTAATTTAGAAACACAGCATGGCATATTTTTATTCCCAGGCTATTTGCCTCTTTGCAAGAATTTATTATTGTATGATTTCATTTTAATAGTTCTCCTAAAAAGGAACTTTAAAGACAATTCCAAAAAGCCTTAGTGGCTTATTTATGGGTTTGCTTGTGATGTGGTGCTACTGAATGTGAACAAAATCCTAGATGCATCCTGGAAAACAACTGAGTACTGAAAGTTTGGTGTTAATATAAAAACATGCATACGGAATACACTAGGTAATGCATGTGAAAGAAACAGATGACAGGAAAGAAAATTCAAAGTGAAGGCTGTGTTTTTTGTCTTTAATTCAGCCTGGTTTGCTTAGGTATCTAAGCACATATAGTGGAAAGGTCACTTGGTTATTTGAAACCACTGCAATACTCAGTCCCTGCTTAGGCATAATGGGACTTGTAAGGACATAGTGTCATTCTTTATGTCTGATGTCCTAGCTAATATCATTTGTCAGATTTTATCTAGCTTACTATAAATGTAGATCTTCAGGAAAATGTTAGTCCATATGTTCTGTTAGTGTAACTTCATTCACTTCATTTTATATATATATAATATAAATTTGAAAAGAGAATCTTCATACTGAAAGGAACGTAAATGTAGGGAAAGAAACCTACGCTGCACCAGAAGGGATGTTTCAGTCTCTGTATAGAAGTATATTTTCAGAATATTTAGATCAGTTTATTGACACTGTAATGACTGTCTCAGATTCTCTTTTGCCGAAGCATGATTGTGTGCTTAGTGATGTACTAATGCCTATTGCTTAAAACATTTAAAAATATTACTTTTGATTAATCCTAGTATGTATGTTACTTTTACATAGAGAAAAATAGCATCTTAGCACCTAGTCCCATGCACTGCCCTGAATATGTGTTGTTTGTAGCAGCCTCTTCATGCCCTACTTTTGTTGTAGTGTACAACCAAGATAGCCGTGATCACTCAATATACTATATTGTGCTGCATGGTGGTTGCACCCCTTCTGCCCTAAAAGTACTGACTTAGTATTACAGAAGCAGTGTATTGAGGGCATATCTTTATACAGCCCCAGGCTTAAATTTGTGTCAGACTTTTTCTTTAACTAGGCATTAAATATATTGGACACATTCCACATTGATTTGCCTCCAGTGCTACCAGTGGGGGTTGCACAAGATATAAGCACAGAATCTGCTCCAATAAATACATTAACACAATTTTACACTGGAACTCCTCCGTAGCTAGCGCATGTGTCAAAGTGCAGTTACATGCAGCATCCAGATCGGGGCAGAGGGTTAATTATTTTGAGGGGCGGGGTTTTTTGGTATGTTTTGGATTGAAAAAAATAATTTTACTAAATATTGTCAGTGAAACTCAGTGGCTGAACTAAAACTATCCTCTCCTCCCCCCCGCCACCAAGCGCAGCCCATCCATCTAGTCAACTCAGACATAATCGTTAAAATGTTCATTCTGTTCAGTGTTTAAGCAGCAAGGGAGACACAGTGCAACATTCAGGCTGTACGCCTTCCTCCACACGTACTGCGCTCCCCATCATATTACAGTTCCCATCTACTGTAATGTTTCTTTTGTCGCATTTATTTGAGATAGCAAAATTAAATGTAAATACCAGAAACTACTTGCTTACATAATCTATATCAATCAATAAATAAGTTAAATATATCAATTTTAAAATAAGAGTTGTGTTAAATTATAACTCTCGATGTGCTTGGAAATTAAAACGTTCTCTCTGGGTATGGGAGGGCAGTTATTTCATATCTTAGCATTGTAGTAATTTCTGTGTACCCTGCAGGCAGTTTGATGCTGGAGCAAGTGAATGTCTTTCTTGTGGTAACAGAAGACTGCTTTGTTCTTGGTTCTTCTGGTGTCTGTTGTAATATCTATCTATTGGTCACTCATCAAGCTGTGTTCCTTCCCTGTTTGGCTGATCAAGTCTCAGCGGAGTGCGTATTTCACCATCCTACATGTCTCTGTGTTTTGTCTGTGTAAAATGAGCAAGGATCTATCTTTGAGCACAGTCTGAAGGAGCTCTCCCCTGACATCTAGAGATGAGCTGGGGGAAAAGACTTGAGGAACAGACTGTATTTGTATAAACACACCTACTCTGCCTAGGTATTCAGCAGAGGGCACTGCTTTGCCAGAGTGATCAATTTTGGCTGCTGTTGGGTTACAAATCACTTTACTATTGAGTGTGCAGGTAGTGAGATGTTGTTATCCTCATTGTATGAGTAATGGGCAGCAGAACTATACTTAGCCTGTTCTAATTGAGGAGTTCCCCCTAAACCAGAGATGTAAGAAGGAATTTTTGCGCCCAAGGCAAGGAATGGCTCTAGCTCTTCGGCGGCAATTCGGTGGTGGGTCTCTGAGTCCCTGCTGGAGGGAAGGGCCTGCCACCAAATTGCTGCCGCTGAATTGCCACCGAAGAAGTGGCGGCAGTAGAGCTGTGCCCCTCCACTTTGCGCACCCGAGGCAAGTGCCTTACTTGCCTCACCCTTCTTACAGCACTGCCTTAAATTAACCTCACTTGCTAAGCAGTGAGTAGGGATGCCAAATCCCAGTGAAATTGAGCGGGGGCGGGGGAAACAGATGTTCCTATCTAGTGATGTGGCTCGGCCTAAAGAGACCTAGACACCATTTGATCCTCCCATCTCCACTGTTTAAAGATAGAACTGATTAGACTCAATTGCGAGTCATAGTTTTGTCCAGTGATCACTAGAGCTGAAATCAGGTAACCAGGTGCAGAGCCTTGGATTTGATAGGGAACAGTGTTGCAGTGAAAGTGCAGATGGTGCAGTCTCAAACTGTGAGATTCCCCACTACCCTCTGAAACCACTGAGTGGTGGAACCTCAGAATGATGAGGCCTCATCTGGAGTACTGTGTCCAGTTTTGAGCCCCACACTACAAGAAAGATGTGGAAAAATTGGAAAGATTCATAGATTCATAGACTCTAGGACCGGAAGGGACCTCGAGAGGTCATCGAGCCTAGTCCCCTGCCCTCATGGCAGGACCAAATATTGTCTAGACCATCCCTAATAGACATTTATCTAACCTACTCTTAAATATCTCCAGAGATGGAGATTCCACAACTTCCCTAGGCAATCTATTCCAGTGTTTACCCTGACAGTTAGAAACTTTTTCCTAATGTCCAACCTAAATCTCCCTCGCTGCAGTTTAAGCCCATTGCTTCTTGTTCTATCATTGGAGGCTAAGGTGAACAAGTTTTCTCCCTCCTCCTGATGACACCCTTTTAGATACCTGAAAACTGCTATCATGTCCCCTCTCAGTCTTCTCTTTTCCAAACTAAACAAACCCAATTCCTTCAGCCTTCCTTCATAGGTCATGTTCTCAAGACCTTTTAATCATTCTTGTTGCTCTTCTCTGGACCCTCTCCAATTTCTCCATATCTTTCTTGAAATGCGGTGCCCAGAACTGGACACAATACTCCAGCTGAGGCCTGACCAGTGCAGAGTAAAGCGGAAGAATGACTTCTCGTGTCTTGTTTACAACACACCTGTTAATGCATCCCAGAATCACGTTTGCTTTTTTTGCAACAGTATCACACTGTTGACTCATATTAAGCTTGTGGTCTACTATGACCCCTAGATCTCTTTCTAGAGACCTCTTTCTAAAGAGTACAGCAGAGGGCAACAGAAATGATTAGGGGGCTGGAGCACGTGACTTATGAGGAGAGGCTGAGGGAACTGGGATTGTTTAGTCTGCAGAAGAGAAGAATGAGGGGGGATTTGATAGCAGCCTTCAACTACCTGAAAGAGGGTTCCAGAGAGGATGGAACTAGACTGTTCTCAGTGGTGGTTGATGGCAGAAAAAGGAGTAATGGTCTCAAGTTGCAGTGGGGGAGGTTTAGGTTGGATATTAGGAAAAACTTTTTCACTAGGAGGATGGTGAAGCATTGGAATGGGTTACCTAGGGAGGTGGTGGAATCTCCTTCCTTAGAAGTTTTTAAGGTCAGGCTTGATAAAGCCCTGACTAGGATGATTTAGTTGGGGATTGGTCCTGCTTTGAGCAGGGGGTTGGACTAGATGACCTCCTGAGGCCCCTTCCAACCCTGATATTCCATGATTCTATGAATGTCATATCACAGAAGAGACAGCGGTAGCAGAGTGAACAGCAGCAGCAGTGGGCAGCAATGGCAGAGAGAACAGCAGCAACTGTGATCCAGTTGCAAAGGCACAGCAGCTGAGCATTGCTCAATGCCTTCCCCTGGGATGGGAGGTGAACTCTGGTCTTCACTGACCAAGGACAGCAATTGCGAGTGGGGTGCAGTGGAGGGAGAGGGGAGTGATATGTTAAAGGAACATTTGTTGTTTGACTTTCATGCTGCAAGGTGAGAAACTGAGGCAAAAGACACTGCCCAGTGTACTCTGGGGTGGGTGTTTACTCATGATCATACACTTTTGAATCATGATTGTGGTGTTTTTCCTAATTTAATGCTGGGTTTCTTTTCCTTTTTAATTAAAAATGTCTTTGCTATACAGAGATTCAGTGCTTGCAAGTGAGGAAGTGTTGCCTCTTAGAGGTGCCCACAGGTGGTGGTTATTTTTCCTAGATTACAAGGTGGGTACTCGAACCAGTTCTGGTTTGTACTGTTAAGAGGAACCCCTAGATATTGAACCTGGCCCTTGTTGCTACCAACTCCACATGGAGGAGGGTTACATATCTATCAAACATATGTACTTGCCTTAAGTGTGTGATTTTGTCCTGAGGAAATGGTTTGATCCTGACAAGGTCTACTGGTTGTAGTTCTGTGAGGTCTTTAGTTTGTTGATCATAGTAGGCTTTAAATGTCCCTTTCCTTTAGTCTGTTGTTCCAGTACACTTATACTCTGTAAGTCCTGTTTCTTGTGACTCTCTATTTTCTCTCATATGAGAGAGTGGATTATATAATGTCATATGCCCTCTCTTCCTGTAAAGTCCTGCTATGCTGACTTGTTTTTACCTTTTGTAATATGCAGGATGCTAGGATAGCTTGCCCCAAAATGGTAGGGTGTTCACTGGGCACAATGATAGAGAGACCTACTTTTTTTACCAAGAATAAAGAGGCTCTTAGGTCCTGATCCTGCAAATTCTTACCCATGTACTGAACTCTAAGGCCATGAGTAACCTCACTGATTTCGTTGGGACAATTCACATGCTTTAAAGTTAAGCATGTGTGCAACTATGTGCAGGATGTCTAAGTCTCGTACATACAGGGCAACCAGTTTTCAGACTGAAGGCCTTCAGCTGTAACTGTATGGGCACTGGGGACACCTCTGTGATTCCCTTTTCTGGGTTATGGCCTAATGGCTTGGCACTTTTTTTTTTTAAGTCAAAGTACCGCTTTTGAGATGATATTAAGAACCCTTCACTTAATGAATGGTACTTTCTTAAATTGGACCAAGTTTTCACTTGCATTTGTTCTTCATGTGTCTTAAACACAGTTTCTCTGTGTCGTAGAAGAGTGACATTAAAAAGAGCTAACTGAATTTGAAGATGACGTATGAGGCAAATTTGCTTATGGTGAGGTTATAAACTTGAAAATATAGGCGTTATCACGTGGATAGCTACAGTCACATAATGGTCCCTGCTATAGTAATGAACAGTGTTATTTTGATAAGATGCATTTTTGATGCAGTATTCTTAAGCTGATACTTAAAAAAATTAGTATTAATTATGTCTCTCAGTTGCTGTTAATTATATTTTTAGGAAGTTTTGGTCTCCAGAAGCATTAACAGAATGATGTTATCTCTGGGTTTAGAGGCTGCGTATGGATTCATCTTTTAAACAGGGATTTTAATTTACATTGACAGTCAATGGTAGAAAATGGGACCATGCACTCATTCTGCAGTATAATCCCTCACTGATGTTTCCTTTTGTAATTGAGCTGATGGCAGAATTTTCATATGCAGTATCTGGATAACTTTACTTTTCTCTAGGTCATAAGTGAAAATGAGTTGGATGGTCCCATCCTGAATCTCCCATTTGTGCACATCACAAAGCTACCATACATTCTGCTACAATTCAGCCTGTCTGTCACTCTTTGCACCTTAGTTCTGATTTCCAATACCCTTGCTATTCCATTCCATGGTCTGTCTCAAACAAAGGCAGAGCTGAGTGGTGAATCTGTAACAATGCCTTATCTTTGTTACGCTAGGCACATGCCATGTTATTGATTCTTCAGTATTAAGACCTAAATTCACTCCCAAATTAAAAGGGGAGTAATGTATGAACGGTGTATATTTCTAGACACGACTTTCAGTTGGCTACAGATTTTCTTCACTATAAAGTGCTTTACAAAGAGTTGGAGCTCATATGAAATAACGCCTGGGGACTTGAGGGGAGAGGGGTGGTTGTTTTTGTTTTGTTTTTTTTTTTTAAACTTTTGAAAAGATCCTTTTGGTACTGAATTCTATCACATTTTGACTTGAGATTAGTTAACCAATAATTTCCAATCTCTATAAACATACCACATGTAGAAGGCTCAAGTTCAGTAAACCCAAAGTTTAACTTAGTATACCAATAAATAAAATGAACAGAAAAGTGAACAGACTGATAGTAATATGTTCAGTAATAAACATATATTACATATATTTTTATCTATATGCTATTCTGTGGTGTCATGCATACATTGAAGGACTTACCCTCATACCATCTTGTGAGATAGGGAAAAATTATTCCCATTTTACAGCTGAGTTCCTAAGGCATGTGGAGCCAACAGATCTCTGAAAGAGAGTCTGGGATGTGAGGCTGGATTTAGAGTCAGGTGACCCAGATGAGTGCCTGGAGTGCTGGGCTAGGCATTGCTGGGTTAGGGGTGCTGCTTTTGTTGTTAGCGAAAAAAGGGAAAATAGAATGTTTTGAAGTAATATGTTTCAGGTCTTCTGTATGTGGATTCATTTTTCATTAACCTCCTAGAATGTTCTGGACCTTTGTAGAATCTTATGGAAACTTCCAGACTTTTTAAGAACTAAGTTTTCCTCAAACCTTCTAGAATGTTGTCAGCCATGCGCTTGCGGATATATATGGGGTGGGGTGTTGCAGTTGGTCAGTGAGATATAAGAACAAACTGAAGTGAAATGAGAGCCCTGCTGTGAGCCTTGTTTTATTCTGCAATTGTGAAAGTGTACTTGTGTTTAAGACTTGAAGAGTGTAAGTAGCGACTAATAAAGGACATATTTAATGAGATGCCAGAGATATCTATCAGATCCCTATTTACACAACAGTATAAAAGAAGTACTGTTACTACGTTTGCCATGCTTAACACGTTTGACTTTAAGACTGCAGCAAATAGACCCTTGCTCTTCCTAATACCGTTTTCCCCTGTGAAAAATAAAAGATGCCACCAAAGAAGCCTTCAGGAGCTCAGTATAGGAAGTGAAAAACTCAATTGCAATTTAGTTTTGCAGCAAGGGGCAAATGTAATGGAAAAATATCTGAAACAGAACAACATAGTCTGGGCTTTAGGCAGTAGCAATCGTCCCAGTGCAGAAGAAATTGAGGAACGAAGTGTAAATGATGGAAGTCCTATTACAAAGGAATTAGTAGATTTACCTGAAGATAAGAAATGGAGATGTGAGGAAAATGATGGAGAATACGAGCTGAATACATACATTTTTTTTTCTTCAGATTTACTCATTCATCATTCTGCATGTTACCTGTGAGCTGCTTCCTTCCTTATAGTTTAAGAACAGTGTAAGACTTTCTTGTAGCCCTTTTGCGCTGGGCATTTTGGAAAGTATTGTACTTAAATAAATTTGCCAGTGTACTCTCATGAGTGCGAATTTGTTGGGGGAATCCTAATTTTTATCATAAGATATATTAATACAAAAAGGCAATTAATTATTTTTACTGCCTCTTTAATATATTTCGGCTAAAAACTGATAGATTGCAGCATTGGGTAACCCATAAAATAAAGGTAGATTTCCCCCCTTCTGTAGAAATCAACCAGAACTAATCTATAGTGTTTCATTATATGCTTGTTGCTGTATAAAAGTAAAAATAAAAAAAGATATGAATCATACATAAATAAGAATATTGTCAAATGAAGAACTACAGGAGCTCTGCTATACAAACTGGGCCAAACTCTGGTCAGGGTTTAACTACGGGCATATTTTGGCCCTTTCTGTAATTTCAACAGGGTTTTTTCTAGGTATAGACCTTATGCTAAATTCTGCCCTTGAATGTGAGGCTGGTGTTTCCCCTGAAGCCAATGGGTGCCACACACTTGCATCTGAGGGTTGAATTTGCCCCTCCCAGGCTTCAGTAAGTAAATCAGACTTCGGATAGTTGAATTTTATACAGTCACTTGTGAGGAATGTTTTAGACCCTTGTGAGAGTGGATATTGTGAATGATACTTGAATAGCTGAAGTTTGGCAAGCCGCTGATGGATCCTGAGTAACCCACAAGCAAGGACATGGAGAAAACAGCAATACATCTGTCAGCAGACAGTTGATGACATCCGTGCTGGGATGGGATGAAAGGAAATGTGTTTCCACCCCTACTCCACCGCCTTTACCCCTACATTCAGCTTCTGGTAAAGGGATTATCATGTTGTTGAACATCAGTTGTTTCTTTAACACTGGATTTCATCCTGATAGAATAAATGGCATAGACATCAGTGCATTTGGTTACAACATGTCGAGAAGTTGGCAGTCTCTGGATGAAATGGGACCAATGTTGTCTGCTTTAGTTGTACATAGCCTAGCTGGGAAATAGTATTGCCTAAGGAAGGTTGTTCTTTATAGTGGAAAAAACTCAGTATTCATTGCAGACAAAATGAAAATTATTTTCTGTGCAAAACTGTTTTAGAAAGGGGGGAAAAGCACAAAATTGAAATTTATTTTGATAACCAGCTTCAGTGAGTTTTTTAATTTTTACGAAAATTGCAATTCAAAGGCATTTTCTTGTATTAAAATGCTAAGGAGTGAAAATAAGCACTGCGGCTATATTTTTCTATGGTAGCGTTTCATTAAGATCCTCACATAATTTGATGAGGATCAGCACTGGTTTCCATGCACTGCCTTATGCATGGGTTTTAATCTTAAATTTGGTCTGTTTTTATGAATATTCCTTAAAACTACAGGTTTTTATCAATCCCAATAAGTAGACCGAACATGGACGAGATAAAACCTCAGTGTTATCTGTTCAGCAGCAAGCTTGTGCAGTGGGAATGAGTGTATGCACCCTGGAAGATGCATCTTTTATCCAGGATCTCCTGCTAACAGACAGAGGCCTCTGCACAGGTAGTCACTTTACTGCAGTCTGGGGTGCATTTTTCTGCTGTGCTGATCAGAAGCAAGGTCCGTATCTATTTGCTATTAGCTGATGATGACAGCATATGGGTTAACTGTTTTGGGGCTAGACTTAGCTGTCTCTTAGCTGACCTCAAGATCATGAGGCATGTTGTGGGCCTATCTCCCCTGCTGTGTTCTTGTGTCTGGACTGCTTGCGTAAGACCTGAGCCAATGCCCATTTAAGTCAACGGGAGTCTTTTGTTGAACTTCAATGCATGGATCAGGCCCATAGTGAGCAAATTGTCCCATGACCAGTTGAGCACGTAATTTCTCCTTCCCACAATGTGCACCAGTGGGCAGGATTTAGCTCTAAACCAAGCAGCAAAAGAAACGATGGCTCTAATAGTAGTTTGACTTTCATTAATCTTTTATAAAAGATGCACCAAATTATCTGTTCCTTAATCTAGTAAAACCTCTGACTTAAAGGTTTTCACCCTATATATTGTTGGTACTGTACTTCTGAATAGTACTGCACGTAAACTAAAAGCACACAGTTAACAATACCTAATGGCATGGAAGAGGATTAATTATTGATCATACAGTACTGTAGAATAGATCTATGACCATCTTAGCTGGCCTCTCATTCCAAGAAAAAATACAGAATAGTAACACTACAACTCATAATTAGAAATAGTAAAGGGGAGAAAGGAGTGAGGAGGAAAAAGGCAGATAAGAAAAACTATCCGCACTATTAAATCAAAGATGCGAAATCTCAAAAAAAAAATTCTTATCAGCAGAATCCTGTATCTGCTCACATGCAGTTCAGTTATGCAGGTGAAGCTAGTTGGGAGCAAATCAAGGTTTTGTGGCTGTATTGCATTTCCTAGGCTAGAGAACGGGAGTACAATGGTCTGGTGCAGACGTCCATTTAGAGAAAGGCACAGAGCTGTGACTTTTCTGGAATTGTAAGATTTATTTTCACTTGTGACGGTTACAGTTGTGTTGTAAAAATCCCATAAGACATGCTACTACTGGGTGAATAGCATTATATACACTTTTTTGTGTTGCATTTGTACATACTTTCAGTATTTATATATATAATCATTCAGAAATACTAAGTATGGCTTCTATATACCCTTTCTGGCTCTATGACAGGAACTTCACAATGCATTGATTTTTTTTTTTCCGTGTGTGTGTTACTAAAATACTCTAACCTAGCATGTGCGATTAGTTGGACTATAATAAGGGGGAAAAATCACTGGTTTTCGAATCTGTTTGGGATTAGACTTCATAATGGCACTTTCAAATGCATGATATCAAGAGCCATAATAAACAAGTTTTTAGTGTTTTTGTACCAAATTCTAATGTTTCAGTTAAGGGGGAGGAAAGGAGTTTGTATTAAAAGTGGTGCTCTACAGTAAAGTGTGAAATTTGAATCTGATGGTGGTTTCCTTGTGCAGAAATAGAAAGCAATTATAGAACGTTTTGCTGACAGGAAACTCGACAATTTTGATTTTAAACAGCAGTTCCATTTTGCGACTTTAAATTTAAGGAGGAGTTAGGCTTGCTGACAGCATTAATGCATAGTACACAATTCTGTAAATGTCTAGACAAGTGACTTACTTCAGCATTATTTACCTGGGTATTGACTTTTAGTTTGGATTACACGACAATATAAGCATAAACATGGTGACAAAACTGAGAACTATGACTAAGACAAAATCTCAGTTATGCGATGTAAGGTTGTTTCTGCTTAATAGTTTGCTGTCTGTAAGTGAAGTTGGGGGAAAGAAAAGCTACCCAGAGTGTGTGTTAAATAGGTTGAAAGTGCACTTTTTGACTAAGTTCAATAGATCTGTTATTACACTGCTGCAGAGGAAATGACTTTCCCTGATGTTGTGCTGGTTTCAGTTGTTGGTTTATTGAATGTTATGTCTCTGGATTAGGTTGGGAAAATGCAATATGTGCAGTTAAGAATCTTAATTGTCTATTGTCTGTACCTATGACAGATATGTCTATCTGAAATTAATATCCTGTAATTTAAATGTTCAAATTGGCTTTGATTACTTGTGCCTGCTTCTGGGTGAAAAATAGTTTCATAACAGATGCTAAATTACTAGCAATTCTTTTTAAGGAGGTAAAAAATCAGTAGTATTCGTGTTAGTCTCATGTTTTGCATAGGTCAAGTTTCATTTCTAAAGTATGGCTCTGAGTGATTACTGCGCATTTAATCTCTCTCACTTTTAATGAAACCGATAAAGCCAAGAATTGGTATTTTGGTTTTTAGGATTTCTGTATCTAACTGCAGTGTTTTGATTAGTGTTTAATCCATTCTTTCATACAACTTTTCAATATTTTTAATACCAGAACACTGTGCATGTGCATGGCACTTTGCAAACATACATATAAAGCACGACAAAGTCCCTTCCCAAAAGATCTTAAAAGGGCCCAGTCCTGCAAGTGGCTGAATTCCCTCAATTTACATTGACTTCAGTGTCAATTGATGGGCATCTACCATTTCTCAGGAGATGCTTGCAGGGGTGGTAGGGTGGATTGAAAGCACATTGGTAAGACATCATAGTATGCCATGGGGCTGGGACTGAAACCTGCTAGAATGAGAGAATTGGAGAGGGAGAAATGGGTATTTTTCAATTTCATCTTTCATCATGAGTTGTTGTCAGTTGAAGTATCTTGTACCTTGCAGATCAAGTGCCACCCAGAATGATCTCTGGCAAGGTGCTTGGTGGTCTGGCTGGATATTCAGTCTGTCACTGACAGTCTTATCACGCCACCAAAGTTTCTTTGCACCCATGTGATTGCCAGCCATGTGGCACCATTCCCTGTTGTAGGCGCTTCAGAATTCACTGATCTTCCATTCTAATATGTCCATAACAGGAGAGCTGCCAAAACCAAACCACTGCTAATGGAGGCAGTTGCTGGGTTTGGCTTTGAATATCCTCATTTCTGATCGTGTCCTGCCACTTGATATGGAGCAGCTGACAAAGATTACTAGAATCACAAGTGTCAATTGGGAGTTCTTCAGACTTCCTCAGCATCCCCATTTCTCTTCTGTATAATGGAGTTGGTATAACTATGGTTCTGTAGATCTTCAGCTTCATAGCAAGTTTCAGGTCACAATGTCTTCATGGAGGCCATTGATGGGCCTTAAACTTAGCAGCAGCTTTTTGTTCTGAACTGCTTAAGACTATTGAAATATTGGAGACTGAAGTCCCACTCCTTTCATCATCTGAGGAATGGCATTGTGTCAAGTCATCAGTGCTCACTGCTGCCAATTCAGTGCTGTGATCTCACTCTTTCAGTCATCCTCCATGGATCAGCCTGGAGATGCTAACTGCAGCTGGAGATAAAAAACCAACACAACAATTTACACATTTTAAAATCTAAAAACATTATGGACAGCTGTGGGAATGGCAGTGGGAAATTTCTGAGCAGCAAAGCCAACCTGGCCCCTTATATTTAACTATGCTTCAAATTCCCTTGTACATGGCTGGCATGGAAGCTCCTTGGTAGTTGTGCCGTGCAGCATCTGCAGTGCTGGCAATGGACTATGCTGTAGCCTTTGGCTGTGGGGTCATGTCATGGGGTGCTGTCCTCCAACATGCCCCTGTGTGGCTCCATGAGTGCAATTTTAAGTCTTTCTACCAAGTGTAACTCAGTCTGTTTTTTTCCAGGCCACCCTCCTCTGGGTCCACATAAGAGTACTGGTCAGCTCTGTCAAAACTGGAATCCCCATCTGTCTGTCTGTCTGTCTTGGAGGTGGGTTGTGAGTTAGCCAGCTGTAGGGTCTTAGCCAGCTTCTCCCTCAAATGGCCCCTCCTTCTCCAGTTAGACCTCAGGCTGAGAGAGTTCAGCAGCTCAGCCTCTTCCCACTGGTTTGTGGCTTGCTATGAGGAAGGGACATCATTTATGTTGGCCCCCTTCTCCTAGCTCATTCCCAGTTGATTTGGTGAGAGGGCCTGACTTATCTGCAAGGTTCCTGGTCCCATGTCCTTAAAGAGACAGTGATGGGATTTTCTCCTAATGACCACATTGCCAGAACACTTCCTCTCTCTCAGTATCTCAAAGGCCCTTTAAAAATATATATATACACCTCTACCTCGATATAATGCTGTCCTCGGGAGCCAAAAAATCTTACCGCTTTCTAGGTGAAACCGCATTATATCGAACTTGATTTGATCCGCCGGAGTGCGCAGCCCTGCCCCCCCCAGAGCTCTACTTTACCGCGTTATAACCGAATTCATGTTATATCAGGTGGCGTTACCTTAATGTAGAGGGTTTGTGTGTGTATATGTATCAAATTTTTCAAAATTTTAGAGGACCACACCACATGGTGGATGGGCTGACCATTAGGCATCACAACTCTTCAGGGGAAGACTACCCTGTCACAGGTGCCTTGTTGGATGGCAGGCAGATTGCCCTAGGAGACTGTCTGTCTGTGAAAGCGTTGGTCGGGTGGAAGTGGGTCATCTCCTTTGGTTCTTGAAGAAGCTCTGCTTTTCAGTGCAAGGGGATCAGAGCTTGTTAAAAACATTTTTTTGCTTTATGAGGGGAAGGGTGGTACTGGAGAGAGGAGAGGGTCAAATATTTACCAAAAATTCCCATTTTTTGACCAGCTTGGTGGTGGACTCGCCTTAGTGGCTGTGGTGGAGTGGGTCTTCCTGCCTGGTGTAGGTGGGATGGAGGGAAGTGTGTTTCCCTTTGTATGTTGGTGAAGGGCTGTGCCATGGTAGAAATCGGGGTTTATGTATTCTTCCAGTACTGATTCTTAAAACTCAGGATTGAGCAGGTTAAACAAACAGAAGTGAGGAGAGGCTTGGCTCCACTTCATGCATTGCAGGAATGGGGGAAAGGGACACCATGTGTTGTATCTCCTATGCATTCCTGAAAGTCCTGGTGGATGATATAGGAAGGGAATGCTCTTACAGCAGCTGCCAAAACTGTAGCTACCTACATGGAACTTGAAAGGAAGAGCACAGGTTGCAGGAGGGAACAGTTTAGAGGAGGCACCCGGAAGTTAATCTCTGTTCACATGGCTAGAATGCTAGCTATCATTGCAGCATCTCTGTAAAATTGTCTTAATAAAGAGCCAGTTTAGTTTTAGAAACATGGAGTCCTCATGTTACTGCAGTACATGGTACCAAAACACAGTGGCAGCCCTCTGTCTAGTGAAACCCGAAGCAAGGAGGAGAGTATGATTAACAGGAAAACAAAGCAGCACCTAGAAACAGCAGATGGGCAGAATGGAGGGACTTGGGAAACCAGGAATGCTGGATTCCAGACCAAAAAATCCCCAAAGAAACCAAACCTCTCACAAGAGGAATGGAGCGAAAAAATTATTTCCCAGGCTCAGTTCTGTATACAAAATCAAGATGAGAAAACGAAGGAAAAACTTTTTTCACTATCTCATTGGGGGGGAAAGGATGAGAAGAGTAAGATATTTGTGGCCAAGAATAATGCCTGAAACACTGGAGTAGCAGATAAAAGGGTTGAATACTGTGACCCCAGACAGAATGAGACTGTAGCGAGATACTGTCTTTTACCTGAAGCCAAGAAGCAGAAGAGGGAATGGATACTTGCATTACAGAGCTGAGAAAACTGGCATCCACATGCAAGTTGGGAGACAATCAGAGACAGGATTGTTTGTGGGGACACGTGATTCCAGTTTACTGGAGAGAGTGTTGAGGAAAAATAGCTCTAACTGTGGAGCAATGTCCCAAAATAGCAGGGGCATCTGAACTATACAGGGAAAGGATCAAAACAATTTCAGCCACTAGTGCAGAACAAATAACACAGATTCTAGCTAAAGCATCCCAGAAATCAAGACAGAGACAGACTGACCAAGAATGGTCTGGTATGTATACTGTGGAAAGCAAAATGAAAGCTAGAAAGAAAAATGCCCAGCCTACAGGCAATGGCACATGAAGTGTGGGAAGCAGAACCTCTCTCTATTCCAATGCCACAGCTACTCCAGGAAGAGAAAAGCAGTAATACATGCTGTGAATGAGAATGTGGGGACTTCCAACTAAGAGGAGGATATTTGCACTGTACACTGAATCCAAAGACTCTTGATGCATAGAGCCTTGCACAGACACAACATTTATGGATCCAGCATGTCGGGCTGCCACTCCCAGGAGCCAGCGCCCCACACCGGCTGCTCCTCCTTTGTCATGGTTGTACCACTCTCAGGACTGCCCAAGCCACATCCACTAGGGCAGGCACCAGGCTCACCAACAGCTGTCCCTGGTTGCACTACTGTGTGTAAGTGGCTCACATGTTCCCAGACAGAAAATACAGACCGCTGCACAGAAGAGACTCCTGTCTAGGAACATGCAAGCTGCTTGTACACAGTAGTGCAACCAGGGACAGCTGCTGATGAGCCTGCTGCCTGCCCCCATGGGCAGGGTTGGGGCAGTACAGCCACAGCAGAGGAGGAGCTGCTGGTGCAGGGCACTGTCTCCTGAGAGCGGTGGCCCAATTTGTTGCTGCTTTCGCTGCTGTGGTTCCCAGTAGAGCCCTGCAGCTCTGTGAATACCGATCTTATATCCACATCCATGGATATAAATGTTTGTATCTGCACAGGGCTCTATTGACGTATATGCACTGAAGAAAAAGACTGCTAGTCATTCATCTGCCATATTTGCAACTATTACATCAATGACAATTAAATTCCAGTTGGATTGTGGAGCCTTCTGCAATATAATTTGAGGACCACTGATAAGAAGCAATATTAGATTGGTGAAATGTGAACAAGTGCTTGTGATGTTCAGTAAAACAATTCTGAGGTCAGTGGGGAAATGCCAGCTCTTAATTAAACCCATGCAACAGGAAATGCAATTGCTTGGAATGGATACACAAGCATACCACCGACTGCTGGGCAGCAGGACAGAGCAAGCCATTGATATGATCTTAGAACAGTACTTTTCAAACTTTTGTACTGGTGACCCCTTTCACATAGTAAGCCTCTGAGTGCGACCCTCCTCCCCTGCCCTTATAAATTTAAAAACACTTTTTTATATATTTAACACCATTATAAATGCTGGAGGCAAAGCAGAGTTTGGGATGGATGATGACCCCCCCCATGTAATAACCTCATGACCCCTTGAGGGGTCCCAACCTCCAGTTTGAGAACCCCTGTCCTAGAACAACATCTTCAACAGGAGAGGTCAGAGAATAAGTCAAGAGGTTCTGGCATGTTGAGCTAGATGTCAGGCAGCTGCATGGCCCAACATTTGCCATACCTTTTGGCAGGTGCTGCTGAATAAGAATGCCTATTGGTATCAGCCTAGCCCCAGAGATGTTCCATTGTAAACTGAAGCAGGTACTTGAAGGGCTCCCAGGCATCCAGATTAGAGGAGAAGGAGACGTCAAGGAAGAGACAATCCAGGACCATGATACTAGACTGTGACAACTCCTAGACAAGTGCTGAGAGTGGAATATTAGGCGGATTGCATCAAGCTGCAGCTGCAGAGAACTGAGGTCCCCTATGTCAGATATCTGACTTCTGACAGCTGAGCCCTGAGGAACTGAGAGGTCTTAAGGAAACACCCAGACCAAAGGGCATCCAGAGATTTATGGAGCTGGCCAACTGTCTTTTCAGATTCTACACACACCTATCAAAGCCTGTGAATGCTTGAGAGAGTTAGCACATGATGCAGCATGAGAGAGGTCAGAAAAGGCACTTGAAATAGTAAAGAAAATCATAAGTGAGGCCTGAGTCCTAAAGTACTGCAGCCCTGTGGAGCAGCTTGAGCTGCAATGTGATTGCCAGGTGAGGGATGAGCTGTCTGTGCAAGATAGAAGTCTGTTTAAAGGGGAGTGAGCAGATTTAAGAACCGATATGAGACAGATACATGCTTCACATCTGAGGATGGAGGCATTCCGGAGATGAGCCAGGAAGTGTAAGCATGGCCAGGCATGAGTGACCAACTGAGAGCATGTGTGGAACAGTGTAAGGTATATAGATCGTATAGTGATTGACAGCAGGAGATTCTACAGCTTCATGAAATCCCAATGCTGGGAAAAGGTTGGAACAGACTTGTTCACCTTAAATGAAAGGAATTACATAGTCAGAGTAGATTCTACTACAATTTATGAGTGGTGAACTATCTGGAGGATACTCAGCCAAGAACTGTGATCAGAAATTGAAGACACAAATACATGACACAACCTATTGTCAGACAATGGGACACGGTATACTGCAACAGCATTCAAACAATTCACTACCAAAGGGTAATTTGAGCACAAAACATCTTGCTCTGGAGTCCCACAAAGCAACAGGAAGGCAGTGTCAGCTGTGAAGAGGCTGATGGCAAAGGCAAAACAAACAGAAAGGGATCCCTACTTGGCTATGCTGGATAATTGTAGTGCACCCTCCCAGAGACTGGATTGGAGCCCAGCATAGGGACTGATGGGGGTACCATGTCTATCAAGAGAGGCTGTCTGCTATAGCCGAGTGGAGGAACAAAAGACAGTACACAGAAGCAGGTATGAGAGCCTGTTACAGCAAAGGAATTAAGGATCTGAGGCCACTAGGCACAGGTGAGCAGTTCTGGGTCCAACCATCTAAGAGCTGCACAGAGCAATGGCAAAAAGCAATAGTTTAAGCTCCAGTTGGAACTGGACATAAGAGGTAGCTGCAGACCCCAGACAGCAGTGGAAACTAAACCCAACAGCTGCAGAGTAGCAACAGACAGGGGTAAGGCCAGGATTAGGAGGACTTAAAAAGAGCCTCACCTATCAGCTGGCCTGACAGAGTCAGAAGAAAGAGGGTACATGAGCAAAGATCAGAATAGGCATTTGAAACAGTAAAGAAAATCATAAGGGAGCCATGAGGGGGTCAGGGATAGCTCAGTGGTTTGAGCATTGGCCTGTTAAACCCAGGGTTGTGAGTTCAATCCTTGAGGGGGGCCACTTAGGGATCTGCAGCAAAAATCAGTACTTGGACCTGCTAGTGAAGGCAGGGGGCTGGACTCAATGACCCTTCAGGGTCTCTTCCAGTTCTAGGAGATAAGTATATCTCCAATTATTATATTTTTATTATCATTTTTATAGCAACACAGAGGACCAACATGTTGCCACCCAACAAAATGAACACAGTAACAGGGTAGAAGCAAGTTCCCCACCAACTGTGGTAACGAAACAAGAAGTGAGAGATTAATCTTGAAACCAGAGTGCTTGAAGGAGTGGGAAGCCTAATAGGTCACAATGGTATGGCAGTAAAGGCCATGTTTCTTTGGACGTGCTGTGTACTTGTATCCTCTGGCCCCAGGAAGTCAGCAAACAATTGTGCAAAAATTGTTAAAAGGAAAGAGTAGCAACTTGCTTGGAAATTGAGAAGAGCATCCCAGGTTACAGGAGAATGAATTTGGAGGAGACAACAGGAAGTCAAGCTTGAACATTAGATGCAGTTTCAGCATCTCTGTAAAATAGTTCTCTAAACTGGATCTTAAGTTTTAGAAACAGAGTCCTCTTGCATTATAATCCAGCATGTGTACAGGAAACAAAAGTAGTTGTAGAACCAACAAGAGGGGATGCCATTATAGATTTGGTTTTGGTGAGGTGAGGACCTCATAGAAGAAATGGTTGTAGGGGACAACCTTGGTTCGAGTGATTGTGAGCTAATTCAGTTCAAACTAGATGAAAGGATAAACAAAAATAGATCTGGGACTAGGGTTTTTTATTTCAAAAGGGCTAACATTAAAGAATTAAGGAAATTAGGGAAGTGGATTGTACTGAAGAACTTGTGGATCTAAAGGCAGAGGAGGCCTGGAATTACTTAGTCAAAGTTGCAGAAACTATCAGAAGCCTGCATCCCAAGAAAGGAGGGGAAAAATTCATAGGCAGGAGTTGTAGACCAAGCTGGATGAGCAAGCATCTCAGAGAGGTGATTAAGAAAAAGCAGAAAGTCTACAATGAGTGGAAGATGGGAGGGATCAGCAAGAAAAGCTACCTTATTGAGGTCAGAACATGTAGGGATTAAGTGAGAGAGGCCAAAAGCCATGTGGAGTTGGACTTTGCAAAGGAAATTAAAACCAAAAGTAAAAGGTCCTATAGCCATATAAATAAGAAGAAAACAAAGAAAGAAGTGGGACCACTAAACACTGAGGATGGAATGGAGGTTAAGGATAATCTAGGCATGGCCCAATATCTAAACAAATACTTTGCCTCAGTTTTTAATGAGGAGCTTTGGGTTAATGTTAGGATGACAAATGGGAATGAGGATATGGAAGTAGATATTACCACATTCGAGATAGAAGCCAAACTCGAACAGCTGAATGGGACTAAACTGAGGGGCCCTGATAATCTTCATCCAAGAATATTAAAGGAACTGGCCCATGAAATTGGAAGCCCATTAGCAAGAATTTTTAATGAATCAGTAAACTCAGGGGTTGTACTGTATGACTGGAGAATTGCTAACCTAGTTCCTATTTTTGAGAGGACAAAAACGTGATCCAAGTAACTATAGGCCTGTTAGTTTGACATCTGTAGTATACAAGGTCTTGGAAAAAAATTTGAAGGAGAAAGTACTTAAGGACATTGAGGTCCATGGTAATTGGGACAAAATTCAACATGGTTTTACAAAAGGTAGATCGTGCCAAACCAACCTGATTTCCATCTTTGAGAAGATAACAGATTTTTTAGACAAAGTAAACGCAGTGGATCTAATTTACCTTGATTTCAGTAAGGCATTTCATATGGTTCCACATGGGGAACTATTAGTTAAATTGGAAAAGATGGGGATCAATATGAAAACTGAAAGGTGAATAAGGAACTGGTTAAAGGGGAGACTACAATGGGTCATACTGAAAGGTGAACTGTCAGGCTGGAAGGAGGTTGCTAGTGGAGTTCCTCAGGGATCGGTTTTGGAACCAATCTTCTTTAATCTTTTTTATTACTGACCTTGGCACAAAAAGTGGGAATGTGCTAATAAAGTTTGTGGATGACACAAAGCTGGGAGGTATTGCTAACACAGAGAAGGACTGGGATATCATACAGGAAGATCTGGATGACCTTGTAAACTGGAGTACTAGTAATAGGATGAAATTTAATAGTGAAAAGTGTGGGGCCATGCAGTTAGGGATTAATAACAAAAATTTTGGTTGTAAATTGGGGACACATCAATTGGAAGTAACAGAGGAGGAGAAGGACATCGGAGTATTGGTTGATCACAGGATGACTATGAGCCGACAATGTGATATGGCCGTTAAAAAAGCTAATGCAGTCTTGGTATGCATCAAGCGAGGTATTTCCAGTAACGATAAGGAGGTGTTAGTACCGTTATACAAGGCACTGGTGAGACCTCATCTGGAATATTGTGTGCAGTTCTGGTCTCCCATGTTTAAGAAGGATGAATTCAAACTGGAACACGTACAGAAAAGGGCTACTAGGATGATCTGAGAATGGAAAACCTGTCTTATGAAAGGAGACTCAAAGAGCTTGTCTTGTTTAGCCTAACCAAAAGCAGGCTGAGGGGAGATATGATTGCTCTCTATAAATATATCAGAGGGACAAATATCAGGGAGGGAGAAGAATTATTTAAGCTTATTATTATTTTGTTAACAAATGGATTTAAACTGGATACTCGGAAGTTTTAGACTTGAAATTAGATGAAAGTTTATAACCATTAGAAGAGTGAAGTTCTGGAACAGCCTTCCAAGGGGAGCAGTGGAGGCAAAAGGCATATCTGGCTTCAAGACTAAGCTTGATAAGTTTATGGAGGGGATAGTTTGATGGGATAGCCTAATTTTGGCAATTAATTGATCTTTGATTATTAGCAGGTAAATATGCCCAATGGTCTGTGATGGGATGTTAGATGGGGTGGGATCTGAGTTACTACAGAGAATTCTTTCCTGGGTGTCTGGCTGGTGAATCTTGCCCACATGCTCAGGGTTTAACTGATCACTGGAAAGGAATTTTCCTCCAGGGAAGATTGGCAGAGGCCTTGGAGGTTTTTCATCTTCCTCTGCAGCATGGGGCATGGGTCACTTGCTGGAGGATTCTCTGCACTTTGAGGTCTTTAAATCAAGATTTGAGGACTTCAGTAACTCAAACATAGGTTAGGGGATTGTTACAGGAGTGGGTGGGTGAGATTCTGTGGCCTGCATTGTGCAGGAGGTCAGACTAGATGATCGTAACGGTCCCTTCTGACCTTAAAGTCTGAGTCTAAAAGCTACAGCAATACTTACATCTGCGCATGTGCAGTGGGACAGAATTCCCCCAGAATTCTGTCTCCCACAGTTTTCTTTGCTTCCCTGCGTAAAAATGACTTTCTGATGGAGAAAGCAAAGGGAACCCACAAAAGTGGGCATGCACCGCTCCTCGGCAGCGCGGGTGCGTTGTTTCAGGCATCCGGAGCAGCCAATAGAGGTAAATTTGGGGGGACGGTCTGGGAACACCCCAGCTAATGGCTCCTACCCAGTGTGCCAGACTCAGCTGCTAATCTCAGCAGGGCTGGGAAGGGAAGGACTTCCTTTTCCCCTGCAAGGAGCAGCCAGGGCTGGGTCAGATCCATTCCCAGAAACCTCTCTGTCTGCAGGAAGCTCTACCCCCATCACTCCTCAGCCATCACTGCATGGAGCGCTGCTCCCCATTTGCTTTCCCCCCCCCCATGCATCCAGACCCACCCCCTACCCAGATTGCCCTGCCAAGCCTCACCCCCTGCATCCAGAACCTCACACACACACACACCCCGAGTCCCCTGAATCTGAACTCACACCCCAACAAACCTAACCCTCTGGATCTGGAATCCACCTTCTCCCAACCACCTCTGCCAAGCCCTACCTCCCTGCATCTGGACCTCACCCCTGCACCCAGACTGCCCGCCCCGCACTTGAACCCCCACCCGAACAAGCCCTACCCCACCTGCACCTAGACCACACTGACTAGCTCCCTGCACCTAGACCCCCCAACCCACTGAGCTCCACCAAGCCAGCACCCGGACCTACACCCCATCAAGCCAACACCCAGACCCACCCTGCTGATCCCCAACCTTCACCTGGACCCCCCCTTGCAGGCAGAGTCCCATTGCTTCCACACTCAGAAACCCTCCACCAACGAGCCCTTTTTCATCCAGATTCCCCCTGTACCCTCCCATCAAGCTGCCTGCACCCAGACTGCCCCACACCTGGATCTCCCCACACTAAGCCTCTCCACACTTGGATCCTTCTGGGCTGAGCATGCCTACATCTAGTGTGCATGGCCACAGAAGGGCAGGGCAGGGCCCCAGGGTGTTTCTGGGGCAGGTATGAAACTTGCGCTGCATCAGGGTTGGGTGCAGCCTCACTGCTGAGTCCACGTCTCCAGGTGGGGGCTGCAGGGTGATCTTCCACCTCTGTGCAGTCAGTGGCCTGTGCTCCCCACTGCCATGCTGGAGCCTCCACATTTATTTATTGACTAATAAAATTTACAGAATTTTAAGGGTTTTTTGTTACAGAATTTTTGGCGCAGAATGTCCTCAGGAGTAAATACTGATTGAACCTACAGCTTGACAACTGCCAGACATCCTGATCCAGCAAAACACTTATTCAGATGTTTAACTTTAAAGCATGTGAATTTTCCCATTGACTTAACAGTAAGCAAGTGCTTGCTCACATATGTTGCTGGGCTGGGTCTTGGGTCGATTGAGTCCTGAACAGCCAGCTAAGTCCTAGCTTCAAAGAGAGCTGAAAATTTTAAGCAGCAGAACTGGCTTAAGCATTTCTAGCTGGACCTTCAAAATCTGTTGCCTCCTCCAGTGTAATTCATACCTATCCACCTTTCTTGCATCACCGTGCACAAGGGCAACCAAACGATTCTGGTGAGCCTGGCTGTTTGTTGCTTTCAAATCTAGTGATGAGTCTACATTTTGAAGGCTATATTTGCAAAGAAAAGGGCTAGAAACTTAATGTACATAAACGCTGAGATTCTCCTCCACGGTGCCAAAGGAAGACTATTAAGAGGGGCTGGAGCAAGCCCCCTTGAATTCACCAGTTATGTAGGACAAATGCTGTGTTTGAAGGAAACAAAAAGGGAGAAGTAGGCAAAAGTTTGTAACAAATATTTTACTGTGATTGTAATATTAATGCAAAATCATTTTTATAGCGGTTAGTTTTACTTTTATCACCTCCTATTCAACCCATAAATTTAAAGTATCTTATGTAAATGCAAAATGAAAAATGCCAGTAGTGAAGAAACTGCAAAGGCGAGAGTTGTCCATATAATTTACTGAAAGAATGCAAACAAAGAAAGAGGAATGAATAGATTGACTGCTCTCATGGGGACAAGGAGAGAGCAGTGTCAAAAATGTACCCTGTATAAAGATGTGAAAAGTTAATATAACATCATGCAACGAGGTCTATTTCAGAACCTTGGGTAAAGCCAATTACTGTATTGCAGCTACATGTGTACAATAAATCCAGCCCTCTGTCACCAGAACCTCCTCATCTGGGAAAATGAACAGAAAAGGAGTCTTCAAGTAGCTATAAAACAAGCCTGTGATTTCTCCACTAAATTATCAGATACAAGATTCATGCTCAGATCTACAGAACTCATCGCAAGTCAGGTGTCAACTTCAGTCTCATAAATTCCATAGAAGCCCACTGACAGATTTGCTATGGTTCAGTAACCAGAGTAGGGACAGCCCTGTGAATTATTAGATGATTAGGCAAACTCACTGCATTTTCAGTTATATTTGCATGGTCACTACAACTTACTTCCAAGAACACTACAGGGAAGGAAAAGCTTGCAATAGTTATTCGTTTCAGATCTGGCTTCTTTCAAGCCTACTTTGAACTTGTTCCTATGCCTTGTCCTATACTGACCTGAAAAAGCGTCCATTTTCCTTTTCTTTGCATCTTCACCATGCTCTAATGACTAACACAGCTGTAGTTCCTTTAAATAGCACAATACTGGAATTGGGCAGGCATAGGGATGCAGTGACTTGCTTAAGCTTAGAAAGTGAGCCAACAGCAGAGCCAGAAATAGAAACATTTGGTCCTCTGACTCCCAGTCTGGTGCTATTAATTTTCCTCTCTAATATTTGGTAATCTTCTAAGGAGGGCCGTCAACTGATTTAAAAAAAATTAATCACACTTAATCGGACTATTTAACACTAATAGAATACCATTTATTTAAATATTTTTGAATGTTTTCTACATTTTCAAATATTGATTTCAATTATAACAATACAAAGTGTACAGGGCTCATTTTATATTTTATTACAATATTTGCACTGTAAAAAAAATAGTATTTTTAAATTCACCTAATACAAGTACGGTAGTTAACTTTCATGGTGACAAGATTGCAACTTACAAATGTAGAATTATGTACAAAATATAACTGCATTCAAAAATCAAATAATGTAACATATATGAATCCACTCAGTCCTACTTCTTGTTCAGACGGTCACTCAGACAAACAAGTTTGTTTACATTTGCAGGAAATAATGCTGCCCACTTGTTCACAATGTCACCTGAAAGTGAGAACAGGTGTTCTCATGGTACTGTTGTAGCTGGTGTTGCAAGATATTTACATGCCGGAAGCATTAAAGATTCATATGTCCCTTCATCCTTAAACCACCATTCCAGGGGACATGCGTCCATGCTGATGACAGGTTCTGCTCAATAACAATCCAAAGCAGTGCAGACTAACACATGTGCATTTTCATCATCTGAGTCAGATGCCATCAGCAAAAGGTTGATTTTTGTTTTTGGTGGTTTGGATTCTGTAGTTTCCTCATCGGAGTGTTGCTCTTTTAAGACTTCTGAAAGTATGCTCCCCACCTTTTCCCTCTCAGATTTTGGAAGGCACTTCAGATTCTTAGCTACAGCACTTGATGCTAGGTTTATCTCTAGAAATCTCACATCGGTACATTCTTCGTGTTTTGTCAGATCTGCAGGGGAAGGTCTTAAAATGAACAATATGCTGGGTCATCGTCCAAGACTATTATAACATGAAATACATGGCAGAATATGGGCGAAATAGAGTCGGAGACATACAATTCTCCCCTAAGGAGTTCAGTCACATTTAATTAATGCATTTTTTTTTAATGAGCATCATCAGCATGGAAGCATGTTCTCTGGAATGGTGGCCGAAGCAGTAGCCAGAGAATTAGCTGGCTAGAAAATTTCTATGCAGAATGAATTTTAAACCAAAGATTTCCACCACAAGTTACCAAACAAGTAGGTTTGTTTTCATTTGTTCATTGTCAGGTTATAACTTCATGGCACCTTCCATGAGGCAACAAAAATAGGTGTTCAATTAAGGTGGAATTAACTCCCTTTCTCCCTGCCCCTAGTAAGCAAGCAAGCAGGGTTGAGTGGGATGGAATCTACTCGCAACCCAGCGCATCAGCACTGACTCTCTACATCTGTCCTTCAGTAAATGGGTTGCAACAGCAGTGGATGCACCTTAAACCCACTATGAGGGCATTCCTACCCATTGGATCTATGTAAATATAGATCTAGTGTCCCATCCCTTGGCCCACCATGAAACCTTCCCTCTGCACCAGCATATGAGGCTTGAATCTACCAAGTGATCAGTGCTTGAGCCCTGATCCAGCCAAATACTTCAGCACAATGTGAATGTGCATTATGTGAAGCGTATGAGTGTTCCTGTTGAAGCCAATGGGACAATACTTATGCTTAAAGTCAAGCACATGTTGAAGTGCTTTGCTGGATTGTGACCAAGTGCTGAGAACTTTGTAGGACTGAGCCTGAATGCAAGCCATCTGTCATTCAGTGGAGATGCACATCAATGGAGAGAACACTTTTTTTTTGTTTTTTTTTAAAGTTTAGTATTGCTATATAGCCAAGTAGAGTTCATGTTGGTCATAAAATTTGTCTATTCCTCTGGGTGTGCACAAGGAAGTTTTGTTTCCATAATCTGATCTCAACCATGTGTGTGAATCTGCAGCCTAAAGCATATAGGGATATAAAGAGTGCAACAGAACATGATAAATAAATGTACTCTGTTGTGATGGGGTTAGTTAGGGCAGAATTCAGCCTTCTCTCTTTTACCTAAGAGATACACATGCTCCGTAAATTACAAACTACTTATTGACATCGGTATGAGCATAATCAGGCCCTTAGATTCCTTTCTCAGAATACTGTAGCGACCCATTTTAGAGAAGATACAAAAATCCTTTCCCTCCATGGGGGGGGGGAAATGTATTTTTAAATCTTGGTGCACTTTTCCTTTTTCAGCTTATAGTGTATAGAAGCAGACATCAGAGAAGAGCAAATTTGAATCATTAACTTACAAGCCTAGAACATGTTAAAGGGAGGGTTAAGCCTATATTAGCATTTAAGGGTAGAACTTACTGTTGAAGATTCTTAAGAGTGGTGCAGCATAACAGCACCTCTAGCATAAAACACTGAGAACTTTAACAAAACCCCAAACTAAAATCTAAGCTCTTAGCCAATTTTGTTAATGGGATATTTTGAAAACAGTACATATACCTGCTTTAAAAAAAAGGGGCAACTCTACTCCCCCTCCAAAAAAAAATTGGAAAGGAAATATCTTTCACTGTCAATGGAATAAGCAGAATATCACATAATCAGCAAAGCTGCACCCTGAAAGCTTGATCTTTGTGCTTTCCTAGTTGGAGAAATAATGTTTTCAGTGGCCTGATTGAGAGCTCCTTTTATTGCCACTGTTCAGTGGCTGAACTTATGTCCAGATATTAGGACATATGATAGGCATTTTGGGGTAGTTCCATAACCTGATCATACAGGAAGGATAATGTAGTGAGTAGCAAATGACTGATTTAAAAATAGAAATAATAAATATATTGTGGTTAACTGCAATTTTCTCAAACAAGAAAAGATATTGAATTTGTTTTGAGAATGATCTCAAGAGCTTTCCTTAATGTGCAACAAAGGCCAAGCTTCTTGAATGCCCCGTGTACTGTATAATATTGCTAACAAAGGAAAGACTATACAAGAAAGCAGGGGAGAGGTTTTTATTGACTGAATGTGGACAGAATGTGATTGATAGTGTTGCCTTTTTTCCCCTTTGTGCACTGTGCACAATAATTACTGTAGGCAGAACCTCATGTTTTAATATATTGTACCATAGCCTCTTTTTTGATTGAAATCCGTGTTCATTTCATCTTGACAGCAGTGCAGCGTTAGTTTCTCCTGTAACATTTTTAATAATTAAACAAGCTATTTAAATCTTGGCATTTTCATTATATTTGCACTAGTGCTATCCATTATTCTGTGGATTCAGTGAGTGTGTATTAAACCATACAAAAATTACTATAATATTAAATGTCGGGCACAATTCACAAATGCAATGCAGTTCAGAGTTGGGATGAAACACCATAGAATCATAGAAGACTGGGGTTCGATGAGATCTCAGGAGGTCATGTAGTCCAACCCCACCGCTCAAAGCAGGACCAACACCAACTAAATCATCCTAGCTATGGCTTTGTCAAGCCGGATCTTAAAAACCTCTAAGGATGAAGATTCCACCACCTGCCTAGGTAACCCATTCCAGTGCTTCTCCACCCTCCTAGTGAAACAGAAGCAGAGCTTTCATATCTGACGAAGTAGGTATTCACCACAACAGCTTAGGCTCCAATACATTTGTTAGTCTATAAGGTGCCACAGGACTCTTCGTTGCTTTTTACAGATCCAGACTAACACAGCTACCCCTCTGACACTAGTGAAATAGTGTTTACTAATATCCAGTATCAGCTGAGAACAGCTGAACTCCATCGTCTTTGGAACCCCCGTTCAGGTAGTTGAGGGCTGCTATCAAATCCCCCCTCATTCTTCTCTTCTGCAGACTGACTAACCCCAGTTTCCTCAGCCTTTCCTCATAAATCATGTGCCCCAGCTCTCTGGTCATTTTTGTTGCCCTTCACTGGACTCCCTCCAATTTGTCCACATCCTTTCTGTAGAGAGGGGCCCCAAAACTGGATGCAGTACTTCGGATGTGGCCTCACCAGTGCCAAATAGAGGGGAATAATCACTTCCCTCGATCTGCTGGCAGTGCTTCTACTAATGCAGCCCAGTGTGCATCTCATGCATTTTACACATTTCATACTGCCCACAGATTGCATTGATGAAGCTTCATGTCTAGTACACTTGTTATGGTAACTTTCCCCAATCTGAACCTTAGAGTCCAAAAGTTGGGGTACCAGCATGAATTCCTCTAAGCTCAATTACCAGCTTAGATCTGATAGCTGCCACCAATCAGGACTTGGAGTGCCTGATACATTCTGGTCCCCCCAAAACCTTCCCTGGGGACCCCCAAGACCCAGACTCCCTGGATCTTAACACAAGGAAAGTAAACTCTTTCCCTCACCAGTGCCTCTCCTAGGCTTTCCCTCCCTGGGTTACCCTGGAAGATTACTGTGATTCAAACTCCTTGAATCACAACACAAAGAAATCAGGTTTGTTCCCCCTCCCTTCTCTTCCCCTCCAGGTGTTCCCTCCCTGGGCTCCTGGAGAGATAGATTCAAGCTCCGTGAATCTAAAACAAAGGGATTCCACCCTTCTCCCCTCCCTTCTCCTTCCCTGTTAAGTACAGACTCAATTCCCTTGAGCCTCAACAAGGGGAAAAAATCAGACAGGTTTTAAAAGCAAAGCTTTTAATAAAAAGAAAGAAAAAGTAAAAGGTGTCTCTGTAATTTATATGGTAAAAGTTACAGGGTCTGTCAGCTTATAGAAACTGGAGAAAAAGCCTCCTCCAGCAGAAATACAATTTAAAATACTTCCAGCCAAATACACATTAGAACTCTACCAGCCAGATACACATTTGCAAATAAAGAAAACCAATTAAAAAGACTAAACCGCCTTTCTACTTGCACTTACTACTTGAATAGAAAATTAGAGCCTGTAGTATGTCCAGTCACTCTCAGATCCCAGAGAGAAACAGACAAAGAACACACACACAAGCTTCCCTCCACCCAGAGTTGAAAGTATCTTGTCTCCTGATTGGTCCTCTGGTCAGGTGTTGTTTGTTAACCCTTTACAGGTGAAAGAGACATTAACCCTTAGCTACTGTTTATGACAACACTTGAATAGCAGTGGATGCTTTCTGTTCACTTGATATAATTCTGGTGTTCAGGGTGTTATGTCACTGAGGGATATATTGCTTCTGAATGTAATCAAGTGATACCGCGTAACACTGTTCTATACACAAATAAGTCCAAAATACCACATACACTGGCGTTTATTTCCTCTAGGGCTATAATTATACAATGGCATCGCATATCTGACCTGCTCTTAGGTCTTGAAACCCCCTGATTTACTGGGCCTATAAGCTGAATTCTTTGCATGACTCATCTCTGCCTTACAGCACATAGCCTGTGAGACGGATTCTGAGCTTGGATACAACAGAATTGCTCCACTGAAGGCAATTTATGGCATGTTACTCAGATGAGACTCTGGCTATATATGTTCTGTAAGATACCACTGTTCCAAGAATTATGCACTACCAAGGTACAACAGGTTGAATTCTAACCTCAGGCTGAAACTCTGCTCTGAACTTCTTTTTTTAATGGGTCATTTCAGGACCTTATCCTTAAATTTTCAAACAATGTCCATTTGTAATCATGTGAGAATAAATTTTTTTTAGACACTGAACATGGAATTGCATTAAAATAAGGAAAATAGTATTACCACTAGTGCTATTTTGGCTCTTCCTTCATTTCACTATACAGCTTCTGCCTAAAATCACTCCCAACCTCCACCTGCATGGCTTTCTACTATAGATTCAAAGAAAGTATACATCCTTGCATCTCCACCGTTATTTTTTCTATATGATTGACATAACCTTATTCCCAGATTTTGGACCTTAGCGTCCAAAATATGGGGGTTAGCATGAAAACCTCCAAGCTTAGTTACCAGCTTGGACCTGGTACTGCTGCCACCACCCAAAAAATTAGAGTGTTTTGGGGCACTCTGGTCCCACTGAAAAACCTTCCCTGGGGACCCCAAGACCCAAATCCCTTGAGTCTCACAACAAAGGGAAATAATCCTTTTTCCCTTCCCCCCTCCAGATGCTCCTGGAGAGATACACAGACACAAGCTCTGTGAAACTACGCAGAGTGATTCCCCCTCTCCGTTCCCAATCCTGGAACAAAAGTACTTTCCTATTCCCCCAGAGGGAATGCAAAATCAGGCTAGCAATCCAACACACAGAACTCCCCTGATTTCTTCCTCCCACCAATTCCCTGGTGAGTACAGACTCAATTTCCCTGAAGTAAAGAAAAACTCCAACAGGTCTTAAAAGAAAGCTTTATATAAAAAGAAAGAAAAATACATACAAATGCGCTGTCTGTATTTAGATGATACAACACAGGGTCAATTGCTTAAAAGAATATTGAATAAACAGCCTTATTCAAAAAGAATACAAATCAAAGCACTCCAGCACTTATATTCATGCAAATACCAAAGAAAAGAAACCATAGAACTTACTATCTGATCTCTTTGTCCTTACACTTAGAAACAGAAGACTAGAAAATAGAACTACTTCTCCAAAGCTCAGAGGAAACAGGCAGACAGACAAAAGACTCAGACACACACTTCCCTCCACCCAAAGTTGAAAAAATCCGGTTTCCTGATTGGTTTTCTGGTCAGGTGTTTCAGGTGAAAGAGACATTAACCCTTAGCTATCTGTTTATGACACGCCCCCCAAATTGCAGACAGTGGGGAAGCTCACTGGCGGCAATTTCCTTCTAGAACTTGAAAATAAACAGATTAATACAACACATGCACCTTTACATATACTACTAAGTATATAACTAACAGACTTTTACATTTTAAGAACACTTTTTAAGTACTGGATTCTGGGAAACTCTCACGGGAGAGTGCATCAGCAACTTTGTTAGAAGCTCCTGTGATGTGTTGAATTTCAAAATCAAAATCTTGGAGAGCAAAACTCCAACGAAGAAGTTTCTTGTTGTTCCCCTTGGCAGTATGAAGCCACTTTAGTGCAGCATGGTCAGTTTGTAGTTGGAACCGCCGTCCCCAAACATATGGGCGTAGCTTTTCCAGGGCGTACACAATGGCATAGCATTCCTTTTTACTGACTGACCAGTGACTTTCCCTCTCAGACAGTTTCTTGCTGAGAAACACGACAGGATGGAAGTTGTGATCTGTTGCTTCCTGCATGAGCACTGCTCCTATACCACGCTCAGATGCATCTGTGGTTACTAGGAATGGTTTGTCAAAATCCGGGGCCCTGAGTACAGGGTCAGACATGAGCGTTGCCTTAAGCTGGGTAAAGGCTTTTTGACACTCATTAGTCCACTTAACGGCATTTGGCTGGGTCTTTTTGGTTAGGTCGGTCAATGGGGCAGCGATTTGGCTGTAGTGTGGTACAAATCGCCTGTAGTATCCGGCCAAGCCTAAGAAGGATTGGACCTGTTTCTTTGACCTTGGGACAGGCCACTTTTGGATAGCATCCACCTTGGCCTGTAGGGGGTTTATGGTTCCTCGACCCACCTGGTGCCCCAGGTAAGTCACTCTGTTTTGGCCTATTTGACACTTTTTGGCCTTAACAGTTAGTCCTGCCTGCCTGATGCGCTCAAAGACCTTTTCCAGGTGGAGTAGGTGTTCGGGCCAGGAGTCTGAAAAAATGGCCACATCATCGAGGTAGGCAACTGCAAATTCTCCCAGTCCAGCTAGTAGACCGTCTACCAGCCTCTGGAAGGTGGCGGGTGCATTTCGAAGGCCGAAAGGAAGGACATTGAATTCATACACCCCCGTATGGGTGACGAATGCTGACCTCTCCTTGGCAGGTTCATCTAGCGGTACTTGCCAGTACCCCTTGGTTAAGTCTATGGTAGAGATGAACTGGGCACGTCCCAACTTTTCCAATAGCTCATCAGTACGTGGCATTGGATAGTTGTCCGGACGAGTTACAGCATTTAGCTTACGGTAGTCCACGCAAAAGCGTATTTCCCCATCTGGTTTGGGTACCAGAACCACTGGAGATGCCCAGGCACTGGTAGATGGGCGGATTATACCCATCTGTAGCATGTTCTGGATCTCCCGTTCTATAGCAGCTTGGGCATGAGGAGACACCTGGTAGGGTGGGGTTCTGATTGGGTGAGCATTACCTGTATCAATGGAGTGGTATGCCCGTTCAGTCCGTCCTGGGGTGGCTGAGAACAATGGGGCGAAGCTAGTGCACAGCTCCTTGATTTGTTGCCGCTGCAGACGTTCCAGGGTGGTTGAGAGGTTTACCTCTTCCACGCCACCGTCTTTTTTTCCGTCGTAGTAGACACCGTCAGGCCACTCAGCATCATCTCCCTGGACTGTAAACTGACAAACCTGTAAGTCTCTGGAATAGAAAGGCTTGAGAGAATTAACATGGTACACTTTAGGCTTTAGTGAGGAATTGGGAAATGCTATGAGGTAGTTTACAGCTCCCAGGCGCTCTTGGACCGTGAATGGCCCTTCCCATGATGCTTCCATCTTATGGGCCTGTTGCGCCTTCAAGACCATAACCTGGTCTCCTACCTTGAAGGAACGTTCTCTGGCATGTCTGTCATACCAGGCCTTTTGCTCTTCTTGAGCATCCTTTAGGTTCTCTCTAGCAAGGGCTAAAGAGTGTCGGAGGGTGCTTTGTAGGTTGCTTACAAAGTCCAGAATGTTAGTTCCTGGAGAAGGCGTAAACCCCTCCCATTGCTGCTTCACCAACTGTAATGGCCCCTTAACCTCGTGACCATACACAAGTTCAAATGGTGAAAACCCTAAACTGGGATGTGGTACAGCCCTGTAGGCAAACAGCAACTGCTGCAACACTAGGTCCCAATTATTGGAGAATTCGTTGATGAATTTTCTTATCATGGCCCCCAAAGTTCCATTGAACCTTTCCACCAGGCCATTGGTTTGATGGTGGTACGGGGTGGCAACCAAGTGATTCACCCCATGAGTTTCCCACAGTTTTTCCATGGTCCCTGCCAGGAAATTAGACCCTGAATCTGTAAGGATGTCGGAGGGCCAACCTACCCTGGCAAAGATGTCTGTTAGGGCCAGGCACACAGTGTTAGCCCTGGTGTTGCCTAGAGCTACTGCTTCTGGCCATCGGGTAGCAAAGTCCACTAAAGTCAGTACGTACTGTTTTCCTCTGGGCGTCTTTTTTGGAAAAGGGCCCAGAATATCCACAGCTACTCGCTGAAAGGGGACCTCAATTATGGGGAGTGGCTGGAGAGGGGCCTTGACCTGATCTTGAGGCTTACCCACTCTTTGGCATACCTCACAAGACCGGACATACTTGGCAACATCCTTGCCCATCCCCTCCCAGTGGAAGGACTTCCCCAACCGGTCCTTGGTTCGGTTCACCCCAGCATGGCCACTGGGATGATCATGGGCTAAGCTTAAGAGCTTCCACCGGTACTTAGTTGGAACCACCAACTGTTTTTGCAGCTGCCATTCTTCCCGGTGTCCACCAGAAAGAATTTCCTTGTATAAAAGTCCTTGGTCTATAACAAACCGGGATCGATTAGAAGAGCTGAGAGGCGGTGGGGTGCTCTGTGCCGCCGCCCACGCTTTCTGAAGGCTGTCATCTGCTTCCTGCTCAGCCTGGAACTGTTCCCTTGAGGCTGGGGTCACCAGTTCTTCCTCAGACTGTGGACTTGGGCTTGGTCCCTCTGGAAGCGATGTAGGTGATGGGGTTGTTTCCGTTGCTGGTGAACCGCTCTCCGCTGGTGCACCTGAGGGTATTTTAGGCTCTGGCTGAGCCTTTTGGGTATGGCTGTTGTGTGCTTCTGCCAGTTCTGGCTCGCTGGCGCCCTCTGGCGTTGAGTTTGAAGATGTGGTTGCACTTGCTGGTGCTGGTTGCTGTTCCAGTTCCGGGCCTGGGACTGGAGATGCTGTGGCTGTTTCAGTGGTAGGCATGGAATCCGGGTCCACTACCTCTGTCTGGGTCTCTGGTAACACAGACGGGGCCTCTGTGGACGGCTCAGGAACAGGAATGGGTCTGGAAGCTTGCCTGGTTTGGCTACGGGTAACCATTCCCACTCTCTTGGCCCGCCTCACCTGGTTGGCCAAGTCTTCCCCCAGTAGCATGGGGATAGGATAATTGTCATAGACTGCAAAAGTCCACATTCCTGACCAGCCTTTGTACTGGACAGGCAGTTGAGCTGTAGGCAAGTCTACAGCTTGTGACATGAAGGGGTAAATTGTAACTTTGGCCTTTGGGTTGATGAATTTGGGGTCAACGAAGGATTGGTGGATAGCTGACACTTGTGCCCCCGTGTCTCTCCACGCAGTAACCTTCTTTCCGCCCACTCTCAAATTTTCCCTTCGCTCCAAGGGTATTTGAGAGGCATCTGGGCCTGGGGATCTTTGGGGTGATGGTGGTGTAATGAATTGCACTCGCATGGTGTTCTTGGGACAGTTGGCCTTGATATGTCCCAGTTCATTACACTTAAAGCATCTTCCATCTGATGGGTCACTGGGCCGAGGTGAGTTACTGGAGACTGGTGAGGTTGAAGAGTAGGGTATCTGTGGCTTTACTTGGGTGGTATGTAGGGTCTTTGGCTGTCCTCGGTTGTAGGGTTTATGGTCTGTGTGCCCCCTGGGGTAATCGTTCCCCTTGACAGTAGCTTTTTTGCTTTCTGCCAGTTCCATCCATTTGGCTCCAATCTCCCCCGCCTCAGCGATAGTTTTGGGATTTCTATCTTGTATGTACCGTGTGATGTCTTCAGGAACACCATCCAAGAACTGCTCCATTTGTATGAGGAGGTTCACTTCTTCCAAGGTTTGAATGTTGTTTCCTGTTAACCAGGCCTCATAGTTTTTTGCAATGTAGTAGGCGTGTTTGGGAAATGACACCTCTGGTTTCCACTTTGGGTTCTGAAGCGCCGACGGGCATGATCTGGGGTTATCCCCATCCGGTATCTGGCCTTGGTTTGAAAAAGTTTATAGTCATTCATTTGCGGCTTGGGCATTTCAGCTGCCACCTCTGCTAAAGGTCCACTGAGGTGTGGCCTTAATTCTACCATGTACTGGTCTTCGGGGATGCTGTACCCAAGACAGGCTCTTTCAAAATTTTCCAGGAAGGCCTCGGTGTCATCACCTGCCTTGTAGGTGGGAAATTTCCTGTGCTGTGGAGCAATAATGGGCGCCGGGTTGTTAGGGTTGGCTGGCACATGCAGCCCAGCTTTTGCCAACTCCAGTTCATGTTTTCTCTGCTTTTCCTTCTCTTCATTTTCTTTTTGTTGTTTTTCCATTTCTTTTTGTTGTTTTTCCATGTCTCGGCGGTAGGCCACCTCTTCTTCTTCTAGTTTTCTTTTGTGTGCTGCCTCTTGGGCTGCCTGTTTGATGCTTTCTTCCTTTTCTTTCAGCTCCATTTCTTTTTGTTTTATTTCTAGTTGTCGCCTGTGTTCAGCTTCTTTGATTTGGGCTTCGGCCTCCATTTTTGCCTTAGAAGTCATGATTCCTGCTTTCTTGTGTTGGGGTGCCCTCCGGTGTTTATCTTCTGCACTGCAGGCTCTGTTGCCTCCTGAAGTCTGCCTAGCAACAGTGCTTTTTTCCTTTTCTCTCTCTAGCTAATGTTCAATGAAGGGAAACCAGAAAAACCACTTAATTTGCATGCATATAAGTGCTGGTACTTGCCTCCTAATGGGAGGGCTATTGCATGACAAAAGACCCTCAACAGTCTTCTCGCTTAACATGCAAACCACAAACTGCTAGAGAGAGCAGAAAAAAAAAATTCTCTCTGGTTCCCTTTTAAAACCAAACTGTTTCTCTCTGCTAAAAAGCCCTTAGCAGAGAAAAGAAAAATATAATATTCCTACTGGCTTCTGGATTCTGTCTAGATCCCACCGCTGCTACACCATGACATAACCTTATTCCCAGATTTTGGACCTTAGCGTCCAAAATATGGGGGTTAGCATGAAAACCTCCAAGCTTAGTTACCAGCTTGGACCTGGTACTGCTGCCACCACCCAAAAAATTAGAGTGTTTTGGGGCACTCTGGTCCCACTGAAAAACCTTCCCTGGGGACCCCAAGACCCAAATCCCTTGAGTCTCACAACAAAGGGAAATAATCCTTTTTCCCTTCCCCCCTCCAGATGCTCCTGGAGAGATACACAGACACAAGCTCTGTGAAACTACGCAGAGTGATTCCCCCTCTCCGTTCCCAATCCTGGAACAAAAGTACTTTCCTATTCCCCCAGAGGGAATGCAAAATCAGGCTAGCAATCCAACACACAGAACTCCCCTGATTTCTTCCTCCCACCAATTCCCTGGTGAGTACAGACTCAATTTCCCTGAAGTAAAGAAAAACTCCAACAGGTCTTAAAAGAAAGCTTTATATAAAAAGAAAGAAAAATACATACAAATGCGCTCTCTGTATTTAGATGATACAACACAGGGTCAATTGCTTAAAAGAATATTGAATAAACAGCCTTATTCAAAAAGAATACAAATCAAAGCACTCCAGCACTTATATTCATGCAAATACCAAAGAAAAGAAACCATAGAACTTACTGTCTGATCTCTTTGTCCTTACACTTAGAAACAGAAGACTAGAAAATAGAACTACTTCTCCAAAGCTCAGAGGAAACAGGCAGACAGACAAAAGACTCAGACACACACTTCCCTCCACCCAAAGTTGAAAAAATCCGGTTTCCTGATTGGTTTTCTGGTCAGGTGTTTCAGCTATCTGTTTATGACAATGATGTGTTTAACAGGAATCAATTTTCTACAGCAAGTTATGGATCCAGATGGATCATTTGTTTGTCCAGATCTGACAATCTGCAGGCTTTGTGGAAGGTTTTGTCAGTTGATTCACTTATGCTGTCAGACCTTCCAAAGTGTAAACTCTCATTCAGTAAGTTTAATAGTACTCAATAGGATTGTCTCTTTTCACTAAATAGCATACTCATGACGATTGACTAGGATCAGATCATAATTCACCTGAGTCTGGAAACAGCTTGAAGATGCCACTTATTTCTTATGTTCCAGGTATCTGGATCAGTCTCAACTACATGGACTTTTGGGGGACACCTGTGTCCAGTGACAATAGCTGGTGTTTCCCAGTGTTTTTCCTCATCTGATTTTATCAAGACCAAGTCTCTTGGTTTAAGGTTAAATAAGTTTCAGGCAGCATTTTGATAGTTAAAGAATCATAGAACTGGATGAGACCTTGAGAGGTCATCTAGTCCAGTCCCCTGCACTCATGGCAGGACTAAGTATTATCTAGACCATTCCTGACAGGTGTTTGTCTAACCTGCTCTTAAAAATCTCCAATGATGGAGATTCCACAACCTCCCTAGGCAGTGCTTAACTACCCTGACAGTTACGTTTTTCCTAATATCCAACCTAAACCACCCTTACTGCAGTTTAAGCCCATTGCTTCTTGGCCTGTCCTCAGAGGTTAAGAAGAACAATTTTTCTCCCTCCTCCTTGTAACAACCTTTTATGTACTTGAAAACTGTTATCATGTCCCCTCTCAGTCTTCTCTTTTTCTAGGCTAAACAAACACAATTTTCCAGTCTTCCCTCATGGGTCATGTTTTATAGATCTTTAATCATTTTTGTCACTCTGCTCTGGACTTTCTCCAATTTGTGCACATCTTTCCTGAAATCTGATGCTCAGAACTGGATACACTACTCCAGTTGAGGCCTAATCAGCATAGAGTAGAGCAGAATTATTACTTCCTGTGTCTTGCTTACAACACTACTGCTAATACATCTCAGAATGATGTTTGCTTTTTTTGCAACAGCATTACACTGTTGACTCATATTTAGCTTGTGGTCCACTATGACCCCCAGATCCCTTTCCACAGTGCTCCTTCCTAGGCAGTCATTTCCCATTTTGTATGTGTGTAACTGATTGTTCCTTCCTAAATGGAGTACTTTGCATTTGTCTTTATTGAATTTCATCCTATTTCCTTCAGATCATTTCTCCAGTTTGTCTAGATCATTTTGAATTTTAATCCTATCCTTCAAAGCACTTGCAACCTCTCCCAGCTTGGTATCGTCCACAAATTTTAAGGGTACTCTTGTGATACAGTAGGGCCAGAGAGCAGTGGGAGAGTGGTTAAGGGGAGATATATGAGCCCTAGGCTAATTAAGCCATGGTTCCCTGTAGACTAGGGAAGGTTATTTAGAGTTTAATTGGAGCACCTCTAGCCAATTAAGGCCCTGTCAGGAACCTAATAAACACCCCCTGCTTCAGGCAGACAGTGTGGAGCGAAGAAGGAGAGGGCTGGAGTTTGGAGGTGTGTTGCTGAGTACTGAAAGACCAGAGACCCGGAGGAAGGGAGACCTGGCCCCAGCAGAGCAGGGACACTCCCTTCCCAGTGTCAAGGACCAAGGATAAACCTACCTAAGGGGAAAGATGGTAAGAAACCTGCAGTGGTTGAGAGGGGCTGGGGCTCAGAGTGAGGAGCAAACCCAGACCCCTTCCCCGTTTCCCTCCTCTACCACCTTCCCAAGCCACTAGTGGTGCCCTCAGTGCCCCAAGAGCAGGGACAAGGGATGGCATCCTAGCCCCCCGGCCAAGAAAAGTGTGGGATCCACCATGCCAAATCGGCCATTTTGTCACATTCTCTATCCCATTATCCTAAATCATTGATGAAGATAGTGAACAGACCCAAACCCAGAACTGATCCCTACGTAACCCCACTTGTTATGCCCATCCAGTATGACTGTGAACCACTGATCACTACTCTCTGGGAATGGTTTTCTAAACAGTTTTACATCCACCTTATAGTATCTCTATCTATCTATGTTGCATTTCCCTAGTTTGTTTATGAGAGATCATATCAAAAGCTTTACTACTATCAAGATATATCATGTCTACTGCTTTCCCCTCCATCCACAAGGCATGTTACTCTGTCAAAGAATGCTATCAGGTTGGTTTAACACTATTTGTTCTTGACAAATCCATGATGACTGTTCCTTATAACCTTATTATCTTCTAGATGTTTGCAAATTGCTTGATTATTTGCTCCATTATCTTTCCAGGTACAGAAGTTAAGCTGACTAGTCTGTAATTCCCTGGGTTGTCCTTATTTCCCTTTTAATAGATTGGCACCATATTTGCCTTTTTCCAGTCTTCTGGAATCTCTCCCATCTTCCATGACTTTTCATAGATATTCGCTAATAGCTCAGATATCTCCTCAGTTGGCTCCTTGAGTATTCTAGGATGCATTTCATCAGGCTGTGGTGACTTGAAGACATCTAACTTCTCTAAATAATTAACTTGTTCTTTTCCTGTTTTAGCCTCTGATCTTACGTCATTTTCACTGGTATTCACTATGTTAGAAATCCAATCACCACCAACCTTCTTGGTGAAAATTGAAACAAAGAAATCATTAGGCACCTCTGCCATTTCCACGTTCTGTTATTTCCCCGCCTCACTGAGTGGGGGACATACCTCTTGCTTCTCATGTATTGGTAGAATGTTTTCTTGTTACCCTTTATGTCTCTAGCTTGTTTGATCTCGTTTTGTGCCTTGGCCTTTTAATTTTGTCCCTACATACTTGTGTTATTTGTTTATATTCATCCTTTGTAATTTGACCAAATTTCCAGGGTGGTCTCTTGCCATACTTACTATTTTTCCTACACAGTGGGATAGTTTACTCTTGTGCCCTTAATAATGTCTGTCTGAAAAACTGCCAATTATCTTCAATTGTTTTTTCCCCCTTAAACTTGCTTCCCATGGGATCTTACCTACCAACTCCATGAGTTTGCCAATGTCTGCCTTCTTGAAATCCATTGTCTTTATTTTGCTGTTCTCCCTTTCCTTAGAATCATGAACTCTATCATTTCATGATCACTTTCATTCAAGCTGCCTTCCGCTTTCAGATTCTCAACCAGTTCCTCACTATTTGTCAAAACCAAATCTAGAACAGCCTCTACCCTAGTAGCTTTCTCCACCTTCTGAAATAAAAAATTGTCTCCGATACACACTCCAAGAACTTGTTGGATAATCTGTGCCTTCCTATGGTGTTTTTCCACCAGATGTCTCAGTAGTTGAAAAAGAAGAATAGCCTTATATTATTTAAGAAGGGCCACTTTGAACAATAATTAACTTCTATTGACCCATGAGCAGCTGAGCTGGGCTTACTCTGGAGGTTGACAGCACGTTGCCAGGTAGTTCAGGAGGAGAAATACACATCTTTGTCATAAAATTAAGTTGGCAATCTGCACTGCTCTCTCCACTAGCCCACTTGTGATTGGGAAGGAATAGTTGGAAGCAGTGTTCTTGAAATTCATATTCAAAGCTGCCTAATACTCCCTACCACATCACTTAGTGTTATTTATAAAGAATGGTAGCTCTATCAGTTTCTCTGCCTTGGAAACCAAATACATTTCAGTTTGTTCTGCTGTAAAGAAAAAAAATGGAGATTGATTGGAAAATAGGGATAATGATACTGTCCAGCTTTTCAACATGCTTTGAACTCTACTGATGAACAGTGCTCTTTGAGGTAGGTACATAGATATAGATATATATTTTTAAATGCTGAAAATGCCTTTGTATTTTAGGCCAATGAAATGTGTGTTGTTTGCCTAAATAGTGGAAACTTCGAACTTTAGACCAGCAACAAATTAGTCTGCCCCCTTTGTCACCCCTTCCCTCCACTCTGGAGCAAGGAGGCAGCATGGGAAGAATTGTGATTCATTGCTGTGTTGCAGTCACAGTGCTTCCTGGGGCTATCCCTGACCTAGTACAGCTTACCATCCTCTGCTCAGATCTGTGCCTAAAGTCACAAATCTAGCCTTTTGTGACTGTTAGCACAGACTTGGACATTCTATATGGATGCGAATGATTGAACACTGGGCTATGCGTGCCTATTCAGAAACCTAGAAAAGTTGACTTTCTGGAATCTTTCCAGAGGAGGTTAAGAAAAGGACATGGCTCTCTATTCCTCAGTCTAGTGTTTCATCTTTGCACTGGTTCATTAAAAAGAACCCCTAAAGTTATGTTATGTTTTTGTTTAATAAAATTAAAGCCATTAATGCAGTATTCTGGAATATTATTTCAGTTTAAATGTTGTTGAAGTGGATTTTTCAATTCAGTCTGTGACTTTGAAGCCATAGGAGCAACTTTGTACTTGAATCCAGTGAAGAAGCTCTTGATGTAATAAATGAAACACCAGGGAAAAATTAAGGATAACAATTTTACTTTCCCCTTTTGACTTCGGCTATTTATTTTAAGAAAAAAATGCTTTCTGAAGGTGTTCAGAACGTTTTGATATATATAAAATCTGACAATACCAGCATGTCTTTGCTTATATGTTTTATGTATTCTTGCCACATAACAGTAGGAAATGTAACATACAGCTGAGAATGAAATATAAACTCCCCTAATGCATAAGATATATTGTCAGTGTCAATTCAAGCACAATAAAAAATGAGTGAGTAATATGTATGTACAAAAAACTACCATATGTGATTGCATGATGACTCTTGTTTCACACTTCTCCTTAAAATGATGCCAGAAGCTGCAACCTGTGCTTCATGCCACTGGAGATTCTTCTTCTAAGGCTGTTTGTATTTTAATCTCATTGATTCTGTTCTGACTCCAGCTGCATACTATATGAATGTCTCGCTGAGTCTGAAATCTTTACTGTGGCACAAGATTTTTATGGTGAAATTCATGTCTGTCACATAAAACAAGGGTAAAATACCTCACCTGGCTGATTATATTTTCCCCAGCAGGTGCTCCTCATCCACTTCCCCTCCCCCCCAAGAAACCTTTGTCATGGAGTGTGGGGAGTCAGGGCCCTGCACCTCCACTTCCTGCGATTTACCGTGACTTTAAGCCAGCCAGTAAAATGGAAGGTTTATTAAATGACAAACACAGTCCCAAACAACTTGTAGGTACAACCAGGACCCCTCAGTTAAGTTCCTCTGGGGGGTGTGGGGCAGGGAGCTTAGACCCTCCCTTCCCCCCAGACTGCTCCATACTGAAACCCCCCCTCCAGCCATCTCACCCAGCCTTCCCCGAGGCTCCTCGTTTAGCCTTTGTCCAGTTTTCCAGGCAAAGGTGTCACTTGGCCCCAACCCCCATCCTGGCTCAGGTTACAGGCTCAGGTGTCATCCCTCAAGTGAAGTCACCCACTGCTATCCCATCCCCAATGCAGACAGTCCTAGTAAAACTCCCCTGAGACAGCCCCAGGTCAATCCTCCCCACTCCCTGCTCCATCACAACCTCCTCTGCCCCACCTTTCCCCTGAGGCCCCCTGCCTGCCACTCCCTTCTCTCTTCCCCCTTTCCCCAAGTGCCTCCTATGCACCAAACAACTGATTGGTGGCCAGCCCCAGGAACCAGTGTGGCTGATGGGTTCTGAGCGCCCCTTGTTTTTTTCCTGTGGGTGCTTGAGCCCAGGAGCACCCATGGAGTCAGCGCCTATGCCTGAAGCCAAAGCATATGCCAGAAGTGGTAGTAATATCCTGCCAAGTGAATACTATAGGCTGTAAACTGGAGTAGTAGCTGTAGCTTGGATCAGTGAAAATGTGGACTGAGCCCTGCATCGTTCTTTCAGCCAAAACTCCCAGTGAGATCAATGCAGGGGGGGAGGTGGAGTTTTGCCTGAGTGAGGATGTCTGGTTTTGTCTCAGGATTGTAAGTATGAACATTCAGATTTTTTAAAGTTTTCTGCTCCTTGGCAGTTAATACGAATCATGCATAGCTTTTGATCTCACCTTGGCCTCATCTTCCATCCACTAAATTAGTCAGTATTGCAATTATCCAGACATTTTTCTCCCCTCCTCCCCCTAATCCCTCTCCTAAATCATTTGATTATATAGATGTTCCTCGATGAGGCATAGTTACATACTGTTTCCAGCTTTATGCCAAATTTTTTTGAACTGTCCTGTGAAGTTAAGTACCTTGGTTTTTTGATGCCCAACTTTTGAGTCTTTTTAAGGTATCTCAAATTGGGCCCCCAAAATCACTAGACACTTTGGAAAATCTTAACTTCATTGTTCAGCTGGTTTTGAATTAACTGTGTAAAAAAGAATGTGCAGAACATTTGTTTTAGTTCTTGTTTCCAAAGGCTGCAGTCCTGAGAGTGGTCTGCCAAGTTGTCCACATCTATGTCCATTTCTTTGAGGTCTCACTTGCACACATCTTTGAAACACAATTTTGGGCGTCCTTTGGGTCTTTTTCCACAATCCCGTTCGCCATAGAGGATGTCCTTTGGGATATGCCCATCATTCATTCCCCAGTGGAGGCGTGTCTGAGGAGTGTTTGCATGCTGGGTATGCTGGCCTGTTCAAGCACCTCAGTGTTGGTGACTCTGTCCCTGCAGGAGATCCAAAGATTCGACAAAGGCAACACATATGGAAGCTGTTGAGCCTCTTTTCCTGAGGAGAGTATAAGGTCCATGTCTCGCTCCCATACAAAAGTGTGCTAATAACACATGTATGATACACACAGCTTAGTAATGCATTAAAAATATAAAGTGATAGTGTTACATTTACATGTAGATATAATAAAGCAGAAAGGAAATCACTTGTTCCACCCCCATTCCAGAAAAATAGATAAAGATTCCCGTTAGAAGTTTGAGGGGCTCAGTTGTGCCACAGTTGTTGACTTTTCCAGGCCTGGGGGAAAATAAAAAATGTAGCCATAAATAAGTGATAGCAGTATACCTGAATAACGTATCAAGGTTCTGAAGGGTTCTGCACCCACTGGCCTGAATTGCAGCTGTCCATTGCAGTCTAGCACCTTGTGTTAACAGTTGCTGTTTTTTCTCCCAGAGCTGGTTCACACTTTTTTGGTGACTCATGTCAGAGGCGCAAATGAAGCAAGGAAAAATTTTAATTAAGTTTTTATTTATAACTAAGTTTAAGAGGGGGTATTGGAAGAAGGGAATAAGAATGAAAGAACCAGTTTTCTGCAACATCACTGTAGAAAAAAATATTTTTAAAAATACATAATTAGCTGCTACTTTCAGAGTACTCTCGGGGACTAAGCCCGAGTTGCTTGTTACACATAGGTGATTAACATTATAACCCAGTTCTGTCAATCATACTCACAGCTAGTAACATTGCCAGTACTTGGTAGTCCCTTTGACTGCATTGGGATTACTCCTGGGAATAAGTCTTTGCAGGATTGGGCCCTTAAATAATAAAGTCGTGAATCTAAAAAATGTACACAGATTTACCATAAATACAACATACCCACTCCTATTTAGTTTAATTGGCTCTTGTATTCAAGTAAAACAGTACAGCAGTTACTGTAGAGCTAGAACATTGCTGGCCATTTCCTTTATTCCGTTGTTTTATGCCTTCTCTTCCTTTTATAAATAATGAATTATATTTTACTAATATTGCTTGCCATCGCATTCAAAAGTCATGAGTCAATCCCCCCCATCCTAAAATTGGCTTAAAAATAATAAAACGTTAAAAATTTTTTAATTTATTTGCATTTTGTGGTGTGGTGTTTTTGTGTTGGGTTGGGTTTTTTTGTCTTTTTTTTAAGCTTCAAGGATTCACTTTTTTTTAAATGAAAGATGAGATTCACGTGACTCCAGGAGGTAGGGCTTTAAAAAAACACTAAATATTATGAGACGTGGTGAAATAGTGAGTTAGCAACACATTGATTTACTGTATTAATAAGAAAACTCACTCAGATTCCAAGTAAGTTGTTAATGTTAGGTAAACCTGGTTGACATTTGGAGTTTTTCTCTGAGAAATTTCAATGCTTCAGAATTTGTTTTCAATCCAAAATATTCACTATGATTTTTTTATTACAACTCCTCATATTTTTTCCTAAATAAAATTACATCAAAATGGAAACATTCCTGTGGAAAGTTTCTATTTGACAAAAAAAATGTTCTATCAAACTTTTTTACAATCTCTAATGCTAGATTTTGGGGTGTCGATCAACCAGTGTGGTAGCTTTTTCCTCTTGTGTGAGCTACTTCAGAAATGTAGCTCATATAACATGAAAAATAGATGCCCAATCACAAAAATATCATAGTTTTTACATGATAGGAAATGGCTACTGAAAAGAGCTAAATACCAAGGGTTTCTGAGGTTCTGACTGAGGCACATTGATATGGCGTGGTGAGGGTAAAATTGCACACATACAATTTCTACTATGCCTGCCTTAATATGTATTTATTACTTCTGACACGTTCAAAGTGAAACAATTGAAACTGCACAGTTACACCTAGTTTCACACTAAGAACTGTAAATTGTATCAGGTTCACTCAAAGTTTGCAAACATCCCACTGACTTTTCAAGTCTTTATTGAAACTTTAAACCAGATGAGGATTTTGAGTTTTTGCATAGGTTAAAATTAAAAGTTTCTTGCATAGTTCTCATCCTACTCTTACACGTGTCCCAATACAGTCACCTAGAAAATATCAAAATATCTTGGCTATCCTTCTTAGGATGAAGGCACAGCATTACTCTTGGAGTAGACCCTTACTTGTAAGAAATGTATGTAAAGTCGCTCTGAAGTTCAAATAAAACATTTTTCTTCATGAAGGATTCTTAGATCTGTGCATTTGCACTTTTTTTTGCAGATGTTTGTTTGAGTGCAGGCAACTCTGTAATGAACCAAATGAGTTGTAAGTGTTAGAATGCCCAATTATACAATTCACTGAATGTCTATGAGGCTGAACAATGGAAACTACTATGCATGCTTTACTCATTTAACTTCATTTAAACTATTCTTGGCATCCAAGCTGCATTAATGTGGTAACTTTTGTGTAGCAATTAACAAACTGTGGCAATTTGAAACATTCAGAAGACTTACAGGAGGAGGGCTGTGAAATGGGCAGTTAGCTGCTTTGTTAACGTCTTGGTGGATTGAGGATATAGGGGGAGAATTTCAATTTTTTTTCTTTCTCTCAAAATTTCAATTGGAAAAAGCAGTAAGTCAATCAGAGGTTGTGGCTGGTCAATCAGGTGGCACTTGGCTACATTAAATAGTGTTGGATAGCCTTTTCTAGTGATAGCATTAGAGTGTTTCAAATCTTATTTATCATCATAGTTGGAAACATCATTCAATTTCTAGATTGATATGTGGATGATGCCTGGGAACTGGTTGTCTTTTAAGATCTTATTCTAAGAGGGATCAGTCTGCTGGGAATGAGGGATGGTTTCTGGCCACCAGGAGGCAAGGCAAATCAGGACCCTTGCCTGGAGCAAATTTCAATTCTCCTTGTTGCCACTTGCCAGAATTTCACCTCTCGTGCCCCTAACACAATTTGCCTCCCTTGCTGCTTGTTCTAAATGTGAACATTAGAAGTGGGTAGTGAAGAGGGGAACTGGAGAACTGCAGGGAAACAACTGACAAGTGGGCTGGTGGGGAGGGAGTGGAGGAGAATCACCCTGCATTTTCCAGCGTATTTGCCATATGGGAGACTTGAAATGGGAAGCCCTTTGTGTCCAGGGGGGTGGGAGGGGAGGGAAGGAGGAAGGAAGGAAGGAGTAGTAACTGGGATGAGGCAGGGTGCCTTACTTGAGGGAATTAGAAGAATGGCAAAGATAAAGACAAAATGTTAATCTTCAGTTCCTTGGTGTGGAATGCTTTGAATGAATAAACTTGCCCATGGTGATATAACTCCTACACTCACAAAGGAAGCCAGGCTTGGCCTGTTCTCATGCACCTAGTTCCCAATGACTTGTGAGGGATTTCCCTGAGTAGGGACTACAGCTTTGGACTCATCATGTTTACAATAACATCTTAAATATGCAAAAAACTCTCTCTAAAGATTTTAAAATCTAAGCTTTCTCCATTTCCCCTAGCAATACGATTTCAAAGAGATTTAGACGTATGCAGCATATTGTAGAGAATACTATAAATGCATTGCTCATAGGGTTGCCAAGTGTCTGGTTTTCCACCAGAAAGTCTGGTTGAAAAGGGAACCTAGCGGTGTCCAGCCAGATATACTGACTAGACACTAAAAGTCCAGTTACGGTGGCTGGGGATGGGGGGAGTGGCAACCTGTCGCCAGGCCCTGAAGCAGCAGCTCCTGTGGCAGCACGCATGCATTGGCTCGGGCAGCCCCTTTGAGGAAAATGGTTTGCCGGGCTGTGGCAGAGGATGGAGTGTAGGGGCCCATGGCAAGTGGAATAAGGGGCTCCCAGTGGGCACGAAACATTCCCCAGGAGGGAAGGAACATGAACTGTGCCGCCAGCTGTTTCTTCCATCCACTGCATTCTCAGGGAGCTCCGGGGCAGCGATGGGTCAAGCAGGCAGGGAAGAGGGCTGCTGGGCAGGCAGAACAGAGAGACGTGGGAGGCTGTCGGGCAGGAGGGCCATGTCCTAGCTTGCCAGCAGGATTGTCTGTCCACTCCCATGCGGCCGCATCACTCTTCTGACCTGCACTCCCAGGTGGCCTGCTAGGGGTTTGCAAGTCCCCCGGGCAGCTCAGACTGGAGTTGACGGGGGAGAGCAGTGAGCGATAGGGCTCAGGGGGAGAAGAGTGAGCAGGGGATGGGGTCTGGGGGAAAGAGGCAGAGCAGGGGATGAGGTCTCAGGGGGAAGGGGCAGAGCGGGGGCCGGGGCTTCAGGGGAAGAGGCAGAGCAGGAGCAGGGTCTTGGGGGGTGAAGGTTTTCAGACATTTGAAAGTTGGCTACCCTAATTTCTCATGATTGTTGTTAAATGCCCATGCATTTTCTCCTTTAATTTATGCCTCAAAAATAATGCCCAAATGTTTTGATACAGTAGGTTATGGGATAGGTGTGAGTGTGAAACACCTTTCATAATCTCTTAGTATAGCATCTTAGTAAAAAAGAATAGCCAATGGTTGTTTCACAGAGGAAAGGCCAAAGCCTGTTACTCTATATAAAAAAGTGAATTGTGACAGCCACATGTGCAGGCCTGGGCTTGGTGATACAGAATCAGGATCCTTGTTCCTTGGCAGTGTGTGTTTATATAGTTACACTGTGGATGTGACACGCAGCAGTTTGCTGAGGATGGAGGATGACAAATACACACATAAAAAGAGAGAGTACTTTCAATTCATAACTTCCAGGACTACTTCATGATGCATAACCTCTAGGACTCCTATCAGTCACAATACAGAACTGCGGCTTTCTTATATCTGTGCAGGAATGAAGAGTGTATAACTGCACTTGCCAGAAGCAATCTGCCTTGACAAATCAGGGCCAAATCAATAATCCTTACTCATGTTTAGTAGCATTTACACTAGCAGCGAGATTAAGTGCTACTTAACATACTTAAAGGAGTATGGAACTGGGCCCTCATGGATTAGGGTAGGATTCTTTCACTGAGTCCAGTTATACATGTGATCCTGTATTTTCAAGATTATATCTCATCCACAGTATACTTACATAAATATGCATTGCCAGGGAGCAAGGATCCTGAGCTGGAAATACCAAACCCAGGTCTGCGCTGTGGCATTGGCAATTTACTTTATAAAGAATAATTAAATGGTCTGGCAATTCCTGTCTTGAGGCTGTTGGCTCTTGCTGCTGCAAAGTTGACTTTAATGGAACAGCTTATGTGAATAATTGCTATTCAGCATGAGAGAGGGTTACAGAATTGGGCCCTATGTAATCTGATACATTCTGAAGATTGAACCATTCTAAACCATACTCCATTTATAAAGCATTTGGAAAAAATATACACACATTGCACCCAAACGGGAAAACTTGCATAGAACCTGCAAGCTGCTGTTGAACAGCAATGCAGGAATATTGTCGTCTGCAGGAGTGTCGCAGCTTTCCTGCTGAATTTGTATGCCATGCTGGAACATGGATGCACAAGAATAATTGGCTTGTTCAGTAACTTGTCCTTATACTGCCATGAGGGTGGGTTCGCTCCACTGGGTTCTCAAATCAAATATACTGTAAGTGTGGGGAAATAGCCTTTTATGCTCATATACTGTATGAACGGCTTAATCATTCATGTCTGAAAATTAGCTGTATGCCATTATTCACCGAGGTACATTAATAGCAGCCAGTATTTTACTGCACTCCCACAGCAGAAGGAAATATTGGCACATCATGCATTCAGGGATATGCTGGTCTGCTGGGTAAATATGTATTTGAAAGGGACCGTGCCTTTTTAACAAAGGACCAAGCCATTCCTGCCTACTGGATGAATACATATTGACCAAAGGAGGCCCATTTCTGTCTAAATAATGTACTGCACATAGAATATGAAGGGTCAGACTGTGCCTAGCCCTAATGCACCTGCCTAGAAGCGGAGGGAGGGGATGGGCTAATAGAAATTAAAAGATGTGAATATTTTAAGTGCAATTATTTTAATAGTAATAATGAAAGATCGAACCAAACAGTCCCTAACCCAGCCCCGTAGGGCAGTCTAGTACAGGAGCATAAAGAAAACAGCCTTGTTGGCATTCCCTCTCCTCCCTTCTGGTACACAAGTGCAGTTGCCCTACGTCACTTGATTGCAGACCACTGTGCTATACTTCCTGCTGTGGTTACTGCTGCCTCCTGCCAGCAACAGGTTGCTGAGATGCCCATCTCTTAATATTCAGTCTCAGATCTCAGGCCACCTGCCTTCTCTCAGCAGCCATCTCCCGGGCTACAGTCTTCAGCCTGATGATGCCTTCTGCCCATACACAGCCTCAGGCTTTTTCTTGACTCTGGTCCACTCAGGCCTCAGGATATTACTTCCTTTTTTTGTACCGTAGGGATTATGGAGCTCTCTGTCAGCTAGATGTTGTACTGAGTAACACTGCACTAGCTAGACCTTTTCCCTCCAGGACAGCTGAGATGGAGGGAAGTTATGTTGGTTCATACAGTACTTGTTCTGCTATCGTATATTGTGCCCACTCTGCACATAGAGATAAAACACATCAAACCCTGTAGAAAACTTTTATTTTTAAAATGAGGTTTTCCAGTGTTAATCACTGCCCACTCCTGTATGACCCATAGTCCTCATTTTTTAATGGTGTTATATTTGGGTTTGTTTGCTGAAGGCCATTGACGCTGAGCAGGGAGATATGGTTAGTGAGGTGCCAGGAAGTTTCTACTTAGAGAAATTTCTAAAAATCACCATTTCACTGTCTTACTTGCATGCCTCATGAACATTTTGGCAGCCTGCCAAAATCACTGACAATTTTAAGGCCCATGAGGCTTCAGTGTGCCTGCATTCATCCTGTGCACTGAAGGAAGCAGGGGTCCTATGGTAAAAACCATATGTGATCTTCTGATTAATAACTGTATTTCAGTGCACAAGGGGATTGAATTAAGATTGTGTGGGCCACTGTAAATCTGGTATTTCATCGCTGCGTAACCTGAACAGCGTTATAGATAGTGCAGTGCCCAAACCCCTCAGTGGAAGGAAGCTGGGAGGTGCCCACTCTGGGGCATGATTCTGCGCTACTGAAGGCAATGGGACTTTGCCATTGACTTCAGTGGCTGCAAGGTATCAGCATTTATTTTGGCAGTCTCCTGCCTATTATGCTTCTATGAAACAAATTGATTTTTACTCAGTAAAAATTTGATATGGTATTGCATGGAAAATTATTTCTTCATCTGGAGAAGATAATGACCTTGGCACAATAAGTAGAAGTGTGCTAATGAAATTTGCTGGTGACCCAAAATTGCAAGGCTTCATCAGTACAGAAGAGGATTAGAATATTATACATAAATGTGGACGGATTAGATTTTTAGTGGTAAATGTTAACTTCACTGATGCACACAAACCAATGAAAAAATATTTCCATTGCTAGTAATCAAAATATACAGAGGCAAAGTAAGAAAAATGCTTCTTGAGAAATTATTAGAATTTGATTTAAAGATGTTCAATTTGTATATTTTGACATGTTACATTAACAATTTGTGTGTTAATGGTTATAAAGCTTTAACTTTTTGAATCACATCATCTTCTGTCATTAAATAATTATTGCCTGATGCTCATCCAATAATTTCCTGCAATGCTGAAGAACTTAAATTGATAATAAAAAAAAAGCTTAAACCCCATTATTTCCCACAACTGTGAAAATTTAAATTGATAAAAATTGGGGGAAATGTTTAAAAATAAGTATCGATATTACCTGTAAAAATTGTATATAAAAATTGAATTCTGCCCAGGCTAATTATACAAGAAGAATTGGTGGGCATTGAGGACTGAAGTAATAGAAATAGGATGACATTTAATAGCACAAAAAGACTATTAACAAGAATTTTTGCTTGAAATTCTTGTTAATAAACAAGTTCACCACCCAATTGCTAAACTAGAGGTTGATCTGTTAGAAACAAAGGAAAAGAAAGACCTGGGTGTATTAGTTAGGAGAGGCAAATGTGATTCTAGTATATATCAGGCGAGGTCTTACCAGTGCCTTGTACAATAGTTTCAGTTCTTCCTTTTCTCTACTGGAAATACCTCATCTGGAATACTGTGTACATTTGTGATCACCCATGTTTAAGAAAGATGAATTCAAACTGGAACAAGTGCAGAGAAGGACTATCAGAATGATTAGGGGAATGGAGAGCCTATCTTATGAGAAGAGACTAAAAGCGCTTGGTTTGTTTAACCTAGTGAAATGAAGACTGAGATGGGATATGATAACTCTCTATAAATACAGCGGGGACATGAACACCAGAGGAGACAAGCTATTTAAACTAATGAGAATGTGATTACTAGAACAAATAGGTATAAACTGCCCTCTGTTCCCTTCAGGGTTGAAATGTAAACCTTTTTAGTTGGTACCGTGTCTTCTTCCACTCCATTCCCAAGTACACTGCTGCCTCGATATAACGCCACCCGATATAACACGAATTTAGATATAACACAGTAAAGCAGTGCTCGGGGGGCGGGGGGGGGGGCGGTGCACTCCAGTGGATCAAAGCAAGTTCAATATAACATGGTTTCACCTATAACACGGTAAGATTTTTTTGGCTCCCAAGGACAGTGTTATATCGAGATAGAGGTGTATATTAATTACACATGGATGCTTAGCATGAGATTGTTGAACACTTTTCATAGATTCCAGAATTTTCATTGTTTTTGTTACCCTGTTGGAAGTGTGAAAACATTTTATTTTGCCTTTTTTCTATTCGAAAAACCTTGATTTTCATTCCCCTCCAGAGTGGAACATAAGTCAACATCGATTCCCTTTGTTTTTTTGTTTGTGCATCAGCATCAGCATCATTAATATCCACCTAGCTTTAGCAATTGGGTTGGTGAACTTGTGTTCCATCTGGCTCTGTTAAGCAGAGGATAATGACTGGATGTCCTACATAAACAGTGGGGCAGATCTTAAACTGGTATAAATAGATGTTCTGACTTCTATGGCGCTCTATCAGTTTACACAATCAAAGTACCTGTTCCTGGTTGCTCTTTTTTATCTTGATTACTTGATTGTGATATAGATATTTGGAACCCTGAGGATGTTATGTACCATACTGTATTATAATTTCATGATACATTAGGTCAGATTTTTGTCTCAACTCCCTATGCTTTTGAATTTCCTGGCTGTGCCTGGATATTTTTTTTTCTGTGTGATATATCCAGTGTAGCTTTCCTTTGTATTTGGGAACTTGTCTCTATTTTGAGGCTGTAAACATGAAGATATGATAAAAGGTTGATATATACGAGTCTATTTCCCATTTTAATGTGGTTGTAAAATACTCTACAAAGAATTTAAGCTGCTATCAGGCATGTAACCACAAAATGTGTGGGATTTCTCGAGCTGATCTATTTCTTTTTTAATAACGAATAATGGATTTTATTTAAAAATGACACTAGATTGTCCTATATTTCCACTGTTAAGAGTATATTCACATGGTGAATATTCAGTGCTCATAGAGTTTGCCTCTAGAGTCTTTTTAAAATAATGTATCTTAACATAAAAAGAGTTGGTGAAATTTGTCAGCTTCTTCCACCACAACTGTACTTTTTGTGGTGGTTTAAAAACAAACAAACAAACAAACAAAAAACAGTCCCAGATCTACCCTTCTAGTAAACTTTGCATTTATTCATACATCCTTTTCAATTTTTAAAATAAGTAACATCATGATTGAGAGTCCCGAAAGTGACCTATCCACAGGGCCGGCCCACAACATTTTGGCACCTGAGCCGAGGAGCTCAAATGATGCCCCCATGCCCCCTCACTTGGGCCAAAACTTTGAAAGGTATCAATTATGCCTTCTTCCTGTTCTACTCCTCTCATGGTACTGCTCTGCTACCTACCCCAGTAAAGGAAAACTAACAACTTTAAAATGCCTTGATAAAAAATTTTAAGTAACACTTAACTTTCAAACGCCTAAATAGCAAATGTAACTTTTCTTGTCTGCATAGTAAACACTGTCATTTTTATCTGTTTGAATAATCAAAGTGGTGCTTTCTGTGCCTTCTTGATTGCAAAGATATGAACTGCTTCCTGAAGGTCCACAGTCTGGATCAGCTCGTGCTCTTTTGAGGTAGTTGCAAGGTCAACCAGACTCTCCTGTCTCATTGTGGAGCATAGATGTGTTTTTTATTCACTTCAGCTTGGATAAGTTGCGTTCTTCACTGGCAACTGTTACAGGAGGTGTTAGAAGTAACTTGTTCACCTTAATGTCTAATGATAGAACAAGAGGCAATGGGCTTAAACTGCAGAAAGGGAGATTTAGGTTGGACATTAGGAAAAAGTTCCTAACTGTCAGGGTGGTTGAACACTGGAATAAATTGCCTAGGGAGGTTGTGGAATCTCCATCTCTGGAGATTTTTAAGAGTAGGTTAGATAAATGTCTATCAGGGATGGTCTAGATGGTATTTGGTCCTGCCATGAGGGCAGGGGACTGGACTCGATGACCTCTCGAGGTCCCTTCCAGTCCTAGAGTCTATGAATCTATGAATAAGTATGCACAGAGCAACAAAAGCTTTGGAAAGAAGGTGGTCATCTTATTTGTGCACATATATTCCAGAACAGCCTTTGGAGTTGATCCTGCTTAAATGTATTTTGAAAGGGCTTTCAGTTCATCACGTAAATCACTTGCATCAATATCACTCATGTCATCATGTATCAATATTGTCTCTAGTGCCCTCCATTGCTGGTGTAGGTCTTCCTCAGGTATAGTGAGGAGTTTGGTAATATCATACAACATCCCAAATATACTGCTGTGTTCCTTGAGTTGCATGAAACATTCCTCAACTGACTGTATTGCACAATCTAGCACCTGGTTAAAGAATTCAACTTTGAATAATTGTTTGAGGTTTCTTATGGGATTATCCAGTGCCTCGTAATCAAAATGTCATCTTCTTCGGTGACTCTTGTATTCTTGAATGGGTGAGAAAATAGTTTCAGTGAGAAGTTCCTCTGCCAATGTCTGTGCACGCTTCAGAACGTTTTGAAATCCCTCATCTGACTGGTAAGACTGTAGGTATCACTTTGCTTTGTCCAGTTGTTTCATTGCTCCACATATATCAAGGTCAACACCTTGGAGTCAGGGCTGGCGGTTCCATTTAGGCAACCTAGGCAATCGCCTAAGGTGCCAGGATTATTGGGGGGCAGCATTTTGCCGGGGGGGGGGGCGGCAGGCGGCTCCGGTTGACCTGCTGTACGCATGCCTGTGGAGGGTCCGCTGGTCCCGCGGCTCTGGTAGACCTGATGCAGGCGTTCCTGAGCGGGAGCAGCGTGCGGGGTGGCGAAATGGCCGTGCGCCTAGGGCGCCAAAAACACTGGCGCCGGTCCTGCTTGGAGTCTCTTGCTTATAACATTTATTTCAAACAGTATGTCATGCTACAACACTAAGCCACACAGAAATTTGAAGTGATGTAAGTTTCCAGTGATTCTATTTCCCTCTGCCACTGTGCTCCCACGAACAGTTCCTATCACAGCATGATCCTCCATAGTGGCAACTATGGCATCATCTATCTTCCCAATTGGGTGTTTGATAGGCTTTATCGCCTCCACTCAACTTTCCCATCATGTGGCACTCAGTGGTTTCTGTGTCAGAAAGAATGTTCCTAGATGTTGCTTCAAAATTTGCCATTGATGAGCTGATGCAGAGAAAAATACATAGATGCTTTGAACTACATTAAAAAATTCAGCAGCCTCACAAGAAGCTGATGCTGCATCACTGACCACCAAGTTCAATGAATGAGAACTGCAAGGGACAAAAAAAAAAGCTCGAGGGTTTAACTCTCAGATCTGGGTCTGCACTCCTCTATTCTTTCCTCTCACCATTGGCACCATTATTATAGCTCTGACCTGTCATGTCAGCTATCACAATTCCCGTGTCTTCCAGCTTTTTAAGAAGCAAATTTGTCATACCAGCTCCTGTAGTATCATCAATGTCAATACATTCTAGAAAATTCTTCCTAACAGTCACCATTTCAGGGACATTTTCACTAGGTTCTGTTGTTGTTACAAAACGCACCATTAAAGTAATTTGTTCCATATGGCTGCTGTCAGGTGTGCAGTCCAGAATAACAGAGTAATATCTTGCTGACTTCAGATCTGCCACAATCTTCTGTTTGATTTTTGTTCCCAATAATGGTATGATCTCATTTTGAATTGTTTTTTCCAAGGCAGAGGTGTGTGTACATTTCTTGGGTGGTGACTCTTCTTAGATGCTCCTGGAGTACAGCATCAAAGTCAGCCATCAGCTCCATAATTTTAAGGACGTTTCCATTGTTTGGCACATACAGCTGATCTGAAGTGCCACGCAGTGCTAGGTTTTGGGTAGCAAACATTCTCACAATGGCAATGAGCCTTTTCAGAACATTTTGCCAGTAAAAAAACTCTGATGCAATCTTCTCTTGATGCTGATCATCTATAGTGGCCTTTAACCTTAATCTCATCTCAAGCTCTTTGCACCAATGGAATGCCCTCTGGTGATTTGCTGCCTTCTCATGGCATGCCAGATTCCTAGCCAGATTTTTCCAGTCCTTTGTCCCTGTAGAACCCAATGTGGCTGGAACATTAGACTGGAAGAGTTTGCAATAAAAACAGTATGCAGCATTCTGGGTTTTTGAGTACATAAGCCATGGCCTCTCCACTTTGACACCGTTGGGGATTGCACACCAGTAATGTGTTGTATGGAAACTTCTATTTTCATTGTCTTTGAGGAACATGAATTTTTCACTTGCTGTGGCCCATGCAGTACAAGGAAGTCCCTCAGGCTACTGCTCAAATCCTGGATCATCTAGACTTAAGGAACTAAACTCAGCAGTAGCTGTTTCTTGTGCCTCCACCACACTCTTCTCTGAGCTACACTTTTCTTCAGGAATGTGCATGATTACATCCATTTGAGATGGAGATATGGATGCTGCAGTAGCTGCCAGGTCACCTGCACTCTAACTGGAAGATCAGGCATCTCCTCACCACTCACATCCTCACTGGGGCTGGAAGGCTCACTGTGAACATTTCTGTCTATGTATCTCAGGAGAGCTCCTTCCTACTTAGATAGAAAAGTTTCCTTTGCTTGCTTTCTTTTTCTGAATGCTGCCCCAGAGGGGCGTTTTCTTCTTTCACTGACTACTGTTCTGTGCTAGCTATAGTGGCTTTCAACACTCAACTGAAGGGGACAAAAAAGCAGGCTGGTAGCAGGGCCTGAGTGAGGGAAGATATCAGCGTCTTAAGGGCCTAACTGGCTTCTACTACTTCAGTTGACTGCCTGTTCTCAAGTGGGTTCAGGGAAGCAGCAGGAAACAGGAAGCTCCATGAGAAGCTGGTGTTAATCAGTCCAGGCTCCTGGGGTGCTAGAGAGGTACATAAGAGGCTCCTCCTCTCTCTCTCTCCCTGCCGCTCCTGCTGCTTTCTGTTTTTCCCTCTCTCCTTTTCTCCTGCCTGCCTCTTATGTTTCTTGTGCCCTCCTTCCTTCAGCACAGCACTCCACCATCTCTGTGCATCTAGAGTAGAGAGAATATGTATGCACCAACAGCAGACACAATTTTCTACACTCTGGGTCCTAGTGGCGCTCTCCCACAGTCTGGCACCTGAGGTGGCCGCCTCTGTTTGCCTCATGGTGAGGCCAGCCCTGCCTATCCTAACTCAGGTACTCTTTTTGAAATCAATGGCCAAGTAAAGTAGGTAGGATTTATCCTGGTACATTTTTTTTAAACTTGTGCTTAAAAATGTATTTCAAATATCATAATCAGTTTGCAATTGTACTCTATGAGGAATTTTCAAAGCCCATTTTAGATACCCCTTCAGAATGGAAAGTAATGTGGAATTCTGCATCCAAATTGTTTAGGCGGCTTTGAAAATCTCAGCCTTTCTGGTTTATGAAAAGTAACCTTTCTTGTAACTGTAAGGGACAGAAAATGGGTTTTATGGAAGCTTAAATTCTGGAACACAATTCTATACCAGTAAGTGGATCTTCATGGCAAATTCCATGGCAGTGGAATGCCACAAAACCATGGGAGGGCTGCTGAGACAGTTAATTAGTAAATGCCTGTGCAACATTTTAAAGATGAGAAATGCTATGTAGATGAGACTCTGCTTTGGGAAAGCTCTTTAAAATTGAAATCAGACTGCTAGATGTAGAGAGCACCAGCTTCTCTGGGTTGGAGGAGTTGATGACTGCTTGTAGGGCCAGATTCAGCAAGGTGTTTGAGGTCAGTGGGGCTATGCGTGTGCTTATGTGCCTTGATTAATCTGGTCCTAGAGGGCAGCAATACATGTACATTTGTCAGGATAGATGACACACAATAAAACCTAAATCAGAAATCTGAGATTAGGAGAGATACCGCGGGGCGGGGGGGAGAAACAGTGAAATTGGTGTCTTGTGTGTCAGAGACGGTCTATACTCCAACACCAAAAAGTTCAAAGAGGAATCTATCCTTATATCCTGTGCTAGAAGTATTTGATAGGAAGGAATCGTAGATTGATAAATCCTTGTTACCACTGAAATAATGCCACTAAAGACCCACATCCTCACAGTGGCTAGGTCATCTTATTATTTGCTTTTCCATCTCAGAGTTCAGTCATTTCTCAGTTTTAAAGCCTAGGTATTGCTGTTCTACAATCTTCTCATCTATTCGGCAACATAAACTTGGCTGTAAAAACTGACATTTGGCCTGTTTCACTCAGATGCCTTACTGCTCTAGCCAAGCAAGTGTTACTTCTGCAGTCTGTAGGAGTTTCTCTGTAGAGATGTCTGGAATTACAATACACTACGGTATGTGGCCTTGGTCAAGGGGAATCCAGCTTATGGAACAAACTTCCAGAGGAGATTAGGTAAGTCAGGCGTCTGACTGTCTATAGAAAGTGCTGCAAAACTTTCCTTTTCAAAAGGCCCTTTACACCATAAGAACAACACTTGCAACACCTGAGACCTCCTCCCACCAAATAAATCCCAAACAACATAAGAATGAATAAATTAATTAATAAGAATCTAAAACCCAAAACCAAATGCCTACCCCAAATAGGAAGAAATGCCTGATACTCAATGAAATCTACTTGGGACTTCACTTTTGCTATCGATTTTATGTGGAAGTCATTTATATACTATGGCAAAGGGCAGCAGTGGTAAAATAACATGATAGGTGTTCTCCAGTGGTAAGCATGACTTTCATTTTCTACTTGCTATACACTGTCTTGCTGTTATCTCCTGTGAGTATATCACCATAGAGCTGCTAGAAGAATATTTTATCATGGTGAGACTTTTTTTACTGTGCCATATACAGTATTGATCTCTGTTTATTCCCTTGCTTATTTTGGTGTATTTTTAATGGCAAACAGCCATCTCACATGAGGACTGACCAGTTATGTACTTCCCAAACAAAACCTTTACTATAGTGACATGTTTTGTAACTAACAAGTTAATCTTTTGTGTAACTCTCCACACACAACTGTTCCAAACTCACAATTTGGAATATGGAATTGAAAATCATAAAGGAAATGAGTTAGTGTCCAGATGAATTTATACAAAACATTGCTTTACCTCATTCTTTAGTAGGTATTCACTGATCTTTGAAGTTTGAATGGAACATAGAACTATTCCACTCTATAAACCTAAGATGCTCTTTTCAATTTAAATTTAATTGGATGACCATATTTGTGGATTTAAAAAAATCTTGTGTTCATACTGAAGTATAGACAATACTGTATTAATATCAATAATACCAGGAGTAGTATAAGTTTAAACTACTTGGCCATCACTTACACATATTTACATAATTTAATCATACAAACTAATTAAATGTCAGGTCATTTGTAAATAGTGTAGTTCCATCTTGTCTCTCTAAGGTCATTTGTAATACAGAACTCATACCATGATCATGGGTCACCAGATATAGCAATTAGTTATGCATGTATAATCCAGTTAAATTCATATTAAGAAAAAAGATGATGTCAAATCAGGCCATAGTTTTGTTCCTAATTACTTTTTGTATAATTTTGTACAGATTTATTGCCACTATTTAAAAAATAACCACCCCACAACTTCAGTGTTCTTTAATTTCTTTGCACTGCTAAGGCCTGGGTTTTAAATTGATCTAATTGATGACTGTATCAGAGAGACTGCGTTCAGAAATTAATCAGTGTTAGTGTGTAAGTCATTTTAATGCTTCAATCCTTCAGGAACTTTGCCACTGTATATTTGACAAACATTTAATGGTCCTGTCACAGGGTAGCTGGTCCATGTGGGGAGTCTTGCATCCAGTCTCCTTGTGACTGATTCCACTAAAGAGAATGAGCCATCCCAGATCCAGCTGTGAGTAATTAATTGCCTAGGTGGCTGGGTGGCAGTTAAGTACCTAAGGAAAACCTGTGCATAACAAAGAGTTATGAGGTCTCAGCGAGGAGGTTTCGGAGGACAGGAAGTTCTTGAGGAGAGGGACTTCTCAGGGCAGTTGGTTAGAGAGCTCACAGGAAAGGGGACCTAGGAAATGTGCTTCTGGAGGGAAGAGGTTTGTGAAAGGAAAAGATCCACGTGTGCCAAGTCTCTAAGGAGACCTGGTCCCAGCAAAAGGACCTTACTGGACAGCAGTTCAGATAGCAATAGGCAGCTGGTGAAAATAGTCTTTGGGGAGTCTAAGTAAAACCCATTCTCTGGTGTGTGTGGAGAGGGAGGGGGATTGCTGTCTCCATCCCAGCCCAGTGTGCAGGGGAGGCCTTGGGATGAAGAAGTTGGAGAGCTAGCCTGCCCCACACGCCAACTCACCCTGTGGTGACAGGCCTGGGCCCAGTTTCTCGTTCCAGCACACTGGCTCTCACCGCTCGCAGATTTGCTGTGGCAGGCTTTTCTGAATGGGTGGGGTGGGGGAGGCTAACCTGACAGTCTCAAGAAGAAAAGGAGAGAGAGGGGAGAATTGGGGGAGGGTCACTAGCCCTGCATAATGCTCCCAGGTGAAGAAAGTGAAGATAGGATGATGATGGCAGTGCTAAGGGTGAAGGGCCATGGTGAGCCATAGGAAACTGGAGCAGCTGAGAAAGGCGTAGCGGGGGGTGTGTGATAGCTGCAACCAGGAGTTGGGAGCATTTGGATTGATCTGTAGGATAGATGGACTTGGATGTTGGGGGGCAGAAGAAGGGCCCTAGGGGGAATAAGGGATGGTGGAGTAGTAGGGATGAAGAGGGAGGTTGAAGGGAGGGAAGTTGTTTGGGGATGGTGGGTGAATGGGAAGTTGAGGTTTTATGTAAGAATAAACCATAAAACTACACATGCATGTGCACACAAGCTGGAACAATAAGGATAAATAAGGTTAAATCTTGTCTTGTGCTGAAGAAAGTCAAGAGATAAAAGACATTTTCTTCCACTACCAACTCTGTTCAAATGAAGCAGGATCTCTCAAGAGCACACGAAGAAAGAGCTGACTAATACCCCATCCTGAGTTCTTCTCCTTCCAGAAGGTCGGCTCTACTGTTCAGAGAGTCCAGTGCTGCTCATGTTTCCCATTGCCATTGGTGTACTGCAGAACATGTTGTCCTGACCCTCCAATTGGAATCATGTTCCTGTAGCCGATGATTCACCAAGCATGGTCTGTGCGACTTTGCTGTAGAGTCCTGGGTCTGGCTGTAAATATACTGAACTGAAAACATATATTCCAGAGTTTCAGCCCTTGCGCTATAGGTCTTTTGTCAAAGAAAGTAAATATGATTGTATCTTATGCACATTCAAGGGTAGTGGGTGTTTTCTTTCCCTGTCTTTGGAGTCAAACTCACCATGCAATGTAAGTGAGAACTGTAAGTGCTCAGCACCTCTGTAAACTAGGCCACTTTTATTTAAGTGACCGTGCTCCCTGATCCTGTTCCATTAAAATCAATAGCAAAACTCTTTCTTTCTGATTTGAGTGGTGCAGGATCAGGCTCTAAATGCGATCTTAGCTGCCTGACTTTAGGTCTTAGCCAAATTGCCTCATCCCTGCTCTGTTGATGTGCAGTGTGCTATGTGATTGCCATTCCTTAGTATTGCCAACCCAAAGCATTCAAAAATCACAAGTCAGCCCCTCCCCACATGAGATTGTCTTAAAAACCATGAGACTATAGATAGCCCAGTTTGAGTTTTTTATTTGCCTTCTGGCCATTTGAGCATCATTCTTCAACCACAAGGGATAGACATTTACCTTTTTATTTAAAAAAAAAAATTGAAAGCTGAGATTTTCACACAATCACCTGACTCCAGGAGAAGAGATTTTAAGAAAAAGCATCAAATACCATAGGTCTCACTATAAAATCATGAGCTGGTCAGGCTGCTTCCTCTGGAAGCAACTGTATGTAAGTGTTGCCACATGTACATAGTTTTAAAGCACTTGGGGATCTCTTGTTATGAAAGGAGCCCTGTAAATAAAGTGCCTTGTTGCTCTGTGATGTTTCTGAGCTCACTTGGCTGAGTGTTCATTAGCATGTATGAACGACAGTAAATTTTAAATGAAATAAAATTGGTAGTTGCACTATTTGAATGATTACACTGCTATGAACTTTCATCTCTGGTATCTGGTAAATCAGGATGTCAAATGCAAATATGCTCCGCAGATTTGAAATGCAAGGTTTGGTCTGACTGCCACATTTAAGAGTTCAATGGGAGCACAGTCACTGTGGTGTTGCAAGTGCTAATGGAAATCCTGACACAAATGAATGTGTGTCTGTCTGCCTGTGTGACCAAATGTAGTTGCTTGGTATGTTGACTGCACAACTGGTAAAATCCCAATCTAAAATAGATCTGCACCCTGTACCGGAGCAGTAGGTCAGTGCTGTGGGTGTCCTTATGCCATTTTATAAGGAGAGGGAAACAGGGAACTCATAACTTTTTGTCTCTGGAGATGCCATAATATTAAAATTTCAAGTGTTTCTTTTCTCCAGCTGTAGATGTATATGATAAAAGATGGCTTGTGCTTTGCTCTGCTTGGGTAAACAAGGAAAGGAAAGAGAGGGTATAAGGGACCTCGTTTCCTTCTCTCTTCACTTCTCTCTCTAACCTACCCACCCCATGCAGGCACAACTGCACTCCCCTGAACATGAGGCTAGTTTTGCTGCCAGCACTGTTTTAGATTGTTAGCTCTTTGGGGCAGGGACTGGATCTGTACGTGGGGATGCTGGTGGGTACTACTGTAATGCTAATAATAGTAACAGCCCTTCGCAGCAGCCAGAGTTGTTGCCTCAGTGAAGATGGGATCTCATGCTGCACCCTTGGAAAAGTTATACTGTGGCCATCGCACTGGAAGCAGAGATACAAGACTCTTATGTGCACTTGCAGATAACTAGAGAGAATGACCTATTACCCAGAAGTTCCACTCTTTATTGTACATCATTTAGTACAATGCCTCCCAGAGCTCCCACTGGGATGGTGATCCTCCAACCCCAATCACCCAAGCCTGTGCCTCGGAACCATGACTAACCCTAAATTCTCCAACCATATTATTATGAAAATACAGCTCCTATGGTCAAGGGTTGCATCTTTGAACACAGCAATGCTAATATTTCCTATTGGATCTTCAACCCACTGTCCATCTATATTTTCTTCTAATTTTAATCTTGTATGTAGGTCAAAATTCCAACAGGTTAATCTGGGATATAGAAAATGGATTAGCTGCCATATAGAAAGCTTCAACCTGCTTTGATCCAAAAAACTGAAAAGTCATATTGCGTGAAAAAGATGTTGAAAATATCCCCTTCCACAATAAACTATCACATTAGTTGTTTAATGATCAGAAAATCAATCTGCTAATTCTGCCCTGTGATGTTTTCAGTATGTGAAATGTGTCCATCTTTAACAATGTAATCAAGAAAGATTATTTTAAAAACAAACAGCCCTGGCGTTTGAGAGGTGCTGGAATCATCAAGTTGAATTGTTAGCATTACAGTGTAGGACAAGGGAGTGTCTGGCATCTAAAATGATTTGAGTTTGGAATGAAAAAAAACTGTGTGTGTTTACAAGGGGATGGCCCAATTAAAATGGGTCTGTTATTCATTTGTACTGAAACCTGCCCACTCATTGGATGGCATAGTCTTTGCCACGCTGAATATATAATCTAAGAAGAGATTAGGCTTCTTTCCTCCTCCACTACTCTTTATTTCTTGGGCTATGGCTTTCCCTCCATACCCACCCTCATTTACTTTAATCTGCGGCATTTCTAATGAGCTTGAGACTTAATCTAGGCAAAAGATATAGAATTATGAGTTGTAGTGATTGTCTTTGTGCTTTTTTTCCTTTTCTGTGTTGTCCCATTGCCATGTACCTATCTCTCACTCCACGCTCACCCACCCCACATGACGATTGACGTTAGGCAGTGGATTCTCATCACTTTGTGTCATCTCTCCTCCATCACATTGCTTAGGAGCTATCTGACAGATGGTACATGCTCTGGGTGTATTAAGGCTGTGTGATGGAGAACAAGTCCATGCTGAAATGAACCTATAGGATACAAGAGGTCTTAAAATGGCCTAAAAAAGTGCCATGTCTATCATTCCCAACAGTGGGATTTTGTCAGTTTATAATCACATTTTAGGGCTTAAATACTTAGGTAATGTCCTACTTACTAGCTGGTAACCCACATCTTTCACTGTGGCATGGAGAAGGGAGCCAGATGTGTGATTCCTTGCAACTATAACACAAACATAAGTTTTATATGTACATTTTCTGGTTACGTTCAGTAGACCAGAGTCAAACTCTCCTATAGTGTTGATCTTAACATTTGCACTGTTGGTATCTTATTTCCAGGGTACAATGATTGAAAAGTTGTTGAACCAGAGAGAGAGAGAGAGAGAGAGAGAGAGAGAGAGAGAGAGAGAGAGAGAGAGAGATTGAGGTCTTCAAACCAATTTTGAGGATTTCAATAACTCTGTCCTGGGTTAGGGGTTGTTATAAAATTGGATGGGTGGGGTTCTGTGGCCTGCCTTATGCAGGAGGTCAGACTAGATGATCAGATTGGTCCCTTCTGACCTATGAGTCTATGATTTCACATCGCTTAATGGCAAATCACATCCGTCAGAAGCACAGATAAGAAAACCCTGCTCTCAGGAATATCGGCAATAAATCTGTGGCACAATACAATGTAAACTATGCAGGTCTCAAACTGAAGTCCTCACACATTAACTTCAGAGGGAATTTTGCCTGTGTATGAATGGTGGGATCAGTCGCCTAATGTGCAGAGATTTGCCACAGTATTTCTTTCACACCATTCTTTTTCAGAAGAGCAGAATTTTAACTTGTTTGTTTACCTTGAAACAAACACAACTGCACAGCTCTGTAGTTGGAACCAATGAGCTTTTACGTTACAATATGGTACAGTGGCCAAGCACAGAGCTGTCCTGCCCTGACTCTAAGGGGTTGCAAAGAATCAGGAAAGGTCATGTGGAGAATTTCCTGTAGTGCCATTAAGAAATTTTATCATTGGGATGTTTGATTTGTGACAACCCCGAAGAAGAAAATTTATTTCAGAAATAACAGACGCACAAGCAGAACGATCCTGTGTTTCTCTCACACACAAAATTATTATTTGTATTATAGTACTACCCAGAGGCCACACTCAGGATCATGGCCCAATTGCTCTGGGTGCTGTACGAACACCTACTAAGGGACAGTGCCTGCCACAAAGTTTGTAATCTAGGCTTGCAAAAGGAACAAAGTGGAATCAATGGTAATTCCAAGTGTTCAAGGAATGCTTCAACAAGCCTGTATTTTTACCCTCTCTATTTCACAGAGAGACATTTGATTTATAACAGGCTGAGGGATTCCTTTTAACTAAAAATCTTCACTAGAGTTCAAACTGTAAAATTGAAACTGCCATTTGTGTGAATTTCAGGAATAGATCTTAATTTTACTCTAGATTTGTGTGTAGTACCTGCCAGGTGAGGGGAGGTGCAAAGCACACTTGAGGCTAGAGTATTGAACTGAAGGAGTTGAGACAGAATTAATTCTAGACAGAGCATGTACAGACATTGTAGAGCAGTCCTATAAAAAGGACCGGCTTCCTCAATCCTCCAGTTAAGTAAGCTAGTATGATGGTGGCAGACCAACGTAGATTGTAGGCACCAACTCAATTACCTCGTCTGACAGAGGCAAAGGGGGCTGATCATCTCTCAAGTTAGAGGAGGCCATTCAGTGAGATGGCCATGCAGTTGAGATAGATGTAGACAGGCTGCAGCTAAATATTGGATTACCTGAACAGTATGATCACAACTGGCACTACTTGGCACTCTTGTGGTAGCTGCTATAGAAATTCCAGTGCCTAGGTGGTTGGGAAAAAGAATTATCCTCTCAAACCTAGATGTAGCTGCCTAGAGATCAGGGATGAGGCATGTTCTGGACAGAGAAGAAGGGGAGCAGTGTGGAAACTCACACTGCACAGTGACTGAGCTATGCTTGTTCTGCGAATGAATGGAGGATTTGATCCTTCAGTCCAGCTAACACAAGTGATTTTTTTATAAGCAACTGTAATCAGATATTTTCTTTTTAAAGTGAATTCATCTACCACAATCTGCTAAAGAGACTTTAATTGTTAATATACATGAGGTTTTCCTTTTGGAGCCGAAGTGAGAGCTGAATCTTCCCTGATCTGAGGCCTGGCAATGGACTGGGTTTTTGCTTTCAGTTTACTGTAAGGACAATACTTTATTCCACCAGCTCTTTCTCCTTTTGAAAATGACAACTACCCAGGTGCTTCCTGTTTGTGGCTGCTTTTTTGTGCTAGATCCATGCAGGATAAGTACAAGGGACAAATTCGCATAGATCAGCTGGGGTGACACCCAGGCACCACTCCCAGTAGAAGTGTGGTTGTAAAGTGAGCTCAGGCAGTTTCAAAGCCATTCTGATGCAATAGAAAAAACAGACTGAATTGTCCATTATTTTACAGATTTTGATTATATGTTAACAGTGTGATAATATGGAAAGGCACCAATAAAGCTGTCCTAACTCTGATCACAGCTCAGTATTAAGTAATTGGTTTTACGGCATGATTCACAATTGAGTGGCATGCTAAAGCATGACTATATTTTAAACCACATAGATTAGGGGCAGATTACTCCTCCTGTGGAATAACTCAGATATAGTCAGAAGGGATGCAGGCTTTGTGAGATGAACTTCCTAGCATTGTCACCAGAGTGTCTTGCAGACTAAGCTGTGTTTAGCTTCCAGTATCTGCACATCTTTAAAGGTTTGAGTGAGTTTCAGGAATCCATTGGAGGCCTGGGTCATTGGCACAGAGGACCTGAGACCCTCCCCTTACCCTGGCTCTCTGAAAGCAAGGTGCCAGTGGAGCTGTGCTACTAAAGATATTCCTCCTGACACTGGATTCTGCCTAAGAGTGTGCATGTGTCAGGGGCGGGAGATGGTATTAAGGGAGATTTTACGGCACAGACTAACTCCTATATTTAAAAACGTTAAGATAGCCTCAGGCTGCAGTAAACTTTCATCAGATTTCCTGCAGGGTGGATAGGGAGGGGGACAGGATCGTGCGCAGTGCATACATACGTATCTCCAGTTTGTGGAACACCCTGTGCAGAATCTGGGGACGAGAGGGGTCAGTACTATGCAGCGGCCACCACCTCTTGTAGGTAGAATGGGGACTTCCACATGTGAAGTTTGGGAGCTGGGGAGTTTAGGTCTAGTTATTAGCAGAAGGCTGATGTTCTGGATGACTTATACCAGCATCTTACCTATCATATGTTGTATAGGACAGAACATAACATATAAAAGGAGTTACCATTTAATGATAATGTCTGACAGCACAGTCCCTTCCTTGTGCTCTGTTTGAAATGTACAATATTTTTTCATTTGCAGGGTGTGTGTGGTCTCTACAAAATTGCAATCTTTATTTTTGATCTTCTTTCCAAGCAAATTTGAAGTCTGTTTCCTTTCCAGATGTTAGAAAGCAGCAAATGGTGACTACAGAACCATTTCTCAGAGAGATCTCTTTGGATGGTAGGGACAGTGACGTACAGTCATGTATGAGCTGCTGAGTCCCTTCTATCCATCATGCAGGTTGGAATTCAAACACAATTTTCATTTTAACCTTCTTAATGCAGCTGATATAAAAAGTACTTATTCAGGTAACTGTACGCAACATGTAACCTTTTTTCTTCCCAGAATTAATGTACTTGCCTTCATTCAATGTAAAGCAATCCACTTCAGTGAGAATTTACTGTAACTCAGCAATCTACTGGGGAGTACATGTAGTATTTTCCTTGTGAAGCAAACTTGTTACACGCTGTAAGCTCCAAAGCAGCGATGCAATATTTATGTTGTGCCATGCTCCAGTAGATTTAAACATAATATTGCAGACTGGCAGGGGGTTATTCTGAACTAAGCTCCTCAATTATGTCAGTGTTTGAATTTAAAGTCTTACTGCACAGGGAATCACATTTAATTTTTCTTTGACTTATTCTAGAAAGTGGAGTTTTTTTCATTAGTGACTTTAAAGTGAAATGCACAGATTTTTCCCTTTGCTTAAAAAAAAAGTTGCATAGTTTGGGCTTTAGGGGCTTTGTTCAAAGGGTGTTTTTCAGTGCATTGGAAGGAGAGTTAGTTGTACAACCCTTTCTCTCCATTTTCCCCATTCTAGTTCTAAGATTCCTGTCACCCAATTATTGCAGCACCAACCCTCTCATGTTACTTTGAAAATTTACCTACATGCTCCTTTTATGGTTTAATAATAAATCATTCATTCTAGATACCTGAATTGAAAAGCTCTTTACCCGAGGGGAACTTCTAGTCATATCATTTGAATTACACTGGTGTAAAACAGGAGTAACCAGGGTGGTTCAGGTTCATTGTTTGCATATTCCCTTTCTTCATGTTGGTAAAACTCCATTACTGAAGCATACGCACATGTGCAAATCCTCTTTCAGAAAGCTCCATTTGCCCAGCCTGGATAATCAGGGCTACATTGTCAAAATGGGCTTCTAATTCTGTTACCTTCATTTTGGAGTGCCCAATTTTAGACATGTAGGGCCAGATTTTTAAAAGTTCTGTGCAACATTTTCAGTAGCTCAATGCCCACAATTCAGGCTAAATTTTCAAAAGAGCTCAGCTTCCATCTAGGAAATTAAACAAGAGCCAGATTTTTAAGAGTTCAGAACTCACCATGATGAACACATTGAAAATCCATTTAGTTATTTTACTGTCTAAAGAGGAGCTGAGCTCCTCTGAAATCTGGCTCTGGTTATGGGAGCTGAGCCTTTCTGAAAATCTGGGCCCTAGCATCTGTAATTCCCATTGATTTTGGCTGGAGTTGTGGGTACTCAGCGCTTCTGAAAATCAGGGGGTAGGTGTCTAAAGCTGGCCATGTTTGAAAATTTGATCTTAATCCTATAAAATGATTTTCCTCTCTAGAGTAAGTTTGTTTTTTTTTTAAGCATTAGAAGTGGTGGTGAGTATATGCTCTTATGTCCTGCGTACGATTGCAGCAGTGGAGCCAAATGGTCCTGACAGAACAAAGCACTTAACTTTAAGCATGTGAATTATCCCATTTGTTTCCATTCTTAATGTTAAGAATACACTTAAATTTTTATTAGATTGGGGCCTGTCTGAGCACAGTGTATGGAGGCCAATTTGTCATACTGCTACATTATAAAAACTTACCTTTTGTTGGATATAACCGTAAGGGAGGTTGCCTGTTGGTTGATGAACAAAGGTGAAATGCTTTGTGTAATAGGGTGCCTGGAGGGCCAGGCAGCCAAGCAATTAGCACACCTAACATCAGCTCTTTGCTTCCCTGGGAGAGGTGCTTGGCACCTGACCTTAGGCTGGGAACCTTCTGACTGCTACTTGCACCTAGGCCTCAGCCCTTAAGGAGGGGTGGTAGAGGGACCTGGGACCAACCTCCGGGTAGAGAGTCTTAAGTCCACTGCCCTGGGCTGCTTGCTGTGTATGTCCCTTCAGTTTGGGATGTGGGATGTTATAGTCCAAACAGTCTGTATTGTCTCATCTGGAGTACCACCCCTTGTGGACCTTTTACAGTATCTTGCCACAGCCTTAGCTCCCTCTGGGTGGGGTAGATGTAAGAGTCTAGAAGGCCTAGCATCACAGTGTTCTTTCAGTCAAATAGTAATGTTCACTCACTGCTGGATGCTCCACAGTTTCCTCAACAGTCTCTCTCTCATTTGGGGACGCGGTGCTTCTTCCTGGCTGCTGTCCTGGCTGTCAGGCTTGTAGTGATGCTCCCCTCATGTGAAGAGGCAGGAGGTAGCTCTGCTTCTCTACCAGTCATCCCTAAACTGAGTCAGGTCCTCTCCTTTTTTTTTCCCCTGGAGATATACCTGGCAGGGCCCACAGGTGCACTTTAACCTTTTGCCTGCTGATGTGATGTTTCTCTGCTCTATCACACTTAGTCTGACCAAATAGTTATTCCTTTATTGGTGCTGTGGCTGTGCTTGACACCCTCCTTTGGTGTTAATGAATACAGATGTGCAGATGAATTCACCCATCTGGTTCAGTTCAATAAATGTGCAGACACAGACTTTTAAATCAAATATTGATAAATACAGCCTTTAATATGTAAATTTATCTTGTAAACAAAACTATGTATGTCTCTTTCTAAGTGTGTGTTTTCTCATGGGGAGACATTTCTCTTGTGGTATTGCTTAGACTGCATTTATGCCATCTGACTTTATTATCATTAGGAGATACAGAACTCTTGTAACTTGAGGATCAGAGTTAAGTATTGGGGAGAAAAAGCTTCTGAAACACATCTGGTTACAAGGAGTGGGGAGGAAGTATTAAATTGTTTGACATAATTTTCCCACTACTTAGAGGGCTGTTGTCACTAGGGTTACCAATCAGTGCTCTGTGTCCAATTGTGTTATGTGCATACTGACAAGTAACAAAGTATTGTTGTAGTCATGTTGGTCCCAGAATATTAGAGAGACAAGGTGGGTGAGGCAATATCTTTTATTGGAGCAACTTCTGTTGGTGAGAGAGACAAGCTTTCGAGCTACACAGAGTTCTTCCTCAGGTCTGGGAAAGGTAGTAAGATTGTCACAGATAAATACAGGATTGAACAGATAGTTTGGCATAAGTAGTTAGCACACATTCTAAGGGACCATTCAAGGTGAAGTGGCTTGTTAACATCCCTATAGTCATAGGACAAAAAGGGAGGATAGTGAATTAGATTGTTATAATAAGTCATAAATCCAGTGTCTTTATTAAGAACATGATTTTTAATATCTAGAAAAGTTATGAATTTAAGCTCCCAAGCGTGTCTTTTGAAAGTGTTGTACAGGTTTCCTTTGAGGATGAGGACTCAGTCAGTCTGCATTGCTTTGGACTGTTATCAAGGAGAACCCATCATCAGCATGGATGCGTGTCCTCTGGAATGGTGGTTGAAGCATGAAGGGACATATGAATAATGTTGAAGCAAGTCATCACTTCAGAGGCTACTTGTTTGAGGTGGTCATGAAAGGTCTGTGTGAGGACAAGAATGATACTGAGATACATTGGCTTTTGGTCACGATACATAGTGTTTTGTGCGATTCTGCTGTCAATGTGGAAAGTAGAGACTACCGATTTGCTCAGATTTGGTCTCAGCTGCCACTTCTGGAAGTACTCCTCCATGATCTTAAGGTCAGGTGCATGGATCACTTCAGGTTCTTTAAAGCTCCGGGCCTGAGTTGTGAATGCCAAATCATCAGCATATGCAACTTTCTACACTATGGTTTCAAGCATCTCACTTGTGTATATACTGAAGAGTGTCAGAGAAAGTACAGAGCCTTCTGGTAGCCCATTATTCAAAGTGCACAGTTTGCTGGTTTGACCTCTGATGTATATGCGCATCCTTCAGCTGCTGAGATAATCAGCAGCAGCCTGAGAATCTGCACACAGGAGATGAGTAACAGACCATCCTTCCAGACTGCCGTATGCTCCTGACAGATCTGTGAAAGCGGTACAGGTCTTGAGTTTGGAGAGAAGTCAAGCTTACTGAACTCCTAAAGCTTGGAAAACCTGCAGATCACCCTTCAAGGTATAGGCCAATCTCCCTCTTGAGCAAGGTGATGGAGCATATGATTCTGAACCGAATCAGGCCCACTGTGGACACCAGCCTACCCAAGGACCAAGCTGGTTTTCATCTGCACAGAAGTTGCTGTGACCAGGTCCTGGCCCTCACTACAGACATCAAAGTTGGATTCCAATGGAAACTCAAGAACGGCACCACTTTCACTGAATGCATGCTAACTCAACTTGACTTAACTCTGAAATGAGGCATAGTCTTTGTATTTTATGTAGTGTAAATGTCCAGAACAGGGGTCGGCAACCTTTCAGAAGTAATGTGCCGAGTGTTCATTTATTCACTCTAATTTAAGATGTTGCGTGCCAGTAATATATTTTAACGTTTTTAGAAGGTCTCTTTCTATAAGTCTATAATATATAATTAAACTATTGTACGTAAAGTAAATAAGGTTTCTAAAATGTTTAAGAAGCTTAATTTAAAATTAAATTAAAATGCAGAGCCATCAGGACCCGGGCAATGTGAGTGCCATTGAAAATCAGCTCGCGTGCCGCCTTCGGCACACGTGCCATAGATTGCCTACCCCTAGTCCAGAAACTGAGGCAATGGGCATCATTTACACTGTACACAAGTATTGCCTTTTAGAGACACTTTCCCTGCACTGCCACCAATAGTGGAAATTAAGTGCCAGATCCTGCAAACCATTACTCATATGAGGAGTTTTATTGGCTTCAGTATGATCAAAGACTGCACATGGGCAAGGGTTTTCAGGATCAGATCCTACTATTGTAGACTCTTTGATTATGCTTTCAAGAGGAGCCTTAGAAATAGTTTTAGGAAAAATTAAGCTAGAGAAGTTTAGTAAAACTGTATGGTATGCATGGTTACTAAGTATCCTGAAATTCAAACTTATTATGCCTTCAGTCTGTTAAAGTACTTTGGTTTCCTCAGCTGACCTCAAACTTTTTAAATAGGATACTTGCATGTTTCTTATGGCTTTATAATATCTCCAAAAATGTCAGAAACTCTATTGCTTTTTCCATAGACGCATATGCACAAATAGGTGCCATTTTTTCAGTGGTTTATAGAAAGATGACCAGATTAAACTTTTTGTCTAGACAGACTCGAGTAGTTGTGCCATGGTACAAGGAAAATGGGAACTGTATTAGAGATCAACTGCTTTTTATGCTGTAAATGGCGCTTTGTCTGTAACTGATTTAAATGACATTACCCACATGTATGCAAACACTGGGAACAATGTCAATACCTTGCAGGCTCAGTGGGTCATATTTTATGCTTTATATTGGTGTAAAGGAACATATCAAAGAAACCTCTAAAATATATGCATGGGTTGTAAAAAGTAACACTATAAAACATCAGGATTTAAAATGCTTGCTGTAAGTGCTCAGTGAGATTATGCTGCCTTCATAAAAAGGCTGCCTGCACAAAGAGCCTAATTCCTGCCTTAAATTAACCTGCGGGGGGCAGGGCAGCATGTGCTGGTATTCAGTGGCAAAAGCTTATGAATCGCTCCTAGGACATTTGCCCTGTGGATGGAGGAGGAAAATGGTCCATAAAGTTCACAATAAGTCTGAAAAGCAGAAACGTGTGTGGGAGTCCTGTTGAGCTCATTGGCTAAGTTTGGCAGCAGGGAGTCTGTGGTTCATCAGCTCTGCCTTCGTAAATAACAGGGAAAGTTCCTCTCATCCTGTGAGCTTTTTCTTATTTTCTTTTGTTTGCTCCTAGGTTTGATTATTGTAATGGGCAAAGTGCTATTTTTGTGGAGTTGAATTGTATAAAGGATTTCTAAAGAATAGTGTTTAAATAAAATGTGCTCCCCACACCTTTGTATGGAGGGGAGGCTTTGTATGGCCAGGAAGAAGAAAAGGATGTGTGGCTTCTTCGGGCATGGAAACAAACCACCTGAGCCGTGGTGGAATGGGAAGTGGCTCAGGTGGGGCTCCTGGCACATGGGAACCTGGGGGAGGGAGCCCCCAGACAGAGTCCCCTTTTATCTTGGACCAGCAGCCCCTACCCTCCCATCCTTTGGGTCAGAGAGGAAGGTTTTATGGTTTGCTATGGGTATAGGCTAGTCATCTTTTTGGAGGCTGGGAAGGAATTGTTCCTTTATGGCCTGATTGGCCAAGGTGGAGTGGGTTTTTTGCTTTCCCCTACAGCAGGTTGGGGACTGGGTGGAGTAGGCAAGGAGGCTAGGTTCAAGCTGTCACAGTTCATCAAGTGGCAGATACTCACCCAATAGTGGGTCTGGTTCCCTGATAAACTGAAATTGGAAGTAGTCTTGGGGAAAGACACTCCCTAAGGGAGGGAGGGAGGGTTGGGGCTCCTAACATCTGGCAAGCGAGGAGATAACCCCCTTTCCCCAGCCCTTAATACTCATACAAGGAGAGGGCAGCAGGGTCCCAGCAAGAGGGATTCGAGGGTGGAGGGCTTATGTCAGCTCATCCCAAATAGGGGAAAATGATGAAAAAATGGCCCTGCCCTGTGTGACTTATTGCTGGGTATTTCTCAGATGAGTTAATATAGTTTTGGCCTCATTAAACCACATCTCTTGCACCTTGTCTGTCTTCCTGCATGGCTGGGAGACTGTGGTGTTCCATGGATTAAAACCATCAGGTACATTTCTTATGTACCCCTTATTCACAGGTTTCCATAAGCTCCTTTTGAGGATGTTTGAATTCTTTTACTGGCATCAGCTTTTCTCAGTGTGCCTACTCTGAACAGACTTTCTGCAGGTTCTTCAGTCAGAATATTCACCCTTGTTAGACTTGCTGCAGTCAATGGACCTTCCAAAGAACATGGGAATAATCGGAAATGTGACATGTCCTTGCATAACATACCATAACTTCTCCTCCCCACCCAAGCCATCATTTTATTCCTGCGTGCAGTGAATTGGTGGGTGGGTGGGGAAGTCTTGAAACAATGTGATTTTGTTTTATAAAATGTAATTTGACTGGAATATTTCTGCATTCTTCTCTGTGTTCCAGGAAATAAACACCTAGGTTTATCCTGTCATTTTACTCTGCTTTTAACAACATTTGCACAAGAAAATAAATACCATGCAATATGATGCCTGTTAACTGCGTGTTCATGAGCTGTGATAGATTACTTCTAATGGCTGGTATTTTCCTACTTCATTAAATGTTCTTTGATAGGCTGCTGTTACTTGGAAGAAGGCGCTTCACATTCTCCCAAATGAGCAGAATGCATGGAGTGTGTCTTAAAAAGTCCAGTATGTAAGCATGATTATTAAAAATGCTGGACTATTTCCTTTATACGCTTTCTGTCTCTATCTAGCTGGCCTGATGCCATTTTCATGCCAGTCTCCATGGTAACTTCTTTAAGGATAAAATAACAGAAATGTGAGGAAGCTGCCTGCCCACAAGAAAGCTGCCATGGTCCTGGTGCCAGAGGCCTGACTAGACAGAATCCCAGAACACTGCATTCCAGAAGAGTTATGCAGGTTACTACAGCTGGTTCCATTTAAAGGTGCAGTGTCTCCTTTCCCCCTAGTTGCATTGTTGGAGAATGTCTCCTAACTGGTTTTCTCACATTTAGAAGCTTACATCTATAATTCCTGTGTGTATTGCTTTTTTTCTGTTGGCAGCTTTGGATGATTAACTTTACATTGAAAGTATATTTGTCAAAGATGCATTGGCTCTAAAATGAAACATAACCCAGTAACTAGGGAACTGTACAGGAAAATGTTTACAATTTGCTTCACAGCAATGTAGTGTTCAGCCATGGTAATATGCAGCATGATCCAGAGGTTAGGATGCTTGATTGGGAGTCAGGGGACCTAAGCTTTGTTCTCAGCTCTGCCACTGAGTCACTGTGTGACCTTGTACAAGGTAATTTTTAATATTTCTGTACCGCGGTGTCCCCAGCTATGAAAAGGGGATTATAAAGCACTTTGAGGTCTACAGATCAAAAGTGTTATCTAGGAACTTGGTAGCAGTGGTTGTATTTATTGGTATTGCTGGACTATGGAAACAATGGCTGTCATTACAAGACCATGCCATGATCTCAGAAAAGGGCCTGTGTTTGCACATCTGCATGTTTTATTGGCAGGGAGACTTGGATGTTGTTTTTTAAAATAAGACTAGTGGCCCCAGCAGAGATCAGAGCCATACGTGCATCTAGGAAGGGATGGATCTTTCCCCAGAGTTTATAGGCAAAGTAGACAAGACAGACAAAGGATGGGATCAGAGTGGTAGTATCCCCATTTTTATAGATGTGGAACAACCCAAGTCATACAGGGAGTTTGTGGCAGATCGGGGAAATGAACACTGGTCTCCTGAGTCCTTGAATAGTGCTTTAACCCTAAGACCATCTTTCCTCTCAGAATATTTTTGTTTGGTTTTTTTTGTTAACCTGTAGCTTTAAAATATTTGCATAGGTTCTATTTTGTAAAGAAAGGGTCAGATTCTGCTCTCATTTATACCTGTACAACCTCCATGGGAACTGCAAAAAAATCAATCGTTTAGGTGTTTAGTTTGAAAATGCTGTCTCTAGAGCCTTTTGTTATAGCATATTGAAACAATTCAGGGGTCCATGAATTTAGATGACTTTCCTAGTCTCCTTCCTTCATGAAATGTCACAAATTCCTATAGTAAAAGAATGTGGCTTTTCAGTGTGCATGTAGCTGACTGTGCACTGTAACCTTTGAATGTCCTAGGCATGCAGCCTTTGTAAACCACTGCAGCTGGCACCGGACAAAAAGAGTGTTTGATAGGTTATCATAATTCCACTCTTCACACTAAGTGCTCTTCACAGTAGCTATTAGTGAAATGAGCAGAAGAGGTGGTGAAGTGGCCCTTCACATTCTCTTTTATGGGGATGCATTCTTTCTTAAAATGTAGGAAGCAGCACCTTGAAGTCGCCTCATAAATGAGAGAGTACACACTCCTGAGGTGAATTTATAGAGCCTTTCTGACAACAACTGCCCTCTCATTAGTGTCACTTCTGCTGAAACTCTTCTCAGAATTGGAAGTGTCTTCTATAGGGGTACTACAATAAATCTGGTGATTTAGCAAACATTAACTGTAAATATATTTTTAGTAGAAAAAATCACAGTCCTGTGGGCTAAAGGGTAAATTTTATTCAAGACATTTAATTGTGATGGAGTGGGCTAATAAATGTTTCCACGCCATACTGCACGGTACCATTAATTACAGATATGGTTAACAAAGCGCACCTCTCTGCTGTGTTAACAAATGTTGTGCTATGTGGGATAACGTTATGTAGAAAGAGGAAAACTGAGCTCGGTGGAAGTTTTCATTTTGTCATCACTGTAAATGGAAGCAAATCAGATTCTGAAGGCAAATTTGTGTGTAATTTGGCGTTTGAATGAAAAGTCCAACTTATTGTAGGAGTTCAAATTGGGCCGTTTCTTCAGAATCCCAGGTTAGGGATTGAAGCTCATGCTGTATCATTGGGAAAAATCACTTTTCCTAAACTGTCAATTAGTTCTTGCGTTTTACCTAGGATCTTGGTGTCATGAGATGTTAATGATCTCTGAGCTGGTAAGAGGCCAACAAACAGATCAAAATGTGAAACTTATTTCTCTGACTCTGCTTCCCCACAATAACTATGGGCCAGATTATCCCCTCTTGGGCTGAAGCATACAAGAGGGAGCTGTGGGAGAGGAAATCTCCATGAGGATCTCCCCCATAATGTCCCATCAGAAGGATGCAGTTTGCCCTGATTATAGAACAGGTTTTTGGGCCCACTCAGGTAACCCAGGTGTAAAATTGCCAAGATCAGGTTCATCCTCAGAAGTTCTCTTTCTCATAGACTTTAAGGTCAGAAGGGACCATTATGATCTTCACTGACTCTGGTCCTCAGTTGACTTCTTCATCTCCTCCCAGGTGCCTGGCAGTGTAACTTCATTGTAGCCACCTTACCACAGATTCTCCCTGATTGCAGCTGCTCTGTGGGGAAGAAAGGTTTATAGCTGTGTCCATCTGTATAATCATTTTTTTCTGAGCAATCTCTGTAGGGCCAAGGCAAGATGATGGATATCCCTAGACTTGCCCATGCCTGCCCACTTCTTGCTTTGGTCTCTCTGGATCTCTAGCCCCATTCGCTGCAGAGATCCTGGATCCAGAGAGGACTCTGTGGGTTATTGATGGAGGAGAAGTGAAGGCTATGCTGTAGAAGTGGGTGCTCCTCACATAAGTCTCTTCCTTGCATGTATTTAAAAGCGATGATCTGGGATGAAGTTTGATTTTAAAACTGATTGCCAAAGGCAGCAAGGAAAAGAGAGTCTGATATCCTTAACTTAATATCTATGGGCCTGGCATAAACACCTAGATATATGGAAGGCAACTTTTTTTCTAATATCCTGACTAAGATTTTATCAATGGTAAGAAACTAGCTGTAAATAATAGAATTCCCTTTTGGAATATTTGTTTTACAATGAGTATATTTGTTAGTAAATAATGTAGTTAATATTAACAAGAGTCTAGTCTGATTATTTTGTACCTATATCTCTTTCATGTATCAGCTATGTCTGGAGAAGTGCTTTGGCTGCACCATAGTCTGATCTTTAAGTGCCGCAGTTATGGGGAGAGTTCTCGCTTTGTCTTGCACAGAATTAATGGAAGTTCTCTTTACAGAATGAATGGAGAATTTAGATCCTTTAGCAATTGGTTTCCATCATCTAGTCAGTTTACCTCATTATACATTTTGCTACATGCTGTGTATATAGGGTATGGTCATGTGGAAAAACCTATTTCCAACTATTAAGGTCAGTGCACAAATCCATGTGCATAGTAGTCACTTATCCTTATTCTGCAGCCTATAAATATGCCACCGGATACAAAAGAAAAACGGGGAACACCTTGTTGGGATGTCATCCTTAGAGAGAGGAGCCAAGGTGGTGTCTGCTTCTGAAACGTCTGCTGTTGCTTCAGCTGCTAATCCAACTTCTGTTTCTGCTTTGCTGCTGCTTTTGCTACTCTGGGAGATGCTGCTACTTCCAGCTTCTTTGCTTCTGGCCATTCCATGTTGTCTTGGGACAATTCAGGGACACCTACCAATTTCTCCGTAGGCAAAAAAGGAAGAAAAGCAGTTCCCTGCCTCCATGAAGTAGCACTGCATGAATAGAAGTTAACAGCAGTCTCTTATGTCAATCTTCAGCACTTAAGAAAGAAGATACTGGTATAGAGCAGATTTCCATTAACTTTCTTGACTACTTATAAATGAGATGTGGAAGGACTCTCCAAAGACCTCCACAGGCTTAAGAGGAAGATGGTAATGCAACCATGTTCCATATGTAAGTGGCCAAATGCGCACTCTCTCACACACATTTGTCTTGGTAAAGTCATGTGATACAGCATAATATTCAGAAAAGGAGTAAGACATTGAAAGGCATGATCTGGTAGTTAGATTAGGGGACCAGGAGTCAAGATATAGGTTCTATTTACCACTCTGCCACTGATTAGCTGCATGACCTTAAAGGACTAGTTCGCTCTCACAGTGTCTGTTTCCCTAAATGAAAAATGGACATAATGATACCTACTGTGGCAAAGAGCTCCGCAGATAAAAGGTGCTACTGGCAGTGCTGAGTGTTGTTTAGGGTAAATGTCATCTTTTCTATTCACATTGTAGATCCCTCATTATATATTCAACACATTCTGTATTTGGGACTTCATTTAAAATAGTTGGGAGTTCTGCACAGAAAGCCTTGCAAATTTGCAAATGAGATCTCTACTGCAGATGACAGATCAAAGGATCTTAGAAATTAAAGGTACTAAAGACTTCTTAATGTACTGTATCCAGCCCATCTCCCTTCCACTGAAGGATTTTCATCTCTAAAATAACTTCTAATGAAGTGCCTAGATTAGTGTCATTGCTGTTCATTGTGCTAGAGGCTGCCCTCAGCCTTCCAGCACCCCACTTTTCCCCAACCTGGCTAACACTGCCACTTTTAGCCCTTGTTCCTTTTGTTGATAGTCTTCAGACCACATGGCAATGTTTATATCTAATCAAATTTGAATTACTTTTATAAGATTTTGTCATGCCTTGTTAAAATGAAAAAATATTATTTTTACTAAGTTCTTGTCATCCATCTCTTAAAAAAAAACTAGTAAATATAATTATTTTCCTGTCATACTTGTTCTTAACAAACCCAGTTGCTTAGTGTTAATGGTTCCATTCTCCTTCAGGTGTCAGGGATTCCCTCCTTCTCCTTTAATACTCTCCATTATTTTGCTGAGAAGTGACATTAGACTTCCCAGTTTTTAAAAAATGGTTTTTTACTTTTCTCCATACCTTTGGCTGTTTTTCCATTTTTCCAAAACTTCAAATATACAGGTCAATTTTGCAAAGCCCTTGAACATGTACTTAAATTCCATTGACTTCAGTGGTCTTAAAGTTAAGTATATGATTTAAGGTCTTCACTGAGTTCAGGCCACATTCATCAATGGTTTGGTAGGTTAATGAGCTAATTCCTTTAATACCATAAAATGCATGTCACCTAGACTTGTATGCAGTTTGGATCATAGAGGAGACTCTCTTGTCTTTAGTTTTAGGTTTTTGGGTAAACCATATTGGAATAATGTATAAATTAACTACTACTTCCTTCTGGGATTTTTCAGAATGTGTTTATTGTGAAATCCAGTCTTAAAAATTCTTAAAAATTCATCAGCCTTGCAAGAAATGTCCTGAATTCCATTGAGCAACACTGATCCTTTCCCTTAATACAAATTAGGTGGAATTTTAAGGCTCAGTTGAACAGACTACTTATATCATATAGTCTTTTTATATTAAGAATATTGTGATGCTTTGTCATTCTGGTTAGATTTGAGTTGAACCACTGTTCCTTAAACCATGAAATCAATGGGACCAGAGTTTTGCTTTATGATCTGTGACACAGCCTCCCTTCAGTATCATGCTGCTTTGTGGCTCTGCATGAACTTCAATAGGAGTTTTTACTTAAGACTCAGAATTTAGTGCATTGACTTTAATAACTATATTGCTCAAATAGGAAGTGCTGAATTCTATAGCTATGATTGTTTTGTACCTTCTGTGGTGAAAAATTAATGCTGTTGAAGCATCTGTGTAAAATCATGTTGTGACAGTTTGTTTTACTTATCTTAAGTGGCTCTTTCTGGGATTTGTCTTTATTTTGATGATGAGATTCATCCATTTTAATGATTTTGTGGTCTTTTACATTAGAAGAACAGATTGTCTTGGAAAAAATGAATTTGCCAGTATTTTGTATTGGAAAGTGATTTTTCCATCTGACCGCTCGTATTCCCGTACTGATGAAAATTGCAGCCATTAAGTGAAGGGCTGCTGTGTTATCACCCTACTTTCCTACTAATTTATTGTCACTGACCAGAATATTTTTACTTTCCAATTATCTATTTATTTCTTTTTGCTTTTGGGGGGAAGAAAAATAAAATTAAATCTACCAGTGTTCTCTTGTAATAGACTGAAAAGAGCTCTTATTGTCAAAATTAGCTTGCATGTTGCCATTCAGTCAACCATGTCTTCCTCATAAATTAATATGCTTTAATAAACAAATAAGGTCCCTTCCTGCCCTCTGCATTGTCTGCAAAGATTGCAGTTTCTGCCTTGGGAAAAGAGAAAATGCTGTGTTCAGGAAACTCAATCTGTCTTTATTTCTGAAAAAAAATATTTTAAAATGTTACATTTTCCAGCTTTGCATATTGTAGTTAAGACAAAGTGTGTGAAAGAAAGGGAACTGTAAGAATGTTAATATGGCTCTGATTGCTGAAACATATGGAGCCAATCATTGGCACTGCCACAACACAACTGGGACTGGAAATTAGCATTTGTGTCAGACAAATATGGGGCATTTCTTTGTGTGTTATGAAAGAATTGTGCTTTCTCTCTTCTTCTCTCTTTTTTTTTTTTTTTTTAGAAATACTTTTTTCCCCAGCAACCAAACCTTTCCTCAAGGTTGGGAAGGAAGCTTATCTTCAATATTGCTGTCCTGACTCTGTTTCCCTGTCTTTAAAAAAAAAAACAAAAACAAACAGGAAGAAAGATTTTAGCCAGCGTCTTGTTTGCAAACAGTGAAAAATGTAAGGGTCACTCATTTACTCTGCAGGACCTAGAATTTAATAATCTTTCATTGACTCTAGTTTTGCATATATTCAGAGGAGGTTTTGACTAAAATGTAAGTGAAAAGGTGTTTTTACCTGAGAGGTACCCTGTCAGGTTTCATTTTCTTATATTTGGGGCTATGATGTTTTTCTATAGTCTTGGCTGTGTATTTCTGGTGGATGATGACTAAATTATCTCCAATTTTTAACTGATAGTTCATTGACTTGCAGCTCATGAAAATAACACGGTAATTCTTAAAAATAAATAAATAAAGCACCAGAGAAGTGGTGCTACATTTTAAGTTATTTGAATGAGTTGAAATCCTTTCTGCATTACTTGTTTTGGTTTTTCCTTCCTTCCCTGTACTCAAGCTGAAAATTGTTCTTAATTGAGATATTTATTTTTACTAATATTCTGTGCTTTTTCACATTTTTTTTTCTGTCACAAATTTGTAAATAATCACTTAAAAACAAGCTTTTAGATATTTGCTTTACTTCCTTTTAGCCCCGATCTCGCAACAATTACATGTTTGAGTAAATTAGTGTTTGCACCATAGCTTGCATGCCCAGTTATTTGGAACTTTTTGCAGGATCAGGGCCATAGTTTGCAAAAGTCTTGTGAAGAATATGTGAAAATGAAATCTTTCCTTCTCCATTTGTCTTTTATTTAGCAGCATTTTCCCTCCGAGTTTCTAATAGAACCAGTTCAACATAACTATTTTTTGTTTACCACTCATCAGTATCTTGGATGGCAGCAGCTCTGTCTAGTGTTTATTAACTTTGTGTAAAGCAGGGGTTGGCAACCTTTCAGAAGTGGTGTGCCGAGTCTTCATTTATTCACTCTAATTTAAGGTTTCGCATGCCGGTCATACATTTTAATGTTTTTTAGAAGGTCTCTCTCTACAAGTCTACATATTATATAACTAAACTAGTGTTGTATTGTAAAATAAACAAGGTTTTCAAAATGTTTAAGAAGCTTCATTTAAAATTAAATTAAAATGTTGATCTTACGCCACCGATCCACTCAGCTCACTGCTGGTCTGGGGTTCTGTTCACCTAGGCTGGCAGTGGGCTGAGTGAGGCCTGTGGCCGGGACCCCAGCTGGGAAGGGTCTGGCAGCCAGAATCCCTGTCTGGCAGCCAGAATCCCAGACTGGCAGTGGGCTGAGCGGCTCAGCCCACTGCCGCGCAGGGGTTCCATCCTCTGGCTCCTGCCAGCCGGGATCCCGGCTGCCGGACCCGCTCAGCCCAGTGCTGGTCTGGGGTCCCGGCCCTGCCCACATAGAGTGGGTACCTACCTTCTGCCTGGTTCTGGCCCATTCTCTTCCTCTCTCTGCACTGAGCTGAGCTGGAGTGGACCGAGCACAGAGCTGGGGCTGAAGGGTCTGGCCAGGAGCTAGAATGAAGGAGGGGGCTCAGGGTTGGGGCAGGAGGTTTGAATGTGGGGGCACTCACCTGAGCAGCTCCCAAGTAGTGTAAGGGGTGCAGGCAGGAATGTAAGTGAGGGTGCAGGGGCTCCCATTTGGTGCTCAGGGTGGGGGTGGGGATGTGCAGGGTGCATGGGATCTGGGGGGGCTGGAGATGTGGGGAGTGCAAGAGTCAGGGCAGAGAGCTGGGGGCATGTGAGGGGGGTGCAGGTGTCAGGGTAGGGGGGCTAGGTATGTGGGGGGTACCATTCAGGGCTGGGGTCATGGGGGGGTGAAGGAGTCAACAGAGGGCTGGGTGGTACAGGGCTCAGGGCAGGGGTCTGGGGATGTGTGGGGGTGCAGGGCTCACGGCAGAGGGCTCAGGGCAGAGGGCTGGGGGTGTGTGTGGGGGGGTCAGGGCTCAGGGCAGAGGGCTCGGTGACTGCCCCTCCGACTACCCCCTCCTGGGACCCCACCCCCTTTCTAATCCTCCCTGCCCCTTATCCCCTGACCACCCCCCTAGAACCCTACCCCCTACCTGTCCCCTGACTGCCCCAACCCTTATCCACACCCCCTGGACTCCCATGCCTATCTAACCACTTCCCGCTCCCTGACCGGATCCCCAGAACTCTGGACCCATACAACCCCCCGCCCTCCCTAACCCCTCTCCACACCCCTACCTCAGACAGTCCCCCCAGAGCTCCCGACTCATCCAACCCCCGCAGCTCCTTGTCTCCTGACCACCCCCTCCAGAGACCCCCCCGCACCTTAACTGCTCCCCCAGGACCCTCTTTGCTCCCTGTCCCCTGACTGCCCTGACCCCTATCCACCCCCTAACAGACCCCGGGACTCCCATGCCCAATCCAACCCTCCCTGCTCCCAAACCACCTCCCAGTATACCACCCCCCCATCCTACCCAACCTGCTCCCTGTCCCTTGACTGCCCCCGCGGCCCCCTGCCGCCGCCGCCGCCACCCCCGCGCGCAGCCCTGCTCCGCCCCGCCCCTCCCCTCAGAGCGCTAGGCCCGCGGCAGCAGGGCTCCGGAGGAGCGGGGAGCATCTTTCCCTCCCCACGGTGCCAAACGCTGCCCCGCGGGAGCGCCTAGCCCCAGAGCGCTGCGCGCGCGGCAGCAGGGCTCTAGGGGGAGGGGGCAGCGGCTTGCTGCGCTCGGCCTGCGCCCCGGCCCGGGAGCGCGGGCTCCGCGGCTTGCCGCGTCGGCAGGATTTTTAATGACACTCGGAGTCCCAGCAGGCAGCCGCGTGCCATTAAAAATTGGCTCGCGTGCCATCGGTTGCCGACCCCTGGTGTAAAGTGACAGGAGAGTGTTCGTACATAGGCTTGTTTTCTTCATTTTTTGGTGTCACACACAAATTTTAACCACTATCTGTGGTGATGGTGGGGAATTTCCATTTCTTGGCAATTTGAAGTATTTATTTTCTTTAGATTTAAAATAGATAAAAAATCCATATACAGGCTTTTAATACCCTGCAAAGTATTTAAAGTGAAACGGGAACAGAATATACCACGCAATCAGCTCAACTCTTCTACCAAACAGCAGTACATAATGAAATAGCATCACGCCCCTATGTCAGCCTGTACCTCAATCTCCCTACCTCTTTCAAAAGCCAGGTGCAGTGTGCCTTAAAAGTCTGCAAATCCGTGCTGTTACAGAAGGGCATTCCACTCTGCTGGGGCTCTTACAAAGAGTGGCTTTCCATTTCCCCCTCTTATATCAAAGCAATCAAGAATCAGAGCCTTTGACTGCAACTGTGGCAGTGTATCGCGTATTTAACAGACATTCAGAACTGGGAGAGCATAACGACTTCAAGTCCAACACGTTTTTAGCTTAAACTCTGCCCCTTTTTGGGGTGGTTTACAGAGGTGATTAAGCACCATGATTTTAAAAACAAAAAACAAAGACAGTCATGGCACCAAATGCCACGCTATCACAATTGCAAGATGTTGGGTTTTGAACCACAGAGCAGCGCTTGTTTGTTTATAAGGGTTAGTTGGAGGATGACATTGGGGAGGCACTGAACATGAGCGATGACTCTCTAGGTCTAATTTTCCTCTTGCTTCTGGAAATATCTCAGTTGAATTCAGTGGAATTACTTCAGTTTTAAATCAGTGTGAAAAGAAAATAAACCTTGGGATCTCTTCATCAGTAGATCTCAAAGCACTTTACAAAGGAGATCAGTATCATTATCCCCATTTAACAGATGGGGAAACTGAGGCACAAAGGAGAAGTGATTTGCTCAAGGTCACCCAGCAGGCCAGTGGCAGAGCCAGGAATAGAGTTCTAGTCCAGTGCTCTGTCCACAAGACCACACTGTTCTCCTGTGGGGTATTGGAATGCACTAAAGAGCTCCCCAAAGGGATACCTCGGAAGGGCCTCTGTCTGTTGGGAACAGAATTCATGGTCCATCATGCCAAAAATCAACCCAGTTTCCATTCAATGGACCCTTTAAAACATTGTGGCTCCACTTTGGGGTCCACCTTTCTTCTCCAGTGGCAGCACTGCAGTGTTTACTCTAGTAATTCCTGCAGGTCTTGTGTGATGGGTGGGTAGAATCATGGAGAGACCAGAATCCATGGAAGACTTCTCCAGCAATTGTGGCATTGACCCTTTAAAGTTCATTTCTACACCAAACCTGGTGGTTCTGAAGACTACTTGGCTTTTGCATTGCTGCCCCACACAAGAGGAGGTCACTCCCATGCCCACGTAGTGCCATGCAACGAGTCAGGATTTGAAGAGGAAAAATAACTTTATTTAAATCTTGAACATTTTTGCTTAAATATTACATCATAAATTGATGTGGCTGACAGATCAGACCAATATTAAATATGAGGGGCAGGGTAATATCCTGACTCTGATACTAGAACCTCAATGCTACAGTTAGAAGCATTTAAGTTAGAGAGGGGAAATATAACAACTTCATTATGCAAATTATTCTATTCCCATGTAGTAACAGTAAAAAGTCAGAAGTGCTGTATTTTTAAACATGTCTTTGCATTTTATAGTATATTAGCATAAATTAAGGCATTTTTTGTTACTTGAAGAATCTTTTCGTGCTGCAGAGAGATTTAGTTGTGACTAATTATCGTTTAAGACTATTTTTCTGTCTTTAATGAAAAATCTCCTCCAATCTGGTCTTATTGTTGTGCTTGGTCTGTTGACAAAGTAAAGAGCTGAAGAAGAAAATCTTTCCTTTTGTAAAATGTGTTAGGAGAATAGAAAATGCAAAGCATTAGTTTTTCCTTCAAAATTAGCATTAGCCATATGCAATGAATAGTGAAGGAAAACCCTTGAAATTAATTTGAAAATAGATCCTTTTAATGTTGCTAGGCTATTTGTTAAATTAAGACACAATGAAATAAATACTTGAAACCACAATAAAAACATTTATCTTCAACTTAGTAGTTAAACACAGAGGGCCAGATCCTCAGCTGGTGTAAATTGATGTAGCTTCATTGAAGTCTTGGAGCTGTGTTGATTTATACTTGCTGTGTTGAGGTCCAATAGAGGTATGCCAGTTCTTACCAAATGAAGTGCTGTCCCTGGGAGCACAGCAGAGATTGCAGGCAGGATGTGTGAGAGGACAGCTACCTTCCGAAGTTAACAATACAACATATAATACAGGGCTGGCCAAACTGACTGACCCTCTGAGCCACATATACAGTCTTCAGAAATTCAAGAGCCAGGGCGTGCCTGACTGGCCTCAGGGCTTCAGCCCCACAGGAGGCACCTCCCCGCTGGGCAGAAGCGAGAGGCGACTTGCTGGCCCTGCTTGGTCACATGGTGCCAATGGACCCCCCTCCCTGCATGGCAGCTGCTGGAGCGGGAAAGCTGGGAGCTGCAGCTGTGGGGAGAGGAAGCGGTAAACAGCTGGAAATTGCAGGGAGAGTTCCTGCTTTTGCTGCTGCCTCTCCCCTTGGAATTAAAGCAGCAACCCCTCCCTACAGTTCTCAGCTGTTTGCCGCTGCCTCTCCTCGCAGAGTTAACATCTGGGAGGTGGAGGGAGGGGGCCGCTGAGGGTATAAGGGGCATGACTCAAGCTGTTGGGGGAGGCTGAACCTTTAAATTGTGCCCCACCCCACTCAGCAGGCACCAGTCATCTCTGGCAGAACCCCTGAGCTCTCTCCACCCCCAGTCTGGAAAACAGAGAATGGGGGAGATGAGGGCAAAAGAGCCACATGCAAATTGCGAGCCATGGTTTGGCTATCCCAATATTACAATTAACCAAGAAACTGCAATTACTGTGGCCCAATTTTCTCTGTAAGAAATAGATGCTTCAGTAAACTAGATACAAATCCACAAATTAGAGAAGGGCCAGACTTGCAAAATTTGGATCCAATCTTCCCTAAAATTCCATGATGTTCAGCTCCAGGGTTTTGATACTTTCCTCCCATTGGAAGAATATTTTCTATGTCACCATAACCAAAATAATTTAAAAAACCAACACTTCTAGGCACTTTCTGTCTGACAAATTTATTCTCTTCAAAAGGAGAAGAAAGATGATGAGATCCTGTGAAGTTCTCTTGAAAATGGCATCTGACCTTAATGTTAGGACTTCAGTAGGTAGTCTCATATCATGTACTGTAAATAAACAACAAAGGATCAAAAGACCCAAGTTACACTGATACAAACTATGCACTCTGTACAGTAGTTTGTATTGATTACATCATCCTTTAAATCGGCAGACATCTGACACTTTAATCAGCTACCCCCTAGTTGTACATCAATTTTTTGTCACACCAGCTTCACTTCCAGTATAGACACAGTACAAAAGCACTGAAAGATGCTTTAGAAAAATACTCGAAAGGTTTTATGACTTGCTTTTGGGGCAAAGGTCACTACTCCTTTGATGTTTTCTTGTTTTCCCCTGGCATGGTTCATTAAATTTCCTGAAAGGAGGCTGTATATAGTGCACATAAATGAAATAGTGTTAACAAGCTCTCATAATTTAGCATGAGTAACAGATACCAAAAAAAAAGCCCTAATATCGAATGCAGTCATTTCCAGCTATCCACAAAGAGCATGAGAAATTGTAAAGCTGGGGGCTTTAAAGATCATGAATCAATTCTTTAAAATATATTATACAAGTGAATTTCAGTTTATTTGAACCATATGTGTTTATATAATATTTATTTGTAATGGCTAGTTGCGTCATTGTTATGATGGTAGAAACGGGGTTCCTACCTGGGAACTTTATCGTAACTCAGTGACAGTATCTGCACAGTGTATATGGATGCTGAGGAACCATTTTTCTGATGTCCATGTCATTTCAGTAACTGTGGTACTGTAGGCTTATCAAAGCTACTAGTGGCTGTAGAATTTGACAATAAGAATATATTTTGTCTTCCCTGTGTGTGTATAGGGTGACCAGATGTCCCGATTTTATAGGGACAGTCCGGATTTTTGGGTCTTTTTCTTATATAGTCTCCTATTACCCCCCCCCCCATCTCCTGTCCCCATTTTTCACACTTACTGTCTGGTCACCCTACTTGTGTGTATAGGGATGTGCACGTATAAATGTTTGATTCATATCTTTTACAGCTGCTCAAAAATCATGAAAATGATTATGTAAAACATTTTAAAGTTATTTCCATTTCACAGGGTTAGAAATGGATCCATTTTTTTGGCAGAATTTTTCACCTTTTTTACCTAAAAAATCAAAATCTTAATCTGTCATTTTTACATCATCAATAAAATTGCTTGTTGAAAATCCAACATTTCATTAAACAGAAATATTGTATGATTTCAACAAAAAGTTTAAGTACCTATGTAAAAAGTCTCAGAAAATTTCATGAAAAGTGGAAGATTTCAGTGTTGACAATTTTTTTGTGGAAAGTTTCTCATTTCATTTCAAAAGGCAGTTTTATAATAATAAAACTTTCTAAATTTCAATCAGCTGTAATAGGTACATAGATATATTAAAGTGCCCACACGCCAACCCTAACCAAATAATGTATATACATGTGATGGTACATTGGAGTGCAGGACTCTGAGTCACCAGGTTACTCTCCTGTTTCAGGGAAAGAGAGACTTGCTGAGAGAGCTCCTGATACAACCAGCTTGTTAGCCACCAAAACAGTCTTCTCAGAGCTCTACCAGCCCTTTGCTTTGCAGGGTAACAATAGGTACACACCACAGTGTCCTCCAAAAGCATCCCACTCTAGTATCCAGCCCATGTCACTGGACCCTCTCAATAATTACCGGGTTCACTGTTCCCAAGGGAACCGTACACCCAGAGCTTGAGTGGTACAACTCAGGATCAGGTCCTTTATAATATCAGTGCATGGAGATATATTTATAGTGAGACAATCAGGTTAATTATCAAAGATTAAGACTTAAGAGATACTGAGTAAGGATAATGGAAACAAATGGTGGTGTTATGTGAGTATAACATGCTTCTTAGAGTCTAAACTTAACTTTAACAAGCTAAAATTCTTGTATAAAATAGTTTCTCACCTAAAGCTTTCTTCCAGCATCACCAGTGCACATGGCTTGATGTGAAAAATGCTGTCCTTTCTGCTCCCTCAGTGATGAATAAAGATCATAGAATCATAGAATATCAGGGTTGGAAGGAACCTTAGGAGGTCATATGGTCTAACCCCCTGCTAAAAGCAGGACCAATTCCCAATTAAATCATCCCAGCCAGGGCTTCGTCAAGCCAGGCCTTAAAAACCTCTAAGGAAGGAGATTCCACCACCTCCCTAGGTAACCCATTCCAGTGTTTCACTACCCTCCTAGTGAAAAAGCTTTTCATAATATCCAACCTAAACCTCCCTCACTGCAACTTGAGATCATTGCTCCTTGTTCTGTCATCTGGTACCACTGAGAACAGTCTATATCCATCCTCGTTGGAACCCCTTTTCAGGTAGTTGAAAGCAGCTATCAAATTCCCCCTCAAGATGTGTCCTTTTGATTTTCCCTTACATTCCCCCAAAGTCATGTTTTTGTCATCAGAGTCAGTAACCCCTAATGTTTGTTTTCCAGTGCCTGGTGACTTCATGTTGACTTCACATCCTCATGTTGATGTTGTATGCAAATAAGCGTCCATTGTGTTGGCTTACAATGTTTAATTGACATTTAACAGAGAGAGACCCTTATCTCCTGCCTGGAGGACCTCAGCTGTTTATCAGCTTTTCCTGGAATGTAGGTTTTAAAACATACGTTCAGTACATATGCACAACTTCTTAAATATCATCCACCATTCTAACGGCTGGTAACCAGACCCCCCAAGCCCCCGCCCCTCCTTGCCTCTTCCCCCAGTCTCCACCCACTGCTGCACTTCCGCCTCCTCCTCTCCACCCCACCGGCCCTGTCCTTGTCACTCGCTCCTCTCCCCCTGTTGCTCGCTGAATCATCTCCTGCAGGTAGGACGCAGCCCCAGCTGAGCAGGGGCTGGCAAAGATTAATGACCTGGCATCTTCCCCTGCCTCATGGTAACTAGGCTTTTGGTTTGGGTGCCATTTAGGGTTGCCAGGTTTCTTTTTCAACTGGATTTTCTGTTCGAAAACTGGGCATCTGGTAACCCTAAGTGGCATCCAGACACAGAAGCCAAAAACTAGACTGTCCAGGTAAAACCCAGATAGGTGGCAACTCTATCCGTATGTACATCACACAATGATTATAAGGATCAGTATGGTCATGGCTTCCATTTAAGATCTCATGACATTCTTTATAGATAAATACTGATAAATAAATAGTAGTGAGTTTGTGAGGCCTGATGGGAGTAGCTGTTATAGAACAGTGAACCTTTGCCATTTGGCATTGAGGGGTTCTTGGGGTCCAACATGTGTTTTTCAGAAGAGTGAGACCATACAGAGCCTTGTGCTTCCCTCACTTGAGGGGAGAGCAAAACAAAATAGAAAGTGTCAGAGAGGCTGCAAAAAGGGGGATGATCAGAGGATCATGGCTTTTTCTGTTCCTTTTCCTTCCTTCAAGCTCACAGATGCTCCTCTTAGCAACTGGAGCTCAGAGGATGAGAGAACTGAGGGGGATGGGAGAGGCAATAGTGTTGAACAACCACTCTGTGGTTTTCACCACAGCAGAGAATGTAGTTCATAGTAGCACCATCATATTTGCCAGGTACTTTATAACTGAATTCGTTCTTTTGGTGCTCTGTGAGGTAGGTACATACTACTCTCCAGTTACTGGTAAGCCGGGCCATTCTGAATCCCATTCCCCTCCTCCTTTCACTACTTGATGTATCCCCAAATGTGAGCCTTCTCTCACTCACTTTAAATACATAAAACTGGGCTGTGGGTTTTCATAGTAATAACGTGTGGCTGCTTTTAGCTCATATCTTCCATTTTAAAAGTATTGTTTGAGGTCCAATCTCCAGAATAAGTGTTTCAAAGGCAAACAGAAGATCTTGCGAAAATGCCTCATTCAAGGGAATGGAGACTTTTGAACTAAAAGACAAAAAGCCTGTCTCCTATCTTTCCCCCATCACTTTGGTCCAATCTTTTTCTTTTCTCCTCTTCTATTTCCCTGTTTCTTATATTTCACGTTTATTCCTTTGAAGATTATCTACTATTTGTGAACTTAAATTTTGTTTGTTCTGCATTCAAGATTAAAAAAAAAAGGGGGGGTGGGGCATAGGGTGGAATCAGAGTCCTGAACTTTATATTCAGTAACAAAAGGAAAAGTAAATAAAGTACTTGGTATAAATGAATGCTAGGCTATGTCTCATTTTACAAATTGATAACATGCAATACAGTAATCAAACTATTAAAACCTTTTTCCTCATATCTAATCTTTAGTATATTAGAAATACCAAATTGTAATAATAATTTGGACAACAGGTTAACTTGAACATAACTCTTGAATATATAGACACTGAAATGGTAGTCAATTGATTTATCAATTATTAGTCTCATTTTATATATAACGTACCCATAGTTTATACAAGTTTTCTCCGGCACTGGTGAATTGTGTTTTTCAGTAGGTTTTGACTTCATTTTGCCACTGGTATAATGTGTGCTCTTTTGATACCATCGGTAGACTTCGAGTCAGCTTTCTGCTCACCCTATACATAGCATTCTGTTACTCTAAATCAGCGACAGAGAATTGGTCTCATAGGTTCATTCCCAGCATCTGTAATAGTTAAACAGTTGCCTGCTTGGGATCTATGAAATGGTGGATCAATGCCCAGAATTGGTGGGGGGTGGAGGGAGGGGGAGAGAGACACACACTGGTAGTTCTACACTTTTCGTTTGAGTATGGGTGGTCACATATATAGCAGATCTGATGTAGATCTGGATTAATTTTGTCTAAAAATTAAAGAAAATAGTAGTCTATGCGGCACTTTTTTCTTGTAAGACTTGCAAATAATGACTACAAAGAACTATTCAGTTTTCTGCTATAGATGATCCTTGAGAGGAATTTTAAGATCTCAGGTCCAATGTGTAGAACTTGAAGTGTAAACTTCCAAGTGTTTCTCATTGAAAAAGTTGTGCAACAGAGATATGAGCTTATTTGGTTTAATCCATTTATTTGATATAGAAATATTGAGAATCATAGCTGTTAAAAGCTCAGTAGTGTGACTTCCTGGAAAAATGATTGTTAATTTGTTTGTGATCCAAAGTTAGTGTCTTTGGGTAAAGTTTCAAAAGCACTAAAGCCCCAAAAGTAACATAGGAACTTAGGGGTCTAAGTCTGATATGAAAGTCAATGCCCACATGATTTTTGTAAATTGGGATTTAGACCTATAAGCTCCTTTTATCTTTTTGAAAACTCAACAAGCTGATTCTCTTTCTCTGTTCATACCATATAATATGCATATTTTTATATGATCTATTATAGATCAAGTATGTCTGTAAGAAGTAGTGAAGACACTTGTAGGAGGTGTGTCACTTGGTGAAGGACATTTATTTTTATCAAGTTGACTCAGCCAAAGATTGAAGGTATTGATGAAAGGTGTATATAATAAGAGTTTAGACTGAATGCAGTTCGTTTAGTTGTATTAGGTACTTTTGTACTCTGAGGTATTTGCATTGCTTAGAGAACCATCTGCATGGAAAATTAAAAAGCCTTGCTGGATGGAACGTAAGAGCATCAGCGATGAATTAATCTCACTTACATGAAAACCAGATATAGCTTTCTGAGCTTGCTTTGAGGCATTCAATAGAGGCTTGTGTGTCACTGAGATAAAGAAGGCGCAAACAGCTAAATGGATAGAGTGAAGAGATGAGGTGACAAAGGACACATTTTTACCTTGTACTGCTCTTTAAGGAGCAAAAGTCTCTGTTCAAATAGCTCTGGATCAGAGGAATGCATATGGAGAATTGTAGCACGGTTTAATGGAGCCTATAAGTAGATATCTGAAATTAAATTTCTTTAGTACTAGAAAAAGAGTGGCCCCAAAGAACAGTCTGGATTACTTGAATGCTGTGAATGTAATGCTAGTTGAAGCCTGTTTTAATTATATTGTTTAAAGTGCTGCTTAGCGTTCACCATATATCTGGCTTCATGACTCTCTCTGGAATCAAGGCAGATTGGTCAATGTGAATTGATAGTAGTGGTTGGACTGGAGATAGTTGGTTTGCAAAGATTTCTTCCAATATTTGATTGTCTAGATTAATATTGGTTGGTATGATCAATGGATTTTTAATCTTTCTTACTGAGTGCATTTGTATTGCCTTCCAAAAAAGAATTGGACAATTTCCCCATTTAAAGGAGTCATGGGGCATCTGAAGTATTGAAGGCACTAGAAGATCCTGAGAAAACTTACTCAGCTCACTGATAAAGCTGTGCAACAATGGACATATGTCAAATGGGTGTTTCTGATAGCATTTTGAAACTCATTTGTTGACCCTTCCACTTTAATTGTACTTTTTGTTTTAGTCATCTGAAGATTATTGAATTATCTAATATCAGAGGGGTAGCCATGTTAGTCTGGATCTGTAAATGCAGCAAAGAATCCTGTGGCACCTTATAGACTAACAGACGTCTGTTAGTCTATAAGGTGCCACAGGATTCTTTGCTGAATTATCTAAAAATCTGTATTTCTGCTGACTCGAAATCTCCATCTTGCAGCTGGATTCTGCATAGAAGAGGGGAGGGGGTTTCTACCCACAAGAGAGAGTCTATTTAAGCCCCTGGAAACCCCTCCATTTTATCTTCAGGTGACTCAAGAGGTAGCCTCTACAACCCCAAAGGATAACTGAAAGAAACTGGAACAAAGGACAGTAACTACAGGAGTGAGAGTGATTGCTGGACCCAGACTAGAAGGAGGCTAGTCTGTAAAAGAAACTTAATGGAATATCTCTGAGGGTGAGATTTTATTAAATACAAAAAGTGGGATTTAAGTGGTTCCAAGTAGTAACAGACAGAACAAAGTGAATTACTAAGCAAAATAAAATAAAACACACAAGTCTAAGCCTAATACAATAAGAAAGTGATTACAGATGAAATCTCACCCTCACAGATGTTCCAGCTTCTTTTACAAGCTTTACAGCTGCAAGATGGAGTTTTGGAGTCACATGGGCAAGTCACATGTCCATGCAAGACTCAGAACTTTACAGGCTGAGCTACATTCCCAGGAGGGCTCAGATGTGGACTGGCGTCTCTCAACGTTCATTGTTGGCTTAAGCGTTTCTTGACTGGGCACTTACTGAGAATAGTCTTTTCTCAAGAAGCTGACCAACTGCTTCACTGAGGCTACTTAAAATTCAACAAGTACATAGCCAATATCCATAACTTTGAATACAAAAATGATACCTGCATGTAAAAAGGATGAATATATCCAGTAGATCATAATCTTTGCAGAGATATGTTACATGGCATATCTAGCATAAAACATATTCCAGTTATGTCATATTTACACTCATAAGCATATTTCTATAAAGCATTATGGGGTGCAATGTCACACTCCCCCTGCTGGACACTCATCAGGCTGCTCTGTCTGGATCCAGACCCCTGCCTGCCAGCCAGGATCCAGGCCCCTGCCTTTGAGCCCACCAAATCTGAGCAGCATCAAGTAATGCCTCTGGCTTCTCAGGAACACTGCTGGCATGCAGACACCCAGCCTTATCCCTTTCTTGAGAGTGGGATCCTGTGGTCCTGCTGCCTGAGGCTCCATCCTCGTATTTTTTTAATCCTTCAGGGACACATTACAGCAAGGAACTCAGAAGCTTTGCAAAGTGACTTTTCACACACACTCACTCTCACTCACACCCAGGGCCGTCCTTAGGATTTATGGGGCCTTAGGCAGTATTATTAAACTGGTGCCCCTATGCTGGATGGCAGCCCAAGCTTACAGCCTGGTGGGGGAGGGGGAGGAGGGACTTGACAGCAAAGGATAATGAGATGCCCAGCCTGCCTCATGGTGGCGGAGATCCCCGCAGAGACTTCCATGCACTCTCCCTCATGCAGAATGGACATGAAGAAAGTACCTAATTAAAAGCACTAAAATTTGGGAATAAAAAATGTCAGTCACAGGTTTTTTGATATGCCCTGAAGTTTGTCAGAGATTTATTTGCAAAAACTTCATAGTAAGGGTTGTCCCTGCCTGCAGGTATATGGGATCTTGGGGAGCAATTACCACACAGGTGGGGTGCAAAATAAACTTTATTAAGAAAATGCAAAAACAGGGAAAATTTAATAGTGAGGGGTATGGGGTTTGTTAAGGTAGGCAATTGGGGAGGGAGTTCTTTTAGTATAGTATAGGGGGTTTCAATAGTGGGGTACAATACAGTGGGGTACAATACAGTTGGTAACCAACTAACACTGAAGTATAAATGTAACAGGTAGCTAACAATTTCTAGGTAAAGGGTGTGTCACAGCAGCATATAACCAACTAACAGTTATGGGTAAAATGTGTTAAATAACCAACAACTTTAGGTAAAAATGTGTCACAGTGGTGTAAATATAAATGTGAGGTGTGTGAGAGAGAAAAAGGGTAACCAATGGGGTTTTATGCTAGACTTCAGTAATACAATTGAGGTTTGGCAGCAGTAGGAGCGGGGTGAACACGTGGGGGAAGGGATTAAAAGAGAGAGAGAGAGAAAGGCAGTGGTAGAGGAATGAGGTTAGGGGATGGGGGAAGAGGAGCACGTGGTGGAGCAGAAACCAAAGATAGAGGCGCTACAGAGGGAGATTTAAACTCAGGGAGACACAGAGAGCAGACAGGCTGCAAGTTTAAACAGCAGAGAGACTGCAATAAGTGACTGGGGAGCTCGGGGGGGGGGGAAGGGAATTGGGGCAGTGGGAATACAAATTTAAATAGTAAAAACCTTATCTATCCCCTAACTTAATCAAACTTATATAAAATGACAAGCAGCTACAGAATACAACCAGGCAATGATTTTCTAAACTTATCTTAACCAACAATTAGGCAACACAACAAATATCACAGAAACTTACAAGCTCTACAATCTTAACAAACTATGACTTATTAAAAAAAACAAGACCTATGGTGCACCTTATGCTATGGGGAGGTTACAGAGGGCAGAGTGGTATGTATCCAGGACCCAGCTCCAAAGGAAGCCAAGGGATGGTAGCTAAAGCGGTGGATACAGCTGAAAGCAGAGAGCCCCAAGGCAAAGCCCACAGGAGCAGAGCTTAGCAGTGGCAAAGAGCCCTGTAGTTTAAGAGAGGTTTTAAGACACAGACCAAGGTTTAGCTTGAGTCTGTGTGCTGGGGAAACAGAGCCAGCAGCTAAAATAATAAAATAAAAGTATAGAAAGCTTTACAGAGGGATTCTTACCAGTCCCCAAGGCAGCAGCAAAGGCAGAAGCAGCAGCAACATCAGAAGAGGCAAGGAGGGTTCGGTACAGTCTCAATAATCAGGAGATCTCTCAGGTAGCAATTCGTTTTTCGTGGGGGGGGGTTTTCAAAAACGGGGGTATGCTCAAAAATAAAACGAGAGCGGAGAAAGGACCCCCCAGAACCCCTGGCTGATCAGACCAGGCAGCAATGCAGGAACCTTTCTGAGGTGTGTTTCAAAAATGTCTGGTTTTAAAGGCAAACTTGGGCAGTTTCCCACCAGTAATCCTGATAGGCTCCCTCTGTCACAGGGGAGGGGGCACAGGGGAAAAACTGAAGGTAAGCCCAGAGACATGCCTGGACATAGTCCTGTGCAATAGGTGACTCAAGAGCACATGAGACTATGACTCATGCCCAGGATCTTAAAACCACAATAGGCCTTGCAGCTCTGGACATTGCCTACCCTACACCAAGCCCAGGTTCAACGAGGTGATAACCGGACTAACCCTTTGAAAAGGGCAGTGGTCCCACTTAGCATGCAGCACAAGGGCAATGGCTCTTGTTAAACAACTTAAGGGGCCCTCCCTTTGAGAAGGGCAGTGGCCCTGGTAAACAACTTAACAGCCAGGGAAGGGCGGCCACAGGAGAACAGAAAACAAAATGGAGTCTGGGGAAACAAAATGGAATAGGGGAATAGCTGTAACGGACAAGGGTGAGTCAGCTGTCCTGCTGAATACAACATTACATATAATGGAATACATGATGCAGCTCTTCTCTGTTTTACATTTTCTTCATCAGTATTTCTAAGTTGAATTTATATTTTAAATGTACTCAAATCTTAAGCCAGCATTCCAGATTACTACATATTTAACTCACTGAAACAAAGACACTCTTTTAAATTAATCAGAGAGATTTAGTGTGTTCATAACAATGTTCATTGCTTTTAGAAAAAGGGAACAGTAATTTACTTTGTGTGATCTCCATAACAAGAGACATGGTTATGAAATTTCACCAACCTTAAAAAAATATGTTTCCAAAGATTTTAGGTGTAACAAGGATTTTGTCTTACTAAGGTACTGATTTTACTGGAGGGTTCTTTTAAAACTAGTTTTTCGGATAGTCAGAAGTAAAGAAAGGGAACTCTTTGTCCAGCTATCTGGAAGAGAAGGACTGTTGTCCCTTTAAGGGCTCTCTTCAGTGGGGAGTGGGGGGAGAGGTGGTGAAGGGATGGACAGAAAGGACAGGAAGACTTGGAAGCACTTTTTTTTTTAACTATAGTAATTAAAATGTGTATTTTAGATAAAGGAGGTCTTTTGAAGGATTTATTTAAAAAACTATGTGTGAAGATCCACACATTTAAGGCTAAAGATGATTGTGCATCTAAAACTCTATGCAAGCATTTTTTAGAAATGTGATTTTATAATCTTCACCAGCTCACTAATGAAATATTTTTAAAGCAAATTTTAAACTAAGGTCCTGTAGACTGACATGTTCTGTGTAAATATTACATTAATGCACCACTGTTTTTGTCAGTAAAGTCAGAAACTGACAGTATAAAAATTTATTTGGGCATAAGCTTTCGTGGACATCTGATGAAATGGGTTCTAGTCCACAAATTCTATGCCCAAATAATTTGTTAGTCTTTGAGGTGACACAAGCACTCTGAAACCTGTCAGTATATACCTTGGGGTTGGCAAATGCCTGTTAAATGGCTTTATTACCCCTTGAATGTCTCTTTAACAGTTTCAATGTTGTGCTAATAGGTCTGGCAGGCTGGAGGTTTTTTCACTTTTAACTACTAGATTCCCTCCCAAGGAAGACTCACCAGGCTAGAGCAGCCATCTGTGGGAGCCTGCAGGAAGGGTCAAAACAGGGATAGGAAATCAAGAGGGTGGACACTAAGACCCAGTGGTGCCCCAAATTTTCAGGTGCCCTACGCCGTTGCCTATGCCTTAGGACGGCCCTGCTCACACCCCTGATTCATAGACACATAGCAGATCTATACAAAACCAGTAAAACCTTCATGCAAAAACCTTCACTTCAGTGTCTCCACCACACAAGTGCCTACTGGGTTTTGGTCAATCTTTTCAGCGTCCCCCAGACCTTCTTCTCCTCCCACTCAACCTTCAGCGAGTTTCTCTCTCCCTGCCCTGGTAACAAACTCTCCTTTGCTTGTTGAGGTTCCGCAGTTAAAAGATTCCTCTTCACTCAGAGAGAACATCTTTTTCACAATAGCTTCTAACACCTCTTTCTTTATTCCCCTTTTTGCTTGGGAATTTCCATTGCTCCAACTCTCCCCTCCCTGCAGACAATCTGCAGTTTTGTTTAGCTTGGTCAACTTCTTTAGCATGTTTCTTTCTATCAGGGCAGAGTCAATCCACATTCACTAAGTGTTTTGATTGTTCTGTAGTTGTTCCCAGTTGTAGTGTGTGATATGTGATAGTGTCTTGGTCATAAATGGCCAGTTTAACACACAGAGGGTTAGAATTTGTGCACAGAGTTCATAACATCAATCAGAATTCGTTAAATGTACAAACACTGTCACATCTCTTCCCCCTTCAAGATAGAGAGCAGGTATTCATTCCAAGTACCCAGGGGATTTCTTACCCCCTCCCTTCTTAGATAGAATATCTGCTATTACCTCTTACTGATGTAATGTTCTTACATTCAGAAAGGAAACAGTTATAGATCAGTCCTCAAATTCTTCATAGAAATCTTGTCCCATTTGTTCCCATGGGAGAGGTACCTATGAGAAGCACCAGCCATGTGCTTTTGTCACCCCAGTACTTCTGATTTGTTGGGGTAGCCAGGAAAGGCTTGGCTTCCTGCAGAGTGGGTCTTAGCTCTGGAAGGTAAGAGGTCCATACAGGGCTGGATTTATACTTTACGCACCCCTAGGCACAGCAACTTCAGCTTCACTCCGCCTATAGCTGTCCTTCGTGCATTCCATAAAAAATGAAACAAAAAGAAATATAAACACAGTCTCCCTGGGAAGGCACAAGACCCTACACCACACATGGTGCTCCCAGCCTGAGCTGGGGTGCAGACCACCCACTCCAGGTGAGGCACAAGGGTGTCACTGGGTGTCTTCTGTCCCTCCCACAGCCCAGCGCAGCAGATGTGCTTCAGCTCTGCCTGTGTAAGTGAATGGGGCACTGGCCATGCCCCTCCCTCTTCTTCCCCAGCATGGGAGGAGGCAGCAGGGTGGCCGAGGTTGAGAAAGGACTGGGACTCCCTTTCAACAACCGCCCCACCCGGATGCAGCATACAACGCTCCCAGGCCGGCTGTCTCAGATGCTCCAGTCCCACATGCTGGGCAGCCACCAACCCACGCCAGGAGCCCGGCTGCCCACAGGAAAGCTGTGTGTATGAACTTTTAACCCACTTTTAGGTGCATCTAGAACACCCTCTAAGCAGGTGCCTACTGTGCCTAATTGGAAATCTAGCCCTTGGTCCCTATGCCTTTATGGGAAATAATTTCCCTACCTTCTACAGAGCCAACTTCCTTTTTCTTTCCCACTCTCTCAGGTTCGTTTACATTTTTAAGGCTTCTCTACACAAACACATAGTCTGTGGCAAGCTGAGGCGTAAATCTACCCCACGCTAGCCTGCCCCACACACTGTCCGTGTGGATCCTGCTACTATGCACTCAAGTTCTGTAGTGCGCTTTAATCTATCCTGTTTTGAAACACATACTATATAACAGATTTTTTAAAAGAATTATTTGTCTCTGCCATATATGTATTGCTTTTTAATTACATTCTAGCATTAATTTAACCAAAGAGATGCATTTTGAGTCAAGTTTTACTTTTCAACTCTGCAAATTTCAGAGCTAAATCAGGATTCTTAGTCCTGCATTCCTCTGAAATATGTAAGTATCAGCATGGGGAACAAATGTTTAATAATGATTGCTTCAGTCTGGCAGAGAAAGGTAACATAATCCTGTGGCTGGAAGTTGAAGCTAGACAAATTCAGACTAGAAATGAAACGTACATTTTTTACAGCAAGGGAATAACCATTGGAACTATTAACCAAGGGTTGTGGTGGATTCTCCATCACTGACCATTTTAAAATCAAGATTGGATATTTGTCTAAAAAATATGTTCTTCTGAATGATCATTTTGGCGAAATTCTCTATCCTGTGTTATACAGAAGGTCAGTCTATGTGATTACAGTTATCCCTTCTGGCCCTGGAATCTGTGAATCTATAAAGATCTATGATCTGGGCATAAGATCAGAATGCATCTCAACCTCTGACCACCAAGTATGTTGTACCAATTATATTAGACCAATAAAAACCAGCAGGATCTTATTAAAGGGGACAAGGCAAAGATGCCACATTTATTATTATAACAATTTATGACTAATAACTAATATCTTAATTCTTATACACACACATTATACCTATTACCTATACACACACACACACACACACTCACATTATAATACCTAATACCTATACACACACACACATTCACACACACATCCACATTCATCAGGTGTTCTGCAGCTGCTGCATAGTTACCAGTCCTGAAGATAGCTTAAGTTCATGGCTTGATTTTGTAGCTTGGGTTCGTAGCTTGTGGCAGCTAACTGGCCAGGAAAGCTGGGCACAAGGCTGAGCTGGATCTCTGTTGGGCAGGCACTGATGTCCTTCCATGTTGGCAGCAGAATGTTACCCAGAGTCTCTCATCTCACCCTTCTTTTTTAAAGGCTTTTAGTTTGGATTCAAAGTCTATAGGTCTTGCTGTGTCACACTGCCTCTGGGTTTAGATTGATCACCCATCAATTGCAGGCATGACTTTCAGCCTTGGACCTGGCTTTGATCTTCCTTCTGTTGTTCTGTTGTCCTTTTCTTTTTAGGGTAGATGCTTCTTACTTTGTTTAGAGCTGTTGTCTAGGTCTTCAGCCGTTGGTATTTGAACTTTATGTCATCAGGACAGGCTGGGGCTGGAGGTTGATTCCATCATTCATACATACCTCATTCACACATCTAAACTAAACTAATAAGATTACAGCAGGGTTTGCAAAAATGAAGGTTGGAGGAAGCTTTTACAAAATGGAGTGAGTGTTTTAAAATGGGGTTTGAATTACAATATGGAACAGAAGTTACAGTATAGGCAAGTGTAGTGAATGGTGAACAGAAGTTACATTAATAAAGTGAACAATTGAAAACAATTTCATTTATCAGTTCTACAAGTAGTTCCCTTGTTGTATTTGGCTTATTTTGTTTGTTTTGCCTACTTGCTCTACTGGTTTTAGGATTCATTCAGAAAGAAGAAATCATTGAATCAGCCCTTCCAGTCTCTCAGGGAGATCTAAGATACTTATATTGACTCAGTGGTGTCACACTGTCTGGAGTGGCTCACAACTGAGATACCTACCTCAGGGCAGACTGTCAGAAAACAGGGCAGATACTCCAAACTGCTGGTATGTTCTATAATTAGATTTCACCAAGCCAGTGACAAATATGAACTCCTGGATCACTATACCAGTCTTATCATGGAATCACAGGCAGTCAGTCCCCTTAGACTCTCCAGTCTATCTTGCCCTGAGACAAACTGGACTTTGTGATAAAAGGTTAGTTAAACCAAAAATCACTACACATCATGTTGCTCCCAGTCCCAAGAGACCAGTCACTTGCTCCAGATCAATTGGTACTGTAGATCTTACACCAAAGACAATGCTTGTAGCCAATTCTATACTAAACTAACTGAAGATTTATTAGCTAAGAAAAGGAAGTGAAAGTTATTGAGAGGTTAAAGCAAGTAAACTGTACGCACAGCTGAGTCAGTTTGTAATTCCAAATGGTGACAATGTTGTAATAAACTGCCAGTTTCCCAAAAAATCTTTTCAGGGACTTAGGTTGTCTCTGGAATCTCATCTCATACACTTCCTTGTAAGAGTCCAGAGATCGAGGATCTTTCCTTGAATCTATACTTATAGCTGCTTCTCACGGAAAACAAGCTGACAGGGTCACTACCCATGTAGGATTTTCCTTTGACAGAGAGTGAGGAATGCATGTTTAGTCTTTGACCTCTGATCATCACACACAATGACCACTTGCTTCAAAATTAGCACTTTTCTGTTAATAGTCTTCATTTGCATTCCACAAGGCTTCTTTCTTGTTTGGGTTATTTAATGTAAATATTTGCAACTACATAACAGGATACAGAAAAGTAAAAACAATTCAAGTAACATCCCATTAGTTTTCATGAAGATTAAACACCACATACATTCTTATACATTTAACCATCACTTTAATCTCTACTAATACACGAGTGAATTGGCCTGGGGCTTCAGCATGAGCTGGCATCTGGACTGACAGTGTCACAGGTGGCTTCTATTTCCAGAAGTAGATGGCATTGTTTTCCAGGATTTGCAGACAGAAGTCTGTTTTGAATTTGCTCAGACTTAAACAAATGCTTTGATATGTTGCTAGCAGGAGTTGCTGTATGCTAGACTCCAGCAGCTGTAGGATTCTCTTTAAAGATAATCACCTCAGCATACACTCACTTGACTATGCAGATAAATTTAATTTGGATAAATATTTATCTGAATATATAAGAAACTAGCAAGAAGCCCCATCAGTTTGGAAATTGTCATCACTACTAGACCTATTAAGGTAAAGAACCCTTTATTTTGCCGATAAAAGGAAGGGAGTGGGGGGGTGGGTAGGAAAATGGAGTCTGATCCAATTATGTACTAAATTTAAAACAATACACAGCAGCCATTTGCACCGATAAACCATACGATTGAAGACCTTGCTAGTTATATATAATTGACCTATACTTTAGTGTGATGATCTCCAAATTCCAAACCAATCAACTACTCTAATTGCCTCTGTCATGCTATCTGGAGTGACTCATGACCGTGAGTGCCTACCTCAGGGCAGACTGTCAAAAACAGAAACCCCAAGCTGGTGGTAAATTCTATAATTAGTAACAAATGTGAACAACTAGATCCCTAGTCTCACCATGAAGTCACAGACCATGCCCTCAGACTCTTCAGTCTATCTTGCCATCCACACAAACCGGACTTAGTGATAAATGGTCACTTAATCACACAATATTCAGGTTGCTCCCAATCCCAAGAGACCAGTCACTTAGCCTAATTAGTACCCTAGATTTTACACCAAAGACAACGCCTGTAGCCAATCTTGTAATAAATTATCTAAAGGTTTATTAACTAGAAAAAAGGAATGTGTTATTTACAGGTTAAAACAAGTAAATATATACACAAATGAGTGTATATGTTTGGTTGGTTTAACAGTGACAGAGTTGTAGTGATCTGTCAATTCAAAGTGTCTGTCTGGGTGGACCTAGGAGGTAGCCACTTGGAATCTCTAGCTTCAGTTTGGTATGTCTGCCCCTGTGAGAGTTCAAACAGCAAAGAAATGGGAAATTTTTCTATGTCTTTGTTTTATTTCCTTCATTCAGCATCCGAGACTACAGGATGAGCTTCCTTGCAGGCAGCATTTCCAAGGTGTGATAGGGCCATTAACCAATCTTTTGTATTGCAGTGTTCCTTAATGACCCATTTGATTTTGATCTTCTGGATGGGTGGAGGAAACACTCTTCCTATATGATTTCACTAGTTTAGAGCAAACATTTTCAAAGTTATAAAGCAAAACTTACATATTTCCTTGTAGCACGAAATACAGACATTACACATAAAATTAATGCATGCAGCAACTTAAAACATTCTATAAAATCTAAACACTAAATAGTCTTACAAGACTAACCCTATTTTGATCAATACTAACGCATAAGTGAACTGGTCTGGTTTCCAGCTATGAGTTTGTCAGTTCTTAGCTAATGCCAACAGCATGACAAGAACTGGCATCGGACCTGCCAGTGTCACAGCCTCCGTTCAAGCCCAGTCAAAAATTTGGTTCTCCTGCCAACCAAATAAGGTAGCACAAATCAGACAGTGTAAGTGTTGGGGAACATATTTTGAAACATTGCCAGCTAATATGTAAAGCTCCTAATAGTTTAGCAAATGCAAGACCACCAGAGACTTCAAACTTTTCATTTCTGCACAGCATGAACTTTGAGATTTCTGTGACAACAGGAAGATGGAACCTCAGATCTCCCTGACCTGAAGGCATAGGTCAGTGACTTCAATGGAGTAAATTTGCTCTGAAGTAACTGAGAATTCAGTTGGACCTTTGGTTTGTAATGTTTGTTGGGCATATTTAGGAATTTTGGATGAAAGGCAATAATAGGTCTTGTCTTGTTCCCATTGACATCAAATTCTTAGTGACTTCAGTGGAAGCAAGCTCAGGGCCAATTCAGTAATAGCATCCATTGTTGTCAAAAAGCATTTGCTAATTCTTCCTGGAGTGGTAATGGTGAATAATTTTAGTTTTCTCCATGGATTCTTTTAATTTGCTTTTGTGAGCACATTCTATTTAAGGAGACCATTATTTTGCAGAAACAAAAAAACTATGCAACAAATCCAAAGACTTGTTTAACACCCACCTCTCTCATTGGTTTGAATGGGAAATGTAGTTATGAGGCAGCTTTTGGGGGTTGGCCTTACGGAATTATCATAGAAGCTACCAAGAATACGGTGAGTCAGTAGTGCCTCATCTTCCCTCTTGCCTGACTGTATGACAGGCCTGACTTCCAGCTCTGGACTACAGTAGGGCTATAAATCCATTTGAAGTTCCTCCAACTCAACCTAGTTGCCTGTCAGAACAGGAGAAATTCCCCGTGTTCACCATCATATATTAGGGATTCTCCTCCCGTGGTGTAGGCAAAAGTGAATCTGGATTAATGGAGTTTACTCACTGCTCATTTTGAGGAATATGGAGTTTAGGTTAGGTTAGTTTATTCATTACTACTACTGCTGCTTTTTTTACCATTACACCACTGGTCTCTTGTATGTACACAAGTGTCTCTCTGGCATTATTCCCCAGTATTTGGTGAGGAAGAGTCACAAACACCACAGTTGAGGAAGGAAAGGAGTTCGGTAGATACAGAAGTACTATGAGATGCGCCTCTGTTTCTAATGGCTACACTTGAAATTTCAAAGCACTGCCACGGCAGCGCTGCGGGAGCGCTGCCACGGCAGCACTTTGAAGTTTGAGTGTGGTTGGAGTGCCAGCGCTGGGAGAGAGCTCTCCCAGCGCTGCACGTAAACCATATCCCTTACGGGTGTAGCTTGCAGCGCTGGGAGCCGCGCTCCCAGTGCTGCGGCACTGATTACACTGAGGCTTTACAGCGCTTTATCTTGGCAGCGCTCAGGGGGGTGTTTTTTCACACCCCTGAGCGCGAAAGTTGCAGTGCTGTAAAATGCCAGTGTAGCCAAGCCCTGAGTAGGGCTGTGTGAGAGCATGCATCCCAGTTACCTTTACACTGCATCTGAGTAAACGGACTGAATCCAATCTAATGTTAGTTTGTATTATTTGGATAAGTACAATCAGATGGGATCTACTGATGTGCTTTGGTAAGGGAATATGACATCTCTTTTACTTAAAAGTTAAGGAACTAATAGACAAAGGTGAGTGACCAGAGGGGTACAACATCCTTGGATTTTCAGGAAGGTGCTTTATCTGAGGCTGCCCCTTATCTCAGTTATTTATTTCCTCTAACAAAGTCCTAATTCCTGGCATGACTTAAAACTGATCAAGTGATAAGAAACAAGCGATCACACTGAATTGCTGTTGCTTAGCATGGAAAGAAGTTAATAGTGTGGTGCTTTGGGGGTCAATGCCGTGACCACTGTTAATGATTCTGGAGGAAAAGTAGATAGTGCACTGGTCAGGCTGATATTTAGCAAATTGTACTAAATTGTTTCCATTTGTATATAGTATGCTTGTGAGACACTTGAGGTGCACTATAATGCTTTGGACAATTGGGCATCACAACGGCACATAAAATGTAACTTGGAATACAGAGAAATTATGCATATAAGCAAAAGTAATGTACATTTTTCTCATGCAGTACCCAGATGGGCTTCCAACTGGCAAGGTCTTGTGAGTAGAGAAAAAGACTTAGGAGTTATCATGGATAGCCAATGAAGATGTTTGCCCAGCCTACAATAGCAGTTAAAAGAGCAAATAGCATGCCTGGATGCCTAGAATAGAGGAAGTAATACAGAAAATAGAACTCATGTCCGTGATAGGTGCTGATAAGGAATATTCTATCCCATTTTAGTCACATGTGCTGAAGACTGAAAAGATCCAGAGTAGAATTGGTAGAGATTTTTAAAATATTGAAAAAATGCGGAAAATTTCAAGAATAATTTTGAATCCCCGCCCGGATCCTCCTCACCACTTCTAAACCAGAGAAGGGCAATAGAGGTGATTCAAGGTATGGCATGATTTATACATAGTGATCCTGGAAAGGAGTAGAACTACAGCACACCCCACTGATATATTAAAAAGTATAAATGTCATAGTGAAAACTTGATCCATCCCTTTTAGCTTTGTTGCATATTAGAAGAGCATGGGTGTTCTAAAAGTCAATGAAATCAAAGGGCATTACATAAAATTGGGGAGGCAGCAGGGATAGCTCAGTGGTTTGAGCATTGGCCTGCTAAACCCAGGGTTGTGAGCTCAATTCTTAAGGGGGCCATATAGGGATCTGGGGTAAAAACTGTCTGGGGATTAGCCCTGCTTTGAACAGGGGGCTGGACTAGATGACCTCCTGAGGTCCCTTCCAACCCTGATATTCTATGAAAAAAATACTCTTTTATGCAGAAAATAAGTTAACCTGTGGTACTCCCACAGGATATTAACAACTGTGGCTACATTATGATGACTAATACATTGGTAGCTATGAAAATTAAAATATAAAAGTAATTCAGTCTTGTATTTCAGGACAAAAAGAGATGACTTGTGAGATCAGGAAGGAATTTCCTTTTATGAATAGCATTGCACAACTTTCTTAGTGTGCATTATAGGTTTTCATAACTTTCTAAAAGATGAGCTATAGGCTGGAGGACAGGATGCTGTGTTAGATGAACCATTGGACTACATTTACCAATAGTATCTAAAACTATTTGCTAATGATTCCAGCTATGATATAGGAGGAAATTTACAGTTTGACTTTTATTCACTGTTACGTGGAAAGAAACGTACAATTATAAAATAAGCACAGAAGAAATGAGGACACTTCTAAAGCATTTATGAGTAAAGGCAAATCCTATAATGTCTGTCCTGTAAAGTATAAGGAAAGTGAATAATTGTGGCAAAATATAGCTTTGGAGTTTACCCCATTTGTTACAGAACAAATGTATAGGTGCAGATAATTTCCTTTTTTTAAAAGGCAATAAAACACAGTACAGTAAATCATGAATGCTAATCTGCACTGCTCTTTTTCCAATCCCACTGAAAGCTTCAAATGTAATGGGTATCTACACTCTCCTTGCCTTGCCCTGATTCCTGCTCTCTATCATAGCAGCTGCTACTGTCAGCAGCCGCACAAGGAGAGGAAACAACATAACATCATCCCTCCTTAAGAACAGTATCCCCAAGACTCCCTTTAATCCCACAAGTTTCTCAGCTGAAACCAGAAATGTGGTGACTAATGGCAGAACTTGAGAAAGGACATGATAGCCTAGAAGTGGATGATGAAATCTCTCCCCCATCATCCTTCTCCTGTGCACAGAGGGGTGTATGAAGAATTTCTTCTGAAAAGTAGCATTGTCAAGCTATACAGTGGAAGGAATCGAGTGAGTCCTGCATGAAATCTAATTGCATAGGAAGTATTTTTCCTTCTCTCCTCACGTGTCTTCCTTATTTTATTTCCTCTCGCATCGCTTGAGTCTCACCTCTCCAGTTTTTCTTTTCCCTTTTCCATTTACTCTTAGCAGTCCCCCCTTCACTCCATTGTCCTATAGCCTCTATTTTGAGAGGTGCAAATAATTTTGCTAAATATTATTAATAATATAGGGCTTCCTGGAGTGCCCATGTGGCTACCAGTCAGGATGCCTTAGTAAACATTAAAAACAGTAAAAACTTTCTGAAATGTCCTATGAAAAGTCAGGAACCAAAGCCCAACTGGATTTCTAAAAGATGCATCCACAACACACTTATGACAAGAGCTGGGATATTCTAATATCTCATCATGTATGGGCAAACAGGGCTAATTCAGCTAAGAACTTAGCCCAGAACTTGATCTGAATCTGGAGCCACTTTTGACACTCAACAAAAAAAAATGGTTAATTTTTGGTGCATTTATTTTCAAATACACTTACCTCTGTACTTATTGATTCTTGCTGGGAGGAGAAGTGAAAGTGCCAGAATACTCTGACTCAATTTTCACAAGATTTCTGGCCTTGTTTTATAGGTTGAAGAGGTTTACAATTTTTGGATAAGGTTAAGATTGGATGCTTAACCAAACTGCACCAAACCTCAGGAGAGTTGCCCATAATGCAGGAGCTTTCAAACTACTCATCACCAAATGTTTTAACAAATACTTCAGATATCAGAGCTGAAAAGAACAATAGTAATACCTGCAATATACTCCATTACTGCTATATAGATCAGACAGCAGGGGTAGCTGTAAGAATGTCGTTCATTGAATGCTAGTGTTTTTCTCTAGTCTCTGCCTTTCACTTCTGAAATACAGTCAGATGACAGTAGTCTAGAGCCTGTAATCCAGAGACGGTGTCGAATATGTTTATCTCTTTCTGGGGTAGCTTTTGACAAAATGTGTTTGTAGCTGTGAGTGATCCTAGTGTGTTTTTTTTAGGTGATATGTATAAATTCAATGTCCTATGTACTGCAAGCAACTTATTTCATGGAAAAAGTTTAATGAGAAAAATATTGTGTTCTCAAGGTGCACAAACCTAAAATGGTTTCAAGTACTTTTCTTTTGCAGAGAGCAAACTATATATGTTGCACTTTATCTTCCTTGAACCTTAAAAAATTCTTGCACACCTCTGTGGTGAGGAGTATGTAGATCTAGTGCTGTAAGTTTTGAATAAGATATCCCACGCTTAAGTCTACAGACAGATGGACCTTTAAACTAAACTCCATTTTCTAAACTTTCACACGAGGGACATCTGCTACTATCTACTGGCCTGTTTTCACTTCATGTGATGTGTCCAATTCTGGACTATTACATTTTTGTGTCCAAAACTTTTGAATTATATGCAGAACACCCATATAGAGCTTAATCCTCAATTTAGCTGAGCAAGTACCCTAATGCTCCAGGTTTGGTCAGGAGCTAAACTGGCCTCTAGCACAGCTGCTTTAACTTATGCCAGCTGGAACATTCCAACAGTCACAGAGTATGTCTACATTGTAAACAAAGGTGTGATTATAGCACAAATAGGTATACCCCTGCTAGCTTTAATCTAGCTAGCACAGTTAACAAGAGTAGTTTAGATGTGGTGGCACAGGCTAACACCTGAGTACCCAAGGCTAGTCCTTGCTGGAGCCCATGCCCACTACACCTGCACTACTTTTGTTATCCATGCTAGCTAGATTGAAGTTAGCATGGGTATGCCTACCTGTACTACAATCACACCTTAACTTGTAGTGCAGACATAGCCACAGTTGTGCTGAAGCACTGTCTGGCCATGTGCCCTCCTATCGTTGCCTGCCACAGAAGTCCCCCTACATAGGAAAATGGGAACAGATGGTAGAGAACTACTGACTTTTATACTACTGGCGTTTACCCTACAGCAGGGCAGGAGCAATGCAAAAGAGGAGAATCCTTAAGAAATGAAACCATGAGAAGACACAACAATGTAGTCAAAATTGTGCATGTCTGGACTGGTGAGTATACTTGTTTGCTGTCCCCTCTCACATTTCAGAGCAAGAGCAAGTATAACTGGACTCATTTTGCTTAGTGATGCTTTGTATGGCAAGAAACACTTGTAATATGAGTCTGTGAACCCTGGGGTCGGGGGGAGTGGATTCCTGAAACTGCACCCCCTGGGAATTTTGCCACTGACTTCCATGATATCAGGATCAGACCCAGTGTTTATACTTAGAGTTGGCAATTCTGAGTCTTCTGCCTGTGGTGGCAAAGAAAGCCTAGCAATTTTTGTACTGAAGTCCAGTGTTAGAGAACATAGAACTGTTTCCAACACTAATTTGATAGGTGAAGAACAATCATGGTTTAATACAAAATGAAGCCAGGAAATGTTATTAAGGTATCAGGAAATATTATTTTCCTAGTACAAGTTATCTTTAAAATACTCTCAAGGTTTCTGTTAAAGTTGTATTTGACTTATCATTAAAGCAGTCACTTCAAAGAGGTCCTTAGTGCAGCTATTACTGTATATTTTAAAGAAAGATCATTTTCCTGTTGATTGGTCAATCCTAAAACAGGATAGGAACCTGGACAAAGCATTCATTAAAGGGTGAAGAACACAACAGGACTTTTGAATTTTTAAATTCTAGAGCTCAGTGAATCACACTTTATTCCACAAATGTAGTAGTTTTTGCTCATGAATTGTCTGCAAGGAGCATACAACATTCTTGAATGTGTTTCTTATTTAAAACTATTTGCTGAATGTTTTTGGCAAATAACTCTTGGTCCGTGCATTGTTTGCAAAAATTCCAGTTTGAAAAATGTTAGTGTTGATTGGACGCCCGCATCAGGTGGTACTGTTTTTGTTCTCTTGTTGATGAAACATCATAAACTACTGGAATTGGGTTTTTTATGGTGCACATACTCTGATTTACAAGTTTAACACTTACATTCCATGAATTGTCTCCAATTTCTGCTTAAAATTCATAGTTACTATGAACTAGAGTAACCAGATGTCCCGATTTTATAGGGACAGTCCCAATTTTTGGGTCTTTTTCTTATAGAGGCTCCTGTTACTGCCCCCTCCATCCCGATTTTTCACATTTGCTGTCTGGTCACCCTACTGTGAACACAAAGGAGGTACAAACACAGTCAAAATACATTTAATTTCGTATTTGAGTGAACATCCAGGAGAGAGATTTAGAGCTTTAATGTCTGCTCTGCTAGTTTGTCTTAATATGGTCTCTTACATTGAGTTCCCTAACTGTTGGTGTCCCAGCTTTTCAGGAGCATGGCTCATGCCAGAAGAAGGCTTGGAAATGCTGTCTGTAATTTAAAACTCCTATTTTTGAATTCATTTCACAGGGTATATCTGGAAAGAAGTCAAAATGCTTCCCTAAGTGATCTTTCCACTATCTGCATTGAACAAGAGTGCAGTCTCTCCTCAGTGTTCCTTTTCAAATCTATCTCTGTGACTTGACCTTCCTTTCCACTCCCCCCACCCCCGGGAGAATCCTGGAACTACAGTATGAATATTAATTTAGCAATAAGATTGTGATCTGGAGCTACAGCCCTCTCCCCCACCCCAAGTAAAATAGGCATGAAGATTTGATTTCACATCTGCTAGTGGCAGACAGATGTTTCATTGCATACTTTTTGGAAGAAAAAAGATCCCCTGGTCACCTAGTCTGTAGTTCTCTCAGGATCAAAGACGTGTTAACAAAAGAGAAACCTGTACATCAATGAAAACAAAAGGTCAGATTCACCTGGCAGGCTGACTGCCCTTTACAGAATATGTAGAAAAAGGCAACTTTCCAGCCACCGAGCCAACACATCCATAATTGTTTTTTGCATATTGAATTATTTCATTTCTCCATTTATATGTGTCTACCCCTAAGGAGGAATCCTGATGTGTCCACCCGTGTAAAATGGTTGAAATATGCCTGACTATTCTCTCTTCTTGTCTCTCTGTTAACAAAATTTAACCTGTGGATTAAGTATGGACCCTTTAAAAAGAGCACAGTTTTATTTAGTCATCGGGAAGTTTTGTCTGGCAAGAAACACTTGTTGCTATTTATAGGCTGTGAACTGTAGTGGGAGGAGGGAAAGCAGTTGATTGTATACCTATTGCAAGTTTTGTCAATTACTTAAATGAGAGCAGGAGAAGACTTGAATGTTCTTAATTACAGTTATATAAAGGGTCTCTATCTGTGTATCTGTAGATGGTTAGCTGGCAGATAACATGCCGATAGATTGTATTTAACAATACATAGCATAGTTTCTGGGTTTTGTAGGACCGATAGAAGTTGTGCATCGCCAATGACTTCTTCCGTGCAGCTCTTCATATAGAGCTGCCAACTCTTGTGATTTTGTGAGTTTGATGGTATTTGGTGTTCTTCTTAAATACCTAGCTCATAGTACAGTCATGTACTTGGTGAGAATCTCTGTAAAAAGGAGTGTTTCTAGCCCTCATGACTGTGGAGAAAAGGTTTGAAAATATGACCTGAGTGTTACCAACAAGCTCAAAATCCAGAAGGCAAATAAAAGGATGACCAAATTTATTATTTTGTAATTATTTTATGTTTTTAAGCCAATGCCATGGTGGGCGGGGGAGTGGGATGACTCATGATTTTTGAATGCCTGGCAATGCCAGGGCCGCCGGGGGGGGGCAAGTGGGGCAACTTTCCCCAGGCCCCGGGCTCCGCAGAGGCCCCCAAGAGAACGGGTGAGGCTCCCGCCCCAGCCCGACCCCCCCCAACCCTCACCCGGAGCCTCAGCGGATCCAGCAACATCCCTGAACAGCAGTGCACTGTGGCTCCGGCGGGGCTCCTGAGCTCTCAGCCCTGCCCCTTACCATGTGGCTCTGAGCTGGGCAGAGCTCAGGAGCCCCACCAGAGCCATGCTGCACCGCTGTTCAGGGACATTGCTGGATAAGACACACTGAGGCTCTGGGTGAGTGGGGCGCCAGGGGTAAGGGGCCGGGGCCAGGGGGAGTTGGCTAAGGGGCAGAAAGTCCCAGGGACAGTCAGGGCACAGGGAGGGGGCAGAGGTTGGGGGGCGGTCAGGGGACAGGGAATGGGGGGGTTGGATTGTGGGCGTTCCGGGGGTTCGTCAGGACTCAGTGGGGGGTCGGGGCAGTCAGGGGACAGGAAGCAGGGGTGGGGTCCCAGGGTGGTGGTGGTGGTGGGTCTCTGGGGGACGGTGAGGGGGCAAGGAACAGGATGGGTCTGGGACTTTGAGGGGGGTGGGCAGTTGGGGGGGGCAGGAAGTAGGGGGGTCAGATAGGGGGCAGGGCGAGGCTGTTTGGGAGGCACAGCCTTCCCTACTCTAAAGCTCATTCAGCAGTTTGAGGCTTGCACTTAGCTTTTCCATTAGGGCTACCATCCATTTTACTTCTCAAATGCCGAATTATAGTCTATATTTAATTTCAGTGCCGTAGGGAGATTCATGTCAGGGGAGAGTAGCTTCATTTAAAATTAGCCACTAGGGGAGGGATCACATGAGAAGAGCAATATCTTACACCACCTACCTCCTTCCTGACCCTACCAAGGGAGACAACCCCCCCCCCCGCCGCATTCCCTGAGGCTTCAGAGGGGTTAATTCAGTGGTTCTCAAACTTTTTTGTCCTTGTGACCACTTTCACATAGCAAACCTCTGAGTGCAACCCCCCCTCTCCATACATTGAAAATACTTTTTTATATATTTAACACTATTATAAATGTTGCAGGCAAAGCGGGGTTTGAGGTGGAGGCTGACAGCTCGCAACCCCCAGTAATAACCTTGTGACCCCCTGAGAGGTCCTGACCCCTAGTTTGAGAACCCTGGGTTAATTTAATTTTAGCACCCTGTGTCCATTCACATGCATGTGCTATTTTGAGCATGTCAGTTTTCACAACATAGGCTCATCCCTGATTCTGGACCAAGCTCAAATGCTCAGGATATGATGCACATTCGTGGAGTATGTACATAAGCTATACTAACGACAAACCCACAGTAACCGTCCCCAGTTTGTGAGGGACCCCATGGAGCCAATCTCTAGAAAACAGATAAATGCATGGAGGTTAAGTCCATTAATGGCTATTAGCCAGGATGGGTAACGAATGGTGTCCCTAGCCTCTGTTTGTCAGAGGGTGGAGATGGATGGCAGGAGAGAGATCACTCAATCATTACCTGTTAGTTCACTCCTTCTGGGGCACTTGGCATTGGCCATTGTTGGTAGACAGGATACTGGGCTGGACGGACCTTTGGTTTGACCCTGTATGGCTGTTCTTATGTTCTAACCTAAATGAACCCAAAGTTATGGAGACAGATATGAGTCAAGGAAGCCAGCAGAGTATCAGAAACCTGGAAAGCTCTCTGACTGGATGGGCTCAGGCTTTTGGTCACAAGCTGAGGTTGTTCAAAAGTTTTGGATTTTTTTAAGCAGAATTTTTTAGTGTTTCTTTAAACAGTCAAACACAGCAAGCCGCAAATACTTGGCCACACACTTCTGAAACCCCAAACCATATTCAGGTTTTGGCAGACTAATTTCAGCTTTTCAATTAAAAAAAACCACAACAAATTTTGAAGGAAAGCAGACATTGTCCATGGTTTTTTTCTGCTTTTAAAAAACCTCTAGTTTTTGATCCAAAAAAAGTTTTGACGGAAAATATTTGTCCAACCCTTTTAATGAGCTTTAGTGCTTTTGAGCACTAGCTGATGCTGAGAACCAGCGATACCTTGTAAAGAAGTTTTCTCAAAACTGGGTTTGTGCTGAGATGCGGAAGGTTTATTTTTCCCAGGGCGGCCCCTGGTGGGGAGCAAGTGGGGCAATTTGCCCGGGGGCCCCCACGAGAATATAGTATTGCAATTTTTTTTATGGAAAGGGCCCCCAAAATTGCTTTGCCCCAGGCCCCCTGAATCCTCTGGGCGGCGCTGCGCAATGCTGTTTACATCAGCTCTTAAAAACACCTGGCATTTCTGATTTTCAGTTCATTTGTGTACTGAAAGCTCTGAAAGAGCATATTGACCTATTCCCAACTTGCTTCAGCACTGGTTTAAACAACAATTTAAAGAACAAAACTGTTTCTTGAGACTTGAATTACAAGGGCATGAGCTCTCCTAGCAAGAACTATTGAATGAAATGTGTGACTTGCAGACTTGTGAACCCTTCAAAAATATAAAGTGTAATGTAAAGAGAAATGGAAGAAGTTTAACTAGAGGAGTGTGCAAACAAGCGAAGAGGAACAGAATGGATCAGGACAGTTAGTAAGGAGTCACTGAAACAAAAGGTCAAAATTTTCAAAAACAAGAGGCTAAAGTTTGGCTACTATTGTTGAAAATCTTGGCCCGTATTTTCAAAGCAGGCACAAACTGCACATTTTGTCTACAAAATCCTGCATTTATATGCACAAATATAAATTGGAAGGCTCGAGTCAGGCAATTAACTACCCTATTGTGTTCAGAACTATCCATTTTTTCATGCACAAATATTAGTTTTATGGTTAAATTTGGATATTTGAAGATTCAATCTGTGTCTTGTTTTTTGAAATAGTTAACCCTAAAAGCAGATAGAAGTTAGGATGTGCATGTAAAAGAACAGGGAAGAAGAAAAAAACCAAGACAATGAAATGCTTCTACTGTTTGTTCCTGTTGTTGATTCTTGTGTTTTTAGACCTCAGCCATACTGACCTTTTCTCCAGGGAGCAAGAGACATAATGAATGTGGTTTTTTTTTCCAAAAATGAGTTTATTAAAAGAAAAAGGTCAACACAGTCACTTACAATTTGTGACCCACATACTCAGATGCAAATGTATGTGTCAAACAGACACTATTAAAGTCCCTTGAATCTAGACATTTTGCATGATGTTGGTTTTTTAGTTAAGAAAATCATAAAGGAAAAATGATTAAACTAACAACTTCTTTTAGAGATTAGCACAGTGTAATTCTCTTGTAAAGAGCAATTAGGGAAATTTCCCTTTTTGTTTCTGATTGTTGTATCAGAGCAATCAGAACACCCAGACCTGTTGAAAAGTGGGTTTCACAAATAATAGGAATCACTGTGCCATATCAGACCAGTTGTCCATCTAGTGCAGTAAATAGCCTTTGGCCAATTTCAAATGCCCCAGAGTGAGATACAAAGAGAAACATTTTTCATTGTGGATAGGATGAATTCTGTTAGGCAAGTAGGGTCTGAATGAGCAAAAAAACCTCACATGGATCACTTAATGTATGTGAATAGGCTGACTGATTTCCCTAGGACTACTCACATGCTTTAAGGTATGCACATGCTTACATGCGAATCAGGGCCTTACTGGCAAGGCTGGTGAATTGCATTCTCATTGGAATGCCCAAAAGCTGTTAATTATTGCAGCTGAGTGCCAATTAAAAATGGTGCCAAATTTCCTGGATTGATGAGGAATAAAATAAATCGTTTCTGTTCCCTAAAACAGAGAGCCCTACTGGCACAAGAGAAGAATACATACATCAGCATCTATGGTAACTGTCTTTTGATCAGCCAGATTTGAGCCATGCAACCAAATGGTCACTCCAAAGCTACATCAGTAAAACTGAATTCTACTTTAGTTACAGAAGGCCATCTGAGTCAGGGTGTTTGTGTGTTGGTTTTTCTTAACTTTAGGTCAGAGAGTTAATAATACATCAGCCATTTTATATTTTTACAGTTAATTTGGAGCTCTTATGTAAGAATTAATGGTTCATAGGAGCTGATAATTTCTCCAAAGAGCTTTTAATTAGATTTAAAATTCATTTCTATCTCAAATGAGTTGACATCTTTCATGGGCTGCAAATTCTCTGCATGTTTTATTGGACTGATTCATCTATATGCAAAATGGCACCGATTCAGTAAAGCACTTAAATAAGTGCTTACCTTTTAAGTGTTATCTTTGTTGTATCAGGTTCAGCATGGAGAGGAAATGGCTGCAAAGACAGCAATAGCTCAAGAACCTTTGTGGGGAAATACATTCAAAGTCCACTTGAAGGTCTTTTATTTGCAAGGGGATTGACAGCTACCATTAAAACATTCAGCATTGGTGTTTACTGATTAGTGGTACAACATGAGCTGCAAACAACTGAGATATTGTGGCAGCTGACCACATGGGGATACTATTAGAAATCTGGTAGCAGTACAGGGATATGTCAATTTAATGTTAATTTTTGATTTTGGAATGTGTAACAGAAATATTTTTTCCTTGTTTAAACTGAAAAACTGCCATTAACTGTACTAGATTTTTCTTCCTCAACCCTGGAAAAAACACCCTGTGGATTAATGCTATTTAAAAAAAAGCTTTTGTCCAAATGAGTGTTGCTGTTTCTGCTCTGTAGTGCTAAAGTTATGAAACCAGCTCATTTATCAGGAAATCCACATTCATGGCTGATCTTTCTCCTATGGGGAAAATCTTATAGAAAATTTATGTCAGTGGTACCGGATTCTAGAGAGTGATTCAGAAACTCTATAGAAAGCACTGCAATTCTCTGTTAAATACTATTGGTTTTTAGAGTCATTTCTAAAGAACCCTGTTGATTTAATACATTTTTAGTTCTGTAAATCTTTTTCCCAAGTGGTGTGTTGCAGAATGGTGGGAGAGAGAGTTTGCTATGTCCACCGGTTTGAAAGTATAGTCATCTTCTTCAGAAAGAATTACAGTGGAGGGGTTTGGGGTTAAACCAACTGACGCCAACTTGACACAAGTCTCTAAGTGCATTCTTGCTAGATAGTTTTTCAAGCAGTAAACTCAAAAATGCAAAACAGCAAATACAAACTGGACAGGAGAGCTTCCATGTTTCCTCCGAGCTTCCTGCCTTGGCATTCAGCTCCTTTATCTCCAGTCTGAGAATAACATCCTTCTTTTAATGGTGACCGGCAGAATTTTCAAAAAAATGTTCTTAGGTTTTTTTCCCCCTCACGATGTACAAAGAAGCCCTGAAAGGTGTTTTTGTTTTGTTTGTTTTTTTTAATCTTAAAAATTCCAGACCTAGTTTTGCTGCTTGACTTCTGAAACATCGCAAGGATGTTTATTGTGAGTGCTAATGCCTGAGCTGAAGTGGTGAGGTGGTGAAATCTTTATCAAAGTCTTTCTTTATCCAGAATGTTAAGTAGTTATCAAAGTAACATAAGAATGAACAAAAACAAACAAAAAAATAAGAGACATTGAAACAGCCTGACAAATTCCCTGCCTTGCTTAATCCTCAGCTTTCATGCTCTTGGCTCTTGTGATGTCACCATTCTCTCTAGTTGTCAGATTCTTGCAGTTTAGACAAGACTTGAATTTCTAATGTTAAAAAGAAGCAGAAAACAAAAACCATTAACCCCCTGCCACCACCACCACCAAAGTAAAGGATAACTTCTTGGATCTCTCTGTACATCACGAAGGGGGATAGAGGGGAGTCCATTTTTTTTCTTTACCAATCAACTTTAGGGGACTGAGCTTAAAAAGGCTGAACTGCACTTAATTAGTACCCAGATGCCATTACCTCCCCATGGTGCCTCTGAATCCTGCCTGAGAATTATGACCCAAAACCTCAGGCTGTTGGCTGGCTCAGCAAGGCTTCCTCTGAGGGGCACCAGCGAGGCAGAATGGAGCAGGGCTTGCAGTCCCCTCCAGCAGACTCCAAAAGATCTGTACACTCCATCTTAATTATTGTTTAATACATTCCATGCTGCATTTTTGTTCTCTACGGCGTGACTTCACAGAGGCTGTCAGGCCGTAACTTATTTCCTGGCTTTGGTTGCTTTGCCTCACCACGATAACCTTAGTAAAATATAGGTTATTTTTACAAATTAATAGAGCGTAAATACAGCTAAAATACATGTGGTTTGGCCAAAATGTCAGAGGTTAGTGATTTAAACTTAGCATGTTTGTGCCATTGGGAATATGAGGAGCGTTTGTGTTTTAAAAGGGAAATATGTTGGCTGTGGGGTCGGAGTGTGTATATGCATGCACATGTACACAAATTGTTGAAATTGAATTTGCATTATGAACATTCAGTAACATTTGAACATTGAGTAACATTCAGTAGACATTATTTTAAAGAAAAGTTTTCTCCCCATCGCTTAAGGAACCAAGTGGCTGAAGAAGTTCAGTATTTCAGCCATTCATGGGTCACAATTAATGTCAACTCCATTGTAAATATTAGCTGATCTTCTTTCTCTCTAGTTTTTCATCTCTGGTTATATTTTAAAAGTACTTAGTCCCTGACAGCCTTATATTTAAGGCTAGATTCTTCAAGATGCTGAGCACTCTGGCTCTGATCCAGCAAAGCACTTAAGCACATGCTTAACTATAAGGTCATAGATTCTTAGATTTCAAACTCAGAAGGGAGCATTTTGATCATCTAATCTGACCTCCTATATAACACAGGTCATGAACTTCCCCAGAATAATTTCTAAAGCATATTTTTTTATAAAAATATCCAATCTTGATTTAAAAATTGTCAGTGATGGAGAATCTACCCAGCCCTGTGATTAATTACCCATATTGTTAAAAAATTATGCTTTATTTCCTGTCTGAATTTGTCTAGCTTTAACTTCCAGCCATTAGATCATGTTATACCTTTCTCTGCTAGACTGAAGAGTCCATTATTAAATATTTGTTCCCCAGGAAGATACTTACAGATTGTAATCAAGTCACCCCTGAATCTTCTCTTTTTTTAAGATAAAAAGATTAAGTCTCTGGATTCCACCACTATAAGGCATATTTTCCAATCCGTTAGTGATTCATGAGGTTCATCTCGGAACCCTCTCCAATTTATCAGCATTCTTGTCGAATTGTGGGCGCCAGATCTTGGCACGGTGCTCCAGCAGCAGTCACACCCATGCCAAATATAGAGGTAAAACAACTTCCTACTCCTACTTGAGATTCTGCTGTTTGTTCATTCCAGGATTGCATTAGCTCTTTTGGCCCCAACATCACAATGGGAGTTCACATTCAGCTGATTACCTACCATGATGTCCAAATCTTTTTCAAAGTAACTGCTTCACTGCGCTCATCCTGTGCATATGGCCTATATTCCTTGTTCCTAGATTAATACAATTCTATTTAGCTGTATGAAAACACATATTGTTTGCCTGTACCCAGTTTTCAAGTGTTTCAGATTTCTCTGAATCTGTGACCTCTTCATTATTTACCCCCAAATTATTGTCTCATCTGCAAACTTTATCAGTGACATTATTTTCTTCCAGGTCATTGATAAAAATGTAAAATAGAGTAGGGCCCAGAACCAATCCCTGCAAGACCCTACCCAGAAACACTCAGAGCCATAACTAGGCATTTTAGCACCTGAGCGAGCAAACATATTTGCATCCCCTAGAGGATACGCATGGGGGAACATCTGGGGGGGGGGGTGTAACATCCTTCCCCGAGATTTCTGCCTTCCATTTAACACAGAGCTTTCAGACTGGGAGGTGCATCCCCCAGTTTCAAAACCATCGCCTCCTGCTAGAAGTTGGCAGATTGAAAGCTGGGAGGAGCCACTTGGGCCCCCCTCTTTGATGTGGGAGCTGGGGTGCTGCACAGCCCTCCCTGTCCTGCTCCCTGAGCCAGGCCACCTCTGAGCGGCACCCTGATGCGATCTTGCCTCTCCCTTAAAGGAGTCTGGCATTGGCTGGCAACATCTACTGGAGCCAGCCCCTGCCTATGGACCCTGGCTGCCATGAGATGGTCCCCAAGGTGCTCACTTGCCAATGCCCTGGCACTGCTGCTTCATTGATCAAGTCTTGTAACATCTGCTCTGTTATTTTGCCAGAGATTGAAGTCAGGTTGACAGGCCTGTAATTACCCAGTTTTCCCTTTTTAAAAAGTAGCACAACAATAGTTTCTTTCCAGTCTTCTGGAGCTTTCCCAGTGCTCCAAGACTTACTGAAAATCAACATTAATAGTCCAGCAGCTCTACAGATAACTTGCATTCAAAGAGTTTTAAAAGAGATATAATTTAAGAGATATCTGGGCCTGCTGATTTTAAAATGTCTAACTTTAAAGCTTCTGTTCAGCATCCTCCATAGATACTAGTGGAATAGAACGAGTGTTGTCATCACCACATGATGAGACTATATCATCTATTTTTCCCCAAATGCAGAATTGAAATATCTAACATTTCTGCCTTTTTCTGCATTATTGATGATTCTACCATTTCTATCTAATAATGGTCTAGATAGAAGTCTGTCAGAATTCTTTTTCTTCTTAATATATTTTAAAAACTCCTTATTATCCTTATCTCTGTTGACCATAGATTTCTCCTTTGTCCCTTTGCTCCCCTTATCAATTTTCTACAATTCCTAACTTCTGACTTCTATTCATTACTATCATCTTCCCCTTTCTTCCATTTGTTATGTATTATTTTATTCATGAGTATTCTCATTGCGTTGAAGTGCTTTGCTGGATCAGGGCCAGTGTTCAGCCCGTTGCAGGTTCCAGCCCTTAATTAGCATTAACTAGTTCTGCTTTATTTATGTATGCAAGTCTTCGCTGACTCTGTGCAGTGCTTTTTGTTCAGTTGCCTGTCCTCTTTTCCTTTTACAGTACAGAACTGTATAATCTGGTTCCTGAACAGTCCCTCACTGCAGCCACAGTGGCTGCTTGTTCTTGTTCTCTATTTTTGAGAGTATATACAGTCTGTGATGCCGCAAGTATGGTGTTTTTAAGGTTTTCCTACCTGTCTTATGTGTTGGTGGATTTTAACACTTTTTTTTATTAGGCCTTAAATTGTTTTCTTGAAATCTACTATCTTTATATCACTGCATTCTAGGAACCTCTTCTTTACTATGCTGAATTGAAGTAGCTCTTGCAAGCTGCCATTTTTAATTAGTTCCTTTTTGTTTGTAAATTGATCATCTAGGACTGTTTCACCTCCAGTTTGAGTATTCACAGTTTGGAAATAAAAACTGTTTTTTGTATGCAGTTTAGATGGCTCTTTGGTGCATGTTTGCCTATTCTGTGTTTGTTACCCAGACGATGTCTCGGTAGTTAAAATCCCCACGAGTATAGAATGCTCTGGGTTTGAGTACCCTGAAAGCTGTTTTTGGATCCTATTCAGTTCTTATTCTCTCCCACACGTGGTGATCCACTCTTGTTTCTCCTTCTCCTTCATCTTTCACTGCCTGTGTCCCATGTCCTATGACTGTTAGAGTTCTAATGGATTAACTAAGTACTGGAGAAGCCAAAGAATATTAGTTCTATCACATTTAAATGTGAATTGCATACAGTAAATAAGGTTCTGTGAATATCTAATTTGAGTGAAAGACCCATAATTCCTTGCAATGTTACTTGTATGAATAAGACATCATTTCCCATTCGTTGCCCTCATTGGTTTTTAAAAGGGTCCTTGAACTCTTCTACTAGCCAAACATAAGACCTTTCACCAAATCGTGGTCCCAGTGGCAAAACTTCCAAGGACTTAAATAGAATCAGAATTTGGTTCCTTCTGCTCCCTTTCCCACTTGTTTAGCATTTGCTTCCTCTGCATCATTTCCCATGTAAGAACTCTCCCTTCTGATCCTGAGGTCCCCTGTAGTCTTTGGTGTCTCACACAGTATCAAGCAATGATGATTATTTAGGCAAGATGCTTTCATGAAAGACACTATTAAAAACAGTTGCATTTAATTTCCATAAGAGACCCTGCTGAGCACCAGAGTAGCATGCAGGCTATCACAGCTCCACACTCAGAGTAAGGGAACCTGTTGTTTTTCTGGAAGACAAGCAGGAATCTGTTCCCCATTCCACAGTAAATCAGTGAGGATATTTTTAATCTGGTTTATTACAATTGTGCCTAAGGACCAACTCGAAATATGAATTTCTTGTTACTTAACACCAAACTTAAACAGTTTGCAGGGCACAGTAATTAATAAAAGAACAGGAGTACTTGTGGCACCTTAGAGACTAACACATTTATTTGAGCATAAGCTTTCGTAGTCTAGAGCCCATTTCTTCGGATGCATAGAATGGAACATATATTGAGGAGATCAGTATACACATAGGCCATGGCTACACTTACAGTTCTGCAGTGCTGGTAGTTACAGCTGTGTTTGTACAGCTGTGTAGGGCCAGCACTGCAGTGTGGCCACACTGACAGCTGCCAGCGCTGCAGTGTGGCCACACTGACAGCTGCCAGCGCTGCAGTGTGGCCACATTTGCAGCATTTGCAGCGCTGTTGTGAGTGGTGCATTGTGGGCAGCTATCCCAGCATTCAAGTGGCTGCAATGTGCTTTTCAAAAGAGGGAGGTGGGGTGGAATGTGACAGGGAGCGTGGGAGAGACAGAGAGATTGGATTTTTGGAGCTGACACTGTTCGCAGCTCCCTGCCTTGCAAGTTCTAAGAACTGGAAGACAGACAGTGCCTACCTTCAATCATTTTAAAAGTTCTGACCCCTTCCCCCACCCCTCTCTCATTCACTAAATGCAAATTATGCACTCCTGAATAGCCGTCAGACCAGATAAGCATCTTCTCAACATGGACTTCCCCCTCCCCCTCTGCCGTGTGAGCGTGCTGTTTCTCTCTTCAAGCAAACAGCTGTGAACATTCCAAAGTAATTCCCCTGCCTGCCTCCGCTCACTCAGCAAACAGGAGCTGTGTTTGTTTTTTAAATAAGCAGTTTGGCTGAACTCCGAGCTCCCCCTTTCTTCTGGTTTTTTGTGGACAGGAATTCTGGGATACCTCCTTATACCCAGGAGGTCAATAAAAGTGCTGGTGGGGTCCACACTTGCTGACCAGCGCTGGATCACCAGCGCTGGAATCGCTACACCCGTGGCACGACCGGGTGTACAGGCAGCGCTGCAACCAGGGAGTTGCAGCGCTGGCCGTGCTTTGCAAGTGTGGCCACATCCTAAGTTGCAGTGCTGTAACCCCCTCACCAGCGCTGCAACTCTCTAGTGTAGCCATGGCCACAGAGAGCATGAAAAGGTAGGAGTTGTCTTATCAACTCTGAGGGTATGGCTACATTTGGAATTTCAAAGCGCTGCCCCGGCAGCGCTGCGGGAGCGCTGCCACGGCAGCGCTTTGAAGTGTGAGTGTAGTCAGAGCGGCAGCGCTGGGAGAGAGCTCTCCCAGCGCTGCATGTAAACCACATCCCTTACGGGTGTAGCGTGCAGCGCTGGGAGCCGCGCTCCCAGCGCTGCTGCCCTGATTACACTGACGCTTTACAGCGCTGTATCTTGCAGCACTCAGGGGGGTGTTTTTTCACACCCCAGTTGCAGCGCTGTAAAGTGTGAGTGTAGCCAAGGCCTCAGAGGCCAATTAAGTAAGAGAAAAAACGTTTGAAGTGATAATCAAGATAGCCCAGTACAGATAGTTTGATGAGAAGTGTGAGAATACTTACTTGGGGAGATAGATTCAATGTTTGTAATGGCTCAGCCATTCCCAGTCTCTATTCAAGCCTAAGGGTATGGCTACATTTGGAATTTCAAAGCGCTGCCCCGGCAGCACTGCGGGAGCGCTGCCGCGGCAGCGCTTTGAAGTGTGAGTGTAGTCGGAGCGGCAGCGCTGGGAGAGAGCTCTCCCAGCGCTGCATGTAAACCACATCCCTTACGGGTGTAGCGTGCAGCACTGGGAGCCGCGCTCCCAGCGCTGCCGCCCTGATTACACTGACGCTTTACAGCACTGTATCTTGCAGCGCTCAGGGGGGTGTTTTTTCACACCCCTGAGCGCGAAAGTTGCAGCACTGTAAAGTGTGAGTGTAGCCATGGCCTAAGTTGATTTTATCTAGTTTGCATATCAATTCAAGTTCAGCAGTTTCTCGTTGGAGTCTGTTTTTGAAGCTTTTCTGTTGCAAAATTGCCACCCTCGGGTCTGTTATTGAGTGACCAGACAGGTTAAAGTGTTCTCCTTCTGGTTTTTGAATGTTCTGATTCCTGATGTCAGATTTGTGTCCATTTATTCTTTTGCAGATCTACCAATGTGATATATGCCATCATGTGCCAGGAATGCCCCTGTCATAAACAGATAGCTAAGGGTTAATGTCTCTTACACCTGGAAAGGAGTAACCTGAAACACCTGACCAGAGGACCAATCAGGAAACAAAACTTTTTCAAATCTGGGTGGAGGGAAGTTTGTGTCTCAGTTCTTTGTTTTGTCTTGTGCCTGTCTCTCTCTCAGCTATGAGAGGATTTCTGTCTCTTGCTTTCTAATCTTCTGTTTCCAAGTTGTAAGTACAAATATAGTAAGGCAGTAAGATTTATATTGTTTTCTTTTGTATTTACATGTGTGTAGTTGCTGGAGTGTTTTGAATTGTATTCTTTTTGAATAAGGCTGTTTATTCATATTTCTTTTAAGCAATTGACCCTGTATTTGTCACCTAATACAGAGAGACCATTTGTATGTATTTTTTTCTTTCTTTTTATATAAAGCTTTCTTTTTTTAAGACCTGTTGGAGTTTTTCTTTGGTGGGGAACTCCAGGGAATTGAGTCTGTAGCTCACCAGGGAATTGGTGGGAGGAAGAAGTCAGGGGGAAATCTGTGTGTGTTAGATTTACTAGCCTGACTTTGCATTCCCTCTGGGTGAAGAGGGAAGTACTTGTGTTTCCAGGACTGGAAACAGGGAGGGTGGCATCCCTCTGTTTAGATTCACGGAGCTTGCTTCTGTGTATCTCTCCAGGAACCCAGGGAGGGAACACCTGGAAGGGAGAAGGGAAGGGAAATGGTTTATTCCCCTTTGTGGTGAGACTCAAGGAATTTGGGTCTTGGGGTCCCCAGGGAAGGTTTTTGGGGGGACCAGAGTGCCCCAAAACACTCTAATTTTTTGGGTGGTGGCAGCTTTACCAGGTCCAAGCTGGTAACTAAGCTAGGAGGTTTTCATGCTAACCCCCATATTTTGGACGCTAAGGTCCAAATCTGGGAATAGGTTATGACAGCCCCTCTGCTATGTACATTGGCCAAAATGGACAGTCTCTACGCAACAGAATAAATGGACCCAAATCTGTAGCCCACGAAAGCTTATGCTCAAATAAATTTGTTAATCTCTAAGGTGCCACAAGTACTTCTGTTCTTTTTGCAGATACAGACTAACACCGCTGCTACTCTGAAAACTGTAATTAATGACAATACAAACAAATCATGCCACCTGCATTATGGTGTACAGTAGGAATAACAATGTGAGGAACAAATCATAGCTTGGACTAAGGCTTCAATTCTGCAGCAAGCTTAATAAAAGCATAGACGTCTCCCCAAATAAAGCCCATTGCAGTATTGGGGCCTTACAGTGTGTCAAGTGTACTCGTTCTATTCAGAAATTTTCTCCCCATTGCAGAAAATAGCTTGGTGGTTAGTAAAATAAGCATTTGATGTTTGCTAAATGATTCTTGGCCAGTGCTTGACTTGTTACGTAGATGTTAAGCTAGACTCAGTAAGCTGTGTATTGTAGTTGGCAAAGAGAACCTGACTTTTTCTCATTCAGTAGGATTATGAAAGTGTTTGTGTCATGGACATTTTATAGGTATTCAAAAGGAGTTTCACTCAACACTGGTAAATGGGACTGGATTGTTTTCATTGCTTAATGTAGGGGAATTGCCTGAACATTGTTTGTGCTGCTGTTCTTGATACAACCAGAAAAGGTGCTAGTTGAGTCTTGAAGCATGTTGCAGACATACAGTGGGGAAAATAATGTTGTGTTTTGTATCTCAAAGATTGGTCTATGGACAAATGAGGTGACTAGACAGACTCATAGTTGCTCTCTGACATTAGATTCATCAGGAGGTATTCTAAAGATAAGAGATGAAGTAAATGTTCACAGGAATTAGACATACTGTACGAAGACACATCAGTAAGAACATTAGGATTCTACAGCACAGTATGTGTAGTACCTTTGAATGCTATAAGAAGGATAAAAGGAACTCAAATTTTAATGAAAATTTTTTTGCCTTCAAATATTCACAGTTAATGTCTTTGAAAAAATACTCTATTAAATGAGATATACATATAAGCCCCAATGTAGCGTTTAAGCACATGCTTAAGTGGGTGCTGAACTGGACCATAATTGATTGAAGGAGAACTTGTTTATGAGTACTCACCCAGTAAAATGTTCCATTTTTGATGTGGGTATTACTTTTGTATTGGCAATATTTTCTACAATTCCCTATAGTTTGTATAGGGAATGCTCCAAATCCTGTGGTAAAGTTGTTTACTTATCTAAAGGAATTGAAAAGATTTTAAGAGCCACCACTGTAATACACTGGAGAAAATTTTCAAGAGCTTGTAAAAATATTACCCTTATATAGCTGCCAAGGTCAGTGACTGAATATGTTGTTTTCCACTTTATCAACAGCTTTCAATAAGATTAGTGCTCACCAATAGACTTTGCTCACCCAAATCCTCTCCTTTAAGTCATTTGCTACTACCTTTGTGACTTGTGTGCTCTCCTGCTTCAAGTGGAAGAATGTCTTTGTATAAAAAGTCAATCCATACAGATGAGGTGCAGTTCCATGGGAGCGTATCACACTGAACAACTATTTCATGGATGTGACTTCTGCAAAAATCAACATTGTGCAACATACACAGGTTACACTGGTCTACAATTTTTGAGAAGTCGTCTGCTTCAGAGATAAAATGTGATATTTATTATGTATTTTGATGTGCTGAATTCAAATATGACAATTAAAACAACTAATTGGCTACTGTTTCTAAGATATTTAAGTTTTTACATTTTATGTCTATGTATATTGTGTAGATAGTAGAGTTTTAATCATAAATTGTAAACCTAGGTCTTTTCATGTGTTTATGGTTGCTTTACATGATAATATTTCACCTGTCCTGTTTATGTAACACTTGAAAAATCAGCAAAAGGCTTATATAAATACAATTGATTATCAAACAAAAGGCAAAAAACTATTATGTACATAGTTTAGTCCTATTCAGTGTCTACTCGGCGCTTCTTGGCTTGTCTCTTGTATTCATTAAATGGAGCATCTCTTGTCACTGTCTAGCAATAGTCTGCAAGCATTGATGGGCTCCATTTGCCCTGATAGCCTGCCAGGAGATTCCACTGCTGTAGTCTGGAGCCCAACAGCTCTGCCTTACTCTTGGGTAGTTCCAAATCCCTGACAAGGTCATTCAGTTCACCTTGTGTTATGAGGTGTGGTTCAGAGGAGGAGGATGGGAGAAAATGTGGGTCCTGTGACATTGATGGTTCAGGACCAGAAGTTTCATCCTCATCCTCTTCCTCATCTGACTCAAGTGAGAATGATTCTGGTGCATCAAGAACTGGCAGTCCTTCTCCGTGGGGTACTGGACGTATAGCTGATGGAATGTTTGGATAATGCACAGTCCACTTTTTCTTCTTTGAAACACCTTTCCCAACTGGAGGCACCATGCAGAAGTAACAATTGCTGGTATCATCTGTTGGCTTTCTCCAAATCATTGGCACTGCAAAAGGCGTAGATTTTCTTTTCCTGTTCAACCACTGGCGAAGATTTGTTGCACAAGTGTTGCAGCATATGTGTGGGGCCCACCTCTTGTCCTGATCTCCAATTTTGCAGCCAAAAGAAAGGTGATAGGCTTTCTTAACCATAGTGGTTATACTGCGCTTTTGTGATACAAAAGTCACTTCACCACAAACATAGCAGAAGTTATCTGCACTGTTCACACAAGTACAAGGCATCTCTGCTCACTTTGGTTAAACAGAAATGTGTCCCTTTGCAAAATCAAACACTGACAAATAAGAGAGCACGAAACTGTATGATTTCTACAGCTGATATAGGGCAATTTGTTGAGCAGAGTGATGTAGGCTTCGTTATGATTGCATCATCCATGACTTCTAGGAATAACATGATGCAATTCAGATCATGTATGACACAATACCAGCTTCAGATTGCATCATTCATTGTTTTGCCTAAAAAGCAAGTACTGTCCAAACCCAGTCATAGATTTATTCACAGATCCAGTCAAAGATGTATTTTAGTCATTTCTTGTTTAAACTGAGATCCCTTCCCTTTATAACTCACTTATCCTCCGCCATTCCGAAGTCAAGGGTAGTATATACTGACCCAATAGCATATCTTGAAAACTAGAGCCAATCAACAATTTTAAGCATCATTTTTCGTTCGCAGTGACCCAGAATTAGTAAAGTTGGACTACATTTATTTCAGAAGCGTTTTGGCTGTAGAGCAGTGTTATTTGTGAATGATTTTACTCTCTTGCTGGGATCTTGTCAGGATATTGTTGGGAACATCAAATATTATGCCCGTTAGGTTAACACATTGCTTCATTACTTATAATAGTAAACCTGATGCAATTAAAAGAAAAAGTGCCAAACATAATTAAACAGATGTTCGGTCAGTAAACAATGTTGGTGTTCTTTATTTTCAGAAAAGAGCAACTTTATAACTGGTACCATTTAAAGGGTCACATTCAAGGACCTTCTTGGGTTGCTATTAGGCCTTAAAATTAACTCACAATACATTGAGAGTTATCTAATGTGGTAGCACCTTCCTTTGTGGTTACTGGGAAAAGGGGAAAATGGGCTTTTGCCCTTGTTTCTTGCTTTATGATGATAAGGGGGATGAAAACTATTTTTTCTTTACATTTTTCTTTACATTTTGTTTTTACACTGGAAATTCAGGCCCTGACTAGTCTGGAAGAAACTCTGGTGACTGTAAAGCTAATGAAACAATGACATCACAACAAATGAATATGCAAGTTGAGCGATTAAGAGAAGGAGGAATTTATAGTTAGACTGTCACGTTTTTGTCTATCATTTTGAATGAAGGAAACCTTTGTTAAAAATTCAACACCTCAATCCTTTAATTAAAGTGTTAAAAACTCACAATAAACATTCCTTATACATCCAAGTTGTCCTCCAAGACAGACCAGACTTTACTTTCCTAATACTTGTTAGGTTAAAAAAAAATAATAAAAGGAAGCCTCTTCCTTTGCTAAAAATAACAAATTTTCAGGTCCAATTCAGCTAGATAAATAAATCTTTTGCAAGTCCTGTCATGTTTCTTTCCATGTGTGGTTTCCTTTAAGAGAATGTAATGCTCATGAAATAGTCTGAATTAACAATACTGGAGAATGAGGTTCTCTGTTTATCCACAGACTGTGGGCAGACTGTCTGCAGAATGGGCAGCAGAAGCAACATACTTCCCCATGGTGCCCAACGATATGTCCCACCTTCTTGTGGAGAAACCACTTGTACATGTGAGATCCCTTCCTGTGACTTTTTAATCTTTTGCCTCTGAGTTGAGCCTGCCATCAAGGATGCCAGTTGCGATGGGATTTTTTGGGATTTGGACATTTTTGCTGGGGAATTATCCTGAGTCCCAGTAAAACCTTCACATAGGCCACCACAGAGCCATCAGACAGTAACAACTTTTGATTACTATCAATCTGTGCCAAATATGAACCGGTGACTGAGAGGCCTAAAGGCTTCTGATTCATCCCCTCGTTGCACCTTGTGTAGTCATTAACATTTGTACAACCAAATCACAGTTCTGCACTCATAGGTAGCTTTTTACACTGGTTCTTTGCTACTTTGCACTGGTGTAAATGACAAGACAGTGAAGAATCAAGCCCTCCATATCCAATTCCCTGAACGAGTTAATCTTCCTGCTATTTTCAGATCCTCCTGCTGATCTCTAAGCCTGACAGGAATCTTTGTTCATTCATATTTCACATGAAACTTTTAAAAGTATAATAAGAAGCAGAATGCTGAGTCATGCTGCAAATTACAGTGTTTCTAATCAGAAAAGCATGAAAACCATTCCAGGGACATATCTATTTTGATCTCAGGGTTTAACTTTGAGGGAAATAAATAGCAAGACACAATGTATCCATCTAGTTTTAAAATATATTCCTCAGGGGTTGACTTGAAAACTCTGCACCTAATCCTAAAAGTCATCTGAACATGCAACTCCCATTGGGTCCTTTATCTGAGAACTTCAGCCTCTTGGATTTGTTATCCCTGTATCTAGATAAAATTCTGGCTACTTTTAGCATATCCTAAAGTTTGCCAGGTACAACATATTGAATTTAAATCCCATGTCTTGCAAACATTTCTTCTGTCTTTCAATGCTATCCCCAAATGTCATAAGACAACCCGCTTCTTGATCACCTTCCTATGGCAAACAGGTGTACCTGCATCAGTTTCCTTCTTTCCACCTGTGAAAGGAACATAGTCTCTTACATTGGCAAATTCAAACTCTTTTAATCAAAGTGCCACAATAGGCAGATTCATCATAGTGAAAGCAGTTCCTCTCAATATCCCAAAGTAAAACAAGGTTACACTGGAGCAGCTCTCAATCTAATTCAAATATCACCATCCCCAGATCATGCAATAAATATTAAAATAGGAAGGAGTTATTTAAGTATACTTGGAACAAAGATTTCTAACAATGGTATTGGTCTATTACTAGATGGAAATGATAGAATTATGAATAATAATGCAGAAAAGGCAGAACTGTTCAACAAACAGTTCTGGTTTGTATTTGAGGGAAAAACAGATGATATACTTATATCATAAGATAATACTCTTTCCATTGGTCTAGTGCAGTGGTTCCCAAACTTGTTCCACCGCTTGTGCAGGGAAAGTCCCTGGTGGGCCGGGCTGGTTTGTGTACCTGTCACGTCGACAGGTTCGGCCAATCGCAACTTCCAGTGCCCATAGTTCGCTGCTCCAGGCCAATGGGAGCTGCTGGAAGCAGTGCGGGCCGAGGGACATACTGGCCGCCACTTCCAGCAGCTCCTATTGGCCTGGAGCAGCAAACCGTGGCCATTGGGAGCCGCGATCAGCCAAACCTGCAGACTTGGCAGGTAAAAAAACCGACCCAGCCCACCAGGGGCTTTCCCTGCACAAGCGGCAGAACAAGTTTGGAAACCACTGCTGTAGTGTCTCAGGAAGATATTAAACAGCAGCTACTAAAGATAGACATTTTAAAATCAGCAGGTCTGGATAACTTGAATTCAAAGTTTTAAAAACTGGCTGAGGATCTCACTGGTCCATTAATGTTGATTTTTCATCTAGTCTTGGAACACTGGGGAAGTTCCAGAAGACTGGAAGAAAGCTAATGTTGTGCCAATATTCAGAAACAGTAAATGGGATGCCCCAGGTAATTATAGACATTTATCTATAGACATTTATCTTGGGCAAGATAATGGAGTGGCTGAGAAAGGAGTTGATTAAAGAAGAATGAAAGCAGTAGTGGGCAGCCTGCGGGCCACCTGTTGCCCACCACTGAATTAAAGGAAGGTAATATAATTAATGCCAATCCACATGGATTTCTGGAAAATAGATCCTGTCAAACTGATTTGATTTTTCTATATGATTACAGGTTTGATTGGGTAAAGGTAATCGTTTTGATGCAATATATTTAGATTTCTCTAAGGCATTTGACGTAGTACCCTGTGACATTTTGATTTAAAAAAACTAGAAAGTTATAAAATTAATGTGGATTAAAAGATGACTAACTGATACCTCTCAAAATGTAATTATAAATAGGAAATCATCATAGAACAGGTATGTTTCTAGAGAGATCCCACAGGGATCAGTTCTTGGCCCTATGCTATTTAACATTTTTATTAATGATCTAGAAGAAAATATAAAATCATTACTGATAATTTGCAGATGACACACAAATTAGGGGAATGGTAATAATGAAGAGGATAGGTCACTGATTCCAAGCCATCTGAATTGCTTAGTGAGCTGAGCTCAAGCAATCAATATGTGTTTTAGTATGGCTAAATGTAATTGTATTTCTCTAGGAACAAAGAATGTAGAGCATAGTTTCAGGATGAGAGATTCTATCCTGGGAAGCAATGACGCTGAAAAAGATTTGGGGGCCTGGTGAATAATCAGCTCAACATGAACTTCAAGTGCAGCTGAATGTTTAAACGGGGAATCTCTAGTTAGAGTACGCAGGTTATCTAACTTCAGCATTTTACACCGCTGGAATACTGTGTCTAGTTCTGGAGTCAACAGATCAAGAAGGATGTTGATAAATTGAGAGGGTTCAGAGAAGAGCCACAAGACTGATTAAAGGATTAGAAAACCTGCCTTATAGTGGTCGACTCTAGGAGCTCAGTCTATTTAGCTTAATGAAGAGAAAGTTAAGGGATGACTTGATTACAGTCTATAGGTATCTACATGGAGAACAGATATTTAATAGACTTTTCTGTCTGGAAGCTGAAGGTAGACAAATTGAGATTGAAAATGAGTACATCTTTAACAATAAGCGTAATTAACCATAGGAACAATTTACCACAGGTCATGGTGAATTCTCCATCACTGGCTGTTTCAAAATCAAGATTTCTGTTTTTTCTAAAGGATACCCTCTAGGAATTCTTTTGGGGAAGTTCTATGATCTGGGTTATACAGGGGTCAAACAAGATGATCACTAGGTCCCTGCTGGCCTTGGAATCAATGAAGCTAATAGTCAATAACCATTCTCCCCCGGGTCCTCTAGCACTCTGTAGGCCATTCATCACTCTGCCAGGCCAGGCTGACTCTGTAGGCTATCCATCTAAAAGTTCCAAAACCTGCTTCTCTCCCATGAGCTTTCTCCTGTAACCATAGGTCAGGTCTCCCACGAGAAAGCTCCCTTCAGGAATCTGGGGCACCTCCTTCTGGCAGTCCCTTCTTCCTAGACTGCTCCTGCATCCCTCCATTTGTGTCTTCTGCCAGAGAGTTCCTTACAGTGTTCCACTTTCCAGGCCTCCTTGCCTGTGAGTCCTTCCCCTGCTCCTCAGGACTTCTGTACAGAGTCAACCCTTTGCTTCTGGATTCAGCTTACACTGACCAAACTGGCTTTTCCCCTCGTTCATAGGAACCTGTGCACAAGTCTTTCTGCAACTCAGCAGGGTTCCCCAGCTCTAGCCAGCCCTCCCAGCAGCTTTCCTCAGAACTCATCATTGCAGTTACTGTTCTCTGTTCAGTTTCTTGCAGCTCTTTCCCTCAGGCAACTCTCTGTTGCTGCTCCTGTCTCTCCTCTGTTCTCAGTCAGCTCTCACTTGCCCCTTTCCAGTCTCTCTTTGGATCCATTAGGCAGCTCCTACCTGCCCCATCCGCAGTCCTTGATGTGGCCCAGGTGTCCTCTTAAACCCAGTCAGGAGGCAACTGATGAGTCACAAGTGCACTGCCCCCCCACCCTTCTTAAAAGGGTGTCACCAACCAAATGTTATTTAATTCTGGAAAATCCATGGTGCTTCTTCATAAAAGACGCAGAATAAACTGGATAAATTCAAAATTTGCAATGGGCAAGCAATTACTATCTCTGTCCTCTTTGGACAGATTATCTTTATGTTGTAATATGTAAATCACGGGAAACGTAAGAGTAGGAAACTGCCTCAGCTGGTAAAATAAGTCATTGCCCCTAATTTCCTTCCCGGTTAAGTTCTCAATGCCATTGTAGAAGAAAACTCTCCAGTCTCACCATCCACGATCCTTGACGTTTCAAATATTAATATTGTTGTCAAGCTCTTCTAATTTACTTTGCGAAGTGTTTTCTTCACTGAGGAATGAGACAAAGTTGCCATCCTAGCCTGTGTTAGAATCTTCTAGAGCAGCTCTTTTAATCTCTGTCTCTAGGAAAACCTTGGAATTATGGAAGTGATCATATTTTTGTAATGAATCCAGTCTTTTATAGATTAGACCCAGATTCTGTGTTGTGGCATGGTGCATTTTGAGCCTGAGCCAGTGGCACTTCCAGCAACAACAGCAGTTGCTACAATCGGCCCTGTCTTGCCTTGTAATCCTTTTGAGGCCGAAAAGAAGATACTTTGGTGGCAGAAGGTACTTACTAGGCATACTGTCTTCTGTAGCTTTGTGAAAAGATACTGTGCCTGAAGAGTAGCCAAAAGCCGAATATTCAAAATCCTGGGGATTGGAGAGACCCAAATTGAAGTAATTTTCTCAGTCCACACACATCTGAGTTAATTTTAAAGGTTTAGACAGCGTAGGGTAAATTCTCATGTTGTTTACACCCATTTAATCCCCCTAAAGGTTCATGAATTCAATGCCTGGGTGTAACCTAGAGCAGAATTTGGGCCTGTCTCTGTAACATGCTGGTGCTAAAGCAAGTGACACAAGTATACAATTGAAACTGACTGGCAAGCAGGGATAAAAAAGATGCAGTCAATGCTGACTTAATGAAAAGAAGAATTTAAATGATCTGGAAATTCTTAATTACCCTTTGAATATTTTCCTTATAAAAGCAGTTTATTGTGCAGTTTTAAATTACAAGGTAGTATATCATAAATGACAGTGCACAGTGCACGCAATATACTATTAAGACTTTTAAGTCTACATCAGAACTACTGTATGTTGTTTAATATCTTATTCAAATTATGTGCTTTATTCAAATGCAAATAGGAAGGAAATGAAGAGTAGCTGCTGTTTCCTAGATCTACTATAAAGTGCTTAAAAGGCTGGAGAGGTTGGACTAGTCAAAAGTTTTGTCACTATTTAATGGGTGTACATCCTTTTAAGATTAAAAGTACTATATAAATACTAAGAACTATTTTTTTTTACCTCAGTTAGCCTTTAAGCATCAGCTATTAAAAGAACTAATTCCTGACAGCAATTAGACACAAGGAATAGTAAGAGTTTGCACTTCTGTCTCTTTCATCCAAAGATCTGAAAAGCACTTCAGAAACGTGAGTAAATTTAGTCTTACAGCACTCCTGTGAATTATTATTAGCCATATTTAACAGATTAGGAAACTGAGGCACAGAGAGACAAGGTGATTTGTCCAAGCTTCCAAAGAGTTTTTTGTGCAGCTGGATATATATTGCAGGTAGAAATGGCCAGAAATTTTTTTGGGGATTGTTTTTTGTCTCGTAACATTTTTTGATGAAAACAAAATTTCATTTACATCAAAGATTTCTACAAAGGTTTTGATTTTCTTCAAAACACCTGATTTTTTTTTCCATTTTTTGCTGATAGCTGAAAATGTTTTGATTCCTGAAAAAACAAAAACAAAAAATGTCAAACAGACATTTCCCACAGAAGTTTCTGATTTGAGGAAAAGGCCAGTTTTCATTGAACTTTAACCAACCATTTTGACCAGCTCTAATTCCAGATGTCTTGGCTCCTAATCCTGTGTCTTAAAGACATGATCATCTTTGCTCACTTCTGGAATAGAGTTATGCGATGCTCAGTGTATCTCCTGACACCTTAATGTTGGTGGTCAGAGTAGATTACTTTCTTGACTGCCTGACATTCAGATAACTGCAAATTTTCCGAAGATCACATGGAGGCTGATTAAATTGGAAATCTCTTTGCATGTTGGCTCTTTCTAGAGGTTAGCCACTGAGACGAGAGAGGCCAAAAATAGTAACTCCTCTTCTCCCATCATGAAACAGATTGGAGAAAAGGGAACTTCCCCCATAACAGCAGTTTTTATAAACCTTCCTCTCGCCAGATGTTTTTTAAAGAGCTTCTATACTGAATTTATCTATCGAGATGTTTTACAATGCTCACAACTGTAACATCTTAATATGTTACCACTTCTGAAAGCAATAACAATCTGTATCTCTTTGGGCTTGACAAATGCAGTTTTGCCTCACTCAGGCCCTACAGAATGCTATTGGTAGGATAATTTTCCTAGCCCATTGCTTTGATTATATCACTCCTTTCTTTGCATTCCTGCACTGGCTCCCCCTTTTATATCGCATGAAAAATAAGATGCTTATATTCCTTTTCAGGGCTTTTCACAGTCAATCCCTACCTTTCCTATCATCCCTTATTTGATACAGAGCTGTTGATGCTCGCCTTCTTCTGATGCCAGCCTCCATTGCCCACTTGTTAAATTTTCAAACCTACTTTCTCCCACATTGCCCCACATGCTTGAGAGGAACTTTCCGTAAACATCCACAAAGGTACCTCATTCTCCACCGTCAGATCCCTCTTCAAAACTCTCCTTTGCTGTGATGTATACAAAAAAACGTGACAACAACTAGGCTGCTGGTGTTCAGAGACCACTGCCCATCTTGTTGACCAATACTGTCTTATTGTTTCCTTGTACACCTCCATCTGGTTGTCCCTTGTCTTAGATAGTCAGCTCCTTGGGCAGGGGCTGTCTTTTTGTTCTGTGTTTATACATCACTTAATACAGTGGGGTCTGGGCCCAGGACTAGGTCTCCTCAGAGCTATGGTAATATGAATAACTAATAATAATTAGTAATAAGGTGTGAGTTGGTCTGGATGAGGTAAAGGGCTTTTAAACAGTAGCAAAATCTCAGGAAGGGGTTGGGGTTTTCCAGGCAGCTGGTTACATGCACAGATCAGTGACCAGGAGCATCTCCCTCCCACTTCCTGCCCAGGCCCGGCTGCCAAGGAGAGCAGCCAAACATACTGGGGCGGGGGGGGCGGTGCAGCAGGAGGACAGAGCCCTTCCGCTCCACAGGTAAGGGGGTGGGACAGGGAGAGTGTGGGGGCCCCAGGCTGGGGGCAGGGTGGGGAGGAGACACATTATGCAGTCACGTTTTCGTACCTTTAGCTTGTGTCCCCCTAGTATGGGGAGGCACCAGTAAATGAACAAAGTCTCTGGACCATTGGGGAAATTCTAGATGGAAGATGTAACAGAGAAAGAGAGAGAGAATCTCTAGGGATGGTAGTTTTTCCTCATTCTGAACATTAGCGTTAAGAGAAGGTGACTCTTTCTGAGGTTCTTCACCGTTGTCAGATGACAAATTGGGGTGGGAGACTCTTTACTGGGGAGATGCAGAGCATGGGAAACGGAAATCTCAGTTGAGCTTTCCAACTCCTCATCTGCAGAGTTTATTTTATCTCATATAAGCTCTGAAGGGAAAGGGTCTATCTTTTATTGTTTGTGGTATTGTCAGCACTTATGATTTTATTGCACATCTCATGCTAGTTGGTGTTTCTTATAAGAGAATGTCAGCTTTCATTTTAAAAAAGGTAAGTTTCTAGACATCATTGTTGCAGAGAAAAGCTGAAAAATGTGACCCAAGTGACCACTAAAGGCAAATTAAAAGAACCCCAAATCTGATATTTAAATATATCATGATTTTTTGGAGGCTTGTCTCTGATTTTCAAACAATTGGGGGTGTTGGCAATTCTTTGTATGTTTGTACAGAGCCCAACACAATAGGACATTGGTTGCTGCGGTAACGTAAATGATACATTAATAATCTGCAACTGCCAATGTCTTTTTATTTTCCAGTCAGCCACAAATATTTTCCACTGGCCTGTACAGTCCAGCTATGTCAGACCTAACGGTGAGTAGGGAAAATCTTGATGCTGTACCATAACACAACATAAATACAATATTCTATAGAGAGATGAACAGTCTCTCTGCTCATTTATAAGGTAATTTAATGAACAGTCACACTTTAATATCTGACATCTACAAATGGCAGAGACCAAGGCAGCATATTATGGCTGGCTGGCTGTCTGGACTGGTCAGAACAAAACCCAACCCTTTTCTTCCATGTTGAAGCAAATCTGCCAGAGTGCATAGAGAGGGATTTGTCTGAGGGGTGATATGAAAGATAAGTAATATGTCAAATAAAAGATATTACATTTTTTGTTCCTTGGGGAAAGAATGTAAAAAAGAAAACTTGAGTCTTTCTAGCCAGAGCTGCTTTCCTTTGACTTGCCATGATTTAGATTCATATAAAAAGATCTATTTGAAAGAAGCTTCTTTAACTATAGGGCAGGTTTTTTTCCCAAAGCCTTTTGTAAATGAACAAAGTGACCACTTGTCACATACACAGACTAATGAGAGTTGAGTGTGGGTTTTAGTGTTCATTCATATGCTTTGTGTTCAGCTAGTCGTCAGTTAAATCTTTAGAAATCACACCTCAGGAATCTTTTAGTTGGGAGTGGGGAGTGGGGAAGAGAATCTGGTGAGATACTGAGAACTGTTGGGTGGAAACTGCTCTTTACACGCTTCCTAATCTGCAGTTCAGGAAATAAACATACACAGGAAGTCATTTAGCCTTTTCGTGAACTTATAGTTTATACAATGTCTGATAACCAAAGCATTCTTTCTCTACGTAAACTTTTAAAAATAAAATTAAATAAATAAAGTATGTGCTATTAGTGCCAAAATGCACTGTAAGTTCCAATTTGTAACAGACATCTAAATATGGTATTAAAATGGGAAAGATGATGAAAATTTTCCCCGTCTCTGCTATGTCTTCCCTTCCTTCCCTCGTCTTTCCTATTTAGCTATTTCCCCCTCCCCAACAAAATCCAGAACCAAAATATTAACCAAATATGGAACAAACATGACTTTTTCACACCATCACTCTGCTCGCTCTGCTTGTGTGTGGTATCTTTTCCCCTTACCCTATCTGTCTGTCTTGTCCACTTAGGTTGTAAGCTCTTCAGGATGGGGACTGTCCCTCATTCTGTATAGTGCCTAGCACAAAGGAGCCCTGATCTTGGTTGGTCCCTAGTCATTGCAGTTATAGACATCATAATAATAAAGTATTATTGTCCTCTACACAACCATATTAAATTATTTTGATGTTGAAGGGAGTTTATATTCATGATTGCCTAATAATGGATATGTACTTAATACAATCTACATATAAAATATAATCTGTGTTCTTGAAAAAGGTTTTTAAAAATAAATTAAACTGCATTCCTCAGAGTGCAATATATGGTGGCTCCATCTAAACATACCCCAACTACTAGGATCACCATTTTAACATGAATTTAGTATGTCCTTTCGACTTGTCATATTTTCCATTTTCCTTTATGATATATCAGTTTTACTTGAGGGCACATTTGTAAAGAATGTTGAGTTTGATTTTTTTTTGTTAAACAAGATCACATCCTGTTCCCATTAAAGTCATTGGGAGTTTAGCTATTGACATCACGGAGAATACGACTGATAAGTACAATTCACTGGTGTAATTTGAATCAATGAGTGCCAAATTTCATTTCCTTTCCCCTGTGAAGGGGAAAAAACTGTAATGAAGGAGAGAAGAATAAAATGAGAAAATTTTTCAGTATTTGAATTGTTTTGGAATCTTGGGCAAATAATTTGGTCAAAAATGTATCCAGTTTTTTATTGTTTTTTGAAGGGGGAAAGGAAGATGGACCACAAAGGCTGAAAGTGATTTTATTTCTTGTCTACAAGACCAGTGCTTATCAATTAAAATAGTCCTGAGGTATATTCTACAGTGGAAACAGCATTCTATAGTAAAAAGTTTAAAATATCAGGAAAGAACATACATGATTATTAGTGCATACACAGTTTGGGTCAGTTTGCCACATCTTGTAGATGAAGGCATCAAGTTTGTATTTTCAATGGATGTGGTTGACTGTAGCAAATATATTATGGCCATATGTTTTTCAAATGACAACTAATTTTGGTTGGGTCAGTTTTGGGGGGCCCTGTTTAACAAATCTTTGGTCCTAAAGCCTGTTTGTCTTTTGTGGGAGGTTGCAATTTTCTAAAATTAGGGACAGCTTTGTAATATTTTGCCTTGCCCCAACCCACCATATTTTCCCAAGAGATGGAATCACCAGATCTGAGGGAAATTTCTGAGCACAGGTGCTAGATTATTCACTTTGAAGCTTCTTAATTAGTCATTGGTACAGTAGATTTCAATTTTCAGTTCTTACCAGTGAAAGAAGTAGGAAATTTCAAGAATCAATCTTGTGAAGTAATCCTATATGTAAATTTCAAACAGCTCCTCAAATCTGTATCACCATTAAATTCTCCTCTTGATGTGTGGCCCAGTCTAAGTTCCGATAATCATTCATTCTTCTATATTTACTGTAGAACAGTGCTACAAATTGCCTTCTATTTTTTCACCCTGAAATGATGCCTCTTTCACTTCCTTAATGGGAATGCTCCTCTTTGTTCATGATAGCGTGCAGAGATATGTATATAAGTGTATTTATTAAATTTAGTTAGACTGTTTGTAATATATTCTAAAAGCTATTTTTATATTGCATTTTTCTTTCTTTCTTGATAGTCCAGCTCCACAGTGAGAACATACCAAAACAGTAAATCAAGAGTGACCATGAGCCCTGGCTTTAGCTCACAGTGGAACAGCAGCCAACCTGCTTGGAACACATACACCTTTCCAAGAGCAAGCTTGCACTACCAGTCCCATGCCAGCTACACCTACTGTGCTGGACACCCTGCTGTAAGTAATTAGCCTTTTATGTAGCCTTTTATAAAAATTCAGTTTAGCTTCATATTAAACTATTGTTATGAACACTGGTTGCAATTTAGGGCGGTGGGTGGGGGCAATTTTTTGTTGCTCCCTTCTATTTTCCTTGAGGGTTGCTATTAGATAATAAGTGAATTCTCTTTTGCTTGGGAGAATGTACATTTTAAATTATGTGGGGGAGTCAATAAAGCTGGGTGTCTCTTGTTATCATAATAGGTTTTGCTAATATTTGTTTATTTGTCATCATCTCCAGTGAACACAGTCTATCATCACTAGGCTACGGCTGCTCTCCTTTGTAGTTTACATGAGCAGTTGGCTAAAGGAGGGGGAGAGAAAGGAGTGTAACTATTATTGCATTTTCTATTTTGACAGCTGTGAAAGGGTCACAATTGATGGCTATTAGAATGGTATTTGCTCATTTCTGAAAAGCTAACTGCACATAAAGCCCAATGGCTCTTTTAATTTCGGCTTCAGGAGGTCCTCAGGTTTGAGCGGAACAACAAGGAAAGATTTTGCTAGTGTAAGCAGTCTGTCCTTTCTTTGGCTCTGTTCTTGACTTTGATGTCTTTTAATTTTGGGACTTTTTAAAGAAATTCTAAAGGACAAAGTTTTAATATCTTAACACCCTGCCACTTATAGGTTAGGAAGCTTTATCATCCTCTAGTACATTCTAATAGGAAATTTTTTTAAAAAACCTGATTTATTGGAAAGTGCAACTTAATTTACAGGGGAAAATTTATGATGTGTGATGTGAAGACATGGTTGCAAGATTGATTTAGACTTAATGTTTTGTCAGCAAACTTTTAGCCAAAAAGTTGCTTAGAAAATGTCTGACATAATAATTGTGATAAATGAGAGGAATTCTGCAAATCTGACTGCTTTTTAAAATTATTTAGATATCATAAATCTCTGTAGATGCTGCTGTTTGCTATATTCCATTGTTTTGAGTTTTAGGAATTGTAAAAGTTGTCAGGGGGAGGTGCTGGGGAGGCAGGGGATGACACAGCTGGAAGCCTGTTGATCCTTCTGATTTAGAATGTTCTCTTAAATAAAGGGTCATTGTAAAGATTTACTTCATATTCCATAGATATTCAAACTGTCTTACCTCTCAAAGTTCAATTAGTGATCATCATAAAAAAATGCTTGTGAATTAAACCTAAAGTCTGATTATGTAGTGTACTAAAGGCAGACAGGCAGAATACTACATTACCATTAGATGGTGTAAATTCACAGAATGTGGCTCTTCATCCTGCTAACTTAAGTAGCAAAGTAGCAAGACAAGGTGGAGGAGGTAATATCTTTTATTGAAGCAATTTCTGTTGGTGGGAAAAAAGTTTTTGAGCTTACACAGAGCTCTTCTTCAGGCCACCTTGTCTCCCTAATATCTTGGGATCGATACAGCTACAACAACACTGCATATGTAGAAGTGTGTCAGCCAAGGTATGAGAGCCTTTTTAGGCCAATTCCGCAGCCACTCCTTCCTTTTTTGAGACCAAAGTTGGTAGTAACTCAATTAAAATCGCTTTATTCATGTCATTTTGTCCTAGTCATCAGGGCAACACACTCTAATATGTGGTTATTTGAAGCAACTCTTCAGTTTTGAAAGCCAGTCCAGCCAAGTGCTAGGTTGGTAGAGATTCAATACAGAGTTGTGTGAACGAATGCCCTGATTAGAAACACCAAAAATAAATAGTTAAACATAGGAGAAGGCAACTGAATTGACATTTGCATTTAATTCTGCTGTTAGCATCCACAGTTGTTTCATAAAGCTTCTATGCTGATTTGGCTGAAGTCATCTCTGGCATTTTGTTATGGTGCCAGCTCGCCAGTTAGTTGGACTGATTCCATGAAGTGTCAGCAGCAGGCTACAAGGGGTTAGATTGACAGCTAGGATAACACTATATAAATGCCATCTCTTGCACACAATTTTTTTCTCTATTCCAGCTCTTCACTGTTAGTGCCCCTTTATTTGTCTGCATATCTCTGAGAGAGAGAGTTTTTTCCTCCGGCCCTGTGCCGACATCAGAGTTCTCTTTGAACATACATAATTGGGTCATTGTGGTGTCCTCTGTGTTGGTTTTTGCCTAATGTTTCATTTTTGGGGGTGAGATGAGAGGGTTTTCAAAGCCAGGGGTAGCAGCTATGAAGGAAAACTTGTTCTTCTTAGAGCGTTCTCTGTGTGTTCCCACTTGCGAGATGCACCTGTGGACGCAGCTCTGATGGTGATACCTCGTAGTGGTGCTTGTTGAAGCTTTCATGTGCACTTCCTAACACTTCACCTCTCCATTCATGAACGTTTTGATCGTGAAACTATAAAAGGGTCCACCTCACTTCCTTCCAGCCACAGCAACAGAGGGATGTGGACCTCTTCGGGTCCATCATACACAGATCCTTCTCTGTAAGAAAAAAACAGTACCTTAGTGCAATATTCTTGTTAGGCATTAGTTCTAGTGTGAAGGTTAGCGTGTCTGGTTCATCTTTATTTTTAAAAGATATTTTTATTTCTTAGGTTAAATTAGTTAGTTTTGGGGGCTGTTTCCGATGACTAGATTCATGGCAGATCCAAAAGCTAAAAGCTCTGGCTTCAAGAGGTGTATCCCTTGCCCAGCAATCTTCATGGCATCAGATGTCCATACCAGATGCCTATCATCCCCTGAAGAGGGTCAGGTTCCTTTAAGGTGCTCGATTTGCATCACTTTTACTCCAAAGGCTTGCAGAGAGCACCAGAATAGGCTATAAACTGGGGACATGTTTTACAATTCCACAAGTTGATAGACAGAATGGCAACAATGTTGAAACTTACTTTGGTCTCAATAGAAGAAACCTCCCACCCTGTTTTTAAAATGGAACTAGCAAATAGGAGCAGCAAATAGGAAGGTTTGTGAGGGATTTCTCCAGGTGAAAGAGGAGTGACTATGTGACCCTGAGAGTGGGTTTGTTGTCTGTTAGTGTGACTGTTGTATGCTTGCTTGCTGTGCCTACTTAATTTAAATTTATAGTGCGGTCTGCTTGGAAGGGCTGTGTACTGAACCTACGGTCCTACTAGGCAAGGCCAAGAGCTTCCTAACAAGGCTCTAGCTTGTCATCCTTTGATCTCTAATCCCTTTAGGAACCCTTGACAAGGGAGCAGAGCTAGTTAAGGGAGAACAGGGGCTTAAAAAACAAGCTCGTAAGCGACCAGAGGAGTTAGTGAACAGGGAAAACACAAGGGAGTTTTGTAAGGGAGTTTAGAGAGGGATCATGAGAGCCAGATACACCTAAGAAACATTCTCTAAACTTAGGCCAATTACCATCCCCTAAAAGGAGAAAAAAAATCCATGCACAAACAAACAAAAAGACTTCAAGAGTAAAAATAATACAGGCAGAAGTGCAGCGGCAGAATGGGGCGATCCAGTTTATTGCACTCAATACAGAATGTATGATTACCTGCCTTGTGGGCAGGTGCCACACGTGTGCCTTCGGTGCAAGCAGTATGTGACCCTCAGAGACCAGTTCAGCCACTCTTGAGACCTGAGTGCCTGAACTGGAGGAACTAAGGGAGACAGAGAATTACATAGACGAGACTTTTCCAGGACACAGCAGAGTGATCCCATCCACAATCTAACAACCTCTGTGCTGCTAAGGAGGATGAAAGTTTCAGGGAAGGAGGACATCAAGCTGGAATGGAGGAAAATGATCCCATAGTAGGGGCTATCCTTTCAGATGATGCCACGGTATTCTCTTGCACTGAGAATACTCCTCCAAGGGAAGGATCACCAATGATTAGGAAGAGACAGGTAATAGTAATGGGAGATTCAATCATTAGAAATATAGATAGTTGGGTTTATGATGACCTCATGGTGAATTGCTTGCCAGGTGCAAAGGTCGTGGACTTCTCGAGACATCTAGATAGTTCTGGGAATGAGCTGATGGTCTTGGTACATGTAGGGTACCTATGACATAGAGAAAGGTAGGTGCAGCCAAATTTAGGCTACTAGATAAGATATTAAAGGCCAGGACCTTCATAGTAGCATACTCTGAAATGCTCCCAGCTCTGACTGCTAGAAGCTGGGACTGAATGATGGGGTGGATCACTTGATAAATTGTCCAATTTTGTTCATTACCTCTGATGCATCTGTCACCAGCCACTGTCAGAAGACAGAATACTGGGCTAAATGGACCATTGGTCTGACCCAGTATGGCCATTTTTGTGTTGTGTTATCCTAGCTTCTCCACCTAAAAATAAAATTACTCTTTCAATTTTAGACAGACTGTTGCAACCTGCAAAGGCAGTTTGGGCTGCTTCTCCATTGAGTTGGGATATATTTAAAAAAAACCTGTCAAATTATATCAATTTCTCTATGAAGGATTTTCATTTTTTCATACTGACTCAACTCCTAATTCTTTAGTTGTGGCAGAAGCAGTCCGAGACTGTGTGAGACAAACACATTCCATGTGTTCTCACATGGAGGGAAAGAAGATAGACAAAATTACCTGAAAGGTGCTTTCATCAGTTTGCTTCTTATCAAGATGACACTTTACCAAGAAGTTGCATGATCAATACCACTTATGGAAGAAAATGGCTGTATTTGCCAAAGTGTTTCCCACAAAGCAAAGGAACCTTGTCAATTCCTTGATAACAGATGGTGAAATAATGGCTAAACATTCTCTCTGAGTTACGCTTAATTTTATCAGGCTCTACAGCAAGAGCAGTCATGTCAGCTATCATGTTATGCAGACATGCTTGGGTTCAATTGTCTACTCTCCCACCTGAAATTAAATCAAAATTAGAAGACCTTCCCTTAGAAGGTGATCTGTTATTCCATAATAAAACATGAAATACTAGAGAAAATGAAAGATGAGAGATCAACTGCAAGATCACTGGGTGTCTACCAACCCCCAAGAAGAAGGGCCTTGGGACCAGTCTTCAGATACCTTTTTCTCTTCCTCATCTTATTTTTCATGAAGGCATCAGTTTCAATATCAACCTCCTCCTTCCCAGACGCAGCAAAGGAGGAAGTCTTGAATGAAAGAGAAACCATCTTCATCTTTGGGACCAAATGTCAGACATCAAGTTGATGTGAGGATTGCTAGCATCAGACCAGTCTTCTACCACACCTCTTCACCAACTTTGGGAGACCAACTTCCAGATATATCAGTACTCGGACTCTACTGCATCACAAAGATGAATTCTTGAGATAAGGTAAGATGGTTACACCATTCAGTTCCTTTCGCCTCCTCCACCCAAGCCCCTGCACCTCCATTCCTAATCAGGGTTTCCTCTCATGAAACATGTTAAGATCAGAGCTTCACTTGGAAGCACTTCACCTGTTGGAAGCAGGAGCCATAGAGGAGTGCCAAGGGAATTCAGAGGTCAAGGTTTCTACTGCAGGTATTTTCTGATACTGAAGAAAGATGGAGGGCTTCAGCCCATATTATTCTTATAGATCTGTATAAACGTAACTCCTTTATCAGGAAATTCCAATGCTGCATGTTAACACCATCATCATACCCTCTCGTATACTCAAGATTGGTTTGCAGCTCTGAGTCACAAAGATGCATGCTCTCACATCTCTACCAGACTGAGGCACCACGAGTACCTTCATTTTTTGGTTTGACAAGACCATTTCCAGTACAAAATCTTACCTTTTGGTCTATCCACTGTATCCTGGCTATTCACAAAATGTCTACCCATGGTAGCAGCTCATTTTAAAATGGAAGGGTATCATGGTTTTTCTTTATTTAAATAACTGGCTGATCAAAGCATCATCAGAGGAAGGCCTTTCCATGGACATAGCTTACCCATGTTCCCTGTTCAAAACATTAGGACTTACGATAACCTAAAAAAATATTCTTTTCTCCTAAACAAAGCAACCTCTTTATAGGAGCAGTTCTCGATGCTCAGATAGGCAGACCTTTTTTCTAAAAGAAAGATTCCTGAAGTTTCAATCCGTCTGTGACGTTGTACCCTATAATACTTTATAGAAATAGGCTTATGAGTGTAAATATGACATAACTGGAATATGTTTTATGCTAGATATATCATGTATTATCTTTCCAAAGGTTATGTTCTTCTGCATGTTTTCATCCTATTCGTATGCATGTATCATTTTTATATCTGAAGTTATGAGCATTGGCTTTATGCTTGTATTTAAAGTGTTTGCTGTAGAAAGCACCTAAGGCAGATTTGGTCAACATAGTGTGAAGGGGTTATTCAAGTAATTGGGAGTACTTGACTAACAATGAACCTTGATAGCCGCCAATCTACATCTGAGCTTTCCTAGGAACCTCCTGTGGAAGATTGAGTCATGCATGGACATATGACTTGCCCGTGTGATTCCAAAACTGCATTTTGTAGCTGGATTCTACACAGGGGACGAGAGGGGTTTCCACCCACAAGAGAGAGACTCTATATGCCCCTATGAAAACCCCTCCATTTGGTCTTCAGCTGGCACAAAAAATAGCCTCTCCATCCCAAGGAGATGCCTGAAAGAAACTGGAACAAAGGACAGTAACTGTAAGGGTGTGAGTGATTGCTGGACCCAGACTAAGAGGAAGTCTAGTCTGTAAAAGAGGCTTATAGGAACATCTCTGAGGGTGAGATTTACCTACATTTAGTTTTTACTGTATTAGGCTTAGACTTGCATGTTTTTGTTTTATTTTGCTTGGTAATTTACTATGTTCTGTCTGTTATTACTTGGAACCACTTAAATCCTATCTTTTGTATTTAATAAAATAACTTTTTACTTATTAATTAACCCAATGTATGTATTAATAATTAACTGTGGGAGGGCAAACAGCTGTGGATATCTCTCTATCAGTGTTATGGAGGGTGAGCAATTTATGAGTTTACCCTGTATAAGTTTTATACAGGGAAAACACATTTATTTGGGGTTTGGACCCCATTGGGATTGTGTATCTGAATGCTGGAGACAGGAGCACTTCTTAAGCTGTTTTCAGTTAAGCTTGTGGGGTACATAGTTCAGACCTGGATCTGTGTTTGCAGCAGGCAAGCATGTCTGGCTCAAACAAGGCAAGGTACTGGAGTCCCAGCTGGCAGGGAAAACAGGCTCAAAGGTAGTCTTAGCACATCAGGTGGCAGTCCCAAGGGGGTTTCTGTGATCTAACCCGTCACATCGTCATAGTGCAGTGTGGTCAACATCCTACTCAGAAAATAGTTTTCTTTCTATGTCTAATGTGCCTCACCGCTTCAGCCATTTATGTAACACCTTATATTTGGCTTAGGATGAGAAGTCTGCAGCATTGGCTGGCTTAATTACAGACCAAACAAAGACAACATGTTTATGTGGTTGACCATATGAAGAAAGATACTCCTAGCCATCAAAAATGAGGCGGTTAGGTAAATAGAAATTAAAAGGTACAGCACCAAAAGTAAAATCCCTGCAAGCCGCATGGAAACTTTAAAAAGACACCATAATAGAGGCTCAACTTAAATGTATACCCCAAATTAAAATACATAGTCAGAGAACCAAAAAAGAACCACCATGGCTAAATAAGAAAGTAAAATAAGCAGTGAGAGGCAAAAAGGCAGCCTTTAAAAAGTGGAAGTTAAATCCTAATAAGGAAAATAGAAAGGAGCATAAACTCTGGCAAGTGAAGTGTAAAAATATAATTAGGAAGGCCAAAAAGGGTTCAGAAAAGGACAACAAAAATGATTAGGGGTAGAACAGCTGCTGCATGAGGAGAGATTAATATGACTGGGATTTTTCAGCTTGGAAAAGAGACTACTAAGGGGGGATATGATAGAGGTCTATAAAATCATGACTGGTGTGGAGAAAGTAAATAAGGAAGTGTTATTTACTCCTTCTCATAACACAAGAACTAGGGGCCACCAAATGAAATGAATAGGCAGCTAGTTTAAAACGAACAAAAAGAAATATTTCTTCACACAAGGCACAGTCAACCTCTGGAACTCCTTGCCAGAAGATGTTGTGAAGGCCAAAACTATAACAGGGTTCAAAAAAGAACTAGATGAACTCATGGAGGTCCATCAATGGCTATTAGCCAGGATGGGCAGGGATGGTGTCCCTAGCCTCTGTTTGCCAGAAGCTGGGAATGGATGACAGTGGGATGGATCACTTGATGAATACCTGTTCTGTTCATTCCCTCTGGGGCACCTGGCATTGGCCACTGTTGGAAGACAGAATCTGGGCTATATGGACCTTTGGTCTGACCCACTATGGCTGTCCTTGTGTTCTATCCGTGGCATGGTGGAATCAGTGTTGCAACCTTCTAAACAAGGTAGATCTCAACCCCCCAGCTCCATTAGGAACAACCACTTCAGATGCCTCCAACCACAGGAATGGACAGTGCATTTTAACAAATTAATACTTCATGGCCTTTGGAATTCTCAAGAAAAGAGACTGCATACAAATACACTGGAGCTGAAAGCAAAGTGTTGGCCTTTCACATCTTTTCAATCTCAAATCCAGAGCATGGTAGTGCAAGGTGTTGCCAAGATGCAGGACCAGCGCTAGGGGTTTTAGACCCTCTTCAGCTCTCCAAGGGTGTGTACAGACCTCTCCTGTTATCTTCAGATTTATTAACAGGAAAGCTAAATTTATCCCCTTTCCCTGCTCCTTACTGCATGGGCTAGAGGATTCTCGTGAATCTGGAGAAACCCTGCCCATTAGAACTGCAACAGCTATTGGTTAACTCTAGGAAACTGTCAACTGGAAGGTGCTATGATCTTGAATGCAGTAGCTTTGTGAAGCGGGCAAACAAAAAACCTATAGATTCACTAGTAGCACCAATTCAGTATATTCTGGAACATGTCTTCTTGAGGTCCCTTCCAGACTTACAATTCTATGATTCTATGTCAATTAAACATCTCAGGGCTTCCTAAATGCTCCTTGAAATTTCACCTGGCAGCTATAGCTGTCCACTATGCATTAACGGACAAGTCAGTTTTTGTGCCCGATACAGTAAGAAACTTATGAATGAACCTGTCAATATGTATCTACTGATTCAGATCCAGTACTGTTGTGGGATCTCAGTTTAGTCTGTACTAAAATAGGGCCTCTTGGAGAGTGTTCTCTGTTTCACCTAATTATAAAAACTGCTTTCATCATATCAATAACATCAAGTAAGTGAATGAGTTAACTACGTGCCCTCATTCCTAATCCTCCATTCACCCTCTTTCACAAGGATAAAGTAGTACTTTGTCTCAATCCTAGATTCCTTCCCAACGTGGTGTCTGACTTTAACCTTCATCAAATGATTAATCTGCCAGTATTTTCCCCTAGACCTCACACTCACATGGTGAGCCACAGCTACATATGTTGGATGTTAAAAGAGCTTTGACTTACTGTCTTAACAGAATCAAGGGATTTAGAAAGTTTCCTAGTCTGTTTCACATGCAGATAACCGTAAGGGACACACATCTTCAGAGATGTTATCCAGATGGGTTAAACTGTGCATGGAGGAAAGCTATAAACTAGGATCAGTTCCATTTCCTGTATGGATTAGGTCACTCTCTACTAGAGCAATAGTGCCTCCATAATGTTTTAGATGTGTGTGAATCAGAATGCAGAAATCTGTTAGGCTGCAACTTGGAGCTCTGTACATACACTTACAAAACACTACTCCCTAACCATAGCTCAGTTTGGCAGAGCAGTATTTCAGTCAGGATTCTGTGTCCCACCTTCCTTACGTGAAGTACTGCTTATCAAACTATTCCATGCAGAGGACACTTGAAGTACCTGTAACTAGATCTCTTTGAGATGGTCTTGGCATATTCATGTTCCCCATCTACCTGCACCTCTTCCTCAGTATTCTAATGGAATCTTAGTCCTGAGGAAGTGATTGGAAGGAACTGAAGTGGTCAGAACAACACACCCCGTTTAATAGTGTTGTTCTCCAAATGTTGAGGATGTGAGTGAGAAAAGAGTCGGAGGGGTGTGTGAGTGCTCCAGTGGGCACTGTTATGAGATGCTTGTACAGTCAGATACAAACCTGCCAGTGCACCCTGTGAGTGTGAATAGGCAGAGCCCATCATGAAGAACTCCAGTTACAGGTATGTAACCTTTATTTTCTAAGTCAGATTTTACAGTACTGTACATTCCAAAGCAGTGAAGGTCTGTGTAAACTCCAAGACTGCAGGCAAAATCACAGAAATCAGATTCTTGTCCGAACGGAGCCCTTAACTATTTACTTTAATCATGATTATGTCCTGATTAATCAGAATAGGTGAAGGTGGCATTTTCTCACTGACTAAATAATGTTACATTTTAAGGATCACTTGACACTTTGTGCGATATGGCTCTTAACTTGTAAATTTTTCCTCCCAGGGAAAGTCCCTGCATGATGCTGCTGCGGTTTTTCCAGGTGGTGTGTTACCATGTTGTGTGATGCTGAGCTTTCCTTCTGTAATACTACCATGTAGTACCTAAAGATATTTAAGACTGATTTCATTTCCTGTAAGCTGGACTTGCAGAAGTAGAGCAACTTTCTCAAAATCAGACTGGACAGCAGCACCCTTTTAGTATTGGCCAAATTTTCTATGATAGGGCACATGCTACATAGGTCTGTAATAAAAATCACAACCTCATTTAATCTCTTTGGAGTTCCGTGGATATATGATGCGCAGCCCATCCAAAGCAGAGCCACTCATTTCTCTTTGGGGAGATATGCTGTATAATTCTGCATTCCAGTGAAGTTTTTGGCATTGTGGCAGGCGCAGGGAGAGACTTTGTTGCCCTTCATTTGAAGAGTGTGGCTGGGAGGATTAAATCGTCATGCAATTCTGTATTTCCCCCCATCACGGCTAATTTCCAAGATATCTCTGTGAAACAGAAGCTGTCGCCTTTCTGATCTGCCCTGAACCTCCTGCCTGGTTCATTTTGTAATGTCACAAACACTGGATTGTGGATTCATGGAATAGAGCAGGGCTGATTAGAGAGGCGAAAGCTTCCTCTTACACATGTACATCTTGGTAATCAGCAATGATGGGAAAGGAAATAAATAGTACAGAACATATGAATTGGAAATGCCTTTCTAAGAACCCTTCTATTTCCCTTACTGAGCTCTGAGAATCACTCCACTTTCCCTATTTTAACTTTAACCCTTTCTTACCTTAAAGGATTTTCCAGCTGAGAAGTACTGGGTGGATTTGCTTTGCTGAAGCCCACCACTGCCATTCTTTAACCAGACTTTCCTTGGAGTGCTCTTGTTTTCCCTGCAGGATTCAGATCAACCCTTGACACTGAGCTTAGGTTATGCACTCAGCAGCACAGGGCATTGTGTCTGTGTGATGGGGTATACAAAAGTCTACACTGGAGAACAAGGGTCAGGAGCAGCTGGGGCCATGCAGCTCTGGCTGGCCACACCTGCCAAACCTGCATGAGCTGGAGGCAGAGTTTAAAAAGGGAAGCAGAGAAGCTCAGAGGGGGGCAAGTGGTGGAAGGAAATATACCTCTGCTCTGGGAAGGAACAGCCCAGGACTTCATTGCCTGACCCCTGAGAACCCTGACCTGACCAGGTCTGTAAAGAAGAGTGGTGACTGTTTGGGAAGGTCAGAAACTTTATTTTAAGTTCAATCTGTTAATTTACCCTGTGGAGGGGGGGAAAGGGGAGCTCAGGTAGGAAGTGATCCACAGAGGCAGCTAGTTAGCAGTACCCCAGGGTGCAGAACTTAGCTGCATACCACTGGGTCCTGATCGGAGGCCAGATGCCAGGGTGGGCCTGGGCTCCTGTACCAACACGTACAAGTGGGACAACAATGGGAGTGTACCCCTTGGTGGGAAATCCAGCTGGAACACACAAGGATCCAGACCCCAAGTCCTGGAACTAAGGAGAAAGGTCTGAAGCCCTTGTGGGCATCAAAAGACTTCTGCGTTCTTGGACTTTTATTTTTGAAGTACCTGTAACGAGGCATTCACTTGCCCTTGCAACAAATGAGCCAGAGACCTCTTCTGAGTGCAATCACCAGTGCTTTTTATTTTCGGTGCTAGCGCCCACCACCTTCTATTTCCAGACTGCTGCAAACTAGCAACCTGGGGGACAGCTAGCTTCTCCAGCCAGCAGGAATGAACAACCTTTGGCTCCTCCCTTTCCTTTCTTTTTCCCCTCCCCCACCAGCCTTATATAGCCCCCTGGCTAATAAGGCCTGCAGGTGCTTCTCTTCTAGCAATTTGGCATGGCCTACTCAGGGTATGGCTACACTTGCAGCAGTTACAGCTGTCTTCATACAGCTGTGTAGGAAAAGCGCTGCAGTGTGGCCACATTGACAGCTACCAGTGCTGCAGTGTGGCCACATTTGCAGCATTTGCAGCGCTGTTGGGAGTGGCTGAACAGGCATTCTGGGATACCTCCAAATACCTCTGGAGGCCAATTACAGCGCTTTTGGTGGCCACATTGGTGGAGCAGTCGTTATACCCCAGGCAGAGCAGGAGTACAGCCAGCGCTGCAGCCAGGGAGATGCAGCGCTGTATGTGCCTTGCAAGTGTGGACGGTGAGTAAGTTGCAGCAACTTTAAACCCACCACCAGCGCTGCAACTTTCCAGTGTAGCCAAGCCCTCAGCTAGCCCCAATTAATGCTTCTTAATTGGAGCTGGACTAACAGAGAACTGGCTCAGGACCTCCTGGCCAGCACCCTGTTACAGTACCCCAAAAGGGGTAGACTGGAATGATTGACCCAGCTAGAGGGGTGAGCCGCAAAAGGGATGAGACCTTACAGCACTGAGGTGTAGAGGAAAGGGGGGATGTCAGGGAAGGGGACAACCTGCCACACCCTGCCTAACTACTAAGTGATACTGCTGGTGAGGGTCACCTTTCGCTGTCTGTTACAGGGCACTTCCAACCATTGTGTAAAGTACATCAGCGGCATTTTGAGTCATGAAATGAGCAGAGAATCTGACATAATCTTGCCAGCTTGCTCCCCAGCTTTAAAGCTCACCAGTCTGTACATGGCTAGGATGGGGTGAGGTTTAAAGCCGAAAGGCAGGGAGGTTTATCACCAATAGCTAGTTTTGTGTGGCTGCTGATGAGAACTTACAAAACACTGGAAGGGAAGAACTTAAAAGGAGAAATGAATGAAGTGAAAATGGAGAGAATAGCAAATCTTCATTTTGGGGTATTAAAGCAGATACCTTAGTATTAAAGCAGAGCTGTGCTAGTCAGGAGGATTGTGGTGATGTGATCAGTGCAATTCCGAATGCCAACAGGTGACACAAATTATTGAGTTTATCTATTATCACTATCTACAGGAGCAAAGCCTCGAAATAGGAACCTATTAGGCTGCAAATGTAAAACACATTTCCATTGTGGGAGGAAAAATATTTCAAACTCCAAAACAAATATGTCTCTTAATTAACTTCCCTCACCTTTCGCACTTTCTTATAGTGAGGCAAATTGTACCAGTGACTTCTAAGATTGCTTTCAATGCTGCCTCTTTAGGCCAGTTTTTCAAAGCAGCAATCACATGCTGTTAATTCAGATCAGATCAGCTTATCAGCTCAGTTCATTGTAGTGCTTTCATACTCGTTCATGTGTGACAGCCCATTAAAAATTGGCCAGGCCTTTTAAAACATCACAAAATCCACAAATGTGTTTTACATTCAGCCTTTGAGTTAGCTGGGCATATTTGTTTTGTGTATTAACCTTTGAAATTGAGCTTCTTTCCAGGGTTGTAGGGAAAAGTCACTGGTAATATAGCAGTTTAGCCAAGGTAATTTACTGTATTTTACCTTCTAGAGAATTATAGCATAGATTAAACTCTCCCCACCACCACACTTGGAAAATGTGTTAACTATAGGTCATGACTTCGTTTCTCTTCTACAAGTAGAGCATGCTGCAGATCCTGCCTGAGAGGCATGCAAAGGAGTAGTGCTGAATGTACAGAAGACCCTTTCTTCGGTCCCCCACAGTGTTTGGTCTTTTGAGGTCTAAAGCGGAAACTAGACTGTGACAAGGAAAATGGACATTCTCTGCAGCATTGTCTCCCACCCTCCAAAACCATTGGCCTACCTGATGAAAAGAAAGGCAGGCCATGTTACCGGCATGGGCTTTCCTTCCTGTATTAGCTGTACTGCAATGTGTACTGCAGCTAGCAGGAGGAGCCTGTCAGGATTTGCAGACCCACAGGACTTCAAATTCATGCAGCTTTTTGGGGATCAGGTTTGGTGGCTGCACACCTTTGCCACTTCCATGGGAGTGGAGCTCTCTGATACTAAAGTGAAGGGTGCTGTATAAAAATGTGTGGAGGGAGATGTAGTGTACGAGGCCAACCAACAGAAGAACTCAGAGGACACAGCATATGTAAATTCATGGAATTTCTCAGCCACTACATAGGAATGATGTGCTATGGTCCTGACCCAGTTGCAACTAACTTAATTTTTTTTACTTCCACCCTATGCTCCCATATTATATTTTTAAAATCAATCGTATTTTTAAAACCAAAGAAAACTCCAAAAATCTAGACAAGAGGAGAGACTTGGGGAAAGTGTAAATACAGAGCCCAGGAAATGTCTATATAAACATCCATTATTTTTTTTTAAAATGCTCTGATTTAAAGATAGTTGTTGTTTTTTTGTTTTAATTTAGCAAATAGGATCTTTCTGCTTCTATTTTGCTGCTTCTCCGTTACACATTAGATGAACAAGACAGGTTGTCTTTAGGATTTGTAAGTAAGGTGACAGCTTCCTCCACGCCCCAGAGAAAGTCCTGATATTAAAGCTGGAAGGTAGATGCTACAAACTCCCAACCTGTCACATGTTTGGAGACATCTGACAGATTTTGAAGGATTGAGCATTCAAAACCAGTAACTGTGTTGCTTTCTTTTTAAATAATTAAAATGCTCAGAAGATTTCCTTGTTGTTGTAATCAACTCCTAAGAGTGAGGATTTTTGAGCCAGTCTCAAAAATATTTAATTTAAAAATATAAATAATTTTCCTGATGAGTAATGCTTCTTACTCCTCTTTTATTTTTAAATGGGGATATTGAATTAATACAAATCCCTCAGTTAAATGCAGGTGGAATGGACAAATATTATCCTTCTGCACCTAGATTTGCTTCTTGCCACATGCAAAAGAGCTTTTGTTTATAACAGTGCTGTAGGTAGGATGATGTTCAACAACGTTTTCAGCAGTAGTTAATGTTCACATTTAAGCGGGTTGGAAAAATTTGTTAGAAAATGCTGACTTGAAAGACATTTCATTTAGAAAGGAATTCGAAACAAACCAATTTGATAAGGTTGAAACACTAACGTTTGTCATATCAGAACGAAATTTTACATTTTGAAACTACTTTCATTTCAGAAAAAATTCTATCATATAGTAAGTTATAATGAAGTCAAATCAAAATGAAATGTTTTGATTGAACCAAAAAATTCATTTCAGGAGAAATTTTGAAATTTAGTCGTTTATTCCAATTTGGAACAAAATCAAATTTTGAACTTGCGGAATTACAACAGCCTGGTTCATTTGAGTTTTTCTGTGCCCTTTCTAGTCCCTTTATGGCTAAAACCTGGAAATGTTGGCACTGAAAGTGAGTTGCAGCATGCACCAAAATCTCAGATTTCCTCCTTTATGTAAACAAAAGTGTTAAACCAGTGACGCTCAATAAGCATGGTATTTCCACTGGTGTACAATAAGCATGGTATTTCCACTGCTGTATGGCAGTCCCTTATAACTTATTTTTAAAGGGCAAACTTTTTGTAAGGGGTGGGGAGAATGTAGATAGGGGTTAGTGCTCCTTTTTCTTTTTTGCAATTATTTTATTTTTATTTCTTTGAGCCTTTCTTTGGAATATGTCACCATAGTATCTGAGCACTTTATCAATCAGTTTAAAGAATGACACCTCAGAATCACCCCTGAGCGAGGTGGTATTATCCCCATTTTACGGATGGAGAAATGAGGCACGTTGAAATTGTGACTCGCCTAAGGGAGATGCAGGATGTCTGCAGCACAGCTGGTAAAACCCCAAATCTTCTGGCTCCAGGTCTGTGCCCTAGTCAAAGATTATTTGTCATCCCTCTTTGATGGTGTTGCTTCAGTCACTGCTTTATGCACAATGCTGAGACCTTCTGATCTAAATAAGAATAAAGACCCTCGGCCCTATTCTTAATAATTAAACCCATAGTTACATCATGAATGAGTCTGGCCCTTGGCCCCTAAATATAAACATTTATATTTGTTGTTATTTATTACCATGGCACTTACAGGCCCAGGGCCGGTGCAACCATTTAGGCGGCATAGGAGGTCACCTAGGGCACTAGGAATTGGGGGGGCACCATTTTCTTTGGCAGCAACCGCGGCGGCTGGATCCCTCCCGGCGGAGGGAGCTGGGGCAGGGGAGCACGGGGAGCCTGCAGCAAGTGGAGGGGGGGCGGCACGCAGGGGAACTCCCCGTCCCAGCTTACCCCTGCCCCACCTCCTCCTCGAGCATGCCATGGCTGCTTCATTTCTCCTGCCTCCCAGGCTTGCGGCGCCAATCAGCTTAGATGGAGATGGAGCAGGGATGAACTGGGGCGGGGGGGGGCACCTCAGGGCAGAGGGGGAGAGCTGCTGCGGGATGGGGGGGCTCGGGTGGGGAGGGCGCAAGGTGGAAATTTCGCTTAGGGTGCGAAACATCCTTGCACCGGCCCTGTACAGGCCCCACCAAGACCAGGACATCATTGTGCTAGGCAGTGTGCACACACATAGTAAAAGACAGTCCCAGACCCAAAGTCAGTTTACTTAGATAAGATGAAAAGTTGGAGGGGAAACAGAGGCCCAAGGTCACACAGTAGAACAGTGGTAGAGCTGGGAATAGATCCGTGAGTCCCAAGCCAAAGCCCTGTGCACTGGGCCTTGCTGTATCCTTGTATATTTCCAAGCATATGGCTGAGTCAAGTGTTCTCTCGCTGAATTTATATATTACCTGTATGATTATGGAAGAGTTTCCAGTAGATTAAAACTTCCAGATAAAAGCAGAGCATAATTGGTTTTGCCTCTTGCATCTCATCAGTACCTTTCTTCTGTACTCTGATAACCTCTGATTAAAGACTTACAACACTTGACATTTGCCCTTTTGGAGTTCGTGGAGTCTCTCTCGGAAATGGCAGGCTTCCTTTGATAGTGTCTCTTATGCTGGGCAGGACTTTTTGTTTTTGTCTTCTGGATCTCGGTGAAAATTTAACTGCAGCTTTTTGTCATGCTTCATTTTAGAGTTTCAAGCTGGATTGACTGGGTGTTGCCACATGGCATTTCTTCAGATTCCCTGATTGGCTGAACCTACTCCATGAACTCCCCTCTCTTGTACTGCACAAATGCCCATCTTTTTCTTTCTTTATGTATACATGTGGCTCAACTCTGCAAACCCTGTTGGTTTGTTTAATTTTTTTTTAATTTACTCTGTTCTCAAGGCTTTATGGGTCAGATTGTCCTTTACAAGAGAATAAACCACATAAGGGGCCTGGAAATTTTGCAATATTTCCTTACAGAGCTTCCCTGGCACTGTTCTATCCAGGGTTTCATGCCCTTCTCTGTGACCCAACCTGTAGCATGTTGTATTAATTTAAATGAAATAAATGGGCCAAAGGTGTTAACATAACCCAGTAGTCACTGTCCAGCATTAAAGAGTGTTAAATAAGGTCTGGGGTTTGATATACAACCTGCTTAATACCATGCCATTAGAAACCCTTTTATCCTTTTAATAAAGATATGGGAAAGAAGGAAAGTTAAAATATTTGAAATGTCAAGTATAACATAAGACTTTCATTTCAACATTTCGTGTTCCCTTTCCCTTTAGTCGAAGAGAGTTTTTAAAAGAACCCTTTTCCCTGCTTCTCTGAGAGTCTCTTAGATCAGTGATTCTCAACCAGTGGTTCGGGGCCCCCTCGCGAGCCTCAAGCAGGTTTCAGGGGGTGCGCCAAGCAGGACCGGTGTTAAACTCTCTAGGGTCCAGGACAGAAAGCTGAAGCCCCACTGCATGAGGCTGAAGCCCAGGGCCCTCAGCCCCACCACCCAGGGCTGAAGCTGAAGCCTGAGCAATGTAGTTTCATGGGGGCCCATGTGACATGGGGATCCATGCAATTGTCCTGCTTAATACCCCATAACGCTGGCCCTGGCTTTTATATGCAGAAGAAGAGTATTGTAGCACAAGTGAGCAATGGCATTTTTATAGCATGTTGGGGCGGGTCTGGGGTTCAGAAAGAAAAAGATTGAGAGCCTCTGTCTTAGATGATATCAAAGATGGTAATAATTGTCCTTTGGGGGAAAAGAAATGAAGCTAGTTGAGATGGGCTGGAGCTGTTGTTATTGCTGCTTTTGTTAAAGTCCAAGCACATTTCTCCCAGGTGGTGTTTGGGATTGGTGTTTCTAGGAGTGCTGATGTCATCTGGATCCCTCTTTGGTCTGGTCTGATCAGGGCATCCTTCAGGATTAGGATAAAGAAGATCTGGGGTCCCAGAGATGGTGGAGGTGGTAGCAGGAGCGGCGCCAGGGTTTTTGGCGCCCTAGGCGCAGGGCCGGCTCACCGGTCCCATGGCTGCGGTGGACCTCCCGCAGGCGTTCCTGCAGACGGTCCGCTGGTCCCGCGGCTCCGGTGGACCTACTGTAGGCATGCCTGCGGATGCTCCACCAGAGCCACGGGATCAGCGGACCCTCCGCAGGCACGCCTGCAGGAGGGCCACTGAAGCAGTCTGCCACTCTCCCAAATCCTGGCAGGCGGTCGCCTAAATGGAAGCGCCGGTCCTGGTTGGTAGCCATGATTGTGAAGCTTGCTTCAGTAGCCTCAGTCTGTTCTTCTCCATTCTATTTTCTCCCCATCTGTTCTTTCTATATGTTCTTTGTCCCCAAAGACTCTCTTTTAAGGATCGATAAAGAGCGTGGCCAGTGGAATAACCCATCCCCTCATTATTTTGTCTGCCAATTTGACCTAATATCTGACACACCAATTTTGGTTTGCTAATTTCCAGTTCCATATCTTCTGTTTTTATCAAGCATGATCATGATTTCAATATAGTCCTTGAATTATATCAGTGTGGCTTTGGCTTTTTGTTGGGACTAATTTAGTTTGTCCGGTTCTCTTACACCTTTTTATAACATTTCCTATTGAAAATAACTTGACCTACTTTCCATGATAAATTCCCAAGAAGGCAAAAGTTATAGACTAATTGTCACAACAAGCCATGAGCAGCGTGTTTGTCTCCCAGCCAGGAGAATATCAGAAGCCTGTGGCAGATCCCTGGCATCATGACTCCATTAAAGCCATTATTTCTAGTGACTCCTCTGCCAAGCCCTTAACAGAGGTTCCATAGAACAGACAGGGAAAGAGACTAAGCTAATGCCATCTTGTATGTGAAGCATGGTCATAAAGAGCACAGCAGGTGGATTGTCAGGAGATCTAGATTCTATTCTTAATTCTGCCACTGATCTTCTGTGTGTCCTTGGATAAGTTATTTAACTTTCTCTGTCTCTTTCCGCATCTGCACAATGTAGGTGATAATGTATACCCACCATTTATAAAGCACTTAACGATACGTGGGTGAAAACCACATTATGACTGCTAAGTATAATTAATGTTGTTTAATGTAAAGGTATATGTTTAAAAATTAAGTTGCTTAACTTTCAGTAAGCACTTTGATTTTTGACCTGCTAGCATAGCATTTTGATTGAAAGTCCTCCTCTCTTCAGAAGCTGCGCTAGTAGAAATCCTCACATTGTATACAGTAGAATGAAAGGTTAGATTGAGTTGTTTTTCTACCCAACTATAAAGTGATTTTCTTCTTAAATCTTTTTCCATTTGGCTGCTACTTAGCGTCTTTTGTCTGCCTAGGGAGGACAGGTGCAATTATTCACCTCTGAGCCCTGGGAAAGAGAATATAATTCAACATGGTCTTTTATAAAGGAATGTAATTCACTGCCCCACATATAGGACATTATGTGGGTCAACTAGAATTCTGAAAACTACAAACATAGTCATTGAGAGTGTACTGTGTACAGTGTATTGTATCCAAGCAACTTGTTTATCTTAAATTTGGTGGGAGGGAAGTAGCAGAATTAGTTATAAATTAGGTCAGGGTGGAATAGTCTTTTTCAGGCACTTAAGGACAAAAAATCTTTTCTCTGCTACATGAGGAGAAAGGATTTGTGAGGGCTCCCTGCTAACTAGTTCACAGCGATAGGGACTGAAAATAGGGCTGCAAGATGTACATTTATTCACATCCTTTACTGCGCCTCCTCCCTTGCTGAAGGAGGTGGCTAGGATTCCAAATCCAGAGCCCAAACTGCATTCTGTTTGGGAGGATTTCTCCAATCCCCCGCCCCCTCAGGCATTCCCTAGCACCCAGTTGAGTTACTTAAGCTAAGAACCAAGAGGTTTCAGACCATATGCCAATCTGTGCTAATTTACAACAGCAGAACACTTGGCCCACAATGTGCTAGTGTGTATCTACCTACATAGGATGTTCAGGTGGCTATAGAATAGCAGTAAAATCCCTTAAATAGATACCTTTTTTCAGGTTTCATCATTTTATCTTTCCTTTTACTAAGAAAATAGCTCGTTTTATTATTTATGCTTGTAAAGGATGAGCTTTTCCATTGTAATCCCATATTGTCTGCCGTCCAGAAATTTGTGACACTTTCAACATTGAGGCTAAAATTTACCAGGTCTGATCTTTGTCTAAGGTGACATTTTTTTAGAAAATGTGAGCAGGAACTGTTCTGCTTCTCCAAAACAGTGGAAGTTTGATATAAATTACACTTTTTGCCATTATAAAACTTTGTCCTTGCAATTTTATTTCCCCCTCACTCCCCCCGGAGACAAAAGACAATAGGTTTTGTAAGAGATGCAATTTTTTGAGGCTGGTAAATGTTTGGTCTTTCCGCTACACTTTATTGATTAATTCAGGAGCAGAGATGCTTCTTAAACAGATGTGCAATATTTTCTCTATAAGTCCATTTTAATTATGACTTTTAAAAAGTGCAAATGTAGTGATTCAGTGATAGTTTGTTGCTTCTCTTTGCTCTCTCTTACATAGAACATTCCTCCCTCCTTTCAGCTCCAAAAGTATTAATTTGGGGTGAAACAGGTAAGGGGAACAGGACAAAACTGTTGTGAACTTTTACATTTTGCAGCACAAGCATGGAATGGTAGGTAAACTGAATATAAAAATTTGTCTTGTTTATGGTAACAAAATGTAATTTCCTTAAGAGAAAATTCACAGACTGCTGTGTGTTTCAAATGTTCAGAGTCTGGGAATAAACAGCTGTGCTGCTGTTCTATGACTGTGTGTACCATGTGACAATTACTTTTCCCTCTGAAATGCTATGAAGTAGAAAGCGAATCACATAATATTAATAATAGGCAGAAAGTATGTTAGAGTTTCTGTGAGGCATTACTACCTTGCATGGCCAGCTTTTTTGAAAAGTGCTCTGCTTTTTTAAAGGGACACCATCAATCTGAAACCCTGTCAGTTAGAAAAATTATAATACATTAAAAGTAGTTTCTGGTACTACACCCACTTCTGAGTTTCCTGTCAGATTTTGTGCTTTAACCAGCACAGGCCCTTATCCTGCAAGCTGCTGTGTGTGGGCAGATCCCAATGGAGGGCCCAATTGACTTCATTGTGGCTACACAGAAGTCAGTCTGTGTGCAGCAGCTTGTGGGATCAGGGCTGTATTCCCCATTAAAAGAATGTTTTTCATTCCTTGTTCCTGTGGTGTGAAAGACACATATGCGAAAGGGAAACCAGCCAACTAACTGAAGTTATGGGGGAAACCGTTAAACTGGCTAGAAACAAAATGCTGCCAAATGCAAAAAGTAGACAAATCAAGAATTTTTCCCCCATGTAATCTCTCTCAAGTAAAGAAATCCTAGATGTTACCTGTAACAACAATAGATAATTTTTTCAGACAAATGTATGCTTTAAAAAAAAAAAACTTTAAAAGGATTGCAAGGTCAAATTTGCCCTCAATTAGGGAAGCTTTTGCAAAAACTAAGATCAATAGGAATATTTTAATGACTTTTTTTATTCTATTTGAAGCCAGTCTGGGAACAAATAAACATTCACTTACAGTTTCGGCAGCCCAGTCAATGTAGCATTGTGCTACTAAACCCAAAAGGAACAATGACCTAGGCAGATTATAAACAAAAGTGAAACTGACTAGCCTACTTTCACATGCTGAGAGAAAGCAATAAATAGTAAAAATAATTTTATTTTAAAAGTAACCCTCTCTTCCCCTGGTGCAGCACTTAGGGTGCTTCATGACAGTTTTTAGAAATAATACACATTTTAAATATCAAACTAATGTACAATAAATAAAATAAAAGACAGTCGCAGGGAGAGAAAAGGGGGAAATGACTTCACTATGACTTGTCTTACAGTGATGTAACTCTGACAGGTTCTCCCCAGGGTGACACCTGGAACTGGGGTACCACTGAGCCTTCTGACCCACCAGCCTGGGCCCCCTCTCACACTGTGCTGCTGTTACAAGCTGAAGACATGCTCCTGGTCTTACACTTCCACCAGCATACACACTGATAGGGACACAACCAGCTGCAGTTACATGCAGACTGTCTGAGTAGCCACTGCATGTGAACCAACAATAGAGAGGCTACAGCCAAAATAACCCCCAGCCTTCCAGCCTAGGACCCCAGAGCTGTACCATCTTGCCCTGGTCCAAACACCAACCAGTATGAATTTATTATCCAATTCGCCTTCCCTTCAATGTAGAGAGGAAATGCAACAGCCCCTCTGAACCAAGATTCCCATGCACTTCCCTCCAACTCACTGGTTGATTAAAACATAAAATAAATTTATTGACTACAAAAGATAGATTGTAAGGGATTTCAAACAGATCAAAGCAGATTAGCTAGCAAATAAAGAAACTAAGCTTAGTATACTATGTAGATTGGATATGAATTAGCAGATTCTCACCCTAACTGATGGTACAGGCAGGCTGAAGATTATTAAGGGGCAAACTGCACTTGCTTTACAGCTTGGAATCCCCAGGTTTTTCATACACAGGCTAGAAATCCCTTTAGCCTGGGTCCAGCACTTCTCCCAGTTCAATCTTTGTTCCTCAGGTGTTTCCAGGAGTACTTTTGTGTGAGGAGTGAAGAACAACCGCTGATGTTACTCCCGCCTTATATACCTTTAGCATACGGCAGAAACCCTTTGTTTCAAAACTTGATTCCCAGACCGGTTTGTGGAAAAATACGGACATCCCAAGATGAAGTCCAGACACATATGATCTTGTCACCTGCCCTTGCAGTGTTATAGCAGCCAATGCTTACAGGCTGGCCAAAACACCCACAGGAAGGTTAAGCTATTCCACAGTCGATTGTTTTTGATGATGGGCCATCAGCCCCATCTGGCTTCTTCACTGTTCTGCCTGAAAGACTAGCTGTGGGTGTCCAATATTTTGCTCTTGACCAGGAACGAGTCCAGGATCTAGAGCAGGCCCTTTCATGACCAGCAGGTTTGACAATCTGATATGTGCTTCCCCCCGCCCTCATTAATTCCAAGGATGTTAAGGAAGATAAGACCAAGAGGAGGCTTGGGTTATACAAATAGCTCCTGCCTGGCCTCCCCAATTCTGTTTTTTGGATCCACTGATTCTATCTAAATGTCAGTTCTTCATGTTTCTGATCCAGAATGACATGATATTACAGAATCATGGTCTAGTCCTGTATCCAAATCCAACATCTCTGCATCTCAATATGAATGGTATCTGGATGTTCATGTTAGGTAAGAAATGTTCATCAGCGGTACAGAACATCTTAGTTCAGGTCATGAAATCATTTACTAGAATAGTTATTCTGGAAAAAGGAAGCATTTTTCTTCAGGGCCTCTATCTAGGGGTCATACACTCTGTTCTGTTCTGATTATTTTGGATTATTTGTTATCTTTAAAACATTCAGGACTACTTTCAGGATTTCTGAAAGGTCTAATACGAATTTTTCCTCCCATAAGGAAGATTGCTCCAATGTGGGATTTAAATCTAGTGCTTTTTTCTCTTATGGACCCCCTCTCTTCCATCCCTGCTTTGAACCACTACCAAAGTGTCCAATTCATCTATTGTCTATGAAGGACGGGGTTTTGGTACCACACATGTAGAATACATGAATTGAAGGCCTTAATGATAAGCTCTCCTCGTATGGTTTTTCATATGGACAGGTAATTGAGACCGCAACATCTTTTTAATTCCAAATTTTTATTAATTTTCATATCAATCAGTTTGTTTACTTACAAGTCTTTTTCACCAAAACTCATTAATCTTCAGCTAAAACTAAACGACATAACTTTAGATGTAAACATTTTTTTTATTATGCTATCCGAATAGAACTACAAAAGTTTTTGTTGCTTATGGTAATAAATCTAAAGGGATGGCTATTTCACCACACAGACTTTAAAATGGAAATCTAATTGTATTAGGACTGCATATAATATTAGTAAGTGAAGTCCTCCTTCAAACATTTTGATTCACTCTACCAGGGCACTGGCAACATCAGTAGCACATTTAAGTAGGGTGCCAATTTTGGAAATTTGTAGAGCAGTTATCTGGACTTCAGGCCACACATTTACAAAACATTATTCATTAGTGACAGCTGCCCAGTCAGATGCCCGTTTGGAAGGGCAGTTCTGCAGTCTCTTTTCAAATAGGTCCTAGCTCCCACCTCCATTGAAGAGGACTACTAGCTAATCATCATGAGTGATTAGCTAGTAAGCACACATATGGAGTACATGAAGAGTTATTTACCTTAGAGTAGCTGTGGTTCCTCAAGATATTTGCACATGTGGATCCTATGACCAGCCCTTCTTCCTTACAACTTGTAGTCCTATAAATGAGGATTCTGGGCAGTGAATTAACTGAGCGGCAGTGGAGATCACCTTGCTCCTTATGACCTTGGTGAGGGGGTGAGGAGATAGGGACCTAGAGAGTGCACATGCATGATTCATACTGGACCCTGCTAGTGAAAATATTCCAAACTGCTGTGCTAGTGCACCCACACACCATGAGTGGGATCCATGAGATGTGCAAACATCTCAAAGGTGTATTGTAAGGTAAGTAACTGTTTGGAGTTTTTTTTGCTACTCCTGTATACACAGATAGGCAGATATTAAAGCTCTAAACACCACTGAAAAAACTGTCTTCAGATGCTTTCAACAATTGAGGAGGGATGAACTGAGGGAAGAAGCTGAGTAGATATTTGGCAGCTCCTCATCTGAGGAACTAAAGTGAAAACATAGGATCACAGAAAGGTTGGACTGGGAGAGATCTTGAGAAGTCATAAAGTCCAGTTACCTGTGCTGAGGCAAGACCAAGTAAATCTAGACCATCCTTCACAGATATTTGTCTAACCTGTTCTTCAAAACCTCACAACCTCCCTTAGAAACCCATTCCAGAGTTTGTTATTTTTATAGTTAGAAAGCTTAAGCCCATTACTACTTGTCCTACTTCCAGTGGACATGGAGAACAAATCATCACAGTTCTCTTTATAACAATCCTTAATATATTTGAAGACTTATCGGGTTCCCCTCAGTAGTCTTTTCTCAAGATTAAATATGCCCAATTTTTTAAATCTTTTCCCAGAGGTGAGATTTTCTAAACCTTCTATCATTTTTGTTGTTCTTATTTGAATTCGTTCCAGTTTATCCACATCTTTCCTCAAGCATGGCTCCCGGAATTGGATGAAGTACTCCAGCTGAGATCTCACCAGTGCTGAGTAGAGTAGGAACAATTATTTCCTGTGTCTTATATTTTACACTCCTGTTAATACACCCCAGAATAATACTGGCCTTTCCCATAACTGCATCACGTCATTGACTCCCATTCAATTTCTGATCCACTATAACTCCCAGATCCTTTTCAGCAGTATTACCACCTATCCAGTTATTTCCCATGTTGTAGTTTTGCATTCAAGTTTTCCTTCCCAAGTATAGTACTTTCCACTTGTCTTTATTGAATTTTATTGTGTTAATTTCAGAGCAATTCTCCATTTTTTTCCAGGTTGTTTTTAATTCTAATGCTATCCTCCAGAGTGTATGCAATCCCTCCAGCTTGTTGTCCAGGACCGGCTCTAGGCACCAGCAGAACAAGCTGGTGTTTGGGGCGGCACATTTGCAGGAGGCAGCATTCGGGCCATCCTTTTGTTTGTTTTTTACTCACTTCCTCCCTTCTCACAACCCTGCAGAAGTGGAACCAGGGAGCAGCTGGGGATCCAGCATGAGAGCTGAGAACCCACGGGACCCTGGGAGCTGTAGTTCCTTGCCTAGCCCCCTGCCTATAGAGCCAACCCTGGAGCAGGGAAAGAACTACATTTCCCAGCAATCCCTTGGCAGCTATCAACAGGAAAGGGAGGGGTAGGGAGTGAGGTAGCTGAGCCATGCTGTAACTTGCTGTGAGTCGAAAGGGGTGGCACTGTGAATGGGGAACAAGTATGCCCAAGGAGTATGCTTTGCCCCAGATATCCCCTTCATAAGACTTCCCCAGCTTGGATTAGGGATACTGGTGTGACCTCACCTTGGAGCCCCCAAAGAAGGAACTGGCTGGACTAAATGGACAGTGCTCTTCTCTGTCCGAAGCCTAGAAAGGGAGGTATGTGGATCCCACTAGAATTTAAAATCAAAAGTAATGGAGGGGATGCTCTGGAACTGGGCAGCTTTAGATACAGCACCAGGCAATTAGGAGGATTTCCACTTCTGAGCCATGGAAGCAGAAATTGACTTTTCCCTTCCAGATATAGCTAATATTCAGGAAAGAGAATCTAGCACCTGCCTTCCAGATTTGAACACCCTCAAAATTCAGGAGTGCTCAAGCTCAATTTGGGCAGCTGTTACTTCATTTCTCTCAAATCAAATATACTGATTCACTGTAACTTGCTGTAGAAAAAGTAAGACAAATGCTTCCCAGTGGTTTTTAGGACTGGAATTGCTATTTTCAACAGCCATTGCCTTTTTTTTTCTTTTTAGTTTTATTTGTTTAAAAGGAAGACAATGATATTGTATTGGCAAATTCCCCATAGAAAGAAAGAGTGGAACAAAAGAATAAAGACACCTCAACTCTTCTTCATTTATGTAGGACAGTCTTATAATATGCATCCAGATATCCTCCAATTACACAAGCTGAAAATTGCTCCACTTTACTGCAGTTCTGTAACCACATGGGAACCAATCCTGTCTGTGTTCTGTGCACATCCAAAATTCCTGCTGAATGACCTGCCCTGGGAGCGAGTTACCAGTGACCCAGGGCTGGGACAGCAGGAGGGTGTAGGTTGAGGGGAGAGCCCTGGACTGGGATGGCAGGGGGGTGGAGGGGGTGCCGGTGGGGGAGAAAGGGAGGAGCCCAGCGCTGGGGCAGCAGGGAGTGTAGGTGGGGGGAGGAGAACCCAGGGCTGGGGCAGCAGGGGAATGCGGGGGAGCCCAAGGCTGAGGTTGGGGGCAGCCAAAAATTTTTTTTGCTTGGGGCAGCAAAAAACCTAGAGCTGGCCCTGTTGTTGTCATCCACAAATTATATAAGTATACTCTCCACTCCATTATCCAAGTCATTAATGAAAATATTGAATAGTACTGGACCCAGGACTGACCCCTGTGGAACCCCATAGTTAGTCCTCCTAGTTAGACAGCAAACCATTGATAACTACTCTCTGAATGCAGTTTTTCAACAGGTTGTGCACCCACCTTATACTAATTCCATCTAGTCCACATTTCCTAAGGTTGCTTATGAAAATGCCATGTGGGACTGTGTTAAAAGCCTTACTAAAATGAAGATTTATCATGTCTGCTGCTTACTCCTCATCCACTAAGGCCAGTAAGCCTGTCAAAAATAGGAAATTAATTTGGTTTGGCATGATATGTTCTTGACAAATCCATGCTGGCTATTCCTTGTACCTTATTATCCTCCAGGTGTGTACAAACTGATTGTTTAATAATTTATCCCAGTATCATTCCAGGTGTCAAAGCTAGGCTGATTGGTCTATAATTCCCTGGGTCCTCTTTGTTGCCGTTTTCAAAAATCACGTGCTGCCATCAAGGCTAAATGGTAGTTGGCTGGTGGTATCAGTACATAGTTAGCAAATGAGACAAGGCTCAGAGAGGTTGTCTCAAATATAGCCTATGCCTATGTGACGTTATTTGGAGCTTTAAAAAACAAGGAGCCATGCAGCTGCCAAACCAGTGTGCCGCTTACCGAGGCACTCAGAGTAAAGGACACAGGATTTCTGTAAGATGTTCGTGGCTGCCCAGTCCACTGAGCATTTTCAGGTAGCAGTAGGAAATGGTATCACAAAGGTATGAGTTTCTGATACAAAGATGTTTCAGGAAAAATTAAAATACATCCTACGTAAATTGTGTAGCTGAAAAGACGAGCCAGTTGCATACGTTGCTCAAGACGTGGTTTTCCATGAGATGGTTTTGGGCAAAAATAATGCCAAAATTTCTTTTTATTTAAAGCTGTGGCATAGGTAACTATGTAACTGGTTATGAACTAATTGTCTGCACATTGGATATTTACGTTCCGGAGTGCTGTCTGCAGAGGGCACTACCACAATGTTAAGCAGAGCTGATGCAGCATGTTATGATTTAGAGCAGGGGTCCCCAATGCGGGCACCCGCGGGTGCATCTTAATGTGCCAGTGTTCTGGCCTCCGGGAGAGCACCCACCAAAATGCCGCAGCGGCATTTTGGCGGGGTCGACTCTTGATGACAACGCTTGTCATCAACAAGTGACGTCATTGAGAGGCGTCGCTCTCAAATTTCAGCGGGGATGCCTCTCAATGACGTCGCTTGTCGACTGCAAGCGACTTCATTGAGAGGCATCGCCGCCGAAATTTGGTGGCATTTCGGTGGGTGTTCCACCGCCGCAGTGGTCCTTCAGCTGGCACTCGCCAGCCGAAAAGGTTGGGGTCCACTGATTTAGAGACACACTGTGCTCTCTCTCTCTCATGGAGGCCTCAGTTCTGTTGTTTTCCCTTAAATCTAAAATTGAGACTAAAAGAATATGGTTGCCTCTTATATAAAGACAGCATAATAAGCCAGATCCTCAGCTGACCGAAATGGGTGTAGATCCATTGAATTCATTGAAGATTTACACCAGCTGAGTATCTGGCCTAATAAAAGTAAAAAATACTATTTTCCCCTCCTAGATTTAATAAGCAGTGGTAGTGTCTGTAACAGAGATAAGGAATTTTTTGCAATGCATTAAGCCAACTTCTCCTACAGGTTACATTGATGCAACCTCACTGAAGTTAACTGGGTTTTCCTGGTATAATCGAGAGAAGAGTTTGGCCTATTATTTTTTTACCTGACCTTGTCTTTTTAATCAAGCATGCTGTGCTATTTTACCCTACCGTCTGGCTTCCCTTTGGATCGTGGGGAAGAGAGAATATTTCTCTGCACGTGAGGAAAAGATTTTGTTGAGTATCTACTAGTTTCTTTCATATGGTTTTGCCCTTTCCCCAAGAGAAGTCAGTGCAAATCGGCTGGGAGTTTAAGAAAATAATCTTCTATTGTGAAAGCACATTATGTTATCATGAAAGGGTCAACATAATTTTGATTCCCTCCACCTTCACCAAAATGTTAAGTATAAAACTTAGTGAGCAGAAGTAAGTCTGCTCACCCACTATGCTGCATTTGAGCAGTTTAATTAGACTTTGGATTTAAGGTATTTTTATGAGAAGAAAATTGTCTTTCAATAGTTTAGTTTAAAAAAAAAAAAGCCCATAAGGGCACTTTCCCATGTACTTGAACATGATTAAATGTAGCAGGGGGTTCTTCCTTCACGGAGTAAATTACCTTCGTCTCATGTGTATATTGATATAAACTTTAAACACTTGGCTTTGGAATTTTACTCAGATGGTTTCTCTCATTATTTGGGGTCAAGAGAGAGAATTTCATGGAAACTAACAGGAAATCTCTCTTTGAGTATAAGGAATTAGGTTTCTAGTTTCTCAGCTAGAAGAATAAAATCACCAAATTTTCATTTGCCTTTTAACAACATATGAAGCAAATTAAGATACTTAGTTTTCACTGTACATAACTTAATCATTCAAAGAACACAAAAGAGAAATTGCCTCCTCTTATGAGTCATTCTGATTTGGTACAGTGATCCTAAAATGTATTGGTTTGGATTATTCATTACTATTTTGGGTTAAGTTTGAAAACTGAAGGGTCTGATCCTTCAGACACCTTTACCGGACATGGCGCTTTCACCAAGTAGTAGCAAGCGTTTGCAGGATCTGACTCTAATTGAGGTTCTAATGTAATGTAGAACTCCTTCTCACTGTAGGAGTTGGGGTGTTACTTGATAAAATACTCCATTACATCTGCTAGTGCACCTCCCTTATCCCTTTCAGTTTTCAAACAGAAAATATTTCCATTTTTGAAGCATTATGACAGATTTCAACATAATGAGATAAATGAGTTGGAATCCCAAGACATAAAAACGTTCCATGAATAAATGATCTTTTAAATCCAAATTTAATTCTTTAAAAAAGTCTACTGAAAATCCTGACATGTTTTAAAATATTCTCAGTAAATCTTAGTACTTGCATCTGGAATTACACTTTAAACCTTTTGGTGCTGTACTGCAACATGTTCGGGTCTTTTAAATAACCTACAGCCATACATTTTAAAATGTTGATATGTGACTGCAAAGCTAGAAATAAGGTTTTTTTTAAGTTCATCATTCAGAAATCAATAACAATAGTGAGTCTTTCAGTTCAGTTGAGTGCAAAATCCTGATTTTTTTATAACAATACACACAATAGTAGAAAGAAATCAAATGTTCAAATCTGAGCCTAAAGTTAGGCACCTTAGATCCAAATTAGGTGCTCTAATATGACCCCAATCTAGGAAAGCACTTGTGACACAAACTTAAATCCTACTCAAGTGAATGGGACTTGAGGTATGTCAAAAGTTAAGCCCTAAGAGGCTTGATGGATCTGGGCCTGTAAGAGTAGTACGAGCAGCATTGCCACCTACAGTCATGAACTGATCTGGGGACTTCCTAAAAACCAAGGACCCCATCCACATACATTTTTTTTATACTGTTGTCCCTGGGCAGAGCTGGCAGCAGATGTGAGGGCCTCATAGGCTGGTTTCTCATTGGAGGAGAAATCGGTGACACAGAGACATGGTATTTTGTGAGTGAAGCTTGTTTGTTTACACCACACAAGAAAAATTAAGGCAGAAAGCAAACTCTCCAGCTGTTTGCAACCATTTCCCCCCAAAGAATATGCATCACAAAGCTAACAACAATATAGAATTTCTTCAAAGACTGCACAGGCTAAGACTAAGAACTTGAAATGCTATGGATGTGTCTACATTTTAAGCATGAGGTGTAAGTTCCATCTTGAGGAGGCATACGTGCTAGCTTGGATCAAGCCACCATGCTAAAAATAGTGTGTAGCTGGCCATTGAGACTCTAGTGATGAGAGGGCCTAGCTGCCCGAAGTGTGTACTCATCCAAGATGTTATATATATACTCTCAGGATAGCTAGCCCCTCATATCACCCATGCTGCCCTGGCTACACTCTGTTTTTAGCATACTAGCTTGATCAGAGCTAGCATGGGTATGTTTCTTTGAGCTGGAATTTACATCTCCATCTTGAAATGTAGACTATACCCTCTGTGTAACAATGTGGTGACTTCAGCTATAGCAATATCTCAAAGGCCAGTTTGTGGTTTGATATAACTTGGTTGAAAATGTAAATTCTCTTTTTTAATCCACTCTTTAACCAAGCTACTCATAGTCTGTTTTTCCAAATGCAGTCATTAATAATGATGGAGGGCCAAATACTCTTAGCCCTATCAGTAATAATCATCTGACCAATTTATTCCCATCATGAATGAACAAATCAGGTTAGTGCAGAGTACCTGGCAATTTTAGCAGCAGTTTTCCCTATTGTAAATTGCATGTCAGTTCATGGGATATTTAATAAAACAAATTGCTGATTTGAATTTAAATGTAAACCCATCAAAATAAGCACTATTCACTGTGAGTCCATTTTTTCCAGAAGGAAATTTATTATTCAATGGAGTCTTTACTATCAAGGACTGTTGAATATTGCTTATTCAAGCTACAGAATTGGTGAGTTGAACCAGTGACAGTTTTTTTAGCCCTTCCCTAGGTGCAAAGCTATTAGAGTCCATGTTTGGACATTTTATATAAAATATGGTATATGTTCATGAATAAATGTGAAATTCTGAGCAGTAGGAAGCATATCATATTTTTATAACATGCTCCATAGTAGTACTCAGTTCTTTGTGACCAGATTATTTTTATTAACATGAACAGTATTTGTCCTTCAGTGTTTTTGGGTACTCAGCTTGTTTAATGAAGTGTTAGAGAGGCAGGAACTGTAATAAAGTACCACATAACTTTGTTAAAAAGAGAACAAAATTGCCCCTGACAGATGAGAAATAGACAGTACGTTGAGGAAAATGTATTTCCCAGTATCATTTCACACTCTATAGGGGTCTCTCTTTTTGAGTGCAGTGCAAGTCAAGAAAGCTATTTTTCCACTTAAGGTAAAAAAATGAACAAAGCGTGAATGGTATTGTCAAATTGTGCTTATTTCACCTTTACGCAACTATGTCAAGGTGGATAGGCGGCTGTCGAATTACATTCTTCAGGGATTTCACCAGGACTTCCCAAACACATACCACACCATTTCAGCCTGAACACCAGTCATATTTCACAAATTAAGTAAGGATGGAAACTGGACAAGAGACCTCCAAGGAAAATCTATGATATGACAAAAGTAGTAGATGCACTTCGTTAGGCAATTCCTTCCAAATCAGCAGTGAACCAGTGATAGAGACTAATGCTAAAGAATCCTTAGTTGCTAGGAGCACATGAGTACCAGAAGGCCTGCTTCCCCTCCATCAATTCCATGGTAGCTAGGGCCTCCACTGACAGAGTGAAGTCAGGGTTTAAGTATGTGCATTGTGTGGGACTTGAGAGTCAAACTGTATACAGTAAATGTAAGATATTATTATTAATAATAAATAAAAAGTATGCAAAACATCTCATCTAAGCATCTGAACCTTGTTTCTGCCTTAGTATTCCCTATTTCTAACACCAGGGGGAGGAGAGGGGAACTGGCTTTCCCTGGAGTTTTATAATTGCAGTGTCAAACTACAGAACCAGTAAAGATATCTGAGCAGTCCTGGCTTACAGTGGCTGCTCTTAGTGTTTTCCAATTCCAGAATGTTGCAATTAGATAATAGTTGTGAACATGTGCAGTATCATCTGAATTTCCCTATACCTAACCTCAGGTACCAAAAATTATCCCAGGCAATTGAAAAGTCACTGTTTTCATGGCCAGCAATAAATCCCCGGGCTTGTTGCTGGGTAGAATCACTGCTCTTTGACTCTTCTGCTCACCAGCTACACCTATCAAACATTCAAGAATCCCCAGCCACATGGTTTTGAGGCACAGATAGCTTTTATGTATTTAGGGAAGGGAAGGACTCCTTTGCTGCTTAGAACTCCTTTGCTCCCTTATATACTTACTGATCCTTGCATGCCTCTCTAAATGTAACAAACTTCCTGAAGCATGGAATGGGATGTGAGGGAGGTTTTTACTTTGGCGGATTTTCTTTTGGGGGACAGCTATGAATCCAGTAAAGATAACAATACCAATGTCTTATATAGTGCTTTCCATCCATAGATCGCAAAGTGCGGTACAAAGAAGGTAATGATATTTTCCCCATTTTACAGATGCGTAAATTAAGGCATGGAGGGGTGTGGTCAAAGTCATCCAGTAGGTCAGCTGAACAGAAGCCAGGTCTCCAAAGTCGTAGTCCAAAACCCTTGCTGCCTGATCACATTGGCAGTTTGCATTATTCACATTGCATTATTATTGTTACTGCTGCTTTCTCCATTACACAGGTGCTCAGGAGAAGGGCTCTAAGAATGATTGTTTGAGAGGGCAATGCTGTGGATAGTCAGTACTTCACACTGAGGGATTATTGGACTGGATTAATTCTAAATTGGGGAGTTGTTTGGTTTTAACTTTCTGACTATATTAATTTATTTTGCTTTCTTGTTATAAAAAACTAACTTTTGAGGAAAAGACTTGCTGATGTGCATGTTTGTTTTTTCTGAATCATAGCACCAGATGACAGATATTAGTTTTGTGATAGAGAGCTGAGTAGCTTTTGTGGTATGGGTGGCGTATTTGGTAAGTAGAAATAATTCACCTCTGATGTGTGGCTGAAACTTCCTTAAATTCTGAGTTCCACCTGAAAGTAGGAAAATACTGAATATATTCCTTTGCCCAGGGCTTCTCTAACTTTTTATTACATCAGAAAAGTGAGACATTAACTGATGGATGACAGCTTCTCTCATCTGTGATTGTGTAGGGCCCCCTTCAGTCCCAAATACCACCCCTGTGTATCTACAGAAAACACCTATGTGGAAAAGCAGTAAGAAAAAACTCTTTTTAGCTGTCTTTAGTGCAAGAATTTGACAGTTTAGGAGCAGCCGTCACAATGCGGCCTGGCACATCTCTGTAGATCTACATTAAGTCCTCATCAGACCACCATTGGTTTCATAGACCTTGGATTGGGTACCCCGAAACTGAGGTATGCACAGGGAAAATACATATTTTGGGTTAGCCCAACTTGGCCACTGGATGTCAGTGTTGCTCCCCATGAACATAACTTCAATTGCTTCTTTTGGGGGTGGGGAGAAGAGGTAGGAGTTGTAAGCAAACAAACTTGAAGACAAAAATGCCATGGTAGTCTGAGATAATTAAGTGCAGATGTCAAGCTAGGTTCACTTTTCAGTCCTTTCCTAAAAGCCCCCAAGCTTTGTCAGATGGATCCATACAAATTATTTGCAGTAGCTGCAGGTATTTTTTAACTTAAAAACTTGGAGAAAAAAAATGTTCCTTCCCTTCATGATTTTTTAAAAATATGATGAAAACAATCGCAAAAAAATTATTCTTGGAATATTGTATGATAAAGTAACTTTTTAAGAAGGGAACAAAAGAAAATTATTCAGCTAAACAAATTGTCCGATAGTACTTTGCTGAATCATTCCCAGATAAGTCGTAACATTTTGGAATGTTTTTGAATATGAATATCAGATTTGCTGTTCTTTTCTGCACCACCTTTTAAAAAAAGAAGGATGCACTTGTATGAATTTAAAATAACTTTCTAGGGGTGGGGAAAAAGACACATACTGAATCTCGGGGGGAGGACAACCCAGGAGAATGATCCCCCATAAAACCCTCACAATTTTCCTATTGATGCAACAGTTAAAAAATTATTTTCATGATTCCCTCCATTCCCATATGGCTATCTTCACTGCTGTTTTCTCTGTGATTGAGGCAAATTCCCAACACACATTTTCTGTAATTGTTTGTTTGTATGGTTGCTGTGCTTATATTTGTTCAATCAATTGTGGATATCTTCAATTTCTAAATATCTTGTTAGGGACTGTCCGAATTCTGTAAAATCCTGGAATAAAATATACTTACCACAACCACTCTCTTGCAGGGCTCAAAGAAGCTGGAAAAAAATTGTTTCACAGAAATTCCTAGGAAAATTTTCACCATTTTTGTTTCTGTGATTTTAGACCCATATAATTTTAATTTGTTTTTGTGAAATTTCAAGCAATTGGACATAGTGGACTATCGATTTTTGCCCTAATATTTGTATTTGCAGATTTTACTGTCTCTTTCTCCTTTGAGGCAACATCCTGAGGGTCAGGAACCAGGTATTTCTAAGTTTGAATAATACTTTATAGTTATGTAGCACATTGCAAATATCAGTGTTGCTTCACTGGATCTCAGAGAGACAGATAATAAACATTACCTCCATTTTACATATGGAAAAACTGAGGTTCAGAGAGGTGAGATGACTTGCCTAATGTTACACAGAATGTGGTGGCAGAATCAATAGAACCCAGGTCTCCTATTTTCCAGTACCATGCTAAATCCAGTAGCCAATACTGTCCCTACTACCTCTCTTATCACTTAACCTCTCTTATCAGTCCCCCACTTTACAATTAATGTGGTAACACTCATAGGTGCTGGAACCTCCTAACTTGAAGTGGTTTCCATTATATACAGGATTTATAGTTTGTTTCAATGGCTTACAGCACCCCCACTATACAAATTGTTCCAGCATCCCTGGTAACACCAGTAATATCATGCTCCTTTGTTACTAATTTCAGCCCTGATCAGCTCTAAGTTCCATGTGGGTGGACTTCAGTGGGGATCCACGTGGACACAGGATTCTCCTGCATGGAGATCAGTGCAGGATTGGGGCCATTTGTGTCCTCAGTATGAAAATAAAAGTATAAAGTCAGATGAAATTTAATCTGATTAGGTGAAGTATTTTTGTGACAGACTTTCAGAAATGTCCACAAATTAGATCTCTGATCTGGAGACATTGCTCTCTCCTTTTCTCACCCTAAGATTCTGCTATTGGACATATTGGATGTGACATGAGGGTGAACGCTTCTGAAGCATATGCTCTGAAAAAACAATGCTTTACGTTCATCTTTAAGAACCCAAGTATCCAGTCTTCTAATAAGATAAGAATCTCATAAAGCAAGTTGTTGTATTTGGACTTTCTTCATTTACTGAAACATGACTTAGGAAAAGTACCTGAAAGTCAAAAACAAAAGTAGGTAGTGTGTATGAGAGTTCTTAAAGTTTTATTATATATACAAACACACACTAATGAGAAGAGCAGAATTTTGAGTAGCAGTAGATGAAAAATTAAAATAATTCAGGGTAAGTGATGTGTTGCAATGTAATCATTCAGTACATTTTGATCTCATTTGAATTCAACACTGTTCACAAGTGAGATTTTAGCAGAATATTTTAGAATAGCTGTGTAATCTGTAGGACAAGAAAATTGGATTTTTTTCATTATACACCTGTGCAGAATCAAAAGTTGGCTTCAGTTTCATGGAATGAAACTGAAGAACTGCACCTCTGAGCTACTCCTTTGCAAAAGAAATCCAGTGTCAGTTACTCTTCTGCTGTTCATTTTGTTTCATATTTTTACATTTTGTTTCTGTTACAAAGAAGATGAAAAGTAAAACTAATTTCCCAGCTGATTCTTTTGTCTTTCTCCATTATGGCAAATGTAATTTGCAGCGTTTCAGATAACTTAGAAATCTGCTTAGGTGCTTGGAGGGCAGATCCCCAGCTGGTGTAAATTGTCGTAGCTCCACTGATATGGCAATTTATACCAACTGAGGATAGGCCTCTTATTGCTTGGTACTGTGTGTGCACACGTGCACTATCATTATCAATCATGTAAACAAGAAAAGGCAAACACTTTGGAGAATAATGTTTTTGAGATAACTAATTGTAATGACCCATAGTCATCACTGGGGATTGAATTTAGGGTCTTAAGCATCAAAAGTACAAGCACCCGACTATTTGAGCTCCTTTAGTTGTAAATGAAGTAGCAGGCTATTATAGTCATTTGGGTCTGCCACCAGAGACATGTGCTGTCTCAATGCTAAATGAGCTCCAGTGGTAGAGACCTGAGTTTTTGGCGCTGCAGGTTTCAGATTTGATCCCTGCTGAGGGCTTTGGGATCCTTGGAGTTTTGCGACCCTGGTTCATTACACTGAGAAAGCAAAGTATCTAATACTATATGTATCTGAACATACATTTTGTTTGTGTGTCTTTTTCCCAGCAAAATTATTTACTCAGAGAATAAATCTTAATTTCTGTGGAATTTTCATGACTGTCTTCTATAAGTGTTCCAGAAAAGGTGACATCCTATTCTGAAATATGAAAAAAAAAATGTTTTAAACTATATCTTTGGAATCTCTGAATTTGACACTCAAATGTAGTTTAGGAAAGAATATTTACAATTTTGATTGCTTATCTCCAAAAAATTTTTTTAAGCCAGAATAAAACTAACATATCACACAAGCCCTGTTTAATGCAAAATTCTGGTGCTGCTAATGCTCCGCTGTAATAACATTAGTGATTAATGCACTGCAATATCCAAATATGATCCCATTCAATATTCATGTGTGGGATTATTAATAACAGTCTTCCAAGATGCTGTTCATCAACCTGTCATCTTCCTCCTCTTTCTTTTTTGGCGTATTATAGTACCAGTGAGGTAGATAGCAGTCCATGCCAGTACTAAGGTTCAGAAAGAGAGCATACACAATTAAAATTATGCATACAAAGTGCATATACCAACAGTGTTTCATGCAATTAATCTATATGGGCCAAACTCTAGTTAAATCACTTCGGATGGAGGTACGTACATGTATAGGCAGAACTTGCCCCTTAGTATCTGATTATTTGTTTTATTATAAAACATAATTATAAGATTCAGACTTCAGAATATTAGTAATTCTAAAACTGTTGTTTGTTACTGATATGCAGGATTAGTTTCCAACTCCATTTACAATATGTATATACGGGAGGGCTGGGACCATTAGAAACTACAGGATTAAAGGAGACTCTTGATTGGACTTGTTGGCCCAGCATTTTCTCTTTTAATCTTGTACAAAAGTGCACAGTATTAGTCATGTCTTCATAGTCTGTAATGGCCTGCACCAGTTCCCACTGAAATAAATGAAAACTCTCTTATTTGTTTCAGAGGGAGTTTGGGGGAGGCTGTAGTTGCATACTTCAGAATCAGTGGTCTAAGTGGTCAAGCCACAATTTAAAACTATTTATTAACAGTTAGCTCATGGTGGTATCTAAGTGCAGGTCTACACTACCACTTAAATAGATCTACTTATGTCACTAAGGGGTGTGTAAATGCCCCCACCCCTGGCGATGCAAATTTTGTGGCATCCACACCAGCACTATGTTGGCAGGAGATGCTCCCTCACCAGTGTAGCTTCTGCTTCTCACTGAGGTGGAATAATTGTGCCGAGGGAGAGCTCATATTCACCAGACATGCTACAGCAGCGCAGATGTAGAGCTATTTTGTAGACTTGCCCTTCCCACTTCTTCCTCACCAGTCTTAAAACAGGCTTTTTCTGTGATAATTCTCTGCAATGACTGGCAAATGTTGGTTTTCTAATGGCCTTCACTCTGGGCCAGAACCAAAGCCCATTGAAGTCTGTTGAGTTCTATAGAATTGAATAAACATCAATTATATTGATATCAGTGGAGCTTTGGATCAGGCCTTATATATATTAAAATACGATTTCTCTAAAATACCTGAGAGGCCTTTTATTTTTAGCACATACAGTAGCTGATGCATATTATTTTGTGTGTAATACACTGTATAATATTTTTCAGTATACCTTAGCTTGAATTTTATTTGTCGTCTTAGGAATAAGTGAATTTGTTTCATACTAGCTCAGCTGTATAATCAGTTTAAAGCAGCAATGAATTGTTATTGCTTCTAAATTTTGCAAACAATTTCTCGTGACCAATGTCCTTGATGATTGTCTAGTATTACTTTAAAGCCTTGGCATGACCCTGCATATGGCAAATACAGGATTGTTTTCAACAAAAGTCATTTGTGAAGAGGTACCGTACAGAAATATTACTCAGATGAAGCCTGTGCCAGAAGAAAATTGATTGTTCTCGGCCTCTTGGGAAAGGATGCAAACTGTATTATTCTTCGTGGCTAGCTTAAATGATCAGTGTTACTGTTTCTGAGGAAGCTGTCTGCTTTCTAAATAGTAGAGATAAAGGTGACTATAGAAAACAATGGATGTGGGATAAGTCTTGCTAAGGAAAAATATTGACCCAAGAAGAAGGATGGTAGTGTGTCTGTGTTGGTCCAATACAGTATTTTGTGGGTCACTCTCTTGAGGTTGGTTGAGAATCCATGACTCACATTATAGATCAGGACTGTATGGGTGAGGGAAAATCCCTATATAGGTTCATATAGCTTTCAACAAAATAATAAAGTTGGTTAATTGACAGGAGAGAAGAATATCCAGGAATCAGATTCTAATACCATTTACACCAGTGTAAATCCAGAGCAGCTCCACTACTTTTAATGGACTAACTTTACACTCACTCTGATGTAGCTGAGATCAGAGTTTGGCCCCAGGAGTACAATGAAACAATCTTCCTAGGGAAGTAGTGGAAACCCCATTGCTTGGGACTTTTAAAACTAGACTGGAAAAAGCGCTAGAAAAATGTATTCTGAGGACACCTGCACTGACAAAGAAGATAGACTGCATGACCAGTAGGTCTTTTCCATCTCTAATTTCTATTATACTATGGAATCTCTGCAGGCATTTCCAGGCTCTTTCCTACTATTCATTTCCAGATAACCTAGAGAAACAAGTCATCTGATCTAATTTCTGGGCTTTTAGCTTTTGTCTGTGCAGCGCAGAAGCAGCATGAGTGTTGTCTGTGTCAACATTTCCTTGTCTGAAAGATTAATGTATATTGTGGTTAATGAGGGAGAATTGTGCACCTTTTTCTTTTTTACTGACTGCTTAGCTGAAGGGAGCAACTTGGTTCTTAGCCAGCTTGACTAATTATCAGTGAGCTGTTCAGAAATGTTATGTCTGTCACAGATTTGACTTGAAACAGAGTGCCTATGGCACACAAAAATCTCCTGTTACATGAATGTTCACGCTTTGTCACTGACTGAGTTTCCCAGATAGTTGTTGCTATACAACTTTACTTGTCAGCAGTCACATCTGCCCACCAACTCTGTTTCTATCTTTTCTCCATTGTTTAGGCAATCTTTCCTTGGCACATAACTGTAAGCAGTTATTAAAAAAAGAGCCTTGGGACACAGCCACTAAAATGCTATCTGAGAGTGGCTTCCTGCAGAAGAAATAGTAGTTGCAAAGTTATACCTAGCCCAATGACCCAATTATCTTGTCAGTGTGTGAAATACAATATGAAAAAATGGGGACGAATATACTCAGCTAACAGACTCCGTAAGGATCAATAATGGCTTGGAACTATCTCTAATCATTAAACAAGTGCATAGCACTGTAGGAATGGGTGGAACTTTAAAGAGAAAATAAATGCTTATGAAAATTGATTAGTGAGTTTGGGTGCCTCCATTTATTTTAATGCCTAAATTGAGACCACTCAAAGGGGCATGATTTCAGGCAGCACTGCACATCCATCCTCTGAAAGTGAAGTCCTTTTTAGATTTTCCAACTGGTACCCAAAATGGAGGAACCCCAAGTCACTAATCACTTTTTTAAAGTCTTAGCCAAGGTCTTATCCCCAAGGAGTTTACAATTTATATTTGGACATAATGTGAAAAGACTAAGTGAGAAATAATGTCAGGGAAGGTGGAACGAAGGTTTACCACAAAATTTGATTGTGCTGTTTATTTGTGAAGAGTAAGTACAGCATTAGTGCTTTTTATTTTGGGGGTTTTAACAATATTTTAAATGTAACTTGTTATGGTGATGTGGGAGTGGTAGATGCCAACCTGAATTAATGACAAATCCAGTTGTCCTTTGTATTTCCTGATACAAATAACCATCAGTATACTTCAGATGGTGAAATTATACAGTGCCCGTCACAGAACATCTCTGGGTTCTTTATAATTCAGCACAATCAAAAACAATAGCAAACTAACGATAGATTAAAACAGAGTTAGCTGTCTGATTGTGAAAACTCTCCCTTAATCATGGGGCATAATATTAAAACCTTAAGATGGGAAATCAGACCCACAATTACTATGAGCATTCAGAAAACAGCAGTAGTGTTTTACATAAGCCAACAAAGCAAGAGAAATTCCTTATTTAGGGAAGCCACCCTAGCGTTTTAAATAAACAGAGAAGAATCTGTAGTCTTTGAAAGCCAGATGTTTTTCAAGAAAGAAGAAAGATGCACAGGGAAGCTGATTGGGCTAGAGGATTATGCACCCGTACAAATGGAAGTCAAATTAATTTTTTTCTTCCTAAAAGATAAGTCTGTGACTCCACATCAAACAGGAAGTTCATAGAAACACAAGCATGGATTGTGACCAGGTCTCCTACCTCATTGATTGTACAAATGCAGTACAGACTGTTCTGCTGATGCTCCTGCTGGGCAGAGTGAAGGCGGCAAGGGGAGACTACCAAGTGATGAGAGCAAAGGTTTGCAGGAGCTAATTTCTATAGGGTTTTAAAGGTGAGGACAAGACGCTTGAATCTGATTTTGGAATTTTGTGGCTTGAGCCCATCTCTAATTTCAGTCAAAAAAGATCATGCCATGCGAATCACTCTTATATCACTAAACCCTGTGACTCCAAGCTCTAGAATTTCTCAACCAAGGTTTGGTTTTTCACTAGTATTTATAGCTGCTTTCTAGGACGGTCTGACTTTTTTTAAAAGGTAAAGCCTGATATATATTTACTAGTATCACAATCAGTGATTAACTTCCTCGTGAACTTTAGACTTTCTGCCATATCCAAGGCATAGTACAGAATATATGATCTGTTTTTGACTAGTGTGAAAATAATGGCATTTCCTCCTTGCAGCACATATTATCCACCAGATGTCTTATATTTCCTCAGATTAGTTTGGACTGAGGACTTGCCTTAAACACCAGAGGAGTGCAGGCTTCTGGAAAAAGGTAGCTTGAAGAAACGTTCAGGGACATTGGTGGGTTCCCACTCTCTAGCACTCAGGATTTTCAGTTCAGCATTTACTAAAACTGAGACAGAAAACATTGCAAGTTTGTCTCTCTTCCTGAAATGATTGTTTGTCACCATCTGTGCCATTAAAATTTGTGTCTATGTATTTTCTGACCAATGCTGAGACTTTCCCTACACTCTTCTTTACTCATTTTATTGTTACGAACTGGTTTCCATAACCATTTTTGCAAAAAAATCAAGGACAGTTTTAGGCATTAATGTGAAGGTGGCAATGCGACATTTTTAACCCTTCAGCCATTGATTACATATAACACTGTTAATTTTTATTAATAAGATCTGATAGGAAATACTGTACATAATATGTGAGATGGTTGTATCTAATGGGTTGGGAATAGACATTTGTTAAATCTACTCTAAATTTTGGAAGTTGCATTTTTTCCACTGTACCAATATACGATAATTTCCTCATTAAAGTCACAAAGCAATATCTTCGGCTGCCCTGGTCGCTGCCAGCATTTAGGCGGAGGGAGCTGGGCAGGGGAACTCCCCGCCCCAGTTCAGCCCTGCCCCACCTACTCCTCGAGCATGCCGTGGCTGCTTCACTTCTCCTGCCTCCCAGGCTTGCAGTGCCTAAGCTGATTGGTGCCGCAAGCCTGGGAGGTGAGAGAAGTGAAGCAGCCACGGCGTGTTCGGGGAAGAGGCAGAGCAGGGTGAACTGGGATGGGTGGGGTGCCTCAGGGTGGAGGGTGGGGGATGGGAAGCTGCCGCAGAGGGGGCGCCTCAAGGCGGAGGGGGGGAGCTGCCGCGGGGGGCGGGGGAGCTCAAGGTGGAAGTTTCGCCTAGGGCGCGAAACATCTTTGCACCAGCCCTGGCTACTTTACGTGTATCAGATGCTGCCCCAGCAGAGTTTATTGTATCATTTCTACAAAATTAGCTGGACTCTTTCTGTACTTTGCCAAAGAAAACACTTTGTAAGAACCTCTTCCATTGATCTCCACACAGCTAAGTAATAATTTTGTCCTTTACTATAATCCTAAGAAATGAACTGTAAAGTCAGATAGGCTTTGGAGCATATTTACCAAAGGGGCTAATTCAGGAGGGAACTTTTGTATATCAAATATTATCTGAATAAACACAAAGGGCCAGATTTTTCAAGTTATTTAGGTTCCTAAAGATGCAGATGTTCAAATTCCAGTAGGCACTTATGTGCATCTTGAAGTATCTTTATAAATTTGGCCCCAAATGTATATATTATAAATGCATTGTTAGTGTCACATAAAAGAACATAATTACAATATCATATCTTATTCTTTTTGTAGACTCAAATGTAATTTGGTTTGAACTGAACTGAAAATTTTTCAAATTACATTAACTAAAATTTGTATTTATTGGCCTAGGTGGTGTTCATATAACTGACATTTAAATATACACCCAACTGTTATCTGCTGTAAATGAGACCCTCCAAGACTTAACCAGTTAAATAGGAAGTATTGTTTGAGACGGTGTTGGATGTTTTAATGTTTCTCCCAGAAGCAAAATCAGAGCTGACCTCTCTGAATTTGGGAGTTTCCTTTCTCTCACTTCTTGTTACAAATTTACCCAAGCCAAGAAGAACTTTATTCAATCCAGTTCTGCATTATTGATGTCCATAACCTTGACAGGTGCAGAGAATGCAGATAACTTTCTCTTTGTAATAGAAGGAACTTGATCAGCTCAACTAAGTTTTCAGAATAAAGGGGTCTGAAAAATCACTGCAACAATTGGGCTCTGTGTTTCTGGAGTTTAGTTTAAACATGAGTGTCCCTCTTTAATATCATACTCATACACATATTCATGTGAATGAAAGGGAGCATCAGGAAGAAAATATAACTCCATAGTTTCGTTCCCAAAGGCAGATGTACTTCCACAAAATGAAAATAAATGAGCTGGTATTATGATAGTCTAATACTGTGATGTTATGTACAACAGATGCATTTTTCTGTTAAGGGTTTAATCCCTTCAGGCCCATTAAGCAAAGGGAAAAGTTTAGAAGGGATGCAGTAAAAAGAAGGCATTAATGCACCTTTAAAAGAAACTGGTTTGAGTATAAATCGCAGAGGGAATACAATACGAAATAGTGAATGAAATATTTATACATTCTGCCAAAGCAGAGTTTATGTACTAGCGAGAGAAGCCCTGTTGAAATGGGTCTTCCCCTTTGTTCTGAATCTATTTTTCCAGTTGCTCTGACACAGCTGTTGGTTGCACAATCACTCTGAAGTTGATTAGATTAAAGAAGGATAGGCCTGCCTGCTCAGCATGAACGACAAACAAGAGTTTGTATGTATTCTAAGCATGTAGTCTGAATATACAAGCTTGTGTGTGTGTGTGTGCGTGCGCACACATGCTTCAAGACACAAATTGATTCCTTAAAATTTCATGCTACTGGATCAGAATGCTTGTGTTCTAAAGAGCAAGTTACTATGCAGTATTATATTTGTTCTTAGTTCCATGTGCTTGAGAATATGGGGCAAAATACTCAGCTACTGTAAATCATAGTTCTATTGATTTAGCTAAGGCCCATGATTATCTGATTTATGTGGCATTACTTTTAATTGCATTAACTGAGAAACAAACTAAACTACATGATAAAAGCTCTGAAAGCTTGTAGAGGCAGATTTTCAAAGGCAGAGAGAGGAATTAGATGCCCAACTCTGATTGAAAGTCAACTGGATTTTGTGCTTTTGAGATCCTTCCCTTTAGACTTTGATGTGGTACTTACTTATACAGAAAAGATCTCTTAAAGGCTTTTGATTTCAATCAGTTGAAAAATACTATTTATTTCCAAAGATATTTTCTTCTTTTTTAGAATGAGCATAGTACCTGTAGAAATTGGCAAACTTACCACCTAGAAGACGGGTTCCCATGTTGTCTCCGAATGCACTGTGTCTTAATAGAGACATTGTATTTGGAACACTTGTACTGACCAACTCCTCTCTAACAATTGCATAGCATCCTGTAGCAGCTACATCAACTGGTTACATGGCAAAGTGATATTAGGTAAGTATTTAAGGTATTTTTGGCTTATTTAAATTTATCAGCTGGAGACGAGAAGGACAGCAGCAGCATATGTCACTGACCACCACTCCATGAACCACTAACAAATGCTGAGTGGGAAACCAGTCATGCATGGATCTGTTTGAGAACCTGTAACACAAGTGGCTGAAATCCTCTTTCTCCATAGAACAAGTACAATGGTAATGCAAAGTTTCCCTGCTTCATCCAGCTAATTCATCAGCCTTATTCCAGAGGGACCGCAGAGGCTCACCTCTCTTTAGCTGCCCTCCCTGCTGAATGTACCATGTACAGGTATCACAATTGGCAACAGCGCCACTGGCATCAGCCCACCACCAACTACATGAGATTTTTAATGTCACTGAAAAGCTTTTTGATGGCAGTCGTTTACGTGGATTGGAGCGGTGACACAAAGGCGAAATGATCATTTCATGTGTGCTCCTTTGAATTATAGTTGCCTGAGACAATTTGAAGACTTGGTTAAAATATTTATCTCATAAAGCATAATACTTCCATCCAACTGTGTCATAGTTACTTGATTAATGAGGCAGATTTTTCTGTGCATTAATTGCTCTGCTTAAACAGTAACATTTAAGTACTTATGACCTTTGCATGGAACTGGGCCTGTGGATCAGTCTCTGTTTTGCTTATCACTTTCCTATTCAGAGTTGTAAGGCATTTTGAACAGTCCCTTCCTGAAGAGAGAGAACAGGCATTAATTGTCCTATAATACTTTACAAGGAGAAGGGAATATAATATATGATGCTGTAAACAGCTGTTCATAAGGCTTTTTTTTGTCCCTGCTATTTCTTCAGTACTCAACTAAACTGGAAAGGATATCATGGACGCTAGCATATATTGAAAATCCTAGGTATCTGTGGATTACTTTGGGAATGTGAAACAAAGATTCATTGAAAAATTGCCTTCGATTTGTATATCGGTCTTTTGTTTTGCTGCATTGATGAGGAATTGATATACAAAGGGGGAGAGAGAAAATATCCATGTAGAAAAATCATCTGTTCATTATTTCAAAAATGGAAATACAGAACACTTTCCTTTTTCAAAGTGCTGTAAGTAATCCTTCCAGCATCTCTGTAAGGTTGATAGACAAGTAGTAGTATCTCCGTTTTAGAGAAGGGGAAACTAGAACAGAGGTTCAGCAACTTTCTCTAGGCCACATGAGAGTCAAGGTTGGACCTGGTTTTAGAACTAAAGATTTCCTAGCTCAAGTCTTCTGTTTACACAACTGCATCATGCTCCTCTGTCTTAAACTGAATATTCACTGACTCAGTGCATGTATAATAGGTGTAATCAAGATGTAAAACTTTGTACATCTCAGCGTGGAGATTCTATTAACGTATTAGATATTATATTATGTAGTTATTTGAAGTTCATTTAGCATTGGCCAAATTGATCTAGTATTCATGTTTCATAATCTGGAACCATTGCCTACTTTTTAATTTAGAAAATTGTCTCTCTCCAAGATTTTAAATCAAAATATGATAAGATGTTTAACCTGGACATTGATTTTGCCTGTGTTGGATTGAGAAGTGCCTTGGGATATTTGTGTAGGCTACCATGTAAGTATGATGTAGTGTTATTTTTATTTATTTCTTATTAAAACTTTTCCTTTTCTTCTATGTTAGTGATGCCTTGTCAGAGTAGAACACAGGGAATTTATTGTGTAACACCTGTTAACAATAGAGGGACTTGATTAATTTCCCACTCACGGTGCTGAGAATGTCCCCCTTTGTTGTCATTTTCTCAGGGTTATTACTCATTACCCCTATTCATTCTGCTTTGGTAGAGGTAAATAGTTTTTAATTCCCCAGCCCCCAAACCTTTTTAAAGTTCCTTTGAACAGCTTGTTGTAATTATGCCCCTCATTGAAAGCACAGTCATTATTCTCTGTTGCCCTGAACAAGATTATCTGAGGCTCATTTTGATTTCCTTTTTTATGTTGTTTGTTAAATGTATTTCATTGAGAAATATAAAGCGCAAGTACAGGGACAATCGGAGACAGTGGTAAATGCAACAGTGAAACGTGGCTTGTATGTATAGTTAGAGGTATGGCAGTGAACGTGTGCTGTGCCCTTGTCATTACAATAAAATAAGTGAATGCCAAAAGGATACAAGCAAGAAACTATTCTAGCCTGCTGTAAAACCTGTTGTGAATAATTGTTACATACAGTTTACTGTTGAGCTGTCATTGTATCCTGAGCCTTAATAAAATATGAGGCAATATTTTTTTGCTATATCAGTAGCATTCTTTTGAAAAGTATCTGATGTTTATGGTATTATGAATGTTGTTCATAATGTTACATTGCAATATTATTACAACCTTTTTTTCTCCACCGCAGCTGCCTTAACATAACTTACTTACCAAAATTAACAACTTATTGGTAGTGTCCAGACTGCTGCTTCACCACAGGCCTCACCATTGCTGAGACATCCCAGTGGCCAGGCATTCAACTAATAACACAGACGGTTCCAGTGAGGCAAGGAAGGAGGGTACTTACTCTTCACTTCATTCTTCCCATTCAAATCCTCCACAAAAAGCTGTTCCCCCTTTTAAAAAAAATTTTTTTTTTAAAATCTTTTGCTAATTGCTGAGACTGTTTAATTCTCTGGGAGTGTAGACATCAGGGGTAATACCTGAGCTGATTCTTTGTCCATTCACTGAATTTGCATCTGCTCGAATAACTGCAATACAGTAAGTAGGGTTGCTTCCTAGAAAGGCAGTAATTACTTATGCACTTGCTTCTTGTTGGGATAGATAATTGTATTTTAATTATCAGCTCTTGTAGAAACCACAGTTACTATCTCCTTAGCTTTGTTACATCTAATCTAAACAGTCAGATCTTTCCAATGTTTCAGACACAGCAAATAGATTTTGCTTATGTCTTTAATTTTCCCTTCTTATCTGCTGCCTTTATGTTGAGTAGCCTGAACAGATGCTTTTTTTTTTTTTTTTTTTGGTGGTTTAGCAATCTTAAACTGTTGAATAGTGTTCTGTTGGAAGGGATAGCTCAGTAATTTGAGCATTGGCTTGCTAAACCTAGGGTTGTGAGTTCAATCTGTGAGGGGGGGCTATTTAGGAAACTGGGGTAAAAACCTGTCTGGGGATTGGTCCTGCTTTGAGCAGGGGGTTGAACTAGATGATCTCCTGAGGTCCCTTCCAACCTGGATCTTCTGTGATACTTCTGAATTGTTTTAAAGGAAAGGAGTTTATGGTGGTTTATGAGAGAAGCAATTTGACTAATGAGTAATAAAGAGCTTACAAAGATTTTAAGAAATCACTGCAAATAATGTAGGACTTGGTGCTTACCTAGAACCAACACTAACACGAACTTCTGCTATGCTTTTATATTCTGCAGGCTGGTTGGTTTATCAATGAGCATATTCTTAATGGAGCAAGTTTTCAAACATAGACTCTGAGTTGCACCTGTAAAATACATGCACAGAACTGCACATGCAAACTCATTTAAGCAGATATTTGTTTGCCTGAAACGCTACCTTTCAGTTCCTATATGAATTTCTCATACTTCAGATAATTCAGAGATAAGATAATCAGGGTTTACTTGTGAACTGGGCAATTATATACAAAAGAGCCTGCTTTGACATGTAGTTACTAGATGTACCTATAGATTTTACTACTATTTATTATTATTTTCTTGGGCCATAAACTGAGATCGGGCTCTGTCTACACAGTAACTTATATATTCTCTCCTCTCCCACCCCCCAGCTTACAGTCTAGGTCAGGGGTCCCCAATGCAGTGCCCAGGGGTGCCATGGTGCCCGCTGGGGCGTCTAAGTGTGCCTGCGTACTGGCCAGCAGATGAGCATCCGCTGAAATGCCACCGACAAGCAGCGTCATCTAGAGGCGTTGGCGCCAAAATGCCACCGATTTTCTGCAGCATTTTGACGGCAACGCCTCTGGATGATGATGCTTGTCGGTGGTATTTCGGCGGTGATGCCTATTGATGTTTCCACTTGTCGACAGCATTTTGGCGGATGCTCGTCTGCCGCCACAGTCCTCCATGGCTTGTCGTCTGGCGCGCACCATACAAAAAAGGTTGGGGACCGCTAGTCTAGTGGTGGGGGGGAGAAAGTATTAGTATCTCCTTTGTAAAGATGGTGATCTCAGGCACACAGCTTTAAGTGGTTTGCACAGAACTGGAAACTGAACCCAGATCTAGTGTGGCCCAGTCCAGTGCATTAACCACAGGACCACTCTTTCTCTTAGAGTTTACTTGCAAATTGTATAGCTGCATACCCCGTGCTTGTTTAGTCATGTAATTACCAGATGTACACATGAGTTTTATTTGCTATCTACAGTGTGGTCTATCTGGGTGATTGTAGTGATTACATGTACAATTTTGGAGTGCATTTCAAGACCTGAGAGTTTTGTTGCATGTTTTAAAGATGTCCCCTCCTACCTGTATTTCTCCATGCTTTCTAGATCCTGACTCCACATAATTGGAACAATCATAAAAACAAAATAAAATACTGTGTAAATAAAGGAAGTTCTTCTTTATTATGACAGTTGGCAGATGCTGAATTTAAATTAAAATATGTATGATTGCTTTTCCAGATTCCATACAAGCAAAGGCGGATCCAAATTAATCTTATGCCATCAGCTGAGGCAGACACCTCTCCCATCCTCAAAGGAACATGAAAGCAATCCCTCATGGAACTTAAGAGGCTGCACCTTAAAAATTATGTCAAGCCATTACATTTATAGGCTGTTTATGATGCTCATTACTACATACATGAGCACATCAGTGAATTTAGTCTCAGAAGATACTTCTGTCTAAGGATGAACAGGATGTCAATGGCAGAGTCAGGAACAGAACCAAGATTTTCTGATTTCCAGTCCAGTGCCTCACCAATACAAGTATCCTTCCTCTGTCCATCTCCACTGTTGTACTCCACAAGTGACCACATAATGCCTAGCTGTGAATGTGGCCCCAGATTTTCAGGCAGCTTTGCTCGTGAACTATACACTCTTCCCCACGCCATTAAAGTGTTTCATTAAGAGGATGTGCCTGGGTTATCACTCCAAATCACCACTTACACATGGCTGTAGCTATTTATTATTATTATTTATCTGTATTACCCTAGTGCATGAGAGTCCTCGTCATGGATCAGGACCCTATTGTGCTAGGTGCTGTACAAACACAGAACCAAAAGATGGCCCCTACCCCAAGAAGCATACAGTCAAAGTGCAAGACAAGACTACAGATGAACACAGACAGGTGGGGAGTATGAATAAACAGTTTTATAATATTGGTCAGCCTGATAAGCAGTGGTCTTAGCACACCAACAGCCCTAACTGTTGTCAATTGTTTTGTAGGCATTACTGCAAAGGAGAGTTTTAAGGAAGGATTTGAAGGTGAATGTTGAGGTAGCTTTATGATTTTCATCAAAACAAAAGGAAGCATAGGTAAAGTCAGGTACTAGAGAGCTCCTTAAAAATGATGGCTCGTGCTTCTAATTTAATCATCCATAAAATTTAAAGAAATCCATTGTCCTCACCAATTTACCCAACTTAATAAGCTGTGAGGAGATTCTCATGTGGCTACTAACCCTTTGATTTCTAGAGTCCATTTCAGATCTCCATTTCAGAGTTATTAGTTCCTTTTCTTTTATTTCAATATGTGTCAAATAGATTTATCACTTGTATGTATTTTAAGCAGGGCTGCTGGTACTGCCTATTATTAAGGTTGCTCGGCATGGGCAAAGAGACTAGAATTGGGATCAGAAGTCTGAGGAGTGGAAACTTGGACTGGCAAGGTCCAGTCTAGAAGGGGGGAGATCTTTCATTTGCTCCCTCATTCTCAATAACTATTTCCTCCTGTTTGATCTTCTGCTTTTCATGGTTATACCTGTGGCACACTTCATTTGCCATTACAGGTGCATAGTGTGGAGATTCGCTCTTATTTAACAGTAGTGTCTCTTTCCCACCAAGACCATGATGACTATTTTGGGGTCAGATAGCTGGAATTGTGAAGTCAGTACTGCACAGCTATCTGAGCCAGTAGGCTTACCATAAATAGTGACTACTCATTATTGCAAAAAGATATTTTTTTCTCCCCAAATGCCAAGAGAACCACATGCAAATAAGCATGCAGATATCACAGTGAAGGTTGCTGCGCAGTACACATTCAAATTCCAGACAGGTAGGATGATGCAGAGGCTTAGAGACTTGCAACAGCTTTATGGTGACCCACAATAGCTAGAATGACAAGAAATCGGACAGTTCTACAGAATATTTTTAAATATTAGAGAGGCAGCGTTGGTGAGGTAATATATTTTATTGGACCAACTTCATTCAATTTTATGGGTCCAATAAAAGATATTCTCTCGCCTACTCTGTCTCACTCATATCCTGGCCCGACAGAGCTACAACAACACTGCAAACAACATAAATATTAGTATAGTTTGGGAACAACAGCTAAGCAGCTTATGAGGATTGACATTTTTAGCTAAAATAGTTAATGTGTCTGCATGAAGGCCAAGGCAAACATTATTAATCTTGGCTCTTTCTAGCCATAAACGTACACTGTTAGGATACTGTGTGTACTCTGTGCACTGCATAACAATGTATTTTTCCAGTTGCAAAACGTGCCTATCATCTGGAGATGCTTGCCCAGCCATTAAGACAATTACAACACAAATAACTGACACAATGTCAACCCAGAGAGGCTCAAGAAAATGGGTAATGCCATTCTCGTGGCCAAAAGCCTGACTGACTGGATGAGCTCTGCAGTGTGTCCTGAAAGGTGAATTTGGGCTCTGTTAGACCAATGTGGGGCTCTGTTAGACCAAACTCTACACAGCTTCCATAGAAAATGCCTTGCCTGCCAGCCCAATAGTTGAAATCTGGGAATTGTCTGCAAGAGCACCTCCGATAGTCTCAGCTATTATGGGGCACAGGAAGGAGGAGGAGGGAGGAGAGGAAAATAACTAAGCCATGCTCCTTTGTATATTGATTGTCAATCAAGGAGACCATGACTTTATCATGCCCAATTCTGAAAGTAATCTGAAAGGAACAAGGAAATGTGAAGACTGCAGCTAATACCTGGAGATTTTACATAGTATTACACCACAAAGATCTATGTTAAGAAACATTATTCAAGTTGCAAAGTCAAGCACTCAAAAGTTAGGAAATGCCAGAATTAAGGTTTCCCTTTCAACATTTCCAGTTATGGACTCCCTTGTGCTATGATACAGTCTTAGTTGCATGGTCACATTCTTCTTGTTTTTTTCTTCTTTGTTAATATAGATTTTTGCGTGTAATTTCCTAGGTTTTCAAAAAAGCACATTGAAAAAAGACATTGCATCCTGTGGCATCATACTGATACTCATGTGGTTCATCAGCTGGGTTGGAACCTTTAGATCCACCACACAGAACTCTGTCACTTGAGCTAATGGACTAACTGATAGCAATAGTATTTTGTTATCCTCTGTGTGGACCAGCATTAAAGGGGAATGCCAGTGTGTTTGCCAGTATATTTCACAGATACTTGCTGACAACAGAGGGATGATTCTGGAGCAGAGTGAACTGTAATGGGCACAAACTCGTCTGCCCATCTGCCCCAAACTTTTACCCCTCCCATCCTATCCCTTCCAGCCTGTCCCTGTGGCATTCCTACCTCGTCCCAGGCCAATTCTCATCTAGCCAGCCTCAGTCTCAATTCCGCAGGCTTCTCAACCCAACCCTAGTCTCTCCCCCAGGAAGCTCTAGACTCACTCTTGCAGTCCCAGTCTCACCCAACTCTCATTCCCAGTTTTTTCTCCCTGCCATTCCCAGTTCTCTCCATGCTCCCAGTCTCCTTGCCCAGACAGTTCCAATTCTTCACCCCTCTTCCATCTTCTCATCCGATCTGTTTCTCTCCACCATCTGGTCTTCCAGTCCCAAACTTCCTCCTAAGCTTCTTGTTCAATCTCAGTGTGTATCCCCCCAACCCCGTCCTCCTTGTCACTTTCCCTTGCCTAGCAGTGCTAGTTCTCCCCCACATCCTGACTCCTCACCAGATCTGTCTGCCTTCCCTCCTCATTCCCCAGCCCATTACACTGGGTCTCAGTCCCACTTTTCTTGCCCACTAACTTACAGCCTCCCCCTTCACTCCTCATCTTATCTCCGTCTACCCCTATTTACTGTAACTCAGTCTTTTCTGCCTCCTCAGTTCCCTCCCTGACTTTCAGTCCCAGTCTCTCTGCCCGGCCAGTTGCATGTCCTCCTGGCTCCCTCTACTCCCAGGACCAGTTTTCACATCCTCTGCTGCCAGTTGCAGTCTCTCTCCCTCCCAGGATCCATTTCTCAGTCTATTCCTCCTTCCCTGCTTCCCAGGTCAAACGCTTGTCCCCTCTACATTCACATCAGGCAGCTTCATCCTCTATGCTGCTTAGGCCCAGCAGAGAGAGACTGCAGAACAGAGGAGTCTTAGTGAATGGACAGCTGAGAGAGGTGATGGGCCAAGAAGAAAGGGAGATGAAAACACTGAACATGAAGAGAGAAGGGGCTGATATTTTCAAAGGTGCCTAAGAGAGTTAGCTGTCAGATTCCTGGCCCAAGTAAGAAGGGAAGGAAGGCAGACAAGCCAAATCAGAAAAGAGTCATCTTAAAGAGCAATGGGTGTTAGGTGAAGAACAGCTAGGATTTAAGGAATTTGTGAGAGGGGAAAAGGCATCGTATGAAGATGACTTTGTGAATTGAGGGTGGTGGTGGGAGGAAGCAAGTCAGAAAAAGGAAGGAAAAGTACCATAATTAGCATTTGACTCTTTCTAGTAAATGAAAAACCTCCAACCACTGTGAATTTTCCTGGCCTTTTGACAAGCAAGTGGTAGCTTTTTCTCCTCTCCAGCCCTAATGTGTGTATATGTTATGTATCCACTATCATTCTTGTTCTGGAAAGTTGACGTGTATGGGATTGGGAAGTTGAACATTTATACTTTATGGGCTGCCTCGAATGGGCTTGATACTGTATAATGGATAATGAGTTACACTACAGCTGACAAAATACAGATTTTCCCAACCAAACATATTAAATTCAATACATTTTCTTTGGTTATGATGGACAGTAACCTGGCGTGACATTAAGTTTAATTTTGCATGGCAGGTTGCACTGGTCCTGTGGTAGCTGGAAGCCATTTGTTACATAAAATGCCATCATCTATAGAAAAGGGTGTTCGTTTTGCTCAACTGTGTTGAGCAAAAGAATACTCAGTTTATGCCCCCAGTAGGAGGGGGACTATCTTAAATTTTTTTGGTCCTTTCATGTACATCTCCACAAAGCAGACACTTTCTCATTTTGCTGGATAGGAAATAACTGAAGAGATTTTTCCTTTTCCTTTACAATTTGTTTTAAAATCATTACACATATGTGTTTGATTCTGTGTTAATAGAAACTTAATTTCTCTTCTAATACAATGAGAAACTTTCTGTGCTGATAACATTGCTCTTGAGGCTCAAGTAAATGTTTTCACATGCTTTCCACTTCCCTTCCTGATTGTGTTTTAGGCGGGAAAGAAACAATAACATTTTTTCTACGTCCAAGATTCTGGTTAACTATGTCTTGTATTTTTTATTTGTTTACAAAATACTTTGTATGGTATAAACTGTGAATAAATACAGGGATTATTTGGCTAGAACTGTAGACAACCCAAAAAGCAGTTCTGCATTTCCTACCCTGACAGTTCAGTTTAAAAGAGACTGCAGTTACTTAACAGAGAACTAGTTGAAAATGTTTATTGTTCCTGAAAATCTTTTTCTGCAGGTTTTTAAAAAAGGATTAATCTAGTGTTCAAAAATGTTTGCAAACATTTTGTATGTAGTGATTTTTTTCATTATTTAATCATTTTTAATGTAATTGAATGTTAATTTCCCTTCTTTTGTCTTCCTTTTTTCCTTCCTTTTTTTTTTCATTTTGACACTGAAAAAAGATGGGGAGAAAAAGCTGGCGGGGAGGAAAAAGCATTAAACCATCGAGGAACCAAAAATTAAACCATTTTTTTTGGTTTTAATTTTATTTAGGGTTTTCTTTTTTAAAAGCAAAATAAAAAGAACATAAACATTTTAAATAAATTTTCATTTTCAAAACAGGCCATTTTTTTAACCAGCTCTGGGCCAAAATAGAATATTAATGTAGAGTACTGTCTGTTTTAAAAAAAGTCTGATTCAGGAATTGAAATTGCTTGGGAGGGCTTATTTTGGCCTTTTTTCCCAGCCAGAGTTTTGTGAACAAATCATTTGGTGGACTAACTTAATCTCGGAGGGACAGCGGCTGGTGGAGGGACGGAGAGAGTGGGGAGGTGCCTCTCACAATGAGTAGTATTAGGCCTGGTCTACACTACGCGTTTAAACTGATTTTAGCAGCGTTAAACCGATTTAAGGCTGTACCCGTCCACACAACGAGGCCCTTTATATCGATATAAAGGGCTCTTTAAATCAGTTTCTGTACTCCTCCCGAACAAGAGGAGTAGCACTAAAATCGGTATTACCATATTGGATTAGGGTTAGTGTGGCTACAAATCGATGGTATTGGCCTCCGGGCGGTATCCCACAGTGCTCCACTGTGACCGCTCTGGACAGCAATCTGAACTTGGATGCAGTGGCCACGTAGACAGGAAAAGCCCTGCAAACTTTTGAATTTCATTTCTTGTTTGTCCAGTGTGGAGTTCTGATCAGCACGGGTGGTGATGCAGTCCCAAATCCAAAAAGAGCTCCAGCATGGTCTGTACGGGAGATACTGGATCTGATCGCTGTATGAGGAGACAAATCTGTTCTATCAGAGCTCCATTACAGAAGATGAAATGTCAAAGCATTTGAAAAAAATTTCCAGGCTGTGATACAGAGTCCACAGCAGAGTGCTGCATGACATGCGTAATGGAAAGCCAAAAAATCAAATGGACGCTCATGGAGGGAGGGAGGGGGTACCGAGGACTCCAGCTATCCCACAGTCCCTCCAGTCTCTGAAAATTATTTGCATTCTTGGCTGAGCTCCCAATGCCTGTAGGGTCAAACGCGTTGTCCGGGGTGGTTCAGGGTCTATCTCATCAATCTACCACCCTTCCCCCTCCGTGATAGAAAAGGGGGAAAAATCTTTTCTTGACTTTTTTTATATGTCACCTTATGTATACTGCATGCTGCTGGTAGATACGGTGCTGCAGCAGTAAACAGTAGCATCCTCTCTCCTCCTCTCCCCGGTGGCAGACGGTACAGTGCAGTAGGACTGATAGCCATCCTGGTCATGAGCCCGTGAGTGCTCCTGGCTGGCCTCAGGTGAGTCTAGCCGGGGGCGCCTGGGTAAAAATAGGAATGATTCCTGGTCATTCCCAGTAGATGGTACAGAACGGCTGGTAAACATCCTCATCATAGCAACTGGGGGCTGAGCTCCATCAGCCCCCTCCCTTTCATGTGTAAAGAAAAGATTCTGTACCTCCTGGACTATCATAGCAGCGGGATGCCGGGCTCTTCTCCCCCACACCACTTAATGTCCTGCTTGGACTATCATAGCAGCTGGAGGCTGTCTCCCCCTCATTTTATCTCAGTAACAAGTCAGTGTTCCTTATTCCTGCATTCTTTATTACTTCATCACACAAATGCGGGGGACACTGCCATGGTAGCCCAGGAAGGTTTGGGGAGAAGGGAAGCAACGGGTGGGGTTGTGGCAGGGGCACCCCCTAGAATGGCATGCAGCTCATCATTTCTGCAGGATCTGACACGGAGCGGCTGTGCTCTCTGATACACTGGTTCTCTAGTACACTTGCCCCATATTCTAGGCAGGACTGACTCTATTTTCAGATACCATAAAGGAGGGATTGACTCGGGGAGTCATTCCCATTTTTGTCTTTGCACCCCCTGCCGACCTCAGCCAGGGGCACCCATGACAGCAGCAGACGGTACAGAACAACTGATAACCATCTCTGCTGTCATGCAAAGGCAAATGAACGCTGCTGTGTAGCGCAGCAGTATCGCCTCTGTCAGCGGCACCCAGCACACATACGGTGACAGTAAAAAAAAGCTGAATGGGCTCCATGGTTGCTGTGCTATGGCATCTGCCAGGGCAATCCAGGGAAAAAGGGCGCGAAATGATTGTCTGCCATTGCTTTCCTGGAGGAAGGAATGACTGATGACATTTACCCAGAACCACCCACGAAAATGATTTTTGCCCCATCAGGCACTGGGATCTCAACCCAGAATTCCAAGGGGCGGGGGAGACTGCGGGAACTATGGGATAGCCACGGAATAGCTACCCACAGTGCAACGCTCCAGAAATCGATGCTAGCCTCGGACCATGGATGCACACCACCGAATTAATGTGCTTAGTGTGGCCGCGTGCACTCGACTTTATACAATCTGTTTTATAAAACCAGATTATGTAAAATTGGAATAATCCCATAGTGTAGACGTACCCTTAGTGGCAGATGAAGAAGTGGGGAAAAAATTGAAAATGTTATATTTAATGGTAGTGAAACTTACCCTGAACTGACTATGCACAACTCTATCATTATTTTTTTTCAAGAATCATGACTGACCAATATTAATAATTTGTATTTTAGTAGTGCTTGTGTGCCCTACCAAAACTGAGGAAGGCTCCAATGTGCCAGATAACGTACAAACATATAGTAAAAGATCCTGCCCTGAAGAGCTTCCAGTCTAAATAGAATCATAAAATATCAGGGTTGGAAGGGACCTCAGGAGGTCATCTAGTCCAACCCCTGCTCAAAGCAGGACCAGTCCCCAACTATTTTTTTTTGCCCCAGATCCCTAAATGACCCTCTCAAGGATAGAACTAACAACGCTGGGTTTAGCAGGCCAGTGCTAAATAGACCAGACAGACAAAAGTGGGAAAGGAAAACAGAGTGGGGAAAAGACTTCTTCAAGGTCATACAGCAGGTAGAGGTGGCAACAGAACACAGGTTTCTTGATACCTAGGGCTTGTTCATGTGAGGAAATTTACTGGCATAATTATTGCAGAATGTCCACAATGAGGAGTTATGCTGGTAAAATTGTAGAGGTATAATGATATCATATAATTACGCTGGTAAATTTCCCTGTGTAGACAAGCCTCCAGTTCTGGATCTTAACCACTAAACCATACTGCATGGAAAAGCTGATCTCCGAAGTATTATTGCTAGCAATTAAACAAAACCAGGTTTAGTAAAGGAAAAACAAAGAAAATCTTGCTTAGTCTAGGAGAAAAGATGACTCCTTTTAACTTAGTCTGGAGCTCTATCTATTCCTGGTCACCTCTATTCATAACCCTACCCTGCCCACTAGTGAGCCATTGTCACTGAGTTCCCTGTTTTAAGGCCTAGTGTTCCTGACTACCCTTAGGCTATGTCTCTAGTGATGGGTAAACTTGCAGTTATACTCTAGAAAGCCTCCAAGTTCACTTCTACTTTCTCAATGACAATTAATTGCCTGTGTTCTTAAGTGTTTATAGGTCCCAGTAAACAGGCAGCATATTTATGTCCCCCATTACCTTCAGCAATAAACTTCCTTAAGAAAAAAAAATCTCATGTTTCCTGATTACAAAATTATTTTAAGTAAACATGGAGAATGAAGAAAAGACACTGGAAAGCAGGACTTTGAATGAGAGAGGTGGGATTTGGAGAATTCTCTCCTAATAAAATAGTGCTGTAGTATTGTACAGTATTAGTCAAACACACTACAGCTTACAGCAGTGACACTGCATTGTTCAGACTGTAGAAAAATGGTTTAGCCACTGGAACAGACACAATATTTGCTAATCTGGGATGATTTGGTGCTGCTACAAGAAATAGGACCTTGGAAATGCAAATATTCTAATCACTTTGAAATTGTAATGTTTTCTCAAAGTTTTGGAATAGCAATGAGTAACATAATTAAGAGTAGTACAGTGTCACTTGACCGGTATGGCCCATCCTTGGATCTCAGGGTTCCTCACATTGTGTTTCTCTGCCATCAGGCCACGTACTCATGAGTCGTCTTCTAGGCTCAAAGAGCTTGCGATCCGTTCATCTACAATTTAGTCCACCATGTATCGGCCTTTGAGAAACATTGACTGTTTCCTAAGGGATACACTATCCAGTCCACCACCCTTGCAGACTGGAAACTCTCACATCGTAATACCACCTGTCTCACAGGTTGTTACTGTCATCATTCCCTCATGCCTTACGAATGATATAATGGTTGTAAAGCATTTTGAGATCCTTAAAATGAAGAGTTATAGATAGAAGATAAAGGCAGTATTGTTATTTATTAGTTTCTTATTGTGTTTGTTAGATCCTAGGGGAAAAGGTTGTTTGCCTATAACGGTGTTCCTTCAATATAAGGAGCTTTTGGGGCTGACTACAATTTGTTGATTATATAGTTTTGTTTTTCAGACTAGAGAGTGAATCTGTTAAAAAATATTAGCAAAAAGTAGTATCAATGAAGCCAGGTTCTCGAGTGAATTCACTGTGTAATTTGAAATCAATGTGTTATGTGAATCAGTCAGAAGATGCCCTGCCTGTCCTCCTGCCATTCTCTGCTGTTCTTCGATGTCAATGGAAATCTTTGAGCTTTGTTGATTTTAATTACTAAAGTATTAGAAGAGAGACTTAAAGGCCAATTAAATAGGACAGTATTCCAGTACTGCTAAACCTGAAGCTCCAAAGTCACAAGATAGATCCAGTGTTGTATGCGGTGTAGTTGTAGCCATCTTGGTCCCAGGATATTAGAGAGACAAGATGGGTGAGGTAATATCTTTTATTGGCCCAACTTCTGTTGGTGAGAGAGACACACTTTCCAGCCACACAGAACTCTTCTTCAGGTCTGGGAAAGGTACTCAGAGTGTCAGAGCTAAATGCAAGGTTGAATAGATTGTTTAGCATAAGTAGTTAGCCCATATTCTAAGGGACCCTTCAAGGTAGAGTGGCAGAGGTGTTAATGGGCCACTTTACTTTGAATAAGTTAAAAATGTTTTTGAGCTGTCTTCTGATATTTTTGAACTCTTCTTGCCCCCACCCCCAATGTGTGTATGACAATTAGTATGGCCAGTTTATACCAATTAGTGCTGGCAGTGAGAAATACCATTTTGGCCAGCACATCCCTACATCAGTCAACTCTGAACCCCCAGCCACAGATAAGTTTTTGAAACCCCTCACAGCAACTCTGTCCACACAGCCCCACAAAAATCCTGCACCCCTATTTCCTCTCCTCAGCCTCACATTTGTCCCTTGCTCCCCAGCCAGTGGTGGATTAACAAATTTGGCGCCCCTAGGCCCTCAGAAAATTGCCCCCCCCCCTGCCAGCTCACCTCTGCTCCCTCGCGGTAAGCCTGGGAGGGAGGAGGGAGAAGGGGAGTTGTGGCACGCTTGGGGGATGGCAGCAGTGGAGCGGAGGTGAGCTGGGGCGAGGAGCAGTTCTCGACCTCCCCGGGTTACTCCCCGTGCCCGCGGGCCCTAGCTCACCTCTGCTCTGCCTCCTCCAAGTGCATCGCTACTCGCTTCTCTCTCCCTCCCAGCGCTTTCGTGCGGCAAGCCTGGCAGGGATGTGGAAGGAGGGAAGCGCGACGCGCCTGGGGGAGGAGGCGGGCTGGGGATTTGGGGAAGGGGTGGAGTTGGGGAGGGGTCACGAGCAAATTTGCCACCCTTGCAAATTTGCCGCCCTAGGCCTAGGCCTTGTTGACCTAGGCGATAATATGCCGCTGCCCCCAGCATATCTTTGCTCTTTCTGCAATTCCAGGGCATCTTCACAGCCCTCTCCTAATCCCAGAGTGGGAAGGGGTAACAACTTTAGAAGTTGTTCTCTCACACACCCTCCCAGACCTGGGAAGAGGGAGCATACCTCCAAGTGGGGTTCTCCTCTCTCTTTCCCAGGCCTGCTGTTGCTGCATTGGAAAGGATGAGAAAGGACAGGGTGGGGGGGAGCAGGAGGTGAGACAGAAGGAGGGGAGGACAAAAGCCACCCTAAACTCCCTCAATCTCCCTCATTTCTTGTGCAAATGAAGTTTGGGTGCTCCTTCCCCCCCCTCGCCCACCTAGAAACATCTCTGGGTTTCTGAGGGGTGAGGCAGGGAGAACTCTGCTTGCCTCCTGTAGAAGCTCTGATTGTCTTTTCTTCCCCAGGAAGTGGGGAAGGCAGCCAGTCAGAAGGGGTTTTCCCATTCCATGCATGCTGGAGCTTCGTACCAGTCTGGCACCAAGCAGGGGCTAAAATCCCATTACTCAAGATAAACTTGTGAAGGTTGGCAACACCAGCATCTCACGTAGCCATTTTTATTCTATATCCCATTTCTGGGGCCAGATCCAAACTCCCAGTAGGAGTGCTTTAGGGAAGGAAATGTCTACAAGGATCTCATCCTAGATGTTTCCACCTCTACGTTCTGTTACCCTTTTGAGAGGGGTGGAGTTTTCCCTCTCCTTGAAAATATTGTGTGGTCCATCCCCGTCCTGGATTGATCCCCAGGGAGCATCATGAAGGCCCTGTGCCTCTGCAGGTGCACTGGCCCCCAGAACCAACCTCTCTGCTCATTTCCCTGGCAGCACAGCTCTGTCGGACCTGTTCTGCAAGGGACAAGCCTGCCTTCTGCAGCCCGCAGCAACAGAAGTTTATGGAAAAGATCATGTAGGCTAAGGAGGATGTGTTTACCCCTTCTCTGCATATGTGGATCCTGGGCCCATGAGGTACCCTTCAAGTTGCCCAAAGAAAGTGTGTGCGTCAGGGACAAGATAGTGCCGCCTTGAGGGGAAAGATCTGTGAATGGAGGGGTTACCTACCTCTAAGAGTAGATCTCAAGGAGTCTGAGTACCGTTTTTCTGCTGCTGCTTTTTTTTTTCTTTTTTAAAATTTTATAAGTCTTCTGTCTATCACGTGATAGATAGCATCTGTGTGTATTGCTGTTAGAATTTCAGTCAGCGACGTTAAAGCAAATTAGCTTGATAAATGAACTATTAAATAGCAAGATTCTACGTTCATAGACATAGTTTTAAGGTCTCTGGACTGCATAAATTGACAGATCTAGAAATAAAATCAGTATTCTTCTTGTAACCCATTGTAAACAAGTTGTCAAGCATCACTACAGTCTCCTTTGAAAATAGCTTTGATGAGTAAATAGAGAAGAATAAACGCAGAGACAGTGTCAAAAACCCAAGCCCAAGATAATTGTTGTGGTTTTTTTTCTTTACCTATTATATTTCTTTAGTTGTTGGCAGCTGTCTTTCTGCTGCTAAACAAGAACATTTTTCTTTAGTTCCTGCTTAGACAGTTTTGACATTGTTTTGATGCAAGTTAATGCTCCCAGAATATACATTTCTGCTTTTAAGGAGCATGGGGTTAGAATTTCTTTGAATTCCTCCTTGATTCAGGTAGGTGGGAATCAACAAGACATCTGTGTTAAAAGCTAAAAACTGTAGTTTCTTGTACACAAGGCTTTATTTTTTTTTTTGAAAAAGTGTGTGTGTGTGTGTGTGTAGAACTGCATCTTAGCAAATAAGAAAGCTATTGAATTATTTTCTCCTGCTGGGAGCATCCTTTTTCACCTTTCTTTTCTCTTCACCTACCTGGTTAGGAACGGGAAAATTTAAATTTTACAAAGTGAAAAACCAAATTAATTCCTCTATCTCTGCTTCCCAGGAGAAGCATTTTCTTTCGTGTGTGTGTGTGTGTGTGTGTGTGTGTGTGTGTGTGTGTGTGTGTGTGTGTGTGTGTGTGTGTGTGTGTGTGTTAGCTTTTACCTGCTTTGAGCTTTTCAGACATGTCTTTGGTTGAGTTAATATCAATAAGGTGGTGCCTCTTCTGACATCTGTCTCAGAATTTATGTAGCTGTCAGATTTACAGTTGGTTTGTTCCAATGTATTTTATTTTATTTCTAAATTTTCTCTTGGAGATATTCTTGTTCCTCTGTATGTCTTGTGAAATCCCCCTATGTTGGGTGATGTGTATGGTAATTCCTTTTCAGGTGCACTGGAACTTGGCTTGCTTACCAGCTTCCCATGACTAGCTCCATTATTGAGTTGATAATGAGCATCTAGTAGGAAACAAGAAAGTTGTGAAGTTAGTCGCCTGTTGCTTATTGGGACTGAACTGCTTGTTTTTTCTTCTGTGTAACATTTATACTTAACACTCAGTAGGCAAACTGCTATTCCAGCTTGCAAGTAGATTCAGTTATTCAAATGCGCTGGCCAGAAAATGAAGGGGATTCTATTTAAACAGTGTACTCCCAAGTCATAGATGATCTTTTTGATGTCTGTATTTTGCAAATGGAAATTTTCCATTTTCCATCACCGGTATTATTTCAGAGGCAGCATTATCGAGGCTGCTTTTTGGCTGGTTATTTGCATTTTTCCTTTCAATACTGAATTTCCTTACTTTCTCTCCTAGCCCCACCACTATCATATCAAATTCCCATTTTGATTCCCTTCACTTCTCTGTCTCATGATTAAGGGCCCAGTCCTGCTGAGTGCCAACGATGAGCTGACTTCAGTGAGAGTTAAAAGTGCTCAGTACCTTGTAGAATCCAGCACTAAGTGAGGTCTACTCCATCTGTGTAAAGCTTGAATGTTTCAGCTCTCTACATGGAGAATATGGAGAGGATAGGTAGCTGAAATTCACCTCTTCAGACCAGTTAACAGAACTTCTGGAATAGCAGCTACACCCAGCTTGCCCTGGTTAAGCAGGTTGTTTAGGCCACTGGATCTGTGTAAATGTGAATGCCTGTGCCACCTCCTTCCTGCTTCTCATCCTTTATTGTGGGTCTGTGGTAGGAACCCATTCTGCAGCATATAACTGGGATGTGGGCACCCCTCTGTAACTGCCCTGCTCACAGTTCCCCTGTAAAGTTTAAATGGAGAACCTTGCACTGGTCTTCTGCTCTAGAGAAGAAATGGGGAAGCAGCCGTTATGTAATGAGCTTAGAAAGAATGCAGAGGGACTGAAACATTGAGGCCTGGATTCTTCTCCTTTTGACATCAATGGGAGTCTTGCTTTTGTCTTCAGGTCTCCAGGACCTGATCCTCTGAGACTGGGACAGGGTTCATAGGCCTGCGACTTGGCCTCAACCATGTGTTGAGTCCTGAATTAGTCTGTTAATCTAATGTACTTTTATGAGCCCTATTATTGCAGTATCTGAGCGCCTGAGTCTTCAATGTAGTTATCTTCACAACACCCCTGTGGGGTAGGGAAGTACTATTATTCCCATTTTACAAATGGGAGAACTAAAGCACAGAGAGGATAAGTGACTTGCCCATGGTCACACAGGCAGTCTGTGGCAGAGCAGGGAACTCATGACCTTTTGTATCTTATACGTGGCCTCTAAATCAAGCACTGTCTAGGTGGATCTTGCAATAGGACTTTTGTCCTTAGTTACTGTAGGTAGGTTAGCTTGTAAAGAGAACACAATTGCACAGTGTCTTAGGTTATGTCTTCACCACAGCCTATGTTGGCAAAACTTATGTTGCTCAGGGGCATGAATATTCCACTGCCCCTCCCCTAGTGACATAAGTTACACCAACATAAGTGCTCGTGTGCACAGCGCTGTGTCTGATCAATGCATGTGACCACGGTAACGTAGATGGTAACTGGTTTAAGCCAGGTCTATACGTACAGCACTGCACTGGCACAGCTATACTGGCACAGACTGCAGCACATGTGGTGAAGACGTGTTCTGCTGACGAGAGAGAGCTCTCCCGGTGACAAAAAAAAAAATAAAAAAAATCCCTGTCTGCAAGTGGCAGAAACTATGTCGGCAGGAGAGCTTTGCTGCTGCAGCTCTGCACATATAGACATGGCCTTAAACTAGTCAGCGGCTCCATTATTATGGCCCTGTGCATAGAAAATAGTGTTTGATCAATAGAACAGAAAAGATTCAAGACCTAACCCTGTCTTGACTGACACTACATTATGCCTCTTGGTGGCTGTTGCTGCTGCTGCTGCTTATTTATTTTTATCACCATAAAGCTTAGAATCCCTTGTCAAGGGCCAGGGCCCCATTGTTCCAGATGCTGTACAAACAGAGAACAAAACAACAAAGAATTTACAAACCAAGTATTAGGCAAAAGACAAGAGAGAGATAGAGACAGACCAACTGGAGAGTACAAGGGAACAGCGAGACAATACCGGTCAGCATGCTCGGCAGCGATCTAAACACACCACAGCAGCATGCTTTTTTGTAGGCATCGCACAGCAAAGGAGAGTTTCAAGGAGGGACTGAAAGGTGGATAATGAGTTAGCTTTGTGTATGTTTACAGGGAGCTTCTCCTTAGCACGAGGGTCTGCCTGGGAGAAAGCAAAAAGGTGCCTGCTTGAACATTTAAGAAGTGAGAGAGAAAGAGGCCGGCATCATTCCTCAATGAGAGGTGGGAGTCGATATTTCAATAGTGAATGAGAGATGATAGGTTGTCAAGGGTGTTGAAGGTGAAGACAAGCAGCTTATGTTTGATATGACAGAGTAGGGAGAGTCCATGGAGGGACTCAAAAAAGCAGGGCGACATGGCCAAAGTGACAGGCTAGGAAAATTCTTTGCAGCAGCACTCTGAATGGATAGGAAGGGGCAAGACTGCATTTGTCAAGGATGTTGCAATTGCCCAGCCATGATATGATGAGATTTTTAGCTGTGTAGAGAGGAAATGCTGTATCTTAGGGCATGTCTACACCAGGACTGACTGATCATGGCAAGCTGGGGTGTAAATCTGCAGCGCTCCAGCGTGCCATGTGCTAACTGTCCTACTGTAGTGGACTATGAGTTTCCTAGTGTTCATCGATGTATCGTGGTTTGAAACAGCAGAATGTCAAAAATCACCAGAGAACTTGTAGTGTGCATCAGCAGGGGCCACACAGAGAGTGCATGGCCCTCTGGAGTGCTGTAGATTTACACCCCAGCTTTCCAGGCCGTAAGTTCTTGTGTAGATGTGCCCTTAGAAATTTTATGCAGAAAGAATCTACAAGATTTAGGTGTAGCCTGGACCTCGAGAGAAGTCTGCTCCAAGTAAAAAATGAGGCTCAGGTTATGGGCCTCAGTGACAGGCATGGTAATGGTAGTGTTGATCATGGGGGACAAGAAAGGAGATAGCTGGGAGTGCTTGGGGAGGAAGACTATGGGTATGTTTACACTGCAATTAAAAACCTGTATGCCAGCTGGCTTGGGCTAAGGGGTTGTTTAGTTGCAGTATAGATGCTTGGGCTGAAGCTTGGGCTCTAGGACCCTGCGACGTAGGAGGGTCCCAAAGCTCGGGCTGCAGCCTGAGCCCAAGCATCTATATGGCAATTAAATAGCCCCTTAGCCTGAACCCTATGAGCCTGAGTCAGCTGGCACAGGCCAGCCACAAGTGTTTAATGGCAGTGTAGACACTCTCTGTTCTAGCCATGTTGAGTTTGAGCTGACAGCTAGACTCCATGAAGAGATGTCAGAAAGAGTGGCTGAGATTTTAAAAATTAGGCTGTTGCACTCTAACTTTATAGCTATCACACTTTCAAAAACCTTTCTGAACCTACGTTGTGCTACTTTAGCAGAGCCCTAGCAGTTGCAACTGAAAGTTCTTACCAGTGGAAAATTAGAGAATATATACCTAAAACTCAGTAATTACTCAATAGAATTATGCCTTCATCCAAAATATGTCTGGACTACATTAATTTGTGCGGAAAATACCAATGGCATTAGAGCATTTTGTTGATGGAAATACTTGCTATCTAGCAGAAACAGGAAATTGCTTAGTTTGTACAGATTGGAGTATGACTTGATTTTGTACTTAGCATTACAGATATTAGAGATGGAAAAGACCTGTTTACGTGTATACTTCGTCACTGAGCCATTACACGTTTCTTTACTATAGTATTGTATATTTTTCGAGTGCTTTGTCCAATCTACTCTTCAATGTTTGTGATAGGGCTTCCTGTACTTCCCTTTTGAGGAATCATTTGGTGAAATGTTGTGGCCTGTGTGCAGGAAATCAGACTAGATGAACAAAATAGTTCTTTCTGGCCTTAAAAAAAATCTGTGAATGTTGGAAAGTCTATTATACATTTAAATTGATCCCATCTCAGTCAGGAAGTTTTTTCTTTTATATTTAGTCTTAATCTTTCATATTTATGATTTCATCCCATTACTCCAAGATACACAGGGCTTTCTTCCCCTTACCTGGCTTTCCAGAGTCAGATTCCCTATAGATGTATGGCTATCACAGTTTCAGAAATCTTTTTGGATCTACTTTGTGTTACAGGATCAAGCCCTCAGCCCCTCTGAGTCTGTTTACACATCTGTAAAATGGAGATAATAAAAATCACCTACCCATCTCATAAGAATGTTGTGAGAATTAACAGTTAACATTTGTACAGTACAGTGCTTTGGAGATATGGGGCAGATTTTCAAGTGCTTGGCTCCCACAATTGGAGCCGGATTTTTGAAAGAACTCAGAACCTAGTAGCTTCCATTGCATGACACAGAGTGCTGTTTTAGTACTAAAATGAAAAAAAAGCCACTGAGGAAGTGAAACCATGTGTTCTGGGATTGCACTGATTCATACATGTGCATCACACTTTTGCTCTGCCTCTCGGTTTTGTTGCACCTTTTTTGCTGGTGCAACTGGCAGGCTGTGGAGATGTATATGAATCCTTGCTCAACTTAATGCCATGCTTGCTTACAAGAACAGCAGTCTGACAAAGCAGAGTAGAATGTGATGTTTGCGTGCCTGTGTCACGTGCAAGTGTGTGCCCACAAACCAAAACACAGCCAGCAGGTCTAATTTTAGAGCTTACCAGCCTTGAGAAGCATCCCTTTAAAGATATACTTTTCCCTCTAAAAACAATTTGGTTGATCAATACAGCTGCTGACAATCCTGCTGAAATAGTACATATGATTTAAATAAAAACAAAGGAAACCACTGCCCAGTAATTGTAAATTAAAAAAAAAAAGAAAAAAGAAAAAAAAGAAAATAGGCCACTAAACAAAGATCCACAAATTAAATGACGTGTCAAGGGAATACAGGATTTTAAAATTTAAACCCCCTGGGATTTGTACACACAATAAGACAAAGTATATTGACTTATTTATTTGTACAGTGCCCAGAAAGTTACAGGTGATTTATATATATATATAAAGTAGGTCCCTTCAGATAAATAATATTCAAAACTTTTGCTTAAGTTGGTCAGAATCAGCTTGAATCTCTTGCAAGCCTTCTCTCTTTACTCAGGCTTTTAGGGAGCAGTGGTAACGTTTATGGTGCAGATGTGTGAGACTGGTACTTCTGGGTGCTGTGGGATGTTGCTGGGGGATGGTGTAATGGATTATCTGAGGTTTATGAAGAGTATTTTTTAAATTATATTAAAGTCATGGAAAGCTCAGGAGAGGTGATCCCCTACCCCACTTTCTTATAAATCTAAATAGAGAAATGGCTGAAACAAGCCTTAACATACTGGATCTATCAAAGTGAACACTTAATATGCATGCCTCTTTTTACCCCGTTTGTTTCTGTGCAATGGTAGATTATTATACAAATTAGTTTTCTGCTGAAAACAATTCCATGTTGGAGAATCTGTTGCTGATCTACTAATAGACTCTGTGACCTTGTGGGTTGTTTGTTTCTTTTAACAGCGTCACAAAGTATCAACAGTTTTCTTTTTTTAAAGGCTCATTCTTTGCAGTAATTCCTTTGAGTCCCAGGTATTCTGTGCTCCTGGCTTACCGTTTGGCTGGTTTGTTCTGTGGCTTTGTGAAGTGCAGAATCCTCTGCCGGTATTTGAAGTTCCTCGGGTTCAGTTACACCAGCAAGCGCTGCTGTAAAATTGCTTTGCTTTCCGAGATAGCCAGCAGAGGGAATCGGGACTTTGCTTGCAGCAGGGCTGAAAAAAGCAGGCTGTTTCTTCTTGGAGGAAATACTGCAGCCTTCTGGACTGCGTCTGCTTCTCGAGGGAGAGGCTCACTGTAGTTCCACCCACACCGGCTGGAAGGAGGGGGTTTGAATGAAAGACAAGACAAGCCCTAAACACCATGTCACACCGTGAGAGGGGCAGCAGCAAGTAGGCTGTGGAAAGCTGCTTTTTTATTTTATTTTTTTAAATCATAAAGGGGAGGGGGGGTTGGGGTGAGGAAGAAGAGAGGAAAAGCTAGTCTGCAGCGGTTTGGAGTTCCACTGTCTTGCTGATTTCTCTAACAGGACTTTTTTTCTACAGACACTGGCAATTGACATTACTACAGATAAGCTGGCTAGGAAAGAAAACGCTGTATCCTGAGTGCAGGAGGGCGTGGGGGGGGACAAAACAAGATAATTTTTTTTTAGCTCTATCTATATTTTGTTTTTGTTTTTTATTCTTGTTGTGTTGGACCTTGTGAGCAGTAGAAGGCAAGGAAGTCTCGAAAGCCTCCTCAGTCATCAGTACTGTCAGGAATAGTGGTTTAAGAGGAAGAAAGGCCTGGGGCACTACACCCTGTCAACGAGTTCCCTGCATCGGAGATAAAGATTCCAGCTACATGGGCAAACGCTTGGAACAGCAACCAATGTACCCTCAGTACACTTACTACTACCCTCATTATCTCCAAACCAAGGTATGGTACAGCAGTTCCCTGCCTGTCCAGCAGTGTTAATATGCTATTATTATACACTTAGTGAAGGATGGATGGTGGAGTTGCATAAATTAGAGGGTTTTGTTTTGTTTGTTTTTGTTTTTCTCCTTGAATTCAGTATCATGCTGGGCAGAGGGAATAGCCAGAAACAGGAAGGTTAGGCTTTTTGCATTTATTTATTAATTTTATTTTGACTACTATCTTTAGTTAATCCCTCTAATTCCCCTCTCCCTACAAGAAATGTGGTTACTATTATTGAAGCAAGTATACATGATTATGGCATAGGCTGGAGATGGTTCTGGACAGCATCAGGCATGCGAATACCGTTTCAATCATCTATGCAATTTATTTGGCATTCAAAAGCATTGTGCCATTAGCAAAGAGACAGTGGATACTGAAACTTTTCATCGGTAAAGTCTGAGATGCTGTGGGGTTCTGGGGTGAACAAGGTGCTAAACTACTGTAAATCTTTTGGAGTTTGCTCTCATGTATTGAACTGCTTTTAATGTTGTGTTAAATATTGAGGATGATCTGGCTGCGTGCTGCTACATTTGATAGGGCTAGAAATAGATAGTAGCTTCTCTCAGAAAAAGCACCAAACATGGTTTCATTTTTTTCAATGTTAGTGGCTCTGAAAGGCTGGTCTGCATCTCCCAACAAGACTGAGTGAAGTCAATGACACCTGGATTTTAATTAGTTAAATCGTGCTTTGCTTTTCCCTAATGGCATTGTAACATAATCTGCTGCCCAAAAGAGTCTTCTTTGCATCCAGTGGACAGTAACAAGACCAACTTTGCAAACCAGTTAGGGCATCGTAAAGAAAATTACTATTATGAAGTGCAACCTCACGACCATATATTAACTCTTTGAGTCAATGAACTAACATACTTGTTTTTTAAAAACAAACAAAAAAACCCAATAACCTACCCCCTCCCGGGGGAACAAAGGGGGGTTACTTTTGGTCTCAAACACGTTGAGGTAGTTATTATTGAAAGGCCAGGTTATGTTTCCTTGCCAATAAAATTACTCTTCTGTTAACGATTATAGCCAGGCCCCTGCATTATATAAATTAACTAATTGTGAGTTGTGATGACACCAGAACCACTCAATGTGATTATAACCTTGTAATTCATAACATGGTTACCTCTCATTTGTTTTCTGTGTGCTTTCTCTACCTATAATGTGCAGAATTTTTGTGTGAGATCAACCCATTTTGAGGGGAGGGCAGGGAGTAATTGTTTCACCATTTTCCCCGCTCAAGGTCGATTCAAATAGCATTTTACCTTTGTGACCATTTAGTCTGTATTGTGCAGCAGCAGCAGGATCCTGTTGAAGCTAAAGCCAGTATTGCCATCAAGCTAGCAACTGTTTGGGGGATTGGGGATGCAGACTGATGCCATTCCTCAAAACCTGGCAAGGCAAAGACATGAAACAATTTATGGGTATTTTTTGAAAGAACAATAGCCTCAAGTACTGGATGAGAAATACTGGACATTCCATTTCTTTTACTCATGTCACTTAAATTTTGCCAGTCCTCTTTTTTTTAACTTCCCTTTCTATTTTGTAAAATATGCTTTTTGGGGAAATTAACCTTCTGATCCAGTTGAAAGTGACAACTGCTTTCCACACAATGACTTTTTAACCTGAAGCTTTTGGAGAATAAATTAATATTACTTAATTATGTATTATCTATAATTATCTATTGTGTTCTAGAGTATAAAATTATCTACTTTTGTGAAAAGTTGCGAGTGTAAATATATTATTTTTGCAAGGGTAGATAATATACCAAATCTATAATAAATTTTATATGGCATTAATTTCTCTCTCTCTCTCTCAAACCTAAATAACAAATAAACTCACACATATATATTTTTATACTATAGTTCTAAAGAGTTTAGAGTAGTGCAGACAGGCAGCATCTGGATTTTGTTACCTTAAAACTAGCCATCAGCTTCTGGGACATTTTAGAGTATTTAGATGCATTGTATGTCCAAAGTCAATATTTGGGTAATCAAATAACGTGATAGAGAACTGTATCAGTTATCACGCCTATCACGATAACAAGTATTAATATACCACTGTATGATTTCAACTGCTCTGTGAAATTCACGACTTTTTTATTTTCTGGAAACTATGCTGTGTATTGTGTTAAGCAAAATTTTAGAACTCAACTGTGTGAAAATGTGTGTTCATATCTGGATATTCATACATAGGGAAGGGGGAATGCATCAACTTAAAATCATATAAAGGAATCTTAGGCTTTCTGGGGGCATTTTTGTTCAATACATAAAGCACAGAGCAACAGGGCATTAAATATACAACATTCTGAAATGTAAATGTTTTCTTCACATTTTCAGATCAAGTGCTTTGCTCACACTGTAAATTAATCTCAGCTGTTCTGAAAGAAGTACAATAGTACTGTGTAGCACAGTTTTTGGAGGGGTTTTGTACAGGATTGAATAAGGTTCACAAGATATATAGTCCACATTTGTACCTTCTAAGATAGCTAACATGTTATTAAGCAATAATGATGCACATTAATAACTGTATGGTCAACAGAATTTTAAATAGAAGAATAGGATCCACATGTCTGGATGATTGCCTCAAGTTTAACAAATGTTACATGGCCTCATGTAGAACATGAAACACACAGTCTGATTATTCAATTTAGTTGAGCACCTTAATTATAAAATGCCACCATTGGATTATACTTCAATGGCTGTTTCAGACAAACCCACAATAATCCAAAAATTTTAAAAGGTTCAGTTTAGTAAAGGAGATTATAATATCTTTAATATGTCTTGTAAGGACAAACAGAGGAATTGAAAGAAAAGGTATTTTTTTTCCTTTTGGCATGACGCTGGCTCACTACTGAATTAGCTTAAATTGTCTGAACTTTCTTAGCTAAGTCCTGAGAGTATAACTTGCTTATGCTAGGCATGTTATGAATTATATTTAAAATCAAACATTTTTGTTACTGTTATAAATTAGGAATATGTGGCCTCACGTCATCTTGCTGCGAAGAATATCATGAAGGAATACGTTCGCATGTCACATGCATATGACACTATTTCCTATAATTTAGGAAACCCTTTGATTTTATTTTGGACTGCTCGACAATGAAACGTTTCTAGAGTGGTGTATGTGTTGATGGGATAACTAAGAAACCAACTAGTTTACATAGCTGTGTTGTAGAAATTCACTTATAAGAACATCATGATACCTAATCTTGCCCCAATCCTTGAATTTCCATTTTTAATCTCTTGCCTGAAAGTGTAGTTCTTTTTTTTTAAGATTATGAGAAAAGACTGAGTGATGTGAAATTTCATGTAATGATTAAGAATGACATGAGGAAAAAAAGATTTCGCCAGCACGATTTTACATATTTGATGGAATCTTTTGAAGTAATAGTGCTTGTGTCTTTCCTTTGGCCTTTGCAGTTTATGGTCAGAATTAAGCCTGGGAAGACCATTCTTAGAAAACATTGCATTGAATAAATTGAGTCATTTGCTGTTTGCAATTACCTGTGGACAGACATTGATTCTTCTGGATTTATTTTTCACAATCGTTTGACCTGCACTTTATGTGAATATATTTCAGCTTACCAGTTTTTCGTATACTATTTGCTTTGCTATGTCTTTGTCTAGTCACTGTTTATTATTCATAGTGTGTATTTGATCAACGAAATCACATGGTGTTAACTCCGGTTCCTGGTTGGAAGGCTGAAACACAGGGTGGCACCAGTAGTGAATACCAGTGTGCAAACGCCCTGCCATGCACATATGCGTAATAGGAAGAACAGCCATTTCACAACATCTGTGTGAATAAAAACCCATCTGGCATGGATGTTAACAGAAAAGTGAACGAAAAAGGGTATGAAAAAGAATGAATTGGTAAGCGAGTCAGATGTGTGACAATGTTTGCACAAACTTGAGAAAGAAGCCCTGGAAATTCAAGCAAGTGTACTGCTGAAATCGTTACACTTTTTAAAAGTCACTTTGGGTATGAACATTTTTTAAAAGAATGAAATCCTCCATTCTCTCTTCTTTTTTTCCCATTTTTAAGACATTCTTTGGTCTGAGCAAGTCAAGAACTGCTTTGAGATGTGTGTGTGTGGGAGGGAACACTTCCTCTTCCTCTATATCAGCCTCATTTATAAAGCAAATTGCTAGAACCCACACACAGCTCTCCATGCCTCTCCACTACCTTGCACCCACCATGCCAGAATTCTTTTCTCACTCACATTGCAGTTTAGTCAGTTTATTGCATTCCTCACTTTGGGCCATCTGGACATACAGAAGGCCTAGAAGAAAGAGTTCCAGATACTAAGATGCCTGACAGGGCTTTTTCGGACTGGTAGTGTTCAGATTGTGTTTGGTGCCTGGTGTGAAGTAGGGGTCAGGTGTAAGGAGTAATTCATCAACCGCACACTGATTTCAGGCTGCATTTTCAACCATCTGCAACCTGGACTGCCGCCAGGGCTCAAAAGTCTAACTGGAGCCTGTGTGATAGTGCCAAAGTAAAAGCAAACACTTGCAAATCGAGAAATATGTTTCTGGGAATGAAATTTGTATGTACTTAGCTCTTGGTTGGTTCAGTAAATTATAGTATTTTTAAAAAATATCTCTGACAGATGTCTTTAAGATATATGCAGTTGTTTAAATGGAATTAAAATATTGTTTGAACACTGATTATATTTTTGACTGCGTTAATATCTAACCCTGGTACGCTGCCCGTTGTGTTAAACAATCAAAAAGCTTAAAGTTATGTCCTCCGTAGAAAATCAGAAACACACATGCTTGTTTGTCTTTCAGTACTACTTACCATATAGTTTTACACACTCTTAAGTTAAAAATACTTCTGTTGCTATAAAGGGCAATATCATTTTCAAATGATGTTGTGTTTTAGTTGATCTTCCTTCAGTGTGAATCTGTTTAAATAAAACACAAAAGTGGGCGAGTAAGATGAGATTCCCCCCACCCCCACACCCTTTTAAAGCAGGACCTCACTGTATGGGTAGCTTTGGCAGAATTGTTTGTTTTTATAATTTCGATGGATAATGTTTATTTTTCAGCATTTACAAAATATTGATTTACATTTTTACAGTTGCAGGAAATTCTGCGAGGTGTCAGACAAAGGGAGGAGCTAGACAATTATTTAATCATAGTAGACATTGAGGATCCATAAGCTAAAGCTTTATAAACATTAAAACACAAATTGTTGACATCACATCAAAATATACAAAGTAAATATCCTTAAATCAAACTCAAATAAGTTCTCAAGCAGCATTTTTCTTACCTAACCAAAATTTACAGATAGGCGATCATCAATGGAAATACGTTTCATTGGTTTTGCTGGTATAATGAAATAGACATTTACCAACAAAAATCTAATCCTCCTAGGTTTATGTATGTCATAGGGCTGTATCTTGCAAACACACATAAATAACTTTACTCACATGAGGAAAGGTACATGTTTGCCAGGTCATGTGATAAAAATCTTGCTATAACTTATTATATATTATTGACAGTATTTTATACATGGTGAATATCTAAAAGCAAACAGTGGTGTTTAAAATTACTATGTATCTGTGTTTATTGAAAGAGTAAGATAGACAATATGATATATGTATCTCTTTAACTCAGATATCTTGAAAAAAAATCATCAGATCCATGGCGCTTAGATTTCTGTGAATTTAAAAACCAGATAACAAAAACTGTGTACAGAGATAAATGCCTGAGTTCATTTCAGGTCTTTCTCTAAGGAGTCTGGATAGTGTTGGTTTTGCACTGATATGATTTTAAGCAGGTTTTTTGACATTATCGGTACTTCTGGCAGAGACTTGGAGTTCACTTACAAATATGCATATTCTGAAGCTTCCAGTAAGATGAGCAGATTTTTTTTAAAGGAATGGGTTGTTTTTATTATTGATTTGTTTTTTGTTTTTGTTTTTTTTTAATCTTTTAATGATAGAAAGTGTAGTAGAGAAAAGTGGTTGATGTTTCTCCAGAACTTGCTTCCAATGCTACATTAAAATTTCGTTTTGTAACAGTCTCATAAGCTACAGCTGTATGTGATTAAATAGTGTAATATCAAAAGCATGTGTGAATAGGCGCTTTTATGATATAGTTGTTCCATACCAAAAGACTGCAGATGGGCAGAATGGGGAAACAGAACAGTGATTTACTCATATATTGTCACAGTACATGTTGTCAGTACTCGTGTAGCTATGTTTTGCAATTGCTTTCACACACATGCAGGCAATATTGAGTGCTGGAAAGAAGTTTAGAAAGAAATGTTTTTATAAAGAGAGCCATCCCCTCAGCGCAAACAAAATATATCAGATTAAGAACTGTATGTGCAGAAAATAACATACTGAGTTTCGTATGCAGTTGATTAAAACTGTATATTATATTGCTTAACTAGATTTACAAATATATAGTTTGATCCTGCTCTCAGTGAAGTCAATGGTAAAAATCTCATTAACTTAAATGGTGCAGGATGATTCCCAGAAAGCATGTACAGTTCTCTATGGCAACGTGTTATAGACGAGCACCATATATATTTTGTAAGTATAGATTCCTCACAAAACCATAACTGAATCTCAAGTTGATCCTATATGGGGACTCTTCTCTAGATGTATGGATTTATTTTATATTACCAGTACTTTAATTTGTATTTGTATAGTATCTGCTTTCTGCTTCTTATCCGCTGGTCTGTCTGGCTCTTTCTCTCCCACAATTGAGGTAAGATTTATACATGTAGAAGTATAATTACTATACATGATGTTTTGCATGTTGTCTCTTGTTTTAAATATGCATAGTTTTTAAAGAAAGGAACAGAGTGAAGACTGAAGATCTGTCATTGACCTGTAGTTCCATAATTTTTTAATCAGAATTCAATGTCATCATTTTGAGAATACCACAATATTGTACTTTTCTTGTGAGGATCTTAGTTGATGATATGGTCATCTCTAAATATGCAAGTGAAGCAAAGCATTCACTCAGTTTACCCAGTAATTGAGTGTCTGAGTCTCCAGGTGGGTTCTTTGGTTTTATTGTCTTTGTTGATAATGTTGACTTGTAATGAACTCTAGTCTCTTGATGTGCCATTCTCTATCAGTGGATAGATTTTCAACTTTTCATTATAAAACAAGGGTGGAGAATTATTTCTCTGACTCTCAGATACAAAATGGTAAAACTTTATTCGTCGTTTAAAAAAAACAGTTATGTGAATAATTTCCCTCTTTTGCTTATTTGTGGCGAAGCCGATTTATGAATCAAGACTGATCTAATTATACAAAAAGTGTTGAAATACAAACATTTAACTGAATTTTTAATCAAATTATGCTGATAACATTCTGTACACCAAAATTGCTAGAACACTCCTCTGTTGCATTATATTTGTGTCATTCAGATCACTTGATTGGTACAGATCATAAGTGGAAGTCCTAAACCATATTAGATTGTGTTTGTTGTGATGTAGAGACCTCTAGTTTTTTGGTTCCTTGTGTACAGACATTTGATTCTTGATGACGTGTGTTTTATGGATGGTACTGTGAAGTGGCTTTGATTTATAGGGTGTTACATAGTAGAAGTGACCTCACTGCTGTGTGATTAAAATTTATTTAAGAAGAAAGTTGTTTAACAGATTTTTTTTCCCCCATGGAATATGAATCAGACATTACTTTGTTCATATTTTGTGAACTGGCATCTTTAGCAGACTAAATCTTTGTAAATCAAAGCTACCCGTGGCAAACTAATTTGTCTTGTATGTGAGAGGGATGAAGTAGAGAGATTCTCATGGGTGTACCCAAATGACACTGTCTTTCTTAATAATTATTAGTTCAGTTCATTCTCCTTACTTTTTTTGTACAGTCTGTGCCTCCATGATGCCGTATCTAAAGATCAAACACCCTGTACTATTTAGAGTTCAGTATTGTTACTGCCTCTGAGTCTGACCTTTCTGTGTTCAGCTTCACACCAACAGGAGGCGCAGAGCTGAATGATCAAATATTATTTGATTTGCTTAAAAGGCAAGCTGTGGATATTAGGAGCAAATGCAATGTTATGCAAGCTGCAGTTGCCTTCCTGGCTAAGAAGTTGGTAACCTTTAGCTCGAGACTACAGGAAGCTGAGAGGGAAACTGAAGATATAGAAATAACTTTTGATGGAGAAGATGCTGTTTTGACAGAGAATTCCAAAGCCAGCAAAGCCCTGAGATATTGAATTGATGACCTGGAAAACAAGCTGAGATTAAGAAAAATCACATTGAAGGGGTTCCACAAAGCTTGGAGGTGAGAACCTGAAATACTTCTATGTCAGATTGGATTATAAAACTGGGATGCGTAATTATGGTGCAAGAAGTTAAACCTAGATTTCAGGAGCTCACTTAGTTTACATTCCTGCTCTTCTTTTGGTTGCAAAAAGTACAGACAAAGCAAGAATGATATGCCTGCATTAATTCCATGATGATATGAGGGTGAGCTTCTCAAGGCTTTTTGTAATTTCCCCCCTCTCTCCACAAGCTCACAGATGCCTTCTGGAAGAACAAGGAAGCTGATGGTAGCCAAGCAGTGAAAGAAATGGTCTTGGAAATCTTAGTCATATGACAGACTTCTTTGTTTCCTTATGTGGGAAGGAATAGCTGTCTTTAAAAGATGCTGCCAGTGCGTTTGCTTTGTAGGGAAAGAAGTGCATCTCACTACACAGACAAAGACTGCAATCCTTATATCTGCGCTACCCGGCTGTGCTTCAAATTTGTCTGACCTTTTCTTGTGGAGTATGCTTATAAATGAGTTAAGCTTGTTGGTAATTGTGCAAATTGATGGATGCTATTAAAAAGGGGTGAAGATAACGGGGAATACAGTTTTTATTTGTATCTTCTCGTTTTATGGCTGTGAATTGTTTAGGAGCTCTAGTTACTGAGTTCATGCCGTTTTCCCGACCTCTTTTGATTCATAACAAAGGTGTACTGTGTTAATGATCCCTTTCTCCAGCTTTAACAAACTCTGAAATATTCAGTATGAATTAGGTAGTTTGGAGCGCTTCATGACTGATTCAAAGACATGACTTTATACTTAATGAAGGTAGGACACAACTTAAAATACCAATTCAAATGTTAGTGAACGAACAACAATATGTTTTTGGGGTCTAGTTCTTGTGAGCAGAAAATGAAATTTTATTTTTTAAAATGTGCTATTTTTTGATATGACCTAAACAAGAAATTCTGTAAAGATGAACATATTTGTGGCATTCATTTCTTTTTCATACTGGAGTATCATATCTGCCTTTTACCTGATAATAACCAAGCTTTTAAAATATATGTAAGATCAGAACTGCAGATATTGCCTAAAACAAGAACGCTTTCAATACCATATATTCACGACTGTCTGTATTCCTTTTAGTTGATATACAGACCAGTAATCTACCTCTGTAATTGAACTTTATTATATGTCTTTACTTGCTTAGTTTGTAAATGAAATTTGTACTTCTAAAATGGTTTTGAGACAGAAAGGCTAGTACTGAAAAGAAAACTAAATAGGACATACACAAGTCTGTGTCTGTTTCTGTGTTGATGACGGCTACCTTTAGCACTCAAAGAAGAGTGAGAAACAGTACCTGAAAGACATCAGAAAAAGATAGCATTACCGAGTCTTTCAAACATTCGGCAAAACTTTCAGCATGACTTCATAATCTTAAATGCCTCTCCTAAGCTATATTAGAGGAGCATATACTGTGTCAAGGTAGAGCTCCTGTAAGTGCTGTTAAACAACCCTTTGTGAAAATAACCGTAAAGGAGACATATTGCTGTGGCCTTTAGCAAAGCAGTTGGGAGCTTTCTGCCTGGAAGAGCATCAGACTCGCAGACTTTTGTGTATGTGTTCTCTTTGTGTTCTGCAGCTTTACATCCTAAAGAAACATTAGGTGAACCAGGTATTCCCAGTAAGCTTGTAATTTTCAGTGCCATTTCTAGGATGTAATGTATGTAGGATCAAGTACTAAGACAGATGAACTAAAAATAAATCTGGGTGACTTCTGCCTCTAGCAGGAGACCAGCAGTGTTCATTGTGAATCCAAGTGCCTGTATTTGCCTCACAAGTGCAGGTATGAGACTCAGATGCCATTTCTTGAATTGGAAGATTGCTGTTATACCCTTTTTTTAAATATTCCTTGGCCAGTCAGATTCAACCTTTTATCTCAGCCATTTTACAGAATTAGTGTAACTGTATACAGTTGTCTCTGAGCAATGTGTAGTTTCTTGTGGTTTGAAAAACCATTAGTATAAGATTGTCTAAATCTAATAGCATAAACATTAATTTACTGTGATAGGCGGGTTGATGGGGTTTTGTGCAAGCATAATTCAAACAATAATTGTACTGAACAGAAAGAGAAATAAGTTTTGTATCCTTCATTTGCTGACTTGCTCTTCCCTCAATGGACCCACTTTGAAGATAATTGCTTCGCTTGATACAATGATTTACATCTGCAGAGAGTTGTACAAACATTAGCTAATCCTCTCAACCCATTCTGAGAGGAGGAGCAAGTGATGCTACCCCGGTTTTATAGGTGTGGATGCAGTAGCCAGAGAAGTTAAAGGCAGCATTTTCAGAAGTGACCTCTGATTCTCTGATTATCCAGAAATGCTGAGCTCTCATATCTTAACTAATAGAGTGCTCAGCACCTCTGAAATGAGACCCAAGGTGTCTCAAGATGAGCACTTTTGAAAATGTAGCTTTAAATGGCTTATCTGAAGCCAGAGACTGAGTTACTATCGTAGCTGGTTGAAAATGCAGGGTAAGATCAACTCCCTGCTCTGGCCCCTTTACACCAGCTAAAAGGGACAGAGCAGCATAAAGGGGCCCTGAAAGCTATGCTTCCTTCCAGGGGAGATCTCTCACAGTGTAGACACCGGGGAAAACGGCTGTAATGCTGCCCTCTGAGGTCCTGTGAGTAAGCCTCAGCATAAGGGCACTGCCTGGTGCAGGGCTCGTGATGGGAGAGGCGTGATGGGGGTAGGGTCACAGTATCCACCATTGCTGAGATTCCAGACTGCGCCGTGGCCTGCAGAACATCTCTGGGAGACTGCTGTCACTTGGATAGGCCCACTGGGCTGTCCGAGTTATGCCAGGAACTGCGTAGAATTTCACTGGCAGACATGACTAGTGCCCAGTCCCATGCTCCGTTCATTAGTCCAAATGTATCACTGCTATTTTGATATCCTTCATAATAGGGACAGATGTCTTTGCAAGACGTACTGAATTTTGATGATGTCACTTGAGGATTGCTCTTGATCAATGATAGATGAGTCTTACTTCAGGATAATTATCAATGGCTATGATACTTTGTTAATTGTCAGGGCAGCTTGGTGTAGAAAAGAAGTTATTTACTGATAGGTGTTAAATAAATAGTATTCAATAAATACTTATTCATTCACACCAGCTGGTCTTCCATTTCATATGCTCCAAATACGATGCATCTTGCCAGGATTTATTTTCGAGTTTTTTTTTTTTTTTTGGTGATGCTTTTTTCATTTTGGCTTCAAATGTAGTATGTGCTTCATTTATTATTTTGTTGAAAGTAGCTGCAATTTTCAAAATGAGTTTGTTCAGAATGGGTGTCACGTGCATTATGTGAATGCTGAGAAATGGACTTTTAGACAGATGTTTATAATTTATGGATCCCAGCTTTTTGCTTTAGTTATGGTAATGTAATATAAACAAGAGTGGCTCATTGCTGCTTTTTTCCCACCAGAACTGCAATGCCATTGCTTACTATCAAGAGCTAGATGGTGGTTTTACAATCTGCCGTGGGGAAGGGGTGGTGTGTTGCTTCCCTGCTCTAGGAGCTGATTGGTGGAAGGACTATGACTCAGGACAGTCACAATTCCTTCCCAACTCCTCCCTTACTTTAAGGAGGGAGTAAGCTATCTCAGGCTTTTTTTTGTAGAGCAGCTTATTCTGCACCCAAACAGCTACTGTGACTGGCAAGCTGGGAGCAAGGGGTGGAGTTGTGCTCCTCCCATTCCCCACTCCTGTCTATCCCTTCTTCATTCTTTTGCTTTTACAGGAGTGTTATCAGGTGAGTTGCCCCTGCTCCTAGCCGGTATCACAGTCTTAGCAGGGAAATACTGGGGACCTGACTCCTTGGAGCATTACAGCAGTCCACTGTTGGAGGTGTGTGTTATATAGAAGCAAGATTCTTCAGACTAGGTAATATCCACTAACCTTCAAAAGGAATAGGAAGTGTGGAGATTATTAGGAGACAGTGACAGACCTAGAAAATGCTGGTGCATGAGAGTTACGCTCTGATGGCGTGCAGTGAGTGTAACCCTTCCTCTCCCCCATATCTTGCTTATTATCAATGTTCACCCTCTGTGATATGTATAATCTGCCAGGCCTATGTTCTCATGGGGTCTTCCTCCTTTCTTTCCTTCCTCCTTTTGTAGTGTCTTCAATGTTTTGTTGTTTTCTGCTCCCTGGCTTCTGCTGTATGTTGTTGTGCCTGTGCTGTGATTTCATCTGCAGTGCTTTTTCATTGGCCCTTGTATTGTGTTGTATTCTCCTCTCCCCCTCACCTCACCTACTGAGATTGGGGCCCCATTGTGCTGAGCACTGTACAGAGTAAGAGACGGTCTTTACCCAGAAGAGCTTACAGTCTAAATAAGCAAGACCTACAAGGATGAGAGGGGAAACAGGCACAGAGAGTTGACTTGCCAAAGGGCACACAGCAAGTCAGTGGCAGAGGGCAAAATAGAACCCATGTGTACTGAATCCCAGTCCACTTATCCACTAGCCAAATGCTGCCTGTTGTTTCTGCTGCTGCCACTCCTACCACCCTTTGGGTATTTTGTGTCTCCGCCTGGATATGTGTATATATATATATGTCCATCTCTCCACTTCAGGTACTGGGTTATGTCTCTCCCTCCTCACCCCTGGACCCTGTGTTGTGTGTCTGCCTCCACAGCCACCTCCATTTCTCCTTCACTTGAGCCTTCTCTTGTACTCCTTCCTTTATCTCTATTCACTTGTGTTGTGTCTCCCGTGTTTCGTTTTCTGGCTGATTTCCATATGCTGGCAGCCAAATGAAATGAACTAAAATCTGGCTCGATGAAGCACCTTGTGTCAGTATGCCAGCGCTTCAGATGTAAGGATTTTAGCTGATTTTGCTGGGCTGCCTGCATGTTGAATAAAAAGGAGATGGGCACAGCAGCCTAGCAGAGGAGATCAATACGAGACAGCAAGTTAACCTCCAATGGACAAGAGATCCACAGCTACCATTATGTGCAATAGCAAAAGAAACCAGCTCCAGGCTCAGAGTTATACTCAGGATTTGTCAAACTTGTGCCCAGTGTTACTAGGACTGTAGTATTTTGGGGTAGGCATCCTCCCTGGAATTGTTCACTGCTGTTAAAAATAAATAATACAGATGGAGAGAAAGATGTCTGTGTTTTGCAGCTAGACAAGTTGGCCATAGATGAATATTAAACTGAAATTTCAAATGGACACTGGTGCCTACAGTAGCTTAGGGACAGAGGGTCAGAGGTACTGGTCGCCTGCAGGGCCTGTTAACTTCTACTACAGCACTGAATGATTAGCCCTTTTGAAAATCAGTCCCTCCTTAGGTCTTATAGGTGCTAGAACTGCTGGGGAAAACTGCTCTGATTCTAAATATGTTTTTTCTTTAAAAGAAAACCTAAATAAAAAAGGCAGAAAGAATAGGCCCATGTAGAGACATGCTGTCAGATTACAAACTAATGTATTGATTAAAAAAAAAAACAACTAGCGCAAGTGGCTTTAATTTTGTTACAGATAGCACTTCATATTTACACCATGGAAATATTAAATATCTAATTTCCTTTGAACTCGGTGTGTTTACCTTTGGTATTTTACTCTGCCTGGATAAGAGAAATAGAATTGCCAGTTTCATATTCAGGTCTTATAGACAGGTCTTATTGCTGTATTTGGGTTGCAAATGCTACAGGAGAATGGTTTTTAAAAAAATCAACTGAAATTAAAAAACAGTCAATGGGATGATTTTTAGGGTTTGTAAAAGCTTATTCTTGTAAAACCTTCATTTTGAGCAAATTTTCAACACTTGTAGTGTTGCCATCTCTCCCTTAGGTCCATATTCTGAGAGACTCAAACTAGGCAGAATCTTACCCTTGGTCTATACTGGGGGTTGGTGGGTGGTGATCAATCTAAGGTACGTAACTTCAGCTACGTGAATAATTCTGTGCCTTTCGCCAAGCTGGAGTACAGGACTCGATGAGAGAGTGCTTGGGGGTCGCTAGACATGATAAATTGACCCCTGCTGGATTGATCGCTGCCCACCGATCCGGCGGGTAGTGAAGACATACCCTCATTCCATGAGTACTCTTATTGAAATCACTGAGCTGGCAAACGGAGTGAGGAGATACTCAGCATGAATAAGAGAGGCAGAATCTGGTCCTTAGGAAAGAAATTTCATTTTGTGAGCATATTGCAACAAACTGAGAGTTAAGAGATGAAAAACTACCACTGCACAGAAAAATACTTGTTTAATTTTAAACCTTGGTTCTGCAAGTGCTCATGAGAAGAAGTTTGTTCCTGAGGAGATCTATTTAATCTGTCTGTGAATTTTATACTGTTGCCCATTGCTGTAGTATCTTGCACTGTTTGCCAACAGTGAAGTCCCTAGTGCACTTCATAGAGTTTCTGGCATTTCTCTTTCTGGGGACAAAATTTGCTTGGTAGGGTTTTTTTTGTAAATATTTTTTTCTTTGGGTTATTTTATGGTTATTTTAGGTGGAATTTCAGTTTTTATTATTTATTTATTTATTTCGTTTTTTAATTTTGGTTGGGGTATTTAGGAAGCAGGAGTGTCAAGGTTAATGTTGGCATATATTATTAACATTTTTAAAGCACATTTATCTTGTCCCAAATGTAACTTGACCTTTTACTAACAACCTACCAGTACATTTTCAAATAGTTAATGATGGTAGTTTGGCTACGTGTTGTACAAATCTGAGATAAGGGATCTATTGAAGAAAAGAATTAGAAAGAAGCACAAAATTATCTTCTCTTTTGTTTGTCACAAAGACTGGAGAATATTCAAATGTTATATACGTTTTTACACTTGATGTGTAGTAAAGCGTTAGGTCAACTCGCAAAAACTGTAACGTGATATTTTCTATAAATAGAATTGTTTGTTAAAGTAGAAGTAAATGTTTAAATTAATCCAATAGGCAGGAACAAATTCTTGTCAATAAATAAGATTAGGAAGCTTGAAATGAAAAGAAATAAACTAGAGATTTGAAAACTGGATTGATCTTCAGCTTTGTACAATAGGATATTAATTTTATGTAGCTAATCTGTCTCTATAATCTGTCTGTGTATCTAGTCTAGGAATTTACATGGTTCCCATCATTGTAGCATCTTAGCTCCTCCCAAGTAATTTCAAAGAGAAATAACAATAACAATCTCTCTCTTCCTCCTTTTCTTTTCAACCTGTCAGAGAAATAGCTTGATTTAATTTATACTTCGTATGAGTGGGCGTGTTGCATGACTGTGTATATGAAGAACTGAGGAAAGCTAAATCAAAGCAATGAATCTGGAGGGTAATTCTGAAAAGGTGAGCTGCACGGTCATTCTTAGCTCATCTGGATGTGAGTTCTATAGTCTAGGTCCAGGTCCTATGGGTCTAGGTCCAGTCTCCTGCATTCATAAGTTCCCTCAGTTGATGTTTCAATGAAAGAGGAAGAGGTGATCTCGGAGATAGATAGAGCTAATCCTATGGAAGGCTTTGAATATTTGGGCAGAGAACTTGACCTGGGCTGCCAGTGTGTAACTTGTGTAGAGAGCAGAGTGCTGAGGTGATGTGGTCACAGGGACCTTTGTTGCTAGGCGTTGTTGACAGGCGTTTTGTAACATTTGGAGTTTTTCAAGTGTAAGGCTTCTGTAGAGGAATGGACTCACCCCTGCGGTGCCTCCTGCTGGTCACCATGGGAATTAACCATGCCAGCATCCTGGAGCACCCCTGCAGGCTGGTGATCCACCTTACTGCTGGCTCCTGTGTCCCTCCTGGGACCCGGGTGCCCCTTTCTCTGTGTTGCTGCACCCCCTCCTCCCCTGGGCTGCCCTCTGCAACCCCCAGTACCTATTTGCCTTCTGCTAGGCTGCAGCCTGGGGCTTTCCAGGCAAGAGCTCCTCGGCTCCTCTGCCTTTCCCCAGCCCTATTCCACTCAGGTACCCTGTCTCTAGCCCCCCTGCAGCCAGGCCGGTCTCCCTCTACAAACAGAAAGAGACTGTTGAGCTCCTGTCGTGGCCCAGCTGCAGCTGCTTCCCAATCAGCCCAGCTTAGCAGCTCCCAGCCACAACCTTCCCCCAGTGCTGTTTTAAGCCCTTCAGGGCAGGAGTAGGGTAACCACCCTGCTACAGCTTCATTTCTACATAGATTGTATTCGGGCGAGGGGACACAGTCTGTTTAAAAATCAGTTATGTCTGAAATTTCTTTACCCACTCTTTTTACAGCATCTAAGGTTAGTGGAGTTGAGAGCGATTGGAGAAATATTGGTCTCTGCTTTTTCCCCCCCACTTAGTTTCCGCTATGCACTGTGCATGGAGTCTGTTTGACTGTTTCTCTTTATAGTCAGTTACAGCCTGATTCTCATACCTTTATGCCCCAACTCGTACTATTGAGATCAATGAGACTACTCAGTCAGAATCTGGCCCTTTGTCATTTCGTCCTGTTTCTGTGTGGGCCTTTCATACAGCAATAGGGGGACAGAAATAATATATACTTTTTAAAAATTGTGATATGGCACCACAAAAACTAGCAGTGGGATTCAGATGAAATAAAACTATTATGCCATTCTTTTAAAAAAGTGACTAGATTTACAACTAAAAGTTAATGATGACTGCTGTTGTCAGGTCTTGTTCACGGATGGTGTCACGTATCAAGTCAAGATCCCCCTCATGGACGTTCACCAGACTACCGTGAGGGGATCTAAACACTGAATCTCTGTGTGTTTTAAGCCTCCAAGTTTCAACAGAATACAGGCACTGATTCTGGCTTGATCTCTATGCATGCTGTTGCGGGCAGGAGGGCAGATCCTCTGTCTTGTGCCTTCTCCTGAGAGCTGAGACCTACCAGTCCAACTGCCTAGCCCATAGATCAGGGAATGTCGCAGAGGCTCCCATATGATGTATGCATACTCCTTCCCGGAACTCCACCCTTGTGGGTTTACAGTTTACTTCTTTGAGGCCTTGTGATATATGTAACACACAACACAAACACACAAGGACTTGCACAGGATTCTTTGCTTAGTAGCCTGAGAAATACACAGATCTGGACAAAAATGATAAACCCTACGTGCATTTCACTGCCTCAGTTTCCTCACCACTATGGAACATTCTCTCTCTCTCCTGTCCCACTCCCCCAGCTTGATTTGACCTTGGCTGGTGTCACAGCTAAACCCCCTCTCGACCTCTTTATGAAATCATGCCTGTCTCTTCCCCTTCCCCTTGCCCAAAGCTTCCTGTCCTTCCCAAAGCCTTCCCCTTATGAGTCCTCTTTAAATCCCTATTTTGTTACTTCTGACTCTTTTTGTCCTGTTTGGGAATTTTTCATTCTGTCTCAGACCTCTGCAGAGATACTAGATTGAACTGGTTTCCCACCTCTGGCACCGTCCTTATTGTATGCATAGTTCCAAGGTGCTTCCACCTAACCAGGCAGACATTAAGTTGTAACAACTCTCCATTGTCCTTGATCTGGTGGGTACTTGCTAGAGCAGGTTGGCCAACCTGTGGCTCTGGAGCCACATGCAGCTCTTCAGAAATTAATATGCTGCTCCTTGTAAGAGACCGACTCCAGGGATGGATCTACATGTGCCAACTTTCCAATGTGCCGAGGGATGCTCACTGCTCAAGCCCTGGCTGTGCACCCACTCCATTCCTTCCTGCCCTCTCTCCTGAGCCTGCCATGCCCTTGGTCCTCCCCCGTCACCCTCCGAGCCTCCTGCAGGCCACAAAACTGCTGATCAGTGGGGCTGCCTGTGGGTGGGAGCGGGATGGAGGAGCTGATGGGGGGCTGCTGACGTGTGGCTCTTGGGCAATGTACATTGGTAAATTCTGTCTCCTTCTGAGGCTCAGGTTGGCCAGCCCTGTACTAGAGGCTTATCAGCAAATGGTGAATTCCACATTCACAGAGAGGCATTTAAAATGACAGCATTTCATAACCATAACTTTATAAACATCACCCAGAATTTGTAAGTTATACAGACACGTTCCCCATATCATCACAGATGCTGAGGCAATTGGATTTCTAGATGCAGGAGGAAAGGAATACATGCTAACTAGAATTTCTGAAGTGGCAACTTAAGGAGCAGGGTCTGGGACAGGAGTAATCAACAGGCAGCCCAGGGGCCAATTCCAGACCACCAGACACTTTTGAATGGACTGTGAAATCTTTTTATTTACTTATTATTATCATTATTGGTTTTTTATTATTATTTTCCTTGGAGTCTGGACCTTGACTATACCTTGACCAAGAAATTTGGCCCTGACAAAAAAATAATAGACTACTCCTGGACTAGAAATATACATTTTTAACCTATGGCTTAGAAACAGCAGCTATACACCCATATGCCGTACTGGCACTTCTATGGAAGTACAGTCTTGCTGTACAGAATCCCACGTGATTTTTTTTTTAAATGACAGTCTAAATGCCATGTTGTAAAGAATAATTCAAAAATGTGAATTGGGTATAACTGATGCAAAGACATCTGTGTGAGTGTACACTGAGTGGCGTCTAAATTTTGGAAGCTCACTTGGGTGGAATTTATTTTGTGGGTAAAACTTGGAAGGGCATCACTTCCTTTTTCCCCCTCAATCTGATCCCTGCTGAGAATTACACATTAACACTTGCCATGTTCACAAAGAGACAGAATGTGATATTTTTAAAAACAGGAATTATCTCAAGGCCATTAATGTTTGCCATAGAGTTTTTGCCTACATACAGCTCATACCAGAACTTTCTAGAGTGTCAGCGCAATGCCAGTGAAATCTGATAAACTGCATCACAGAGATCAAACACCTTATAGCTGACAATTCTGTGTATGAAAGAAAAAATCCTCAATATGACTTTACGTGAAATACATTTTCTGTAGCTAGTGTGATAACTATTGAATCTCTTTCCAGGTATAATATGAATAAATTATCAAATACTTAGGTCAAGATTTTTAACATCAGGTGCCTGAAATTAGGCTCCTATTGACATATTTCATCACCTAAGTAAATGGCCTGATTTTTAAAATACTAAGCACGCACTGAAAGCAATGGAAACTACTGTGTGCCTTGCACTTTTGAAAATCAGGCCATTAAGCGATATTTCAGTAATACATAACTCTGTGCTAATTAGGATTAAAAGAAAAAGAATGATTAAAAAAGTGGAATGTATTTTACTGTCTTATGAAAAAGACACTGTGTCAATTTCTGCATGACTTTTTCTCTAGCAGAGAGTTTGGCTCATACATTCTAATTTAAATATGTTCTTTGAAGAAGTCTCTTTAAGGACTGTGAGTTAGCAAATGTTTGAAGCGGTTAGTCATAGCTGGGACCAACCGATTGATAATAACTGTGGAGGTGAAAGGAGCAAAATCTTTGTGCCTTCTACTGGGAAAAATCCATAGGGAGAGGCCTAAACTTGAGCTGAGAGAGCGCGCAGAGTGAGAGGCACTGACCAGATATGCGCATGCTTGTTTGTGAATAGTCTAAAGTAAATACAATTTGTTAAATAAATTAAATATTAATAAACAAACAACAACATCAAACCCAACCAACCCCCTCCACCTTTAGTTTCTAATGTAAAGATAATCCCTATCTCAAACAAATGCAGTCCCAGGGTGAAGATCCCAGTGTAATGATGGAGGTAAAAGACTAGCAGAAGATATGCCCACTTGTTTGGAGGTCAAGAGGATTATGTGTATACCTAGTGCAAATAGCACAAGTGCATCTCAGAGCACAAGTACATCTTAAGGCCAGAGTTGCTGAACTGCAGGAGCAGCAAGAGATGGAATTATTTATAGAGGCAGCAAATAGATATACCGGGACACTGTAGAACAGGTTCAGCTCTGCACAGGCTGCCCTGATCTTCAGTTATGTATTTTGGCTCAGGATGAGAAGAAAGCAAGATGGAAGATGGGAGGTGTAAAGCTCGTGTGCTCTACCATAAGAGGTGCCCCAGCAGCACATGTAGTTATCCTGTGATCCCTTAGCCTTCATCTGGCTGAGATGTGTGAATATTAACCTCACTGTTGGAATGGAAGTGCATTCGCTCCAAACTCATGAGGCCTCATTTGTATCGTGTTTCAAACACCAAGCTATATTATAAAGCTAACTTTTTTTGTTTACTTTGTTAAGCATGAATATGTTCTGTAGCCTTGTGCTATATGGAATGCTGCCATTGTTAAAAAAAAAGTACAGACAACACATTCTTACAGAAAAATGACATAATTAAATTAAAATGAAAGTCTAGGTGAGACTCTTTTGCCTTTTTATTTGTTGACACTCCAGGAATTTATTGAAATTACTATGAAATTAGGATTTAAAGCAGAACGCTGAGAGTTTTGAGAGTGCAGACTTTAACAATGATCTGTTCCTATACGCTCTGGTGATACACTATCTAGTGACTAGATATTCAGCTGTCAGTAGTTGGCATGATAAGCCCGTACCCTTTCTTACAAAGCAAAATTCCCAAATGGCCAGCTGCTAATCCAGGAGAATAATGATAGGATGTTAACCTTGCTGGCAGGCAGATGTTTCTATCCAGGTGTAATATCTCTGTCACAAGAAAGGGATTAGATATTCCAGCTCCATTAGCCAGTAAGACGTATAATCATCCAGGAATAGTTTTCCAATTTAAACAGATGATATAAAACACTAATTCCCATACCAGACTAAAGTGCTCACCTCTCTAACCAGAAACAATATCTTGACACATTGTGTATTGTCTGATGTATCCTCCTGTATGAGTCAGCAACAATTACCCAAATCATGTAGTCGCATCCCCACTCCAGATAAATCTATTTACATGCTGGTCCAAACCAAAAATGCTGAGCATTCCTTGGTATATTTCTCAACAGCCCCACCACTCCCGTAAGTGTAAAGGGGTTTCTCCTGGTACTTTCCTTGGCTTGAGGGACTGTTGATCTCAAAGAAGGGTATAACGAGTGGGGTCCCGCAGGGATCAGTTCTGGGTCTGTTTTGTTCAATATCTTCCTCAGTGATTTTGATAATGGTATAGAGAATACACTTGTAAAGTTTGTGGACGATACCGGTCTGGGAGGGGTTGCAAGTGCTTTGGAGGATAGGATTAAAATTCAAAATGATCTGGACAAACGGGAAAATGATCTGAAGTAAATAGGATGAAATTCAGTAAGGACAAATACAAAGCACTCCATTTAGGAAGGAACAATCATGGAAAATGACTGCCAAGGAAGGAGTACTGTGGAAAGAGATCTGGGGGTCATAGTGGACCACATGCTAAATATGAGGCAACAGTGTAACACTGTTGCAAAAAAAGCGAACATTCTGGGATCTATTAGCAGGATTGTTGTAAGCAAGACACAAGAAGTAATTCTTCTGCTCTGTGCTGATTAGGCCTCAGCTGGAGTATTGTGTCCAGTTCTGGGTGCCACTTTCAGAAAAGATGTGGACAAATTGGAGAAAGTCCAGAGAAGAGTAATAAAAATTGGGTTTGTTTAATCTGGAAAAGAGAAGATTGAGAGGGGACATAGATTTTCAAGTACATAAAAGGTTGTTACAAGGAGAAGGGAGAAAAATTGTTCTTAACTTCTGGATAGGACAAGAAGCAATGGGCTTAAATTGCAGCAAGGGAAGTTTAGGCTGGACATTAGGAAAAACTTCCCTGGTTAAGGACTGGAATAAATTGCCTAGGGAGGTTGTGGAATCTCCATCATTGATTTTTAAGAGCAAGTTAGACAACCCCCCGTCAGGGATGGTTTAGATCAGGGTTTCTCAAACTTCATTGCACTGCAACCCCCTTCTGACAACAAAAACTTACTACAAGACCCCGGGAATGGAGACTGAAGCCTGAGCCCCCCCTGCCCTGAGGGGAGGAGGAAAGCTTGAGGGCTTGAGCCCTGGGCGGTGGGGCTTGGACTTTGGCTTCAGCCCCGGGTCCTAGCAAGTTTAATGACTCTTTAATTTAGCAGAAAAGATATATCAAAAGTCCGTTACTGCAAGTTGAAGCTAGTAAAATTCATCTGGAGATAGGGTGTGTATTTTAACAGTGAAGGCAATTAACTATTGAAACAGATTGCCAAGAGGTGTGGTAGATTCTCCATCACTTGAAGTCTTTAAATCAAGATTTGATAGCTTTCGAAGCGAGGGGCTCTGATTCATCCACAAGTTATTGGGCTCAGGAATTACTGGGTGAATTTCTGTGGTCTGTGTTATACCAAAGGTCAGACGATGATCATAACGGTCCTTTCTGGCTTTCTAATCTGACTGAGTCTTGGCTCTGCAACTACTATTATAATTTGAGTCACTAATTTAATTGCAAGAGATACTGGCGGACTTGAAGGGATGAATTCAGAGCTGAATCTAAGTGCACAAAGAGACTACTTGATGTGTCTGACACCTGGCTTCCCCAACTTCTGTTACTTCAACTTAGACTCTCTTAGAGTCACACTGACTTATGCACTGTCTCTGAACTCAGCCCACTGAATAAAAGGAGGTCTAGGTGATATAAATCAGAAGCTGAAATGCCAAAAGGGACAGGGTGTATTAAGGAAAAACAACTAACAGAAGAATGTGTAAGAATGCATATACTTCAATACCCTCTAATTTGGCTTACAGCTTTTCTAACTCTTTGGCATATAAATAACATCAGTTCAGGCTCCCTTATGCATCAGCAGAGTATGTATAGGAAGGTCTAAGGGGCTCCGAGTGAGCCATAAGGGAGTATAAATTTATATTTTCTTATTACATATTGCTTCTGAATTTGGCCCAGTTTTTGCCCTTTATTTTCATTATGTCATCTTGGTGTCAAAAACTAGGGATCTGTGTAAATATTTTCCTGTGTGTCAAGTGTATCCAGCATTTTACTGGATTTAGAGCAGTGCTTTTATAGAGAAGTAATGTAAGAAGTTGTAATTATTCACAAACTGCCTTCACTCCATGTTGGGTTGAAGAAATGATAATGTTGAGATACAGCAGTTGACCAGTGAAAACCTCTGAGCTTCAGAAGGCTTAGATAATTTCCCAGTTTCTTTCTCCCTTCCATGCCCCACCTGAAAATTCCTGAAGCAAATCACATCATAAGGTGATGCTGGAAAGTAACTGAATGAAAGTTTCATGTAGAGAATCCAAATGTACAAAACCTTAACTTGTTAATGGGGAAATAGAAATAATCATGCAATGTTTTCCTCTTAGCGCTGAATAGGAAAAATAACCTTTGCAAATGAATTGAGAGTTATAGTGAGGTTTGCTGTTATGTAAAAATTGTATACATTATGCAGATTATTTCTTCTCTCTTTGGATTACATTGCCACAAAAACTAAACCAAATCCTCTATTTCAGTGCTGATAATATTTTGAGATTCTTCGCTAGATTTTGGGTATGTTTTTCTGGCACTCTCATAAAACAGTTAAAAAGTCGATGGGAAGGCAATATTGTCTAGTGGGTAGAGCAAGGAACTGGGTACAATAGGGAGAGGCAAGTCTCTGAGGTTTCATTTCCACCTCCACCATTTACTCTGCTGGGTAAACTCAGAAGTCACTCTTCTGTGCCTTAGTTTTCTCATCTGTGAGGTGGGTATAAAGTCTATAGTATCTCATAGAGGTATTATAAGAATCAATTGATATTTTAAAAATTCTTGGGTGACGGGAACTATATAAAAATGTAAAGTATTTGTGTTGTTTTCTATCCTATAAAAGAGAGTGGTTTGTCTCCTCCAACACCCCAGTGTTCATATGAATGATAAAATCACAAATGTTCCATAAATGTGCTCAGTGCAATTTATTAGCATCTTTCCCTTGGAGCATTACAAAATGATTTACAGAGACAGGTATTACTAATGGGTTCCAGCAATCCTTCCTAAAAAGTGGAGCCTTTTGACATGGGATGTTGAAGGAAATAGAGTGTTGTATCTGTTTCTATAACAAGGCTGTAACTTGTTAACTAAAATCAAAAGGTCAGATTCAGTTGTTGTTAGTGACACCATCTATTGGCTGCTACTTACACTTCTTCACACATGACTGTGGAGTTTGGCCCCCTGGCAATAAGAGGATGCAAGATGATTTCACTTGCATGTAGAAAGTCACTTTAAAAGAGAAGAAAGAGTGTTTAATGAAAAGCAACTAGCAGGAGGGTGTAAGAAGTTATAAGTTTAAGTATTTAAACATATTGCTCCTTGACGTGCATGTTGCACCAATTTGACTCTTTTGCTTCAATTTACACCTATGGTAAGTAAATCTGCTTTCACCTGTCACTGACAGAACCTTTCAATTTGGCTCCAAAAAGCTTTAACCAACAACCTCTTCCCCCGTTCCCCGTAAATGGGGACTATGTGACCCATTTCTTTCAGAATAGGGGGGCAAGGGGAATGGCATAGCAAAAACCATTTTTTTTGGCTGAATTTCAGCTACCCCTTCTTGTCAAACTTCTGCTTGATAACGAAGTTCCTTAAGCCGCTAATGCCACTCAGTGTAGGGATCCAAAAAGGAACTGATGGCTGAAAGCGTGTAGCACCATGGGCTTGAATCATCAAGCCAGCAAAGACTCTGGCTCAGGGTTTCCAGTGGCAGAAAGCTTGCAGCAGGGTGGGATTGCAGTGGAACAGACCAAATCCCTACTGAGCTGGAGAGGCAGGAGCCAGCTATTGTCACCCCAAAAGTGGGTGTTGATGACTGAGAGGTGGCTTGACTGAGAGAGCCATCAATTCAGCACTTTTCTGTTCAGCCTCTTCTGGAGCGACTCCTGCGGAGCTTATTCTTTTTGGTGATATTCCCCCCCTCTCCCCAACTGGAAAAACATGGTGCAGTCATTGCCAGCTCTTCCCTGGAGTGAGCCCTCCCAGGGGCCTAGCTTCTCTTGCTGTGCAGGAGGATGCAGTTTTGCAGTGAGAATGACTCAAGCCTGATCGTTTTCTGCAAATGTGGCCAATATCAAACATCTTAGTACAGACAGAGCTGCCTTTTTTTTTTGTTCGAGCAAAGCTGTATATATATTTTGCTCACAGCAGCCTTCTGAAAGTTCATATGGCTCAGTTTTTTATTTGCTTTTGATTAAAATCGACGTTTCTGCCAGCCCTAGTGATCCTCCACCACATGAGATATCTGAATTTGATTCCTGGATCTAATCTTTTACTCCATTGTATTGAGTGTGGAGACAGTGTGCTCAGACCCTGGAGGGAAGGCAGAACCTCAGACCTCTCGGCAGCGACTGCTCAGGGGGATGGAGAGGCATTGATGATGTCCAAGGGGAATCCTGTTCAGCAGTAATCGGCTGAAGATATGTGTCAGTTTGACATTCCCAGAGACCTCAGCATTCTAAATGTGGAGCAGGCATGGTACATGTAACACAAGAGTGCAGGCTTATCACCCCTCCCTGACAATCTTATTCAACCCTGCCAGGGAACGACCAGCTCTACTGTGGAGAGGGTTATTTGTTGTCTGTATTCATTCGGTTCTTTCCATCTCTATTGAAGTTGCTAGCAAGAGATGCCAATTAGCGCTGCTGTTCTTGTGGTGGGTTGTGATCTGTACGTTTGTCCTCTTGGAATTGAACTGAAACCAAAACCACGCATTGTTGCTGAGGTATGTCCCTTGTTATAAAAGCTGAAGAGGGTTTAGTGGTTTAAACTGTTTTGAAAATAGATGAAGTAGTTCGTAAAGCTTGCACTACCAAACAGCATTTGTTTAATCACAGACTGGCCATATTTGTAATCTTTCAGCCATTGTAGTGATTTTAAGAAATGGCTGTCTAAAGCTGTAGTTTTCAACCTTTCTTCATTTGCAGACCCCTAAAATATTTTGAATGGAGGTGCAGTCCTCAAAAGGAAATCTTAGACATAGTCTGCAGACCTCTAGAGACCCATGGACCGCAGGTTGAAAACCACTGCTCTAAAGCCATAACACAATATCTCACACAGTACTGCAGACATTACAATCCTTTCATTTTGTTCACTGCAGCACAGTTGAACGTTGGGGAAAGTGGGTGCAATTCCATTGAGTTCACACATATAATGATGCATTTTTGGAGTCATTTGCTGATTTACATCATTAGTCATAACAACATTCCATTGAGTCCCTTTTAAAAGCAGACAAAATGGCGGAAGCTTCATTTTTATGACTGAATTTCACCATCCTCTGCCCAGCTCTTTGCCTAATTAGAGCCAACAATCTCACCACCTGCAGCTGCAGAAAGTTAATCCCACTCAGATCCAGATTTGCCATGGCACATTCTTGTAACCATAGGCACAAAAGCTCAGGGTGGACAGCTGTTCTGATAGACCAGTCTGGGAATCCTGCCCTCAACATGCATGTTTGATGTACAGTGGTCAGCAAATTGTTTGCATAGTTATCAGGAGACAACACTGCAGCATTAATAGCAGTTCCCGTGTAATTTCTATTGGCAAAACCGTGCCGTTACCAGAAAATGACATGAACTGTTTTACAATAACTGTGGAATTTAATTAATATCTTTACTAGAGTAGCATAGATAGAGTACACATTCTGGGCTGCCTGCCTCCTGTCCATGTGTTAGGATGGCATGATGCCTGATCGCACGTTAGAGTGTTGTCATGGGACATGCAGTGGGTGCCAAGCGGGTGATGGGTTTATAGATGGACAGCTTGCATAATACTCTGAGTACCATTTCTTCTGCAGGAAGGATTTTCCTATGTGCCAGTCTGTACCATATGCCAACCTGATTCTTTATCACACCTGCTGAAATTCATGTGGGGAAAAAATTAGTGTCTAAAAATGAGAGAGAGAATAATACAATCACTTGTAGCTTCTGTAAAGGACAGGCAGGTACTTGGGGTACTAAAGTCTGGAGGTGGTCTATTGTCGGGGTATGTCTACACTAGAAATGTAAGTCAACTTATATTACATCAGCTTACAGTCAGCATAGTAATTACTGCGGTGGTGCATGTTCACACGAGGAGCGCTTCCAACTCTGAGCTCCACTGGCAGCTCCCTGCCAGGAGCCCCGTCTGCTCCACAGGCTCCTGAGCTCCCATTGGGCTACCCCCAACCTCCACTCCTGGCTTCTTGGGCACCTGTTCCCTGCGAGGAGCTGGGCAGCCATGTCAATTTCAGGGCTCACCCAGCTGTGAAATGGACAAAGTTGCCCATCTCCCAGCTGGGATCAGAAGAGCCACCAGGGCTTTTCACCCTGGCTTCCAGCTGGGAGCGGGCTCCATTCTCCCCTGGCTCCCAGCTGGGAGCAGGATCCAGCCCCCTAGCTCTCCAAGGGAACTGAGGGCTGCTGCGCTCTAGCTGCCCAGCTTTCTTGTCAATTTCACAGCTCCTGCCATGAAATTGACAAGACAGCCAACAGCCAATGTAAGATGTGTAGTGTGTACACACTTGCCTTAACTACACTGACATAAGCCCTACGCTTCTTGTGGAGGTGGAGTTATGATGTTGGTGTAATGGGGCACGTGCATTGGCAGGAGGAAAACTGTAGTGTAGATACTGTCATAATTAGGGTGATATAAGCTGCCTTATATTGACCTAACTGTGTAGTAAAAGCAGCAAAGAGTCCTGTGGCACCTTATAGACTAACAGACGTATTGGAGCATGAGCTTTTGTGGGTGAATACCCACTTCGTCGGATGCACCACGAAAGCTCATGCTCCAATACATCTGTTAGTCTATAAGGTGCCACAGGACTCTTAGTGCTTTTACATATCCAGACTAACACGGCTTCCCCTCTGATACTTAACTGTGTAGTGTAGATCAGAGACCGTGTGATCTAGTGGATCGGGCATTGGACTAAGGTGGGTCAGGATACATGGGTTCTAATTTTGGCTCTGCCACTCACCTACTGTGTAGCTTTCCCCTTCCCCCACCCCTCATCTTTCTTGTCTCTTTAGATTATAAGCATTTTGGGGCAGGGATTGTCTCTGACTCGACAGCACCTAGCACAATGTGGCTTGAAGATCAATTCGGGTCTCTGATTGCTACTGTAGTGCAAATAATGATAATGCTTAATAATCAAGGAGTTCTGCTGCTGAGCTGCTCCACCCCGCTTCTCGTGATTACGAGAAGATTTAGTTCTTGGCTTTGGGACATGTTTTCTTAAGGAACAGAGTAGCTTGATTCACATGTGGAGAAAGTGGTGCACCCACTGAGCTGATTGAAAAAACTCTTGTATAGTGAATGCTGTTAAAAGGATGGGGAGCCTCTGTAGACAACAGATATTATTCAGGAGTCATATTTTTATCAGTGCATATTAATGAGAGTATTCCACTGAGGTATTGTACTATAAGCATTCTTTCCCATCATTGTGCCACTGTTAATGTAAGATCCCACGGCACTTGCCATCTGAAAAAGTCTGCCTTCTTCACTTCTCTTCTCCCTCTCTTTTCGGGTCTCAGCTGGCAAGCAGACTTTTCTCCCTTTCCTTATATACCTCTTAATATTTCTTCCTCACTCTTATTATTTCATCCATTCTTTCGTCTCTGTTATCTAACTCCAGAAAACATTTTAAGGTAGAGTTTGTATGAAGAATGGTTTCCAGTCTATACAAAATAATACTGTATTGTGTTGGAAGCAAATTTGAATTGCAAATAAGAAAAAAAGAAAGTGAAACATGCACTCTTCCTGATGGTTTGTCCTTCTGGCCTTTTCTGAATGACACATGGCTGATGTATTCTTCTGAGCGCAGTCACAAATTAGAGATTTGCGTGTGGCTTGCGGTGCAGGTTAATTAATGCCCGTTAGGTGGATAATCTTTTTTCTAGCTACAGTCAAGCAGAATGCCACCAATATCCAGAGTTTAAACGTGCATCTTTCAAACATATGACGTGGATTTTTTGAAGGTGGATTTCCTGCATTGTCAATCAGCCCCTGCAAGCCCAAATCCATGTTCTAGTCAGTCAGATTTATGTCATTTTGTGTTGGCGTAGAAGGAGATGTGGTTTCTAGCTCAGTAGGGTGCTGTCAGAGCTTCAGATCTGTTCTACAGAAGCTGTGGATAATTTTTGGATTGCTCATCAGATTCTGTTGGTTTTGGAATTCAGGCTTGAGAAGCCCTGGAGACATCTCATGGCCAAAAACAGAGAGATGGGATTTTTAGAGTTCTAAGAAATAGCAACAGGCTGTTGGGACTTGGAAGATCTGGGAAGCATTATGTCTTTGGCAGGAACAATGCCTTCAGAAGTCAGGGGAAGAAGAACCATTGCAGCACCCTTTGAAAAGATGCCGCAGGTCCCTCTTTTCCCATCCACCGTGCAGGGACTGGTAAATCATAACCTGCTTAAGCACTTTGAAGAGTCTAGTGCTGGCAGTGGTTCCCTGAATGCAAGGTCTGGCACTGCCAAGGTGCAAGAAATAATGTGTATTAAACTCCTTGTGCTCTCTTCCCCTTTGCATGCACAATCTAGCCCAGTGGTTCTCAACTTGCAGCCTGTGGGCTGCTTGTGGCCCAGTCAGCACACAGCTGTGGCTCATGTGACGTCCTCAGGGCCATACAGGTAGTATATATATTTTGTTGATGTGGCCCACATAACACAGAGAGAGCAGCATATGTGGCCTCCAGTGGTAAATAGGTTGAAAACCACTGAATTCTAGCCTATTATCTATATAAGAGATTTTCCCCTATTGTATACTTGTAAAAGTTTCTGTTAGCAGTTCTGATTTGGAAAGGACAATTGCAGGCTGAAAGAATGGCAAATGCAATCCGGATATAAGCGATCCTAGAACCCAATTAAATTTTCAGTTTTAAAGTGCTTGTGACTCCTGAGTTCAGCGTTACTACTAGGTTTATATTATTTCCTGGAATGAATGTCACTGCCAGACAATTTCCAGAAGAGCATAATAATGATCCAGTAAAAAATGAATCCAGCTTTTGATTATTTTTTTGACTGAAGTCAAAGAGAACTGATTTAGTTTTATATTGGCTATCTTTTAATGCACAATAACTTTCCGGAACATCAATGATTTCCTCTCTTGCCCAGAGATCTTCTTCATTAGTGCTGTTGTTGCTGCATGGTATTAGGGTGCATTTGGTTTGACATAGCTAATGTTATAGCTCTGCCATACACTCAGGGGGAAAAACCTACTTATTGAGTAAAATATTCCATTTGCATTATTATCTTTCAAGGGATAGCTAATAATTTGTGCTGAACATTTTTCCTTCATCATGCTTAGGTCCGTGGTTATGTTATAATGGGTACTTCAGCCAGCTGGCAGCTAGGGGGCAGAAACAGACTTGTTGGACACTGGCAACCGGGGGGTGCCTTGCCCCTAAAGTTCTTACTAGTTTTTTCAGCTTCCCCAGTGGCTGGCAGCAAAGCTTTTCTGAGTGAGACTTCCAACCTTATTTCATATTTCAGATGAACATTTTTGGCTTAATAATTGGCCTAATTCCCAGTGTGCCCCAGAACTGCATTTGCCTTTTGGGGAGATTGTCCCTGAGGTGTTTGCAGGAGCGGGTCCCCTGCAGGCTTCAGGGAGTGAGAGATTAGAGGCAAAAAGGAAGGCTCCATGTCTCTGGCTTCATCCCTTATCAAATGTCCCATTGGGTAGCTCAGCTAGCATAGTATGAACACTGCCAGTGCCAGAGAATGTAGCTGAGGCCTTTGGCTCAGTTCCCTGCCTCCTTCCCTCTGATGTTATCCCTGTAACTGGCTTCCCATGTGATCCCTATAGATCCAGGCTGGGGCCTCTCAGGGAAATGGAGACCTATCTGGCCCATGTGAATCCCATACAGTAAAGGGGGGCAGAACTTCTGGAGATCCCATCCTTCAACCCTAAGTCAGTACCTTCTCTGAGAGCCCCAAAGAAGCCATGTGGAAGAGGAGAGAAAATAAAACCAGCTTCTTGAAGGACTAGGTGATTGCTAGCCACTTGAAATATTTTTGGAACCATTTCTGAGCCCAGTTTCACTCTGCTCTCTGAAGCAGGGGCTTAGAGACCAATTGGAAATAAATAAATAAAATCAGCGTTGATTCCCCTGCTCATGTTCACATAGTGCAGGAGGGCAAAGAAGAGAAGGCCAGGCCACATACACTGTGCTCATTCCTTTGTGTGCACAGGTTGGCTCCAGGCACCAGCCCAGCAAGCAGGTGCTTGGGGCGGCCACGGGGAAGGGGCAGTATGTCCAGCTCTTCAGCGGCAATTTGGCTGCGGGTCCCTCTCTCCCTCTTGGAGTGAAGGACCAGCCACCGAATTGCCACCAAAGACTGAAGTGACAGTGGTAGTGCTGTAGATTGCGATCGCGGCTTTTTTTTTTTGTTGGCTGCTTGAGGCAGCAAAAACCCTGGAGCCGGCCCTGTGTGTGCACATATATAAATAGAATTCATCCTCCTTTGGGTAGGAAGGCCAGCTGTCTGAACAGGACTCAGGGAAATCAAATAAAAAATATATCAAAAATGAACAGCAAACCAAACAATGCTCACCTGAACACTTCAGGTGAGCACTGAGAACTATGCTTGGTAGGGTCTGGACAAGCAATAGCTGTATGTCTCCTCTCACACTCCCTGGAAAGAAGTAATAGAGCGATGAATATTTCTGACACACCTGAAAGCTTGGGAAAACGTCAGGCGATCGTTACCTGTTGTCACTGTTCTGACTATTGCGGTGAGTCGCCATGGCCCTAATATCCAAGTTATTGCTCCCAGTTTCTATTGCAGTTTGACATGTTTTACCTTCGTCTCCATTACCCTCCCCCTTACTAGCTGGCTGTGGGGTGATGAGAAGGATGGTAGCCCAGATATGGAAGAACAAACACGCAAAATGGGGCCTCTTGACCCACAACATATTTCTGTCTAGGACCCCTGGCCTCCATTTTATAAGGCCAGAAGTTTCCTCAGTGTTCACCAGTCCAAATTCAACCTGGTGTCACTACTAAAGATAAATGTACAGTAGCTATTTTCTCTGCTGGTCAGGGACTTGGCATTTCCAACTGGGGGAGATGTTACCCAAGTGGGATCTCTACTATACAGATCCTTTACAGTCAGCCAAGCCTAGGCTGGCATCATCTCAGCCCTCTCATTTGGGCATGATAACTCTCAAGTGGCCCCTAAGATTATGAACCGTCACCTGACTCTGTAAGTGCCTCATGTTTTCACAATGGGTGGATGCTATTGCAAACTTGGTTCCTCTTAATTTAATAATGCCACAGCTTGTTTAAGCCTGAAAAAGATAGTGGGATATAAATTTGTTTCCTGCACATATATGGGGCTTTGGTCCTTGACATCAGATACTCAGGGAATTCAGTTCCTAGCTATCTTAGCAATTCAGTGGGAAAGTGTGAAAAAAGAGTAATTGGAAAAATTGACTTAAAATCCTGGTGCCTGATAGACACTTTAAAAAGGAATATATGTCATACAGCCAGTTGAAGCAGTCCTTGAAGTACAAGAGGAGAAAATACCACTCTGTGGGTGATAATTTTAACAGTAACTGCTCTCTGTTTCCTCTGTGTTATGTGCATGCCTCTTAGTCATCTCTAACTGGAATTAAGTGCCCAATTGCTGCCAAACTCTTTCAGCTTGGGAGCAAATGGCAACCTACAACTTTGGTGAAAATGAGGTCACTAGACACTGTCCAGACGTGGTACTCTTTGGAGATTTGGAAAAATTTCAACCATAGTTTTATCCCATTTTCAGTTTCAAGTAACTGCCAGGACATGAATGAAACCATCCATCATCTACATTGCATTGGATCTGTGTGGACTCTGCCTAAAGAGACCTAGACACCATTTAACCTGCTCCTCTCCTGCCAACCTCTTCCATGTCTCATTTCTAGCCTCAGACAACCGGGAACAAACAGATCAGGGCTCTGTCTGAAACATCTGAATAAGTTCCAAAAGAAGGCTTATCTTCAGATTACCATTTTACCATTGCACAAACTATTCTTCTATTTTGAATACGGATAGCAGTTTTATTTTATAATGTCGATCATTGCCATTTGATTTGTGAAGTATGCTCCTAGGGTTTCTTCCAGGTTTAGGATAGTATTAATATTGGCTTTAAGAAATTCATGTATCTCCTCCTGAACAATTTTACAGATCAGGTTTCTGTACAGAGAAAATGCTCAAGCAAACACATAAGTGATAAAGTTTCTGGAGCATCTTGGAGTTATGATAAACACAGACATATGGCACCAGGGTAGTCTATCACAGGCCTGGGCTGAGGATTAAGACTATCTGGTATAATGTCTCATCTCAGAAGAATGTAAACATAAGATGAAGATAGCCTAGCCATAAAGTGGTGTCAGACAAAGGGGGAAAAAATTCCCAAAATTCTTTTGGGAGCTATTGGGAAGGCTGATATACATGGACATTCATCAATGAACCAGAGTTCATATGCAACCTATCCAGTAATTCCTATGATCCCCTCCACATCTCACCTTATCTCACATGTTGGTAGAGATCAAGGTTCCATTATTGATTCTTCACTACATCAAATGAGTTTAGATAACTACTTTTTGAAGAGATCCACCCATTAGTGAATCACTCAGAGAGCTCCATGTGTCAGATACCATCTGAGTTAATACATTCCAGTCCCAATTCAATCCAGGGAAGAGGTAGCAGAAAGAGACAACAGAGTAGCCACTATCTGGAACACAATGATTCATTGAGGTCTCAGAGCACTGATCTTTCCATGGACAACACAGACTCGGTCTGTTCATGATAGTCAACATGTCTGATGGAATTTTCATAAATAAACTTAGGAAGAACATGATCAGCCCAACCTCAGAAAGAAATTCAACTTCTACTCCTGTTTGCAGCAAAGTTTCCAATCTTTCTGTGCATAGCACATCCAGGGTGATGAATGCCAAGGTTTACATGGCAGAAGTTGGATTAAGCAAAGTGGAACCTGCACCCAGAAATATCCTCACTTATTGTAAATCAGTTTGATGGGTGAATGATTGATCTGTTCGTGTCTGCAAACAGCCGTAAAGTCATATGGCTTCTCCATGTGTTAGGATCTTGAAAGTAAGGTGGTAAATGACCTCTGATGTAAGCATTACTAGATGCATTACATCTAGTAATGCATTGAGGGGGAAAGATTTCAATTGTGTTTGCATAAAAATACCTACTCTGCCTAGGTGGGCACTAGCAGCATGATGGAGCTGCATTGCTAAAATGATTAATTTTAGTTGGTTTGGGTTGCAACCATAATTCAAAAGCATGTGACCACAGCAAACAACCACCCCACAGTTTGTTTTGCAGTGTCTTTTGTTTCAGTTTCTCACTTTGTGAAAGTCCTACAAATAAATGTCCCTTAATATAGCACTCCCCTTTCCCTCTGCTGCACCCTGCTCACAGTTGGTGGTTCTTGGTTATTGAAGACCCAGAGTGCAGAGGAGCACTCCTCGGGAGTGGGGGTTCACCTGCCATCTGGGGCAGGGTGTGTGTGTCACTGAGCAATGCCCCCTCTGCAAATAGCTCACAGCTGCCACTGTCTGTGCTGCTGCTGCTGCTGTCCCGCTGTTGCCCTCTGCTACAGCTGTCTCTCTGCTGATGCTCTACCGCTGCTGCGACATCATGTTCTGAGGTTCTGCCAATTAACCCAGCTCTCAGTGATTTCAGCCCAGTGATTTCATGCAGGCAGTGGGGAACCTCACTACCAGTATGGTGTTGCCTTTCACTATTCCCACACAAGGTCTAAGGCTTAGCCCCTAGATTTGCTCAGCTGTGAGAACAGCTCTTGGAATCACAAACTGGAAACAAGGACTCTTAATTGAGTCTAATCAGCTGTGTCGGTAAACACTGGAGAAAGGTAGATCAAATAGTGTCTACACTCTTTAGGCAGAGTCCACACAACCAGGTAGAACACTGGTCCCTGCCCTCTCTCATTTTCGCTGGGATTTGATATCCCTACCCCCTGCTTAGCAAGTGGGGTTCTATTTAGGGCAACCCCCTCAATCAGGATATGCTAAGCACAGTTCTGCTACCCTTTACTCTTAAAATCTGTGCTGTATGCCTTTCCACATTTTCTATTGCTCCCCAGGACCGTACAAAATATAGGAAGGAGAGAGCAGTCATTGTTTCTGCCTTTCTAGCTGAAGAGGATATAGCTGTCAGACCTGATTAACCTAACACTGGACCTTCCAACTTCTCTGTTTCTCAGAGGAGGTCTGCTATTGCAAAAACCAGTCCTCCATCCAGGACCAGACAGATACAAAATGGACACTTGGGTGAAGTGATTATCACATACTCTATTGAACCTTAAAAAGAAGCCAACAAATAGTACCGGCAAAGTCCATAATTTAACCATCATATTCAGCAAGTGAAACATAGCCTTAAGTTCCTCCAACGGTGCCTTAATGTGGATGTTTGAGTATTCAAGCAAAAATATCAGTTCTCAGCATGTTCATGAAAAAGGAAGTTGTGTACAAATCTCAACATCAAATGGTTCAGTTACCTTGATTTCAGCTATAGGGCTCATAGAGCACAACCTTGGATTCTCATTCTGATCTTTACCACACTATCCAGATAGTGCAGGAGGTGTTGTCCTTCTTTCCATCCATTAAAATAGCCTTCCCAATGACTACTCTCCAATCAGCTGATTTTTGAGATGCAGCATTGTACTTTAATTTTTGAGAAGTAGTCCTCGCAAAGTGTGTTACACTCCAGTAGGTTACTGTCACAGCCTGTCTGGCTCGTCAAGGGGAGTTGGGCTCAGCCTCTCCTGTGATGGCTCAGTTACCCCCTGCTGATCCCGATTAGTTGGGAATCAGGTGGCTCAATTTACTTATCACACCCAGCTGGGAAAGACTTGGGTGAATTCCATAAAAGGGCTAGGGGGAAGAGATAAGTTGGGAAGTTGCTGTAGGAGGGAGGTTGTCTCCTCTCACTGGCCCTGAAGGGAAAGGGGAGAAGGAGAGTGCTGTGCAAGGTCTGGGAAAAGGCCAAGCCCATAGAGGTGGGCCAGAGATAGAGGGGGAATAAGGATCCAGTCTGGACAGAACAAGACTGGAGAAAGGACTCCTGAGGTTCAGTGGATCAAGTAGGAGGCAGACCTCCAGGGAGAAAATCCAAAGAATCAGCACTCTATGACTGAGTGGGGCAGAAGGGAAGCCCAGCTGGGTCAGTAAACCCTTTTGTTATAAATTTTTTTGTACTGGAGACTGCTACTTAACAGTCTCTCTAAGGGACGGCAGACCTGTCGCAGGACTATTGTTGTGACTAAGAAGAAGCAAACAGGCAGAGCCACTGAAAAGACTCCATCACAGCGTGGCACCAAAGTGCAAGGTGGGTGTGCTGCCACAATTACATCAAAAAGCCATTGAAGAATGGTGCTCACGCTGGGGAAGGGAAGAATAACATAAGATAAAAATAATATAGACGTGACAGAAAATAAATATTTTATTTCTTCAATTGTTTATATGGCATCTTGAGTACCTCACATTCTGTTTAAAATCAATGGTTTAAAAAGTGAGTGGCTCAGTAAAGTGATATACAAACCATGTCACCTTATGGTAAAGAATGAATTAAAAATTGCCCGAACAAGTTTTCTTGGTGCTGTGCCTTGAAGATCATCTGATTGTTGATCTGATAAGCTGTGTGGTGGAGCACGTTCCATAAGTAAGGGGTCTCTTCTGGAAACAACTAATAGATGCTCCTAGTAATTTCAGCTCCAAAACTGGAGTGCACGAGATAGAGGGAGAGCTGATCTCTCAAAGCACTGGGTCTTTCATCATCTAGAATTTTAAAGATAATGAATTCCTTGAATTGGATTCTGAAGCACGCCTTCCATACAGAATTTGGAACACACAAGTTCTATGCTCATAGTGGCTTATCTCCTTGACCTCTTTATTCTGCAATAGTTGAAGCCGCTATATGCTTTTCAGGAGTATGTTCAAATCAAGTGTACGCTAATAGTCCAGACATGAACTGCCCAGATACCACACACATTGGACTCATTATAAAAGCTGCTGAGGAATTTGCAAACTCAATTGGAGAGTATGCCTCTAGGTAGGGAATACCAGGAACTAGGGAGCCCATTTTATTTGTGTATTACCAACTCCTAGTTGCCTTTCATGCACAATTATGCACGTTTCTCTGTTTGCATATACACATGAAGAGACGGAAAACAGTTTGTCATATTATACTTCACAAGGAGAGCTTTCATCTCCACTGGCCTTGAGTCTATAGTATGTCTTTAACCTCTTTACTGCCTGGGTCTGGTTATCAGTAGATAACAGTTTCCCTTTACACCTCTACCTCGATATAACGTGACCCAATGTAACACAAATTCGGATATAACACAGTAAAGCAGTGCTCTGGGTGGGGGGCAGGGCTGCGCACTCTGGTGGATCAAAGCAAGTTCGATATAATGTGGTTTCACCTATAACACGGTAACATTTTTTGGCTCCCGAGGACAGCATTATATCGAGATAGAGTTGTATCTGCTATTTTATTTTATCATTATGTGGACAATTCTTCCTATTCACATTAGTTCTGATTTGCAGGTGAACTAAAAGTGATTTTTGGCAGATCACATTTCTTTCTCCAGTTGTTCAAATAATATTACTTTCTTTTATACTACACAAATTCAGTTTCTTGTCTTTGCTCTACGTACTTTTGTTAAATATTTAGTCAACTATTTGGAAGAGAAGGATACGTTAAACTTTGCAGTTAAAAGCTTGGTGTCATCATTACATTTTGGAGTAGTTGCAATTCTGTAAAATGGCAATATCAAAACAGTACTTAAAAGATGTGCAATATTAGTTGTGAAGTTTTGGTATAAGTTCCATGCTGTTGGCTAGTTAATTCTGTGCATTCACCACTGGGAGACTAGAATTCAAATTCTAACTCAGTTCTTAAATTCAAATGGGGGTGTTCCTATCCTATGTCTTCCTCCTGTCCGCAGTGGAAAATCAGTCTGTAATTGGGCACAACTGACACAGTGTTGTACACAGTATAGTCCTTGCACTGATCTAATTTCATCCTTGGTAGTACTTCACTAAGGTACAGATCTGTTGACTAACTTCATGAATAAAAGCTGCATATCAAGTGGCAAAAATTGCTTAGGTCATCCTTGTCCTTGTCTCTTGTTTGCTTCCTGTTCCTTATGTTTTGTGTGTGATGTGTATGAGCTAGAAGGGACAGCCTTCACATCCCGTTAACAAACCTTTAAGCCATCTTGTCTGCAGTGAGACTCAGTGAAAATACATACGTCAAGGCTAGGATTTTCCAAGGACCTCTAAGGAGCCCAGCTCCCACTGAAATTCAGAAGCTGGGCGTGGATGACGGGATGGATCTCTTCATGATTAACTATTCTGTTCATTCCCTTTGAAGCAACTGGAATTGGCCACAGTTGGAAGACAGGATACTGGGTTAGATGGACCACTGGTCTGACCCAGTATGGCTGTTCCTATGTTCTTGTGGAAGTTGGAGACTTGACTGCCTTTTTAGCCCCTTTGCATATCGCAGCCTAATAGATTTTAAATAATAAAACTGTTAATGTGTTCACTTCTATATCATATACTTTGAAAAATATCAACCATTTGCTAGTCGTTATGCCAAATAGCTTCCTCCTTAGCTAAATGATATGGAGCCCAAATGCTGTCTATATTTCATGTATCAAAAAAGTAGAGGTTACAAATATCCAACCAATTGCCACGGGCCAAATTCTGCATAGTGCCTTACTTTGAGCTGGATGCAGAAACCCTTTAACATGCATCACACTTTGCAACAGCCCCCACTGATGGGACTACTCATGCAGTAAGCTGTTGATAAACACGACTATGCATATCAAAATCTGGTGGTCAGTTGCTAAAATATCCTCTGGAACTACGGGCAAGTTTGAAGTTTGAAAGCATCTTAAACTATCAATTAAGTAAATTATAGTAACTGAAATTTGAGAAAAAGGGATGCCTATATATTTCTACATTTCAGTGTCTCCATTTCTATATATTTTTTTCAAAGTGTAAAACAAAGATAACAGAAATAGCCACATTATTGAGGCAAACAGTATCTTCCTGTGTAGCGATCCAAAAATAAGAAATGAAATCATGAACCTGTGCAGCCAAAGTCTGGCTAAGTAGTGGTGTAAGATTAAAGATGATTGAGAGGAATGGCATTTCACAATATGAATTGAGCTTTTCGATGTCTCAGTCTTGTCATAACTTTGCTTTTTCTGTATTCATAAAGTTTGCAAAAGCAGAGGAGCCAGTAAGGGAAAAACGTGGGATTTTTGGTAAGAAATAGGCTTTTTACATTTATCGGCAGTTGATTTAAAATACATATTTTTAAAAGTAACATATGTATACTTATAGTGTAGCTGCTGGTAGCATGGGCATTGCCAGCGGCACCACAGCGGCGAGCACAAACCATCCTAAAGCTGGTGGACATGTACTCTCATAGCTAAATTGTGCTGCCATCGCCCGTACTACCAGTGGCTATATTATTACTTATTGAGCTAGCGGTGTATGTGTATGTGAGCTGGGAATTGCACCTCTAGTTTAGAGTGTCACCTTAATTTGTGATCTCTTTGGTGCAGGGATCATCATTTTGTTATGTATGTGTACAGTACCTTGCGCTACAGGGTATTGATTTTTGATTGAGGCCTCTAGGTTTTATTATAAAACAAATAATAAATATATAATATTTTCAAGCAGAATAAAGAAATCAGTAACTATGACCAACAAATGTGTGGGGTTTATTCAAAGTATTACAAAAAACTACACATTTAGAGGTTTCCAAGTTTTGTTGGTAATATTATGCTAAGTTCAGCTCAAAAGTTAGGTGATAACAGTAGCAAATGAGCAGTTCTGGAACAGGTAGCAAACAATATCACAGACTTTTCCCTGTACAGTCGGAAAACAAGAATAAAATAAATGCTGTAATTTAAAATGCGAGTGTTGTTTTTTACAATATACTTGGTAAGAAGCAGTAGAATGCAAGTACTCGGCAGCTGGATATAAAACAAATGTTAACAGTAAATGGTGATGCGAAGATATGAATTATGGTATAATACTTAACCACCTACTAGTTTAATTTGATCCATTGTTTTTACTGTGTGTACTTGACTTAATTAAAATTGTAATATAATACGAAGCTAATTTCCATCTAATTTAGGCATTGCAACTCTTTTTAAAAAATACAAAAACAGAGAGAGAGAGAGCGAATACGATTGATTTACCAGATTAAGCTTTGAATGTTCTTTTCAACTGATATAAATTTATAAGGCTTTTAATTAATTCTTGTAGACACTAAAAGCCACAATTTGGCAATCAATTTGTAATCTTCTGTATTTAAACATACAGGGCCAAATTATGCCTCCCCTTTCATGGGTCTCTTACAGGAAAAAAAACAATACACTTAAATAGAAAATAATATCCTTTCTTTTGAATATTTGTATTAGTCTTTAACCTATACAATTTCACAGCAATCTCTCTCTCTGTTGTTCTGTCTAGTTTTGACCAGTAATTCCATCCTAGTCCTGAGAAACCTTTCCCGATGAAAGTTTAGTCAAAATGGGTTTTTTCCTGCGAATTTTTTTTTTGATGGATTGGCATTTTCCGAGGAGAAAACATTTCATTGAAAGTTAATCATAGGCTTGTAGGACTGGAAGGGACCTCAAGAGGCCATCTAGTCCAGTCCCCTGGACTCAAGGCAGGACTAAGTATTAACTAGACCAGTGGTTCTCAAACTTTTGTACTGGTGACCCCTTTCACATAGCAAGCCTCTGAATGTGACCCCCCTCCCCGAATTAAAAACCCTTTTAAATATATCTAACACCATTATAGATGCTGGAGACAAAGCGGGGTTTGGGATGGAGGCTGACACCACACGACCCCCCATGTAATAGCCTCGCAACCCCCTGAGGGGTCCCAACACCCAGTTTGAGAACTCCTGATCTAGACCATCCCTGACAGGTGTTTGTCTAACCTGCTCTTCAAAACTTCCAATGACGGAGATTCCACAGCCTCCCTAGGCAATTTATTCCCGTGCTTAACTGCCCTGACAGGAAGCTTTATCCTAATGTCCAACCTAAACTTCTCTTGCTGCAATTTAAGCCACTGCTTCTTGTCCTATCCCAAGAGGTTAACAAGAACAGTTTCTCTCCAGGGCCACCCAGAGGATTCAGGGGGCCTGATGTCTTCGGCGGAGGGGGGCCCCCGCTGCCGAATTGCTGCTGAAGACCTGGCACTTCGGCAGCGGGTCCTGGGGTGGAAGGACCTCCCGCTGCTGAAGACCCAGAGCAGAAAAAGCTCCGGGGGCCTTGGCCCCATGAGAGTTTTCCGGGGCCCCCGGAGCGAGTGAAGGACCCTGCTTCAGGGGCCCCAAAAAACTCTTGTGGGGGTCCTTGCGGGGCTCCGGGACCTGGGGCAGATTGCCCCACTTGCCCCCCCTCTGGGCAGCCCTGTTTCTCTCTCCTCCTTGTAGCAAACTTTTATGAACTTGAAAACAGTGTAATGTCCCCCGCCCCCAACGTCATCTTTTCCCCAGACTAAACAACCCAATTTTTTCAATCTTCCCTCACAGGTTATGTTTTCTAGACCTTTAATCATTTTTGTTGCTCTCGTCTGGACTTTCTCCAATTTGTGCACATCTTTCCTGAAATGTGTGGCCTAGAACTGAACACAGTACTCCAGTTGAGGCCATATCAAAGCGGAGTAGAGCAGAAGAATTATTTCTCTTGTCTTCTACTTATGACCTGCTCTTCTTCCTAGTGATAGAGAGGGGAGGGGAGGAAGAGGCTGTTATTGTCTCACTATACAGAAAAAAGCAGACCCTTAATATTGTTTTAATCAGGCCGCCACTTCATTATTAGAGGTCTGGGACTATCTGGCAAATAAAAACATACAGTGCAGGTAACTGCACGTTCATTCAATATCTACATGCGGGGCTTCTCTCAGCCCCCTACCTCCCCTTTTTTCCATCTAGGTCCCTCAGACAACCCATTGTTGAGAGCTAATGCCCCACCCTGAATGAGGGTTAAAGTGGGTGATAAGGAAGGGGGATTGGCTCCCTGCCATACCAGTCAGAGGAACCCCAAACCATCCCTTCCCACATTCCGCTCCTTTAACAAACACTTCCACTGTACATCTTTACCAAGCCATTTATCAAGTCACTGTATCCCTTCCCTGGGGAGTACCTGCACTGGACAGCTTCCCCGCCACTTACTGAATGAGTTGCGACATCATAGCCTAATACCCTTCCCTATTCATCATAACAACCCCTCCCTCCTCCATCTAGGCCAGTCTGATGGTGAGGAAAAAATTCCTTCCCAGCTAGGGTGACCAGACATCAAGTGTGAAAAATCGGGACAGGAGGTGGGGGGTAATAGGACCCTATATAGACCCAAAAATCAGGACTGTCCCTATAAAATCGGGACATCTGGTCACCCTATTCCCAGCCCCTCTGGAAAGGAGCAGCTAGCGCAATGCCCACAGAAGGTCTTGACCAAACCAGGTAGTTTTGCCATCTCAAGAGAAGAGTGGGTGAGTGTTGCTCTGCCTGGTCCAGGAAAAAGGGACTTCTCCCATCAGGCTTGTTCCCTTTGAACTCCCCAGCCCTTCCAATCCCTGAGGGTGAGTCAACGTCTCCTCACTGCGGGACAATCCCTCCTGCCCTCCACTGGAGCAAGTGGGTGCAGTCAGTATCAGCAGTAGTGCCTTGGGAGGTGCACTGTTTACACCTCTTACAAAAGTGTGAAAAGCAACATCCCTTCATGTGCTCTACCCAGCATCTAGGAATTGTTATGCCTTTCAAAGGTATAAATGCCTCTTTTCACCAGCACTCCAGTGGTGCAACTCTCTCTGCCAAAGCTCAACCCTATAATAAGCATAACTGAGCTAACAGTGTCAAAGAATTGTCTTACCAATCATGTTGGTACTTAGGTGTTCATGTTCTAAAACTTTCTGAAGCCCTTTCCTCAGCTTTCCCTCTCTTTTCCTTTGCATGTTCTCTCAGTAATGAGGGAACTCATTTTGTGAAAGTGGATGAATCTGACTTCATCTGCACCAGGTTTGTCTTTGCTTATTTCTCCTTGCTAATCCACCCTTGTGTGTTGAAGGTAAGAATGTACGTGAAAGTGTCATTGTGGTGTCCAGTGATCGCACAGTGCTCAAGGTGCTTCCAAGAGCTCTGCTTTATCAACCGGCTGTGGTTGTGCTCAGGGCCGGTGCAACCATTTAGGCCGACTAGGCGGTTGCCTAGGGCGCCAAGATTTGGGGGTGCCAAAAAACGCCCCCAATTTTTTTTAAATGGTTGAGCAGTCGCTGCAGCTGGGACAGAGAGGGAGTCTGAGCTGCCGGCAGCAGCCGGCAGCCCAGGGTGTTTCCCGGGTCAGGGCGCTTCCGCGGCAGCCGGCAGCCCAGGGTGTTTCCCGGGTCAGGGCGCCTCCGCGGCAGCCGGCAGCCCAGGGGGTCCCCTGGGTCAGGGCGCCGCCGTGGCAGCCAGCAGCCCAGGGTGTTCCCCTGGTCAGGGCGCCGCCATGGCAGCCCGCAGCCCAGGGGGTCCCCCCGGTCAGCGTGCCATTGCTGGCAGCCCAGGGCTTCCTCTGGGTCAGCGCGCCGCCGCGGCAGCCAGCAGCCCAGGGGGTTCCCTGGGTCATGGCGCTGCCGCGGCAGCCGGCAGCCCAGGGGGTCCTCTTGGTCAGGATGCCACCGCGGCAGCCAGCAGCCCAGGGCTTCCTCTGGGTCAGCGTGCCAGCAGGGCCGCCCAGAGAGGGGGGCAAGAGGGGCAATTTGCCCCAAGCCCCGCAGGGGCCCCCACGAGAGTTTTTCGAGGCCCCTGGAGAGGGGTCCTTCACTCGCTCCGGGAGCCCCGGAAAACTCTCGTGGGGCCTGGGCCCCTGGAGCTTCTTCTGCTCCTGGTCCTCGCTGGCAGGGGGTCCTTCCGCTCCAGGGCAGAAGGACCCCCCACCGGTGAATTACTGCCAAAGCAGGACCCGCTGCCAACATGCAGCCCGGTCTTTGGCGGTAATTCGGCGGCGGGGGGCCCTTCCGCTCTGGGACCAGTTGCCGAACTGCTCCGGAGACCCGCGGCGGGGGTCCTCCGCCACAGAATTACTGCTGAAGACCTGGCTGCACTTCGCCAGTTGGTCCCGCTTCAGCGGCAACTTGGTAGTGGGGGGGGCCACGCGGCGGGTCTCCGGGGCACTTTGGCGACGGGTCCCGGAGTGGAAGGGCCCCTCACCGCCGAATTACCGCCAAAGCGGGGGCCTCCCGCCGCCGAAGACCCCAGGCCCATGAATCCTCTGGGCTGCCCTGGCGCGCCGCTGGCAACCCAGAGAGGTCCCCTGGGTCAGCACGCCGCTGCCAGCAGCCGCCAGCCCAGGGGTTCCACTGCGCAGTCCTGCTTGGAGAGGATGCGGAGCAGAGGTGAGCTGGGGTGGGGAGGTACCGCAGGGCTCCTCAGGCCAGGGGGTGGGGAGCTGCCACGGGGGTGGGCGGCACACTTCAGGGTGGGGGTGGGGAGCTGCTGCAGGGCTGGGGGCGCACAAGGTGGAAGTTTCGTCTAGGGCGCGAAACTTCCTTGCACCGGCCCTGGCTGTGCCACGCCATTCCACTCAGAGTCTCTGGGAAGCTCAGCACTTAAAGGCACAGACCCTCAATGCCACAGTCACTACTTCTCAAGAACCGCTCACGTGGTTTAAAAGATTCAGCAAAATTCCCTACAGATTTTGAAAATTTGTTAGCAGTTACCTATGTAATAGCTTGTCTTTAATGTGTCAGTGCACGAAAGGCCAGATTTTCTAATTTACGTGTGTGCATTTGTGGCATACTTCAGTGCATTCTTACCTTATATTGACAAATACCTAATCTGCCTATACAACGTATGTATTATATGTACATAAATACCTCATTTTCAGGTGCATACTTTTGAGGTTGCACAGGTGCATACATAGAATTGGGCATGACCTAACTGTGAAAATCTGGCTCTTAACTCTTCATTAGGAGCTGTTTTGATATTTTAAAAGTGAAACAAACAGAAAATGGAGTTATTAATTAAAAATGACCAGTAGGATGACTGCTAAATGGAAGAAATAGAAATTATGTTTTTGAGAGACTCAGGGTGATGATCTGCCAACAGTTACTCAGCTTAATAATCCACAGTACATTTTCCCCATTCCCCCTAAGAAATAGTAACTTGGATAGATCGTCAGCTGGAGCAAGTGGGTGCAGTGTAATTGAAATCAGAGATTTTTCCTCCTAAAACCTTATTGGATCGTCTCCTGTGATTATTGCTTGTATACAGTAGCTAGCAAGCATTTTGATAGCGTTAAAGCAAGAGCCTGTTTTAATGGCTCTAACTTTTCACTCATGCTGATATTGTCTCCCATCCATCCATTGACCTTTCTCTCTAACCATAAGTGGAGATTTCATGCAGCTCTCCAAAACTTCTTTGTGAGAAGTACCTTATAAACTCAGACAGTTGCTGATCTGAGATTTTGTGGACACTGTACAGTTTCATTTTTATAGACTGCTGATGAAGTTGTGACAGAGTTGATCGTGTATAAACTGAAACTTCCAGAGCTTTATGTAATTTGCAAATTTGGAGTTAAACTCTGTTATCTAATCTGCACTGAGAATTTATTATTCTCAGTGGGATTCACTGTGCAGACTGAAGATAAGTAATCTGCAATGCAGGTCATGTTTAGCCCTGTAAAATAAATACCTCGTTTTCCAAATGTTCAACAATTCAGATGCCTCCTGGATTTTTGAAGCTGTGAATCTACTATGTGCACAGCTGCAAGGGGCTCTCTGTTCCTGCAGCCTCATTGTTTGTAGAAGCATTTTTATTGAAAATGCACCTGATGCTCTTTGATATATTCAGTTTGGGGAAAATTTTCAAAGTGGGGTGTGGGAGATAAGTGCACAGATCCCATTATTTGTTTACAGAGTTATAAGAGCTGAATGAGAAATAAGTCCAGCGTAGCATGTTGCTGTCTGTGTTGTTGGCACTTGAAGTGGTTAGGCTACAATGTAAAGTCACACGGAATCAGGATTTTTGAATGGGGATTGTTTATTTTGAGAGTCTGTAATGGGAATGAAAACTTATCTTCCTCCCCCTTTTTTGGTTGCTATTAGAAGGAGCCTTTTCAATGCAAGAAAAATCCTGAGATAAAAATGGTACATTTCTTCCAAAATGTGAATTTCCTATTGTTCATTTTTCACATATGGGCAGTACATTCAGTGGAAGAGGCTAAGGTTTTTTAAAAAGTATTTGTATTTGGGAATGTGACATGTAACAGTGTATAGACCTGTTAAATGCTTAGAATCACATTGGTGGCAAATCTAGTGGATGCATCATAACAGGTTTGATTTCCTTATAGCTACGGGCTCTGATTTCCCATTTATACAGATATTATGTCCGAATATTTTTATTGACTTCAGTGAAGTTGCACAAAAGAGAGGAGAATCAGGCCCTCAGTGTTTCTGACTGATGAATTTAGATTGTCTAGCCTTGAATGTCTTTAACCACAGTGATTCCACAGTCTCTCTTGGCAGATTGTTTCATAGTTTAAATTGTTTTTATAATTATAATCCCATGGTGATAAATTATATTATACATTGAGCTGATGTTTAATCTTCCTTTTGTGCCTCCCTATCATATCAGTGTTAAATATTTAAGCAAATGTACAGTTTGTCCCACAACATCAAGCATCATTGATGTAAACTGTCAATCTATAGATAGACAAGTTGGGTGAGGTAATGTCTTTTACTGGACCAATTTCTGTTGGTGAATGAGGCAAACTTTTGAGCTACACAGACCTGAAGAAGAGTTGTGTGTAAGCTCAAAAGCTTCTCTTTGACCAATAGAAGTTGGTCCAGTAGAAGATATTAGCTCACCCACCATGTCTCTCTGATATCCTAGGGCTAACATGGCTACACCAACACTGCCAACAACAGTCGATAGATAATGAAATATTAAACCAACAGCGTGTACATAATTGTGGGGTGAAATTTCCTGCCCTGGATATTGGGTACAGGATTTCACTTCCCTTTGTGCCCTGCATAAGGGAACACAGGAACTTCTCACTCCCTACAACCCCTGCAAGCACAATGCCTCAAGGGGTTGGGGAGAGTAAGGCCATAGTCCCACCCGTCTTCACATCAGCCACGGATTGACAGTGCAGAAAGATCAGGTTGGAATTTTTCCCAACACTGGGCTCTCTGTAAATGTCACAACTGAGTATCATAAATGGGGGATTCGGACAGTTTTCTCTTGTCCTAAGGAGTACGAAGTTATAGTTTGTTTAAGTTCATACCTGAATTTAAATGATCAATCTATAATTTTTCAATTGATTATAACTCCTCAAGAACAAATATTTTGCAAGATTGAAACTTGGTATTATAAATTCTTTCTTTAGCCATGGGAATTTACATAACATTTCAGAAGAAGTGTTCAGCCAGTCAGGAGTTAAATCCTCATGATCCCTCCTTAAACAAGCCAGCTAAGTAATGTTTGTTTTTTTCTTCTTTTCTAAAAAGCACTTTCTTTGCTTTAAAGATTTTATTAAAATTCTCAGCTCACCAATTTCAGCCAATCATTCCGCCCACAAGTCCCTACAAGTGTCAAGCACTAACTCACAATGGATTCACTTTATGTTGGACTTTCAATCACCTCATAAATGTTAAGCCTGAGCCAACATGAAGTCCTCTGTCTCTTGGGGTTAGCAAGCACTCTGCAGGAAAAAAGAACTCCACTTTTTTGTTAGAGCTTGCACCTTACGCTTTTGAGTTTTTGAACAATTGCTGTTAAAAACAAATTTTCCTAAGTTTTTAGACTTTTCAAGTTCAAGAGAGGTTTCTGGTTAGTCATAAATTCTTTAGAAACTTGGGTTCAAATGTTGATCCTATTGCAGTGAGAGGGAATTTTGCTATTCACTCCAGTGAAGTAGAATTTGGCCTATATTCTGAATGACAAAATCGTGTTTTCTTAACCTATTTACAAAACACCTGCATGTGCAATATGAAATAATGCCAAATATTAGGTTTCCTTTTTCCTTAAATTTGCACACGTAAATTAAATGTCCTATTCCCAATAGCCAGCATTTCTAATATCTACGTTACTACCAAAAGTCAGGCAGCAAATTTTCTTTGTTTATTATTTGGCTCCTAATTAAAAAGTCTGCCATGTTACACCTTTGGGGTATCCATTAAAAGCTGTTTCGTTTATTTTTTATATGTCAAATTTTGAAAGTATAACCAAGATAAATAACAATACAGTATCAGTAGCATATGAAATAATAATATATGTACAACTTAAATTCATAATGTAGGTTGAAAGCTTATTCCAGGTCAGGAGTTGTTGTCAGAACTGAGCATTTCACCAAATTACATCTTGCAAACGGTAGACATTTTTATGTGCCTTTCATATTATTTGGAAAACTTGATTATTATGGATAGAGAAATCTCCATGAGTCCAGTTATTGAAAGCAAGGAAACGCAGATATCATGCACCAGAGGAATTCATTCATAAGACATACTAAATACATGGATCATACGATATAATCATAATTGTTTCCTTCAAGAGGGGTTTCTAAACTCAAAATAGAGACCTGGATTGCTCATGGATTGATAATAGAATACAGCATTTTTCACAGCCTTGCCAACATCAAGCTTTCAAAAATCATGGTTTTAAAAATAAAAAAATATATTTTGGTTTCTTTTTAAAGAAGGGTATGCTTGGTTCACATTTTCAGGCTAGGAATTGACTTTATTTTAAAATGGCAGCTGAGATTCTTATGTAATCACTTGCTCTTAGGAGCTGGGCTTAAGTACAACATTGAATATCACAATAAGTTAATGAGCATTAATAACACTATGTGTCTTTATTTATTTGATAATGTTCCAACACGATTGACCTGGATTAGATTCAAGAATTAATTGGATTAGTTTGTAGTAAATGAGATTCAGGTTGGATATTAAGAAAAAAACTTTCTAACTATTAAGGATAGCTAATCAGGGGGGTCAGGTTACCTAGCGAGGTTGTGGAACCCCTGTCATTAGAGATTTTTAGGATCAGATTAGGCAAACACCTGACAGGGATGGTCTAAGTATATTTAATTCTGCCTCGGCATGGGGAGATGACCTCTTCCAGCCCTGAAAGTTCCATGGAATTCCAATGGAGTTCCATGGCAGCCCTACATTTCTATGATTCTATGATCTGGTGGCTAGTAGGTGGCCTATGACATAATTCGTTTCCTAGGAGACAGATGTGTGCTAAGTTGATATGATAGAAGTGTTACTTTTACTTCATAGAATCAAATACAGTTGAATTTTAGTTCCTATAGTCACCTGGCCTACAGTAGGGTTACAAAGGTCAATACCTTGTCATAGGACAGTTGTGGTCAATATCTACTGACTTAAATCTAAATCTAAAACCATCTGAGCGGGATTTAAAGCTAAATCTAAATCAATTTCCCTTCGATGGGCTGACATTCTTTTGTAGGGCTGACTTTTCAAATGAGATCTGTCATGTACATAGAGATGCATAAGAGGGATGTTTTGTGCCATGTACCGGGTACGTTAAGGAGCAGTAAAACTGTTAAATTCATTTTTTAATTTTGCCAGCCCGTGTTTGTAATACTTAGCACTTAAATTGCACTTTACATTTTCAAGGTACAAACATTAATTAACCGACCCCCACAAGGAAGGTAAATATTCTTCTTTTTTTACAAATGGGAAGACTGAAACAGAGATTGTGACTTTCTCAAGGGCACCTCAGTCTCTGGAAAAATCATGCAGCAGGTCCTCAAGGAATCCATTTTGATACACTTCGAGGAGAGGAAGGTGATCCGGAACAGTCAACATGGTTCATCAAGGGCAAGTCGTGCCTAACCAACCTGATTGCTTTCTATGATGAAATAACTGGCTCTGTTGATATGGGGAAAGCAGCGGATGTGATATATCTTGACTTCAAGCTTTTGATATGGTCTCCCACAAATTAAAGTATGGATTGGATGAATGGACTATAAGGTGGATAGAAAGCTGGATAGATCGTCGGGCTCAATGGGTAGTGATCAGTGGTTCGATGTCTAGTTGGCATCTGGTATCAAGCAGAGTATCCTAGGGGTTTGTCCTGGGGTCAGTTTTGTTCAATGTCTTCATTAATGATCTGGCTGATGGGATGCATCGCACCCTCAGCAAGTTCACGGATGACACTAAGCTGGGGGGAGAGGTAGATAACACTGGATGGTAGGGATAGGGTCCAGAGTGATCTAGACAAATTGGAGGATTAGGCTAAAAGAAATCTGATGAGGTTCAACAAGCAGAAGTGCAGAGTCCTACACTTAAGAAGGAAGAATCCTATGCACTGCTACAGGCTGGGGACCAACTGGCTAAGCAGCAGTTCTGCAGAAAAGGAAAAGCTGGATATGAGTCAACAGTGTGCCCTTGTTGCCAAGAAGGCTAATGGCATATTGGGCTGCATTAGTAGGAGCATTGCCAGCAGATCGAGGGAGGTGATTATTCCCCTCTATTCGGCAGTGGGGAGGCTACACATGGAGTATTGCAGCCAGTTTTGGGCCCCCACTACGGAAAGGATGTGGACAAACTAAAAGAGTCCAGCGGCAAGCAACGAAAATGATTAAGGAGCTGAGGCACATGCTTATGAGGAGAGGCTGAGGGAACTGGGCTTATTTAGTCTGCAGAAGAGAAGAATGAGGTGGGATTTGATAGCAGCCTTCAACTACCTGAAGGGGGTTTTCCAAAGAGGATGGAACTCGGCTGTTCTCAGTGGTGACAGATGACAGAACAAGGAGCAATGATTCTAGTTGCAGTGCGGGAGGTCTAGGTTGGATATTAGGAAAAACTATTTCACTGGAGGGAGGGGTGTTAAGCACTGAAATGGGTTACCTAGGAAGGTGGTGAAATCTCCATCCATAGGGGTTTTTAAGGCCCGGCTTGACAAAGCCCTGTCTGGGATGATTTAGTTGGGGTTGGTTTGCTTTGAGCAGGGGGTTGGGCTAGATGATCTCCGGAGGTCTCTTCCAACCCTAATATTCTATAAATCAGCTACAGCATTAGATTAGAATGCAGGAGATTGTGTGTCAGCCACATGTTCCATCTATTCCATTCACAAGGCCTCTCTATCTCCGGGAATCAGGAGAAATTGATTTACTTTTCAGACAGTTTAAAAATTAGTTTCATTAATAATCAGGACTCTTATTAGCCCCATTGAAGTAGGTGGAATAGGATAAGAAGTAGGAGAGTCTCATTAACGTGAGTTTTTCACTCATGTTTTGAAAGCAATTGTTAAATTAGCTGAAAATTGTTCTCTGGCCCATCATGTTTCCTACTGAATGATTCTCAGAATGGCAGAGCCAAAATCTATGACCCTAACTTGGCTTCAACAGTGAAGAGAGCTGCCTCTCCTTTGTGGTGAACTGAGCCCTAAACAATTTCATTAAAGGAATCATCGGAAAAGATGAAATCAATGTTCATAACACAGTAGGCCTAGTTGTTAATAGAGATTTTAATTTAAAACATGCAAGAATATAATTTTTCTCTCTCCTTTTCCCAAAAAATGGAATATCAGGCTTTTGTAAAAGAAATATAAAGAAAAACACCTGCAATATTGATAATGTAATTTGAACATTTACCCATTTAAACAATTTTAAGTGTAACTGGGAAGGGTGCTTCATTTTCCAGTGTGCTCAACTGCAAACCCATGGCAAGAAGTATAATGTCTACCATTAAAAGAAAATTGATGGATGTTAAGAAATGAGCGTTTGCCACCAAACAATACTTCTATTGTAAAACAATTCCAACCTATGCATGAAAGATTCCTAATGCTAGTTACGGTAAAGCATTCAATTTGATACCAGGACCTTTATCATGTTATTTCATGTGAAGAAGAATTATATAGTCAATCTGTTTGACAGGTTTGCATATGAAGAACAATTTCTGCAAGACAAATCCAGCTAGCTTATTAAGTTACCAATAAACTGCCAAGCTATAATGTCTCAATGCTAGCAGACCAAAATATTTAAAAATGATTTTTAAAGGGCAGCATCAGGAAGCATGCAAATCACATGTTCATATTTTAATGAAAGTTGCAATTACAGAACATTTACCTTATATTTAATTAGAATGAGACATCTATAAGCGTCATTTAGCCTCTCTCTAGTCTGTCAGCAACTTTATTTTAAAAGGTGGTAGCAAATATTAGTTTTTGATTTATCTTATGCTGTATAGCTGCAGAACAACATGAAATTCACTAGGCTGATATTATATGGCACACAGTGCAGTTTTGTTAATTTCCAAAGCAAGGATATCTTGGTTCTTGTACAAAAGACAAATCAAAGACTGTAAATTAAAAATAGAATAATTTGTTTTAAAATAATTACAAGGCAGAGGATTAGCCAGCATAATTACAATGGAGGATTGCATCTGGTTTTTGACCTAGCTGCCACTGTTTCAACAATAGCTTCATAATATGTTCAAAACTAGAAAGATCTAGTGGATGTGTTCCTAAGTCAAGAAATAAATGAATGTAATGTGATGAGGGTATAGAGTGTGAATGGCTTTGCAAAAAACCTCCTATACAATACTTTATTTGGGTGTCCTTTACCAGTCTTGTTTTAGTATATAGCATTTTATATGCTGTATAGTACAGCAGTAACACTGAAGTCATATACTATCTCCTGTCTGGAGGCAGGGCAGCAAGACAGACACAGAACCTATGATAGATGCCTTGAGCTTGCTAAAGACTGGAGCTCTAAGTCATTTTGGTAAGATATGTAATTAGATGAACTTGATTAAACACATTGCCCTGGCAACCATGGTGTAGCCGGTCCCCCTCAGAAAATATTTGCCCTATAAAAGTAAAGAAAGAATTCATATAAAGATTATATATTTAATGTTTGGATAGTAGGTTAACTGTGAAATGATAATGGCAGAATCTTATTTACAGTGAGTTGAAGATTTGTATATTACAGGTTGCTAGCCAAACAGAAAAACAACTTAAAAGAAGCTTATCCTTTAAATTCAGTATTCAGCCATAGCTTACCAGGTAGGAAGATGTATCTGTTAAAGGAAAACTTAAATATTTAACGTCATGTATGCAAAATATCTAAAATCTATTCAAGCTCATAATGAATGCTTGTCTATGAGAAGGATATGAAGCTGCCCTACAGCCATGTCATTACTTAATTAAATTTCCCTTTTTAAAGAATTCTGATTTCCCAGCCAGCTTGCTAATGATTTCATGACCAGACTATATAAATATTATTTCCTAGATTTGCTTTCAGTGTGTTCAGACAGGTATTAAAGAGCATAGCATTTCCAAACAGATTTCTCAATTCTCCTATATAGAAATCCAGGACAAAAGACCAAATTTAGAGCACCACTGAAATGGGGTGAGAGGTTTAAGGAGATTCAGAAAGGCATGCTGTATATTTCAGTGCTTTGAAATAAAGTAAGGCTTCTATTACACAACTAAGAGTTTATCTTGAAATGGGCTGATTTTGTATTGCGTATGCTCAGAACCCTATAGTTAGCATAGGTAAAATGCAATTTTAAATAGGAACCTTTGAAAAATCAAGGAATATGGAGAGGTAGAAAGGATGATTTTACACTTAAAGCACTGGACTGAATCTCAGAAATTCTGAGTTAAAATTTCTGGTTCTGTCACATACTGTTTGTATGGCTTTAGGCAAGTCACTTAGCCCTAAATGCACAAAAGGAGTCAGGCATTGTGATGCTGTATCACAATGTCTAATTTTTAGGTGCCTAGGAAATCACTGCAATTCTCAGCCCCCCAATCCTCCTCACTCAAAGAGTAATTTGGACCAGAGAGCGAGCGAGTGAGAGAGCACACAAGAGCACAAGCATGCAAATGACTCTGTAGCCTACTGATTAGAGCACCCACCTGGGAGGTGATCTGGGATTTAGTCCCCCTATTCTAGTGACTCTACTAATTTATAAAGAGTGCAACAACTTCCATAGGAGTCATTGAGAGACTCCAGCAGCAGAATACCCCGTAGCCTGCTTACAGATCTTTTCCTATGCTATCATACAGTGCGCAACACAATGGGTCCCCACCCCAGTCCAGATTGAGGTCTCTGGTCACTTTTATAATTCAAAAAATAAATGACAGCTAGGTTCTCAGGTCCCATCGCAATGGGTGTGGTATAAGAACCTAGACTGATAGAACCACAAGACCATCCATCCTCCTTCTCCTGTCTGACTGTGCTTTGATGTTTTACCAGAGTTCTGTAGGTTTTGTGTTCTCATAATGTGCCCATAGTTTTGGTTCATTTTGATGAGATATGGGCCTGTACTAAAATCCCACAGGCAAACACCCCCAGATTTTGGGACAGTTCAGAACTGGATCTAAATTTTGCATCTCTGGGCATGTGTAGAAATCTGATAGTTTTGAATCACAGTCTGTCTTTTACAATAAATTCACTTTGGATCTTGCATCTTTTACGGCGGAGTGCAAGTGACTAAAGGAAAAAATCTGACCGGGGGAAAATATGCTAGGATAGAGGCTCTTTGTGTGTTAACTGAAACATTGCTGCAGGGGCGGCTCTAGATATTTTGCCGCCCCAAGCACGGCAGGCAGGCTGCCTTCAGTGGCTTGCCTGCGGGAGGTCCCCGGTCCACGGATTCGGTGGCACGCCTGCGGGAGGTCCGCCGAAGCCGCGGGAGCAGTGGACCCTCCGCAGGCATGCCGCCAAAGGCAACCTGCCTGCTGCCCCAGGCACGCGCTTGGCGTGCTGGTGCCTGGAGCTGCCCCTGATTGCTGTTGTAACTTTAATTTCCAGTCTTATCAGTCATTTTTTAAATGGAAATGTCTGACTTCCAAATAGGGTAGGCTTTTCAATCTACAACTTCAGGGGAACCCGCCTCTCCAAACACGGGCTGCAATGGTAGTGGACTTTTCACCACTCAGGCTCCAGCGATACCTTGTGATGTTGTGTCCTGGCCCTATTAAAGTCAATAATAAAGCTACCATTGACTTGACTAGGGCTAGGATTTCAGCCTGGTTGTGGGGTACATGTTGGTTCATGCTTTCTGAATGCGCTGTGGTGATAATTTGACTACACTCTGGGGAGCAACAAATATACACCAGGATTGGACACATTCTGTACTAGCTCACAGTCTGTGGAATTAACGTCTTCTGCCATCTGGTTTTTGGAGGTAGTGCAAGAAGGCAGACCCTGAATTTTTCATGTTGCTGATAAAAGGACAACTGAATGCCTGTGCAGAGTAATAAATTTGTTTGAACCAGCCCTGCATCCTGGAAAAAAATGCATACCAATTCTCAGATGTTTCCTGAAAAATTTAGGGTAGGTGACTGAGAGGTGAAATGATCTTCGAGGCTTCATGAAAATACACAAGATGTGAACATAATATTCTTTGTTTCATTACAATTTTAAAATGCAGCAAATTTAAGTGCTTTGTAAGGTATATTTTACCGCTCTTTATTTGAAAAACTTCAGTCCACATAGGTACTTCTTCATTACATTGCAGTTTGTCAAAAATTGCTAGATGTGAATCAAAATAATATTCATGAGTGTGTGTGTGGGGGGGTGAGTGAGAGAAAGAGAGAGAGAGAGAGAGACACTCAGGGTACAATCCAGACAAATACATTGCTGTGTCTCTTTGGCCCTCTAACTGGGGTCCTCTTTACACCACTTTGCTGCTGTAACCTCCAGTCTGGACTGCTCAGAAACAGCCTCCAGCATGCAAGTCACGTCTGTATGTGTTGCAGCCAGACAGCCATACCTTGGTTATATTTCCGGGTCACCCCAATACACACCCAGTCCTAGATTTCCCCCAGAAATATGAGTCCTGTACTGCCTACCCTTCTCCTGGACAATACTAGCTTATAGATCATCTTGTCATTTTATTAATAGAAATGATATGCACATATCTTGTTATCCTAAATGGAGTTTCCCAAACACTTCACTTCAAACAATAAAACAAGTTTATTAACTACAGAGAGAGATTTTAAGTGAATACAAGTAATGACGCATAAAGTCAGAAATGGTTACAATAAAATGTCACTGGTGCTTAACTTAACAAACTATATGTTAAATTCAAAGCAAAAATTTTCTCACCACAAGCTCTCAGTAGTCTTACTGATCAAACTTCTTTGGTCAGGACACCTTCCCCAGTTCAGTGGCTACTTCCTTTGTTCCTACTGGTGCAGTGAATTGATGGGCAGAGAGAGCGAGGAAGGGGTACCTTAGGGTGTCTGATGCTTCTTTTTATAGTCCTGTCCCCCCTTTTGAGAAGCATTTCCAGCTCGAAGGATGGCGACAGGCAGGCTGTGTGGGTGGGAACTCCATGCTGTTTCTTTACTAAGACATAGATTTCTTGCCCCTGCCCTCTTTCCTGGCATAGCCACTTACCAGGTAATGGCGCATCAGCCTTGTTTACACCTGACTGAGGTATCAGCTTTCCCTTTGTCTCTGAGGAACTGGTGTGGGCACTCTCTGACTTCTCTGGAAGATGTACTTTTAGTCATGATCTCAGCTTGTGTTTATAACTTCACAAATAATCCTGCTGCCTGCACTTTGCCATGATATTACTGATCAGCAAATTATGAGTTTTTAAATGACATCTTACAAGGCATACTTTGTACAAAGGTTGTTACTGTAGGGTGTGGACATGGGTGCATTTTGTCACAATCTGTAGGTAGCACCATCACAGAGAGAATAAACCTCTTATGCCCTCTAGCCCAGGATTGTAGAAAGCTAAAACAGAGATACCCAGATGTTTCATTCTTCTCCTGAGTGTTTGGAGGATTCCATTCTGACAGTGATAACAGGGCTTCTGCTCATTTACAGCTTGGTCCTGTAAAGTGACTGTTTCTTGGGGTGTGCTGTGCTCCCACTACTCCCACTAACTTGAAATTATGGTTACTCAGTACCTCTTCCAGGAGATACAAAGTACTTGGCAGGATTGGGGTCCTTACCCTTGCAGAGTGTGCCTGTGGGTCAGATAGTTATGAATAAACTTTATACCTTCCTTTTTCACTCTTTATTACTTTTTGTCATTTGTGAAATTGAGTTTTTAAAATCTTAATTAAAAAAACAACCTTTTTAAAGTGCCTGCTGAAACTATAGTTAAATGTCAGTGCAACTCATTCCTCGGTAACCTACTATGATTTAGATCTAATATTGGAGATAGAATGCACAAAGCTTTAGCAAATATATAATTTGTAGATAGCATGGGAAGTTCTTCACTGGTGGGGGTTTACTGTATATCCTAAAGGGTTTTCCCATTTCTAATTTCTGTGATGGTACAATGCAGATAATAAACGGGGGCAAAAATTTGTGGAATATGCAAGTATTGTATGAAATAGTCCATAGCCTGATTTGAGGGTAATGATTTTCAACCAATCTTATTTTTGTATTTCCAATGCCTTTGCTGGCAGACTCATTAGAAAGGCCCAGGAGAAAATCCAGTCTGGACTGAGGTATGGTGGTGGTGATGGAGGAAGCAGTATCTTGGTTGTGCTTGTTCTATTGATAAATAGAGCCTTTCAATCTCTAAAGCTGTCAAGCTAATAAATAAACAGAAGATTTAAGTCTCCTAGGCTGTCAATCCAGCACCTTTCATTAGCACTAAATTTACTGGGGACAAAAATCTTTTTAGGACAATCAAAAACAACCACCACCAACAACCCCACACTGCAGCCCTCATCTCTGCACCTGCCTGAGCCACTCCTATACCCCAAGCCCCTCATTTCCAGCCCCACGCCAGAGTCCTTACATTTTTACATTATTTTAAAAAATACGTATTGGCTTACAAGGTAGGTATTGGGGGGAAGGGAGAGGACTTGGACCCATTCTGGGCACCACCAAAAATTCTACAAACTTGCCATCTCTACATGTTTGGCTGAGTTCTAAATATGAAAGTTTTGTACGAAGAGGTGTTTCCCTTTAATTGATTTGCAGACACGATAATTAGTTATAATGCCACTAACTTGCAGGTATTAATACATAATAACTTGAGTCTTTTATTGAAATAGTAAATATAGTACACACTCTGACCGAGACGAAGACCTATGTATGATCTGATGAAATTGGCTCCTTTTCCATTGCTCTGGTTGAAAATATGGTATTTGAATTTATTGACTTGCCTTGAGTATCAGGTGTCTCCATCATGGAGAGAGGGAACATAAGTGCATGGTTCATCGTCTTATACTATCCTGCCGACATCCAAATTGAAGGAGAAATAACTTCTAAACTGAGTTCAGCTTTATGGAAAATGCCAAGTATTTTAGCTCTCCCTAAGTAGATATCTGTGCAACAAAGAGGTAATATATTGGGAATTACAATGACATGATTCATATGATCATCAAAGGCATAAATACACTTTTTTGGAAAAAGGCCCTGATTTGTTAAAACCTTTGTATTGAACAAACTGTTTAATGATGCATGCATTTAATTGCCTTTCTCAATCTGATAGTTACTGGTTCTGCTGTGGTCACCTTTGTGGTGCTCTCGGCACCCCTACTTGTACATAATGTTTGATTGGTGTTCCTCCAGTTTTCAGAAACATTCAGTCCATTCAAAAAACATAATTAGGAAGGCAAAAAGCTGTGACCCATGTTATTCAAATACAAAATTCTGGCCTGGAAAATAGCACAAACATTTTCCCATTAATCATATCAAATATGATTTTTATTCTGTTCTGATGAAAATAAAGTGAAGCCTCCTTCTGGTACAGTGACGATGGAGCTCAGGCCAGAGTTTGCAGAGGAGGGAAGCCACAAGGAAAGGAGGACCCAGTCCCAGCAATGACAGGGAGAAATGCAGCAGTGGAGAGTGGAAACCAGTCAAAGACTTTGCAGGACAGGGCACAGAAATGGAAATAAAAATTGTCATGGAGGCTGTTTCTGGAGTTAGTCTTGTATGTGGGAACAGGGAGGGAGAAACAGTTTTTTTGCACAAACCAAACAGGTATTGCGTTCTTTGAGTCAGATCCTCAGGCATTGACATCAAAGGAAGCGCACTGATTTACACTAGGGGAGGATCTGGCTTGTTGCATTTATGTTTACTAACTTTGAAGCAAAGTCTGTTTAAAAAAAAAAAAGCTTCGACATTTTGTTTGTATACTGTGCTAGCAGTTTTTAAAGTTACATTTACAGATGTAGATGTTTTATTCATATTTCTTAAATAATTGCTAGGCACAGCTTCAGTCCTTAATAATGGCTAGAAAGGATGTTATGAATCTCAGTAATAAATAATTTCCCTGCAGTTGATGTACTGACAGTGCTGAAATAATGCTTGGTTCATTTGGATGAGGAATTGAAGTTAGAACTTTATCTTAATGACTTCCTATAAAATTTTTTGAAAGGTAACGTAGCCTCATAATATATTTTCTTTAATAGCAGAGCTTTAAGAATAAATCTTACTAATTCAAAAGGTAGTTCACTGATTACATTTACGTGCTGATGTGGAAAATATGTCCCACTGTGCCTCAGAGCTGTGGCAAACAGACACCTCATGTCTGCATGTTACTCTGGACAGGTTGCCTTGACTCCATGATTAGCTGGTTGATGATACTGATGTTCTCAAAAACTACTAAATTTATTCAGTGCATTATAAAATTTGCACCTGTGAGATTGTCACAGAAATTAAAATCTAGCCCTGAATATCACCCTCATTGGCTACTCTATGAATAGAATAAACCCTACGGATCTGCATCAAAGTTGCAGAAATCCCTAGAGTCAGACTTCATATATAATTGCTTTCTTCATTTGAGCTATCTGCTGTAGTTTCATTCAGGTGCAGACTTATTTCAAATACAGTCACTGGAAAGCTTCAGGTATTATGGTTAAATAAATCAGAATTCAATGACAGAAGAGCTGCTTCCTGGCTCTCATACCAAAACTTCTTGCTGTTTGATAGGAGAACAGTTTTATATCCTTTGGTGTGGTGTTAGGCTATGTCTACAATACACATTTTTGTCCACAAAAGCCAGCTTCATTGACAAAACTATGTAGGTGTACACACCGCAATGCTCCTCCCGCTGATTTAATGCTCCTGCTACGCTGACATAATAAAACCACCTCAGTGAGAGGCATAGAGCTTTTCGTGATGAAGGTAGAGTGATACAGTGTTGGTGTAGACACTGCCTCCAGGACTGCTCTAGTCACAGGTTTGAATTCCACTTCCCTGCAGCCAGGTACACAGTCCTACTCCCCTCCCCCTTTAAAGCCCCGGGAATTTTTGAAATTCCACTTCCTGTTTACTTGCATGAACAGCTCACATATTATCTTCCCAGCTGACCATGCTGGCTCCCCGCGGCAATCGCAGTCCTGCCTGGGGTACACCAAAGTTGGATCTGCTGGTTCTGTGGAGAGAGGAGGCTGTGCAGTCGCAGCTTCGCTCCAGCTGCAGGAACTTGAATATCTACGGGCAGGTTGCTCATGGCACGGAGGAGGCGGTGCATAATAGGGTCATGCAGCAGTGCTGTGCTAAGATCAAGGAGCTCAGGCAGGCATACCAGAAGGCAAGGGAGGCAAATCGTCACTCTGATGCGTTGCCAAAGACCTGCCATTTGTACAGGGAGCTGCAGTCCATCCTCGGCAGTGGCCCCACATTCACCGCCAGGAGCCTGGTAGATAGTTTGGGTTGGGCTGGAGGCCGTGGCCAGTGGAGTGAACACTGAAAATGAAAGGATGGATGAGGAAGTGGAGTTGGAGGAGGATGGGGGACAGGTGACAGGGACATCTGGTGATATGGCGAGCAAGGACCTCTTTTTAAGTCTGGAGGGGTTTAGCCAGTCCCAGCATTCCGACTCTGGTGTTTCCTGATGCAGGAGAGGGGAGCTCTGGTAAGTACTTACTTGTGCTTTGTTACTGCAGGGAGACATGAGGTAAAGCTTTTTTTCTTTTTTTATTCAGGGTAGAAGAGGGATAGAATTAACCAACACAAGCACAGTTTGTATCTGCTTTGGATTCCACAGTGCAGCTAAGCAGAGGGGGCCCTGCACAAAAGTTTGTTCATGCACACAAGGATGTCCTGGGAATCCTCCATAGAGATCTCTAGGAAACTTTCCTGGAGGTGCTCTGCAATCCTCTTCTGAAGATTTTTTGGGAGTGCTGACTTGTTTCCTCCCTCGCAGTACGAAACTTTGCCACCCCAATTGGTAATTACTTCTGCAGGCAACAAAGCAGCACACAGGTGAGCAGCATACGGACCTGTTCTGCAGCTGGACACATGCAGGAGACGCACCCTCAGTTACTTTCAGGAGCGAGATATCAGCTGTTATAATCCTTACCTGTGGAAAATGGGGCCCAGTATTCAGAGTAGTGTCCCTAGGTGCTTGTGGTGATAACCCTCTGAAACCCTTTCAACCTTCGTCTCATCTTGCCCCTTGCCACTCCCGGGCCAAACTCACATCATGGTTAGGGTTCTCGCCATGCTGCGTGCCTGCCAAGGGAAAGCGAGACAGTGGTGTATTTAGCTTGTATGAATCAAGGCTGTGAGTGCATTCATGATAGTGCCTCTATTGTTTCTTTAGCGTCTGAAGATGAGGGTTTCCTCCTGCACACTGGCTGATAAAAAGTTGAACCTGGAGGAGTAAGGAAGACTCATTCCGAGAGGTTCTGCCATTCTCTGCTGCTGCTTATATGCCCTCCCCACACTTCCCTCATACATTCCTCCCAAGTTCCTGGTCTGTTCCAGTACCCCATGCACTCCATCCTGAAGGACATGCACTCAGCTGTGAGAGCCTCATTTCAAAGACGTGCTCTTCATTTTCATCTCCCTTTTAGAAAATAGAAATATATGTATAGCTGTAGAATATAAACGTATGTATGGAAGGAAAATGAATCTTTTTGTCTCCTGCACTTGGTGGTTGCTGAAATTCATTCGTGGTGGCAATTGGTGCATTTGCATTGTAAACTTAATGCACCCACAGGAATCATTAGGAGATTCAAACCTACGGTGCAAGAAAATAATGGCTGTCTCAATGCATTATAGAAAGACACATTGTCAAAATGCTCCTTCAAAGCTTCCCTGATTTGAATAGCTCTCTCCTGAGCCCCTCTAACAGCCCCAATGTCTGGCTGCTCAAAAGCAACAGCCTTCCAATCCACCTCCACCCCTCCCCTTTAGCTTCACAAATGTTATATAGAGCACAGCAGGCTGCTATGACCAAGGGAATATTTTCCTCACTGAAGTCTAACTTTCCAAAAAGGCAGTGCCAGCAACCCTTTAGTTGGCCAAAGCCTCAAACACAGGCTCACCCCACTGCAAGGGGAAGCTAGTGTCTGCTTCAGCTCCTGGAAGCGACCGGCAGTGTCCCTGTGGCCCCCAGGTTCTGGGGCAATCAGGGAAGCTCTGCACGCTGCCCTCACCCCCAACAGTGGCTCTGCAGCTCCCATTGTCTGGGAACCACGGCCAGTGGGAACTGCAGGCACGGTGCCTGTGAGTGCGGGCAGCATGCACTGCACAGAGCTCCCTCCGCCTAGGGACCAGACATGGCCACTTCTGGGAGCAGCACGGGGCCAGGGCAGGCAAGGAGCCTTCCTTAGGCCCACTGGGCTGCTGATTGGGAGCTGCCTGAGGTAAGCACCGCCCAGCTGGATCCCAAACCCCGAACCCCTTGCTTCTGGTTAGAACTGCTCCCGCACTCTAACTCCCTCCCAGACAAGGCTGTCTCCAGCTTTTTTGCTGCCCCAAGCGGCAAAGCCAAAAAAAAAAAAAAAGGATAAAGCCGCGATCAGTGGTACTTCTGCGGCAGCTCTACTACCGTGCGACTTCTTCGGTGGCAATTCGGTGGCGGGTCCTTCTATCCAAGAGGGAGTGAGGGACCTGCCGCCGAATTACTGCCAAAGACCCGGATGTGTCGCCACTCTCCATTGGCTGCCCCAAGCACCTGCTTCCTTTGCTGGTGCCTGGAGCTGGCCCTGCTCCCAGATCCCATACTAGTATCCCAACCCCAGCCCTGAACCCCCTTCTGCACCCCAACCTTCTGCCACAGCTTTCTCCCCCTCCCGCAACGCCCAGCCCGGAGTCCCTCCCCGCCAAACCTCCTCCCACACCCCACCCCTGTGTCCCAGCACTCATCCACTCCTGCATCCCAAACCCCTGCTGCAGCGCGGAACCACCTCCTGCATTCTGAACCCTCATTTCTGGCCCCACCCCAGTGCCTAGGGAAAGCCCCGAGCCTCAGCCCCTCCACCCCCACAGGGCTGTGTGTGACCCACAACTGATTTTTTCTATGGGTCATTGGCCCCTCATAGAAAAAAGGTTCCCCACTCTTGATCTAGAGTGATACTGTATGACATAGGTCATAGAACTTCCACAAAATAATTCATAGAACATATCTTTTAGAAGACAGTTACACGTGTTTTGTCCATCCACTGAATGTAGAATTTGTGCAAGTTATACTGTTTTACCACTTACAAGTGCCCCCCTCTCCCCCGTTTGAACAACTTACACTTAATTTTAATGCACTGCATATGTTCAGGGGATTTGCCCCTGCTAACTTCAAGTCTGGATTGTACTGTTGTTTCATTCCGACCACACAATGAAAGAGAGACAGATTGATGTACTGCGTGCTGAAGGACATTCACCTCAACTCCAACATTTATATCTTGAAATGAAAAGCCCAATGAAGTTAAAAATTCTCAGTCATGGCAACAGGAACTGCTGAGCGCTCAGCAATTTTGAAAATTAGGCCATGTATGTAATTGCCTTAAGGTGGGATTTTCAAAAGTGCAGAGTTAGGCCAACACTGAGTACTTCTGAGAATTCTACACTCAGAATTCTACATCTCGAATTCTAGCTTGAAGCTCTCATTTTTGACAATCTTTGCCTTTGTGTTTAGTTGCATAGAGAATGCCCATGATAGCTGGGATTTTTGCAAGCCTTGGTGACGGGGGGGAGTTGCAAGTCTAAGAAAATGTTACATTTTGGGGAAAATTCTTAAACTAAAAGAAATAGACAAGTCCTGGTGTCACTCTGTGTTTACACAATAATACAGTTTTTAGCTGTAATCTTTGTTAGGCCATAGTTATCCGGTAACTATAGTCATCTTGTCCAGTAATGCAGCACTGGGATAACTGCAGCATGTGTCCCTTCAAGGCCATGTAGTTAGTTATAACAGAAATGAGCTATTGACTGGAATCTTCTTATTTATCTAGACTTCTTTTTACTATTTGAAGTGTGTCTGAGATATAATAGGTGGCAATTTGCATTCTTTTGTTCTGCGAATTCTACCTGGCAGCCTTGTCTGTAGGCTTCTTTGTGAGGGGAAAAGAAACATCAAGGGTGGATGAAAAGTAGAGCAAAATCATGACCTTATTATCTGCTTTTGTCACATTGAAAGTCTACGATTTAGAACTGCTTCACTAAAGCAAACACAGAAACAGGAAGCCACGTTTTTCATATCATGAGGGAAGGAAGGAAGGAAGAAACATTGTCGCTGTAAGCATGTGCTCTCTTTCTCTCATGCTCTTTCTCTGCTGTACTTCTCTTTAAACCCACTTCCCTCCATTACTTTTACAAGAATTCCACTGAAAGATATAAAAATGCCTGTTTCCCTAGGACAAGATTTCCAAGAGGCTTTTGTCCATCTGCTTATGAAAATTCAAAGCATGCTCTTTAAATTATTTAAAACGTTGCTTATTGACTGTCCGTACTAAGACGCCTGCACTGGAATCCTAATGTGGTAGTGTTACTATTGTTTGAAAGCGTATGGATAAAAATGTATGGCAACGGGCTCTCATTAAAGAAACAGATTTGATTTGAGCCCTGATGCAACTGTTGACAGCATAATTAAAATGATTAATTTGGAGAAGAAGTGCTTTGAAGTATTTTGAAAAATATGGCTATAATCTTGACCATACATCTGAGCAGTGTTAGTTGTATCGAAATGTGAAAAGGAGAGATTGAGGGAGTATTTTTAGGAAGGGGAGGGGGACGTGGCGATGTAGGCACATTGTTTATCCAGATGCTAATTATTTCCCAAAACGTAAAAAAAAAGTTAAATCTAAACAAAGGAACAAAATTGATTAGGTGCCATTTCTTGTTTAAATCCTTAGGCATTTCTGTATGTGCCATCATGTTGCAAGGAAATGTGAATTTAAAAATGGTAATGAAGATCAGATCATAAATGTTTTTTGCATTTAATTATGCATATTTTCCTGACATCTGAAATGTAGGTGTCCAAATCTTGCTTGATAAATGTTATACTTACCTTTTTTTACTTATTTCAGTTATCTTTTTTATTTTCCTTTTACCACGCTGGGAATTTCAGTTAATGCCTTAGGCAAAGTACCATAGAAGGAGCTCCACTAAGAATGTTTGGAATTCCTTTGCTTCCCATAAGGAACTCTGAGGACTGTGTAGGAGGGCTGGAAGAAAATATTATAGTTCTATAAGGATCGGATTAACTCCTGTTAGAACTGCTTGAACTGTGTTTATTGTATCTTAAAATAAGAACTGGGTTACATTTTCTAATTCTTAATGAATGCATATCTGCATATCACTTTGCTAACATAACTATAGTGCGTGCTTGTGTGTGTTTATATGTATAAAATTTTCCTTTTGATTAGAAATGTATATGTTAGCTTTTAATGGCTGAAAACTCTGTACTATAGACAGTCATGTTAATTGTTTACATGAGCTGGATTTTGGAGTTTATATGTTTAACATAGGCAAACATTTATTTTTATGTAGGTTCACACCTTTGGTTTTTATAGGACTGTAAAGGTGTAGGGAGAAAATTAAAACTAGGCAGCATTTTACCTGGGATCACACACAATTTCCTTAGTTCCCCTAGTGTTTGTATGTAACAACTTCCAAACAAATAAATGTTTGGTAAATGTTTAATGTTAGCGTAAGTGTTGCTTGATTTCAGAATCAGATTTGAGAAACTGAGGACTAGCTCTACATTCCTTTCCTTAACCACTCACCTAATGATTTTATCTTCCTCCTTGTTTTTCACCCTATTATGGTGAAAATGTTTTAAAAGTGATGAAAATGTAAATGGCGAACTTGAGTACAGACCACATTCGACAAACATTTAAATATGTGCTGTATCTTACACACTAAATATTCTCCATTGATTTCAATAGAGACTACTCACGTGTGTGTGTGTGTGTCTGTGTCTGTGTCTGTGTGTCTGTGTGTGTCTCTGTGTGTGTTTGCATGATCAGGACCTGATGCGTGTGACTATTTGTATCAAACTTTTCTCTTGTGATGTGATCAAAGTCTAGTGTCAATATGTGATATTGTATAACACAGGCCCAGTCTTGCTGTTCTTTTATTTAAGGACTGTAGAACTGAGGCTCAATATAAGTGTGTGCGTGAATGTGCTTCCTCATTAAAGGCTCTGTATCCCAGCTCCATTATATGAGACCGCCTTTGCTATGGTAACCCATGTGTTTTCTGACATAATAAATGCCTGCATAAAACATGCTAATTTTTCCTTCCATATTAAAAAAAAATATACTAGTTTCTGACACAAATGATAAGCCTTTTTAATCTTTGACTGACCTTTCGAGTTAAGCTGCTCTGTGGTATATAAATAACTAGTGACCAATTACTCTTGGGAAGAAGGAAGCTTGATGAATCACAGGAAATAGTAAATTATGTGGATTCAACATGATTCCCAAGGTTGCAACAAGTCTCTCTCTCCCTCCCCCCCTTCCCCTGCCATTAGAGGCCCTAAAGTATCACTGGTTGAAATGGAATCTAAGCTCAATTTACTTCTTGGGGATATGAGGGGAGGAAGGAGGGGATTTAACAGTTTTTATCACACTTGGTAGGTTAAATTTGTTCTCTTTGTTGCCTCCCTGGTGTGAGGAAAAACAACCCTGTTGTGTTCGTAAGTGCTAAAATTGCTCAAATGTGAACTGGTGATTTTTGGGATAGAAAATGATTAAAGTGATTCCTTTAAAGAAGAAAATGCCAAGCGTGACTACAGTGCTAATATCACATTTAAAACCTATTAAGATTTACTACATTATCTCTGATGACTCAAAGTTTTAATGTATCCATGAAGTGGCAGTAAAATCAACCGTTATGAAGGAGTATGTTACAAATACTAATAGCAAATAGAATCAAGGATTGTGTAGCAAACCTGGAAACCCATTCTTTCATGTTATTCTATTGCTGTCCTTTCCTTTCTATTGTCTTGGCTTCCTCATCAATTAAACTAATTGGGGCTGAAGATATTTCCCTAAAGGAGGTATCATACTAGGGCATTTCAGGCAAAATCATTTGCAAGACTTTTGATCTAGTCAGGATGTATTAATAGTATACAGGGTTTTTTTTATGCATAAATGGAATTCTGTAAAAATGTTACATTGTTCATGGTCCATATAGCTAGACAAAACACTCCCCATGTACTGTCTCCAGAAAATGAAAGTTAATTTATGCAACTCATCAATATGCGCTATTGTGGGGCCACAGACTTGTAGAGGAGCTTGATTCATGGGAACTTTTACTGATCCTTACATAACCAAATTATTTTTTAAAGGCAAAATAAAGAATTTCCTTTTTTACTTCCTTTTTCTGTTTTTTGTTTGGAGCTCATATGTTTTACATCAAGAGCTTGGGACATTTATTTTATACAAATGTATGATCTCTGGAAAGTTTCAGCTGGGGTTGGTCATTGTACGTTTAGTCTGAAATAGATTTTATATTTTTTGTGATGTATAACAGTAAAAGTGTGTGTGTATGTTGAGGGAAGGGGTTAGAGAGGAGGGGTGTTGCCATTAATATGTGCTCATAAAAAAATCTAAATTAATTAAAAGTAGTTAATTTCAAAGATGACTATCTCTTTGAATTCTGACTTGGTCACAGAATTTTATGTATATCTTTTTGTACAGATTTTCACACATAAAAGGCTTTTTTTTTTAAAAAAAAGCCTTGCCTGTCATATATTAATGAGTATCAGAGAACCAGAGTTCAGGCTGAAACTCTAGCCTGAGATAACGCTCTGTGCTAGGTGGGTGGAGTAAATGGAGTTTGAGTCTTAAATCCGATTTTTATTGTAAGTATTTATTACTTGGTGGAAAGGATACACATGACTCTTAGAGTGGACATAAAGATGGAATCCAAAGAACTTACGGTCTAAGAGTCTGATTCTGTAAACACTTATTGCTGGGCCTGGAGCTTACTAGCCTGGGTCATCCCAATGAAATCATGATAGCCCTTGAAGGCAACCAGCCAATGTCCATTGCCAACAGGTATTGTCTGACGCTGCAGTTTGGTTTTGTGTGTCTGTTTTTTACTGTTCTAGGGAACAGTTTGTAGATACCTCTAGAGCATGGCTTCCAAAAGCAGTTTGAAGTTAACACTAAGGCTGAGACTCGCACTCTGTGCTGCCTTTACTCCCCCCTTTTCACTCTTCCAGTCCTGGGCTGCACAGGGTCTGGGCTGAGCACTGGGGCTTGTCTAAGTTATGGCAGCCTCCCGTGATTGCTCTATGTACCATGGCCCTGCCCCCAGGTGTGAGTCCGAATCAGTCAGAAATCAGATTTCAAAATGTTGAAATTTCCAGCAAATTGGAAATTCCAAATTGTAGCAAACTCTGTTTCTAACAATATTAGGTGCAGGCCAGGTGTGGTGGAACATTAACCTTCTGACAATACAATGCTTTTCCTTTTGCAACTAGATACAAGTAACATTGTAACAGTACATGCCTCTTTGGTCAGTCTCTGACAGAGTTGCCCCTTGTGCCAGCATGATGCATATTGGAATCAATTTGTCATGGACACACATGCAGTGGAATTAGCTGAACAATGTTTTCTGCAGCTGAAGTCACAGGGGCTGTGCTGATGTACACCAGTTGAGGATCTTCCCCAATGCTTTTAAGAACTCTTTCACTAATTCTCCACATCAAATGTTGCATTGAAATGTCCCTGAGGCCATAGCTACAGGGGAAGTGAACTAATGGGTAGCTGAAATAGTGAGAAAGACGGTGTTGGGTGCCAGCAGTGTCCTCTGCTTATGTTTATTTGGGTGTTTACCTTTGCCGTTATCCTGTTGTAGAGTGGCACATGATGCTCAGTTGTAAATGAAGGAATAATAAATGTAAGTTCTGGCACATTAACTCATAACTGAGTATAGGGTGACCAGATGTCCAGATTTTATAGGGACAGTCCTGATTTTTGGGTCTTTTTCTTATATAGGCTCTTATTACACCCCCCCCACACACACACACCCTGTCCCGATTTTTCACACTTGCTACCTGGTCACCCTAACTGAGTAGCATATTAGGCTCTTTTTTTTTTTACCTGGTCTTGATTCTCCCCCTTCAGAGGAGGTGTTACTCTTTGGCTTCACTGGAAATTATTTTATTGGTGTGGGTGCACCAGGGCGTGCGGTATGTGGGTGCACATATTTAAAATTCACCACTGGTGAGGGTCAGCAAGAGATTTCTTTTGTATCACTTAAAATGTCAGCTAATCCCTGCTGGATTAATGCACAGGCAACTTTGGTATGGTGCAACATGGCTCACTCAAAATTGGTCCTGCCACCTCCTGCCATAATGAAGGGGCAGTGGTGTCAAATCTGATTGGGCAGTGGGCTGGGCAGTGCTGCTGTTCCTCCTTGCTGGTGCAGTGGGGCTGGCTCCTGCCCTGGCTGAACCAGACAACCAGCCTGAGCTTCGCTGCAGTCATCTGGGCACTGGATGGTGAGCTACAGTGATTGTCCGCATGGCGGGGGAGGTCGTGGGGATCCCTGGGGGAGGCGGACGCAAGGGGATTAATAGTACTGTGTCCGTGCAGTGGGAGCCAGTTACTGAATGTCCTGGGTAGGATAGGGTTAATTAAACTACATCTGTGTTTGTTTGTCTAGGGCCTATGGTGGTTAATTCAGACTATAGTAGGACTTAGTGTTGCATAGACCCTGAGTGCTGGCTGTCAGCACAGTACTGAATGTTACTCACTAGTTAAGTGGTGGCGATGCAGTATATATATTTGTACATTTGCCATGACACAACTTAGTGGATGTTACAACATATGTGATGCAGAAAGGAGAGAAGTTGGGGTTTTTGGACTTACATTTCCTTCACATAAGAACAATGATCCAACCTTTGGCTAGGAATTGCAGGTTGTGTCTGTGCTGGCAGCCTGGGGGTAGTTTACACACTATCAGCTTCCAGTCGTTATGGTATCTTAATGTACTAGATAGTCATCAACGGCTCTGTATTAATATCCACTCTGTCTTCCTAAATAAAAATCAAATACTGTGAACTGTAAGTTCTTGATGAAGAATACTTTTTGGTAACAGATTCTTTATTAAAGCATTGTTTAACGGTAAGATTTTACACTATATGGAGATGCCAGTAAGCTTTAACAGTGCGACGCTAAGTCTGCACATGTACAATTAAAGAGATGTTATATTTGTTCTTTGCAAAAACACACTGTAAATATACTTCTTTTTCTAATGCTTGGACTCCAGATGCTGTCTCATGCCAACTTGAGGTTTCATAAACCTCTCAATGGAATCATAGTTGGAAAAGTAATTCCTTTTTATTGTATGTCTTGCTGTGGTAATGGGAAAATATGTGGTTGCCAGCAGACAATTTCTTGGTGTCATATATTCTAATCAGAATGATCTATCATTGGACTGCTTTCACAAAAAGTTTCATTTGGCTATCGTTCTCCTCTTCGAGTAATGACAGCATCTTTTCATTCCCAAATGACACCCAGAAGTTCCCTGCTATTGAGAGTCAGACAGAAGTGTGATGACTCTGACTTTCACACATTCTGATAAGTATTCATAAGTCTCTGGTTGTTTCTGCTTAACTGGCGCGTATGGAAAGTGGCCACTTGGTAAACTGACAAAGTGTCTTTGAAACCAGAAACGTGCAGTCATTTTTGATGAAAAAATAGTGAAAATTCTTGTCAAATTTTTTAACGTGATTTTTATCTGTGGGCATGCCTTGCAAAACTAGTATAATGCAGTGAAGGGGAAAAATAACTCTTTTGATGTACATATTATCTAGTCTCTAGACATGGTGTGAAAAATGTTTGTACCCAGAGTGTTTACTGAGATAAAAATCAAATCAAGGTTACTCATAATTAGAGATGGGCCAAGGAGGAGATGATCAGATCTGAGCCTGGATTACAGTCACGCTCTGGTTCAAGTTTGAGGCTGAATTATCAGGTCTGGATTCAAGGGCATGAAAATCTGTACTGATGCTGTTATGAGATTTTGGCCGCAAATGGCAAAAATCCCCTAAGACTGGTTATTTTCACAAGATAATGGTCACATCGACCCTGAACTGGAAAATAAGTCCCTTCTGGTTTTGGATCCTGTGAGAACCAGAACTACAGGAATTGATTCAGGTTTGAGAATTTGAGCAGGCCTTTCCCCTTTCCCTTAAATCTGAAGGAGTTTGGAGGTCAGGAGTAAGCATGGTATAAAAGGTTGTACTAGATATTTAAGATTCCCTATTTAACATATCATCACTCATAATAAATATAAATATGATACCAAGTAAGAAGCAGAAATTTGCTGGATGAAGCATGCCATGCTCTTTATTGTGGCTCACAACTATGAGTGCCAGTCTCAGGTCAGACTGTCAAAAAACAGGGCAGACACCCCAATCTAGTGCTAAGTTCTGTAATTAGATTTCTTCAAGTCAGTAACAAATATGAACTTCTGGATCACTATATTGGTCTTACCATGGAGTCACAGACAGTTCCCTTAGGCTCTCTAGTCTATCTTGCTTTCCCTCCCCCCTTCCGCCCTCCCGAAAAACTGTACTTTGTGATAAAAGGTTATATAAATAAAAAATCTGATTACTTTAGGTTACTCCCAAAGGATCAGTCACTTACCCCCGATCAATTTGATATTCTGGATCACACCAAAGACAATGCTGGTAACCAGTTCTCTAGTAAACTAACTAAAGATTTTTTTAATTAAGAAAAGGAATGAGAGCTATTGAGAGGTTACGGCAGGTAAAATACTTTAACAGGTGAGTCAAAGTTTGTGAGTCCAAAATGATAGCAGAGACTTAGCAATTTGCTACTTTCCCAAAAGTCTTCCAGGGTTACCCAGAATAACTCTGGGGATTTCCATCATCTTGTTCAGATATTCCACCTTGTTAGAATCCAAACAGTCCAGAGAAAAGGATTATTCCTTGGAATCAGTATTTATACTGATTCTACTCACAGAAGACAATCTGAACAGTGTCTTCACTCAGGCCATGGCTACACTTACAATTCTGCAGCGCTGGTAGTTACAGCTGTGTTCGTACAGCTGTGTAGGGCCAGCGCTGCAGTGTGGCCACACTGACAGCTACCAGCGCTGCAGTGTGGCCACATTTGCAGCACTTGCAGCGCTGTTGGGAGTGGTGCATTGTGGGCAGCTATCCCAGCATTCAAGTGGCTGCAACGTGCTTTTCAAAAGAGGGGGGTGGGGTGGAATGTGACAAGGAGCATGGGGGAGACAGAGAGAATGGATTTTTGGAGTTGACACTGTTCTCAGCTCCCTGCCTTGCAAGTTCTAAGGACTGGAAGACACACAGTGCCTACCTTCAATCATTTTAAAAGTTCTGACCCCTTCCCCCACCCCTCTCTCATTCACTAAATGCAAATTATGCACTCCTAAATAGCCGTCAGACCAGATAAGCAGCTGCTCAACATGGACTCCCCCTTCCCCCTCTGCCGTGTGAGCGTGCTGTTTCTCTCTTCAAGCAAACAGCTGTGAACATTCCAAAGTAATTCCCCTGCCTGCCTCCGCTCGCTCAGCAAACAGGAGCTGTGTTTGTTTTTTAAATAAGCAGTTTGGCTGAACTCCGAGCTCCCCCTTTCTTCTGGTTTGTTGTGGACAGGAATTCTGGGATACCTCCTTATACCCTGGAGGTCAATAAAAGCACTGGTGGGGTCCACACTTGCTGACCAGCACTGGATCACCAGCGCTGGAATCGCTACACCCGTGGCACGACCGGGTGTACAGCCAGCGCTGCAACCAGGGAGTTGCAGCACTGGCCGTGCTTTGCAAGTGTGGCCACATACTAAGTTGCAGTGCTGTAACCCCCTCACCAGTGCTGCAACTCTCTAGTGTAGCCATGGCCTCAATGAATTTCCATTGTCGAACACAATGGCCTTTGCTTTGAAGTTAGCACTCGTCTTCATTTACATTTCCAAGGCTCCAATTGCATTTGATGAGTAATTTAATTACAGGGATATACACAGTGTAAAAGATAATGTAATAGCAAACAGCAACCCTTCATTAGTTTTCATGAAGTTTACACATCAAGTACGTTCTCATTTTAACATTAATATACACTTTTGATCTAGCGTTAACTAATTCTAGGGATATACATCATGTAATGTGATAGCAATCAACAGCTTATAGATAAGTGAAGACAATACTATTAACATTTCCTCTGAACTAAACTAACACCCAAGTGAATTGGCCTGACTACGCTACAATACCTTTTAACGCTCCTTTGATTTCTATTAGCATATGAATGAATTAACCTGCAGCCCTGTCCTGAGCTGGCACATGGGTAGACAGCATCAAAAAGCAGTTCATTTTGAGTCATTTACTGGCCGTCATCTATATCTGTTAACATCAATGGGGAGTGATGCTCATACTAGTAGATAGGTTTCAGAGTAGCAATTCTGGTAGTCTGTATCCGTAAAAAGAACAGGAGTACTGGTGGCACCTTAGGTCAGTCAATGGCTTTTTGTCTTGAAGTAAGTGAGCCTGAGTCACCTAGCCTCTCTGGGCTGCTATGTGTGCTAGATCTGGTGCCTTGTATCCATAATTGTCAGGATTTAGGAGTGTCTTGGAGGTGTTGCTTGTAACTTCACTCCAACAACCTCTATTACTAGCCAAGTAGGTGAACTTCACTCCTGTCCCCTACCTTATCTATCTGTCTAATCATTTAAATATTATTCATTACTGTGGTATGTGAGTTCCAAGTATGTGCAGAAGGCCTTTTATGAAGCGGAACAGAGGAGAGAAGCTAGTTTTGTACCTCTTCCAACAGGAATGAATCTTATTTTTAATAGGGTTGTACAGTGACAATTAATACCTTTCCTGAAGTGTTAATGCAGAACATTGGACCTCCATAGTTTCTACTGCAGGGCAGTTTGATGGTGTTTAGGAAAATTCCACTGTCGGGCGGCGGGGAGGGAAGGGGAGCATCTTTTTCCTGCAGCCACCCCCTGAAAGAAACTGTGATTCTAATGATAAGGAAAGCAGATGTCCATTTACTAGGAGGGAAACATCCGACCTCTTTACTAGGTTTCCTGCAGTCCAGTACTGAGATCATTAGTAGTGAGTTTGGTCTTGTGGTTGCTGGATGCAAGTGTCAGCATAATAAGAGACAGGATTTGTTATAAATGTGCTATCTAGGACTCAATGGGGAGGCAAAAGAACGGGGTGAATACTTTTTTACATTTCTGTTGGCAAGACCATTATGTTTAAATGTGTTAACATGATCTTGATGCTCAAAGTGGATTCTTTTCAGTCTTATAGATTAATGTAACAGAGAGGGGTTAACAGTCCAATAGATTAGATGGTATCCATCTAAATTCCTTTTTACATAATTTTTACTTTGTTAGCTATAAAAAGATGCTTTGGAAATGATTCGGAGCATCCTTCAGGAATAGTCCCAATCTCTGCAGCCTTATTAAATGCATACAGGCATGTCTCCCAGTGAGAATCTCATGCTGTGAAAGTCATTAGAATAATAAATTAAACTTCTCTGTATACAGGCATTTTAAACTTCAGGTGAAAATTCCTTATATGCCATGGTCTAGTTTTCAACATAGGAACTGAAGAAGCAAGACATTGGAGCTGATCAGTCATCTTCTGCAAAGTTTTACATGCATAATGAGCTCGCTGGTGCACTGACTCCTAAAATAAATTGCAGAGATTGAGATTTTAATAGTTTGAGAGGTTCCCGTCCCTCCTTGACTCCCAGCTTGGTAAGAGCTAAAATCTAATTAATGGAAATAGACTATATAATGGTTGAAGTGACACAGCTTGTAACAAAACACCTGTTGCTGTTTTGGATTGGTTCCTGCCGTTGGCTTCTATTAATACTTTAGTCAATACTGTTAATTTAAAATTAAATTCTTGCATATATTGTGTATTCCATGTTCAGAGCGACAGAAATCAGATTTTGAAAGCAGAGTCATCATTAGAAAAATAACTCATGAGACCAAAAATGAGAGAAGCAGTGGAAGTCTTTTCTTCATGGAAAATGTTTGAAGAATCTACAGTTGGCCCTAGCTGAAAGGCTAATTTTTCAGTTCAGTACAGATGTTCCAAAAAACATTTCACTTATACTAAATTGGCTTATTTGATGGGTGTGTTTGGTTAAAAGCTTCAGGTCAATTATCACTTGTGAAACCAAAAACACCAACTAGCAACCACACTTCAAATTCTGTCAAGAAACTGTATATTTTAGCAGTATTTAAAATAAATGTAACATGCAAATTACTATCCATCTATATTTCCACGGAAACTCTAACTTGTTTAAATCATTTCAATATACCTTACGTACGAATGCCATGCTTCTGTGAGTGAAGAATAAACAGATGTGGGGAGAAATAGCAGGGAAGGGGAGAGCTAAGATTTGCAGGAAGGCAATCATTCTTTATATTCCAGTTAAATATTTGGGATCAAATCCTGCTTTTTTTCTTATTCAATGAATAGTCCCTTTGCATAGCATTGACTTCAGTGGAACTACATCTTTACTGGAGAAAATCCAACTTCTAATGTTTGACAGATTGTGATAGAAATTTCATTTTCTTATAAACTTTTGATTTTGTTGAATCAGGAGAATTCCTCTCATTAGATCAATCAACAACAAATGTAATGAGTTAAAGGAAGTCACTTGACAGTCAGGGAGTAGAATAGTAGAAGTTGCTTGACTGGAAGAGCAAAAGCTATGTACTTAATTGTGGGAGGTATTTTTGTGTCTTGTATTTCAGATCCAGTTGAGTTTAGGAGGGAAGCTGGGCTTTCTGACTTGAGAATGCTTTACCAGTTGATTCTGTAGGCTAACAGTGCTGAAGAAAATTACTAGCTAAATGTAGGCAGTCTGGTAAATCCAAGTTAGGGAAGGATATAATGTAACTGAACACAGACATAACTAATAGACAAAGTGATAGTTTAGCAGTGTTTATAGACTATGACTGTTACTAGGTTAGTTAAATGTAGTTTATCACAGACATTATATATTTCTTTTAATAGATGTTTTAGGTGATGTTAAAACAAATCTATAGTGCAGAGCATGACTGTCATGGGAAAAAAATCAAAGCGCAATTTAAGTTGCCATCAAAATAGTAATCTTGGACCCAACTTGTATTCATGCTACAGCAAATTAATCTGTAGCAACAGCTGCTGCTAAAACAGCTAAAAACACTGAAGCATCTATTTTGATACACACAAAAATAGACCCAAAATAGCTCATTCTGAACTTAATTCAGAAACTCATCCAAAAATAATGTGTTCTTAAAATCAGTTATAATCAACAACTGATAATTGTTCACATCTTATCAAATAATAACAAGGAAATAACTACTGTAAATTGAAGTATTGAGAAGGATCCAGTTGTTGGGCCAGATCCAAATCAATTTGAGTCTTTCCACTGACTTCATAGGACTTTGAGCCAGACCCATGATGCACTATTTGTTTGACCAGCCTTAATATTGATATTGCTGATGGGATTGATGATTATAATGGCTGAAACTTAAATTCTAAGATTTTTTTGTCAGATAAATTCTCCAAGGTTTGTATGTGTACCCTTATTCCAAAGCTTCTCCAAATCTCCGTGGTCTGGAAATCAACCTCATGGAGACGTCGCCCTAAGCACAGTCCATTCAGAGCTCTGGAAATTCCCCTTTCAGAATGGATTTCAGAGGCAGCACTGATGGGATCATGCCAACAGGAGGCAGCACAGGGGCATACGATCGCCATACTTAATGCCCTAGCCTTTATCACATCTCCCAAATAAGTGAATTTCCAGGAGATGAGGGAACTCTCCTCCTCCTCCTTACTTTCCATTGACAGAGGATTGGAGGATTCCACAAAAATACCTCTACAGTTTTTGATTAAGAATATACAAGAATTTGGGATTCTCCACACCACAATTGGATCTGATGTCTGTATCCCTAATACTGGAGAGAAAAATAAAACCTCTTCCCCAATGCACTGGTGAATTGTATCATGTTATACAATGGGGAGAGGACTGGGAGGAGGAAACTTTTCCAGATACCTAACAATCAGCTTGTGTCTTAAAACATGAGATTTGTTTACTCTTGTCGTAGCATGCATAACTACAAATGTTACTAGTCATAGAACAAGCCATCCATATTACAGTCTAGACCAGACAGAACATTTGAAAAACCAATGGATTGTTCTCATCCCAAATAACTCCATCAACTGTAGTGACATTACATAAGGGAGGAATGGTGGTTTCTTTGTGGTTTTACTTATTTTCATAATAATTAGTATTTTGCATTCATATAGCTCTTCTGAAGACACGCAGGTACTTTACAATGGTGGATAATTATTATCACTATTTTAAAGATGGGAAAATAGAAAGTATGGGCCAAATTCTGACCTTACTTTTACACACTTCATGTAGAGAAGAATTTGTTCCTTTCTGACTTGGTCATAATCGCATGTGATGCCAATGGTAGGATTGGGATTAAAACACAGCTTTCCCAGTGGTCAGTTCCCATGTTGGAAGTTTGGAGGAAGGGTGTTGAAGAAATAAACAGGATTTTCTCACAGCTCTAACTGCTAGGAATTCAAAACCAGTGGGAATGTTCTCATGTGAAAGTCACACAGTCAAGCCACAGATTGTGTGTACTGTATGGTAACCTATGGCCACAGAGTGCCACACATCGGTGCTTTCTCCAGAACTCTGGGTGACAGGGTACAGAAAGGAAGTGTCAGATGTCTGAGTTACCACTTTGAGGGTTATGTTAAGATGACATTGTATGTCATAACCCTCTCTCCAGGTGAAATTCCTTTTCACGAACAATGCTGCTGATGGTTGTGGGAGGGAGAAGATTTCTGTAAAACCATTTAACAATGAGAACTAATGTTTTCTACAAATGCCTGAAACTGTTCCTTACCAAATGAAAGGCAAAGCTCGGGGATAAAAAGAACCCCTGTATCTTTCAGATTTCAGCAAAAGAGGACAGAGACCAGTTTTGACAGGTAGCTGGGAAAGTTTGATTAATTGAGTTATCTGTGGGAAATAGAGAGAAATGTAACAGTCAGCAGTCTGTTGGTTTCCTCCTCCCTAATACAGGTCTTCTTATAACAGAACAGTCAAATGATGACCACGTTTCCCCCCCTCCAGTGTCCAATGAGTTTATGCTGAGCCTGTGGATATGCTTGGAATGCATTCTTTGTTTGATGATTGATGTATAAATCCTGCCTAAGATTCCTGGGACTGATTTGCAAAAACAATGTAGAGGAGGGAATAACCCTCTTCCTAATACCTAGCATCCCCTTTAAATTTCTGTAATAAATTGTTGCTATTACAGTCCACAGCGGTTCTAATGTCAGTGTCCTTTGGTTGTCTATACTGCACACTCAACGAAATTTAGAATCCAACTTGGACATGTGTAGAGACTGAAAACTTAATTGCTGCTTAATTATTAGATAAATCTAGCTCCTCCTCTCATGTGACTAACAGATGGAAAGCATCCACTATGTCATTTTAAAGGAATAATTAAAAGCTTCATTCAGATGCGGTACTAAATCGCCAGGAATGGCTGTCTCCTGCTTCTAGGTCAGTTGTAATTTATACTATTAGCGTGGATTGTTTTGGTTTTCTAAAAATAATAAATGACCCACCAAAAGCATTTGGCCAGAGGCATACAAGAAGCAATCCATAGTATATGGATTTGTTCAATGGCATTTAAAGGACCTTGATTAAAATTCAGTCCAGGCTGGTGTGATGAGAAGACTGTTTACTGAAGGCTGTTTGAAGTCACAAGTTGCACTGCAGACAAAGACCAGAGGGATACATAGATTGAAACATTTCTCGACTTGCATATCTGAATCTAGCTGTCACAAGCAGATGGCATTTTAAAGGAGAGGTTGAAAAATTCTTGAGCAGTATGATTGCTGCCACTTAAGAGTTTTAATTTTTGTTGTTTGCAAGTCAGCATCCACTTTAGCTCACCATCAAAGATCATGGAAATAAAAACAATCTTGTTTGCTGTCTCTGTGTTCTTTGTGAGTTATTGCAGATGTTATACTTAGACACACTTTTTTTCAGTAATGTGCATTTGAAAGCATATAATGTAAAACAGACAGCACTTTTATTCCAGTTTTCCTTGAGCACTGTACAAGTGCATACCCATCTACCTGTGAAGAAAGATTAAATAATTATTCTATCTAGGCACCAGGTACAAAAAAAGGCGAAAACATAGTTGGTCTAAGGCCAGTATGGTCCACCTCCACATTATTTTACAGCACTTTCTCAAGTGGAGCCATCTTGTTTAATACCAGCTGCAAAACTGAATCTGAAATACCACATGAATAGGTCCTTTCATTTCATTCTTTCTGGTTGGGTCAGGACAAGCACTGTAAGAAGTGCCTTTCCTTGCTGTATGTTTGCACTTATGGTATTAGCTAAAACCTAGGAGATGAGACACATGGACAGTGGAAAACGGCATTTTTAAAAAGTCAGTTTTAAAATGTGGGAAGAAAAAAGTTTAATATCTAGTATGAGTCTTAAGCCAGTTGGAACAATTTAAATGAGGCAAATCCGTCTGTTCATACTCGTGCAAGAGTCTCATGGGCTTGTAAGTAGGGGCTGTGTGGCTCAGTTGTGTGTTTTCTTCATGGGGCAGTAGAAGTGTGCAATTAACTGGTGTGGAAGATGGCGATTAACACAGCTGGTTCAAGTTGGAACTTTTCTTGAGAAGGAAACTAAATTAGAAGTAGCTTTCTTCTGAGGGTAAAAATATTATTCTAAACTATAAAATAAAGATGAAAGTGAGTTGGTGAACTTTTGGTTACAGACTTTGCCTTCGGGGTAATTCCAGATGGTTTTAGAAAGCCCTCTAGGGCTCAGGATCTTGGTAGTTGTGGTACCATCTACTGTAAAATGAAATGATCACTGTTGTGATGAACTGAAGCAATCCTATTGATAGTGCCTAGATATTGACTGTAAATGTAAGTGTATTCCAAAGAATATTTTTTCTTAAAGCAGTGGTGGCTCCCCAAAAAATACCACCTGATGTTCTCTGGGTGTAACCTACTGACAATAAAACAAATTGAAATATGGAGATCGGAAAGGAAATTAGGCTTGGATTTGGTTCTGATTCCCAGTGGAGAAAAGTCTTTGGTGTCAGTTAGAATAACCTTAATTCTTGTTTGTAAACTGTTATCAGTAGCTATTATTCAGAAAGAGGAAGATGGTTAACATCTGAAATGGAGCAAATAGTGGCAAATAATTGAGCCATGAGGGATTCCTTGTCGCGTAGGAAAGGACAGTTGATGCTCATCTTGTGCTTTATGGATCCCTGTCTGTAATAAATGCATGGATAGCTATTTTTAAATAACATTTGCTAAAATGGGAAACAAAACTCATTCAGATGTATAAATAATTGCAGAGCGTAAGGGGCTAATGAGCTAAAGGGGCACATTATGCTGTTCAGCTAGTGGATTAATAGTGAGCATTTGAGCAGTTGTCTCATGAGTTCAGATCCCTGTGTGGGCCATTAGAATGAGAGATGCATTTACTGTATGATTCAGAAGGATTCCAGACCTTGATCATGTTAGGTGGAGATCTGGTCTTCCGGAGAAAGAAAAGAGACAGAGTGGAGCAACTAGCCAGTTTGACAGACCTCAGTTTAACCACTCAGTGCAAATCCAAGAATGGCGACTCTAGTTGTGTGAGAGCTTTCAAGAAGCTCAAATTTCAATCTCTCTGATCAAACAGTTGCTTAAGTAATGAGATAGGGAGAACAAAAGCAATTCAGGAAATGCACCTAATGTAGGTGATGGGGTAGGAGGTAAATGTAGAACTGTTTAGACAATGCAATTTAATATTTGTCATGGATGCACAACTTCTGTATGTCTAAATATATTTTTAGATACCCTGCTTAATAGTTCAGATATAACCTGAATGACAGCACTTGCTGTGCTGCTGAATGTAAAATCCACCCTAAAATTCCACTGATTTCAGTGGAATATCATTGACTGATGAGAGTAAAGCGAAGGTGGATAACTATCACCCAGAGAAGTAATATGCGTTGTATTGTGAGCTTTTTTTAGAACTATCATTTTAAAAATAACATCATTTATTTGCTGGAGTTAGTGTGTGTGGGAGAGAGAGGTGGAGGAAACTGGGATGAGGCGAGATAGGAAGAGGTGGAAGTAGGAGTTCTGATAAATAGCTAGTAGCTTCATCTAATGGAGGTTACCAAGATGTCAGCATATCATGGTTTACCTGACCTACCACACAAAGGAGCCATTTCCAGAAATGCTGATACAGTGTAGCAAGGGGCATTGTGTCACTTGACAGGTAATTAGCAGCTAGAAGAATGCCCTCCCTTTGTTCGTATTCTATATTAAGCCCTCAAAGATACCGCAGAATGCCTCCACATGGTGCAAATTCACAATTCTGTTCAGACTGCTATTATATGCAGTGTTTACAGTGATGTTGGCTGTTTGATGTTAATAAGAGCCATGAAAATTAATGCCTTCTGACTCTTGCAAAATGTAAATAAGCTTTCTCCAAGATGTTCATTAGTTCCCAGGCAAAACTGATGTGTAAGGCCTTTGCTCACATTCTATGTCATAGGACCCTTTTAAAGACATCTAATTTTCATTTTTAAACATTAAGTGCTGTATATATTCTGTTAAAACTATAGGAAATTGAAATGGCATTTCTGCAAACTTGGATGTCAGATTAACATCTTTGTGTTTTTCAATTATGAGAGATGTTTATGGACACCTTAAGAACTTTCCCCCAGTGGCCTATGGAGAATTCAGTTCTTTCTAATGTGATTTCCCTCATGCCAGATCTCCCTCCCTCGTCTAGGATTTCTGCAACAACTGCTTTTTCCTTATTTTTGCTTTACTTCCAGTTCCCTTTTAGTAGGTACCCATCAGTTCTCACTGAAGTCAGTTGGAACCTGCTCTTGGATAGCAACCATAGCAATGCTTGCAAATTCTTATTCATAAGTTTAGCCCTCGTCCATCGGAGGAGCTCTGTCAAATAGTTTGATCGTACCCCAGCTATGCACAGCTATAGAAGAAAATAAGCATGGCCATTCTGGATAAGACCCATGGTCCATCTAGTCCAGTATCCTGTCATCTGACAGTGGCCCTTGCCAGGTGCGTCAGAGGGAATGAACAGAACGGGGCAATTACTGAGTGATACATCTGTCTTACTATTTATCCCTTTCCTAATGGTTTCTAACATTCTGTTAGCGTTTTTTAACTACTACTGCACATTGAGCAGATGTTTTCAGAGAACTATCCACAATGATTCCAGGATCTCCCACTTGACTGATAACAGCTAATTTAGACCCTATCATTTTGTATTTATAGTTAGGACTGTGTTTTCAAATGTGCATTACTTTGCATTTATCAAAGCTGAATTTCATCTGCCATGGTCAGTAGTATATTTCTACTGCTGTACTCTTATTATTCAAGCATGGAATTTCTCTCCATAGAGAGAGAACCGGGCTAACCAGAAATATGCAGTAAGGACAGGAGGGGTATATCCACTTCCCCTGAGCTTCTACTCTTTTTCAGTTATTGATCATTCAGTCCACATGTAGCATCAATAAGAGTCCAACTACGTATTATCACAGTTCTCACAAAACACTACATAGCTTTATTTGTAAGCTAAAAGAGCAGTTTCTCTAGTTCAGTTGGTATAAAAGATTCGTATGTACAAGCAGGCCCATTACACTCCAGTAAAGGGCAGAGAGGTAACCATACATTCCAGTTAATTTGTCAACATCTGACCTACTGCAGCAAGGTATGCTACCCCCATGTGGGCTTCTCCGGGCCAGAAAGTGAATCATTCAGCAGGGGATGAGGGGAGAGTCCTTTCTCTGACACCTAAATGTATCACATATGTATTGCAACCTGAGGAATGAGAGTTCTAAGGTTGCTGCTGATGTTGTGACTCTAATATGGCAGCACAACACACTTCTCCCCAGCTGGATCTTACATCTTGTTTCCCCTCAGAACATATTATATAACATCACACATTTTAATTGCTTTACAGACAGATGTCTGTAGTCAGAAGTGTCCCCCATGCACTGCTTATGGTTGAAATAAACAGAGTGGGCATGGGAAATGAGATGCAACAGGTTTAACATCTACTTTGCTAGTTCCATATTGTTTGGGCAAATTTGGGACTGGACTGCATCAGATGGTGTTCTGATTGTTTGAGAATCTGAAACCACTTAGACTTCATGTGGGTTCACTGTTTTGGGTGAACCCTGCACGCAGCTCCACTATTGACGCAAGGCTCATACCTCATTGAATTACCCTTATGACCTGAATCAATGTATGTGATGGTAAATAATTAAAATTAGTAGGTTTGAGAGTAAAAGTAGTACAAGGGAATAAGCTGCATTGAGAGAACCTTTCCCTTAGAACAATATAAGGATTTAGCAGTGTTAAATACTGTGCGGTGTATGGGTTAGGGTAGGAGAGTGGAAGTTAACATTTTAATCCAGTTCCCAGTTTTGCCACTGCCTCAATCTGTAGTATTTGGATAAGTCACTTCATGTCTCGTGCCTCAGCTTTTTCATCTGTATAAATACTTGCCTGTCCGGCTGGCATGTTGTAAGGCTTAAATAATGTTTACAAAGAGCCTTGAAATACTTGGATGAAAGGTGCTGTTGCAGTGCAATAACATTTGCTACAGTGTGGAATTGGTTACTAACTATATGATAAAGCTGATTCATATTGTGTTTGCACAGATCATTAATAAATACAGAGGAAAATGTTCTACGTTTGCCATAATACATATAAACGGATTTGTGTTGGTGCTGCATAGCAAATAAGGAGACAATGGCAGTTACTTTAGTAGTACATAAAACACCTTTAATTTGAGCCTCCATTAGAGGTGATTTTTGAAATGCAGTTTTTGAGTTTGAGATTGTTCTAACTAGGGGAGGAGATGTCTGTCTTGTTCCCAGTGAAGTAGATGGCAAAGCTCCCACTGACAGGAAGCAGGATCAGTCCCTAAAAGGTAAGTGTGCTGCAGATAGTTGTTCCTGGATGGATGACCTTAGTGCTGTGACACTCTCTTGTCAATTGATCTGTAAAGGAGGATTCCTCTCACTCTACAAGCAGATTTTAAAAATCAGTGCAGGTTATGAGCTAAATACACTGTGGTTCAGCGCTCAGAATGAGATGTATGGTGTAGGGAAGGATTTGCGAGGGAGGAGGGAAGAGGTGGGAAGTGGTAATACAGTTATCAGAAGTGTAGATCAGTCCACTGTCAAATGATTAACATATTAAACTTGAATAGAAAGAGCAGGTTTTTTTTTTTGAATGCTCTGCTGATGCTTTGAAAGGCAAAAGTTTTTCCTGCTAGGCAGGTTTACCAAAGAGAGAGTTCATTCAAACATAGACAGATCTGACAGGATTCAATAGAAAAAAAAACAACTTCAGTTGTATTCCTCTCTTGCTGGAATTATTCACCAGACAGCCAGTGGTGTTCTTTATTATGGAAAAGTTATACCCCACTGCAAGCTATGATAATAATACTATGGAGACTGGCTGCGTACTCATATCATGAGTGCGATTCTGTCCCTGTACCTACAGTTGAAATGAAAACGTGTGAAGGTATGCTCACATTCCAGTCATTCAGAGCTGTGAAACTGATAGCACATCTCAGGGCTTCCATGGCCACTCTGAGTGGAGCGTATGCTCCTGAGTGCTGTCAGGAGTCTTCAATGCTGTTGGCAAAAAAGAAAAGAATTGCTTTCTAGTTATCTCAAATTGCCTCATTCTGGGTAAATGAAGGTTTTTTTTTGTTTTATTTGTTTTTTTTTTAAAGCTGTGCTTCCTTTTTACCATAGATCTGGCTGTCAAAGCCAGTTGTATTGCAGTGCTATCCTAAAAGCCAGATGTAAAGTCCATGTGACAATTATCTGCTTCAATAACAAAACAAAAATATTTATAGAGCTAGATCTTGCAACGCTTACTCAGACGAGCGAGTAAGTCAGCAGGGCCACTTCTTTGAGCAACAATAGCAGGATCGATAAAGTAGCACTTTATTGCCAAGCTACATATTCTTTTTGTTCCTATGTATTATTCCTGTAGAAATGGATTAATATTTGGTCTGTAGGCAAAGCCCATATCTTATGATGTGGCGAGTGTCTTTGACTTTCAAGAAATTCAGTGGGATTGACGGTGGTCAGTACCTAACAGGATCAGGCTCTCATTGTTTAACTGTTGGGGATAATGGTTAGTATATGGCATTGGTTCTCAATCCATGACCCAATCAGCACAAAGCTGTGGCCCATGCAACATCCTCAGGGCCACACAGGTAGTATATATGTTGTGTGGATGCAGCCCATATAAACAGAGCTGCATATGCGGCCCACAATAGGTTATCCCAGTGGTTCTCATGGGGTGTGTGTGGCAAAGAGGTGGCAACGGCGAAAGGATGCAATTTTGCCATAAGAGAGAGTGTTGGTGTGTGGCAGCACATGGGACGAGGTGGGATTATCTCTCCAGTTGTTTTCAGTAGCGTAGAGTTCCTGGAGGATTAGATAACATGTCCAAATGCCATAGCATGCCATCCTTTAATAGTGTTTACAGTTCAGGAGAGTGACACTGTGAAAAGAAATGGTTATGTCCATTAAGTGCTGTTTTCATCTCAACTTGTGTGATAAAAGGGACTCTGATGCAGACACTTTCTGTTGCGGGGAAATATTCTCAAACAATAGCTGCAAGAAAGTGTTTTTTGTAATGCACAGAGATACCCTGTAGGCTAGTTAGGAGTTTCCCTTTCATAAAGGCACATCATTAAGTAGTTCCCTGCTGTGTGGGTTCTGAGCATCCAAAAGGCTGTGGGAAGAGCAAGACGGTACTCAAATTAAATATACTCTTGATTTTTTTTAAAAAAGTATTCTTTAATTTAATACTTTTGGAGTATTGTTCCTCTTTGTGTGTGTGTGTGTTGGGATGGGGGGTTGGGGGAGGAGACAACAGGATTAGGTTGGCTCCAGGCTCTGAAAAAATAGATAAATGGATTCTAATTTTTTTTCTCTTCACTAAAGAAACTTATAGAGTAGGGAAGATGCTTAACAGAGACTCATTGAACAAGGTTAACTCTCTTTGATGCAAATTTTTTGTTGTGTAAATATATCGGAAAGATGGTACATATGTTATGCACATATGTTACACGTAACAGAAGGAAAAATAAAACAGAGGGAGAGGGGAAATGAAATGCCCGCTCATGTCATGTCATTGTGTCTATGTATGCCAACGGGTAGTAAACACCAAGTTCTTTAATGCTAGACTGTGGCATTTAGTCAGAGCCTAGCATTGGTCCAGAGCTTCCAAGTATGTGTAGGGAACACACCCTTTTAAAGAATGCAGCATATTTCTCTCTGCCTGGCTGGTCAGCTCCTCTGACTGGTACATGCTGGGTGGTTGGCGTGCAGAGCTGTCTCTGCCTAACTCCTCACCTCATCCACTTTGGGCTATGGTGCTACATCTCTGTAGCATCCCCTGTTCTCTCAAATGCTGGGAACTGGCAGGCCCTTTCCCATCATAGGGTTGGCTCGCTACTGACTGCAGGTAGATTGATATCCAGAGCTGATTGGGAAATGTTTTTGTTTTTTTTTTCCTTTTGGAAAATTTTAGTAAAAGTGAAACATTTTTGTGTTTACCAGAATGTTCCTATGACATTTTTCAGGTTTCATCACAAAAATGAAAAAAAAAAATCCCTTTAATTCAACTAACTTTAGCCTTTTTATATATTCATTCAAATTTGTGTATATTGCTTTTGTTTGTTTGTTCATTTTTAAGTGTTGGGTTTTGCCTGGTTCTATATATCGGTATTTTTATTTCACACTTACCCAAGTGCCTCACAGGCAAATTAAAAAAGACATGTTCGCTGCCTTGAGTAGCTTACTGCCTAAGGGCCCAGTCCTTCTGTGAGTAAACTAACTCATGTGTATAAACGTTTGCAGGTTTGGGCTTTAAATATGAAATTGGACTTGACGAAAGAGAGCAGTGGGGATGGGGAAAAATAAAGTTACATGCACAGTCCTTATTGACTATAGCTTGATAGTTCATTACATGTCAAGCTCTTTCTGGTGGACATTGTCTTTTTGTTCTGTTTGTATAGAGCCTAGTGCAATGGGATCCTAGTTCATTACTAGGGTTCTTACACATTATAGTAATGCAAACAATAATAGTAGTAATATACGCACAAATGTACCAGTACGTGGAAGTGTGTAAATGTAGACATATACAGGGTTTTAAAAAATTTATATTTTGACTATATTATAATTATGTCTGGACTCATTTTGATGTGACTTGTTGGTAAGGTTGTCACAAGATGTGAGAGTAATCTTGAAAGCAGAAAAGGGGTGGTTAGGAGTTTCATAATGGGTAGGGTGACCAGATGTCCCGATTTTATAGGGATGATCCCAATTTTGGGGTCTTTTTCTGATATAGGGTCTTATCACCCCCCTAACCCCTGTCCTGATTTTTCACACTTGCTGTCTGGTCACCCTAATAATGGGTGTGACTGGAAGATTTATTTTTTTTAAACCATCCCACTTTTTTCTGCTTTTGACTATTATTTTCTATCTGAAACGTTGACAGGTGTGCCTTGCACAGGGAGGAACTAGAGTATCCAGAAAGATCCTGACTAGAATGTCAGTTTCTGTCTGTCTGAATCAGCATTTTAGACTGCCAACTGGGTGCAAAGGGAAGCTGAATAAAATCTTGGTCTGAAAAGCCTGGTTAGTTTCCTTTTGTGGCCAACCATTGTGTAAAGAGCTCAGTCCAAAGGGAATCCAAGTCGATTTTGCTCTGCAGCTGGGGCATAGATGCTTCATACATAGTGAGGAGCTGCAGAGGAAATGGAATGGGATATAGGATATGGATTACTTATTCATCTCAATCTGCTGCAATGAAGTACTCTATAAAACTTTAGCAAAGTGACTTACATACAATAAACTTACATACAATAGAGCCTAAAAGTAATAGCCACCCCGCCCCTCGCTGTAGAATAACAGATGTCCGTGTAACAATAAGCAAATATCATCAGCTCTCATCCTCTTCAGCCTTGTCTCTCCATTTTCCCCAATCTTTTGTTTGTCGTCCCTTTGCATATTACATCTAATTTATACTGTAATCTTGGGGTATGGACCTGTCCCTTTTATGTATCTGTTAAACAACATACACACCTAACTGTCACTCTGTTCCTGGTAAGAATTCAGATAATGTTTCCCTAGGATTCTATATAGAAGTTTTATATTAACTAGCATTCTAAAAATAATTCTCTCCAGGTTTGATAAATCAAATGGAGCTGATAACCACTTGTCAGCTTAAGGAAGGAAATAACATTTCCATGTTGATAGTTTCACTTCTTCCAGCTACTTGTTACAGGCATGATAGGGATAGGCAAACTAGTTTGGTTAAAAACATGAACCAGTCCCCACCATCTCTCTTGATGATGGTTTCTAAAAGAAGGGAGGTCCAACCTGGCTTCGATGTCCTTGCATAATTCCTATTCCCAACAGCTGTAAATCTCAAGAGGGAGATAGATCTCATCTTCAAGAAGATGATCTCCCCAGCATCACATAACCCCTTGACTGAATCCTGCTGCTGTCATTTGAAATGTGAAAAGGCAACCGAGAGTCAATGCCTGACAGTGCGTCTTGGTATTGTAAAATCCCAGAGCATGCAAGACCCTTTCATCTGTGTCCAGGAGAACCTCTAATTTCACTGGGAAGAGAGATTGCTCTCTTTCACTATGCTCTTTAAGATTTTTAGGATGTTTCAAGGTCAAATAGCTGATTCACCACCAGTATAGTTCTTTTTGAGTGTTGAGAACCCATCGTTCCCACTGAAAACACGTATCAGCAATCACTCAGAAACCACAAACTATCCGTGTTAGCTGGAGATTCAGAAAGAGTCTGTGCTTGACCTTTTTTTCAGTAAGGAAGTGATTTTTCTGCACTTTACTGCAGTAGTTCTTTGCTGCTTCTTGCTAAATATCATATAGCCCACAGAGCAACAAAAACATTATGGTCTCTCTGTCTTCTTTAATATTTTCCCCAAGCTAAGAGCCAACTTAATCTTGCTGACTTTAATATTTTTAAAGGAGCTGACAGTGCCACTGACTTTCATAGCAATGAGTTGTCCTCTGTTCATTTATAAAAAAACTATACAACAAAAGCAAGTTACGTCTTTCTAAGTCAATACTGAGATGGGCATGAAATGATTATTTGGCATCCTGAGGATATGAAAGAGGGTTTTTTTATTTCTGGTCTTTGAAATGAAACATTCAAAATATCTTTTTGTATGTGAATATGGGCAAGCGATATGCAGGGCCTTTATCTGTCACATTCTGCATTCCGTTGCTTTTCCTTACTGAAGATGAACCTTTTAAAAATTTTTAGCTAAGAGAAGATACATTTCTTCTCACCTAAAGGAAATTTGAATAAATATTAAGATTTTGTGTTCCGACCTCTGAGATGTACTCTGCTAGTCATGTTTACCTACTTGGAATGCAGATATTTTCTAGACTGCCAATATGTTCAAATTTGTGTGTATCTGGTATAAGATTGGAATTAGAGGGTTGGCTCTCCATTACTTCGCACCTTACATTGTCATTTCCATTGATGAAAAGTGGGTGGAAAGAGGCTACCAAATCAGAAGAGAAGCATTTTAAACCCACTTTGCTCCGACTAGGTTGGATTCTCTGGTTGGTCTGAGCTATTGTCAGTGCAGAGCTTGAGTAAGGTGGACCAAAGTAGCTTTACAGCATCATGGCACCTCCTCAGTCCAGGCCCAGCTGGGACTGGTATGGTTTCCAGTGAAACTTCAAACAGCCTTATGGCTGCTCTAATTTGCACCCAGCTGGCCCTGGCCCAATGCTGAGACCTTAGAAGGGCTGATGTTAAGGTTGCCAATTTTGGTTGGATGTATTCCTGGAGATTTCATTAATTCCTGGAGATTCCAGGCCAGTCCTGGAAGGTAGGCAACCCTAGGTGACGTAGAGCTGCTATGATGAATCTATGCCATGTCAAGGGATTAAAAAAATAAAAGGTGGTTGTTGCTAATTTCCTGACTTGCAGACCCACAGAACAATTGGAGCTTAGCAGCAATTCTCTTGACAATATACAAGCCAGAAAGGACTCCAGCTTCCTCTTCCATTTTCACAGAAATAGGCACTTATGCCTCTGAATGCACATGGGAAACAGATTTGTTGAGGGAGACTGTGCCATATTTACATGCTCACTTTTTCTTTAAATAAACATTTTAATCACTAGACCAGAGGAGAGTGGTATGAAAGGTTCAAGTTAATATTAGGAGAGATGAGATGAGTTGAAAACAATACACAATGCTTTCGGTTGATAACTGATTAATAGATTTAGTACATATATAAAGATGTCTTTGTGTTTTTGTGAAATGGATGCTGTCTTTTGACCAGGTACTGTGCATTATTTGGATTCTTTAAATTCTTTGCTATATCTAATCCAGATCTATATTTTTCTTTGTCATTATTTTATTTTGAGTCATGCATTGGGTGGTACTTATTATTCCTGCGGTACTTGTATTATTCTTGTATTCTGTGGTGCTTATTATTCACTGTTCAAAAAAAAAAAAGTTTCAGGACCCAATGACTTTATAAGCGAAGAGGATGGTCCTGCATACACTTACTACCAGGTGCCATTCTACTGATTTGTGCTAATAAAAAGGCAGTGGTGGACAACGGTTGCAAAGTTTAAATCTTCAGCCAAATATAATCTTTCCCAAAATTTGAGGGGTTGAGACCTGTGTGCTTTGGTTTTATCCCTTCTCTTATAAAAGCTTGCACTTAATTCTCACCTCACTCTGCTGTCTCCACATCAAAAAATAAACCATCATCAAAACTTTAGGTCTTTTGGTCCTTTCCAGTTCCGTCAAGTCAGTACATTTTCTTGTTCTTTCTCTCTTGTTTCTTTGCTGCTCAAGGCTATAGTTACAGTAGTTAAGTTTTAAAACAGAAAAATAAGGAATTAAACAGAATTAAAGAAAGATGTCTTTGTACTAGGTACTGTACAGTATAGTGTTTAAAAAGTCAGAAAATATGTTAGCAGAAAATGCCTAGACTGTAATTTAGATAACAACCCAGACAATGAGCTAGCTTGTTAATTGTAAAGACTTGTGGATAGCTGCCAGTTATATACTTTTCTTTTTATGACCGACTGTTAGCTTCTCTTTCAGACAGCAAATAACATGACATTCACCATTTCTTACAGTATTCTTCATCTTTCAGTTATTTTTGTGCTGGATATTCTGGGTACCATGGCATTCATTTGATAGACTTCTGTGAGAATAATAACAATAAATAATGCACAGGAACAAGCATTACAGGTGGTCCTCAGAGCTGGGTAAACAAAGTGCTGTGGGCTGCATGGGGGTACTGTAGAGTACTCTTTAGATCAACCAAGTATGCAATATGCAAACAGTGAATCTAGCCAAATTACTCATCTTAAAATCATTCTAGAAATTGTGGTGGTGAGGAGGCCTGCTTTTCAACATGTAGTTCATAACATCACTGGCAGCAAAGGCATATACCACCAGAGTTTAGATTTGTCTTCAACCTTCCTTCTGTAAATGCAATAATGGAGAAGCAAAATTTGCATCCCTTTTTTGATCAAGACATGGAATGTATTTCCCATGATGTGTATGTGTGTGTCTGGCAGCTTGTGGAATCAATTTGTTTGGAAGAGGAGCTCTGCAACAGCTGGCGATTCCCTCTAGTGACCCGTTGGTACTTTCCAAAGTACACTAGATATGAAGATCAACTGGCAGGCTAGTCCCCAGACAGTAAATCCTGAACCTGCCTCTGTGCATTTAGGTGTGAATTTAGAGTGTTAGAGGAGCAGTGGCTAATTGACAGGGGTAAGATGAAGGAAGTAAAAACAATTCAAGCTTTTGTTTTCAAATTATTTAAGATTCTAGCTATTGCTGCAAAGAAAACCTTTTGGATATGATCCAACATGGTGCTTTCTGAGGTCTCAGTTCAATAAAGAAATTAAGCATAGGCTTAAATTTAAGCACCAGAGTATCCCATCCCTGTTTAGTAAAAAGCTTAAGTATGTACTTAAAGTTAAGCACATGCTTAAGTGTATTGCTGAATTGGAGTCTTAAGAAGTGTTGAAGACAGCCTGAAACTATAGCTCTAGTGGAGATGTGAACTGCCCCATGACTTTACTGCCTACTACTGTCAATTTAAGCAGGGTTTTTCAAAGAACTCTCAGGGAATTAGGCTTCCAACTGCGCACTGCATTTCAGTAGGATGTTGGTGCTTAATTCACTTAGGGCTTATCTTCACACAGAGTTGCACCAGGTCAACTAAAAGTGTCATTTAGAAATGATTTACTTAAACCAATGCAAACTACGGAGTTCACACTCTAAAATCATTATAAACCTGGTAGTTTAAATAAATTAGGAAGAGGGATAAACTAAACCAAAAGAAGCCACTCTTAAACTGAAATAAGAGTACCTATGCAGGGGTTTGCAACATTTGTTTAAGCTGATTTAAGTTAAACCAGTATAGCTACTGTGTATAGGGAAGGTCTTAGGTTCCTTAGGAAACCCTAGCTATAAACACCTACGTTGACCATTTTATTTATTTTTATAGGCAAATCCAGCTAACATGTTTATCTGTTGTGGTTGGATGCACTATAAGATATAAAGGGGTAGAATTAGGATGGCCATCTTCTCCCACCAGTTTAAAAGTGTACACAGTTATAACGGGTGGAGCTGTGCAAAACTGCTTTAATGCTCTCTCCCTAGCTCTGGTCTAGGCTTGTCTTCCAACAGAGTTCCCTGTCCTGGGACAAGAAGAGAGAAAAATGAGTTTCTCTTGGGTTTCCCTGTCCTATGAGCATGTAGACAAACTCAGAACTGAAGTCAAGTCTCCTGACTCCTGGTCCAGTGACTTAACAATAAAGACCATCTTTCCCTCATGTATAATAGTAGCACAATCATAAACTAATACCTATCTGTGTACTTTACATGTGTAGTGTGCTGTGTATTCTCATGTCAATATCCCTCTGACACACCCAAACAGTTTTTGAAATTCGCAAAGTTTGTGTCACCAGTGTAAATACAAAGATAAATTTGAAATTGGTTTAGTCCAAGTGTGTATGTCTGTGTCTGTGCCTGTGTCTGTGTCTGACTGGCTGCTTGTGGAATACACTGATCTGGAAAGTGAGCTCTTCAGCAGCTAAGGGTTCTCTCTTGTACTCTTCGTGCTGCTTCCAACGGACACTAGATGGTTTAGTAATATTGAATTGGCAGGCTAGTCCCCGAGTTGTAAATCTTGAATCTGCCTCTCTGTGTTGAGGTGTGAACCTGAGATTTAAAGGACGTCAGCATTCTAGGATACTGGTGTGTGTATAAAACTCGTAAGCCACTTTTGGTGAAGGATGAACTGTTAATAATGCAATAACTTTCCACCTTAACAGTCCGATTGACAGTCCCAAAAGTATCTAATGGGCATTAATATTATCCAGTAGATGCAACTGAATAGGGAGGGAAAAACAATCTATAGAGCCCTGAATAATTTAGTCTCCATATAACTTGAATCTCTTCCAGGTCTGAGGCAGGTGCACAAGGAATGCTTTTCTCCCCTTTCAGATTCCAGATGTTTAAATTGTAGTTGTAAAATGGTAGCAGAACTGGTGAAGGTTAGGTTGACGTTTCTGTTGGATAGCTAGACTACTGTACAGGCTCCAATATTTTAGAATTTCAAATCATGCTGGTCTACCTTTTAATGCTGTTATAAATATACATACAGAAGCATATTTTTTCTCTTATATTTTTTTCAAATTGTTTGGTTTGATGGAATGTAAAAGGTCTTGAATATTACATAGCAGTAGTTAGTATTTTTTAGACATTTAACCCATTTGTTTACTGTAACATTATCCAAAAAAATTAACCTAGTTTTTAGCAGTTTGATTTCTCTAAAGTTATGATGAAAAACAGAGTTCACTGTAAAAAATGAAATCTTGCCAGTAGCTCATCGTTCAAGTGGATTAAACATTTGGATATCTTAAAAGTTTTGAAACAACAGCACTTGAGGAGTATTTAAAAAATATGCCATTGGGTATGTAGTATGTATTTCAAACTTTGATATAATTTGTATGAATGAGAAACTTCAAAAATGAATTTTCTCTTCAGGGTTAATGTCTTGCAGATTGAAATCAACAGGGACAGTGAGTATGGCAAAAGGGTATATTTGGACAAAGCAGAGATTTGACAGAAAGCAGGCAAAAGTCAGACAAAGAACATTACTGACATGCAACCCAACAATTCAGAAGTGCAGTTCACCTCATTTAAAATTATCATAAATAATTGTGCCAAAACTGGAATAATTTACACTTTAACCTTGTAATCCCTTCATTTACCATTTAAAAAAAAAGTTACTTCCAGGGCCGTACTTAAATCTCACTTCTAATCATCCCTTAATTAAGTGTAATGTAAAGAGTGCAGAATTGGACCTGAAATTATATTGTGGTTACTTACGATTTTCAAGTGAAGACCACACCACACATTTTAACATTAACATTTCACCCAAACTCAGTGGCCTAAATTTGTGGATAGACATGGTGCTCCAATTTTGGGTCTGATTTGAATAAACATGATGATGAGTTGCATAATTACACTAATAATAGTACTTTGCTCTTATATATCACTTTACATCTCTAGATCTCAGAGAGCTTTACAAAGAAGATATGTATCATTATCTGTTTTACAGATAAGGCAACTGAGACCCAGAGAGGTGTATGCACTGTCTTAAGGTCACCCAGCAACCAGTGTCAGAGCCAGGAGTAGAATCCAGGTCTCCTGCATTCGTGTCCAGTCCCATTGATCTAAGTAGGACTGTTTCTGGGGTGGAGAACTACTCAATATGAGCAACTATGGCAGAATCTGGCACTTGATGTTAACATAATCTTCTTCATCAAAAATCTTTCCCTGTATACTATAGTAACATCTGGTGTGACTGTACACATGTGGGGCCTTACCAAATTCACGGTTCATTTTGGTCAATGTCGTGATCATAGGATTTAAAAAATTGTAAATGTAATGATTTCAGCTATTTAAATCTGAAATGTCATGGTGTTGTAATTGTAGCGTTCCTGACCCAAAAAAGAGTTGGAGGTGGGGGGTGGGGGTTGTAAGGTTATTGTAGGGGCGGTTGCGGTACTGCTGCCCGTCTGCATTCCTGCCCATCTGCACACCATCTGCACTTGCTGGTGGAAGTGCTGCCTTCAGAGCTGGGCAGCTGGAGAGCAGCAGCTGCTGGCCAGGAGCCCAGCTCTGAAGGCAGAATCATCCCCAGCAGCAGCACAGATGTACGGATGGCATGGTATGGTATTGCCACCCTTCCGTCTATGCTGCTGCTGCCTGGCCAATGGTTGCTGCTCTCCAGCCTCCCAGCTCTGAAGGCAGTACAGAAGTAACAGTAACAGTACCATGACCCCCTAAAAATAACCTTGTGACCCCCCAGCAACTCCCTTTTGGGTCAGGATCCCCAATTTGAGAAACACTCGTCTCCCCTGTGAAATCTGTATAGTATAGGGTAAAAGCGTGCAAGACCAGATTTTTCATGGCCGTGAATTTAGTAGGGCCCTACACATTCGGTGTTGAAATGCTAGGGTTCAGTTGGGCTGCATTCTGAGCCTTTGTATTGAAGTTCTGTGTTGTTTAAGGAAGTGTCGAATTTTATACTGCGTTGTATGCAGAGTTTAATTGCCAGAGGCTATAGCTTTCCTCAGGGATTCCTCTGTGTTTGCATATTTCATTTTTAATCTGATCTCTAGTAAATGTTAAAAAAAATTAGTTTTGAACAATGGCAGACCCAACACTATGTGTTATAGACAAGGTGAAAGGAGCAAGTGTATAGAACATGACGTGGCATGGCAATGAAATTGAAGTGAATTTAAGGGAATTTTTTCTTAAAGTTACAGTACATGTATAGACCAGTTTTTTTTTTTCAGTTCCTTGGAAGCCAGTGGAATTACTCTGGTGTCGTTGACAACAGAACCCAACCTGCCCATCAAAACCTGAGAGGCGCTGTGTTTCTGTTTTTGTCATTGAAGTGGACGGGGGCTGCAGATGTGCAGCAGGTATTCAGCATCTCTCGAGATCTGACCCTCAATGCAAAATTCTTATTTTTAATTTAAGTATCAACAGTGTGTTAGGTGTTGTAGAAGACACAAAAGAAGACCTGGACCCTGCCCAGAGGAGCTTATATCCTGAGGCCCAGATCTTGTACAAAGACACAGCAGCGGGCCTCCTGCACCTGTGTGGAGCCTCACTGAAGTTATTTGGGGCTCTGTATAGACAGAGGGATCTTCTGGCCTGCATCTTTGGGCAGGGTTGGGGCCAAACTGGACAGGCAATACAAGGATGAATTCGGAGAACTCATGGGTGGGTTTGAAAAGAAAAACTAAGTGACAGCAAGAGATCTTGCTCAGCAATATTTTAGTTCTTCTCTTTCAGCAGAACTGACTAGAAGCCTCCCTCCATTCCCAGAAGTGCAAATTTCTCTCAGTACAGGCTTCAAGCCAGGCTTTTTTTTTAATGTACGATATAGCAAGTGGTAAGAAGCGATATTGTGTACAAGACTATTATGCTTTCATCTTGGCCTGCTTAATATCCTTGACACATACCCATTTCACTCTGTGACAGCCACTATGCAAATTGGCTAAAAGCTCCATTAGGTAGTTCGAGGCTAGAGAAACCCATCTGTCAGTGTCGGTGACACCTCTTAGCTTGGAGTTTCATGTGGGACTCTGTCCTTGAGATACCCAGACAGATGAGTTTCTTCCAGTCAGTAGTGTTCCCAGGATCAAGAGAGGTTGTCATATAGTTTTATTCCCTTGATGTGTTCTGTATTTTGATCCTTCTTGTCTCCCCCCAGTCCCTCCTCCCCCAATGTGCAAACACAGATTGTAAATTAATGATAGAAAAATAAATAAATTGGTTTCAGTTGCTTTAATTAGGAAACAGTTGTAATGTTGTTTGTAAAAGAAATGCTGCTCATTTGCTTTTATAGTTGAGGAAGGAGAACAGTTTAATATGCTTTCCAGACATCATTAAGTGCGTCAGTGGGCTGCCGAGGAGGACATACGATTACCAATGAGTTGATGAGAGTCAGCTGTAGCTGATAGGTGCTATGTGTGGATACAGCATGATTTCAGAGAGCGCTCCTGTAAAAGACGCATCTCGATGATTAGTAGGAGGACATCAGGATTTAAGGTAGCACATATGGAGATAGGCACAGCACTGCCACACAGGTCTGAGACCAGGCTCACGGTTCTTGCCCATGTCAGGTTGGGAGGGAAATGACAGCAGCCGCAGTAGCGACTACACTGTTCCTTTGCTGCACATCCACTGAGCAGCACTGTGGAGGAAACCGCTTGCTCGCTCACTGTTACTTTTCCTGCTGCCTGGAGGTAAGGCGCCATAATAGTGATTTCGCTCTTTTGGAAATAAAGAATGAAACAGTAGCCTCTGAAAACCTGGATTAGAATACTTAACCCAACAGAATAAACTACGGCTGATGATCTGGTACCAGTTGTTAGCATGTGTGTGCTATAACATGAATGTTGCAGCATTTGTAATATGATTCAGTGACAGCCATCTAGTTCTGATTTTCATCACAAGAGAATAAGACTTCACTTATGCCATCAACAGTGGAATTTTCTGACGTGTATAACGTCATTATTGACAGAACTCTCAAAGAGTGGATTATTTCCTGATGGTGTGGTGTAAGAACTCTAAACATACAGTTTCTGGCAAAATAGCTAGTGAAACTTAAATGCCCAGCAGTGTTCAGATGCATGAGATAATTATAGCCTTGTCCACAGCAGATGCTCTGTTCTTCTGTTTGGCAGTTTCCTTATTCAGTGTGCAGATAATTGTATCTACCTAAGCTAATGGCCATTTTGATGATACAAGTACGTTTCTTATCTATCAGAAAGTTAGCATTTTCCTTTTAAGATGGATGCATCTATATAGGTTTGGCAGAATTCAATTTTTAAAATAATTTTGATGAACAATATTCTTTTAAAGCATTTTCCCCATTTTTATCTGTTTCCATGTTCAAAATTGATGAAACTTATGGTAGGGTGTCAGACAATAAAGGGCCAGACAATAATTATTTAATGACAGTAAACATTGAGATTCAAAATGTAAAGCTATATGGTGGTTACAACACAAATTATCAACATTACACATCAAAATATACACAGTAATTATCCTTCCATCAAACTCAAATAAATTCTCAAGCAGCATTTTTCTTACTTTGCCTATCTTTTACATTTTGATTATCATCAATGGAAATATTTTTTCATTGTTCTGTGTGTGTACAGTGACATTGACACTTACCAATAAAAATTGAATCCTTCCCAGCCTACTTATACAGCTGGATCAGTAGGAATTTCCTTTTGACGTGACTGTCCAATGCTGAGTAGTATTAGGAGTTAATGTGTTGGTCATAGCTGGGGTAAGAATGAAGTCTGTCTTTCCAGAATTAGCAGAATAACAGCATTTTAACACAGTTATCTTTCATGTTGCTAAGAATGACTTATTCAAATCAGGATGTGTTCTGATTTTATGTTCCAAACTCCGTGGCATAAAGAGGCTTTTACATTGGGCAAGTTTTAAGCAATCAAGTTACTTGTCTCTTTCATGCACTTTCATGTTTTATTCTCTCTCTCTCCCTCATTTGTATTAACATAGCACTTGCAATAGACACATCAAACCCCAAAGTGAAAACTTCTCAGATTGGTGTAAGAAATAGCTTAGATGTTTCTAACTCTCAGTTAAAGCTACATTGTGGAACCTTGACTCACGTTGGTGAGCATTTACTCTTAAAGTCTAAGTAACTTCAGTGGGACTGCTCCTCAGACTAACATCACCAGTGGGAGTAGAGCATTCGCAACTTTACTCAAAGCCATCTCTGTGTTTGTGTTTTTTCTCACTGTCTGGTCAGACCACTGAAGACGAAACATAATTAAATGTTGGCAAATTAAATAGGTGGTTTTGCAGTGCTGTGGACTCTGTCTCATGTGACAGTTGATCATCCCTTTAAAAAAATTAACAATATGATGATTTTATTCAGAACTCAAATATTGGGCATTGCCCATGTGACGAGGCAGTGCCTGTGTGAAAACACAGCAGCGGGCAGGGATTTTCAAAGAGGCCTAAGGGAGTTAGGCACCCAGAATCAGTGGGACTTGGTAACCTAATTCTTTTAAGTCCTTTTGAAAATCTTACCGTAATTAAAACAAAAACAAAACCTTGAACAGGTCATTTCATAGCAAACTTTTATTGATAAGGAGTAAAATGAGCTCAGTCCTGCACATGTGCAAGGTGGAAAACAGTTATAAAGAATTTCTCTCTTGCTGGGCCCACGTGGGGGAGTAGACACAATGCATTCCTTGCACATAGACCCAGAGCTCAAGGACTATACCCAAAACAGGCACTAACCTCTTCTAAGTGAACGGGGAAAGGATCAGACCATAAAAACTCACTGCGACTTGTTCAGTTTTTATGACCTATTTACAGATGCCTGAAAAATGAAATTTAATTTTAGCAAATGCTCATAAGCCCTTCAGTGTGGCAGCGCTGGGGGACACCACTCTAAAATAGCACTAGCATATGCCACTTTTAATAAGTGTTTTTTCTCAGAGTCTTTCATTTGTTCCTTGCTGCGTATAGTCTCTTACTAAATCTATTACCCTGATGAGTGTGAGGGTGTATTCACTGTTGGATGAAATAATGCACTCTAATTGTCACACACACATTAACTTCCTTAACCTACTCATTTCATATCTGCTGCTGCTAACTAAAATAGTATAATCTATTAAATACCTCCAGTGAGAAAGCACAGGTCTACAGACATTTTAGAAATGAGTGATAAGACCTTTCTTATAAGAGCAGATTATTGCTAAACAGTGGCTACGAGAAGATAGACTGTCATAATGATAACATATGGTGTCAGGTATTTTGGTAAACTAGTTTGGCCTACAGAAGACTAAGAACAGCAATCTGTGGATCATTGTAATGAGGCCTAGAAGGTACGGAACATAAACTTGTCAAAGCACCAGACGAAATCATCTCTCTTCATTTTCAGAAAAGATAAAGGGCCTAATTCTCTCACTCCCTTGCCGCTTATATAATCATATGCATCCACATTGGGAAGAACTATCAGAGACCTCCCACCTAGCCAAATTCACATTACCTGGATCAGTAGGCTGGGTTGGCCTTTTCTCCTTTATACCTCCATATTTTAATTTAGATCGTTTTTGACTTATGGCGATTTACTGGCAGGCCATCAAATGATTTACATTCACTATTGTTAAATGCAATAATTGGTATCAAGTGCCCATCCCACAATCTGCCTCATTTGGCCACACTACAGTGTGAGAGCCTCTGGACTAATTAAACATGAGTGCTGTGAGGAGTGACGTTATAGGTGAATGACGTTAGGTGATGTTGCAAGGCAGTATGGTTTAGTGGCTAGGGCACTGTACTGGGGGTGAGGCGATCGGGGTCTATTCCTTGCTGTTGCTGGTCAGCTATGCTTCCTTGGACAAGTCATTTTTACCTTTTTGTATCTCTGTTTCCCCTCCAACCTTTTGATGCCTTGTGTATTTTAGGTCAAATTATGGCCTGGCTAGTGTGATGGCAGAGAAGCAGAAGCAGGCAAATAGCACTGTGGGAGGGGTAGATAGAGGAGAGCAGGAAATAGGTGGAGTCTTAGCTTCTCCTCCACAATGCACGAGCCAGTATAGATGTGCCAGCATTCCACTGAAAGTCCCCTATGCCAGATATAGACCTGGTGCAGTTTATTCTCTCCCAGAGCAGCAGGAGAACATGGTGGGAGATGGTACTCAGAAAGTCACAATCTTCCTTCCCAGGCTGCTCCTGGGGCAGCACAACAGTTCTCTGCCCCTCACTCTCAGGTTATGGCAAAAGCGTGATTGTGTCCGTACATTGTAAGCTATTTGGGACAGTGTCTGTCTCTTACTGTGTGTTTCTACTGAGAAGCACTATGGGGACTTGTTCATGGATGCAGCCTTTAGTTGTTCCCATAATATAAATAATACATGAAATGAAATTTGAAATCCACATTTGTCATAGCCCAATACTGTATGCTTAATTCAGGGAAAGTGTTGAGTGTTTTCGATAACTTGATAACATCTAAAAATAGATTGTTTTTCTATAATAGACCAGGAAATCATTGAGTATTATGAACAGTCAATAATGAAATTAACAGTTGCCCATAAAAAGAGAATTGATTTGTCCTATCATCCTAAATTTGACATGATAGACAAAGTTGTAGATATAGTTTAATCATATCTGATAAATAAGCAGGTATCTAAATAACTAAATATTTCAGTAACCACTTAAAATTCCAACTTATGAAAACATCCATGTAACTTTGTCTCCCATATAACTTTATATCCTGAAATACTTTAACCTTATCAATGCAGCGCAGAAAATTAGGGTGTTTGGAATGCTTACAGAGAACTGTCTATTGTCTGAGAACGTTACTTCCTTAAATCTCTGTTTTTTTAATTCCATTCATAGTTTTGTTTCTGCCTTACTTTAATTGTCAGAAATTTGATAAATAGCTTGAAAAGAACTGATGACAATGGGAACTCTTGCCTCTAAACTGTCTTTTCAATTGAAAATGGCATAAGTGCTTCTTATACAAGATCAGGGTAAGTTTACAAAATTGGGTGGGCCAGGCCCTGGTATATGCTAAACTAGTGGAATTTTTTTTTTGTTGGAAACACGAAATTGTGACTCCATTTTACCCTGTCAAGGCTTTATTACTTCATCAAATGAATGACTGCCAAATACTGTTTTATAAACTGTGGTGCCCATGATGGAATTACTTCTGCAGAAAGTCTTCAAGTGATATGATGTGACTGAATTTTATGAAGTGCTGGAATATTTTCTGACCAGTAATACAGTGTTGGGATTATAGGTGCTAGGATAAAAGTAGTCAAACTTTTAGGCAGCTGAAGAGGGGTTATGGTAGGATGTCTGTAATACTTAGCATCAAGGAACAATTCAGAATAGTCTCAGGGCTCCTTTAAACTGTGGTGGATGCAGCAGGTCCAAAGCACAGTTTTGGGAATCAGGGATGGCCAAATCAGAGCAGTGCTTTAGTTATGCCCCTTTTATCCAACTAAGTTCCCTCTTGATTGCGGGGGCAGCTTAGAGCAAATAGCCAGGTTGAGTCAGAACATAACAAAGCAGGGGGCATGAAGCAGAGAGAGTGGGCAGATTACCATATCTGTGTTGGACAACATCAGTGCTGACTCCATGAATGCTCCTGGGCTGGAGCACCCACAACAAAAAAAAAAGTGGGTTCTCAGCTCCCCACCAACTGATTAGCTGGGGATGGAGTGGGGTCGGGAAGAGGTGGAGTGAGGGTGGGGCATGCTCAGGGGAGGGGGTGAAGCAGGAGCAGGAAGAGGTTGGATGGGGCAGGAAGATGCAATGTGAGGGTGGCGCTTTGGAGGAAGGTGCAGAGGGGGGGCAGGGCCTTGGGGCGGAATGGGGATGGAGCACCATTCGGACAGAAAAAAGTCAGAGCCTGTGTTGGACAGTATTACCTCGATCAATATAAATTCCTGTTAGCACTTATCCTTTTGTCTGTTTCTTTATATATGTGCAAAGCACTTTGCTTAAAATTCAGGAGAGGTGAAGGTCCTATAGCACTTACATTTTGATAATTTTGCTATAGTTCCTACCTGACCCCAGTATTGAAATCCCAGCAGATTTAACTCTGCCCTTCATCCTGCTGATGTAGATAGACTGAGCTATGTACAGTTTACTTTGTGGATGTCCTTTGGACAAGACTTTATTTTAGAAAAAGAAGTCTTGTCTGCTTTGCATGGACTTCAAAAGAGCCATGGGACTCTTCAAAAGAGTAGGATCGCACAGTGTCTTTCTAGATGCTGCCCTCCATCCCAGGATTGGCTGCATTTCAGTAGTGCTGTATGTATATAGTTTGTAAACCAATTTGTGATCCTGCTGGATGAAAGGTTCTATATTAATGTAAAATAATTATTATCATTGGGATGAATCATTTAAAAGGTTTTTCTTATCCCTGAAGAAGCAGAGTTGAAATTACTAAGCAGCTGGTAACATAGTGTCTATGATAAAACAATTTGCATATAACATAGACTAACCTAATTTGAGTCAGGGTCAGATTGGATTGTTAGGGAATGTATTTAAACCCAGTACTCTTTATTTATTATGCAGAAAGTGGCTTATTATAGTAGTAGCAGATGTCCTATTAAGAGATACTACTGGGTATCAGTGTCCTTTAATTCTAAACTGTAATGGAGATAATAGTATTCCAACTCCACCTTTGGCACATATTATATTTCCCAATTTATGTTTTGTTTCTCATCACGTGGTTATAAGCAAAAGAAGGTATAGCATGCTAATTTTAGCTTTACAGACTGCTGTCTGAGGAGCCTACCAGTTAAGACTTCTAGAAGGTAATGTTGTAAGCAAAGCAATGCTGTAAGCTGTGCTGAATGTCTTAACTTTCATAGTATATGATCATATTTGGAGGAGAGAGATTCAAAAATATTTCATATCAGAATACCGCTTTTGTGGGTTACTCCATGTACCAGTTGCTGTTGCAGAACTAATGAAGGTTCATAAAAAAGATTTTATCAGAAAAGTGTCAAGATAGAATAAAATTCTGGTTTACTCAAGAACAAAAATATAATCACATATGTAATAGTGATAATTGTGCTATTTTGCAAAGCCAGGCCAAAGCTGTTTTAAGTTTTTAGAAATTTTTTGTTCAGTTGGCTTTACAGATGGAAGGATTTGAAAATTAGTACCATATATTTTTAAAACTTTCTAAAATATTTCTAAAATAGTTATTCCGTAAACAGTGGGATATACAGAAAACATGATGGTGGTATGAACGTTACTGTAAACCGCTGAATACATGATGGGGCATGATGTTTGGGATGACTTGTATAAACTCGCCTATCCTTTGGCATTCAGGAACAAGGCAGCCATCATAAATGTACCAATAAAATATTTACGCTACCTACCACCACTAGGTATTATCTGTCCAATATATGGGGAGCTGATATCACTGTCTTTAGTTATATTTGCCTGACACTTTCCATTATACAGCCCTGTTTTCAGTTGCTTATGATATTGCAGAACTAACAGTTTGAGCTGAAATTTCCCATACTTGATATTCTCCAGGATAGTAGGTACCTTAGAGTTGACTAACTAGGTAACTCCCCCTCCCTTTTTGGCACTACTGATGTGCTCCTGCTTATCTCTGCATGGATTAAGGGAATGGTGTGAGGCTTCCTTTCCCCTCTTGGTCTCCCCCTTCACTGCTTACCGTCCTGCCTCCACAGGGAGCCAAGCTGAGCAAAACTGCCCTCTGCCGTCCCCTGCCCTTAGCAGGGAAAAACTTGAAACCTGATTCAGTAATGCTTCTACCCACCACGGAGCTGCCTGGGGGGCACAGCTGTCGTGCCTGTTTCACCCTTCCTGGACCAGATAGGGTTGCCAGGCATCCGTTTTTTATCATAATGCCTGGTCGAAAAGGGATCCTGGCTGTCTGGGCCGTTAAAAGTCCGGTCACTGGCACAGCGGGGCTAAGGCAGTCTCTCTGCCTCTCCTGGCTCTGCGCAGCTGCCAGAAGTGGCAACATGTCCCCTCTCAGGCTCCTGGATGCAGGGGCGGCAAGGGAAGTTCTGGGCACTGCCCACTCCCTGAGCTCCAGCTCCACAGCTCCCATTGGTGGGTGGCGCCTGTGGGCGAGGGCAGTGTGTGGAGCAGCCTGGCTGCTCCTACTCCTAGGAGCCAGAGTAGGGGCATGCCGACCACTTCAGGAGCCACCTTAGGTGAGCGCCACTTGGAGCCCTCACCCTGTCCCACGCCCTAACCCCCCTGTCTCAGGGAAGGCACGAGGGGCACGAGGTGGGGCAAGAGTGTTTGGTTTTCTGCGTTCAGAAAGTTGGCAACCCTAGGACCACAGGAAGGGGGGAATTAGTTCCCTTCCCCCTTTCTTACTCTCCTGCTTCCATGTGGAGCCATGCAGAGACGTGCTGAAGTGCTGTGTTCCCTCTTGCCTCAGCTTGCTCCATGTAAAAGGGAGGGTTCAGGAGCAGAGCTGCCCCTTCTAAACCCTGCATTCCCAGGGGATGAGTCTGCGACACACTGACCCTTTTGCAGTAGTTTTCATCTCCCTCCCCTCCCCTTCCCCAGCCATGAAGCACTATTCCCGTTATTCGGCCAGCCAGCAAATACCGTACCCCCACCCCCACCCTTAAAAGCACGGTGCGGTCATTTGCCTCAGGCTGAAACTTTTCAGAAGTTTTTGGAAAGTTTCCGCTAGAACAGTTCCCAAGATCAAGATTATGGAAAAATATGTAGTTTTGTCCATGTAAGAAAGAAAATTGATTCAACTGTTTTGTTCAGAACCAGTAGTCCTTCCCTGCTTTGGAGTAGGTTTTTTGGCAGGGAGGCTGCCCTGGTACCCTTTGCTGTTTCCATGAAAAGATGCCAAAATTTAGTCGATTTATAGCAGTTGAAAAATCTCAGTTTGCACATGCTCAATAGAGGTTTCTTAGAGTTTGGGACTTAAAATCTCTGAAGATTCTGTCTGCACTGAGCATGCTCCATCACTTAGAGTCCAATCCTTCAAATTTACTCATCCAAAACTCCTACTGACATCAATGGGAATTTTGCAGGATTGGATGCATTGAATAATAGGTATCATACTGTGGTTCAACAGATGGTTGTAAACTACTTTTTAAAATCTTACTGGGCCAAATTTGCAAATATGTGAGTTTTGCCTAGAAAAATATCTATTTGCATAACTGATTATCAATTTCATGTCCATTTAGTGCATGAGATTGTATGTTTGAGATTGTGCATGCATATTTTTTGGGGATTAAGGTAGGGACAATATCTAGTTTCCAAGGATAGCAAAATACTTTTACTATTGACATAGTGGGAGGCCTGTGTTCGTGTTTAAAAAAAAAAAAAGTAGTGATATTAACTAAAAATAATTTGTTGGGGTTTGTATTGTACCTTATGCCATCTCTAGCACCCTTGAAAATCCCAAGGTAACTGGAAATGGTATTCATTATATATAGGGTCACCATATTGCCCTATGCGGAATATGGGGCACCTGGTAAAATTACTCATATTCAAGTGAGTTCAATGGCAATGAAACAATGCAGTACAAACGTTCAAATTAACATCAAGTTGACTGAGCCCCTGTTAAAAAGAAGCCAACTATGCAGTATTTTTTTTATTTACCTTATCTTTAAGGATTTAGGGTTCACACAGGGAGGGGTGACATGTACCCTCCACCTCCCCCCCTCCACACATGGGGAAAGGTGACACACACACACTGCTGCAAACCTCTCGCATGGGTGGGTAACGGACTGACCCTTCCCTCCCTGCAGCGCTCTCCACCCTCCATGCATGGCTGGGCCCCTGGGATGGACCCACCTGGCCTGGTTCCTGACGCCACATCTTCCCAAGACAACAGGTGGGGGGGGCGGGTTCACGCAGGGTCACATGCCCCTTTCCCCAGATTTCTGCCAGGGTTGATACCAGAATGTGGCCAGCAGCAGCCTTTTGGCACTGTGCGGGAGGGAAGGGACTGGAGCTGTTTCCTGCTGCAAGGGAGGAAGTAGGGAGGGATGACCTGGCCTGAGTCTGCAGAGCTCATCTCTTTCCCCCTCACTTCCCTGTGGCTGGAAGCAGCTTGTCCTTTCCTGCCTGCACAGTGTGGAAAGGTAGCTAACACCTCCAGGCTGCTGCTGGCCACCGACATAACCTAGCCTCCTCCTGGGTAGTGGTGGTGAAGGGGCAAAGCAGGGAGAGGACAGTGAGGGGGGAGCACATAAAGGGCTGATGGGTGGGTAGCAGCGGTGACATGTAAATTTCAGAAAATACGGGAAAATTTGATGAAAAATCAGGACACCTGCAGGAAGGCTTAAATATGGGACTTTCCCTTTAAAAATGGGACATCTGGTCACTTTAATTGTATAATTTTAGTTACAAGGGTATTTTAATGTGTCTGCCAAAGTTGTTTCATATCAAATGATTCGGAACCAAATTATATTGCCATTAGGAATGATTCTGCCATCATTTATTGGATTGTTAGATGGTGGATACAATACTAGTCATCCAATTTAGGTCTTCAGAAATGCTGATTCGTAGGATTTCCAGCATTCCTAATCCTTTTCAACCAGAGGTATTAAATGAGTATTATTATTATTAACATTAATATCCACGTGGAATGTTACTGCTTGACCCAAACTTCAATGCATGAACTGCGTATTAGAGTTAACCTAGAAACTAAGGAGTGGCGATGGAATAAAGGTCAAATATCACCAGCTGAATTAATAAAAGATTTTCCTTCAACAAGTATCAAATCTTTAGTGTTCAATTCAGCTGGCTTTTAGGACACATCTATTGTTGCAGAAACATTTGTACTGCCATTTCCATAAACGAACTTCAAAATCCTGATTTGAAGAGAAAGAGAAAGACAGACATTTGTACAAAATGAATTTTGCCAAGTACTAGCATGAGAGCTTTTGTCAATTATTAATACTGCCTAATGTATTTTGGGGCCTTTCCAACTGATGAAAAGATACATAATTTTAATCCTAGGAATTTGGTTGGACTGATTGTAATGTCCACTATTCCCCATTCTATTTTTCTGTGTAACTCTTTTTCCTTATTTTTCCTTAATTGTTTTTACATATTAATTTTACTTTAGGTTGAATCTTGCACTTAAACTAGAATTTTGTATATATTTGAGAAAGATGTTCTCTTGTATTGAGAATATTAGTATGTATGCATCTGTTTTTATATATTTAAAATATTGTTAAATAGTAATGTTTCCAAGCTTCCATTGTAGAACTTTATATAACAGGAAATAATTTATCAATTGGAGGGGTTTTTTTTAAATTATTAAGGTTTTGTAGTAGTTTCAGGTATGCATTCTTTCAAAAGACAAATTCTGGAATAGAAAATAATTCACATGTAAAAGAAGAAAATTAAAAAGTATAGCACATCCTTTTAGAAAACTACAGAAAAATTATCACCGTAGCGACAGCCTGCGTTATAAAAAAGCATTGTGTGCCTTTAAGCTATCATTTATTAAAACCAGTGTAATTTGGAAATTCTTGGCATAATATATCCTTCTACATTTTATTTTATTTTTATAAAAATAAAAAAAAAGCATCCCAATCCCATTGTGCTACTTACATGTCAGACAGTTCTGTACCTATAAATTCTCTTTTGTAATTATTATTGAGACCGGAAGAGAGATTTTTCATTATTATATGACTGTAATGTGTGTGAAAAACACATCGTGTATATGGTTTGAAACTCTGAGCTGCACCGATTTATGCAGAAATTTGGCTTGTCTTGCATTAAACATTTACTGTAAGGTAATACTGGTGTTTGGAAACCCAGAAAAGAGGTTTCTGATGAGAGAGTTATATTTTTTTGCATTCATTATGAGCTATTTTAGAGAAACTGAAATGTTCTGTTCACCAAACTGCAGATGATTGTTTCACAGGAAACCCAGCTCAATTAGCATTGGAAGGCCTTGGCAAACTTGTGCATGCACACAAACACAATCTGGCACTGACACCATGGGAATGAGGATGGGCACTTACACCACGATAATAAATTATTCCTTCCTTTCTGCTCATAGAGAAGTGACTAGATAGAGTTAGTTGGTCAGAACGTCTTGGACTAAATGAAATTTCATGGAAGCAGGAACTTTTGAAGGGAGAGAGAATGAGAGACTATTTTGAGGCAGTTAGGGGACTGGCCTGGGATGTGGGAGACCCAGATTCAAGTTCTTGCTCTGCCTGATGGCGCTCTGCCTAGCTTTATTGCAGGGGTTCTCACAATAAAAATTTTGGTGGCCTCAGGGTGCGGCCACCAACTCTTCCTGGTGGCCGCTCTAACAATTTTCCCTAAAATACTTAATTCAGTTTGGGAAAAACAAATAATTATGCACAGATACATGTTCAAATCATTGTAATCTATGTAGGGATTTTTTTTGCAGACTCAATAATAAAAATAGTATATAGTTGTCCCATCTTTATTGGACCTAAACAGAACAGAAACACAAATGAAGTGCTTTGAACGTTGTAGTAATTTGTTTTATTGTTCTTATGCTTTTCTTGTTTGCTTTTTTTTTGCTAGCTAGTAAGTGTGCTGTATAAGTGATCTTAACAAATATCACTTTTCACAACAGACTTACTCAGCCCGGGCAAGTCCGGGGACAAATTAAGCCCTAGATGGGGAGATAAATACAGAGACAGCAGGGGCCAGGAGTGATGGGGCACTAGGAGAGGCAGCAGGGTGGCAGAGGTGATGTGGAGGTGAGCCTGGGGCCAGAGCCCATCACCACGCAGCCAGGGAATGGAGCCCGAAGCCCAGTGGCTGAAGTCCTATCCCACTGCCCCCAGGAAGGTGAGAAACTCTCTGTCTGCCTCAAGCTTCTCTTTCCCCGGGGGGGGGCGGGGGGGCAGGGTCCAACCACTCCTGGTTGCCCCTGTGGAGGGGCCACTGCATTGCGCCATCCCCCTCACCCCAAATCACCGCCCAGCAGGCTGTGGCTGCAAGAAAAGCCCCTGGTGGCCGCATTTGAGAAATGCTGCTTTATTATGTAGCTGCAGTCCCAGTGGCCCTGCGAAGACAGTAAATCCAAAACAGCTTAAGATATTGTGGAGTGTCCAAAATTCTGCTCAGATGTTCTTTTGTTAGGGACACATCCTTCCCCACCAGAAAAACTGATGTAGTTTAACTCTGTGTTTAATGTGGGCAAGGGTTTCCCTACATATGTCTTCAAAAGAGTGTTGGGTGGTGATACTTTGGGGACCTACCAGCCGTGCATTCTGCTTAAGAGACTGTGTCAGCCACAATTCTTCCATTCTACTACTCTGCATTGATGTGAACAGGGGAATATTTCCCACTTAATTCGTGTAATGTAGAGACAAGCGGAAGAAATGTGCTTGCTTTTGATTTTGTAAACCTTGCTTGGGTTTTCTTTCTGCAAAACCAGATATCATCTGGTTCTGATCTGCGTTCAACATATTTTTGGGTGGGGAGGGGTTGGATTAGATCAAAGATTTTGGTTTTGTCCTGTGCCAAAAGTTCAGTTCTGTTCAGTTGAATTTTATTTCATTCATGTTATTTCACCATGTTGCTAGTGTGTGTATAGGCAATAAAATTTAGCTCATATGTAGCATTTTCATCTTCAGAGCACTTTTAGTTCTCCATTTAAAAATAAATAAATATCCATTTAATAAATATAGACATTCAGGACCTAAGATGTATACTATTTTTATATAAATATATTAAGTTAAATATAAAACTTCCACTCTACATTTTTACCCTTTAAGTGGGATGCTAACCCATCATTACGCTAATCTTGCTACACAAGTGCCCCAAATAATATGTGGCAATATAAACATAAATAATAATCTCTGCTAACTCAAACTTTTCCCATTTTTCACAACAAAGTTATTGGATTGCAGGCAGTAATTGCTTTCACATTTTGATCTGTGTTCTGAAGTATTCTGTTTAGGAGACATACGATATTTTATAGACCAGATTGCTCAGATTTAGTACTTTTAAGATCCATATTCTGTTCACATTTTGTCTCAGTACATCAATAAAATATGAACATGTTGGATAATGAAGTAATAATGCTAATTTGTGTCACAAAATATAAGTTTTTGTTTATGAGTTTGACAAAGTGCTTGAATACTTTATATAAGAGAATTCTCCTTGTCCATGGCCTTTGTTTGTTAAGAAATAAAAAATGCCACAGGAATGGATTGTAACTGGAAGCTCCAACCACGAGACAAAGAGAAGAGAGGCAGTATTTATTGAAAATAAATGTTGACTGATGCTGTGAAGATTATTTTCCAGAGTGGGAGATAATTTATTCTGTGAGACAGCTCTATTCTTAGTCTTCATTTCTTTTGTACTAAGGACTGAGTTGCCACATTCCCTGTGGAGATGAAATGCACTAAATTCAGGGAGAACTATTTGGGGGGCAGTTTGTGATGGGGCTATGCATGAATTAATCCAGACTTCTTGTGAGCCAAGAGTAGTATTCTCTCCATTATGGCAGCATGAGGAGGTTGGAAGGAGCCAATGGCTGAGGTGGGTCTACAACAAAATCAATCCTCAGGCCAATACTAAGAGAGCTGGGCCGTCCATACTAAAGCATTCATGGGCTGTCATCATGATTGTGGTGTTCTGTTCGCAATCCATAAACCCACACTGCGCCTGTCTGCTTGGCATTCACTGTACTTTTTATTGGACACGTTCAAAGCTGGGGACTATTTATCCTCAACTGAAGTCTTCCCCTTAGCTAGATGACAAGCAATCTGTTCTAATTGTAGGTGGTCCTTTATGGATCTAATCCACATTATCATTTAAGCTTCACTGTATCTTTTTTTAACTAATAAGATGGTTTCCAATTGGCCAATTTGCTTTTAATGTTTATCATTAAGTGAGGGTTAGGAATCCAGCGGTATGAGAACTGACATATTTCATTTGACCACTGAATCAGTCTTAGTGGCAAAAAGGTGTTCTTATCAGTGTGAGTCAATGAGGGAATTTCCTTGCCTCTGATATTCATCATCCTGTCTTGGTATTGCTAAACTCGCCTTGTTCTTGGTGACTTGTTATCCCTGTCTCATTAAGATCGTTACGAAGGACAAATTATTGCACCAGATTACATGAAACGGCACACGCTTTCCAAATATTTTCCCAGGAGAGAATGCCCTCCCACAAAGGATTTTCCCCCTGCCATCAAACACTTGGCTTCATAGCTAGCGTCTAGCTCTAATTGTTCATAAAATGCTGAAAACTGGGCAGTCACGATTTAGGGGTTTGGATGAGAATAAGTATTCATTACAGAGAAAATAAACCAAATTCTGCCCTGATTTATGCCTCATGCAACTCTGATTCCTGGAGGAAGTCTATGAGGTTGTAAGTCAGACCAATATTTGGCCCACTAATTTCAACAGGTTTAAACCTTAATCAGTTAGATCTGAGAAACATGCTTGATTAGCCTAACAAATTCAGATTTTTACTTAACTATAGTACTGCTACTATAGCCAAGGAAGGACTGCATTCTTTCACAGTTTTCATTCTTCATACATGCTCTTTTTAACTTTATGAATAGGAATGAGTAACTGGAAAGTTTTAAAAACTTGTCTAGTTAAATAAACACACTATATTGCTGTGAATAAAAGATGGCATTTCATGTGTAAATGGAGAGAAATGTCTTTGTGCTATTCAGAAATTCTAAATTATAAAATATATGGAAATTATATCCAGTTAGAAATTCCATTGGGACTGGGTTTTTTTACATTTTTTAAATTAACATTTAACATTAAAATAAATTAATTCTTACAGTTTGGGCACATGCTAGTAAAATCATTTTTAAATATTATTGTGGATAAAGCCAATCATTTTTGGTCAAAACATGATTGTTTAATCTCTTAAGATATTAAAGATAAGTAAAAAGGTACCCCACTTCCCCACATTCTTTCTTTACTGTATTATTATTATTATTATTAGAAAGTTTTATAGTTTCTAATAACATTGAAGACCCTGAAGACCTTACATTATAGAACTTTCTCATGGCACAATGAATAAGTAAAACAAATGGTAAGGTTAGTCTACATCAGGTGACACGGGGAAATTAACCTGAATTTACTAAAGGTATGAAGTTAAAGTGGATTAGTTAAACCACATTAAACCTTATGTGGACACTCATATTCAGAATTAAAGTGGTTTGATTCACTTTAATTTAATTCACTTCCAAAGTAAATTAAACAAACCAAAATTAAGGTTCATTTTAATTCTGAGTACAAGTGTTCACATAGGGGTTAGGCAGTGTAAGTAATCCACTTTAAATTCATACCTTTAGTTTCCAGGAGTCTGCTTTTGGAATACAGATGCTAGGAAGTCTGGTGGCATGGGTAAATGAGTGTCCAAGAAGAGCCCTGCCTTTCAGGCCTTCATCATCCAGACAGGAGCTGAAGGCATGGCTAAGGTTTGAATTCTGCAAGCTCAGTTAATGTCCTGCAAGCTCTACAGCAGAACCGGAACCTCTCTCCAATTCTCTCACCTGTAACTGGAACCTTTGTAAAATATACAAGTTTTACATAGCTAATTCCTTCTTATTAAGGTGTATCTTTTTCACATCTCTCTTCTCTCTAGCTGCAGCCAAGGCTATATACGTTTTCTTAAGATGCTGCTGCTGATTGAGGAAGTTAACACAGTAGAGGAATTGCTGAATTTCACCTCCCCTTTTATGCTAGCTTTTTTGCCCTCTCAAGTAGTTGGTGTGCGCGCACCTTCCTGCTTATTCCTGTTCTTGTTTGTTTCCTGGTTCTTGCTCCCTTAAACTCAGGGTTCGGGTTCCCATGTGTAGCATTGAGTGTGTGAAGTTACTCGGGCTCTGCTGCAACATACCTGCCATTTGTTTTGTTTACACTGTTGCTGACTAAACTGGTTCATGGTTAGTACATGATTGATTACCTACCTGCATGTCTTGCTTTGATTTCCTTGTTTTGGGGGTGCCGTTCTGGGGTGCATCAGAACATAACAGGTTGTCTCTTGCTCGGTGAGGGATTTGCCATCCATTCCACTGAAGGGACCCATAAATAGGCCTGCAGGTCAGTGGCATCCTCTGGTCATTAGTTTAATTGGCCAGTAGGAAACCATCCAGCCCTCAAAAATTGCTCATTTGTACAGTATGGTTTAAACAGTACAGTGCTGTAGTAGAGTGAGTTGTAAACTGATATCTGTTCAATATATTTGTATTTACCTTGAGTTATTTTATCTTCACAATGAGAAGCTAAGGGAATTCAGTGACAATCGTATTCTGAGTTAGATGATTTCAGCCTAAAAAGACACTGTTCAGAGTGAAGTAGATTACATGTATTCTCTGTAGGTTAAATAATGTATGTTTTAATGTGGGACTGTGTTTGTACTCATATACACACTCACACAAGTGAGTCAACATATTAATGCTTTGGTGAATCATTCCAGGACTTCACTTTCAAGTGGATAAAAGAGTACAAATTTGATATAGCTAAAGGCGAACAAAACAAATTGGCCAGCCCAACAGCAGAGCAGTTGAGTTGTATGATAGACTCTGAGGCCACTCCAAAACCACAAGCCTGACTGCCTGAGAAGCCTGCCAAGGAGCCAGCTGCTGCTAATAAAGCCGACTCTACAGCTTGGCATCTGGGACCTGTGATTCCCATCCAAAGGGAATTGTATGTGAAATATGTTTAAAATTTCTCTTTGTAAAAGAGTTGTTCTTTAAATCAGAAGAAGAAAAAAGCTTTAGACCAAACTTGCAACAAATGAAAACTAGACAGGGATACCGTGGTTGCCATGGGGGAGGGAGAACCTTGTGTGAGGAGGCTAAATCCGGAATTGGCATTCATTTTATAACTGACCTGGCTCCTAATTCAGCATTTGTGTGTCATTAATCAGTAAGGAAGATGTAAGTGTCTCATTATTTAGGGTTATTGGTCAATTTACTTGGTAGTGTGTGTTTGGATGGGAAAGTTTGTTTCAGAGAGCTCTGCTATGGGCTACAAAGCTCGGTGTCTGAAACGGGGGGTGAATTTAACAGTATAATTTCTCACTTTTAAATAATAAAAAAAAGCCACTTGTTTCATTTTTAAAAGATGAAAACAAATCCTATTATCCAGCTGCGCTGAATTAATAGGCTGCTTAGAATGATCTACAAACCAGTTCATTTTTCCCCTTTATTGAATAACGAAGCATGGGAATTGAAAAATGAATCTTCTGGATTGGTTATTTGAAAAATTAATGAAAAACTCAGTTCTGACTTCCAGCTCTCTCTTGAAATAAAATACTGTGTGTAGATTTTGTATCATACTGTTGCATTATAAGCACCATGTTTGACCATATTTGTATTGTTCCCTTGCCAGATATATAGGATAGCTGCATCTCCCTTTCATTGTCATTGCTTTAGAGCCTTTAATAATACCTAGGATTCATATGACCCCTGCGGATATTGTGGCAGAGAGATTAAGAGCCTTGCCCCAAGCCACAGAATGCCAGAACCAGGAGTGGAACTCAAGAATTCCTGCTTTGGGGCCTATGCTTAGGTCGCTAGACCATGCTTAAGGTAAAGAGGCCACTGTTTGGTAGCAAGCATTGTATGTCTGGAGTCCCTTCAGCCTATATCTTGCATGCAGGCTGATGATCAGGGGCTTCACCCTGTTGGGGGCAAAGTGAATGCTCTTCTGTGCCAGCACATGGTCTGGCTTTATCGGTTTAGGAAACAAGAGGCTAAAGCCTTCTCCAACATGGCAGCCAGCCACATGACTATATAAAACTGAATATTGGTAATCATCATTTTGTAGCTTGGTGTAAATTCTCTATAACATTTTGGGATTCCTAAATTGATGTCCATAAAAATTAGCAGTGTGTGAATTGAGATTTACATGTGAAAGGGTAGAGAGGACCTATAGCCTAGTCCAAACAGACATAGGCCCCGATCATGCCACATGCAGTCAGACATAGGACCATTGGCTTAAATAGGGTTCTTCCTGAATGCAGATGTCAGCCTGTGATTGTACATGCAGGATTGTGGCCAACGTTTGCTCAGCTGTAGTCTGAAAGAATTTCCATCCTAGCACTTGATTCTGTTTACACTGAGGGCACATTACACTGCTCTGGCCTTAATATCAGTGTAAATGTATACTTTATATCCTTTACTCTGCAGAGTGGCACAAAGTGGCCATAGTTTAAATTAGAATCAGGCACCTAGTGTTTTCCTCTGTGTATGAGGATAAATATCTGATACTGAAAGGAAAATTGCTCTTTATGTTTGAAAGGTATATCTTATCTTTTCCACTGAGTTTTGGGACATTTACTTAGTGTGGAAAAAATGCTATTTGCATATTGAACCCAAGCTAAGATGTATTATAATAATAATTTATAATTAACATGCATGACATTTTATTGACTTGTAGACTGTGTCCCTGCCCTGAATAGCTTACACACATTCATTATATAAATTCAGCCTAAAAGGGGATATAAAGTAGGAACCATGTTATCTTGATCTTTGTGCATTACTAATACTTAAAAGCTGCAGAATTGGCATAAGGAAAAATGGAAGATATATTGTTTCAGCCTTTTGTGTTCTAAAGCCACACATTCACTGTAAACAAATTGGCTGCTGGCTGGTGTTCAAACCAAAGCAAAAGGTCCATGGAGGAGAACCAACCCCAAAATAGTATATTAATCAGTAGTGAGGTCCTGTAGACCTCACAAATATATTGCAGAGCCCACAAAAAAGTACTTCTGGACATGGACATGAGCTAGTATTTTGATAGCCATGTCTTTATGTATTTGTTTGGGGTTACAGTTTTATAAATTCTTACTCAAGAGTTCTGTTTCTGCAAGAGAGAATTTAATTCCACAAAGCACCACAACATTGGGAAAGCCTCTTGGCTGATTCCATAGTATCTTCCCAATACTACTGCTTTGAATCTCTGTTTCTGGGAATGACATTGCAGTTTGAGAGGGTAAGGCCCTGTGATAAAAATTACATGCAGAGTAATATGATACCCACGTTTTAAGAGCCTATGATTGTCAACAAGTCTCCATAGATTCTGAGGGAAACAATTAAATGCAGAGTTGTTCATTTTTCTCTTTGCTATGGCTCAGACTGAATGTGCTTCCTAACCAGCTTACCATAATGCTGTTTGTTAAACTTTTTTTCTCTTGAGAATCCTGCTGAACCAGATCACAGCCAGGCTAGACAGTAGGGATGTATATAAATCTTAACACTTGATTTTGTGTTTCCCCTTGGTTAGTTTAAGTGAGACAGGCTGGGAGGAGGGAGTGAGAGTGATGGGGGAGAGAAAGGAAACTTTGGAAGTGTGTTATTCATGTTTATATTTCATCCAAGACTCTCAGTGAGCACAACTTCATCTACCATCTATACCTGCCTTAACTCTTCTATATTTTCTGTTCTTCTAAATAAAGGTAGTTGGCTGCTTGAAAGTGTTTTAAAGCTTCCAGTTTAAAAAAAATCCAGCTACTGAAGACACTGATTTAGCATATGCATAACTTTAAGCACGTTGAGTAGGGCCAGTGAAGTGAAATGGACTATACATGTGCTTGAAGTTAGGCTTAAATGTTTTGCTTAATCAAGGTATAACTGCAGAAGTGGAGTATCTGAGTGTGAATGGATGATAATCATCACGCAACTGTCGTCACAGCTAGACACCAAATTGCTTTAATTTTGCCTGCATGGGCTTATTAGTATGTCATCATTAACTCACCATCGGTCTGACATCTAGTCACTGCTGATGTCTCTGGGCTGCTAATGAAATTCAGTGTTTTGCCTGCACATAATGGGTCTTCCTTCCCTCACCCAGTTGACCACTTAACTTGGTACTTCATGGCTAATGCTGCAGTTTCTATAATTGGCCAAACCAAACCATCACCTCTGAACACTCTCAAGCTTTGGGAAGTTCTAATCTAGCTCCGAATTTTGTAACTAGGCTCCTTCTTTAACTGTGAAAAGGCTTGTCATCCTTTTTGTAAAACTGGATCATATTTTTCTTTCTAAGAAATAAAGCTGAGTAATGTTTTGCAAATAAGAATGAGAAATAAGTACAGTGTGAGGCTCAATCAGAGGTTTTAGGCAGCTAAATTTGAAAGTTGTTGCCTGTGTTAGAGGTACTTAGGAATGATTTAAAACATGATTTTATGTATTCTTTTCTAGTAGGTATTTGTTGGAAGGTAGGGGAACGTATTGAGGACATTGTTTGCCTCATAAACCTGCCTCCATTCGTAAGTGCCATTTTTCAGCTAGGTAGTGTGACTTGTGCATATTCATAGATTTTAAGGCCAGATCACCTAGTCTCTGACCTTTCGATACTGTCAAGACCATCCAATCTACACCCAGCATAAGAGCACATCCGTTGGGAGCCTTGTCTTTCTTTTCCTAGGGCTGATAGCTCCTGTTGCCTTTTTATGCATGTGCTGGATACACATCAGATTCCAGCTCCCACACCTACTTTAAATCTCAAGACAATACATTTCCTCAGTGACCTCCCACACTGAGTGGGTCTTAGATACCAAATTCACAGTCCATTTTGGTCAATTTCACAGTCGCAGGATTTTAAAAATTATAATTTTCATGATTTTAGATATTTAAATCTGATTTTTCACCTTGTTGTAACTGTAGAGCTCTGACTCTACAATAACCTTGTGGATCCCCCCACAACCCACTTTTAGATTGGGACCCCCAGTCTGAGAAATGCTGGTCTCTCCTGTGATGTCTGTGTAATATAGGGTAAAAGTACACAGAAGACCAAATTTTGTGGGTGAGACCAGATTTCATTGTCTGGGATGCATTTTTCACGGCCATGAATTTGGTAGGGCCCTAGTCATGGAGTAGCTTGAGTTAAATCATGTGCTGTGTGTCATCTTCATTTAATAAATGTTGTTCCTAAATATTCAGCATGGTGGTGTTATATCTTGTGAGTAGGATAAAGTGCATGTATAATCTATCAACTGCTATTAATTCAGATTTTAAAAAATAAAGTTCATTGTATATTATTGTAAATAAATTCCGGGCCCAGAATTAATTGCAATATGTGTGTGGCACAGAGCTACCGTGAATTCATAGCGGCTTCGGTAAGACACACAAGATGGTGATGAGTTTATTTTCTAGTAACAGATTTTTTTGTTTTCAGCAGTCCTATGCACCAGCTCCCCACCCCATGGCTCCTCCCAGCCCCAGCACAAACAGCAGCAACAACAGCAGCAACAACAGCAGTGGGGAACAGTTGAGTAAAACCAACCTGTACATTCGAGGCCTTCCACCCGGCACCACTGACCAGGACCTTATCAAGCTGTGCCAGCCGTAAGTGCCATTACAATATTTCATGTCCTCCAGTTTGAAATGAGTACGCTTGACCATCGTATTTATAAGGACAAATTTCCAAGCCAGATTTTAAGCTTGTATATATAGATTTTATATTTTCAAAACAAGAATTTAGATGCACGATGTACCTGGTAGTGAAAGATGAACATCAAGGATAACACCGACTCCTTTAGCTGAAATGGCTGATGTCTGTGCTTGGAGAGCTGAAAATCTAGGGTTCAAAATCTACTGACATCCAATTAATTGGGAGTCATGGCTTCATGAGACTGAATTTATTTTTTGATGTTTTTTCTTTTTTACGTTTCTTTTGATTTAATTAATTCACATAATCAGAAAATATCTACTATGAGAGATTTTTAGTCAAAGAATTATGATTCATGGCAGAACACACAAAACACAACAAAACACATTTGTCACATCTTTTGATTGCTGTGTCTTATTGTCAAGTCTGAAGTTCGAGAAGTATGTTACCAAGTGAATATGGGCTTGTACCAAAATGTCCTCTTAAAACTGATGATGTAAAAATGTCACTCTCTTATTCAACAGATTTGCTCCCTGTGTATATTTGGAGTAATTTCTGCCAACTGTAGTGACAAATATAAGTTTTACTGATCTTTATTTCTGTTAACACTGCAGAGGCCACATAGCTAAATTTTGTTCCTCTGGTACATCATTCACAGAAATGTTTGCTAAAATCAAATCACAGGGCAGTTAGCTTAGCAAATGAGTTGATTATAATGGATAATACAGGTATAGCTGAGGGTATAATTTGATTTGCTGAATCTTTATTACTGGTGGTGATGCACAAGAAGGAAATAACCCAGCTTGTCTTTCAGATCCCATATTGAGTTGTTAAGGCCGGAAATAAAAAAAATATATTTTTTGTTGTAGAATGAGAACAATGGTAGGAAAATAACAGAGACAGCAAGTATGGATTCCAACAATGCTGTATTTATATTCTCCCCCGCCCCCCCCCCAAAGTTGAATGGTACCTTTAAGACTTTCCATTGCAAATCAGCATATCAGGTAGAGCTTGATAAATGGATTTACTAGTGTAAGACTCAATCTGAGCCTAGACCTAGAATTGAACAGAAATTGATGCTGCTTTGAGATATATGGTAAATTAAATTAAAATACATGCAAATATTATCCGATGTGATATGCACTTCCTAGATTTGACCAGAAATACTGTGATAGACACTTTGTATGACGCTTGGCAGGTCTGAGGAAGAAAGCTCTTAAAACATATTTTTTTTCTTCTGCGGTAGCCAAGGGAATGTTGAAAATGCTTGCAACTGAGTAAATTTCTCATATTGCAACATTTCCATTTCCAATTTTACTCTAGTAGGATGCTTACCCTTTAAACTACACTCAACTTTCTTTTAAGTGCATTTTAGTGTGTGGCTATAAAAATAGATTCTATTTTAGTTAAAACCATAGAAAAACCATGAGGTTTTGTGTTTGATAAGATGAGTGGCTGCTTTAGTTAATCTTCCTGACCTTTATACATTTCCATTTTTTGTTTTTATGTGGTGTGCACTGCACGCTGAATAGAAAATAGCAGACTGGAGTGCCATTGATGCTCGTAGTGCAGACTCCACTATGAGTGATGTCAGATATTTTTGACAAATGTACCGACAATATCAAACCTTTTATCAATTTAAGGGTGACCTTGTCACAGTAATCTGTCAAACTGTTCAGATATAACAAAAGGAAAAGAAGTCATCATGAACTCTGCAGTAACCAAGTAAATAAGAAAAATAAGAAAAATGTTACTGGAACGTTTTGTTCTTTCTTGTATGGTTTTGATCCTGAAAATCTCTGTTCAGAAAAGTTGCTTTAAGCTTTATTTTGCTATGTAAAGCACTTAAGTTACAGTGCATCTTTTGGGACTTTATAAACTGGTGTGATTGAAAAAAATAAACCAGGAATATATGAATAGTAAAGGTAATCTTCCTTCAATTATGCATCATGTCTTGGATTTTCACATAAATTGAGCAAGAAATCTCTGAAAATATGACTTTAGCTTGCTTTGCACTTTTTAAAACATAGCCTTTTAAACCCATCTCAATCCACATTCATAATTCCATAATTTAAAAATTTGGTCATAACTAATGCATGCAAATAATATTTATATACTAATATTGCCATTTATTCCTAAAACATACTCAGTGTTTTATCGCATAATTGTACGACCCATTGTTACATACATGTTCCTCTTAACTCAGTCAAAACATGATGTTTATTAAAATTAAGATAAACATAATTAACATTTAATATTTATAGATTGTAGAATGAAAAATGTATAAAGTACTGTTTTAAACAAGCAACATATAAAGTTCCTTTCCTAATCTAATCATACCTTATTTTTATACAAAATAATGTGTTTCACCTAGAAGAATCCGAAAATTCTCATAAAACTTTATATAGAAATCTCTTTTGCTGTCACTAACGTATGAAGCACATCAATAAACTATTGCAATCCCAGGTGAAAATAGAGCTGATCAAAAAACAGACAAACAAAAGCAAATACACAAAAACACACTGTTTTAGACATTTGAATTTTTTGTTTGTTGTTTTTAAAGCAGAATTTTCACTTTTCAAAAATGTTCACAATTTTTTAGTCAAATATTTTCAGGTTTTCCTTATTTCTCATTTCTCTCCATTTTTTCTTTATCCCTCCTTTTTATTTTCCCATTTCCTAGTTTGCCACTCAAAAAGGGGCTTAAAAAAGGATAAAAGGTGAGAGGAAAATGAAAAATATTAGTTGTTGGTTTTGGTCATAAAAGAGTGGACAATTTTGAAAAATAATTACTGTGTTTTACAAAAATTGTTTTGTTTGAAAATTTTTCACCTGTTACAGGGGAAAATGTGTTATACTAAGAACATGTATTCCAATTGTGAATTTTTAATATACAAATATATTTTAAAACTGTGAAATCCTGTGAGCTTTAACAAGTTGTAGTTGAACATTTTATACATTTTTGGTTATACATTTAAATATAATAGCTCAAATTTGCTTTCTCTTAGGATTGCTATGTAGTATTATGAAGGTTGCATGCATTGTGAGTACAGTCCCTGTCTGCTGTGCTCTAGCCATCAGTTTTTCAGTGCTAAATCCATCCTTTAAATGCAATTTAACCTACATTTTACTCAGTCTTTGACTTTAAAACTGGTTTGGTCTAATACTCTAGATCAGCATATGGTTGGATTTAGTATCTTACCGCCTTGTACCTGAAATATACCTTCAGAAATCTTACCATATCCATCTACTTTATTTTCCTGGCTTGGATTAGCTATCTCTTTATCACCCGGCAATATTTGATTTCTGTGTGATCCAGGCTGAAATCAAAGGACTGAATTAAAACAATAACAACAAAAATATTAAACTCAAAAACTGATAAGTCTGTGAGCCAGTTGGACTGAGTTGTGTGGAAGATGAGCCAGAATTTGGTATCTAAATGTTTTTCTAAGCGCAGAAAGTTTCTTGTTTTGCTGTGATTGCCATCGGTGTGGTTTTTCTTCTATGACTCTGAGCCATATTTTCTGTGAGGCAAAGGATCTTCTTCCCATTCAAAGTCTCATGGATTTGGTTAAGGGAGTGAGAGTCAGATTCCTAGTTTATTTTATTCCCTCTAGTTCTGTGATAGGAAAGACAAACAAGAGTGAAATAATTAAATTGGAGTTGGCCAAAACATAAGGGAAACCGAGGTGAAAACTTTTGCTGTTTTCCCCTCGTTTTTTGGTCAAAATTTTTGTATTTTTAAAAGTGGTTCCAACCAGTTCTAATTAAAATAAAGGCTAAAACAAGGTATAACCTATCCACAGTAAGATTCAAAATAAGAAAAAAAAAGTCACCACCATAGTCTCGCATCTTCCAAATGAATTCATGATATAATGACAATGGACCAAATTCAAGCATAGTGTAAATGGGTGTGCTTAGACTGTGGGTGAAAGCCAGTGGCAAAATTCCCCTTAGCTTCAGTGGAGTCAGCATTTCACCCAGTATCTGCATTTGACCAGTTAAGTAGCAGGTCTTTGCAAGATACAGTGGAATGCAGAGGTTCAGATACATTAAAGCTAGTTAGCATTGTATCCATATTACAGTATAATCTGAACAGAGGCCTGCAATCTGCACCCGCCATTGTATTTAGCAATAATTGGCACTCTTGTATACTTTAGCATAGAGGCCATTGACTGAAGAGGTGAGAAAAGTGAGTAACCTCAGAATGATGGAGCTTTCTCCCTGGATTACCTGGTGTTAGAACTATTCAAGGAGATGTAGATTGATTCCCGCTTGACTCTGGGTGTCCAGTGTTTCTTATTTACTACACTTGAACTGTTCAATTTGAGCAGAGGAAACTAAGGTCTGAGGAAGAGAAGTCTCTCCAGGGAAACCCTAGAAACAGCCAAATTTGGGGGGCAAGTGAAGGTTGTGATTTTCATTGTTGTCTGAATTACCAATAGAGTCAAATCCTAGGTAAAACATATGTTTGGACTAAATACAAAGTTTGCAGATTCTGTTCAGGACTGTGAGGGAACACGACTGGCTTACACTTGTCTTCCTCAGAAACGGTCCATTTGGAATAGTGGTGAAGCATATTGATAGGATAGATTAAGCAAGCTTGCATTGCTTGTGTCTCTCTCCTCTTTCAAGCTATTTAGGGCAGGGGCTGCACTTAAACATTAAAAAGAAAAAACATAATTTGAACTTGATAGTTTTTTTAAATTGAAGAGTGATCATGGGCTCGGTAACTAATTTTATGGATGTCTATATTATTATTTAAACAAACAAAAAAGCAAATCAACCTAGTGACGTAGAAGTAGTTTTTTACCCTGTGATATGAGACCTCTGCATGGTTGTTGTTGTTGTTACTAATATTATAAAAAAATTGGACTTCTACCTAAGGTCCACATTGGTATAATATAATGAACTTTTGGTTTCAAATACCTGCATCTTAACTTCAAAACTGTGTTGTTGACTCACAGCTTTGTACTCCGATGTGTAAGCTGAATGTCTTTGTAATGTTTAAGTGCAGGCTTTGTATGTATTATTTTTTCTTCACTGTGCTACTCTTTTAGAAACAAACAAATGAAAAACCCTAGTAAAATTGTTTGTATTATCTCCCTGTTACTGTAGTTCCTGAATATCTTAAATGGTTAAAGACAAACATTAAAATTTCCCCTGATAGGCAATGAACTAATCCTATCCTTAGCCTCCTCTTTTTGTCAGAGAAACCAAAACCCTAGGTCAACAAATGTCCAGAGCACTGCAGAGTGTTCTGTCTGGAACATGAATGTTGTCATTGTAAGGAAGAAAGGCACAAAAATAACTTAGTTGAGCTAATAAATGAACACCTGCAACATTACCTACTTAGGATGTAGCCATCATTTCACTGGAGTGTGACCGAGTGTCAGTAAGAGTTTCTGATTCCCTTTCAAGTTGGATGAACATAATTTAATAGAGGCTTGTGGGAGAGGGAAGAATTCTCGTGGTTTGGTGCAGAAAACATTTTTTTCCCCAGATGAATTATAATTCAAGTCCTAGGGATGGGGGAAAAAACTTGAGAGTTCTTAACAGGAATATTGTGAGTTGTCTGTCACTGTGTGAAGGGCACTGCTATAATCTCTTGTTTGTTTATTGTGGGGGGGAAGGCTTCGAGAAATGAGCAGGATAAACAAATGCAATGAGCTTCTTCGACCTGTTTGAGAATGTAGTGTTTCCATTCTTTCATTATATTCTTCGCTGCTACACTCCCCCAGCATACTTTCTACATGCAGCCAGTCAACTGTAACAGCACGGCTGGATATGTCCATTAGACACTGAGATGTTTGCTTATCATTAATGTAAATGTTTAAGAATCTGAAAACATCTACGGCCCTAAACCATCCAAAGGACAAATAGCATTTGTTATTATTCTATCAGGAACCATAATGGGTGATTCACAAACTCTTCTGACAGATGGACATGTGCTCTATATAGGAGACTTACTGAATGTGAGACACCATTGACTAAATGTCTCCTCTTGCTGCATCACAGCCCAGATTTGCTGATCTGATGGACGTGCTGCAATGCTCACTTTTTTCCCAACTCAGACTTGCAGGAAGGAGGTGGGTGGATGGGCTGATAATACAGCAATTTGATCTAGAGAGTTTATGATTAGCCTCATTTTATTGTGGGGAGTCCCATAGCCATACAAGTATGTTATCAATATATACTAAATATTGTCAGTTTATTTTTTTATGAAACACCTAGAATTTTTAGGCACTGTGAAATCGAAATTATCATGATTTTCTCTTGAACTTTGTTTTTATTATTTACACTAACAAAAAAGACAAACCAAAGGAAGGCTAAGTGTGGGCCATATCCGCGTGTGTGTTCATGCACATGCATACTTTGTTCAAAGCAGAGTGGAAACTACATTTGCTTGCAGGTGTACTTAGGAAAATATATGATTATTTCAGAACTTACCTTGGCTTGGGAGAAGAATCTACATTATTAAGAATTCTTTACTTAACCAAAACTATAAATATACAAGAATTCTCAGACCAAATATTAGATTGAGATTGAGCCATTATTGAAACTGTATTACTGTTTACAAGAGATTTAGTGGAATTTAATAGTTTTAAAACTTAAGAAATTCACAGCTATGGTTCTGACACCAGCCATTACCTTGTTCCCACAATCCCTGCCTGCCTTCTTTCTCTGTGTGGAAACCCCTCACCAGTAGTATAAGCAACTGTAGTTTATTTTAATGAGTATTGGCCTGATTCAAAGCCCAGTGAAATCAGTGTTAAGAAACCCAATGTCTTCAATGGGCTTTGCATCAGGCCTTATGAATTCCATCAGCATAATTATTTAGTCATACTACAATACATAACCCACACCATCTCTTATAGCCTTTTCGTCTTATATAATGTTTGTTCATACAGCTGCATAGGGCTTTATAGAAAGCTAAAGTCCAGGTCCCTGTCCCAAGGAATTTACAAATTGTGGGCCTGATTCTGCAGTCATAACTTACACTGAGTAGTACTTATGGAAGTATTACTCAATGTAAGAACTTCAGAATTGGCCCTTGTGTTTGAAATAGGAGGATTCAGGGTGAGGTGGCAGGAGGAGTGAGTGAGTGAAGGAGATTTACACAAAATAAGGTAATGCAATGGCTTGTTTTAACACCATATGCATCATGTTCTTTCTATTTGCCATTCTTGGTTGGCCAGGGAAGTACTTTGTAATGGAGAAGGTAACTGTCCATAGCAGATAGAAAGGACTATCAGAGGGATGGGTATGTCCTCTTTCTTCCCAGCTAATGGAAATCGGAAAGGCCTTGAGTGGTTAGTACTGAATATTTGGAGTTTATTTGCTCCCTTTTGGGGGCCTTGTTGACAGAGTGAGCCCTGGGGACAGGGACTTAAAGTACCTTGTAGTTGGGACTTCAGTTTTCCTCCGTGACTGGTGAATCTGCCCACCAGCATGCAGGCCCAAGCTGAGCAAATCAATGGGACTGTTCATATGCTCGCGGATAGGGTGTCCTTCCTGAATGGGGGCCTTTAAGTGAAAATCTCATTTCATTGACTGGGAGTATTGCCAGCCCCACATCTTCAGAAATCATTAGACTGGCTTAAAAATGATGCAGTTTTAAAAAAGAATAAATGGTGGGTTCTTTTATTTGCCTTCTGTGTTTTGAGTCTTTAGGGGGTCATATTTTGAAGCTCTTCTCCACAACCTTCAGGACAAGAAACCCACTTTTTTAAAAAGTGAAAGCTGAATTTCTCATGTAATCACGTGACTCCAGGAGCTGGGGCTTTTAAGAAGAAGAATCCTAAAAAACACACAGCTCATTATAAAATCCTGAGAATTGGCAAGACTTGATTTGTCTTACTCTCAGTAAGTGCTTAGCTTATGCACCTACGTGCACGCAAAGGCCCATACAAATAAATAATAAAAACCAATCAAGCTGTTTGTCCACAGAGCAGGATGGAAGGGACCATAGTCCTTCCCAGCACTAGGGAACTAGAGAAGACTTTGTGGCTCCTATACTCTCACATAACAGGCAATCAAAAGACAATGTTTCTGTCCTCAGGGCATAACTTCAGAAGGTTGGGTCAGGAGTTGGGAATTTGTATTTGCCTCTTCCCAGATATTTCCTAGTAAAACCACTTAACTTTGTTTGCCCTCAAAGTTCCTTCTTATCTGACACATTGTTAAATATAGTCTTTGAAGCTCATTAGACTTCTTGAGGTTCACATTGGCCATGTCCCCTCCCTAATGAAGTTACAGATGATCCCACCATAATACATAAGTTTTGCATTTAAGAAATGGACTCAAAAGATTCTTAAATTAGATTCAATAAGATTTTCCAGGAATATTGTCCTAGTTGTCACACTTAAAAGCAAATGACAAGTGTATGTGTACACTGCATATGCAGGTGTGATTGTAGGGCAGGTAGGATTACCAATGCTAGATTTTACCTAGCTAGCCTGGATAACAACAGTAGTGTAGATATGGTGGCCCTGGCTAGCTACTTGAGTACATACCCAGACTCCCCAGCAGGTTTGAACTCGGGTAGCTACTCAGTAGTGTAGCCCACATTGCCATGTGTACACTGCTGTTGCTACACTTGCACTGGATTAGAGATTCTGCCTGTCAGTGGTACAGTCGCAGTTATGATACGAAAATGATCAGAGAAAGAAGCAGGAGATTCTTTAATTGAACTGTAGTGTTGCTCTCTAACTTCCTAAAGAGACTAATCTCCCCTTGATGCCTGTGCCTAGCGCTAGTTAATTTTCACTAATTAACATTAATGGGAATTATGTGCAGGGCACTGAGAGGAGAATGGAGACCCCTTTGATGTTGATGGCATTTGTGTAGCAGAATTTCTTCCATAATCTTGCTCTTTGCAGATAAGATGCAAACAATGTTTAGTCATTTTCAGAAATATGTTCTCCTTATGCTATGCTGTGAGCTAACAATAATCGTTATAACCAAAAAGTCAGGAAAGCCAAACAACCTGGACACCACTTTAAGCAAAATGGCAAAAATCTCACAGCATGCCTGGAACTTCTGTACAAGGGGAAATGGGAGACTGGCTATAACGGCAAAGCTGTTGAATATTATCAGCAATAAAACAAAGATGTCATTGTATTCAGCTGCTATATTTTCCCGTACCGCTTCAAACAGGCATTGACAAGAGCTCTGCACTATGTAATGTGCAACGTCCTTCATTGCAAGTATTTGGTAACTTCCCAGAATGATATGTGGAACAAGCACTTCTGTTAGGAGTGTATTAGAAACCCGAAAGACTAAAATATTATTCAAAAGCTGCTCATTGGAGAGAGAAGTTCTCACAGCTTTATCAGCTAAGGCGTCTGTCCTTGTTCTGAAACAGAGACAGGCAAAATGGAATGACTGGTTGAAGTTTCACATTAAAATGATGTCAACATGTCTGGGATTTGAAAAGTTTTATTTTTCTGCAAGTGTGTACTCTGCATATCCTATTGGCATCTGAGCTTCATTGAGCAGGGGCCATTCTCCTTAAGTGTTTGGAAAGTGCTTAGCTCAAAGTCAATGCTCCTGCAAATAAATACAGTAATGGTAATCTGGAGCACACGTAGACCCCCGATTCTACAATGAGCTTCATGCCAGTGCACCCACAGTTGACTCTGTTGATTTCCATGGAGCTTCATGGAAGCCCAAGAGTCTGCTCATGCTGAAAGCATTGCAGGATCAGAGCATTATCAGTATATTGTTTTGACAGGTTATAAGTGTAACATTTATGTTCCTTACAGAATGGTGGTCATATAAAAATTAGACAAACTTCCTATTCCACAGCTTCCATATTCAGAGACACCATATATTCCCCAGGTTATAAGCTAGTTGTGAAACTTCAATTATTTTGATTAATTCACTAAGTCAAGAAGAACATAAATATTCTAGCTGTTTTATAATGGGGACCTGGCAATTAGAAAGAATAAGGGGACATCTTGGAATGATCAGATGTGGTGTGCTGGTTTTTTAACAATAACTTATTATTATTATTTGAGGTAAGAAACAATTTCCTTTTTATCTTTAATAATCATTTATTATCATATACCTGTGGGTTAATCATGCCGGTTTTGTGTGCCCTTAAAATAATATAACTGCAATGTGTAAGAGTATATTTAACCAACATAAATTATCCACAGATATCTAGCCTGTTTCTCACTGGCATTTATTAAGGCAGTAGGGGTGGCAGGGGTAGCTCAGTGGTTTGAGCATTGGCCTGCCAAACCCAGGGTTGGGAGTTTGATCTTTGAGGGGCCTGCTTAGGGATGGATCTGGGGCAAAATTAGTACTTGATCGTGCTGCTGAAGGCAGGGGGCTGGACACAATGACCGGTCCCTTCCAGTGATAGGTGTATCTCCATTAATTTAATTTGTAAATTTTATAACGTATAAAAAATCATTGTATTTGGGTACTAGAGTTGGATCAAAACCAGAACCTTTTTTTCATTAGCTTTGAAGTTTAATTACTTTGGATTGTAAACCAGGTCTGTATTCATTCCTGGTTTAGTACCATGAAAGCCTCTCTGACTAGAAAAAAACAAATCCTAGTTCACCCATTTTATGCACATGGACAGAACCTAAAAGCTTACTTTTTTTTTTTAATTAATAGACTTTGTATCTGAACCATCCCAATTTTAGTTTGATAAAACTAAAACCCAAAGACTAGCCTACTCCATAGCTCATCTCTGTGTCCCTCTCGATTGCTGTATTGAAATGAGCATTGAGTTTAGGATTGTCCATTAGATGGACTATGGATGTGAATTTTTAAAATTACTGTACAGTAGATTAGCACAAACATTTTAATATGCAGTTTGTTAAAGGCATTCTCCACTGCATAGCAAATGAATGAATATATATCACATGCCTTGTCATACACCTAACACAGAAAGCTGAAGAATTCAGCCAGGATACATCTATTGAGGCGCTTATAAAAACATTAACAACTTCTAAATTGAAAACAACAGTGTATTTTTTTTGTTAAAAAGCAATGCAACCAGTGATTCTGCTCACTTCCGAATATAATAATTGTACTAGTGGAAGTGTAGTAGTGGAAGGCTATAATGGTATAGCTATTAAATATCAACATTGAGACAAATGTTTTATTGTATTTAATCACAAGATTTGTCGCTATCACCAATAAGCAGTAAAAAACAAAACAAACAAACCAACAAAAGCCCTGGCACTGTGTAATATGGACCCGAATACTTAGTATTTGATAAATACTGGCAGTTGCTTGATCTGTTGTCATTTTCATTACACTTTGATTTAAAGAAAAAGAGTTTCCTCTTAGTTATGAGACCAGCTGTCCAGCCTTTTCTAAGTCCCCTTTGTGCTGCTCCCACATTGCAAAGGGGACTTAAATTTGCTGTTAAGGCAACAGCTGAAAAGGCCAGCCAGTCCTACAGGTGTTTCACATCAGGGAGGTGAGTATGTCAGGGTAGGAGGGGGTGGAACCAACACACCATGTGTGTTTTGTGGGTCCTGATCAGTGTAGCCAGGCTGTGGGAGCCATTATTTGCCAGCACAATTTAGAGCAGCCCTGAGTATAACTCTGTCACACTGAAACTAGGTATGTGGAACACTCTTACACTGACTAATTTTATTTCCCTCCCCTTTTTTCCTGCCTTTCTTTTCTTCTATTACTGTCCTTTATTTTTATCTTGTCTTCATTTTTATCTCCAGGTTTTTTTCTGTAAGAAGTGTTTCTGCACCTCAGTAACTTTAATAATTCATTTGGTAGCCACTGGTCAGCAAATTATAAAAGAATCCATAAAGTCATATTTCAGCTACTGTACTAGAATTGTTTGACATCTCAGAACCATTGAGCATTTTAAAATCTGGAATCCAGCAGCCCTCAATCTCACATGGAAGCCAAAATGTCAGAGTTTCTATCACTGCAGATTGCAAAGTCATGTTTGCACTATAGTATGAAAGGAGCTCCTCTTGTCAGCACATCAAACAATAAGCACCCAGCATTTGCTTTAGAGTTGCCAACTTTCTAACTGCACAAAACCGAACACCCTTGCCCTGCCGCCTGCCCCGCCCCTCCCCTCAGGCACCACCCCCACTCATCCCATCCCCTCTTCCTCTGTCATTCGCTCTCCTCCACCCTCACTCACTTTCACTGGATTGGGGCAGGGGATTGGGGTGCAGGAGGAGGTGAGGGCTCTGGCTAGGGGGGCAGGTTCTGGGGTGGGGCCAGAAATAAGAGGTTCAGGGTGTGTGGGAGGTGAGGGCTCTGGCTGGTGGTATGGGGCCAGGGATGAAGGGTTTGGAGTGTGGGAGGGGGCTCTGGGCTGGGGGGTTCCGAGTGTGGGAGTGGTCTCAGGGCTAGGGCAGGGGCAGCGGTGTATTATCACCTAGGCCAACAAATTTGCAGGGGTGCAAAATTTGCTCGTGCCCCCTCTCCAACTGCGCCCCTTCCCCAAATCCAAGGACCACCTCCGCCCCCAGGTGCGCCATGCTTCCCTCCTTCCACCTTCATCCCAGGCTTGTCACGCAAAAGCGCTCAGAGGGAGGAGGAGAGAGAGAGAGAGAGAAGCAAAAAGCGGCACGCTTGGAGGAGGCGGAGCAGAGGTGAGCTGCAGTCCGCGGGCACGGGGAGTAACCCGGGGGGGGGGCCGGGAACCACTCCCCACTCCAGCTCACCTCCCTCCACCGCTGCCATCCCCTGAGTGTGCCGCAACACCTCTTCTCCCCACTCCCTCCCCGGCTTGCGGTGGGGGAGTGGAGGTGAGCTGGCGCGGGGAGGGGGCACGGCAAGTTTTTGAGGGCCTGGGGTGGCAAATTTGTTAATCCAACACTGGACAGGGGGTTGGGGTGCAGGAGGTGCTGCAGGCTGAGGGCTCCAGGAGGGAGTTTGTGTGCGGGAGGGGGTTGGGGTTGGGATTGGGGTTGGGGTGTGGGAGGATGTGCGGGATCCAGGAGGGAGTTTGGATATGGGAGGGGGCTGGGGCTGGGGCAGAGGCTTGGGATGTGGGCTCTGGGAGGGAGTTTGGATGTGGGAGAGGGTTCAGGGCTGGGGCAGGGGCTTGAGATGTGGGCTCTGGGAGGGAGTTTAGGTGCGGGAAGGAGTTCCAACCTGGGGCTGGGGTTTGGAGTGTGGGTTCCAGCCAGGCGGCACTTACCTGAGGTTGCACTGCTTGGCAGCACATTGAGGCTAAGGCAGACTTCCTGCCCAGCTCCACGTGGCTCCCTGAAGTGGCTGGCATGTCTGGCCTGACTCCAAGGTCCAGGGACACTCAAGGTGGGGGCAGCGCGTAGAGCTTCCCTGGTTGCCCCTGTGCCTAGGTGCTGTAGGGACATGTCAGCCACTTCTGGGAGCCATGCGGAGCCGGGCAGGGAGCCTGCCTTAGACCCACTGTGCCACTGACTGGACTTTTTAACTGTGCTGACGGAGCCTCCAGGGTCCCTTTTTGACTAGGCATTCCAGTCGAAAACCGGACCCCGGCAACCCTAATTTGCTCTTAGTGACAAACAAGTGCATGTCTTCATCTTGAGGATTTCATTGAGAGCTTGGTGTGCAGAGGGCTTGCAGGATTGGGCTCCATGCCAGCAGTAAAGTGCTCTTCACCTCATAATGAGGTAGCCCTCTAGTGCTGCTATCAGAAGGCATGCAGCTGGTGCACTTAACAGTTAGAAACAATATGTGCAGTAAAATACATTCTCTCATTACAGAGAAATCCACTAATGCTAGCATGAAGAGCTGTGGGTAATTCAATCACATCCACAAAAATGATATTTATATAGCATTAAGGAACTGGCACAGACGAGCCAAAGACAGGAAATGAGAGAGTTCAGGCTTGAACCTTTATCCTTAACTCACCCCTGTTGTGCCTAGCTGTTCTGGAGTCTCCATGCAGTGGTCTGTTTTACACATCATATTATGGGATAGATTGTCCTTTGTTTGTGGAGGTTTTCCTCATCCAACACCAACCAGCGTTAGTGGGAGTTATATAAAGAAATCTTTGTGTGATTTATAAAATAGAACTGGATGATGTTTCAGCCTTAAATGTGAATTTCTTGGCTTGGGCAGTTTCCCACCCCTGCGTTTCCAAAGTGTTACATCAGGATTTAACCACCTGACTCTTTGGAAACCCAGATGGAGTCTTGCAGCTAAATCCCTTAGCCCACGTTCCAACTTATGGTTTTAAGGTTATTTTTAAAGTGCTTGTCTCTGCAAATTTTTTTTTCAACTCTCTCTGAAACTATTTTTGAGTGCTGTGTATTTGAGGGGGAGAAGGACCTAGAAGTCAATGGTGCTATGCCTTATTACACCAGCTGAGTATTTAACCCTGTATTCTACGTTGTAGTTCACCTTGCTCTTTATAATGTTTTCCTTTGAGGAGGAACAGGTGTTTGCACTTAAATCTTATCCATCTCTCCTATAAACAGGGGATTGGGTTCTGCCATCCTTGTTCACGAGGACTAGCACCTTACTCCATACGTCATTCCACTGAAATCAGTGGGACTACCCACCAGGAAAGATACTACTCAGTGAGGCAGATTGTTACAGCCTTTACTTGACTATGCAGGAGAATAAGGGGATGGGTGGCACAGCTTACCTTACATCCCTTACACCCAGTCTGCTCTCATTGAGACTGCAGCTGTAGGGCAGGAAAACAGGGTTACTTGCCTGATAGTCCCTGCTGCAAGCCACTGGGTAGGGAGGGAGTGGAAGGGGCAGGCAATAGGAGGAGCCTTGGCTTCATTCCCTGCTTGCCCACAGAGGAGTAACCAGCCATGGGTACAGAGGGGATAAGATGCTTCCTGAAAAGGAATGAAGTAACTTAGCCCATTTCCTGGTCTCTACCAGAGCAAGGGAAGAGTAGAGGAAGGAATGGTGCCTCTCTGTGTCACAGCTCGTTCTCTGGTTGCTCATGAGATGGAGCAACACTGTCCTTTATTCAGGGCAAGTTTTAAAGTTACAGTCTACTCCAGTGAGAGTAAGAGAGGCAGAAAAAGGCCAAAGAATAATTTTACTGTCATAGCTGATTTTGAACCACAAAAAAGACAAGGACACTAAACAATTTGAATATTCCCATCAGGGGAACAGCATTAATAAGAACAATTTAGTTATCTTGTAGAAAGATCTTAGGACATGTAAACATACATATATCTTTAAATCTCAGACAAGAAGATGATTCTCTTCTATCTGTGCTCAGTGTGTGAGACTAACATAGAGATAAGATAATTTTCCCAAGACTGTGGAAGCTTGAATAAAAGAGTTATTGTCCCAAGGATGTGGGAAGAAAAAAAAAGCTGAAGTGTGAAACTGGGAAATCATCTTAAAATTTCTCAAGAGCTTCAGACATAGAATAACATTTAAAAGGCATCTGGAAAAAATAGTGGATTTAGAGCATGATCCAAAGCCCACTGAAATCAATTGAAGTCTTTTTACTAATGTCAGTGGACTTTGAATTGGGTCCAGAGTGAGCCTAGGGCAAGAGGCAGCTGGGAAATTAGTAAATGTAGTAGTCGTCTATTTTTTTTCCTTTGGATATTGATCCAAGATGAATATCTTTTGAGTACTTCCATTATCTATGAGGGTGAAGAGAGAGGTGCCTAGGCAAGCAGAATGATTGGGTGCTCATGCTCATTTGTGGGTAGAATGTTGTGGTTATGTAATCATTGGGCCTGATCCTGCAAACACTCATGGGGGCAGTCCCATTTTATTCAGTGGTACTACTTACCTGATTATAAAGTTACTAGCATGTATAAATGTTTGCAGGATAGGGACCATTTCTGACACAACTGTTTATTTTAGTATCTGTTTATTTGACTGCTGACAGATTGGCCACATATTCATACATTGTTTTCTCACTCCTGGATTGCTTTCATAGAATCATAGAATTTCAGAGTTGGAAGAGACCTCAGGAGGTCATCTAGGCCAATCCCCTGCTTAAAGCAGGAGTGCAATGCCACTTGCTTGTTGGTAGAAATGCACTGATTTTCATTCATTTTTTAAATTAAAAAAATTGACAGATTACAGCAGATTTCCATTTGGACAGAATATATGTGCTATGGTTGTTCATGATACTTGGAATAAAATAGGTGGAGAAAATGTTTATTCCCCTCTGTAAATGGAATTACCCATTCTTAAGTCTAACACTATCTGTTTTCATAGGGTGGGAATAAAGGCAAATAAAGTTTCTACCTTGGGGAGATTACTTTCTAGGATTGACACACACAGGTGGTAAGTAGTGCTTGTCTGCATCTGAGGATATCGCTCGTTTGATGAAGGTGCTCCAGTGTTGACAATTTTTGTGAGTCTTGCAATATTTAGTATGTTTCCTAAAACATCAGCTCCTTAAGGCATGGGATTAGGCAAGAATCCCTGCTTTCAGTTTTTAAAAAGGTAAGTTTCTAGCCTCCATGGTAGTGGAAACAGGATTGAAAATGTTACCTGAGTGCCCTCTGCAGGCAACTGCTTCCCAAACCAGAGGTGAAAATAGGAACCCCAAACTTTTTTTTAAATCATAATTTTAAAGCCACTCATGACGTTTTGGAGTCTAGCTCAGAATTTTTCAACATTTGGGAGTTAGCAATACTGCATCCCCTAACCAGCAGGCTGCAGGAAGACTAATATCTGTGCCTCAACTAATTACAGCTGCCCCTCTTAGATGGGCCCAATGCTTTGAAATAGCTAAGCCTGTGTTTTTTATGTGAACCTTAATTTAAGACTTTGTCTTTGTGCATTTGATGGTCTTGCAAGGACCTGCAGCCAGTAATAAACAGGAGACTACTCTTGGGGGGCCTCTAGAAGCTCTGCTTAAAATTCTACCAACAAACCGAAGGGGAGTTTTGGGGGAAATTCCCTGCTAGTAATGGAGTTTCTTTCGTCGCTGGTTATAGCTACATCATCCTTGCCAGAAATTTATTTCTGAATAGTGTTTTTTTGCTTTTGAAATGGACCAGATTGAACCATATGGCAGGAATTTAAAAAAATTGCCCTGGATATAAGGATACCCCTGACCCTCCTACAAAATCGCCACATGACTCATACATCAAATTGCACAGTGCTATTCTCTCAATGCAGTTCTCCATGTAATTTTCAGGAACAAAGTATAAATAAGTTTCAGCAGAGTGCAGCTTAATTGGTTGGTTGCCAAGCAGTGCTCTCTCTCTCTCTCTCTCTCTCTCTCTCTCACCTTATGGTTATAAAATGGTGTTTTTGTTTAAATGGGAAAACAAATGAATAGACTGTAGTGGCTCATCCCTCCTCTCTGACAGCGTACATTCCTCACCTAATCCAGGAGTACAGTTGCCCTGCAGATATCATACAGTGTGTTCACAATATCCTTTCTACCACTAACTCTTTCAATATATTGTTCAGAGTGGAGCAGGGAAACAGTACTCTTCTTGCTTTCTTTATTGAGGGGTCTGCCTGGGAAGGACAGCTTTAGTCTCTTTAGGAAGCTCCAGAGTAGCTCTGCCAGAAGAAGCTGCCTAGAGAATATGTTAAATCAGTTCATTCGTTGTCTGCCCTAACCATGTCTTTTTACTGGTCAGTGATGGTCTTTTCGGGTATGTCTATACTGCAATTAGACACCCATAGCTGGCCTGTGCCTGCTGACTGGGGCTTGGGTTAAGGGACTGTTTAATTGTGGTGTAGATGTTCGGGCTTGGGCTGCAGACGGAGCTCTGGGAGTCTACTACCTTGTAGGGTTCTACAGCCTGGGCTTGAGCCCAATATCTACATCCCCTTAGCCTGAATTCTGCGAGCCCAGTCAGCTGGTATAGGCCAGCTGGTGGTGGTGGGGGGGTTTATGGTGGTGTAGACATACCCTTTGAGCACAAGCCCCACTACAGTGACAAGTGCAGCAATCCCCAAAGTGGCTTTGCGCTGCTGGAGGCCCTCTGCCAGGATTGCCGTCCAGAGAAGCTGGCAAAGACGTTGACTAAGGAATTTTTGTGGGCTTTAAGATTTTTGCTCATCCAAGGCTCGTTGGTTCTCAGAAGGGCTGGCTGACCACCAGATAGCTAGCAGACATGATTATTATGCAGCCTTCTCTGCCTCATTTGATGTTAACCTGAAGTACAAAGTAAACACTCGGACAGAAAAATAATGAGCTAGATCCTCAACTCATGCAAATAGGCATATTGCACTGAAGTCAATTGATGGTGGCTGAGGCTCTGACCCTGGGTGCCTTTAATCCCCCATTTTTAATGAGACCTCCCTCATAGAAGAAGTTTACAAGAGTTGACACAGTGGAGCTAATATGGTCAATTATGTCCATCTGTGTTTAGGCAATAGTGAATTGAAAATTATTTACATGATATACTAATGGCTCCATCATATATACATGCTTAGACAATTTGTAAATATTGTTGTTTAACCGATGAACCATCAGTAATGAAGTTGTATTTATTTACAGTTTTTAAAACATGTAAGTTTACAAAACATGTTCTATGTAGCCTATTGACCAAGTCTATGTTTAGTCTATTTTAACTTGGATTTTTGACCCAACAGATCATCTAACCAAAGGTGTTTGTCACAATTCCTCCTTTGGAACCCTGATACTGGCTGCTTCAAAAAGTTAGTTATCACAGCTATTAAAGGCCTTGATTCAGGAAAGCACTGAAGCACATCCTTAACTGGAAACATTTGCTTAAATTAAAGCTAACCTGAATGGGGATGTTTTCCCCACTAAATATCAAACTTTTTAGACCATCTTAAAGCTCTGATCTGCAAACACGTGCCTAGCTTGACAAACCTGTCTCATCCCAAGGGCTTTAATGGGGTTTCTGACGTGCCTGTAGTTAAATATGGGCATAAATATTTTGAAATATCAGGGACTAATTGCTTGTCAAATTTCTTTCCCCACCCTGTATTTAAGCTGCCTTTTGTTATACAGGTGCCAAACAAATAAGAGAGACTGAGAATCTTTTGCTTTTAAAAACATATTGTGTAGAATAAGGCACATTCTTGAGCCATGAACTCAGGGTTTTGCCCAATTAAATTCTGGGTAAGGAGTGCAAGATTTTGTCCATAGAGTTGTAAAAGTAGTCTAAATTATGTTTTCTGCCTCTTGAAAACTGCATCCAGGAAAAAAGTGTGCTCCCTTGCACCAAGAAGGTCAAAGTTCAGCCCATGGCAAATTAATAAAGCTGACATTTCAGCCCAGGAAATATGGAAATTTAATAGAGATATTGAGCAACGTGAAGCATTTCTATTATACTGACCCTGACAGTAATTTTTTAAAATGTAAAATAACCTGGAGAAATACACATATTAGCAGCTGCAGAATTATTATCACAGACAGCCAAATACTTGGAATTTTATAATTTGTAAATAATGAAAGTCAGCTCTGTGAACTACAAAAGTCTCGCTCACACGTTTGATTCAAATGCCCTCTATATGAACTCTGTAAAATGCTTTAGTTTTAAATTATCAGTTTGAGCTCACAGTCCCTGGAGCGGGTAGCTGGATTTCTCTTTTATTATTATTATTATTATTATTATTATTAATATTTTATTTTTGCTGTTGTTACTGGGGATGTGACTTCTGAGATCCTTTTACATTATGCTGTAGCCATATAATTCTTTTAAAATTAAATTGCTTTTAATGATTGGCAGAAAATTGTACAAGCACTGTATGTGCAGAGTTCTCTTGCATAATGAGGTTATTGTTAAATGATTGAATAGAGATTAATATCAAGGTATTCTGGCAAGTTGATTCATACCATCTGTACTTTAACAGTCAATCCTACATAAGTAAGCAATATTCTGAATGGAAAATCAGACACATCAAAAGTACAGAACATCATGAAAGAACTTAGAAAATAAATGCATTTTGTACACAGGGATAATATTTTTTTGTCCATGGTATTAAAGTTCATTAAATTATTTATATTCTTCTTGAAGTTTGAAGGCTTGCTTAATTATCTTGTTCCAGCTTTCCAACCTTATGTATGATTCTTTATTATAGAAATGTAGGGCTGGCAGGTAACTCAAAAGGTCATCTAGTCTAACTGCACTGAGGCAGGATTAGGCATACCTAGACCATCTCAAACCTAGATAGGTGTTTGCTTACCTGATCTTGAAAACCTCCAATTACAGGGATTCCACAAACTCCCTTGGAAGTCTGTTTCAGTGTTTATCTACCCTTAGAGTTAGAAAATTTTCCCTAAGATCTAACATAAATTTTGCTTGCTACACTCAGTGAACATGGAGAACAATTGATCACCATCATCTCTTTAACAACCTTCTATTTATTTGAAGACTGTTATCAAGTGTCCTCTTCTCTAGGCTAAACATGCCCAGTTCTTTCAACCTTTCCTCATAGGTTGTGTTTTCTAAATCTATCATTTTTTTGCTCTCCTGTGGACTCTCTCCAGTTTGTCCTCATCTTTCTTAAAGAGTTGTGCCCATAACTGGATGCAGTGCCCCAGATGAGACCTCACTAGTGCCAAGTATAGTGGAACAATTACCTGCCATATCCTACATAGGACACTGCCAAAACAACCCAGAATGACATTTGCCTGTTTACTCATAATCAATTTGTGATCCACTATAACCTCTAGATCCTTTTTTTGGTGCTACTCCCTCACCAGTTATTTCTCACATGATATTATTGAATTGATTATTGTTGTTATTATTGATATCAGACCCATTCTGCAATTTATCAAGATCGCTTTGAATTCTAATCCTGTCCTCCAAAGAGCTTGCAACTCCTCCCAGCTTGGTGTCATTGCAGATTTTATAAATCCACTCTCCACTCTGTCCTCCAAGTTGTTAATGAAAATATAGAATAGTACTGGGCCCAGAACCCATACTTAGTTTTATGGTATTTATAACTTCTTTCTTACGGTAAGTCTGGTGTTACTTTTTATACTAGGGTCTTAAAGATTTTACTAATGGAGGGATTTTTTTTGTAGTATGTAATTTTGTAATTCTATATTAAAAAGGCCGCCAATAGCCATCACATTAAATTGTTGATATTCTACAAGAAGAGTTTGTAATCAGAACTAAAGATTCTCTGATGATAGAACTCCAAAAAGGGACATAGTTTGTCCAACCCTAGATCCAAGTATTGTGAATTTAGCCAAAAGCATGTTTGTAAATTGCTGCCTCAAAGGGAGGATTTATATTCAATATAACTGAGATGGTATAAATTACAAGCAGCGTGATCTGGAGTAAACTGTTGGACTTTTTTCCCCTTGACGTGTAGCCCATACATATCTATACAATTGTTTGGCAAGACATTCATCTTTAACTAATGTAAAGTAACTGTGTGTTCATAGATTCGTACATGTATTTCCTCTGATACTGCTAGCCAGATTCTCTCATCTCATCATGGCATTTCTGGAAAACACACATTTTGCTGGTTGTAGAATGATCTTTCATTAAAACATGTTCCATTTATTCACGAAATCACTACAGTCTTCCTTAAACACAAATATCAGAACTAGTATGGATGACTTTTATATAATGTGATACTTAGCTGCATTACTGTATATAAATATATTTCTATAAAAATGACTGGGAATGCATTAGTGGCTCAGACTCTAAAACTGTTCATTTTGTGGAAGAAACATGCAGACGTATATACACTATGTGCCTTGGCATGGGTATGAACAGACTTTGGTTTAAACACTGATTAATAATCATGTTTAGCAGAAACATGGATCTGATAACTTCTCCCACATCCAGAACTATACTCTGATTGATGAAAATGAAAAGGCAAGTACCGGTAATTTCCAATGTGTGCTGGTTATGCCCAGAGATCTGGTATTTTGGTGTTATATACACAGATTTGGAAAAGGGCACAACTGGGATAGGATTCTGTGATGTGCAGAATGCCTCCTGCAAGGACTGAACATCACCAACTCTCACTGAAGTCAATGGTTGCCAAAAATGCGTAGCACTTTGGATGAGGTGACCTAGACCTCACAGGATCTGTCCCCAATTGAACAAATTATATTTCCTGAGTAAAGGCAAACCATAAACTTCTTCCTTTCCTTTCCTTTCCTCATCCTGCCCTCAGATGTACAGTGTGTATCTGTGCAATTGAAACAACTTACGGCTTTGGGAGGCTAATCTTCTGGAATTTGGCCAGACACCAGAAAGGGTAGATTTCCAACTCCGTGTATCTTTTGTACAAGGCACAATAATGAAATTTCCAAATAGAGGTTTGTTTTTTGGATAGCCCTGAAGATTTTTACAAGATATTATATAAAATGGGCAGATCTCAAACTCATTTGAAGAGTATAGGTTATTGATGTTCTGAGATGAAATAACCTTTGTATAAGGGACTGCTCTGATATGTAGCCAAAATGGAGCTATCTCACAGTTTGCTAAATATGGATGAACTGGGATGTCTTAAAAGAAGCACCTACCCCTCCTTGACTGTCCCTCCTAAACCTAAATCTTTACCTATCCCTGAAACTAAATCTTTCTGAGGTTTGGAAAATGTTTAAAGAGTAACACTTTGGCTGTTTCCAACATAACACTTTAGCCTTCCCATCATCCCACCCCCATGCCTACTTCTTATCTGCTGTGTGATTTCATGGGGCAGAAGGGAGAGACTTTGGGGCTCAGTATTTTGATGGTGGAATCACCTCCCTAGAAACCGATCACTTCTCCACTCTGATAGTGGATCTCTTTAGAGCATGGTTGTGGCCTCCCTCATCTACTCAAGTCTCATTTTCTGAGGGTAAGAGGATGGCCTGGTTATCTCCTTTTGTGCAATAAGTAAGCTAGTGCAAGTTGTGTATGTATTTCATGCTGCATGATTGTAATAGTCACGATGAGGATATGAGAAAGGAGGTTATATGTTTCATTTCTTCGCTACTTAATCATCTTGGATTCTGCCGTTTCTGCTAAAGGTTGTTCATTCCTCATAAACGCCAAGCTTTTTCAAAAATGGTTGCCTAAAATTTATGCTCCTATGTCACCCAGATTTAGGCACCTAAATAAGTGGCCTGATTTTCAAAAGTGCTGTGCCATCTGCCATTGACTTAATTCTGCACTGGTGGGTGCTCAGCGCCTTTTGAAAATCAGGCCAGTTATTCAGGTGCCTAAAGATGGACCAAAGCTGAATAGCCATTTTTGAAAAATTTGGCCATAATGTCATTCTCAGTTGCTATGCTTGTTTATACTATATCCAGTAAAGAGATTATCCATTCTGAATTTGAAAGTCAGAATAAAGCAAGTGGTAGAGGCAATAACACTTAATGATATGTGTGGGTTATACTCTGGGTTAAACATTTACCATATTGGGCAGAAATACAATCTTATGAACCCAACAGCCTGATTCCCTGACCTCCTCTTCCCCAAACACATGCACAGATTTATGAAAGTAAAAGTGGTGTAAGTTCTGCTACTGTAATCACAGGCAAATAAAAAGAAGTTTTTGTGGTTGCAGAGCTTTTCTTCAAAAGATATGGGGCCCTTTGATTTTTAAGGAAAAACAAATCAATTTTTAAATGGCTGAAGCAGTACGGTAAGTATCTTTCATTTGAAAAAGTACAGGATTAAAAATGCAGTTGAGCAGTAGGTGGAATACACAGAAATGATCATGTGAAAGAGAATTTTTTCAAGTGGTAGTCCACATAGATTCCACTCAGTGTGAATGTGCCCCATGTGTGCAAGATTGCTATCACATTCATTGAGCAAGTGTACACCAGGAATAGAATCTGTATGGACGACACATCTCCATGAATGGCGGCTATACAGTAAGATAAATAATCATTCTTACCAAATTCTATAAGGCATCTGTGGAGAATTTTTCAGAAAGCTGTGTGACTTTCCCATCACACTATTGTCATAAAACAAACCCATGTAAGTTGTTTATATTTAAATTAATAAATCTGGAGGAATCTGGCTTTGGGGGTAGAGAGGACGACCCTCAAAAGTTTGAGGATCGCTGGTGTAGACAATGGAAAAGAATCTTACACTTTGTGTATTCACATCAGCTACAACTGAAGTGTTCTCTAAGTGCCCCATTATAACTTTAACACCGTTTAGCAGCTGATTAACATTCCAGCTAACTTTCTGCTGGTATTTGCTGCATAAATGCTGATCTACCACCCGGAACCTTTAAATAAAAGTGTGATCGGTTGTTAAATAATATCATACTGTTACTGAGATACCAGCTAAACAACATCATAAACTCTGTCTATTCTGCTTTTCTTATCCGCCCAGAATTCTCAATTAAGTCTTGGGAGTTCTGGGTATTTGAGGACTGCAGGATGAGGCCCTAGGTAAACCTTAAAGCCAGATTCATAACCTGAAACCACCTTCGGTAACTGAAGCTAGCAATATACACAGGACCGAAGAAAAGTTTATTTTATTTTAAATTGTTACCAATATCGTACACTACTGGCGATTTCCTTGGGTTTGGTTGACATGCAGAAGCTGATCTGTTTCAGGAAGGCAAAAGAAATGAAAGGGAAACATTAGAGCTAGAGCTGTGTAAAACTTTTGTGGTAAAACCCAAAGCAGAAGTTAAACTTTAAATTTAGGTTTGAGGACCTGGGCTGATAACTATGGTAAAACTATGCAAAACTGAGTGATATTGCATGGTTACTGAAACAGTCTTTTGCTATGTGTAAGATAGAAGTGACTAGTGCAATGAACCTCTGATTTTCATTTAGGTTTTCACCCGAGACCTTGAGAAATATGAGGTTTTGAATCAGTTTTGCTTGAGTTTTTGGTTCCATTGACTCCCAGAACATTTAGTGTGAAGTTTTGAGTAGTTGCACCTAAAACTAATAAGTACTAGAGCTGGTAGACATTTTTTTTCCAAAGGAAAAGACATTGTTGAAAAGCAGACCTTTTACAGGGTTGGTTTGTTTAAAAAACCCTCTAAATCTTTGTTTTCTTCAAATTTTTTGCATCATTTCTTATCCAAATGTCTATCAAAATTATCACTGAAATGTTGTGGAAACTGATAAATTAAAACATTTTGAAAATTTTTAATGTTGACAATAAAAACTTTTGTGAAAAATTTCATGGAAAATGCAAAATGGGTCTGTTGAACCCTGCAAAATGGAAACCCTTTCAAATGACCCACTCACAGCCTCTCAAGTACCTAACATCCACTCCCATTCAGGTATAGTAATGCAGCAAGGATCAACTTAAAGAGATGTACAGAAATCCAAAGTGTAGATGATAGTGGGTTTTGAACTATGGTGCTTCCCATAATATTTCTTTGATGAAGCACTTGAATATAGGCCCTGTGGAAGGATGGTTTCAAAAACAGGCACTATAATGCAGCAGGAAACTAAATAGTGCTAATGTGTTCTCATGACACACACAAACCTATGTCTAGTATCTTTATATTTTAAACATACTGGTACAGTAACTCGCCACTTAAAGTCATCCTAGTTAATGTTGTTTTGTTGTTATGTTGCTGATCAGTTAGAGAACATGCTTGTTTAAAGTTGTGCAATGCTCCTTTATGACATTGTTTGGCAGCCACCTGCTTTGTCCACTGCTTGCAGGAAGAGCAGCCCCTTGCAGCTAGCTGGTGGGGGCTTGGAACCAGGGTGGATCGGCAGTCCCCCTATCAGCTCCCCACTTCCCTAAGTTCCCTGTGCTGCAGCCTCCCAGCAGGCTATCAAGGCAGTTCAGCTGTCCCTCCCCCCACTGCCATGGGCTGGTCCTGCCCTCTGCCTTGGAGCTGCTCCCTGGAGCCTCCTGCTTGCTGTGCGGGGGGAAGGTGGGAGACTAATGGCAGGATGTCCCCCTCATCCCTGCTCCTGCACCCCGCTTACCCCTTCTCCATATAGAGCAGGGTAGGGACACAACAGGGCTCAGGACAGGAGGAGCTTGCTGGCCACAGCTGTTGTCTAAACTTCCTGATCTACTTAAAAAAGCAGTGTACTCAGAGTGGTGTCAGCGTACTTAAAGGGGCAATGCGCATCTCTCTCTCTCACATAGGGTGTGTGTCTGTCTGTGTCTGCCATGCTGTCTTCTCTCCCTCCGTTCGTGCTGCCTTGTAGAGTGTGAGGCTGCATTAACAATGTGTTAACCCTTGAGGGCTCAGCCGATTGCTAGTTCATTATTTAGAAATATCCCGCCCTCTTCCACCCTTTAACTTCACCACCTCATCCAAGCTTCACAATCATCATAGCTGTGAACAATATTAAATTGTTTGTTTAAAACTTATACTCTGTGTGTGTATATATATGTATATATATAATATAGTTTTTTGTCTGGTGAAAATTTTTTCCCTGGAACCTAACCCCCTATATTTACATTAATTCTTATGGGGAAATGGGATTTGCTTAACATAATTTCGCTTAAAGTTGCATTTTTCAGGAAGATAGTTACAACATTAAGCGAGGAGTTACTGTATTGTAGAAAGCAAACATATGGGCTGTTGGATTTTAATAACTAGTAGTTAGCATTTAAAACAACAGATTAAGAGGCGATCTCTTGAGTTACATTGTATTTTTACATCATATTTATGTGTCAGTTCCCATTGTGGAATCCATTATTGGAACCTCTGGAATAGAATCGAAATTACAGTTTATCCTGACAGGAAAGCCAACTAAATCTGAAGGGGAATCAGAGCCTGGTATTACAGTCCTTCTATGGAAGAAAATTATCATCATTTTCTTAATAAACTAAACACTTTTCTACTTTGCAAAACTCAAATGATCACCACTCATCAGCAGGGCCGGCTCCAGGCCCCAGCGTTCCAAGCGTGTGCTTGGGGCGGCATGCTGCGGGGAGCGCTCTGCCGGTTGCCGGGAGGGCGGCAGGCCTCTCCGGTGGACCTCCCGCAGGCGTGCCTGCGGAGGGTCCGCTGGTCCCGCGGCTCTGGTGAAGCATCCGCAGACATGCCTGCGGGAGGTCCACCTGAGCCGCGGGACCGGCAAGCGGCAGAGCGCTTCTCGTGGCGTGCCGCTGTGCTTGGGGCGGCGAAATGGCTAGAGCCGGCCCTGCTCATTAGAGCTCATGTTTCAATTACTGCGAAAACTGTGTCCAAATTAATTCTAGTTACTTTCTTGTGGTAGTGCTCAGAGTTTATATCTATACATTAATGTGAAAGGCTTTTCAAATAGTGGAGAGCATTGTTTAGTGCCTCTTACCATTCCAGTAGAGTCCAACTCTGTCAACACTTAGCTACATGAGTAACTTTATTTGCTTGAGTAGTTCCACTGGGATGAACAGGACTACTTCCACAGGTGAAATGACTTGTGTGACTAAGCATTTGCAGGGTTGCTGTGTATAGCAAATAACCTTGGAAAATCTATAGTAAATGTAATGGAACCACAAATGTCTCTTTTTGTTGGCAGGAAATTCAAAAGTGTAAAGCAGATTTAAGTAATTGCTTCAGATTTCAGGCTCTGGGTTTTTGCACTCACAAGTAAACCACTGTATGCACAGGCTTCTAAATCTCACAGGCCTGGATGGAACAGCATATCCATTCCTTTGAATTTTTTTTGTTACGAGAGAGTCCTAATGAAGACTAATGTTAAGTGCTTTTTTTTTTTTTTAAGAAAGCTTAATTGGGGGTTGAGTTTTATTTGAGGCTGTTGTGGGTTAACTGCTGATTTTAATTGGAGTCTCTTTCTCATTATCTGTCAAATACTCTTAAGACAATAGATAGACATTGTTTGTTTATTTGTATATATTGCATTTATTTGGTTTATAAATCAAATAAATGAAAATGCACTTCATGGGCCAAATGTTTTGCTGGTGTAAATTTACCCATAAAATGCTTGTAAATCACACCAGCAGAGAATTTGGCACTACAGTAGAACACCAGAGTTACAAACTGACCAGTCAATCACATTCCTCATTTGGAACTGAAAGTACTGACTATCAAATGTGCATTTTCAGTCCCCTTCTCTTTGAGGTAAAGACAGGCACTCACTTTGTGGTCTAACTGTCAAATGCAACAAGTTGTAAGTGATCCGTGAAATTAAAATTTCCTCTCAAGAGTCTGAGTCTTGTGGAGGTACTCTTAAGCTGTGTTATTTGTTGTAGTGCTATGTATGCAAACACTCGTCAGTATTCAGCTAGAAAAGCCTAAATATACAAAAACAATTTAAAAAAACAACCTTTGACTATCTAAAATGTACAAGATACCTTTAAAAAAAATAATTCTTCCTCTGGATCTCTCTCTTTGTTTTGTTTTGTTTTGGTCAGCCAGCTTTATAGGGAATTTGGTGAATGGTGGAAAGCATCTGCTCCATTCCCATTAAAAAAAACAAAACTTCCTTTGATGGCTTAAAATGCAAATATACATTTAAATAAAGTTAATTTCCTTCACCAGAAAAACATCTTTGTCTATCTGGATACCCTATTGGCCATTCCTGTAACTGGCATTTTTGTTTGATCTCTACACTGAGACTGCTGAGTTTGAATGGGCATGGAAAATGAACATCCCTTAAGATCTGTGTTGCAATGTAGGGGGAATGCAGGGAAGCTTGCTGTCCATCCTATACCTTTTCTATAGGGGAAACCCCACTCCCTCTCGTGTGTGTGTGTGTGTGTACGTGTGTGTGTGTGTACGTACATATATATATATAAACTGCATGGAATAACCTGCATGGATCCAGGGTTAAAATATAATAACATGCATTTTTCTTTTTTTTTCTTTTCTTTCTCTGTAGGTATGGGAAAATTGTATCCACAAAGGCAATTCTTGACAAAAACACAAATCAGTGCAAAGGTATGTGTAAAGAGTCCTCCCAGTGAGTTCGTTGTCTGTCTGATTGATTGGTATTCCATCCGCCAAGGTTTGGGCTCCAACTGTGCAATCAACACAATGTACAGTATATTGCAAACATATTTAATAATGCCAGTGCTCTGAGTTGTATTTTCCAGTAACATTGCTCATTAATTTTTTTCATTAACAAACAAAATGAAAATCGCAAATCAGAACAAGTATCAAGTTGCTTTGGTAGAAAAGTAAATTACCTTCTAACCACATAGCGTTGTCTGATTTGAATGATATCATCAGTGATGCAAATTGATTTCCTATATAAAAATGAGAAACCCTTGGGAAAACTTTCCCAAGCAAAACCTGCCTTAATTTTTCTATTCTAGAATGTCTCAGACTACATTATTGGAAGAAGAAAATATGCACTGCGGCACAACATTGATCATAAAATTGTGACATAGTGATATGAAAATGATTTCTCTTACTCTTGCAGTTTTGCATTTTTAATTTCTCTGGTAATATTTCAAAATAGTCTCTGTTATTTAGTGAAATACAATGTGTACTGTGGAGATATTGTGTTTGCATGCGTCTATATCTTTGTCTAGATAGATATATACAGAGGTTTCTGAAGACTATAATTATCTGTAATCAGTCTGAAGGTCCATCTTTTCCATGGGTGGGACTCTCACTTTACTTGACTGTTAGTTCTCACAGTGGAGTCCACTTCCCTGCAGGATAAAATTGTAATTCCATAGCTAGTGAACTGTAGAATCTTTGTGCACTAATGTCTAAGGAACAGGCACATGAAATTACAAGCCCATTAGCAAGAATTTTTAATGAACCTGTAAACTCAGAGGTCGTACTGTATGACTGGAGAATTGCTAATATAGTTCCTATCTTTAAGAAAGGGGAAAAAAGGTGATCCAGGCAACTACAGGCCTGTCAGTTTGATATCTGTAGTATGCAAGGTCTTGGAAAAAAATTTGAAGGAAAAAGTAGTCAAGGACATTGAGGTCAGTGGTAATTGGGACAAAATTCAACGTGGTTTTACAAAAGGTAGATTGTGCCAAACCAACCTGATCTCCTTCTTTGAGAAGGTAACAGGTTTTTTTTAGACAAAGGAAATGCAGTGGATCTAATTTACCTTGATTTCAGTAAGGCATTTGATATGCTTTCACATGGGGAATTATTAACTACATTGGAAAAGATGGGGATCAGTATGAAAATTGAAAGATGGATAAGGAACTGGTTAAAGGGGAGACTACAATGGGTTGTTCTGAAAGGTGAACTGTCAGGCTGGAGGGAGGTTACTAGTGGAGTTCCTCAGGGATCAGTTTTGGGACCAATCTTATTTAATCTTTTTATTACTGACCTTGGCACAAAAAGCGGGAATGTGCTAATAAAGTTTGTGGATGACACAAAGCTGGGAGGTATTGCCAATACAGAGAAGGACCGGGATATCATACAAGAAGATTTGGATGACCTTGTAAACTGGAGTAATAGTAATAGGATGAAATTTAATAGTGACAAGTGCAAGGTCATGCATTTAGGGATTAATAACAAGAACTACTGTTATAGGCTGGGGAGTCATCAGTTGGAAGTAATAGAGGAGGAGAAGGACCTTGGAATATTGGTTGATCACAGGATGACTATGAGCCGCCAATGTGATATGGCTGTGAAAAAAGCTAATGCGGTCTTGGGATGCATCAGGCGAAGTATTTCCAGTAGAGATAAGGAAGTGTTAATACTGATATACAAGGCACTGATGAGATCTCATCTGGAATACTGTGTGCAGTTCTGGTCTCCCATGTTTGAGAAGGATGAATTCAAACTGGAACAGGTACAGAGAAGGGCTACTAGGATGATCCGAGGAATGGAAAACCTGTCACATGAAAGGAGACTCAAAGAGCTTGTCTTGTTTAGCCTAACCAAAGCAGGCTGAGGGGAGATATGATTGCTCTCTATAAATATATCAGAGGAATAAATATAAGGGAGGGAGAGGAATTATTTAAGCTCAATACCAATGTGGACACAAGAACAAATGGATATAAACTGGCTATCAGGAAGCTTAGACTTGAAATTATATGAAGGTTTCTAACCATCAGAGGAGTGAAGTTCTGGAACAGTCTTCCAAGGGGAGTAGTGGGAGCAAAAGACGTATCTGGCTTCAAGACTAAGCTTGATAAGTGTATGGAGGGGATGGTGTAATGGGATAGTGTAATTTTGGCAATTAATTCGTCTTTGACTACTTGCGGTAAATATGCCCAATGGCTTGTGATGGGATGTTAGATGGGGTGGGATCTGAATTACTACAGAGAATTCTTTCCTGGGTGTCTGGCTGGTGAGTCTTGCCCACATGCTCAGGGTTTAGCTGATCACCATATTTGGGGTCAGGAAGGAATTTTCCTTCAGGGCAGATTGGCAGAAGCCCTGGGGTTTTTTTGCCTTCCTCCACAGCATGGGAAACAGGTCATTTACTGGAAGATTCATTTACTGGAAGATTGAAGTCTTTAAACTGTGATTTGAGGACGTCAGTGGCTCAGACACAGGTTTGATACAGGAGTGGGTGGGTGAGATTCTGTGGCCTGCATTGTGCAAGAGGTCAGACTAGATGATCCTAATGGTCCCTTCTGACCTTAAAGTCTGTGATTCTATGATTCTAACTGGATTTGTCTCACATGGAGTGGATTGTGGACAGCAAGCATTTTCTGTGTAGCCCTGGTAAGAAAAGAACTATGGCATCTTTATCATAGAATCATAGAAACTTAGAATATCAGGGTTGGAAGGGACCTCAGGAGGTCATCTAGTCCAACCCCCTGCTCAAAGCAGAACCAATCCCCAACTAAATCATCCCAGCCAGGGCTTTGTCAAGCCTGACCGTAAAAACTTCTAAGGAAAGAGATTCCACCACCTTCCTAGGTAACCCGTTCCAGTGCTTCACCACCCTCCTAGTAAAAAAGTTTTTCCTAACATCCAACCTAAACCTCCCCGACTGCAACTTGAGACCATTACTCCTTGTTATGTCATCTGGTACCACTGAGAACAGTCTAGATCCATCTTCTTTGAACCACCTTTCAGGTAGCTGAAAGCAGCTATCAAATCCCACCTCATTCTTCTCTTCTGCAGACAAACAATCCCAGTTCCCTCAGCCTCTCCTCATAAATCATGTGCTCCAGCCCCCTATTTTTGTTGCCCTCTGCTGGACTCTTTCCAATTTTTCCACATCCTTCTTGTAGTGTGGGACTCAAAACTGGACGCAGTACTCCAGATGAGGCCTCACCAATGCTGAATAGAGGGGAATGATCCTGTCCCTCAATCTGCTGGCAGTGCCCCTACTTATACAGCCCAATATGCCTTTAGCCTTCTAGGCAACAAGGGCACACTGTTGACTCATATCCAGCTTCTCATCCATTGTAATCTCTAGGTCCTTTTCTGAAGAACTGCTGCCTAGCCATTGGGTCCCTAGTCTGTAGCGGTGCATAAGATTCTTCCGTCCTAAGTGCAGGACTCTGCATTTGTCCTTGCTGAACCTCATCAGATTAAGGTAGCAAACTAAGTGAAATATAAGGTTAGTGATGAGATAAGATGTGAAGAGGTGAAATATGGAAGGAAATTGAGAAAAAGTGAGAAGGGGCAAAATCCTGCCAGTGTTACAGAAGTATGCTTAGTAACTGGCAGGAGAAACATATGGCGTTTTTCCCTATAACCCATGCAGCAGCAGTACTGGAGAGCCACACAAGGGTATATTAGGAAGGGGGACTGAAATTCTACTCTGACAAAACTTCGCAGTCCCCAAAAGGCATGGCTTGCCACCAGGTGCATGTAGTCAGGCTCTAGGACTCATTGTACACATGCTATGCTGGGCAGCATATGCAAGATGGGGTGCTTGCTGCTGCTTTAAAATTAACAGCAGTGTCTGTCCCATCAAGCAATCTGACAACATGGTGCCTTATGTTCAGCACTGCACCACCATTCCCATCAACCTTTTGGAAATAACGAGGGGCTATATTACAAGGAAAGGTGTGGCTGAAAAATACATGCAAAAATGTGCGGGGGAAGAGGGTGCTGAGAGACAGAAAGAAGAGAATGGAGGGCTTTCACCTTCTATTTCTCAGGTTAGGGGCTGTTTCATTTTGTATTCTGCTATATCACAACAATAGGTGCTATGTAATAATGAGAATTTAAGGTTTGTTTTCACTGTAGTTTAGAGCAAGGAAAAAGTGAAACATATTTGTTCATATTTTAGAGGAAAGATCTTTGTGGCATGAGTAGTACAAATGAATGATCATAAACATGGACTTATTTACAATAGATGGCATGGAAATGGCAAATGTGGTAAGGATGATCATTTTGCTTTTTTAAATACAGTTCATTCCTCTCTGGCAAAACAAACTTTCTAAAGGTGAAAAAAAAAATGAGATGGCCATTCAAGTAGGCACACCTGTCTGTAACGTGGGTGGTGTACCATCAAATATAAAGGGAATGATTATAGTCAAATTTGAGAGTGGTGGAAGTCATCTTGCGATTTTAAGACTCAGAAACATATTTCAATGCCATTTCAAATTTGGCCAAATTACAGCAGTAGCTTTGAAAACTAAAACCTCCAAATAAAGAGTTCACATAACAGCAAAAAGAAGATAATTTTAAGAAATGGCATAGGTAACAATGAGATTCCTCACAGATCTATTGAGACAGAATGCTCTATCTAACTGGAAGTGTTAGGTGTATCCTTTTCCAACAATGAGGAAAACAGATTGAAATTTGGTTTGATTTATTCTACAAACATTCCTCAGTCTGTAAAAATTCACTTGCACCATATTAAGGACTAGTGTTATCAAAACATTTTTTTTTCTGGTGAGGGTTAAACAGTCAGATCCAAGGAAACATATATTCCAAGATAGTTCACTAGGGAAACCTTTTGACATAATCTTTCATTTCAAGATTGTTCTTCTTGGGTATCATTCACACTGAGGCCTAGCAGCAGCAACAATCATTCTGTAATAGAACAGTATATTAAAAAAAAACAACAAAAAAAAACCCAAGCACAGCCATGACAGAGTGGCCAAAAATCACTGAACAAAACAGGGAACAATCACATATGGAGCGTAATGAAAAATGGACATATGATTCATTCAGATGTTCAAACACAAAAGCCTGATGACACCTAATGTATAAGTTGGAGAATTTTTGCTGTTTTTGCTTTTCTTTCCATGCATTTGCCTTCTGGGTCTAGTGTATTTGCTGATTTTAGAAGTCAGGGAAAATTATGTAAGAGAAGCATTAATCTTAAATGCATAGACTCTCCCTTTGCAGGGTTTTTTCCTCCAACTGGCTCGCCTTTGATAGGCTTATGTGTTTAGAGCAGAGGAGATGAGTAATGGATGTTTCACAGTACAGTTTCCATACCTCATAGCAATGGAATACAGAACAGTTAATCTGCCAAATATACAAGCCCATTCCTTAATGTATGAATTACTGTCATCTGCAGCTGCCCTTGCAGACTCTTTAGTGGTGTGCATACAGATTTACTTCCTAGTTTAAGCAGGAGCTCACATTGTCTTGGGCATTTCCTCAGCACCTTAAAAGATGAACCTTGGGAGAATGACCAGAAGTCTTAATTCCTACCATTCTGTTTTATGAAATAAAAACCATGAAATGCAGTAGCTTCTAGAAGACTGACACTTCCACCTTAGACTTCATTTTACAGAATAGACAGAGTGCCTGCCTTGATTTAATGAGTGGCAGTGTTTTGTCTTTGGAGGGAAACCACAGAGACTTCATATGTAATTGTCATACTTCATAGACTATCAGGGTTGGAAGGGACCTCAGGAGGTCATCTAGTCCAACCCCCTGCTCAAAGCAGGAATAATCCCCAGACAGATTTTTGCCCCAAATCCCTAAATGGCCCTCTCAAGTATTGAACTCAATCCTGGGTTTAGCAGGCCAATGCTCAAACCACTGAGCTATCCCTCCCCCCTTCACTGAAACCTCTTTCTTTTCCAGAAACCTATTGCTAGATACTACTCATTCATATTTAAAAGGCAAAAGTTTGGGTTAACAAACATGCTTTCATAGAGGTTTCTTAAAGTTTAAGGTCAGAAAGGAACATTTTGTCTGCCCTCCTGTATATCACAGGTCATTCAGCTACAGCCAGTTACCTCTGTATTGAGCCCAACATTCAAAGCCCACTGAATCTTTTCATATATAAATTTATCTTTCTTTGTGTATAGAAAAGGGTGACCATGTTGCCTAGCCACAGGGCTGCTACCAGAGTAGAGAGGCAATGAGCAGGAAGTGATATGGTGATGCCAACTACCTCTGCACCTATATTGGTATGTGTTGTCTTAAATTTAAGTACGAGAGACTATTCATGTGCTTATGAACCCTCATGAACCGAAACCTAATGTATATGAGGTGCTCGGATGCTCTGGTAACCAGATTCTTAGAAGCATCTGGATAGGTATGTATGTAATATATTGTATATATCTGTAAACAGAGACAGTAACCTATTTTACAGCTGGACTCTGAAGATTAATGCTCTTACATCACTTTGAAAATATGTATTGCTGTATCCATGCTTTGTATTTATTAATTATTATTGTGTTATCATATTTAAAGTGAAGGAGTTTGGGTCAGAATAGCAGCAACATGGAGCAGGCCCACGTGAAATCATATTCTAGTGAAGAAAGCGGCTAAGCTCTGTGGACAGCTCTTTAGATAATAAATTTTATTTATTGGGAATAGCACAAACTGAAATAAGTGTGCTCTATTAGTTATGATTCTCAGAACTTCCGTTCTGAGAGAGAGAGAGAGAGTTCAGCAAAGTGGTTCTGTGCCTATTCACTGACTGTAAACTCCACACACCGGGAGGGCATGCTCAGCATGCATGGGAGAGAATGGCTCTCATGGACAGGAAATAATTTGTAAGACACATTTATTTAATTTTGAAACCATATGCTTATATGAAAAAATTAGAAAGCTGGATACATAATGAATGTGGTGATTTTACAGTCCTAGTTCTTTTTAAAATAATGTTCCATACCATCAGTGAGATAAGAATCCAGATGTTGTTAAAATGTAGGGCTATGTAGCATTTTAAAGTTGGGGTTTTCATGGAAGTGAGGGATCTGACAGGGCTGGCTAGAGGATGAGCGTTGGCAGGCATGCTGCAAGTTTTTCTGCACAGCTCTGCTATTCCATCTCAGTTCTGACGTGTGGCAGCCCTTGCTTACTCAGTCTTGGGCCTCTTGCGCAGAAACTGCAAATTATGCTGAGATATGCCAAGCTTTTTAGGCAAGCAAGGATAGAAGTCTCAGAGTTGGAAGAGCACTGCCTTAACCCATTGTGTCACATAGTCCCAAGTTCAACCATATTGCTGATAGCTTTCCTGGTATCTTATGACAAATTTTATATTGTGCGCACTATTTTTTATAAAACCCAATTCTGTCAACCCCCAAAATGCAGATTGGCTTAAAAATGAGGAAGTTTTTTTGTTTGTTAAATAATAGATTTGGGGTTTTTATTGGCCTTCTGGTTTCTAAGCCTCTTCTCAAGTTTTTCTTCCCAACCATGGGGGCTAGAAACTTTGTTTTAAAATGAAATCAAAGATTCTCATGTAATCACACGAATCTGGGTGCCTATTCTCCAAGAAACACACCAAATACTTGAAATTAAATCACAAGAATTGGCAACTCTGAAAACAGTACTAGTTTGCTCTAAAGGAAATAGTGGTAATTATTTTCCGTGAATAAAAACAGTTCCTGGCATCCACCTATATTATTTGAAGTCGGAGAGTATGCAAACTTGAAGGCAATATTTTATTAATTACTGTTGTCCTTGAACCAAAGTGGTGTCAAGATAAATAAACTGTTGGTCTGCTTTTTCAAAGGATCTTAGCGTGCTCAGCTCTCCTTGATTTTGGTATTCAGTAGCTCTGAAAATCAGATCCTCTGTCTATCTTTATCCACCCTCAACATGTATGTGCATCACTATGCAATGTGGATGCTCAAGACCTGACTACCCTCTACTGGCTGTGATATTTATGTGATATAAGCCCTGAAAAAGCCCCCTGAAATCAATGGCAGTCTTTCTGTTGATTACACTTTGCCTTGAAGTAGGCCCATAAACCCTAATACAGGGTAGTCAGTTATTTTTGCTCAGGGTCCAAATTTCTTGGTTAAGGTATAGTCAAGGTGCAGACTCCAAAGAAGAAAATAATAAAAAATAACAATAATGATAATATATAAATAAAAAGATTTCAGGGTCCGCTCAAAAGCATCTGGCCATCCGGATTTGGCCTGTGGTCCGCCTGTTGATGACCCTGTACTAATACAACTCCACGAGTTTGACTATTTAACAATAATGATTTGGGTGATTTGCAAATGGGATCTGACTGAGGATGCCCTAGGTGGGTTAATTAACTTGGAGATGAGAGAGGAAAGATAGATGGGGTAGTATCTTTTATTGGACCAACTTCTGTTGGTGGAAGATGCATGCTTTGAGAATTGTTCTTCAGGTCTGGGCTGAAAAAAGAAGCTGGCCCAATAAAATATATTACCTTGCCAAACCTACCTTGTGTCTCTCCTCTTCTGGGACCAACACAGCTACTACAACACTCCAGATAACTTGGAGACTGCAGTTCATATTTGTGCATTTATAAATGCTTCCAAAATTATCACTAATGGAACTAAAAGGGGTTTCCGTGAATAGTTCTGAACTTCTTACTGTATCTACATGATGGCAGCACTGGTTGTTTTCATCCCATTGTAAAGACTGTGTTGGAGAGACACCCTCCAACATGTCTGCAAAGTATTATTTATCATTTGTTGCAGCTCACGCCAGACACAATTCTTGACTGTATTTAAAGTCTGTCCTGTTTTAAGTCAATCCTGTCAAATTTGTGTATTGGGTTTAAGGTCAAGTCTTCTAGAGAGGAAACGCCGCCTTAATTAGTTCTCCAGATTCTCTTATTTTTTTGCCATTTAGGAGAATATTTCCTGGGTCATTATCCCTTGATAAATGAACTGATAAATGACCTAAAAAGTGTTTTCCATAAGGATCCCAAGATCCTCAGCTATGCTGTGGTATATCATTTTATCCTTGATTACTTCAGTTTTTTAATTTGTTGAATACCAGTTCCAGAATTGTAACCCCAAATCATTGGTGAATAAACCAATCATTTATCATCCTGTCATAGATGTTAAAAATCAGTTTTCAGTTCGTATTTGTTACATTGGTCCATGTAACCCTCAGTCAGTCTCCTGGTGTCCATTTCAAAAGGGTTTTGGCAAAGAGTAATCTTTCTGTATGTCTGCTGGTCTCAAGAGTGTTTTGTAAACATTTGCTTTGTCCCACAGGCTGTTAGCAGAAGTCTTAAAGAGGATTTTTTTCAACACTAGTTCATGGTGAGCTGGGTTAAAATTTTCTGACACTACAATGGCTTTTTCTCCATCCTACAGAATCAATTTGCTTAGCTTGGACTTTGTTATGATCTTTTCTCATGGCATGTTGCTGGATCCCATGGCTTATATAAAAACCCTATTTATCTGATCTGTGATTACTTGAAGCAGGTCATGCCTCCCAGTATCAATGCTCATTTGCTCATCCTAAACCCATTTTGGATGTTCTAAAAATATGCAACAAAATACAGTTCTGTTGTGGAAGCAAAATCCTGTCATTCCATAAGGGGCCACGATCAGCCTTGCTCAACTTCTACTACTAAGCTTGCTTTTAGCACCTTTGTCCTGTTTGTTTCGCTCTAGTATGTGTGTTTCATTAGATGGTTTATATGTGCGCCAGAACCCCCATAAATGCTTGATATAAAGTGACAATTTGCTAACTAACTATACTGACAGACGCTTACTGAATTGCAGTTACTCATCGAGAACCACCCTGAATTGGTATCAGTTAATTGCAGAATAGCTCGATTTCACTTTTATGATATTCCGACAATCAGAAAAGTAATCATTTTCCATTTTTTTCAATTAATACATTTTCCTGACTTGTTTATAACAGTGGAGCTATTTTAGTCAAGTGAATTAAGTAAATGTTCTCTTTCTCAGTGGGTAATAAACAGAAAGTAAATAGGCATTCCAGCCAGGCCAGCATTTTCATTAGAACTGGTGCACTCTGTTGGATGCTTCATGCTCAGAGATGACATGGCCATTTTTTGATAACTGTACATAACTGCCTGAGGATGTATATGGGGAATGAGGGGAAAAAATCATAACCTTTATGCTGCGAGCAAAAGAACTACTCCACCAGTTCAGCCACTACGAAGAGATAAACAGGTTAATACTCTCATGTATTAATAGTGATAGGGGCCAGATAGGCTAAACCCAGTACAAACACTTATTAAAAGACAACCCTCCTCAAAAGTGCTTGCAGTCTGGGGCCTCAATTCTCAAGACTGGTGTGCATGCTTAACTTGATGCACTATGAATCATGCCACTGACTTGAATGGGACTACTTACAGTACATAAAGTTAAGCACACTGTGACAAACCCAGACCAGTGGAGTACAGGAGTCTGGTAGAGGGCAAATATACTGGTCACTGGATGAGTAGTTTTCTGCTCCCTGAGTGACCAGAGCAGGGGCTGCACTAGAGTAATCAGGAACCTACTAGAACCAATTAAGGCAGAAAAACTGATTTGATTGGCTGCAGGTGATCTAGACAGGCTAATCAGGGCACCTGGTTTAAAAAGGAGCTCACTCCAGTCAGGCAGGGAGGAGCCAGAGGAGAGGAAGTGCGTGTGAGGAGCTGGGAGGAAGAGGCACAAGGAGCTGAGAGTGAGAGGGTGTGCTGCTGGAGGACTAAGGAGTACAAGCATTATCAGACACCAGGACGAAGGTCCGGTGGTTAGGATAAAGAAGGTATTTGGAGGAGGCCGTGGGGAAGTAGCCCAGGGAGTTGTAGCTGTCATGCAGCTGTTACAAGAGGCACTATAGACAGCTGCAATTCACAGGGCTGTGGGCTGGAACCAGAATAGAGGGCGGGCCCGGGTTCCCCCCAAACCTCCCAACTCCTGATCAGACACAGGAGGAGTTGATCCAGACTGTGGGGAAGATCACTGAGGTGAGCAAATCTGCCAATAAGCGCAGGACCCACCAAACTAGAGGAGGAACTTTGTCAAACACACGTAAATCTTTGCGGGATTGGGGCCTAGATTATAACAGGATATAATGAGCTGAAGACTATCAAACTGAGGAAGTGGGAGAACTGGAGGATGAATTGACAGTAAAGCAAGCTTATTTTAGCACAGTAAGCATTAGTCACAGCATGCCTCCTGCTTTGCCATTATGCAGTGGGTGAAATTCACCCTTGTGCAGAGGGCCCAGATGATTTGTATGCATTGCTTAAGGTCCACTTAAGCTTTATTGTGTTGTTTAGGTGGCATTTAAGTGGTGCACAGGCCTGGTCTGACTTAAAAATTCAGAAGTGTGTGCTGTTTTTTAAATAATACATTTTGAATTCTTTTTGTTGCCTTGTCGTTTCTGAACCTTCGTTATACTTAGGTCACCTTCTCAAGCTAAATCAACTCTAAATCTAAACTGAAAGGGCTTTCATGCTCATGATTCAGCTTTGTTAACTACAGAATGAAATTCGGTGGGTGAAGTAATATTGAAGCTACCTGTGCGCATACCTGAGATGAAAAATAATGGGTTTTTTTATGCTCATACATGGTAGAATTTTTTTCAATTTTGAAATTTCAGTGAAAATTTGGAAATGTGTTGGGAAGCATTTTGACACAATTTCCATATCATTTTGGATTAGCTGTACAATTTTTTTGACATTTTGGAGCAGGAAAGGAAACAAGTAGAAAAAAATAATTTTCCCCCAGTTTGGGCCACCCAACCACTCTGGAGCCAGGCAGATGTACCTCCCTGGTCGGGGCCCTTAGCCCTTAAAGGATCCACCATTGACTCCTGGGAGTAGTAGGGGACCCAAACTTGTGGTGACATAAACGCCTTCCCAAGCTCCCCCAGCTCTGAGAGAGCAGAGGCTTCCGCAGGACATGGCAAAGGCTCCCTACAAGGACAATTCAGTCACTAAGACCCATTAGGGGGCAGTGGAGTACCACCGATCCCCTGAGCCAAGGCAGCACCCTCCATCTCCGTGCTGCAGATCTCCGACGTCGCATCCCAGATCCTCTGGGGCTCATTCTTGGTCATGGGCACCACGTTCACAGTTCCTGCCATTTCAATGCGGATCACCTAGCGGGAGGTGCTGGTCTCCGTACCACCAGCACTGTTCACCCTCCCACCGGTCCTCATATTGGTGCAGATCTCTGTCACCCGCCCCATCACAATTCCAGTTCTCCCCGGCCCCAGCGCCAGTTCCCTCAATACCAGCACCAATCCTGCCACTCCAAGCTCTGGTCTCCGGTAAAGATGATCAGCAGGCTTACACAGGCGTCAGCTGCCCTCCTGTGGTCACTGGAAGGGGATTCCTCCAGCGCAGAAGGATGGTTTAGCCCTGTGCCAAGACTCCATTGGTTCAACTGGGCACCTGAAGCTGCGTCAATGTCTTGGCAGAATGGTCAGTGGCCAGTGCAATGGCCTTACTGGAGTGCGTGGGGCAAGCCAGTGATTATGATGCCCCCTTTGCACCACTCGTCTGCTGTCATCTCAGAGCAACAGCCAACAGCACTGGGATCAGTGCATGAAACACACTTGGATGCTGGGGTAAAGGAGACAGTGCCTACCCCAAAACTCCCTTCCCCCATGGGGGATGATGCCCCGAGTCCTCCCCTGGTGGTAGAGTAGTAATCTTTATTCCCAGATGAGACAGTCATGAGGCCCTCCATGGCCAGCCTGCTGGAGATTTTAAAGAACAACAAGCCCTGCTTCAATGGGTGACCAAGAATTTGGGCCTTTTGGTGGTGAAGATGGCTGAGTAGGCGGTCATGTTGTTCAGTGTGTTCTCTAACTCTACCCTGTCCGTGTTGCACTACCAGTGCATGACAGGGTCCTGAAAATTGCCCAAGACCCTCTGGCAAAGCCCATCATTCATCTCTCCCACCTCCAAAAGGGTCAAAAAGAAGTTCTTTGTCCCAGCCGAAAGCTTTGAGCTTTATACACATCTATCTCTGGGCTCACTGCACCAATGAGAAGGACAAGCGGGGCACACCAGTTCAACACCCAAAAATAAAGAGGCCAAAAGACTGTGCCTTTTTGGGAGAAAAAAATTATTTGACAGCCAGCCTGCAATTCCGGGTGGCAAACCACCAGGACCTCTTGGGCAGGTACAATTTTAACTTATGGGGGCTCTCATCGAAAGTTCAGGGAGTCCTTCCCTCAGGGTTTTGCCCAGGAATTTGGAAACCTGGTGGAGGAGCGTACTATGGCAGACATGGGAGCTAGGGTGCTTCTGTTGGCAGTGGTCATGAAGTGCAGCTCCTGGTTCAAACTGCCATCCTCTCCCAAGAGATGCATACCTCTATCCAGAACCTCCCATTCAATGGGAATTGACTGTTTTCAGAGTAGACAGATGTGAGGCTTCATGCATTAAAGAACATTCAGGCCACCCTTCGCTCACTGGGCATGCATATGCTGCAGTCTGCACGGAAGCAGTTCCAGCTGCCCCCGCCACCAAGACCTTGGCAGCCTCGTTGGGGGTCTGCAAGGAGAAGGGATAGAGACACAAGCTTTAGTCATCGCTGCCCTTCCTCCTCCCCCTCACCTGTGCAGCCATGTCTGGCAAAGCATCCTGGGGGCCAGAAGTGCTCATTTTTAAGGTACACTTGAGAGTGATGTCCCAGTCAATTCTCCAGATACTCCTTTGTCTTTCCTCAAACACCTTCAGCCCTACTGTTTGGCCTGGTTGTGGGTCACCTCGGACGGCTGGGTGCTGGATATAGTATCTCAGGGCTATACTCTGCAATTTTTGGACACCTCTCCCTCCCAACTCCCTCTTCCCCATCCTTCTTCAGGGACCCTTATCATGACCAACTTCTCATTCAAAAGGTCGAGAGCCTCCTGCATCTGTGTTCGGTGGAGGAGGCCCCTCAGGACATGAAGGCAAAAGGGTTCTATTCCTGCTGCTTCCTAATCTTGAAAGCAAAAGGGGACCTTAGATCCACTCTGGACCTGCGCCACCTCAACAAGTCTCTCAGAAAGTTGAAGTTTTTCATGGTCTCCTTGGCCTCCATCATCCACTCCCCAGATCTGGGAGACTGGTACACCACCTTCGACTTGAAGGATGCTTATTTCCATATTCTAAGGTCACAGATGTTTCTTCTTTGCTTCAGTCTTCATGGCTGAGGATATTAGAGAGATTCCTGAACTTGAGCTGTCCTTTGTAGGTGACAAATCTGAGGAATTATCACAGATTGAAGTGTCATTAGAATCATAGAATATCAGGGTTGGAAGGGACCTCAAAAGGTCATCTAGTCCAACCCACTGCTCAAAGCAGGACCAATCCTCAACTAAATCATCCCACCCAAGAGTTCTGAAAGAACTCAAATGTGAAATTGCAGAACTATTAACTATGATTTGTAACCAATCCTTTAAATCAGCTTCTGTACTCAATGACTGGAAGTAGCTAATGTAACGCTAATATTTAAAAAGGGCTCTAGAAGTGTTCCCAGCAATTACAGACTGGTAAGTCTAACGTCAGTACTGGGCAAATTAGTTGAAACAATAGTACAGAATATTGTCAGACACATAGAAGAACATAAATTGTTGGGCAAAAGTCAACATGGTTTCTGTTCTTTGAAGGGGTCAACAAACATGTGGAAAAGGGGGATCCAGCGGACCTAATGTACTTAGGTTTCCAGAAAGGCTTTGACAAGGTCCCTCACCAAGGGCTCTTACGTAAATTAAGTTATCATGGAATAAGAGGGAAGATCCTTTCATGGATTGAGAACTGGTTAAAAGACAAGGAACAAAGGGTAGGAATAAATGGTAAATTTTCAGAATGGAGAGGGGTAACTAGTGGTGTTCCCCAAGGACCAGTCCTAGGACCAATCCTATTCAACTTATTCATAAATGATCTAAAAAACGGGTTAAACAGTGAGGTGGCAAAGTTTGCAGATGATACTAAACTGCTCAAGATAGTTAAGACCAAAGCCAACTGTGAAGAACTTCAAAAAGATCTCACTAAACTAAGCGATTGGGCAACAAAATGACAAATGAAATTTAATGTGGATATATGTAAAGTAATGCACATTGGAAAAAATAACCCCAACTATACATACAATATGATGGGGGCTAATTTAGCTACAAGTAATTAAGAAAGAGATCTTCAAATCATCGTGGCTAGTTCTCTGAAGACGTCCACACATGCACAGTGTGCAGCAGCAGTCAAAAAAGCAAACAAGATGTTAGGAATCATTAAAAAAGGGATAGAGAATAAGATGGAGAATATCTTATTGCCTTATATGAATCCACATCTTGAATACTGCGTACAGTACAGTAAAGAGGTATAAAACAAATAAAAGGAAGTTCTTCTTCCACAGGTTGACTGTGCACTGTGTGAACTCCTTCCCTGAGGAGGTTGTGAAGGCTAGGACTATAACAGAGTTTAAAAGAGAACTAGATAAATTCATGGAGGTTAAGTCCATTAATGGCTATTAGCCAGGATGGGTAAGGAATGGTGTCCCTAGCCTCTGTCAGAAGGTGGAGATGAATGGCAGGAGAAAGCTCACTTGACCATTACCTGTTAGGTTCACTCCCTTTGGGGCACCTGGCATTGGCCACTGTTGGCAGACAGGATACAGGGCTGGATGGATCTTTGGTCTGACCCAGTATGGCTATTCTTATGTTCTCTGTTTCATAGTGGGCAGGCGTCATTTTATATTCACGGCACTGCCCTTTGGCCTTTCTTGGGCCCCAAGGGTGTTCACAAAGTGTATGCTGCCAGTGGCTGCTTACCTGAGACATTGAGAAGTCCAGGTCTTCCCATATCTTGACAACTGGCTCATCAAGGGTGGGTCTCAGGAGCAAATGCAGAGGAGCCTCGATCTGGTGTGTTCCACTTTGTCAAGGTATTATTCCCACTTTGAACTTTAGCGTTCAAAAAGTGGGGACCTGCATGTACCCTTCTAAGCTTAATTCCTAGCTTAGATCTGATAGCGCTGCCACCAACCAGAAATTCCAGTGTCTGGTACACTCCCTGTCCCCCAAAACCTTCCCTGGGGAGCCCAAGACCCAAACCCCTTGGGTCTTAAACCAAAGAGAAATAAACCATTCCCTCTCCTTTCCCCCTCCCAGATTTTCCCCTCCCTGGGTTACCCTGAGAGATCACTGTGATCCAAACTCCTTGAATCTTAAAACAGAGAGGAATTAACCTTTCCCCACCCCTTCTTTCCCCCCACCGCTCCCTGGTGAGTTCAGACCCAATCCCCTTGGGTCTTACACAAGGAAAAAAATCAATCAGGTTCTTAAAAAGGAAAGCTTTTAATTAAAGAAAGAAAAAAAAATAAAAATTATCTCTGTAAAACCAGGATGGAAAATGTTTACAGGGTCTTCAGCTTATATAGACTAGAGGGACTCTCTTCCCCCCCTAGCCTAAGATACAAGTTACAGCAGAGGTAAAATACCCATCCAGCAAAATACACATTTGCAAAATAAGAAAACAAACATAAAACCAATCCGCCTTTTCTAGCTAGTACTTACTATTATGAACATGAGAGACTGTTTTAGAAAGAATGGAGACAGATCTGGTTTCACATCTGGTCCTTCTTAGCCCCAAGAGCGAACAGAGAACAAAACAAACAGCACAAACAAAGACTTCCCTCCACCAAGATTTGAAAGTATCTTGTCCCCCGATTGGTCCTTTGGTCAGGTGTCAGCCAGGTTCACTGAGCTGGTTAACCCTTTACAGGTAAAAAGAGACATTAACCCTTAACTATCTGTTTGAGACACCTGCCATGACCTGGGCCTGTTAATAAACAAGAAAAAATCCACCTTAACGCTGGTCCAGCAAATAGAATTCATTGGGGGCAGTTCTCGACTCCATGCAAGCCAGATCCTTCCTTCCAGAAGAATGTTTTTTTATGCCATGTCAGACTTGATCTCCCATGTAAAGAGTTATCCACTCATCACAGCTCATACCTGCCTATGGTTGTTGGGCTATATGGCCATCTGTACATACCTGGTCAGTCAAGCCCAGCTCCATCTCTAGCATCTGCAAGCGTGGCTGGCATTTGTCTACATCCTTAACAAGCACAACCTATACTGGGTAGTCATGGTGTCGGATCACATCTGGTCATCCCTGGATTGGTGGTTGGATCCTAGGTTGGTATTAGAGGGAGTTCTCTTCACAACCCCATCCCCACCATTGACCCTGGTCTCTGATGCTTCAGACCTGGGCTGCGGAGCCCACCTGAGTGAGCTAAGCACCCAGTGCTGCTGGTTGTGGAACAACTTGGCCTTCCAGGTCAATATCAGGGAGCTCAGAGCAATTCGCCTGGCTTGCCAGGCTTTCTTGCTCCACCGTAAGGGCAAGGTGGTGCAGATCCTGAGGTATAATACTACCACAATGTATACATCAACAGGCAAGGCGGAGCCAGATTGTGTCGGCTGTAATACAGCATGGCCAGTGGGCAGCAGGAGAGTGTTAGAAGGGAGCCTTATTTCCTGTAAGAGGAAGAAAGTTTGCTATAGATTAACTAGAGCACCGGAAGCCAATTAGAGCACCTGAAGCCAATTAAAGCACCTGCAGTCAGTCATATGATAAAAGCCCCCTGCTTCAGTCAGACAGTGTGGGAGTTGGAACAGAAAGGAGTTGGAGCAGAGAACAGTTTGAAGAGAAGCAGAGGAAAGTTTGGAGAAGTGCTGCGGTGGGCTGAGAAGTCCAAGACCCTAGGTAAGGGGCACTTGGCTTGTGTAGAGGAAGGGCAGGAAGCCCCCCCAGAAGCTGAAGGGCTGGAGAGGGAAGTAGCCCAGGGGAAGGAACCGCCAGTTCAAGTGGTTCACCACTATCCTCAGGGCCCCTGGGCTGTGGCCTGGAGTAGAGGGCAGGCCCAGGTCCCGCCCTCTCCACTCCCCTCCTCAAGGACACTAGTGGGGCAATTAATATTCCAATTCAGGGGCAAGAAATGGTGCCTTGAACCCCCCCTCCACTCAAAGAAGAGAAAGCGTGAGACTCATCATAATAGTGCCGGCAATTTGCCACACGGCCCTTTGTCAAGAAGCTCTCCTCCTTAAGGATTTTTGTGTGCGGTATGCCATTCATCTGATTGCCGCACACCTGCCCAGAACCAGGAACATCTTAGCAGATCACCTCAGCAGAACTTTCTCATCTCGCCACGAGTGGTTGCTCCATCTGGAGGTGGTCAGCATAATTTTCCAGAGGTGGGAAACTCCCAGGTGAATCTGTTCACTTCTAGGCAGAACTTGAAATGCCACGTGTTCTGTTAGATCTGGGGGATTGACAGGGGCCCCCATCACAGCCTTTCTCATTCCATGGTCAGGGATGCTGATGTATGGCTTTCCACCAGGGCCGTTAATTCATAGCATCCTTCTGAAGATTAAGGACAGGGTGAAAATTATCCTAATAACCCTTGTATGGCCTTGCCAGCACTGGTTTGGCATGTTGCTGAACCTTTCGGTAGCTGCCCCACTGCAGCTGCCCCTCTGGCCAGATCTGCTGTTCCAGAACCACAGCAGCCTCCCAGAACCATTGAAACCCTCCATCAGAGCGACTTATTTGGCCAAATGGAAAAGGTTCACATGCTGGGCCTTGTATCGGGGCCTCGCAGGCCTCTCTGCAGGAGATCCTGGATTTTCTGCTGCACCTCAAGCTCTAAGGTTTGTCCCTGTCATCGATTAAGGTCCACGTAGTTGATATCTCTGCTTTCCACTTTCCATTCTAAGGCAGGTCGATCTTCGCTCACAACATGATGGCCTGGTTTTTGAAAGGTCTGGATCGTCTCTATCTGCATACCTGGGTTCCCGTCCCTTCCTGGGACCTGAATCTCATGCTGTTGAGGCTCACTGAGCCTCCGTTCAAGCGTCTGGCTTCCTGCTCTCTCCTGGAAGGTTTCATTCCTGGTTGCGATAACATCTGCCCGCAGGGTGTCCGAAATTAGGGCACTTACTTCAGAACCGGCCTATATGGTCTTCTATAAGAATAAGGTCCAGTTGTGACTCCACCCAGCGTTTCTGCCCAAGGTCATTTCCCAGTTTCATACTAACCTCGACATATACTTACCCGTCCTTTTTCTGAAACTTCATAGATCAGATGAGGAGCACAGGCTGCACATCCTGGACATCAGGAGGCCACGGGACTTCTACAAAGATAGAACAAAACCGTTCCATAAGTCAATGCAGTTGTTTATTGCGATGGCAGACTGAATGAAAGGTTATCCAGTGTCTGCTCAGAGGATTTCATCCTGGATCATGGCCTACATCCACTACTGCTATGAGCTGGCGAAGGTACCTCCACCGGCAATCACGATGGCGAACTCAATTAGAGCACAAGCATTGTCAGTGGCCTTTCTGGCACAGGCACCAATCTAAGAGATCTGTAGGGCTGCTACCTGGTCGACTGTCCACCTGTTTGTGTCTCATTATGCGCTTACCCAGCGAGCACGAGACAATGCTGGCTTTGGCAGAGCTGTGCTGCAAGCTGCAAGACCATGAACTCAGCCCACCTCTTTGGACACTGCTTGTGAGTCATCTAGAATGGAATTGACATGAGCAAGCACTCAAAGAAGAAAAATTGGTTACCTATCTTTTCCTAACTGTTGTTCTTCGAGATGTGTTGCTCATATCCATTTCATTACCCACTCTCCTGCCCTTCTGTCAGAATCGCCAGCAAGAAAGAACTGAGAGGGCATACAGCCGCTGGCACATGATATACTGATGCATGAGTGCGGCACACAAGGGGCGCCACAGCCGGCCTTATGGATATCACTAAGGCAAAAATCTCCAACAACTGTGCATCTGGGTGCGTGCACACCTAGAATGGAATGAGCAACACATCTTGAAGGACAACAGTTACAAAAAGATAGGTAACCATTTTTTACTTTGGGTTAAATCGTAATGTCACAATCTAGCCCTATGTGATTAAAGCTAGTCATTGATAGAGGTGGAACTAGAACGTGGGAGACGGGACAGCTAGATTCTCATCAGTGAGTTTAATCACTAGCTGTATGATGTTTAGAAACCATCTCCTCTTCCTCCAGCGGCATCTTCTGAATTCACATGCACTTTTATGGGGCAGGGGGTAAGAGAAGCTTTCTGAGTTTTTTGCAAGTGTCCAAAGAGAGAGAAATAGTTTAATGAAAAGATCTGTAAAATTTCTCCAATTTGATCAAATTTTGCAAACTCAAAATCAGGCAGATTTTGTCATAAATGGCTCCCCGTTCAACCGGCTTCAGATCCAGGCCTGAAGACCTCCCTTGTATAGTAGCCTCCGACCATAGTGTCCCATCAGCCTTCAGCAGACTTGCAAGTGACATGAGAAAAACTTCTACCAAGCGGATTATGAAATCTCCTCAGAAAGAACATAGCTCTAAGAGATCTGCCTTACTGGAGGCTTTGCACCCCTTAAAGACTTCCAGGGAAGCTTCAAGAGATCTCAATACCAAGAACTCTAAATTGAAGTTCTTGAGTTCCTCAAAATCACATAGTACCCACAGTACTGTTGCCTCCTGTACCATTGAAGCATGACCGAGGTGTTACAGACTCTAGGAACTAATCCAAAGAAGTCTATACCTCCTGCAGCATCTGCTGTGTCTTCGGTACCTTGACCACCAGTCCAGCAAATGTCAGAACTGCCTGTACCACCCTTGTTATTGCAGGGCACTACGCCCACAAAGTTCCCGTGCAACCTCACCTGTAGCTCAGGAGTTCAGATTTTCCAGGGACGTGTTTCTCTCCAATAAACCTGAGTCTTCTTTATTGAGTTCAGTTAGACTCGTGATACAACAACCTCATATTAATAAAACTCATAACAAAATGGGATTTTCAGATTATGACTTTAAAGTTCAGTGTTCCCATTGTGTTTAAGAGAAGAATGAAAGCACATGTGCCCATAGGACTAAGTGAAACCAGAAATTTTGTGTCTGTTCCTGTACAGGCAGCCTTTTTACTGACACTCTGCTCCTGGGTTTGGCATTCCTTGGGGAGAGAAGAGTGGAATGTAAAAGGGAGAAATTTTCAGTTAACATTTGTTTTGAATTTACATATAACTAAAAGTTACATGTTATGATTCCAATGCTCTTCCATTTTATCCACATAAACATTAGCTATTTTTAAACTTCACATAAGCTTTTCATTTCTTATGTTGCATCAGTGTTGCTGCATCATTAGTTTATCATGCTAATAAGGGTATAAACAAAGAAAATTTTGAGTCAAAAGATGTGCAAAATAAAGTATATAATAGGGCTACTTCCTTATTTTTTTAATCAGATAGCTTCCAGAATGCCATGACAAGATGAAACTGATGTCCTATTTTTATAGCTTATCTTTCCTCTAGTAGATAACTGTGTGATAGATTGTCGCTCTAGTTGCTAGTTAGCCATGACACAAAGATATGGTGAAAGAATAAGGCCTTTAATTTGAACACAGATCGTTTCCTTGTGTAAGAAATCTTGCACCTAGGATCAACTAGCTTCTGATATAGATATCAATCTCTTTTTCAAGTAGTAATATATTAAAAGGTGACATATTGCTCCATCTCATGTAGCAGATTGGGTCACAGCTATGAGAGAATTGTCAGCCCTTGAGAGAATATATATATTTTATATTTATAATTAAATGATAATTTGGAGAGATCCATTTTCACTCATAATTAATAATTAAAATGTTATATTGAACTACATGCATTCATTCAAGGAATAAATAACTTAAAAATTCATGATTGACATTCCAAGTTGTCAGTGTAGTTAAAATTATTAATGTTTTCCATTTTGTATATATCCTTTATTCTGCCCTCATCTTAGTATATAAAAGGTTATATTAAGAACATTGGCTCTGATTCAGCTAGGCACTTAAGCTTAGAATTAAGTATGTATTGAAGCATCATGCTGAATTGGGGCCTAACAAATTTCAATCTTCTTCACAAAACATATTTCAGATGGGGAACTCTGAAATTGAAACTTCCTGATGCTTCAGAGTTCATGCTAGGACAAAGAACATCTAATATTTCAGATCACAGGCTGCGTGAATGAGCCAAAGATACCAAGCCACATGCTTTGGCATTTTTTACTGCAGTGTTTTCAGAAATATCACGGTCCTGAGCTTGAGGATGTGTTTGAGATGCTATACTGCTTCCTTCCTCCTCTGTAACTGCATACAGGTAGTGTTCCAGGACTGCATCATGTCAAATGACTTTGACCATTATCACATAGAGTATCGTATCATATCCGAAATACTGTCTCCATTATTTCAGTAAAACTCTTCTGCTACATTTTCAAATGGGAGGCTGGAGTGTTGGATCTAGTGCTCATTTGAAGACATCCTAACATAGCATTAATCTTGTCTGGTTTGTTTTAAACATTCTTTATTGTATCCTTTTGGATCACTCTCCACAAATGGAGCCAAATTTTCAAATATCGATGAGCTGCTCCTGCAAACTATGCATGTGGCCCTTTGCTTGCCCAAAACGAGGTAATGTGAATAGATGTGTATGTAATTACCCATTTGGGTTGCACACTTAACTGTTTGAAGATGCCTGAAAATATTATACAGACACAACATGTGTGCCAATACCTGATCACTTGGAGGCCCAATTTTCCAACGCTTTAATTGCGTGAGTAGCTCCCTGCATTTTAAGAGGACTACTATTGTGAGTAAGGGTTTTCTAGATCATTGCCCCTTGTGTGCCTCAGGTTAATGTCATAGTATTGAGGATTCTTAGTTTTTATAAGAATCTGAAATGAAAAGACGTATTTTACAGTAACTGGCAAGGAGCTTATAGGGAACAATTCCAATCCTTCAGAAAAAGTTTCCCATAAAGACTTTTTATCAAAGTCATGCTGCAGGAATTAAGTTTGAGATATCATTGACCAAAAGGACATTTTTTCCTGAATGAGCCGAGAACCCAAGGAAATGACTCCAGGGTTTAAAATTGTTTTATTTCCTTTGTGGAAGATGTCTGTGCAGCTGAAATGAACCATTCCAGCTGGCTCCCAGCCAAACTTTATGGGAACTAAGATTAGGAAATGGTATGGTCAAAATAGCCATTGAACAAATTGCTTCCAGTTTAAAGTCTCAAATTTCCTGATAACGCTATGACTGTGAACCCTTATTTTTTCACATGGATGACTGACTTGTCAGACATTAAGCATGCACTGTTCATCCTATTGTGGTCTCTGTAGTGTAATGTTTTTGTTAACATTTGGTCTTGAGATGCGAGCAGGATCTTGAGAAATGCAATTCAGTACAGGTTCACTTTGCGACTAAACCGATACTTTCCACTTTTTACTGTATGCTCTTCTGCAAACAAACAACCCCACTACTTCTGTGGGTTAGTTTACATTGCAATCCTTCTTCAGAAATCTTTTTTGTTTTATAGTGGGGATAGCTGATTTGCATGACTTTTATTAACTGAAATTAGGATGCAGCACAACAGTAGTCCTATCAGATGACCGGTCATTTATTCCAGGAACTTCTATTTAACAAGAGTACTGTAGCAACCCAAACATTTACATTAACATACATGTGAGTGTATGCTCTGGAGCCATTTATCTTACTTCCGAAATCACTAACTAACTTAATTATAATTAAGAGTATAAGAAAATCACAGGTCACAGTTTTGTTGTGAAAACTACAACTTTTGACACACACCAAAACTTTGTATAGCTGCCTCCAATTTGAATGGCATTGTGACTTTGTGCACCAGCATTGTGACCTGGGACACTCAAATTTGGCCCCTCAACAAAATTGAGACTTCAACAAACTGTGGCTGCAACTTTTGAACCAGACAAAATCATGACTTTCTTATAGCCTTCATTATAATAATAGTTGCCACAAGCTAGCTGGCCCTGTAAGGGACATTAGGCTCAGCCTGGCCTGTGACTTAGCAATTTAACCCCCAGCTGATCCTGATATGGACTCCATTACAATAGTGATCTGGTCCCAGCTGTGGAAGTGTGGGGGAGAACTACCGAGAGAGAGAGAGAGAGAGAGAGAGAGAGAGAGAGACGACGCGGAGAGAGGAACAGGGGGGTTCCCTCTCTCTGGGAAGGGCCTGGGAGAGAGAGAAGACACGGAGAGAGGAACAGGGGGGTTCCCGCTCTCTGGGAAGGGCCTGGTGAAGGCTGAAGAGCTCCACAGGGAGCAAGTCAAGCTCCTGTGGGAGGCCCAGAGGTAGGTCCTGTAAGAAGTAGGAAGATACCAGAGGGAAACTGCCAGAGCCCTTGGGGAGTGGAGGCGTGGGAGGAGAAACAGTTCTTTTATAGAACCCTTCAGGGCCTGGGAATAGGCAAAGAGCAGAGGATGTCCGTCCCAGAGGGTCAGAAGAATTATTGGTTTGGATATTTATTCAGATTTATAGTTTGACTTTGATTATCCTGGAAGGGGACTGAACTGATGGGCTACAGAAGACCCACAAAGAGATAGGCCATTGCAAGGCCAAAGTGGGGACCAACCAGGAGGTAGAGATGAGACCCCTGCAGTGCCATGTCCTGATGCTGGGAGGTGCTGCAGCACTGAGTGACCCACTGACAGTGCTATTTCTCCATAGATCTCAAAGTGCTCCACCTATGTTGTTAAGTGCCTTTGCCAGCCATTTTACAGAGAAGGGAAACTAAGGCACAGAGTGGTCATATAGTGGAATATCAGTAGAACTGAGAATAAAGCCCAGCTCTAGTGATGTTTTGTTGTCCCCTAGAGACCATGATGTCTCTACTGAACCAACCATTTCTGCTACCACCACTTCTCCATAGGGGTAAAGCTTCCAAGTTTAATTCTTTAGTTGTATGTGATATTTTGTACAGTTCATGATAAATCTGTTGGTAGTAATAATGGAATTATAGGAATTAGAGATGGAAAAGATAGCAGATCACCAAGTGTCCCCTTCCCATCCCCTGCCAGTGCTGTATTATCCCCTAGAGAGAGAGTGTAGGTTATGTATTATGTATTAGTGCTTTTGTCCAGCCTAATTTTAAAAGTCCTAAATGCAGGTGGTTCTATCACTTCACCTGGGAGACTATTTCCCCAAATAATTAATCTCATTATTAGGATTTTTTTTTGTCATCCTAAATTTTACTTTCCCTAATTTAATCCCATTATCTACCACATCCCACCCCCCGCACCCAGGTACTACTCTAATTAATTAATCCCCCTCTTCGGTATTTTCTTAACACTCTCTTCAAATATTACAGTATAATGTTCTCATGCCTTTATCTTTCATACTTCCTCAGATCAACATACATATTTAGCTCTTTCAATCTTTTCTTGAAAAAACCATTCCACCTGACATCTGTTCAGTTTAGTTGCTCATCGCTGAACTCCCTACAGTTTATTTACATGCTGCTGGTATGGAGGTGACCAGATCGAAATGCAGTATTCCAGGTAAAGTCTATAGGTGACAGTATAATCTGGAATTGTATTTATCCGTGATGTTAAATAATTTCTTTATTTCAGTTTGAAGTAGAGTTATCTGAGCATGCATGGTTAATTTTTGAACGCTTAAAAATCAAAAGCTTCTCTCATTTATAAATACTGTTTTAGTTGAAATTACTCTGAAATAAAATTTGTAGAATAAGTCAATGTATCATCCTTGGACATGTTTTAGGTTTGTACGTTAAATACGCAGTTCTTTGGGACAGTCACATTTTACAGGTATTAAGAACATAGCTGGTTTTAACAGGTTGACATAGTTTTTAACAACTTTCATATAATTTGTAGCTTCATAAAATACTTGGTGGTAGAAGGAATCGCACTGTCCATTCTGATATTGTTGTAGGATTATCTCTCGCTCACTCTCAATGAAATACAATTTCACGACTTTATCTAGCAGTTATTTTAATTGCCTGTGCTATTTTCAGTACAGATGTTACTAGTTTTTGCTTCAATTATTCCCTGATGCACTGACAGGTGTCATATTATTAGTGTTGGAGCAACCATACTATTTAAGAGAGAGAATTTTTGTATGGAAGTGTTTATGCAAACACATATATTAGCTATCTGGGCATGCCCAGTGTGAACTTCCCAGAAGCCTAAGCAGACTCACTCTTAGGTGGGTACTAATGTGGTCAAAAGAGCTTTTTCTTCTTTTCAACCAACCTATTTTCTGCATGCTTTCTGAACATTATAAAACCCATTACTACTTATTCTGTCTTTCACTAATAAGAATAAGTACTTTGCATCCCTGTACTTTTCATCCCTTTTTGTATTTGTAGACAAGTATGTCTCCCTTGACTCAGTCTTCTCCCTTGTTATCTTTACATTCGACTAAACATACCAGTTCTGTTAACCGTCTCAATCTGCTAATTAAACATATAATCTTTCACTAGAGCTGTTTGAAAACTATCTAAAAAGTAGTGGATCAGATCGAGCCCAGCTGTACATCATCTCCACTCAGCACCCGCAGTATGGTGTGTGTACCAGGACAGAAGGGATGTGTGCATGGGTTCTGCTTTTACAATCCCCACTAGCATAGTGGCCATTAGAAGTTAGTATAGTGTAGAGCAGCCCTGAGGCTGTTCTATATTTCTCTATGAGTTAAATGGGGCCTTGGTTACTCCCCAAATGGGGGATTAGGGAGAAAGACGCCATAGACTATCCTTTGTAACCTTCTGATAAGATGTGGAGGTGGTGCTTTGCTCCTGAGGATTCAGCCTAGTGTTTGCAAACCTTGGTTCTAACTGCAAACTGTTGTGCAGTTAAAACATGTTCATACCCCTTTTATTTTGCCATTCACAAGAATGGGGTTTTGCGCAAATGTTTGGGGAATTGCTGGGGTGTGTGTGTGTGTGTGTGTGTGTGTGTAATATAATGACCACTACTCATCTTCTCAGGCAACCAGGGAAAACTGAAGGCAAGTAAGAGTATTCACTGACCGCTGTTCACTCTTCAGTTTAAAAAGTTTGCCGTCCAAGCAGGAAGGAGGAGCGATCTTTTGTGATTTAAATAACAATCATGTACCATAAATTTCATATAGCCTAATAGAAAAGTTCATGAACAAGCATCCTCTGTTAGGATGAGAAGTTGTACTTAATAAGTAGAGGTAAGCATTTTTGTAGTGTCTGTATTTAAATATATCAGTAATAAAACTATATTATTAATAGCTGGCACTTTCCTTCTTTGAAGACCTTTACAAACATTAAGATACTTACCTTACGGAATTCTCATGAGGGTATTATTAGACCCATTTTACAGGTGGGGTAACTGAGTTAAGGCAGTTTCCCCAGGGTGTAGAAGGAACCATTGTCAAAGCTGGAACTAACCCTTCTAGGTTCCTGGCTTGTGCTCCTTCTCTGGACCACACGGGTCTCAAAAATTGTGAACAATGTGATTTGCAGTTAAAAGTTGGGGCATTAGTCAAGAGCTGGAGTGCTCATGCAGATGATTCAGGCTAGAAAAGCCTTGTGACTAAGAGTCTGTAAGGTGTGAACACTAAAAATAGAGAGCCTTTTAAAACAATATGAAAAATAATAACTTTTGGGGTAATGATGTTTTTTAAAGGAAACTAAAGCTAGCCTTCTAAATCCTTAGTGAGGCACCTAAATAAGTGATCTGATTTTCAGAAGTTCTGAGCATTCACAGTGCCTGTTGGCCTAACTTTTTTGCATGTCTCGCTCTGAGTTCCTGCAGGAGACTATCTCCGTGATCAGTTGTTATAAACAAACAAACACCAATCCTCTCCCCCCTCATATGTCTCCTTAACTACTATTCCTTGGCTAAGTGTTTCTGGGTATGTCTACATCTACAATTTTGCAGCGCTGGTTGTTACAGCTGTATTAGTACAGCTGTATAGGGACAGCGCTGCAGAGTGGCCACACTTATAGCAACCAGCGCTGCAAGTGGTGTTAGATGTGGCCACACTGCAGCGCTGTTGGGCGGCTTCAAAGGGGTTCGGGGAACGCGAGAGCAAACCTGGGGAAGGAGACCAGCTTCCCCGCTGTTTGCTCTCGCGTTCCCCGAACCCCTCTGCAAACCGCAGGGAAGGAGACCTGCTTGCTCGGGGGTTAGGGGAACGCGAGAGCAAACCGCAGGGAAGGAGACCAGCTTCCCCGCGGTTTGCTCTCGTATTCCCCGAACCGCCCTGCAAACCGCAGGGAAGGAGACCTGCTTGCTCGGGGGTTCGGGGAATGCGAGAGCAAACCGCAGGGAAGGAGACCTGCTTGCTCGGGGGTTCGGGGAACGCGAGAGCAAACCAGGGAAGGAGACCAGCTTCCCCGCGGTTTGCTCTCGCGTTCCCTGAACCGCCCTGCAAACCGCAGGGAAGGAGACCTGCTTGCACGGGGGTTCGGGGAACGCGAGAGCAAACCAGGGAAGGAGTCCTGCTTGATTACCAGAGAGGCTTCCTCAGGTATGCTGGGATACCTGCTTATTCCACGGAGGTCAAGAAAAGCGCTGGTAAATGTCTACACTTGATTACCAGCGCTGGATCACCAGCGCTGGATCCGCTACACCGTGACAAAACGGGAGTACGGCCAGCGCTGCAAACAGGGAGTTGCAGCGCTGGTGATGCCCTGCAGATGTGTACACCTCCTAAGTTGCAGCGCTGTAACCCCCTCACCAGCGCTGCAACTTTGTGATGTAGACAAGCCCTCAGTGTGTTCTTGAGATCACCCACGGAGCTTGATTGGTTTCTGCTCTCAGCTGTGGCAGTGGAAATCAGAGTAGCTGCAGCTAAAGTCATTACTTATTAGAGTGGTGTAAAACTGGAGCAGGCAATGTAAGGCATTTGGACCCCCTGGTGATCAGTGTGGTATAATACCTACAGAAGGACAATAGAACATAGAATTAGACCTCATGTCTCCATCCTCCCCTAATAAGTGTTTAAGGAGTTAGAAGCAGTGGGCAGCCCTGTCCCTTGCTGGTTTCAGCAGCCCTTGTTGAAGTTTGCACACCCATGGTATCTGCAGTCATTTTGTATAATAGTTAAGGCCCTACCCAATTCATGGTTAATTTTGGTGAATTTCATGGACCTAGCATATAAAAATAATAAATTTAATGATTTCAGCTATTAAAATCTGAAATTTTCCAGAGTTGGAATTGTAGGGGTCCTGACCCAAAAAGGAGTTGGGAGAGGGGTCGCAAAGTTATTGTATGTGTGGGGGGTGTTGTGATACTACTACCTTACTTCTACGCTGTTGTTGGTGGCAGTGCTACCTTCAGAGCTGGGCAGCTGGAGAGCAGCGGCGGCTGGCTGGGAGCATAACAAGCAGCAGCCCAGAAGTAAGAATGTCATAGTATTTTATTGCTACCCTTACTTCTGTGCTGCTGCCTGCGGAGCTGGGACCTCAGTCAGCAGCTGCCACTCTCTGGCCACCCAGCTCTGAAGGCAGCAGTGCGGAAGGAAGGGTGGCATGGCATGGTATGGTATTGCCACCTTTACTTCTGCACTGGTGCTGGCGGTGCTGCCTTCAGAGCTTAACGCCAGGCTAACAGCCACAGCTCTCCAGCCACACAGATCTGAAGGCAGCACAGAAAAGAGGGTAGCAATACCGTGACACCCTCCCAAATAACCTTGTGACTCCCCCCCTGCAACTCCCTTTTGGGTCAGGACCCAATTTGTGAAACACTGTTCTCCCCCATGAAATCTGTATAGTATAGGGTAAAAGCACACACAAGACGAAATTTCACGAGGAGTGGGAGACCAGATTTCACAATTTGTGATGCATTTTTCATGGCTGTGAATTTGATAGGGACCTAATAATAGTAAGGAGAAGGGGTGTGATAGACTGTTTTTATATTCATTTAACTTTTTATTTGCAGCCATTTTGGTCATGTGTCTAGATTGTCATTATTGCTTGTAATAAAATCTTCATGCTGAAGCTTGTGTCTAGTGATTAAAGCACAGGGTGGGATGTAGGAATTCTCTTTGTATCTCTGCCACATATTTCCTGCATGGTGAGTTGCATAATCCCTCTGTGGTCCATCTGGTAAAAATGAGCACAATCTATTTGGGATACTTCTGTGGCGCCATCATTGTGTTATTTGAGTGCCTCACAATCTTCATCCTCACAACACCCCTGTGAAGCAGAAAGGTACCACAGAATTGTAGGACTGGAAGGGATCTCGGGACTTGTATTCATGGCAGGACTAAGTATTATCTAGACCGTCCCTGACAAGTGTTTGTCCAACCTGTTCTTAAAAATCTGCAATGTCGGAGATTCCACAACTTCCTAAGGCAATTTATTCCTATGCTTAATTACCCTGACAGGAAGTTTTTCCTAATGTCCAACATAAACCTCCCTTGCTGCAATTTAAGCTGTTGCGTTGTCCTATCCTCAGAGGTTAACAAGAACAATTTTTTTCCCCTCCTTTTTGTAAAAGCCTTTTATGTACTTGAAATCTGTTATCATGTCCCCTCTCAGTCTTGTCTTCTCCAGGCTAAACAAACTCAATTTTTTCAGTCTTCCCTCACAGACCATGTTTTCTAGGCCTTCAGTCATTTTTGTTGCTATTCTCTGGACTATCTCCGCTTTGTCCACATCTTTCCTGAAATGTGGTACCCAGAACTGGACACAATAGTCTAGTTGAGGCCTAATCAGCATGGAGTAAAGCAGAAGAATTACTTTCTGTCTTGCTGACAACATTCCTGCTAATACATGAGTATGAATATTCCCATTGTACAGATGGGGAAGTGAAGCACAAAGAGACAACAGTCACACAAGAAGTCGGTGGTAGAGCAGGAACTTGAATCCAGGTCTCCCACGTCATTGGCTAGCACCCTAATCACTGCACCATCCTTTTTCTTGATAACAATATGTACCGACAGTACCTCGGAGGTGACGCTCATAAACCAGTTTCAGATTCTTGGATGTAAGTTCAAAATAGTGAATCGTCCCCTGCCCATGAACTAGTCTTTGCTTCCTCTTATATTTTAGAATGGACAGGTGGTTTAATTCCTCTAATTGTTATCTTCTCCAGTATGACACCTATTTGGAGCCCTTCATTTTAACCAATAATCTTGCAGGCAAGTAGACCCTGGCACCCTGTGAATCTATCAGTGCCACTCCTTAATGTGCTATAGAGGCTGCCTTTCAGTGAAATGAGGCACTCTCTTTTCAACTGCTGGGCTGAATGTGCTGCCCTTACAGTATTTTAGCCAGTGCTATACCCACAGAGCAGAAGACGACCAGAAAATGAACACAGTCTTTCCTTTCATCTGGGGGAAATAATGTCTGCTCAAAAGTTAGTGGGGATGTGTCCCCATAAATAACCATCATTTTATATCAGTATTTTACATCATCATTATACGGTTTATTTAACGTGTACAAATAAGAGAATAGTATAAGCTGGGAGAAATTTGGGGATAATATCTTCTAGTTGAACTGCAATATTAATATATACTTCGATTGAATTTCTCATCAGAGGAGCTCACATTGCTCTTGTAAGAATGACAGCCTTTGAGGAAGGTATTGTATCCCTGATTTACCGACGTCTGACCGGAGACACAGCAGATGAAGTGATTTGCCCAAGGTCAGGCAGCAAGCTAGGGAGGCAGCTGGGAGAACTTTAACTGCTAGACGTACTCCTTAGCATCTGAGAAGCGAGGAGGGCTTTAGCTCAGGTTTGCTGTGCTCCGCTTGTCTTCCTTTTCTGTAGTGTGGAAACTGTTAGGCTAGAGAGAATCATGTAGGATGCATGATGGAGAGAAATCCAATTATGAACTGACCTGCAGAATATATTTCCCCTTGATGCTTTGCACAGCATTACACCCTCAACATTAAGAGGCACAGTCCTTTGCTCATACTCTATTGCACAGTTTGCACTTTGAGGCCCCTCCTTTCTCCTTCCCCATTTCTGCACAATCTGTACTCAACACTTGCCCATATATCCTCCCCTTTGTCAACTTCCTTCTCCTCACCTGTTCTCCCAATAGGTAACAAATATTATACAGGTCACTCACCATCTTTCTTCTGCAGCTCTTCATAATTCATTGGACACAAGTTTCTTTAAGATGTGCAGCTCATTGAAGCTGTTAAATACTGAGAAGTTGTTATTTTTCATAATCTCACATTACAAAAGAAACATGACTTAATCTTAAACAGTAACTGACTTACTTTGATATTCTCAAATCCAGTGCATGTTTTCTGAGTATCCCTACTGCTTAGACGCAACGTGTGAAATTGGGGAGCTCCATTCCTATGTTCAGTCCTTTGCGTGAAATTTCAGGTGCTGTAAATCCTCGTGTTGGTACAGAGCGTGTTGGCATGTACACTTGTATAGATATGTTTGTCAGCTCAGAAAGATTATACCCTTGACTCTGGTATAATCGGGGCAGAAAGAACACACTCTAACCATTCCTGTTATTTTTGAGTAGAGAGCCTTACTGTCTTTGGGTTAGATTGTCCCAAGGACATATGGTGCAATGTGTTGTTGTGCTGCTTCATGAGTATCCCAGAAAAGATGTGCTTCGTTGGTCCCCAGGATCTTTAGTACCTTTAATGAAATAAATACTACTGGGAATTGTGTGATTATGGGAGAGTTTAATTTCCCAGATATAAATAGGAGTATAAATGCTGCTAATAATGTTAGCGTGCAGATATTCCTGGATGTGTTAACTCAGAGATTTATTCACCAAATAGTCACTGACCCACAAGAGGTGATGCCATTTTAGATTTAGTATTGGTAAGTAGTGAGGACCTCATAGAAGAACTGTTTGTAGAGGACAGCCTTGGTTTCAGTGATCATGAGTTAATTTAGTTTAAACTAAATACAGTAGAATCTCAGAGTTACGAACACCTCAGGAAATGGAGGTTGTTCGTAACTCTGAACAAAACACGATGGTGGTTCTTTCAAAAGTTTACAACTGAACATTGACTTAATTCAATGCTGAAACTTTACTATGCAGAAGGAAAATGCTGCTTTCCCTTTATTTTATAGCAGTATATATTTAACACTGTACTGTATTTGCTTTTCTCTCTCTCTCTCTCTGCTGCTGCCTGACTATGTCCTTCCCATTCCAAATAAGGGGTGTGGTTGATTGGTCTGTTCGTAACTCTGAGGTTCTGCTGTAGAAAGATAAACAAAAATGGGTCAACAACTGGGGTCCTTGATTTCAAAAGAGCAAACTTAAAAGAATTAAGGCAATTAGTTATGAAAGTGGACTGGATTGAAGAACTCAATGATCTGAATGTGGAGGAGGCTTGGAATTACTTGAAGTCAGAGTTGCAGAAACTGTCTGAAACCTGCATTCCAAGCATGGAGAAAAAATTGTGGGGAAGAGTTGAAGACAAAATGGGTGAGCAAGCATCTGAAACAGGTTATTAAGAGAAAGCTGAAAGCCTGCAGGGAATGAAAGAAGGGATGGATCAACAAGGAAAGCTATTTGGAGATCAGAACGCGTAGAGATAAAGTGAGAACTGCCAATTGCCAAGCTGAGTTGAACTTTGCAGTTGAAATTAAAACCAAAAGTAAAAGATTCTTTAGCCATGTAAATAAAAAGAACACAAGGAAAGAAGAAGAGGGACTACTAAACACTGAGGATAGAGTGGAGATTAAAGATAATCTGGGCATTGCCCAATGCCTGGACAACATTTTGCCTTGGTTTTTAATAAGAATAATGAGATTGGGGACAGTGGCAAGGTGGATAATGGGAACAATGATATGGAAGTACAAATGACTACATCCGAGGTGGAAGTCAAACTCAAACAATTTAATGGGACCAAACTGAGGAGCCAGAATAATCTCCATCCAACAATATTAAAGGAACTGTCACATGAAATTGCTAGACCAATAACAAGGATTTTTAAGGAATCTGTAAACTCGGGGGTCACTACAGAATTGCAACTATAGTACCTATATTTAAGAAAAGGGGGAAGAGTGGATAATAAAATTATAGGCATGTTGTTGTGATCTCAATTGTATGCAAGGTTTTAGAACAAATTTTGAAAGAGAAAGTAATTAAGGACATAGAGGTAAACATTTAAGATAAAATACAACATGGTTTTGCAAAGGGTGGATTGTGCCAGACCAACTTGATCTCTTTCTTTGAGAAGATAACCAGTTTTCTACACAAAGGAAATGCAGTAGATCTAATCTACCTGGATTTCAGCAAGGCGTTTGATACAGATCCACATGGGAAATGATTAATTAAATTGGAGAAGATGGAGATTAATACGAGAATCAAAAGATGGGTAAAGAACTGGTTAAAAGGGAGACTAAAATGGGTCATACTGAAAGGTGAACTGTCAGGCTGGAGGGAGGCTTAAAGTGGAGTTCCTCAGGGAGCAAGCTTGGGGCCAATTTTATGTGACATTTTCATTAATTACTTTTGCAAAAACAAGTGGGAATGTTCTAATAAAACATGCAGATTACACAAAGTTTTGAGATATTGCCAACATGGAGGAGGACTGGAATATAGTACAAGATGACTTGGATGACCTGGAATGATAGAAATGGAATTAAAGTTAATAGCGCAAAGTGCAAGGACTAACTCATGCACTTAAGGACTAACAACAAGAATTTTTGCTGTAATCTGGGGACGAGTCAGTTGAAAGCGATAGAGAAAGATCTGGGTGTATTGGTCTATCACAAGAAAATTATGAGCTGATAATGTGATGTGGCCGTGAAAAAGGCTAATGCAATCTTAGGATGCATCATTCAAGGTATTTGCACTAGTGGTAGTGAGGCGTTAGTACCATTATCTAAGGCACTGGTGTGATGTCATGGAATACTGTGTGCAAGTCTGGTCTCCCATGTTAAGAAAGATTAATTCAAAGTGGAACAGGTCAGAGGAATGGAGAACCTATCTTATGAGAGGAGATTTCAATAACTTGGATTATTTAGCCTAATAAATCGAATGCTGTGAGGAGACATAAGTGCTCTCTCTAAATATGTCAGGGATGAACACCAAAGGAGAGGAGATAAAGTTAAGGGCCAGTGTTTGTACAAGGACAAATGGTTATAAATTGACAATCCACAAGTTTAGCCTTGGAATTAGATTAATGTTTCTAACCATCAGAGGAGGAGCAGTAGTGGGGAAAAACAGCCTATCTTTTTTCATCACTGAGCTTGGTAAATGTGCCTACAATTGCATATGGCCCAACCATGACTGCTGTTAGCAAATATCTCCCATGCCTGCAGATAGGACACTAGATGGGAATGGCTTTGGGTCACTATAGAGAATTCTTTTCCAGGTGTCTGGCTGGTGGGTCTCATCCACATTCTCAGGGACTAACTAACACCTAAGTCTGTCATATTTGTTCCCTGGACCCTATTTCTATCTGACTGGGGAATGATACTTGGCTGCCTTCTAGTGTAGGGCATGATTCCTCTTTCTTCGGGGGACGTTGCCTGATTTGGCAGAACAGGAAGCCTGATTCAGGTGATATCCTACAAAATCTGGAACACTTTAAAGCTTTGTCCACTGGACCATATAGAGGTTTAAGAGAGATGGGTGGTTCTTATTTCTCTATGTGGATGTTCATCACAGTGTAGCCTGTAACATTTTGGGACTTGAAATGATTTCTTTAGCAATCTGTTTGTATGGGCCTTAAAGATTTTTTGTAGTGAAGTGATTCTGTTGCCACGTGTAAAAGTGGCTTGGAGGTGGCAAATTGCAGGATTGTTAACATACATACCATGCAAGAGTCTGAATTATTACCAAACCTCTTTGGCTATCTTCTGTAAAGAAGTTAATGGTAGGAATTAATATTTAGGAATGGGAAAATTCTATTTTCTAATTATTTATCTCACAGGAAGCTATTTCGAGGAAGATCAGTAAATACCAAAGCAACTGTAGGTTGAAAAATATTGTGCACAGTTTATACTGACAAATTATGGAAACATAAACTCAAAACCCCAGAATGTGGGCTTTATGCTGCTGATTAATGAACTTTTCCAGAGTTTGTTGGACAGGATCAGCCAGTTACACCATGCTGTGTACAAAACCCTTTTAAGGCTTTTATGCAACTGGTTCTAAAAATATGTCTCTCACAATATTTCTGTACTTTTAAATCATGATATAAATCGGAGGTCACTGGAATACCACCAAAGAAGAATTTGTCTCATCATCTTATACCTGGTCATCTAAGTAGTCTTACAATTTATTTTATTCCTTAGTAAGTTTTACATATCTTTCTATTAACTATTTGTCTGGATATCCAAGACTTTATTTTCTTTATCCCACTGAAAATGTAAATAATGGAGTCACTTACCATTTTACCAGATGCTTGTTTTTATTTTATTTTTTTAAATGTACTTGACACTTATTAGAAATTGTGGTACTGATAGCACCGAACAGTGATAAATTTAGGCAGAGAGTCTTTCTCCAAAGAACAGCAAGCAAATGAGCTAGACAGAGCTAGATGGCAAGTGGCATACTTTTCGTAAGCTCCTATCTTCCTTGAATTTGTGGAGACTACGTCATTGACTGAAGAGTGCCAAACTCCTAAGGAAATGACAGATATGCAGTCTCACCAGGTCTCATCAATTTTTGTCCATCTTATATCTCCCTCCAAAACAAGAAATTTTCTTGTTTGGCCCAGAGCTGACCCGGAGGCTGAAATGCACATGTTGCCATGATACTGAAGTAGGCTAAGACGCAGAGCACAGACTGAAGTAGTTATGCTTCATATGTATTTTAAATCATTGATTTTATTTTGTCCTTTTTAGAATACATTATATAGACGCATCATGTCATGGGAAAGAGGAGACACTAGTTAGTAAATCAGGGCAGTGTAATTAAGTATGGCAAATACATATGTTTAGTAGGTTTTTGGTTTCAGAACCTAAAATATGGTGGCTAATATAGTGCTTATTTATCAGCACTAGCCCTTAATGCTCCCTTGCTCTTACATCCCACATTAAAGTAACTTGGTGATTTGCGTTTTCAGCATGCTTGGTTTGGTTCTTGAACTATGCCGTGATTCAGCTACCCTGACATAACACATGGATAACAGCTGTAGGAAATCAGGCAAACATTTTATTAAGCACTAGACTCTGAAACTGCCTCTTTCCACTACAAATGCATTGACATCTGGGTCATATCTTCCGGCTAATTCAAATGTGCCTTGTAGTGTAATACACAGACAAACAAGGAAAAACAAAATACTTTAGAAAAAAGGAAATGGAGAATAAATGCTCCTTGCTTTTCAGAGATTGTGATCCAGGATCTTATCTTAGTTTCTCATTACACATCTGTCTGAAGGTTTATCCATCTCCTAGCGGAGATGGCAGTAGGAAGTCAGCATATCAAGGCTCACTGTCATCAGTGGTCTTTGGGGCGGTCAGACTCAGATCACAGAAGGTATGTTCAGTAGATAGAAGCCAGTGCCCCCCTGTTAGTCTTGTTACTTGATGTTGAAAGTTTTCTCAAGGCTTTTACACTGAGAGAGAAATGTATTTTCAAGCAAACATTAGTAAACAAGCTGTTGTGCTATCGTCAAATATTTGAACAGCTTGAGACTTTGATATAAGAAGCTTTGGTAGTACTGAAATTTCAAGATCAATTTTATTGTTTCATACATAACCCTTGGTCTTTTCTTCACCTGATATAAGTTAACATTGGAAAAACATGAGAGATGAGGTGGGTGCGATAATATATTTTATGGGGCCAATTTCTGTTGGTGAAAGAGACAAGCTCTTTTGACCTACACAGCTCTTCCTCAGGTCTGTGAAAGGTATTCAGAGTGTCATGGCTAAATATAAGGTGGAACAGATTGTTCAACATAAATAGTTAACACATATTTTAAGAGATCATACAAGCTGAAGTGGCAAGTTAACATCTCTGCAGTCATAGGACCAAAAAAGGCGGATTAGCTGGTTACAGATTGTTGTAATAAACCATAAATGCAGTGGCTTTAAACTGTGTCTAGTAAAGTTATGAATTTCAGCTCAAGGCTCATCTTTTGAAGGTGGTGTACAGTTTTCTTTGAGGATGAGGACTGAGACGTCAGATGTGAAGTGATTGTTGCATGAAAAGTGTTTGCCCATGAATGACATGACGTTCTTGTATTTTATCATTTTTCTGTCTGAGTTCATTTGAGAGCATAGTAATTCTTTGTTTTCACTGGCCTGGTGGTTGTTGGGACATTTAGGGTGCACTGGATGAGGTATACCACATGTTGTGATAGGCATGTGTACGCCCCGTGGCTGTTGAAAGAAGTATTGTGGGGGGTGTTGACCATTGTAGCAGGGGGGAACAGGTTTTGCATCTGTTTTATGGCATGGTCTGGTGCTGCTTTGAGTTGGTAGGTCCTGGTCTGTGAGGAGCTTGTTTCTGATGATGAGTGTTGCAAATTGGGGGGTTGTTTGAAGGCCAGAAAGGGAGGTTTGGGAAAGATTGCTTTTAGGATGTGCTCTCCATCAAAAATGGGTTGTGATTATTTAATGTGTGAGTTCCAGTGCAGGGTGGTAGATGACAACTAAGGATGTGCAGTTGGAGATGGGGTGAAAGTGGTTTCAAATGTATTGAGGTATGTATCCTGGACTTTCTCCTCAGAGCATATGTTGTGGTATCTGAGTCTCTGGATTCAGATAACAGATTTCTTGATGCATTTGGGATGATTACTGGATTTGTGAAGGTAAGTGTGGTAATCTGTGTGCTTCTTGTATATATTTGTCTGTGGGGATCCATTGCTGAAGCTGATCATGGTGTCTGGGAAGTTGATGCTGGGGCAGGAATGTTCTAGAGAGAGTTTGATGGATGGGTGGTGATTGTTGGATTTGTGATAGAAGTCTATGAGGGTGTTTAGGTCATCTGTCCAGAGGATTCAGAGTAGCAGCCGTGTTAGTCTGTATCTACAAAAAGAACAGGTGTACTTGTGGCACCTTAGAGACTAACAAATTTATTTCAGCATAAGCTTTCGTGAGCTACAGCTCACTTCTTCGGAAGCATAGAATGGAACACACAGACAGGAGATATTTATACATACAGAGAACATGAAAAGGTGGAAGTATGCATATCAACAGGAAGAGTCTAATCAATTGAGATGAGCTATCAGCAGCAGGAGAAAAAAAAAACCTTTTGAAGTGATAATTGAGATGACCCATAGAAGGTGTGAGAACTTAACATAGGGAAATAGATTCAATGAGTGTAGTGACCCAACCATTCCCAGTCTCTGTTTAAACCTAAATTAATTGTATTTAATTTGCATATTAATTCGAGTTCAGCAGTCTCTCTTTGGAGTTGGTTTTTGAAGTTTTTTTGTTGCAAAATTGCTACCTTCAAGTCTGTCACTGAGTGGTTAGAGAGGTTGAAGTGTTCTCCCACTGGTTTTTGAATGTTATGATTCCTGATGTCAGGTTTGTGTCCATTTATTCTTTTGCGTAGAGACTGTCCGGTTTGGCCAGTGTACATGGCAGAGGGGTATTGCTGGCACATGATGGCGCATATCACTTTAGTAGAAGTGCAGAGGATGAAATTCATTTATGTATTTTGGTATATCATTGATTTAGTGATGCATTTGTCCAGAGACTCTTTTATAGAGAGGTTGGCATATTGGAGAACCATCCTAGTACCAATGGCTATTCCAGTGTTTCAGACTAAATGTTTGTTGCTGAATGTAAAATTGTTATGGGTGAGGATGAAATGGATGAGTTTGGTGATGTGTTTTGGGTGGATATCTGAGTGTCCTCCATTATCTTGTAGATATTTGAGGCAGGCAACTATGCTATCATTGTGGCAGATGTTGGTGTATAGTGAGGTGACATCCACGGTGGTAAGGATGGTGTTCTGAGGGAAATTGTTATTAATGTTGCAGAGATTCTGGAGGTAGTTTGTAGTATCTGTAGGAAACTGGCCTTTTGTGTGATGAGTGGTTTGAGGATGATTTCTATGAGTCCTGATATTCCTTCAGTAAGAGTGCCATGGCCAGATGTGATGGGTCTGCCTGGGTTCCCTTGTTTGTGTATCATGGGAAGCATGTACAAGGTCCCTGGTGAGGTTCAGAGGGAATACTGTTGTAGAGTTTTTCTCGGATTGCAGTCAGAAGAAAATGGCTGTTCACAAAAACCTAACAATGCACTGCAATTTATATCATTCTCCAGTATTCTGATGTTAATCATATTTCAGTAGGTTAGACACATTTGTATCATGCTCCAAAACATCAATTACAGGGAAGATAAACCTGCTAATTAAGAAACTAGAATGATACAAAATCAACATGACACTTATTAAATTGATTAAAAACTGGCTGTTAGGTTGCAAAATGGAATTATAAACAGGGAATCATCACTGAGGGGATATGTTTATAGAAAGGTCCTGCAGGGATCGGTTGTCAGCCCAATGCTATTTTTATCAATGACCTGGAAGAAAACATAAAATCATCATTGAGAATGAATGCAGATGAGACAAAATTGGAGAAGTGATAAATAATGGAGGACAGGTCACTGCTACAGAGCAATCTGGATCGCGTAGTAAACTGGGCACAAGCAAAGTTTGTGTTTTTAATATTACCAAGCAAAGTTTATGTTTTTAATATTATCAAGTGTAAACTCATACATCTAGGAATAAAGAATGTAGCCCTTACTTACAGAACAGAAGATTGTGTCCTGAGCATAAGATCCCAGTGCAGCAGTCTAGCCAAAAGGGCCAATGTGATCCTCTTATATGTAAACAGGAAAATCTTGGATAGGAGGAAGGAGTTTATATTACCTCTGTATCTGGCACTGGTGCAACTGCTACTGGAAAATTAATCCAGGTCTTGTGTCCACTGTCCAAGAAGAATGTTGATAAATTGGAGAGAGTACAGAGACGAGCCACAGAAGTGATTAAAGGGTTAGAAAACATGCCTTATGTGATAGACTCAAGTAGCTCAATCTGTTTTGCTTAACAATTAGAAGGTTAGTGGATGATTTGATCACAGATTACGGGTATGTCTATCCACAAGTTAGACACCTGTGGTTGGCCTGTGCCAGCTGACTCAGGCTTGTGAGGCTCGGACTAAGGGGCTGCTTAGTTTAATCCCCCTTGCAGGGTCCTAGATCCCAGACTCCACCCTGAGCCTGAATGTCTACATTGCAATTAAACAGCCCCTTAGCCGGAGCCCTGGCAGCCCGAGTCACGAGTTTTTAATTGCAGTGTAGATATACCCTATAAGTACCTACTTGAAGAACAGAAGTTTGATAATAAAAGGCAGAAAAAGGTATAACCAGATCTAGTGGCTGGAAACTCAAGCTAAACAAATTCAAGCTATAAAGTAGGTGCAAAATTTTTGCAGTGGGGGTAATTAACTGTTGGAACAATTTTTAAATCAAGCTTGGATTTTTTTCTGCAAGTTATTTTCTAGTTCAAATAGGAAGTATTTTGGGAGAGTTCTGTGGCTTGTGTTATACAGAAGGTCAGACTAGATGATCACAATGCTCCTTTCTGGCTTTATAATCAGTGAATAGGTTTCACAATTTAAAGTGAAGGTATTTGCTAAAAAGTGCTATATACAAATGATCCCTTCTTACTCAGAACTATTCTCTATATAAGTTCAGAATCATATCTGCGGACTTGTGTGGCAAAATAAGTTTTTTACCACTTTTTGTTCTAGATATTTATATGGCAAAGTTATAGAGGGGAGAGTTAAATTTTTCCTTCATGTTTTAATAAAGTTGTTAACTATGTTCTGAGTACATAAGCCTTATTATTACATCAGTGATTTTTTACAAAATGATTTTGGTTTTTTATCTGAATTTGAAATTTCCATGAGAAATTTCCTTTTTTATGAATTCTGGTTTCTGGGATTGTACATACTCCAGAAAAAGCACATTGTGATTTTCAGATATCACAATATTTTCTGATGGTTAGAAAAAATCCATTATCTTTTTTGTTTGGAAGCTGAACAAATTTGAGGTTAAAATCCCTTGTAGGGGACCCAGGATTCCATATTATAGAGTCTCATTTCAGAGTAGAATGCATTTTAAATACATGAATTTAATAGTCTGTTCTGTATAAACCAACAGATCACTGTGCCAGTGTTCTTAGTTACAGTCATTTTGTCCAGTTTATCATTCCCAAAATACCAGCCAAATCCTTACTGTCCATTGTGATTCACTTTTGTTATCACACCATGTGCAGAAGAGTTGTAGATACAAATATTACAGAACTGAACTTAGAAAATCTACATTTGTATGATCCAGTGGGTAGTTGTGGGCATATGTATCCACTAAGGGAGCAATTGTACATTTTGTGTATACCTAAAGTGTGGTTTTATTTTTTTGTTTTTTTTGTTTTTTCATATGCCGTAATTGAATGCAGGAATTCGTTTTTGCAATTTAGGCAGTTAGTTTCAAAAATCTTGTCCCTGGTATCTGGCAAGCCTTCTCATGTCTGGCCAGAAGTCTCCCCTTCAAAGAGTTTTAATAGAGTGAAAAAAAGAACATTCCAGAATCAACTGGAATTGGCAAAGTGATATGGTTGAGCTCTTCAGGAGAAGCTGCTACAGTCAAGATCTAACTCAAAAGTGCTAGAAGACTTTGTGTCTATGTGCACTTCATACTTACTGTTGGGGAACACCTATACGGGCTCTGGAAATGCAATTAATCCCTATCCATGTGTGGCTTTGGTGGGATTTCGAGTAGTTGAAGAGCTCAGTTTTTTCAAGGTGCTGATAGGAATACAAACAAATACACAGTAGTGATGGGTTGTTTGGCTGTCTCTTGATGTACAATGCAAAACAGTGAACAGTATCTAAAGAGAATAAGTATATTCTTTAATCAAACAAAAAGTCAATAAAACACATTTTAAAAAATAAGCCCAAAGGCATACGTTAGTTTTCATAAGCTCAAATTTTTCTCTTTAGTCCTCTGTTCTCTCCAGTCAGGTTTTGTTATTAAGCATTGTGGCTTTTTAATCAAAACCCACAGTTACCCAGAATACATTTTTATGCTGGCTCTTCCCCAACTACAGAGTTTGACTAGGCTGTACATCAAAATAGAACGCAGAAAAGCATTCCTAAACTTGGACCTTTTGTCCCAGCTTACTTCCTGTTGACCGAGTAATGGCCCTTTGCCTGGCTTGCAGTCAGGTTGTTCACACAGAGTAGAGTTCAGTGTTCCTAAGGGCAGTGAAAACTTGAAGCAGATTAAAAGTATTATGTGATGTTCTTGGAGCAAGAATGCCAGATCTGTTCCTTTGTGGGTTTTCTAAAGTACAAAGGTCAGGAGGAAGAGAGAGAGCAGTTTAGCAGGTTGGATTGTAATTATGCTCCTAGGGAAAGATGGCAAAATAAATGCACTGTCTTTAAAGGGAACAGTTCAGATCCTTGATTTCTGTTATCTAAATACTGTGAAGGCTTGTGAGACCATGCTATTAACTGTCAGGATCTAATTTTAATATTGCTGCTTGGATCCTGTTTCAACACATCATAGCTACAGTGAGTACTGTATTCAGTAAACTAAAGGTGACACTACTTTTTCAAGTATGTCATTTTGACACTATTTTTGTAGTTTGCATCTCAGTGCCATAATCCTGATGTGTTCATAATATCTTTGAAGCATCATCATCTAGCAGTTTTCCTCTTATGTTTTTAAAAAAAAGTGAATTTCAGTTCTTATGACAGTGAGAGATAAGTATGTGCCACTAGATCTCCCGGTTCAGTGCAATTCATTTTCCTGACACACAGTGGTTTTGGTGTTGCAGTCCTGAACAAAGAGAGTGCTAATTAGTCAAGACAAACTATCTCATTTTTTAAGTAGGGGTGATGTGAACAAAATGGTAAAGGATAGTAAAACTCGGGTTTAGAGGATGAAATTTAAAAAAGGACAAATTAGGCAGAACATAAGGAGTAACTTCCTGAAAGGGAGATTGTGAAATAGTCTCCCAAAGGAAGTGGTGGAAACCCCATTGCGTGAGTCATTTCAAACTAAGCTGGACAAAGCATGGGACTGAAGTGACTAAATTATATATGCAGGGACTACAAAAATTACCCAGTATTTACTGTGCCAAGAACTACTTCTGCTATCTGGGGGAAAAATACATGCTACCTTCCCACCACTCCCAAATTAAAAAAATAAAACCATATTGTTGTAAGCATTTGTTTCCTTTTTTTTTCTCTGCTTCCAATCCTTGTATTGTTCTCATTCCTTCCATATGTTATGTGTTCTCTCAGTTAGATTTTCTGTCTCTTATTTCTCTCTCCTAACAATCTTCCTCTTTCCTCTAATTTTTAAAATGACAAGACACTGGTCAGTTTTTAGCCAGCTGACACATAGGAAAGCTCTAAGCAAGAACAGATTCACCCAGTGTTGTCATCCTTTACAGGCAGAGAGATAGCAAATATTGGTTTCACTCCACATATGGTTGGGCTCCCCACCTCCAAACATAGAAAGCTTAGAGTTTAGAATAATTTGCTGGTACTCACCTAGGTAAGGTTTTTTACTCACCATAAGCAAATAGGCAGGGGGATTTTTCAGACTCTGCTATAGCTCACATTACCGTAGGGAGCGATGCTAAACTTGCAAAGCAGTAGGCTATGTGAACTAATAAGCCTTTTCCATCTCTCATTTCTCCTACTACATGTTCCTGAGTGACTGACTGAGACCATAAAACTCAGTTGACTTATGACCCAAGCCAGACTTCTTCAGGCCACCAGAGGTGAAAGACTAGGGCAGTGTCTCACTGCTATCACCCAGCTTTCATGTTTGTGATCTTAAACACTTCAGTATTTGAGGGTACGTTTCCATTACCAAGATGCATGTTTCCAATGCAAAAAGGAATAATAAAATCAGGTGGATTATGGAGCTAATTAAGCATTATTAAAATTTCTGAACTGGAAATCATTAATAGTTTTAATAGCAAGCACTTCTTAAAATTTAAGAACAGACACTCCACTAGCTTTCCTAAAATACAATTTGAAAACATCACTTACAGTTCTTCCTCACCTGTGTAAGGTTAGTTTCAAATAGTACTGTCAAATCATCATTGCCTCCAGATGCCTTAACTGTCCAGATTTTTTTCTTTATTGGACCAGCTTTTGCTGGTGAGATAGACAACAGAAACTGGTCCAGTAAAAGATATTACCTCACTTACCTTCTCTCTCTAATATCCTAGGACTGACACAGCTATAACAGCAGTGCATATATTTCCAGATTTGTCAGAGAGTGGTAATACAGTTGTGAATACAGTGCCAGAGGGCAAAGGGCTCCCTGGTATCAAGTAGTGAGTCTCAGCTGGCCTGACCAATTTACAGTTGTCATAATCTGTATATCTAAAAGGTGTTATGTAAGATATCTCGTGCAAACTGGTAACCCGCTGGTCATTGATATTGTTGTGTGGTGTACGTATGAGTGATATATGAAACATTATAAATAAGTACTGGAAATACGTTCTTCAGATGCATTTGGCAGGTAGGGCTTTAATCTCTCCACCTTAGACAAAAGAATATGGTCCTGCCTGCTTGGAATGTGTCTCCAATGTAAATTGAGCAAGGAGAGACAGTGGAAATACATTTACATAAAAGGTAAACAAAACCATCAGCATTGCTAGTGGGGGAGATAGTCACTTAACTATCCCTATGAGGAGGTGGAGACTGCAAAAAAACCCAACAACCATGTGGCATCAACTTCCTGGTGGACACAGCAAGCTGAGCCCCCAGGAAGGCTTCCTGACTTTGAAAACAAAGAAAAACTTTGAGGATATAAGCAGAAAGTCAGAGCGAGCCATTTTGTCATTCTTCACCTGAAGAGAGACAGAAACCAAGCGCTTTGGACTCTGTGGTGGATCCTGCTAGGGGCTGGCCAGCTATGGTAGAACAACAACTGGGGTGAGAAAAGGACTCAGAACAAAAGGCTCTAGTTTGTTAAATTAGGATTGAGTCTTAGAAGCCTATTTTTACATTTGTTTGTCACCATTTCTATCTGAATTCCTTCTCCTTGGTATCACTTAAATCTCTGTTCTTTGTTAATAAACTTAATCTAGTTTTATTACAAAACCATCTCAGTGCAGTGTATCAAACTGAAAAAGTAAAATCCTGAGCCAAACTAGGAGAGGGTGCCGTACACTAACTCTTTAAGGGAGCAGTGAACTTGGTGAAGTTTTGTGAGTGACACAGTGAGAGGGTCTGAGCACTGCAGGGGCGATGGTTTTGGGGAGACTCAGGACTGGAGTGGTTGTTGGTGTCACCCTGCAAGGAAAAATAAGGCTGGTGGAAGCCAAGGTGAGGCCATTGTGCTGTGAGCAGGCTGCTGGTGCCAGGGCTTTAAGCCAAAATTGCACAGCGCAAGCACCCAGGATTACAGGGCAGGCGGTGAAACAACCCCTTACTAGTTTGGGTGAACCCCCAACGTGTCATAGCAGTGCTGTAGAGTGAAGGCTCTAGATTTCGGGAGTACTTAGGAGCAAGCCTCAGCCTACAGTGGGAGATGTAAATGCCTCTGATTTTTCCTTTTGATGGATCCAGGCTCCACCATATAGGTTTCTTTTGGGCCTGTGTGGAGCAGCAATGCGCACTAGAGCAGTGTTATTTCTGAAGTGAACCAATGAGTTGCGCACTAAGTGGCCCGTGTAGACCCTATTGGTGCTAACTAAAAGTTCCCTCATGTGCATTAAAGTAGTGCTGTATTGCTGCTCTGGGTAGACTAGCTCTCAGCCATTTGAAAAACAATTGACATCAAATAAATGTCTACATTTTTGAAACATGCAAAATAAGCTACCCCTCAAACAATGGGACTCAGCAACTGTCTGTAGCCCGCCTACCTGGACGTTGTTTTATGCCTCTGCTCCTCATGCCATTTTTGTGGTTGCGGGGTCTGCATCCCCAGCATATGCCACACCCATTGCTTTAGTAACACCAGCAATCCTGCGATTTTGGAGAGACTGCTGAAGTGTCTGAGAACTGACCATGGAATCTGAATCTTGAGCTGGTACCTGAAGATATGCATGTATGGGATCACAAGAGTGTAAAAGAAAAAAAACACCATTTTATACTAGAAACGTGACTTTTGAAGGGACAAAAAGGAAAGGAAATGAGCCTGGTTGCTGAAAACTCTGTTTCCGTGCTGGAGACAGGAGTGACCGGTTGTGACTGCGAGCTGATAAGAATGACATGGATGTTTTCCAAGTTTAATCATTAGAAGGCTTCTTAGACATTTACCATTTATATAAGCTACACAGGAAATGCAACAATATCAGAACTTGAAGGTATTTTAGAAGTTAGTGGCCTCATAGGTTGTGATACTGAATAGTTGGCCTTAAATGGATAAGAAAAGTGCACATGTGCAAATGGCACAAGGGGCCAACCCCACAGTGCTGCGAATCCCCAAATGGATGAAGGGATAAGCACTCAATTTGCACACACACAATAAAAAGGTTCTTGGACACGTTTGAATTATACATGGAGAAAATTCCATGAGTCTAAAAAAAATCAGTATGCTGTTTTACAAATACCTTTTTATTCCCTGGGTTAAGCCAGCTCTGTAAACTGCCTGTGTGTTACCTGGGGTCCCTGGCCAAGAAGCAACGATAGTTGAAATGACTTCATTTTATTAAACAAACAGACAAACAAAAACCTGTTTTCCCTTTTTGACAAAAAAGAAATATTGCAGCATCTACGGCCCAACTTGTAGACTCATATTTCTTTATTGGACATCATTGGTTTAAAATAATAAGACAGAATGAAAGAAAAACAAATGTGCAGCACAGATGTGTGGAGCTTGAATGCCTGGTGAGACAATATGAAGATGTTGGAAGGTCAATCACATTTCTTAGTCTTTTGGACCAACTGCAGTTGCAAATATCTGCATGGCTTTGTTCATCTCTGTTTACTGGTTGGTTATGTACAGCAATACAATATTTGAAATGTATTGATACTTTCAGATAAATACAAGTGATTTTATTAGTCAAGTTTAAAAAGCTATGTGGGTTAATGTGTGCCATTCTCAATCACAATTCTCTGCATATATTTAAAGCAGGGAGAGATATAGTGACAGATTTCTCCTACCTTTTTTTTTCCCCTCAGGGATAATAAATTTTCAGGAAAAGTCTCCCTTTCCTGATTGGTCCCATTTTCTGTCTCTCGTGTGGTTTGGACAGTTGCACAGTGCTACCTTTGTTTTTGGGAGATGCAAACAAATAAAAGATGTCAGATGAAAGAATACTTCTTTGATTTATTTTAAATCAGAAGTAAGCTTGGCAAAGGGAACCTTTGCAGACAAAAGAATTCTCTTGATTGGTATTTTCCTAGGTCCCCTTTGTTGCCATTTCAGATTTAGTAAGACATTTCTCTTTTGCAGTACAGTCTCCCACTCTTCTTGAGTTAATAGTGAAGTAATACTCTTGAGCTCATGATGTCAATGTGTTGCATTAGGGACCAGTCCTGCAAGGTGATCGGCCACTTTGGCTGTCATTGAGTTTGATGTACTGCTGCTGCTGGTGGAGCAGGTCGGGGTGTGGGAGATGACCATTTTTCCAGAACCCTCACAGGCCCCACTGGCCCAGTGGCTAATCTGCCACTGGTACCTTTCTAGACTGTTTTAGACTTTTAGATGTGTGTTCTCTTTTTTACTACCTGGGAGGTTGCAGGCCCTCTGTTACAGACAAGTTGCTCACAATCTACACTCCATAAGGGGACTCTTGCAGCAGGCTGGCACAGCCCATAAAATTGGGGAAATCAGACTGGGAGGGAGTAGGAATAAGCAACCTAGAAATGCACTGTACCTAATCTGGAAATGTGGTTTCTGGAGAGTGCTGCTGCCTGTCCTTCATGAGAAATGAATCTGTCTCCTGCACAACTAACCCCTCTCTCCCTTCCCCCCCCCTCCACCTCCCATGGTTGCATGGGGTGAATCTTGCCACTTGACTTCATAGGTATGCCACAAAAGGCATAAAAGTGAGTATATTGACTCCAAAGGGACTGAGAGGACTCAGCAACTCACAGGATCAGACAGCAAGCAAACACTAGACTGTGCGGTAAAAATCCCTGATTTAGAAATGAAATACCCACAGTAATTAGTAAACATAAGAACATGTGAACATGAAAAATGTGACTTATTAGTAGAGTTAAATTTCTGAAGTCTCCCCCATATAAAAATCCTTCTTTTAAAAGAGAAATTTTATTTGCTGTCTTTCATTTTGATACTTGCCAGTTTAACCGTAAGAGAAACATGCTGTTAAGTATTACTGTTACTACAATATATCTGTATTAAAATGACTCATTTATTAGGCATTATACCTCAACATCAGTATTCTATGAAACACCTTTCCAAAATAATTCTTTCAGAAGATGATAGTGGCAAGTGACTTGTACGCAGATAACTTGGCCTGCTCCCCTATTTACTGCTATATTCTTTCTAATGCATAGAAACTAACAACATAAAAGATTCTCTTTACAATAAAAAGGCTGATTTAAAAAATGTCAGTTTGAGTAGATGTTACATTTTTACCCAGCATGCCTTAGCAATGTGTTATATTTCAGCCCATAATGGTGCCATAGGTAAGGCTGTATAGCCATTAATCAGTTATTACAGAACCATGAGACTACTCAATTATCCTTTTTATGCATATTCTGCATGTGGCCCTTGGAAACAGATTATGACTGATCGGTTACTGAAGACTTTACTGTGGCAGTGTATTGAACAGTAAGAGTACAGCAATAGGAACATACTACTGACTACCCGATCAAGATTATTGTAAAATGCTCAGGGAGATTAGAGATGCTGCAAAGGCAGAAAATGCAATAACAGAGGGGGATTTCAACTATCCTGGTATTGACAGGATGTATGTCACCTCAGGACAGAATGCAAAGAGAAAATTTCTTAACACCATAAGTGACAACAAGGGAGCAGCTTGTCCTCGAACCCACTAGGGGAGAGGCAATTCTTGATTTAGTCCTAAGTGGTGAACAGGATCTGGTCAAGGAGGTGGAATATAGCTGAACTGCTCGGTAATAGTGACCATAATGAGCTAAATTTTACATTCTTTGGGGGGGGGTATCAAAGAATCCCTCCACCGTAGCATTTAACTTCAAAAAGGGGAGCTACCCAGAAATGAAGAAGCTAGTTCAATAGACATGAAGAAGAATGGTCCAAGAGTGAAATGCCTGCAAACTGTATGTAGACCATTTAAAAATACCATAATAGAGGCTCAAACTAAATGTATGTCCCCAATAATAAACAAATCAATGAAAAAAACATAAGAGGACCAGCGCTAAACAGCAGAGTAAAAGAGGCAGTTAGAGACAAAAAAGGCATCCTTTAAAAATTGGAAGTCAATACTACTGAGGAAAATACAAAGGCACATGTCATGGTATAATTCCCCACTCTGAACCTTAGCGTCCAAAAGATGGGGTACCAGCATGAATTCCTCTAAGCTCAATTACCAGCTTAGTACTTGTAGTGCTGCCACCAACCAGGAATTCCAGTGCCTGGTACACTCTGGTCCCCCCCAAAACCTTGCCCGGGGACCCCCAAGACCCAGTCCCTCTAATTCTTAACACAAGGAAAGTAAACCCTTTCCCTCACCATTGCCTCTCCCAGACTTCCCCTCCCTGGGTTACCCTGGAAGATCACTGTGATTCAAACTCCTTGAATTTTAAAACAGAGAGGAAAATCCGCCTTCCCCCCTCCTTCCCTCTCCCCCTCCCAGACTCTCCCTGAGAGAGAAAGTAATCCTAACACAGAGAGAAAATTAACCTTTCTCTCCCCCTTCCCTCCTTTCTCCCCACCAATTCCCTGGTGAATCCAGACCCAGTCTCCTGGGGTCTCACCAGAATAAAAAAACAATCAGGTTCTTAAACTAGAAAAGCTTTTAATTAAAGAGAGAAAAACAGAAAAAATTATCTTTGTAAATTTGAGATGGAATATGTTACAGGGTCTTTCAGCTATAGACACAGGGAATACCCTCCCAGCCCAAGTATACAAGTACAAATTAAAATCCTTTCAGCAAAATACAAATTTGAACTCCTTCCAGCCAAATACACATTTGCAAATAAAGAAAACAAACATAAGCCTAACTCGCTTTATCTACCTAGTACTTACTAGTCTGGACATATAAGAGACTATATCAGAGAGATTGGAGAGAAACCTGGTTGCACGTCTGGTCTCTCTGAGCCCCCAGAGTGTACAACAACCAAACTTTATTAGCACACACAAAAACTTCCCTCCCTCAAGATTTGAAAGTATCCTGTCCCCTGATTAGTCCTCTGGTCAGGTGACAGCCAGGCTCACTGATTTTGTTAACTCTTTACAGGCAAAAGAGATATGAAGTACTTCTGTTCTATTAACTCTTACTTACCTGTTTATGACAGCACATAAACGCTGGCAAAAGTATAAAAGTATAATTAGGCAGGCCAGGAAAGACTTTGAAGGGGAGCAATAGCTCAGTAGTTTGAGCATTGGCCTACTCAACCCAAGGTTATGAGTTCAATCCTTGAGAGGGCCATTTAGGGAACTGGGGTGAAAATCTGTCTGGGGATGGGTCCTATTTTGAGTAGCGGGTTGGACTAGATGACCTCCTGAGGTCCCTTCCAACCCTGATAGTCTATGAACTTGCAAATAAATAATTTAGGAACATCAGAATCAGAAGCCTACCAAACAATCAGTAGGGCCACTGGACAATCAAGGTGCTGTAGGAGCACTTAAGGAATGAGAAGGCTATTGCAGAGAACTAAATGAATTCTTTGCATCAGTCTTCACTGCTGAGGATGTGAGGGAGTTTCCCACACTTGAACCATTCTTTTTAGGTGATAAATCTTAGGAACTGTCCCAGATTGAGGTGTCGACAGAGTAGATTTTGGAACAAATTGATAAACAGTAATAGGTCACCAGGACCAAATGGTATTCACCTAAAAGTACAGAAGGAACTCAAATATGAAATTGCAGAACTACTAAATGTAGTATGTAACCTCTCTCTTAAATCAGCCTCTGTACCAGATGACATGAGGATAGCGAATATAACACCAATTTTTTGAAAAAGGCTCCAGAGGCAATCCTGGCAATTGCAGGCTGTTAAGCCTAATTTCAATAATAGGCAAATTGGTTGCAACTACAGTAAAGAACAAAATTATCAGACACAGACGAATACTCTATGTTTGGGAAGAGTCAACATGGCTTTTGCTAAGGCTTTCATGCCTCACCAATCTATTAGATTTCTTTGTGGGAGGTCAACAAACATGTGGACAAGAGTGATCCAGAGCATACAGTGTACTTGGACTTTCAGGAAGCCTTTGACAAGGTCTGTCTCCAAAGGCTCTTAAGCAAACTAAGCAGTAATAGGATAAGAGGAAAGGTCCTTTTATGGGTCAGTAACTGGTTAAAAGATAGGAGACAAAAGATAGGAATATATGTTCAGTTTTCACAGCAGAGAGAGGAAAACAGCAGGGTCCCAAGGATCTGTACTGGGGCCAGTGCTGTTCAATATACTCATAAATGATCTAGAGAGGGGAGTGAACAGTGACACAGCAAAAGTTGCAGACAATACAAAATTACTCAAGATAGTTAAGTCCAAAGCTGACTGCTAAAAGTTACAAAGAGATCTACCTAAATCGAGTGACTGTGCAACGAAATGGTAGAGGAAATTCATAAGTGCAAAGTAATGCACATTGGAAAAAATAATCCCAACTATACATAAAAATTATGGGGTCAAAATTAGTTGTTGCCACTGAAGAAAGAGATCTTAGAGTCCTCATGGATCTCTGAAAATATCCGCTCGACGTGTAGCAGCAGTCAAAAAAGCTAACAACGTTAGGAACCATTAGGAAGAGGATAGATAATAAAACAGAAAAGAGGTTAATGCTCCTATAGAAATTCATTGTATGCCCAGACCTTGGATACTGTGTGCAGTTCTAGTTTCCCCATCACTAAAAAGATGTATTAGAATTGGAAAAGGTGCAGAGAAGGGCAACAAAAAGGATTAGGGATATGGAACATTTTCCATATGAGGACAGATGTACCGTCCTAGTCTTTTTAACCTTAGAAAAAAGACAGCTAAAAGGGGATTATGATAGAGGTCTATAAAATCATGAATGATGTGGAGAAAGTGAAGAGGGGAGCGTTATTTGCCCCTTAAAATAACATAACAACCAGAGGTTACCCAATGAAATTAATAAGCAGCAGGCTTAAAACAAACATAAGGAAGTCCTTCATCACACAACACGCAGTCAACCTGTGGAATTCGTTGCCATGGGATGTTGTGAAGGTCAAAAGTATAAATAGGTTCCAAAAAGACTGAGATAAGTGCATGGTGGATAGGTCCATCAAGGGCTATTAGCCAATATGGTCAGGGATGCAACCCCGATGCTCCAGATGTCCCTAAACCTCCAACTGCCAGAAGAAGCCCTGGCCACTGTCAGAGACAGGATACTGGGTTAGATGGACCATTGGTCTGACCTAATATGGCTGTTCTTGTGACAGATAGGGTAATCTCATGCAGTATCTTTGAGGTCTGTTTTAAAGGAATGGTTTATGTATGATTATGTTCGACTCCATGGGTGCGGGAGCTACCACAGCTCCTTCAGGAACTAAAAACAGTGAGTGGCGATTAAGGCAAATCAGCCAGATTGTAGTTCCCACAGAGAGGTACCATCTGCTGGGAAGGCTTACACATCCTAGTTCAAACTGGATTCTCCAGAGACCAAGAGTCTAAGAAAGGATTTTTGGATAAATAGCCTGAGTTTAAATTGACTCCGCCTTTTCTTCCTGATTCAGCAGACAGACTGAACTTTTTGTCCAATGGGGACCCTGACTCTTGTGGGTGTTGGAAAGTCTTTAGCCTACCAGGGCCCCACAAGATCGATGGGTGACCTCTGGTGAGCTCTTAGCGTGTGTACAGGAACATAGTTTTTGTTGTTTTGTCTGTAATGCTTATATCTTAACAATAAATGTGCTTGCTTAGAAGGAGCTATGTGGTAAATTGTAACTGGTGGCAATTATAGATTCATAGACTCTAGGATTCATAGATTCATAGACTCTAGGACTGGAAGGGACCTCGAGAGGTCATCGAGTCCAGTCCCCTGCCCTCATGGCAGGACCAAATATTGTCTAGACCATCCCTAATAGACATTTATCTAACCTACTCTTAAATATCTCCAGCGATGGAGATTCCACAACTTCCCTAGGCAATCTGTTCCAGTGTTTAACTACCCTGACAGTTAGGAACTTTTTCCTAATGTCCAACCTAAATCTCCCTTGCTGCAGTTTAAGCCCATTGCTTCTTGTTCTATCATTGGAGGCTAAGGTGAACAAGTTCTCTCCCTCCTCCTGATGACACCCTTTTAGATACCTGAAAACTGCTATCATGTCCCCTCTCAGTCTTCTCTTTTCCAAACTAAACAAATCCAATTCCTTCAGCCTTCCTTCATAGGTCATGTTCTCAAGACCTTTAATCATTCTTGTTGCTCTTCTCTGGACCCTCTCCAGTTTCTCCACATCTTTCTTGAAATGCAGTGCCCGGAACTGGACACAATACTCCAGCTGAGGCCTGACCAGCGCAGAGTAAAGCGGAAGAATGACTTCTCGTGTCTTGTTTACAACACACCTGTTAATGCATCCCAGAATCACGTTTGCTTTTTTTGCAACAGTATCACACTGTTGACTCATATTAAGCTTGTAGTCTACTATGACCCCTAGATCTCTTTCTGCCATACTCCTTCCTAGACAGTCTCTTCCCATTCTGTATGTGTGAAACTGATTGTTCCTTCCTAAGTGGAGCACTTTGCATTTATCTTTATTGAATTTCATCCTGTTTACCTCAGACCATTTCTCCAATTTGTCCAGATCATTTTGAATTTTGACCCTGTCCTCCAAAGCAATTGCAATCCCTCCCAGTTTGGTATCGTCCGCAAACTTAATAAGCGTGCTTTCTATGCCAACATCTAAATCGTTGATGAAGATATTGAACAGAACCGGTCCCAAAACAGACCCCTGAGGAACCCCACTTGTTATACCTTTCTAGCAGGATTGGGAGCCATTAACAACTACTGTCTGAGTACGGTTATCCAGCCAGTTATGCACCCACCTTATAATAGCCCCATCTAAATTGTACTTTCCTAGTTTATCTATAAGAATATCATGCGAGACCGTATCAAATGCCTTACTAAAGTCTAGGTATATCACATTCACTGCTTCTCCCTTATCCACAAGGCTCGTTACGCTTTCATAGCCCTCGGAGTGAAAGCAAAAGCTGGATGCTGGTCTTTCAAACAAACTGGCTTGCTGGGGATATCACAGTGTAGATCAGAGAGCTGTGCAGCCTTAAAATCCCCTGTTAAAAGAGAGTGAGAGAGAGGTATCTACCCAGGGACAGGTGATGGCTGGAGACCTGAGACCTGACTGGGAACTCCTGGAGTGGACCATGGACGTTAATGGGTGGGATACAGGTACAGTTACCCTGAAAGTGTGACTTATGCATTACCTTTATGGTGTCTAATTTGTCTGCTTTCAGAGTCTAAATAATTGGGCTTTCTGTGGATGCCTTGGGTGAAATCTGGAAAGGATGAAATCTGTATCGTGTTTTACCCAGGGACAAGCTATGTGGATTCCTTTTGTGGCCACTACACCTGCCCATAAGATGATATGGCAACCACTGTCTCTCCATGTCCCCTGCTAATGTGTTTATATAAGCAGAGATACAAGTATCCCCTATGCAAGTACTACATTCCATCATTTTATGCAGACCACCTTCCTGGTGCTCAGGGCCTAGTGAAGGCTGTCTGCATGGCCACCTCTCATGCAGGAGTGCCACGAGTTTCCATAGCAAATCAGGCTTGGCACAGGCCTATCATCAGAATGCGAAACCCTACAGAGTATATTTAACTGTCAATGGTTTTGTAAGAAGGTGCCTCTATTTTATAGTATTTCTTTACTTTGGGTTTCATTTTTCTATGAGGTAGCTGTGGTCCTGGCTTTGAAATTGGTAGAGCTGGAAATTTACACACACTTCTGTCTGTGGGCTAACCCATGCTATTCAGCCCCTACTCATCTTTAAACACCTTCAGAAATGGGGAAATGTGTCTTTAAAATAGATTGTACTTTCTCACTCCTAGTGGTGGCTGAGACTAAAGAACAGAAACAACCTTTTGTTTTTTGGTTAGGTTATATCTGTCTTGTATGTAGCATAAAGGAGGTTTGATATCAGAGTAGTCCATCTGTGATTGCTCTGAAAGTGCAGATCATCTGATTGCTTTCTCACGGTTGTTAACTAGCATGCTTGGCTTGTATGTGAAAAGGTTTGTGTCAGTTCTCTGTAAGCTTTGTCATTTTGCTTTCAACAAAAAAAGCAATAGATTTGTGGTTGTAGCCAAAACAATTTTAAACCCCTTTGGGTTTATCAGTAAAGAGAAATGGATATCATTTTCTTTATATGTATGTAAACTCAGAGCAGGGTAATGTCACTCTTTTTAATTCTCAGATTTTCTATGGCCTTGTAAAATATATATTTCTTATTGCTTTTAGGGTTTATTTTTTTAATACAGTCCCTGACATGTTTTTATCAGAAAAGTCTGATTTTCTAGAACCATGCAAACACAGCAGCTCCGATTCTGACCTAGTTTGCATCACTATATAGTCAGAGTAACCCTTTAACTTCATTGGTGTTACTCCAAATGTACAACACTGAAACTGGATCAGAATTGGGCCCAGTATCCAGTAGTGATATGTTAGAAGACATTGATTTCTAGGTGGTGACAAATTAATTACAATTAAATAAGCCTTGATTACCCGTCAAGCTTCAAGTACAGTTCCACAGCTTTCAGTACTAGGGCTGACATATCCACTGACATTACATGTCATCATTCAGACTCAGTGAACAATTGATCACTGGAATAGCACACTAATTAATTAGCAAGCAATGGGGAGAAGAAATGTATTGCACAAAATGAAAATAAAAGGAAAAAATTGCAACTAAAACCAAACAAAAATGTAATCACAAAACAGAAACTTCTAACCTGGACTGGAAAGGTGAATGATGTCTACTTAAAACAGTAGACTAATGTAATGCTCTCAGAGTGGTCCAACTGGCGCCCGAACATATCCGCCCCCCCAGCAGACATGCTCTACAAATGACATCCTCTGAGTGGTGCAACCTACTATGCACTGTATGTACAAGATGACGGTGAGTGGAGGAGGCTATTTTGTAGAATACATATTTAATAACTAGAAAATGTATTTGAATGTCTTACTAGTTTTATATAGAGGGTGTTAAAATGATTCCAATAATTTTTGTGCTGTACAGTAGAATACAGTTTGTGACAGTTTAGTTAACATAGTTGTTAAATATCGTGGCTTAATTGCTGCTCCAGTCTTAACGATTCAAGTGGAACATTTCAAAATGGTACAGCAAACTCATCAGGTAACATATGTCTTGGAAGTTTTATTAATAGATGCAAACTGGTAGACTACCTTGCTTATGGCCATAGGGGTGGATAAATTTGATCCTTGAAGCCTGTTCATCCTGGGTTTTGTCCTGGGTGATACCTTCCTTGTTCTCTTTCCTTCCCCTGAAGAGGACCTTTCAAGACTGAAGATAACTTGTTTTATTTGCTTACATTCGGGTCTGAAGAACTGAAAACATCTGGTCTTCAGTACTACTCATAGTCACCTCTAAATGTTTCCTTCTCCACAAACATAAGTCAGACTGGTGTAAACATGTCTCTCTAATAAAGGATCTAAGCATTATTCAGTGGTTGATATATTTTTTTTCTCTCTCTAATGCTAGTAAATAGTGGCTGCAGCTCATGTGAACAGGCGTGTTTGGAACAACGTTTTGGCTGCCTGACACTCAACATGAGACAACGTGTCATCCAAAATGATCATTCTGGAAGAGATGCTGGATCTCTTAACAGATACAACACTGGCCCCTCACCAGAGACACACTGTTTTACTTGAGTTTAAAGTCCTATCTGGAGTTGTTTTTTCAAAGGGAAATGTGCTTCCAAAAGTACCAAACACAACTTGACAGTTAGATGAAGTTTGGCTCATCAGATTTTCAAGTCTCAAGATTTGATCTTGTAATATAGTTTAAATATGTTCCTCCTGTACAGAGTGATTTGCATGTCTGCCAGTCTGAAGCTATTGGTAAGAGAGAATGACAAAGCATGATTAGAGTTAACTGGGTTTGGAAACAACCAAAATCTTTCAGTTTCTAAGGCTAACCCTTAAACTTCCCAAATGTTCTTTTACAAAGCATTCTTCATATTCTCATAATGAGCTGGACACAAGCACTTATGCCAAGGAGTGAGTGTGATCCACTAATTAGATACACACGCATGCACACACACAAAAGTACTCAGAACATTACATGGTTCATAGCTAAAAATTCCTTTTTCTGTCTCTAGTTTAGTGATTTATGACACTTTCCACAAATATAAAACATCTGGGAAGAGGAGCTAGGTAAAATCCCTTTGAAAAAGAATGCACAACAGGATGGAAGAGGAGGGAACACTGAAAATTGCCAATTCCCTGGATTAATGTGACTGAAGTTAAAAAAACAAAACAAAAAAACCCCCTATTTTATCTCTAATAACCAAAATGACCATAACCATCAGAATGGATAAAATCAGTACTTTATTCTTCCCAGAGGATGAGGTCTCACTTGGATGAGTTCTGTGGAAAAGCAACCCGCAGACTTATACCAGTAACTACTGACTGATTCATTAAATCATTATTTCCACACACTCCATTATTTGTATCACACATTCTATTTTAGTTGGTGTAGTGAGAGTTTCTGTTATGATATTTGCTGATATGGAACACATTATATTATGACAGAAAATATGGACTAGTCCCATCTTGCTACCATAACCTTGCAAGTGGAATGAAAGGCTCTTACACCTGTCAGAAAGGCTTACTTAACTCATATGTTAGAGATGCCGCAAAACCAGGTTGGTGAAATGAACTGCAAATTCAAAGCAGCACGTTGAATTTTGTGATTTATTTGTTCGCAGCACAGGTCAATTAATGTATTTCACAGTGATGTAATATTTAATTTTTAAAAAGGAATAGATAAAGCATGGCTGAGCAGCTACCCCGTTCATCTATCAAAACAGCAAGTGTCTCTCCAGCAGGTACAGTGTGCAACACAAATAACTTCATACAGTGAATATCAGGCATAGTTGATGCAATGTTTAAGACTGTACTGTTTCTACCTTGAATTGAAGGATCCTTGAGCATCTTTATTACAAAGCAAAAAGTAGTTTACCTTGCCTGAACAAATAAATAAGGACAAAAACCAGTATCTGTATTCTGGAAAAGAGAAATAAATAGTCATCTCTTTGTGGCTACCATCATGTGTCATGTATAGTTAGCCTGTGAGCTGGTCAGGGCAAGAACTATTTTTTGCAGGTCAAGCTTTTGTTACAACACTTATTAATTGCAGACATTGGCTAAGCATTGTTATTCAGTCTGCCAGCTGGCTCCTTCCTTTTCCGCTCCCTGACCTTTAATTATTTAAGCAACAATGATAACACTTTTCATTAACATAGTGCTGTCTGTCTAAGAATGTTACAGACTAAATTAATTTGTTAAACAAAATTCTAGTGAGGTAAGTGAATTCAGTTTTATTATTCCCATTCTACAGATGCGGACATTGAGGCAGACAAAAGTTCAGTTGCAGTCAAAGCCAAGAATAGAACCCAGGCCCTCTGGATCTCAGTCCTGTGCTTCAACCACAAAATGATCAGTTTTTCTGAAGTCCAGGCAGCTGGGGTAGAAATATCTTAGTTAAAGTTTATATTATTTTAATGTCTATATTGGGGTGATATTATTATTATTTGTTTGTAGCACCTGGGAGCCTTGGATAATGAAAGTAATAGAGTTGTGAAATGCCAGTGGACCTAAAAGGGAAAAAGAACAACTACACAGGCTACTTGTGAGAGGAGTGGAAATATTTACAAGTCACTGATCATGTTAAAGATGAGGCTGTGCCTAAAAATTTCACCTGGCACCTGCAAAGTTACACTGGCAACACCAGTAAAAAATTCAAGATGAGTAGGTGCTAAAAACTGCATCAGGAAAAAGAAAACAGTCAAGAATAATAAATACCCTTCAGCAAGGATCCCAAAGATATGCTGAAAAAATAGCATGTACCAGGAGGAACCTGAAGGCTTTACTGATACAGCAGTATGTGCCAGTTTGTATATATTTTGGCTTGATTTTGTTGTTGCTTTGGTGCCTTCCCAAAAACTGGGATTGGCACATACCACTTCAGTGATTCTTCAGATTTACTGATCAACTAATCTTTTTTTGCATGGATTTCTCTCCTTGACCCTGGTGTAGTGGTCAGGCTTTTTCAATTGTAGTGACTTGTCATTTTCTGATATTGTCACTTTGATGCTGCTGTTTCCATTGGGAGACATCTATAGGCCCAATCCTTTGCTGGACATAAGCAGTGAGCCATGAGAATTTCCTGAGGAGTGGCTGTCAGGTACAGTCTGAGAAATGTCTGCTTTCTTTTGGTGCTGTTGGCATTTCTCAGTGCTAGTTCTGGGGCCAATTCCTGTAAGGATGCTGGAAGTTAAGGGTGCTCATGTTCTCCCAGGAAACAACCCACAGATGCTGCCCTCTTGTATCACCTTGATACACATGTTTAAAAGCTGACTATGACTAAAATATTTATAGCTTTGCTTGTAACAAACCATTAGCTTTTAAAAAGCCTCAAGGAAAATGAGCTGGGAGTCTTTGTATCTATTGTCCGTGGCCCCATTTCAGCAACGTACTTAAATACATAGCTTGAAGTTAGGCACATGCTTAAGCAACTTGTTGAATTGGTGTTACTAATGCAAGGAAGCAAAAACTTTCGGCGGCATTTCGGCAGTGACGCTCTTGATGACGTCGCTTGTCGGTGGCAAGCGGCGTCATCGAGAGACGTCGCCGCCAAAATGCCGCTGAATTTTGGCGGCATTTTGGCGGATGCTTGACTGCCGGCCAGGACTCGGGCACATTTTAGATGCCCCCACGGGTGCCATGGCACCTGTGGGCACTGCGCTGGGGACTCCTGGTCTATAGTAACCTCTATTCTAATGGAAGAACTGCAAAGCTAATACAGATTTCCCTGCCACAGTTGGCTCTTATTGATCTGCTGCTAGGAATCAGGCTTTAGAGATATAAAGTTACTATAATTCTCTTCTTCTCATTTTACCCTTCCCTGGGGCATTTGTCTCAAAGACCAGCAGCATTCCTTGCCTGGTCTGAAGAGATTTGGGAACCTCTTAAGTACCGTGCAAAATGCAGGTTACCATATCTTTGAAGGAAGAGAGTGTAGCTGCCCTTGAGAGCGTACAGCCTAAAGCAGTAACAATGAAAACAGGCTTAAATGATTTAATTTATGAGGAAAGGTTAAGGAAGTTGGTTTGATTCTCCGTGGAAATGAGGAGTCTTTGCATTGACCTATTTGAGATTTGTCTGAAAAAAGATGAGAAAACTAGAACGGTGATCATTGATACTATTAAAGATGAGTGAAATGCTTACTGAATGAAACCATATGTGATGCACAGAGAAAAGGTTGCATTTTCTGGCTTATTTCCTGGCCTTGGATATAAGCAGAAAAAATTGGTTTAAGAAAAACGCAAAGGGGGGAGAGCTTTAAATACCAAGGATTCATCTCTTCTGTGTGGGTGAAATTCCATGGTTTGGGTTGCAAGTAAAAGATGTGTACTCTGGTGTCCTGGGTCATACTTTCCCCTTGCTGTCCCACTATTGTGCAATGTGCTGTTTGTGTTTTCAGTGCTATTCTAGATCCAAGAAACACTTGGTTTTTGGTGATAGTGTGTATGTATTATGAAGACTACAGTTTTGACTTCATAGTTAAGATTGAGTTGAGTTTTCCATATATGTATGTGTGTGTGTGTACGCATGCATGCTTTATGTAACATGATCCAATTTGTCCCAACAAAGAATTTTACACTGTAGTTTTATATATACAAAAGGGTGTGTGTGTGTGTGTGTGTGTAAAAATACATTTTACAATGCATATACACAATAATGTTTGAAAAAGCTTGCACTCTACCATAGAACAATGTCCATCATTATGAGAAAAAGGGATGTGACTTCATGGGCTATGATTTTTTTATACATAGCAACACATTAATTTTAAAATGTGTTAGAAAATAATATACATGTTTTAAAGGGTTTTTTTCTTCAACAGCACATTTTTTTTATTGAAACAAAACTTTCAGACTGGATAATTACTCTTAACTGTAAAGGCTTCCTGTTGTTTGTACTATGTTTTTCATAATCAAAGCACAGCAAACAGTCAAGTAGTTGTTTTCCTGATACTCTTATGCCTTAATTGCTGGTAGTAGTAATAGTAATAGTAGTGGTAGCCCTGTGCTTCACAATGAGGACAGAGCGGTGAGGGTAGGAAAACACTTGAGGAAATGAGAAAAATAAAAAACAGAATTACTGGCTGAAAATACTTTCCCTGGCATTACTATGTGTATTCTTGTTTCAGATGTCCCTGGCTCACAGTGAAAATGATCTGATCTCTCTCGGGAAGTCTCTTGGGTTTAGATTGGGAAATGTTTGGCATTGAATGAGTAAGGAATGGGATAAGACAGAGATATATTTGTTTATATTATGTTTCCTACTGTAGGCTGCATGTTGACATGAAGTCCTATGGCAGCGAACAAATTGAGACTTAAGCCTCTAGTAACAATTCTTCATTCATTTATCTCCAGACAAATGTGGTAGAATTTGGGATTTTAATATTACTCTGAGATTTTCCAGGGCTGAAAATCCGTACTCTGTGTGTTTGCATGTGTGAGAGAGAGATAACATAATACTTGTGAAAGATGCAGCTTCAGTACCCTTGGGGACTAAAGTCTTTGATTTATGCAAAGAACAGGTACAACACAGGCAGTGAGAGCACAAGCTTTCTCACACTGCCCCACTAGTTACTTCAACCCTGAACTGGGCCACTGGTTGACAGAGTAGTTCAGTTTTCCTGCCCATTCTGTTGTTGGCCTCTCTGCTGAGCAGATTAGAAGATCATATAAGGACAAAATAGGAGGGAAGAGCTCATTGTCGGAAGGGAAACAAACAAGGCCAAAAGGGAAAATGGAGAAACTGAAGCACAGCCTCTCATCAAGCATCTGAGGTGCCAGTATCTCTTAAACAGGAAAGAAAATCTGTTAGAACAGAAGGAGAAATGGCCAGCAACTGAAGAATATTTCTATGCAAGTGTAACGGGGTGCACTCCCTCTCATGAACACACCCTTGGCCGAGCGCATGCGCCTGCACACCACCAAGACCATGTTTGAATTGACATTGAATATGTCTATGAACTGCTCTATCACTTCTATGATCTCCACACTTGTGTGGACCTCAGGGCGTGGTCATCAGATGGCCCAGTCTTTAAGGCATTGGGCCCCAGTCCTGAGGGCAAGCCCCTGAGGCAAAAGGCTCTGAGTGGAACCTGCACCAGTAGGTTTCTGGGGATCCTCCCAGGCAGTTCAGTATGGCAGCCTTCACTGTCTGATAATCTCTCACCACTTTGTCAATTAGAGCCAAGTAAGTCGCCTGATCTTCTGTGGACATGAATGAGGCCAGTTGAGTGGCCCAGTTGTCTTTATCCCAAGCAGCGGTTGTGGCTACCCGCTCAAAGGTGACTAAGCAGGCCTCCGGATCATCATGCAGCCCCAGCTTGGCCAGTGGTATCCTTGGCCCAGAGTTCAACTGGTTTGAGGAGGCTGAGCTAGTTAGTCGCTGCAACAAAGCCTCCTGGAATTGCTGCTGCTGGTGCTGCTGGAGCTGAAGCACCTCCAGGAGTATAACCTGTTGTTGTTAAGTAGTCTGCAGCACCTCATGCTGCACTGCAACTAATGTCCTCTTGGGTTTCAGTAGTGCTGTGCTGCTGCTGGGCCAGCAGCCTTACCAACTCCTCCACTGTCCCCTTGTTTCAGGGGTCAGTCCTGCTTCCCACTCTTAGTGCCAGTTTAAAAGGGTGCACTCACCTCTCGTGAGCACCCTCTTGGCCAAGTATGTGCGCCTGCACATTCTCTGAGATTGTCCCTGTGCTGGGATAGAGCAGTGCCCCAGGGCTCCCTCCCTGGAGACAATGTCTTCACCCTCTTGGGGCTTCCTGGCTATAACTCTCCAGTTGGGCCACTATAGCTCAGTTCCCCCTTTGGGGTGCCTCAGTGTCCGGTGGCCCACCCATTACACCAGGTCCCAGTGCAGTGATCCTGTAGATCGCAGCTCTCTGATGTGTCCCTTTAACTATGTCACACGAATTTTCTAATTCCCCATGCCCCCATCTTCACCCTTACCTCAGGGCCTTCTCCTAATGGTGTCTCAACAATCACCTCAGGGATCCTTCTCGCTCTCCCCGGCTTCTAGCTATGCTGCCCTGTCCGGGGTTCTGCAGCTCCGTCAGCCAGCCACACACCATCCACACTCCTCAGCTCCAGCAAGGAACTGAACTTCCTCTGGCCCTCCAGCTCTTCTTATACTGGGCTGCTAGGCCCTATTTGGCTGTGTCCCACACAGACACTCTAGGCAGCTTGGAGGACCGGACCCTTTCCACTGCCTTTTTTGGGGTGGGCTGTGGCAGGGCCACAAGGTCACCAGCAGAGGGCCTCAGAGGGTCTGGTATACCCCGTTACAGTAAGACATAATACAGCTGTAATTTTAGGTAAAAAGTTCAATTTTCTTTATTCCATTCCTGATGGTATCAAAGCCATGAGTTGTTTGTTGTAAGGAGGTCTGCATCACCACTTTGCTCCATTATGGTGCCAATCTCTTAGATTGTGTTTGCCTCAAGAGACATGACAGAAGTCTTTGTTTCTTGTCTCCCCATTCAGAATCATTTTGCTTGGCTGTGAATACAGAAAGCTCTGGGGAGCCGTTGTCTATTAAGAATAGTTCTGTTTTAGCATTGTCTAGTATTTTTTAATTGTGTGAGGGCATCTTGCACTGTATACTGTGGCTCTAATTGTTAGACCTTTGCCTCTAGCTCTTGAAACTTTGTACTGGTTCAACAGTTTTCCAGTGACTTGTTCTGTACATTTTTGGTTTGCAGTTCATAGATTGAGTTAAAAAGGGAGCGCTGTGGCCATCTAGTCTGACATTCTGCATAGAACCAGATATGGAATTTCTCCCAGTATTTCCTGAATAAAACCCAATAACTTGTGGTTCAAATGGAGCCTATCTGGTACCTGTTCCAAAACTTGACAACTGAGCAACTTGAAAGTGGAAAACAAATTTGGAAAACCCTAGCCATTTGTCTTTTTATATAAAGTGCTTAAGTGAGCACAAGTCCCACTGACTTCCAAAGGGTCTAATAGTATTCCTGACTTAGTAAAGTGTTTCTGAAAATCCCACACCAAGAGACTTCTCTTACAGTCCAGCAGTGGTGTGGCTGCTGCTACCACAGAATTATTTGTATTTCAGTAATTCCTAGAGATCCCAACTAAACTCAAACCCCATTGTGCTGCACTCTCTACATACATATAATAGCAGCCCTTTCTCAAAAATCTGACAATCTAAATGACACATTTTTTTGGTATTCTGCAGACACGCACAACAAATATTAGGTGGGATCACTTTATTCCAGTCCTTAAGAGGAGGCAGTGATGAAATGCTTCGGTGTTACATGCAATATCTGGGATGCTCTCCAGAAAGTCCAGATGTTTATTCTTCCGTGGCTTCATTTTAAGCAGTTAAATGTAGAGTTTATATTTTAGTTATGAGCTGACTTTCCTAATTTTCGTTTCATACACTAAAATGTTGACTTTTCCAAGAGAAACTAGATTCCATCGGTTAGCACATAAAAGAAGTGCAGTAAGCTAGTGATACATGTCAATGCATAGAATGACATGTGATCATTTGAATAGAGGAGGGTTTATTTTTCTTAAAAATTGTCTGTTTCCTTATCCGTGACAAGGTCTCTCTGATGTAATACAATTCTTTGGAAGCTAGCAGTCCTCTACTACATAGTAAGAAAATGCCTCATAAGAAGAAGGTGAAATGTGTGTAGAGGCATGCAGCTGATCCTCTTGCCTTGAGTAATGGAAACAGGATATTTGTTCCATAGTGGACAGAAACTTTTCTTTAGAAGACTCCATTCAACCCAGCTCTTGCTTTTCTAAAGTTTTGAAGCAGTTGGCACCTCATCCTCTTCCTCCTGCCTATTTGTTTCCAGACCATGATAGAGGCAGGGGTAGTGTTTGCAAGTTAATGGATCAACAATAAAACCACTTCTGTTGCATTTATCATATAATATTCATACCCTAAAGATAGCATGACCATGCATGCCAAATACTCATCTGGCTAATTCTTGCAGTTGACATAAATCAGATATTCAGTCTTAAAACATTTGCACACTGAAACCCTCTATCTGGTGTCTAAGCGAGAGTCACCCTACAATCCCTCTGACGTTTAATGTTCCTGTAAGCACACAGCCCACCGTAACTAGCATTGTTAAGCCAGTGACCAACATGAAACCCAGATACAGGGGTATGGAAGGTGATCTGTTTGGCTACACTATTAAGTTTCTTGGCAGAAACTGTTGTGTTGCTTTAGGATGTTGGCAGGTTATTTTCTTTACAGTTCAACATGTTCTGTACATGCAGGTGCTTCTGGGTGTTGAAAAATATCTCTTTCACAATGTGTGCATTGTGTCTGCTTATACGGCCTATGATCTCTGGGACCTGGCAAAATTCCAGCATGGGGAATAGTATCCTGACTGCATAAATTCCCTGTACTCTTTCAGTTGCAGATGATATTCTTCACTTTATGTCCTAAGCTGTTATATAGTGCTGCTCGGTGCTGGTATAAACAAATGCCTTCATTCTACCCTGCAGGGAATTTTCTTACAATGGTAGATGAAATAATTTTCTCATATATCTTTATTAAGATTTCTAAGATCCTTCTGGATGGAAGGCGCCGTATAAATAGTATGGTGTCATATGCTCAGTACACACATTTAAGACATCCTTAAACTGATGTACTTATTTTTTATATTATTTTAGCATGGAAATGTGTACACTGGTCCTCCGCGATTAGGCTCAGGAGGTAAAAGTTGCTATCCAGTGCATTTTATTTGGCCTTTCATTGGCAATTCCGGCTGATAAGTTTGCTCATTTATTAAACAACTGTCACTGAGCAAAAGGTCTAAAGTGCTAGAACAACGCAGCATTGAGAAAGAGAATCCTCAGCACGCTGTTGCTAGATGTGTGGAGTAGTAAGATCATTTGGTGCAACCTGTTGCCATGATACGACGTGTCAGTTTGGCCATATTGATGCGCCCTGTGTGTGGAACATCTGACTACACCTCCAACTATAGATGACATGCTCAGTCTCATCCCATATCTCCTTATGTGAAGGCTTGCTGTGGAAGTGACTTCTGCTGTGTTAGGAGGCAAAGAGCCCTACATGTTGGTCCTTGTGCAGAAGAAACATTGTTTCTAATGAGTTAGGTCCCAGTCTCCTTTGTAAGTGACCTCAGGATTGGCCATGTGGTCATATACTTATAGTGTTAAAATAACATGAACTAACAACTTAAACCCAGCAAAGAGAAGAACATTTCACTTTAGCCAGAAACATTATTAATTTACTTGATTGTGTCCTTTTATCTGAGGAATCTCAGGACAATGGGAGATTTTAAAAAACTGAGACTGGATAAGCACCCAGAATTTCAAGGCACTTCATGTGCACCTTATCTGAATTGTCATACTCCTCTTGGACCTGAAAAAGTGGACTGGAAATTTTGAGAATAAGTTTTCTCAGAGCTGTGGAGCAGAGCCCGGAGCTGGAGCGCGGAACAGCTCCAGAGCAGTGGAGCTGCAGGTTTTTGCCTGGAGGTGGAGCGGAGCCGGAGCTCAGCTCCAAAGCCCTGAGTTTTCTTGTGGGATTTCTTCTGCTACTTGCAGTCTGGAAAAATAATAACCCTTTCTGAGGTATCTCAGAATTTCCAGCTATAACTATGAATAAATATGTGGACTTGTTAAAAAAAAAATGGGGGAGGTGGCTGGAAGGGGAAATTTACAATGTGGTAACTGGGTAAGCATCTAGTTTAAAATCAAGTGCAACATTAATTTTGGGTTAGATACCTTATAAACCAAGTCCAATCATATATTAGCACAAATATAATTCAGCTCTGTGTAAGGGGTTTACAACCAAAACCTGGAGAGAACACGAATGTTACTGTGCTATAATGTGGGCTTTTGACACAGAATTCAAAATATTTACAATAGCAGAGGCTGGTGTGCCAGAATTGGCAGAGTGGTCTGATGAAAATATATTTCAGTTTTGGGGAAAGTTTATCCTGGGATTTTACATTCCTGCCCTTTCTGTCGTCCTCCTTCTTCTGAATGGCAAGTGGTTTGCATAAGGAACTTAAATTGCTGTACCCTTCAGATTACTGACTGTACTACAAGTCCACGGCCCAGTCTCTCAAAGGTGGTGTTTTTAAAATGGATCCCTCTCTTTAATTAAAACCTTTCAGGATTCAAGCATCTTCCTTCCAAAGTAACCTAGATAATGGCATGCTCGTCATTATTTTAAAACTTCCTGAAAGCTGCTCAATAAGCTTTTTTTCTTTTAAAAACACCTTGAAAATGAAAATTAGTTCTAATAAAGCACAGCATCTTCCCTTGTTGAATTATCTCTTCCTGATCACTTTTATTCTTTCTTGTTTAATGTTATCAAAGCTTGACGACCCAACAATATGGGAAAGAGAAAAAAACGTTTAACTGCAGAGTAAACCAGGAGCAGCCGATGATGTAGTACCGAACAGCTTTCTTCTTTGCACAATGGAATTGGATTCAATCTCATTGTATTGCTGGATGACCTGACTGCTACAGGATTTTGATTGTTTTTTTTTCAATATTTCAATGTTCCCTGCCATACGGTGAATCCCAAACTTCCACTGACATCCTGTTTTTACCATTTTTGGCTAACTCATATGCACACAACTGATATATTAGTGCAGAATGTAGCTGAAAAATTTTCCTAAACTGTTTCTGTATACTGGTTTTATACGCAGCATCACACTGCTCCGAAGTAAGTGATGGAGAAGTCTCAGGAGGTTTAATTCAGAGCATACCTAAGCATTATCCAAACTAAATTAATCTCTTGAGTCTGCATAAACAAATACGAAACCTCATAAGAACAAAACTTTCACATGACAGTGGCAATGTTACCTGCTGTCTGGAAATACCATGAAAATAGTCTTTCTGGTATTACAGAACTTCAACCTCTGGACGTGGCTGGAACCAAGAAGTGAAGAGGTGAATGAAAATGAAAAAGACTTGTTCAAAAAATTAATCAAAGTTGTAACAATCTTTTCAAGTTTTGGGTGAAGGTTTTTGTCCATTCTTATTTTACCTTTTTTAAAATATAAAATACCTTTTAGGTTAAATACCCATCATAAAACATTGGTTTGTATTACATTCTTAAAGCTGTGACAACCATTCCGGCTAAAAAGAATTAATCTTCCTATTTGATTTTGACAGCTGATCAATGCAACCTAGCAGGAAGAGGAATCAGAGAAGTTAAAGATGGAAAAGACTGTTTAGCTCACCTGGTCCATACCTGCCAATACAGAGTTTATACTATAGTATATTCTTGAGTGCTTTATTCAATCTAGTTTTAAGTTACTTAAGCAATGGGATTTTCACCATTCACTTTGGAAGATTCACTGTTAGCAGAATATCAGAAAATATTTCCTAAATTTGTCTTTTGTTCAGTTTTATCTAATCATTTCTACGCTCATGTGATGTCTCTAAATAGTCCTTATACTTTGCCTTTGTATATATAGTTCACATACCTGTGTATGGTTACCATTAGTCTATATGTATTTAAACCAACATCCTATAAAGACTTAAGCATGTGCTTAACTTTACTCACTCTGAGTTGTCCCATTGAAGTTTTATAGGATTGGGGCCTTAGTTATTTTACTCTTGCCTCATAAATAAATATTATATAGGTGTGTCCCAGAGCGTGGCTTCTCTCCTGCTTTCTTCCCCACAGAAACTGTAAGGACTGCAGTGGTTGTGCCTTCACCATAGCCCTTTATTTTAAGTTCCTTCTAGCATTTCCACAACAATCCCCATGCAACAGTCTATTTACAGCACCAACAGCATTTTTCAGCCCTCTCCCCAGGACCTGAGGGGAACAGCGGCCTGCTTCCCTTGATGTCTCTGAGCAACTGGGGTCACCAGCCCTAGGCCCCTTTCTTATGCCATTGGAACTTCCTTCTTGCCTTCTTATGAGCTTTGGGCTGATGGGCTAATTGGCTTCTTATCCCATCCAGCCGGCGAGCCTGATTGTCTAATTATCTCTGTCAGCTTTCTTCCAGAGGAACTAACATCTGAGTGATCAGAGCGAAGACTCACCTGTTCACCCTCTGCACTCTGTCACAGGGCCCTCATCACTTTTGTTGCTTTTTTTTCAGAATTCCCTCCTTTCTGTGTCTGTCTTGTGTAGTTACCCTGCATAGACTTTGAGGAGTAGCCTAGTGCCATATAACCTCCTTGATCCATACATACTGTGATTGGTTTTTGTTCCTACGTATTTGACTAAAAGCTCATTTCAGCTATAATGTCCATTATCACTCCTGCTCTCTTTTTTAGGATTATTTATTTTCTAATGTCTGTTCCCATGAAACATCTATTTTTGGGTGATTATTTTTCAAATTTAGTCTTATGAAACTTTTTGGATGAATCTCATTTTTTTACTATCCTTTCTATATACCTAAATTCTATGGGTGTATTTGTATTGTTACTTTACACTTGCTGGATTTTCAAAACCTTCCAGTTTAGCAATCTTTTAAAATATGAGGTAAGACATTGAGAAGTTCTATGCCTATTTTGTGCATGCAGTAATCACAACTGTGTGCATTAATTAGGTAAAGCAAATGTTCAGTTGTAAAACTAACTAGCCATCTGCATTCATATATACCCATCTTAATTCACAGTAATTGAATGCACAAATTAGGCACTCAATTGTAGGAATATTTTTGCACGCACATTTGTAAAAATCTGGCTCCTAGTTGCTTACAGTTTTATTTTTCTCTAGTTCTGTTGGTATAAAAGAATTGAAGATTTAAAAAAGGGCTGAACCATAATCAAAGTGACAGGTATGTTCCATATTTCCATATCAAGCTAAAGCAAACAAAAATTTCAGCTGCACGTTGCATACTATCAATGTAGATGTATCTCTTGGGAGCTATCTTTAATTAAAAGACTATGTTTACTCTTGATTTTCTTTGCTGCATTTAAGATTCTCCCTTTGCAATTATTTTCTTCTAACTGTATATCAGCTTCTTTAATTAAAATGTGATGATTCACCACTTTGTAGTAACCAGGAACTTTTTTAAAAGGCAAAGATTTTTAATAATTTAAAGTACCAGTATTTTACAGTTGCTGTCTTTGTGGTATCCATGGTATTTTTGTGGCTCTGGTCTTGTGTGAACAGTGCAAAAACTCTGCTTTAAATAATTTTGTGTTCAAGGGCAAATCAACCTCTTTGCTTGCTAACTCTAATTTTCCAAGGGTTATAAGACTTTAATTTGATTCTTTAACCAGTGTGCATAAAACAGTCACTGAAATTTACATAGTAAATGATTGGATAATCACTTTTTATGTAGCCTACCTGCTTGTTGAAATGAACATTACCTTTTAAGTGACACTCTAGCTAAATGCAAGGCAAAAGCAAATTTAACAACTAAACAGATGGATTCAGTCCTCATGGAACAGAAATGGTTGCATGTAAATGGGAATGGGGAAATGGCTTACTATGGATGTTATCTATTTGCCTGTCTATGCATAGAAGATTTTGTGTGTGTGTATATATATAAAGTGTGTGTGTGTGTGTGTGTGTGTGTGTGTGTGTGCATATATTTTTGTGAGTGTGCATGTAGCATACCAAGGCATATAAACATAAACACTAAAGCTGTGCAAATCATTGTTTGGTTTATGGATTGAACTGAAAAAAACCCCATAAATAAAACATTTGGATTGACCTGAAATTAAATATTTTTGGTTTTCTTGGAGAAACAAAAAACTCCCAGGAAAATCATTCCAGATCTAGTCCAGGCATTTTTAACAGTTTTTAATTAAAAGCTACACAAATGTGAAGATGCCTTTCACAAAACCACCATAGAAGGATGTAGTGGTGCAGTCCCTCTTCTATAGTCTGGTGGTTAGAATACTCCCTTACCTGGGATGTGGGAGACCCAGGTTCACAAGTCACCACTCTGCCTGCTTTAGACTAGGGATTTTATTGTAGGTCTTCCACGTTGCAGGTGAGTGCCCCAACCATTGGACTACAGAGTAATTTGGGTTGAGTATCGCTCAGTCTCCCTTGCTGAAGCTGTTCCACTGTATATAAATAATTAATTAGTCATTGGGCCAGAGAGAGAGTGTGAGAATGAGAGGACTCACATTGGAGGTGGGGGACACCTGGATTCCAATCTCTGCTGCAGCGGCTAGTGGAGGCATTTCACACGGAAAGATTGAAAGAGACCCACCCAGATTACCTAACAGACCGGTGTTTGGGGCACTCACCTGCAATGTGGGAGACCTACGTTAAAATCCCTTCCCCAAATCAGGCAGAGTGGAGACTTGTGAACCTGGGTCTCCAACATCTCAAGTGAGTGCTCTAACCATAGGGCTCTGTGTACAAGGAGGGAGACACTGGCACCAACTCCACTTTCACCTCCTCCTGGTTTTGTGAATGGCATCTAAGTCACCTTATGAATCTAACCCACTACGCAGATTTGGGGGGGGGGGGATGAAACTATTTGGGGGATTCATGTCAAATTCACAAATACTTTTGGTTGACCCAAAACTGCATTTTTGTTGAATAAACTATTTGAATTTTTGTACATCTCTAATATATACATGTGTCATGGTGCTATGTAGGTGATAAGTTACAGATCCATGTGTAAGATATATTTTAATACATGGCTTCACTTTTTTGTGCAACTTTGACTCCTCTCCTTCCCCATGCTTGTGTCCCCATTCATTATGTCACATATCCCTCTACTGGGAGAGCTTTTCACTTTCCAAACCTTCAAACAACTTCAAAAAGTCGTTTAAGGAAAAAAAAAAAAACCTGTCAGAGATCTAGTCTTCTTTCCCTCAAATATAGAAGCTTCGTCTCAAAATTGCACCTACTGAAGGCCCAAGATGAGCAATGTATTCAGTCTTAAGTCAATTCTAGGTTTAAGGTATGATATTTCACAATTCTAGAGGGCCAGAAAGAGAATTTTGGAGCTTTATACCATTGAAAATCCAAGATTTTATGCTTTCTAAGGGAACTAGCACTTAGAAAGACCCAAGATAGCAGGCTGGAAAAGCATGGCAGTTTTATAACTAGTTATATGTATAGGGGGATTTTCATAGTTGCACATAATAGAATTTGTGTTTACCTTTTCATAGAATCATAGAAGATTAGTGTTGGAAGAAACCTCAGGAGATCATCTAGTCCAACCCCCCCGCTCAAAGCAGAACCAACACCAACTAAATCATCTCAGCCAGGGCTTTGTCAACCTGACCTTAAAAACCTCTAAGGAAGGAGATTCCACCACCTCCCTAGGTAACCGATTCCAGTGCTTCACCACCCTCCTAGTGAAAAAGTTTTTCCTAATATCCAATCTACACCTCCCCCACTGCAACTTGAGACCATTACTGGTTGAACCTCATCAGATTTCTTATGGCCCAATCCTCCAACTTGTCTAGGTCACTCTGGACCCTATCTCTATCCTTTGGCATATCTACCCACTTTAATGTCATCTGCGAACTTGCTGAGGGTGCTATCTATCCCATCATCCAGATCATTAATGAAGCTGTTGAACAAAACTGGCCCCAGGACCAACCTCGGAGCACTCCGCTTGATACCAGCTGCTAACTAGACATCGAGCCATTGATCACTACCCGTTGAGCCCAACAATCTAACCAGCTTTCTATCCACCCTATAGTCCATTCATCCAATCCATACTTTTTTAACTTGCTGGCAAGAATACTGTGGGAGACCGTATAAAAAGCTTTGCTAAAGTCAAGATATATCATGTCCACTGCTATCCCCATATCCACAAATCCATCATAGAAGGCAATCAGGTTGGCCAGGCATGACTTGCCCTTGATGAATCCATGTTGACTGTTCCTGATCACCTTCTTCTTCTCCAGGTGCTTTAAAATGGTTTCCTAGAAGACCTGCTCCATGACTTTTCCTGGGACTGAGGTGAGGTTACCTGGTCTGTGGTTCCCCGGGTTCACCTTCTTTCTTTTTTAAAAAATGGGCACTATATTTGCTGTTTTCCAGTCGTCCGGGACCTCCCCCGATCGCCATGAGTTTTCAAAGATAATGGTCAATCAGATCAATCAAGTTGAAATCACATCAGCCAGTTCCCTCAGCACCCTTGGATGCATTAGATCTGGACCCATGGAGTTGTGTATGTCCAGCTTTTCTAAATAGTTCTTAACCTGTTCTTTCACCATTGAGGGCTGCTCACCTCTTCCCCATACTGTGTTGTCCAGGACAGCAGTGTGGGAGTTGACCTTGTCTGTGAAGACTAAGGCAAAAAAAAGCATTGAGTACTTCAGCTTTTTCCACATCATCTGTCACTAGGTTGCCTCCCCGATTCAGTAAGGGTCCCATACTTTCCATGACCTTTTTCTTGTTGATAACATACCTGTAGAAATCCTTATTGTTACTTTTCACATCCATTGCTAGCTGCAACTCCAGTTGTGTTTTGGCCTTCCTGATTACACCCCTGCATACTCGAGCAATATTTTTATACTCCTCTCTAGTCATCTGACCAAGTTTCCACTTCTTCTAAGCTTCCTTTTTGTGTTTAAGCTCACCGATTTCACTGTTAAGCCAAGCTGGTCGCCTGCCATATTTGCTATTCTTTCCTTAAAAACAAAAACCGCCTTGGAAATTACACCTTGAAACAACTGTGTTTAAAAGAATGTTATTAAGGGTGCAAAACCCAAGCACTTAAAAGTTAGAAAATCTAGAATTAATGTTACCTTTTTATTTTACCTTTATTCTGCCCTCTTTGCATATTCATTACAATACAGTTTAAGTAAATAATATTTTTATAGTTCCCCTGCCTCGTTCAGTGCAGTGGATGTATGGACCAGGGAGCAGTACGACAATTATGTGGTCAACTGCAACACTATCATTGCCAAAACTTGCAGCCTAAATCACATTTTTTTTTCTATTCAGAGGTTTTCTGGGAGTTTTGGGAGTGACTTCAGTGAGGCCAGGATTTCAGCCATGAATGTAAAGGGTGGAAAGTCAGGAAATTAGAGAGTTAAGTTTTTCAGAGTAACCTTAGTACAGACATTTTGCACATCTATTTTTGTGGAGCACATAGAACAACAAATATTAGTATTCAGGCACGCATTTTTAATTTACATTACATAGGTGCAATGTGGATGAATTAGCATTATTTTGAGAACCTTAACTTGGTCATTTCCTTAGTTTTTAAGCTTTCAGTTTGTGACTTTAATGTTACATTGACATACGGTTTTGTATTTTTGTTTTGTTTGTTTACCCCCATTTTGATTTTATTGATGATATTTTAAAAAAAGATAAAAGAAAAAGTCCAGACTTGTTAGGCTTGAAGAGCTTATAACTTTCCTGGAAAATAGGTTCCTTTCTGCAGAAACGTAGAGTTAGATAATAGCTAGTCCTTATGCTACTATGTAAGGGGGAGGGTGTAAGGAGTCACCTCCCCTTTGCTTGACCTTCATAAGGGCTGTCCTGAATTGTCGTCTGTTCTGTTCCTGAGAGTATCTCACTGAAAAAGGTAGTGGGGGGAGCCAGTGCTACCTCCCCATGTATGCAGCAGACATGAGCATTCGAATTGGGAAAAGTAAACTGCACATTTTAAAGGTCTGTGGTGCATTATTCATCCACTCCCTGAGCATTTGGGGAGCTCTGGGAGAGGCAGAAATTCTATCTCCCTGAAGTAGAAATCTTCCTGATGCTCCCTCTGCAGCAGCACAGCTCTGTATGTTTCTTTGCAAAAAACAACACTTGTCCTGTGGCCTGTTTTGTGTACTGGGTCCATTCAACTCCCCCGCCCACCTGCCAACAGCAGGATTTTTGCTGAATACTATAGTTTAGCCCAAGGATTTCAAACAGAATCTGAGTCTGCAGTGCAACCGGCCCATGAAGAAATGCTGAAAAAATACTACATAGACCTTTGCTGTGATACGCATTTGGGAACTGACCTTATAGAGTGCTGACCATTCTCTACTCCCATTGGGCCCTTAGAACTACAATTAGTAACATAGCTCCCAGAATTAGCAAAATACTATGTAACACACCAAACGGAGATTTTTAAATGCAAGCAGATCTACTCTCATACCAGTGTATGTGCAAAAATCCCAAGAGACTTGATGGGAACTGTATTTGTGTACCGATGGGAGAATACTTGTATTTGGTTCCCATTTGTGAGTTAATTGTGGATAGTCTCTTGTAATGCTTAGAGTTTTGTCTAGCTACCTGATTTGTGGGGACAATCCATAGTTTGACATAGAAGAGACATAAAATATACACCTCTACCCCGATATAACATGGTCCTCGGGAGACAAAAAATCTCACCGCATTATAGGTGAGACCGTGTTATAACAAACTTGCTTTGGCCCGCCCTTGTTCCCTGACCACCCCCTCCAGACACCCCCGTCCTTAATCACGCCCAGGACCCCACCCCCTACCCAACCCACATGTTCCCTGACTACTCCGACCCCTATCCACCCCTGCCATCTGTCAGGCACTCACCGGCAGCGGTGAAAGCAAAGCAGCCCGGCCCCAGCCTGCTCCACTCTGCTGCCTCCCAGCTGCGGTGCTCCACTTCCCGCCGTTGGTGAGTGCGGGCAGGTTGGGGAAAGGATGCCTCACCCTCCCCACTCACCTGCGCCGGGAAGTGGAGCACCGTGGCCGCGGCCTGCTCTGCTTTTCTTGCCCCGGCCCCAGCCATGTCGCTGGGGGGCGGCTGGGGAAAGGTCCTGCACTCACCTGCCAGGCGGGAAGTGGAGTGCCACGGCTGGGAGCTGGCAGAATGGAGCTGGCTGGCGCTTGGCTGCTCCGCTTCCCGCCACCGGTGAGTGCACTCACTGGTGGCAGAAAGCTGAATGACATGGTCCCAGCCCGCCCCACTCTGCCACTTCCCCGCCGCAGCGCTCTGCTTTGCACAGCAGGTGAATGCAGGGAGGTTGGGGAAAAGATGCCCCCCATACTCACCTGTGGCAGGAAGCGGAGTGCTGCAGCTGGGAGCTGGTGGAGTGGAGCAGGCTGGGGCCGGGCTGCTCCACTTTCACTGCTGCTAGTGAGTGCAGGGGAGATCCCTTCCCCTAAGTCCCCTCCCCTGAGCAATACAGCTGGGGCTGGGGTGAGAGAAGCAGAGCGGGCTGCTCCTGGCCCCCCACTAATCCCCTGGGCCACTTTGGGACTGCAGGGCCCCCAGAAGTGCTCTCCCACAGCTCCTGCCCCCAGACCCTGTGGGGGGAGCCCCTGACTGCCCCCAAGACCCTCTGCCCCTTATCGAACCCCTCAGCCCTGGCCTGGCCCAGCACTCTTAACATGCTGCTCAGAGCAGCATGTCAGAGCTTTATCGCCCTGTATGCGAACCTGCCTTATATCGGGTTGCATTATATCGGGGTAGTGGTGTACCTACAGTGTTTTAAAGGCACAATGTATTTGTAGGCACAAAATGTAGCCCATTTCCTAAAACCAGAACCTAAATATTAATGGGGCAGTATTTGAAGAGGTTGTTATTTAGAAATGGTTTTGGAAAAAGCAATTGAAAATCCCCAGGCATCCCATCTGTGTTTAAAGCAACAATAATAACAAAACTTTAAATTAGCATTGGAGATTTAAGGCATTTCAGGAAAACATTGATTAAAACTGCCAATGAAATGAATGTGTTTGGCGAGTGACCTAATTAGTGTATATTTGGTTCTTTTTCACTGCACTGCTTACCACTAATTGCTGTTCTGCTGGTCTTCTTCTGACAAGTAAGAAAAACAAGGATGAGGGATTTGTTGAGGAAACAGTGACATTCAGTTTTAATCCATTTGAACCTGCTGCCAAGCTTAATTATGGAATTGAGAAACTGAGACCAGGAGGCCCCCAGCTGTTTAGGTTATAGGAGACATAGATGTTCAGTGTCTGCCTGTGTGTTCAGGTAGTGCTTACTGAAGCAACCCATAAACTTATGTTTGCTGATGCTTAGCTGTTTCGTCCCCCCATAGGTACAGGCTCACCGTTTGTATTCCTTAAACTTAATTATTTAGCTTTGATGGCATCAAGCCAAAGAAAATTACAGTCATTTTATTTCTCAGAGGAAAGGATTGGCAATGATTATGGATAGTATCGTCTTGTTGTTTGTGATTGCATTTACATGCTAGTAGTTCGTGTCATTCTATAAAACCAGGCACCCACCAATTTAGTTCTAGTGTTGGAGGGCCAAAATCACCCTGGTGTAACTACACTGAAGTCAAAGAACTTAACAGGGATGAATTTGGTCCTTAGTCTTTAAGGAAACTTCTTAGTAGGTGGTTTCTTTATTTTTTAATTAGAGTATATTAAAAGCAAAAAGGAATGAGATTTAAAAAAAAACAGTGAAAATAGATTTGTTGTGTTTGTTGCGTTATTATTGTTGCTTCATTTTTATATGACAGTAGTAGCTAGGAGTCCTAATTAATCATCAGAGCCCCATTTTACTAGGTGCTTAATAGCATAGGAAATAAATAGAGAGCTGACTGTCCAAGTTTATGGCTAGGAGCAAAAAGGTAGGGAATGGAATGTGGGGGTAAAAGAGGAAGGGTGTTTCTATAAAATATATACAGTCACTTTACTTTGTGAGTGCATGACACTAGAAAATGAAACTGTGATTACATTTATAAACAAAAGTGAAATAGACCAGCATAGTCACTGGGGCCTGGTCTACACCTAAAATTCACACCCTGAGAGATGTAGTTAGGCCAACCTAAGCCCCAGTGTAGACACCAGTAGGCATAGGCGGCAGGTTATATGGGCTCAAGGTGCCCGGGCTCCAGGAATATTCAGGGCCGGGTGCCCTGCTCCAGCAATATTTGGAGCTGGGTCTCTCCCTTGGCCCTGCCTGGATCGGACCCCGGCTCTGGCCCCACAGGTCTCCCACCCCACCGTGTCCCTGCCTGGAGCGGGTCCCGACCTCCGCCTTCCACCCATCCCCCTGCGTCCCGCCTCCGCCGTGTCCTTGCCTGTTCGCGCTGCCAGAGATTGGCTCTCGGCAGAACTGCTGTCTGCTGCTGCCTAGCACCTGCCATCCGCTAATGGCAAGGCAGGCTGCCCTTACCCTGCCCTAGCCCTGAGCCTCTCCAGTGCCCCAAACCCTCATCCTCAGCCCCAACCCTCGTCCCCCTGCACCCTGATCCTCTGCCCTAGCCGGAGCCCTCATCCCCCTGCACCCGAATCCTCTTCCCCAGCCAGAGCCCTCATCCCCCCACACCCTTAGCCCCTGCCCCAGCTCTGAGCCCCCCCCCGCATCATGAACCCCTCATCCTCAGCCCTAACCCTCATTCCCCTGCAGCCTGATCCTCTGCCTCAGCGTGCACCACCTCCCCCTTCCTACACCCCCACCCCCAGACAAGCCTGCACCCAAACTCCGTCCCAAAGCCTGCACCCCTCACCCCCTCCTGCACACCCACCCCCTGCCCTAGCCCAGAGCCTGCACCCAGCACCCAAACTCCTTCCCAGAGCCTGCACCCCTCACCCCTTCCTACACCCCCACCACCAGCCCAGAGCCTGCACCCAAACTCCATCCCAAAGCCTGCAGCCCTCACCCCCTCCTGCACACCCACCCTGTGCCCCAGCCCGGAGCCTGCACCCAGCACCCAAACTCCTTCCCAAAGCCTGCACCCCTCATGCACCCTAATCCCCAGGCCAGGACCTGCACCCCAGAACTCCTCCCTGAAACCCCACCCAGAGCCTTAGGCAGGTGGAGGTGGAGTTTGAGGGGGCGGAGTTGGGGGGGGCAGAGTTGGGGGGGGCGGGTTCTGGGCATCACCAAAATTTCTACAAACTTGCCTCCCATGCCAGTAGGGTCAGTATCCATCGATATAGCTACTGCCTTTTGAGGGAGTGGATTTACTACAGTGATGGAAAAACCCCTTCTGTCACTGTAGCAAATGTCTACACTGTGGCATAGCTGCAGCACCATAGCTGTGCTGCTGTAGTGCTTGTAATGTAGACATACCCTATATTTTAACAGCCAACATAAGTGGTTAGAAGGATATTAACGTGTCTGCCGTTATGCTGCATAGCATTGCAAACTCTGGTAAGGATGCTTGAATGCTGAAGCAACCTGGGAACATGGCTTGTAGGTGATTGCTCTTTGGATTGCTTTTCAGCCTTGCAGTTTTGCCCTGATGTTCTGTGTGGGGTGGAGGGACGTTGAGAGGTGAAGATAAGAGGACTACTTGGAATGTGAATTAACTGGAGGGATGGAACAATAACTACTTCACAATTAAACTAACATAATGAAAGTATATATAATGAACAACTGGCTCTGGCCAAAGGCATACAGTTTTTGCCTTATTGACTTTAATGGGAGGATATGGTTCTATGACCACACTCGGGTATTTTGTGACCATTAGAATAAGCGTATAGAAGCTATTTATACAATTAAACCTTGTGGACTGACTTATATCTTTTGATTGATTGACTATATTACATATACCTGCTATCTATAGTGTGTTCTCTCAAAACATCCCAAACCTAGAGATGCTAATGTAAATTTACTGGTAGACCTAAATCGGATGCACACTCTTTTCTGTATAACATTGTGTAGAAAGTCTTATTAAAAATCACTTACCTTGCACATATGAATCCTGCAGTATAAACCTATGGTACTTTAAATCTCCAGTTCTGCCATTCCCAGTTTTGACAGTGTCAACATCTAAAAGATAGTTTTAGCATTTCTCCCCTGCACAAAGACATGAAAATGTTGAGCTAGGGAGCAAGATGCAATCTTCTATCAATAACAAGTACTCCACCGCCTAAGAATAAGTTGATTCCCATACTCATTCCAGGCCATCCCAATACCCAATCTGTCTAAGCTTTCATGGTGGTATCTGGCTTCCTGGTGGGCTTCAGGGTCTGTTGGCAGCTTTAGTCAAGTCAGAGTGACTTGTATTATGAGACTGTGAAGTTACGTCTGCTCTTGTTCCCTCCCAGGAACCATTCTCCATTTCCTCTCCTTGACTCTGAGTTTGTGCACTTGTATCACCCCACAAACAAAGGCTCTGTGGAAATCCAAGGAAAAACCATGTATCTTCATGTACTAGGCTTTCTTAGTGAGTTAGAAATATAAACTTCACAGCTACTCTGCAGAGCATTTTTGAGAGCATTGTGAAGTGCACTGCTGTGTGTAACAAGTTCATTGCCGCATAACACGCTGAGTGAAAGGGAAGAGGAGGAACCAGAGGGGAGAAAATTAGATAGTTAATTAAAAACAAAAACCAAAGTGATAATTGAATTCTGTTGCACTTTTTCATGGCAATATTGTGGAGCATACTGTCACAATGCACCGTTGTTCCAAAGGCTTCCCTAGAGGTGTACTGATGTTCTAAATAATAATAATAATAATAATAAAAGTAAAAAGATTAGGAGAAAACAGAACAGAGAGATTCAGGAATGGAGGACGTTATTAAAGCAATGCCTCAAAATCCTTCTTTAGTTTCTTAGTGGTGTGGGGTTTTTTTGTTTGTTTTTTTGTAGTAACTATCTTGGCTGTTTTTGTTTCATTTTTTTAAAGCTTAAAACTTGGCAAATAAGATTTTAGTGTCAGAGAAACTTTGGGTGACAGGTTCTTTTTACATTGGACTAACCATTGCCTAGAGTGAGGCATGCACCTCAAAAGAGTCTTCAGGTTTTGGGTGGTGAGGTGTTCACATACTCTTTTTTGGTGGCGTGGGGTGGAGAACATTAATAGGGGAAAGGCGGAGGTGGTCACACATTAACAGGGGAAAGGCTGACAAAAGAAATAAAAAAAACTGATACTGCAGGAAAGCCACATATTTGTGGCTGCCTACTGTAGGGTACTTATTGACCTAGTAAATGGAGATGATGGCAGAGAAGCTGTTATGCTACAAACATGCTAGTGCTAATATTATTAAAGCTTACAGGCAATTCAGTTTCAGCCCTGCAGTCTGCAGGGAGGTGAACTGTGGTTGCAAACTCTCTCCAAGAAGCATATACCTGTGTTGTAACCTCTTAGCAAGATGTGGGCTGGAATATTGTCAAAGGATTCTAAGGGAGTTAAGAGCCCTGGGGCAGATTTTTAAAAGTATTGGGAGCTATTGTAAATCTCCCTAGGTACCTATATGCACCTATAGGCACTTCAATATCTGAATGTAAAAGTCTGTAATTCAATAGGAGCTGATGCTTAATGCTCTTATGTTTCTTTGAAACTCCCAGCCCTGGTCACCAAAGAAGAAAGGATTGCCAGGGGCTGTGTGGTGGGCAGAGGGGGAGCGAGGGAAGGGTAATAATAGGAAGTGTATTGTACAAACCAGCTGACTAATTTGATAAACCAAGCTATTGAAAATAACTGGGCTGTAAAGCAGCCATTTTAAAAGTGAAAGATTATCTCCCCATGTCTAGCCTTGCTGGGTGCTCAGAGAGAGCTCCCTGAAGCAGTCCTTGATAGAGAATAGCCATTTCTTTAAGTACCATTGATTTAAGGAAAGTGAAGATGAAAGGAATACAGATGTGGCGGCTGCTGAGTGTCAGGAGAGGGGTCGGTTAGAAGAATCTGAGAAGAGTTTGACAAAAAATGGGAGTTTGTTTATAGATATTAACAAAGACGTCTGTATTTTTTTTTAGGCTATGGTTTTGTAGATTTTGACAGTCCAGCAGCGGCACAGAAAGCGGTAGCATCTCTTAAAGCAAATGGCGTTCAGGCCCAGATGGCAAAGGTAAGAGCAAGTTTTTTTTTTTCTGCTTTCTTTCCCTGTGTTGTGATGGTGTTATTCAATCTGTGTAGTGCGGGGTCAGCAACCTTTCAGAAGTGGTGTGCTGAGTCTTCATTTATTCACTCTAATTTAAGGTTTCGCATGCCAGTAATACATTTAACTTTTTTAGAAAGTCTCTTTCTGTAAGTCTATTATATATAACTAAACTATTGTTGTATGTAAATAAGTTTTTTAAATGTTTAAGAAGCTTCATTTAAAATTAAATCAAAATGCCGAGCTCCTGGACAGGTGGCCAGGATCCAGGCAGTGCAAGTGCCACTGAAAATCAGCTCGCGTGCCATAGGTTGCCTACCCCTGTGTGTGCAAATACCAGGAGTTGTTTTGGTTTACTTCAATGCTTATTTGTCTGCTGGCTCATCAGTGTTCTTGAGAACTGTGTTCTGTATGGAAGTTATTCTGTGATGTTCTATATAGCCTGTTCCATTCCCTTAAGAACTTTATAAGCAAACAGAGTTTGAGTTCTATAGCAATCAGGAAGATGCCTTAATCTGTGGTGCACTGGATAATTGCCTATTAATGTGCCTTGAAATACTCTTCATTTAATAGCCTAGTGGGTCTGTTTGGAGGAGTTAAATGACTGAATTTAATGAAAGTTTGTTGCATCTGTATTTCTTTAAAGAAGTCTGGCAACCTGGTTCAATTCCATTGACATAATTTAATAATGATTGTATCTGGAGGTCACTGGATTATGTTTTTCAGAGGTTTTGTGAGAGTCACATTTGAAATCTCCCAGCAATTTGCTTGCTTTAAGACCCAATTAGATGGGAACATGCAATTGGATGAAATACCGCCTTCGGTGAATTGTCCTATATCAACATGAAGGGGGGCTGTTGTGAGGAGTTTGTGGTTTAGCATAAACTCCAACAATACCCATTCTGTATGCGTAATAATGTTTTCTTCCCTCAAGAGTAATATTAGATACATAGTAAATGCACTAGTTTGCTAGTCCCCTCAATGCACCTAAGCCATTATTCATCCTCTTTCTTATTACTGCTGGTCCACCATTCCTGACTAGGCGGGATAGGGCTCTCAGAATCCTAACAAAATAATCTCTACCTGTAAATTTGAATATTCACTTTAAGGAATTTAGTGGATTAAAACTAGGGTTGCCACCTTTCTAATTGCTGGTAATCAGGCCCCTAAGCCATTGCCCTGCCTCTTCCCCAAAGCCCCACCCCTTGTGTGCCTCCTCCCTCAATGCCATGCCCTTCCTCTCTTCCTCCAAGGGCTCATCGCCCTCGCTTGCTCCTCTCGCCCCCTACCCCTGTCAGACACTGGATCGTCTCCACTTCCCTCCCTCAGCTGGGCTCCCTCTGCTTCAGGGCTAGGATGGAAGCAGCTGGAGCCTTCCTGCAGGTAGGAGACGGCCCTGGCTGAGCAGGGACTGGCGTGGGTTAATGACTCGGTACCTCTCCCCACCCCACGGTAACCGGACTTTTGGTGTCTAGTCAATACATCTGACTGGACACTGTCAGGTCCCCTTATCGACTGGACTTCCTGGTTTAAAAAAAAAAAAAAGGGCACCTGGCAACTCTAAATGGCACCTGGATACACAAGCCCAAAACTAGACTGTCTGGGTTAAAGCCAGATGTGTGGCAACCCTAATTAAAATTTTAACCTTAAATTTTACCTATACACATTATTACCATGCTAGGAGAAAAAGGAAACCAAAGGCAGGAGATATGTTCTGTGGTAAAGGTTGATCCTGAAGCTGTTTCTGGGGGATAATCCATAATGTATGTATATCTGGTGATATGAGGCAGTAGCAATCAAGTTGCATAACGAAGAGCAATAGCAGAGCTCTTGTGCTGGGATATAGCAAAGGGAAGGCATTCTTAAAATGCAGATGCTCGTGTCAGTGCTGTACAATATTACATTTCTTTAGACTGTTGCAAAACCAAGGGATTTGAGGTGGCAGCATTGCACCAAAGGCCGAGATTGGTATGCTGGGATATCTGTGGCTGGAGTGGTGTTTTTCCCTTTCCTGGTTTTGTGGAGACTGCTACATACCTTTTTGTGTGTATTGGTCTTATTGTATTTTTAATTGTTAGCCAAGGTGCCTAGAGTCCTGGAATAGGCTTTTTAAATATTTTGTAGAAGTCAAAGTAAATATACAACTGAATGTTTCTCCCATTAGAAAAAATCAGCATATTTAGAAAACTGGGGTTTAAGGGAAAGTCAGCTGACTTTATACAAAGCGGTACATCATACAATAGAACCTCAGAGTTACAAACAGTAGAGTTACAAACTGACCAGTCAACTACACACCTCATTTGGAACCAGAAGTACAGAACCAGGCAGCAGCAGAGATCAAAAAGAAAAAAAAAGGCAAATACAGTACAATACTGTGTTAAATTAAAACTACTAAAAAAAATGGAACGTTAAAAAAAAGATTTGAAAATGTAAGGAAACTGTTTCTGTGCTAGTTTCATTTAAATTAAGATGGTTAAAACAGCATTTTTCTTCTGCATGGTAAAGTTTCAAAGCTGCATTAAGTCAGTGTTCAGTTGTAAACTTCTGAAAGAACAACCATAATGTTTTTTTCAGAGTTACGAACAACCTCCATTCCCGAGGTGTTCATAACTTTGAGGTTCTACTGTATTACTGAAAAATCAGGAGCCTGGGAAAGGAAACCTGCCTAGAGAAGCATGCTAGGGCTTGCAGATGTTAGACACCAATTTGCCTGACAAACTGAAAGAGAATATTATCTGCCAATCTTTGGGACTGGAAGAAGTTGGAACAAAGATACAAGAGAAGAATTTAACCTCCGATAATGGAGACTCTAATCCAGGAAGTCCGTCTTTGATCTTCATTGAACAGTGGACATTGACCCCCAAATAATACCAAAATAAAATGTCAAAGAAATTATCAAAACCTTTTGTGTGCGGTATTTATTCATCAGGATGCCAAATGCCGCATAGAAGTGGGGCGAAACTCGCCCCTATGGAGAGGGCCAGCATCTGGCTGCTCCACCACTTAAGTCCTACCTAGTCCTATTTTGAAGGTTTAAATGAGACTTAAGTAAGGAGTGCCTATGCTGGCCCTTTATAGGGATGAATTTCGCTCACAGTGAATAAACATACATTGAAACTTTGAGTGTAGCATATATTATTTCACTCTTATTGGAGATAAATCTGATTCAGTGTCAAGACTGTGAAAGAGATTCTCTATAGTTTTTTTTCCTAAGGGAAATCCAGAAAATCTTATTTGGAAAACAAAATGCAGTTTCTGGGGATTGAGTCATTTGTATCAGTTCAGTCAAATATGGCAATTATTCATCCTACTGATATATAAACAGAGCCGCCTCCCTGGTTTTGACCATTTTTTTTCTTTGAGTTTTAGCATTTGGATGCCTCTTTGGCTGATTTTGTTTCAAATGGCTGCCCGTGAAACACGTCAAACGCTAATGGATTGATGCTGAATGTTCTCTCGCTATTGGAAAACGTATTCTAACAAGACTAACACAGCAAGGAGCCATTTCTACATTGTTTCCAATGAAGGAATTAATATCATTAAACCTGTTTTTATTTCTAAGTTTTCTTCCTTCTTGGTAAAATCCACCCTGGTGTAGAGGGGTCAGGGCAGGGGCGCTCTACACAGCCTCTCTGCTAAGGAGGGGATTGCGCTAAGAAAGGGGCCAATATTATATCTGCTGGATTTCAGCTGGAAGCACAGTGCTACAGTCCAGTGAAACACAGAAATCCCTCCAAGAGTTCTGTCCGGAATCTTAAGTACATTTGCCAAGTAAACATGTTTTACTAATACTGCTACGCCTAGTACAATGATGTAGTTTTTTATACTTCATTGGAGAGGTATTTTTTTCCTCTGTTTTCCTTCATGTATATTTTGTACATTTTAAAAAAATCCATGATTGCTCTCAGTGCATACTGTGACGGGTTCGGTCACAGAGACCCCGTGGGACTGTCACCTGATGTGCTGAGATTACCTCTGAGCCCGTTTTCCCTGTCAGCTTGGGACTCCAGAATCCTATCTTGTTGAGCCAGACACGCTAGCCTGCTGCAACACAGACCCAGGGTCTGGGCCAACTTCACAAAGCTGCATGCTTTAAGTGAAAATAGCTCTGCAGGTTTCCTGCCTCCACCATCCAGACACCCAGGTCCCAACAGGATCCAAACTACAAATAAATCTGTTTTACACATGTCTCTGTGAGACCTCATCCTTCTTTACCCACGGGCTGGCCCACACGTACACAGGAAGGCTTGTAGGTAAATAAACCATTTACAACCAATTGTCCTAGTCAATGGGAGCCATCAAGATTCTAAACCACCATTAATGGCCCACAGTTTGCATAATTACAATAGAACCTCAGATTTATACTTCATATTTCTAGCTTCAGATACAAGCATGATACATGCATACAAATAGGATGAACACACTAGGTATATTGTAAGCTTTGTAATGATACCTTACAAGAGACCTTTTACATAAAGCATATTTCATTTACATCATATTTGCATTCATAAGCATATTTTCATAAAACATATGGAGTTCAACATCACACATACCATAAATATCAGCAAATATATTGTAGTTGAAGAAATGCTTAAACAGAGAATGGCCTGTGTGCCTGGGCCGTATAAAACCAAGGAACATGCTATGAGAAATCTAGTGTAATAATTCTAGTGTAATACCTCTGAAGCACCTGGCATTGGCCACTGTTGGAAGACCAGACCGTGGGCTAGATGGACCATTGGTCTGACTCAGCATGGTTGTTCTTATGTACGCAGACAGATGCTTATACATAGAGTTGGTGGGATTCCATTGCAGTTGTAAGAGAGGATTGGGGCCTGGATCTATACCAAATATCAGCCAAAGGGATAACTCTCTTTGGAGTTAGCAAAGTTTTAAAATATTGTTTTTTGGGAGATTCAATCTGCCTCTCTCTACAGGATAGGCTAATTATTACCACTACCAAAAATATAATAATCATGTTTAATCTAATAAAGTAAACTAGCCATTAATTCACACACCAGTAACCGTGCTAAATAGACCTCTCTGTCTGCATGGCTGGCAGAGGTGTCATGAATCTTTCATAGGCCTGGTCTAAACTGCGCATTTAAACCGAATTTAGCAGCGTTAAACCTAATTAACCCTGCACCCGTCCACACAACGAAGCCCTTTATATCGATATAAAGGGCTCTTTAAACCGATTTCTGTACTCCTCCCCGATGAGGGGAGTAGCGCTGAAATAGGTATTGCCATGTTGGATTAGGGTTAGTGCGGCCGCAATTCGACGGTATTGGCCTCCGGGCGGTATCCCACAGTGCACCATTGTGACCACTCTGGAAAGCAATCTGAACTCAGATGCACTGGCCAGGTTGACAGGAAAAGCCCCGCAAACTTTTGAATTTCATTTCCTGTTTGCCCAGCGTGGAGCTCTGATCAGCATGGATGGCGATGCAGTCCCAAATCCAAAAAGAGCTCCAGCATGGATCATACGGGAGATACTGGATCTGATAGCTGTATGGGGAGACAAATCTGTTCTAACAGAGCTCCATTACAGAAGACGAAATGATAAAGCATTTGAAAAAATCTCCAGGCTACGATAGAGAGAGGCCACAGCAGGGACTCAGCACAGTGCTGCGTGACAAGCGTAATAGAAAGCCAAAGAATCAAATGGATGCTCATGGAGGGAGGGAGGGGAGACTGAGGACTCCAGCTATCCCACAGTCCCCCAGTCTCCAAAAAGCATTTGCATTCCTGGCTGAGCTCCCAGTGCCTGAAGGGTCAAAAACATTGTCCGGAGTGGTTCAGGGTATATCTTGTCAATTTACACCCCGCTCCCCCGTGAAAGAAAAGGGGAAAAAAATCGTTTCTCGCCTTTTTCCAATGTCACCGTATGTCTACTGCATTCTGCTGGTAGATGCGGTGCTGTGGTGCTGAACAGCAGCATCCCCTCCCCTTCCTTTCCTGATGGCAGATGGTACAAAATGGTGGAAAACTGTCCTCATCATCCCGTGAGTGCTCTTGGCTGGCCTTGGTGAGGTCAGCCAGGGGCCCCTGGGTAAAAATGGGATGACTCCTAGTCATTCCCGGCAGATGGTATGAAAGGCTTGGTAACCGTCCTCATCATAGCAGCTGAAGGCTGAGCTCCATCAGCCCCCTGGCCCCCTTTCATGTCTAAAGAAAAGATTCTGTACTCCCTGGACTATCATAGCAGTGGGAGGCTGCTCTCCTCTCCCCCCAACCCTTTAATGTCCTGCCTGGACTATCATAGCACATGAGGCTGCCTCCCTCTCATATTATCTCGCTAAAAAGTCAGTGTTTCTTATTCCTGCATTCTTTATTACTTCATCACACAAATGGGGAGACACTGCCACGGTAGTCCAGGAGGGTTGGGGGAGGAGGGAAGCAACGGGTGGGATTGTTGCAGGGGCACCCCCTAGAATGGCATGCAGCTCATCATTTCTGCGGGATCTCTGGGGCTCTGACACGCAGTGGCTGTGCTCTCTGGTTCTCTAGTACATTTGCCCCATATTCTAGGCAGGACTGACTCTACTTTTAGACAAAACGTAAAGAAGGGAATGACGCGGGGAGTCATTCCCATTTTTGTCCACGCGCCCCCTGGCCGACCTCAGCGAGGCCAGCCAGGAGCACCCATGACAGCAGCAGACGGTACAAAAGGATTGATAACTGTCATCGCCAATTTCCAAATGCAAACGGTGCAAAATGACTGATAACCATCATCTCATCGCCAATTTACAATGGCAGACGGTGCAATAGGGATGGTAACCGTCTCTACTACCTGTGCTGCTGTGTAGCACTGCAGTACCGCCTCTGTCAGCAGCATCTAGTACATATACGGTGGCAGTGACAAAAGGCAAAACAGGCTCCATGGTTGCCATGCTATGGCGTCTGCCAGGGCAATCCAGGGGAAAAAGGGCATGAAATGATTGTCTGCCATTGCTTTCATGGAGGAAGGATTGAGTGATGACATTTACCCAGAATCACCCGCGACACTGTTTTTGCACCATCATTCATTGGGATCTCAACCCAGAATTCCAGTGGGCGGGGGAGACTGCAGGAACTATGGGATAGCTACAGGATAACTACCCACAGTGCAATGCTCCGGAAATCGATGCTAACCTCAGTACATGAACGCAGATCGCCGAATTAATGTGCTTAGTGCGGCCGCGTGCACTCGACTTTATACAATCTGTTTTAAAAAACCGGTTTCTGTAAAATTGGAATAATCCTGTAGTGTAGACATACCGATAGTGGGACAGGGAAATTTCAAAAGATGAGGACTTACCTCCATGATCTCACTCCTTTCCCATAATTCTGCAGAAGCTGGAAATGTCCTCTCCTAAGGGACCAGCAAAAATGAAACTCTGCAAGGAAAATCTTACAGAATTTCCATCTCTTGTGGGGGTTACAGTAAGTGCTCCTGGTCCGGATGTGGATCAGATACCAATTAAGTCTGTTAGCTGCCTTCCTTCCTATAGCTCTCTTCCTTTTTTGTGAATACATCTTTCTATCATTTCTCTTTCTAACCTGTGCTGAAGAAGTATTATTTCTGACTATGTGCTGTGATATATATTTGTACATAGCTAAGGGTTTTTAATTCTCTTTATTTTATTGTGTAAAAAGTTTAATAGACCTTTATTTCTTTTTAAATGTAGCATAGCACATGAATGGACCATCTGATATTCAGAAACCAACAAGTGGTTGCTTTATTTTATTAATGATTGAAATTTCTGAAATTTTCAGCCAATCAAACTCCTGCATGTTGGTTCTCTTCGTATTTGGAAAATATTTGTGAATATTAGCTACATTGACTGTCAACTTTGCTTCTTTTTTTCTTTAATTATCTGAAAAAAATTTCAAGCAACATCTTCTATAAAGTTAAATATTTGGATTGGCTCCTGCAAAATGATTTTCATCAGTTACTGCTAGGGCACCAACCAGTGACTCCCTGAAAGCTCCCGTGTGTTCAGCAACATGGAAATAGCTAGGAACTCCGTTGTAATGAAATTGGCTGCATTCCACAGCATTTCATGAAGAACTCCACACATCCATTATTGGGTTGGTTCTTCACCAGTTGCCAATGAAGTTTCACACTACAGAATGCAAGTGTTCTGCAGTCAAACAGTTCTATTTATCTTGCAAAAATGTTAACTATCTTACCTAGTACTTATGCACAATATGTATCCAGTGCTGACCTGAATCAATAACAATTCACAATTAAATCACACTGAAATATAATAGCTGCATTTCCTGCAAGAGGAAGTGTGTGGTTCAGATTTATAAATTGAAGGTCTTGGGCTCTCCCTCCCTTTTGCTGCTTGCTTTCTTATACTGACTCTACCAGGCCACAGGGTTCTTCAGCAACTATGAGCCCTGCTATGGTGTCTTACGATTCAGTTGTTAGTACTCCCAGTACTCCCCCATTTACTTGTGTCCTGGGTTTGCATTACACTGACCTTTCCTAGGCTAATGGGGAATCACAGCACTGATTCTTCTCCAAGACAGACACACACCAGAGCCAGTCCTTAAGGGCTGCTATTGAACATTTTTTTTCCTATTTATTATTTCAGAGGGAACTGTTGAGGAGGAGAAGGATATTGCAAGGAAGCAAAATGTTTTCTTTCTCTCTGCCTTCATTATAAACAGAGGCGGCTCTAGCTTTTTTGCTGCCCCAAGCATGTCAGGCAGGCTGCCTTTGGCAGCGTGCTTGCAGGAGGTCTCAGGTCCCGCGGATTCAGTGGCATGCCTGCAGGAGGTCCCTGGTCCCGTGGCTTCGGTGTACCTGCCACTGAATTGCTGCTGAATCCACGGGACCAGCGGACCTCCCGCAGACACACCACTGAAAGCAGCCTGACTGCTGCCCTCACAGGGACCGTCAGGACACCCCCCACAGCTTGCCGCCCCAGGCATGCACTTGCAGTGTTGGTGCCTAGAGCCGCTGCTGATTACAAAGGATGTTGGGGAGATACTATACCTACCCCAAAACTAAATCTTTTCTTAAGCTGAGACACTGTCAGAGGTTCAAATGAGGGAGATTCTGGAACAAACTGCTAGCTTAGATATCAGCAAGTTACCAAGATCAGATGAGTTACCTACATTTCCTCTAGGAAATTAAGAATGAAGTAGTTGAGCCACCTTATTAAAAGCACCTACTGTAATAGATATGGGATAGCAGGGATACTAGATTAAAGCAGAAGGATGACTGGTCTAGTCTGGAACGACTTAGGTTCTTATCTGAAAGCTGTTGGATAGCCATCTCAGTGAACAGTAGAGCCAAAGAAATGAATTGATACAGAGATCAAAATGCTCTCTTACCCTTCTAGGTGTTTCTCCCACAAGCACTCAGGGTAACATGAAGGGAAGTTGTATTGCCATTGTTTATGTTGTACCTGGATAGTGGATAATTAGGGATTTATGATGGAATTTTCAAAAGCACTCAGCATTGGCCTACATCTGGTCTCACTGAAGTGAATGGGAGTTTCATCATTGCCTATTGGAACAGAATTGGGCTAGTGCAGTCTCTTTGAAAATCCCATCCTAAGTCTCCAGGTATCTCAGTTCAACACTTATTGCAATTACTAAGTTCACTTAAAAAACACCCCAACCTTACAGCATATACAAGTTTTCCAACTTGTAATGTTCAATCTCTTGCTATCGCTTCAAACAGATTTTTCCACAGTCTTCTGCTTTTGATGTAAAGTGTTTAACTTGTTTTCTAGATTGACTTGATTTTTTTCATAATGTAACTTTTTCCTAAGATTAAAACATTCCTCTGCTTTAGAAGATTGCAGTATAAGTACCCAGTAAATATATCCCCCTCAACACTTTTCACCTGTGAATAGACAGCCCTTTGCAGAACAGATGCAGATTAGTGAGAAGTTTAGCTTACTAGTGTTGCTGTGGAGTGAAGTAAATTTATGGGTTGGTTTATATGTTATGAACTTCAGCCAAACAGGAATTGGCACGCTTTTCATAAAATACACACTGTGCCTGATGCTCCTCCCACTTGCACAATTTTAAATCTGGACTAACACTACTGAAATCAGCAGCTTCAATCAGTTTTATGCAGTTAAAGCAGTTTTATGCACTCTTTGCAAACGCGTTACATTTGAAAACAGGAAATCTGAGTGCAGTAAATGAGTTAAACACTGGAGTCTGATTCCCTTTTTCCTCCATACTCAGGAAACTCCAAATGCCCTATGCTGGAGTTATCCAACCACAAATATGCAGCTTGGGAATGTGTTGCTCAAATGGAGAGAACTGTGTCATAGATTCAGCAAGCAGACCTTACTCATCCCGAAAAATCAAGAACACCAAAAGAAAACTGCAAAAACATGGTTTTGAAAAAATATTATTTTGATGTGCAAGTGATAGGGAAGCATTTTCTTTAGTGCTATATTGTTTTAGCACTTTAGTGGGGCATTGATTGGGTTCTTCTGTAGCACAGCACAAGGGTGATACTTCTGTAAGGCGAGGGAAAAAATCAGTGTATATAGCACGTTTGCTCAGTGTAAGGCAATGACTCCTATGAATACTAGTGGAGGCTATGTGCATGTATTTAGAGGAAGAAATATACCACTTAGCCTGTGTTGAATACACAGATTTGACAGGATAATATGATTTACATAAAAATCAAGTTTTGTTTCAGATTTCTTTTCATTTAGAAACATGGGGCCAGAATCAGATCTCCTGTGAATCTCAGTGAAGTTCCTTTTGATTTGGTTTGAATCCCTAGGTTTGTGGCTCATTAAATCCACAAATGCACACAGGTGTAGGCCTTCATGTAAACAGATGCACAAGTGCTCCACACAGACATTCTTCCATGCACATGTGCACCCCACACAAGCCTGCAAATATTATGTTGACAAATACCCTGCTTTGTTGTTTCCTTATTTTTAAAAATCCCCCACACAACGTCTGAATGGTTTGCCTGTGATTTTAATACGGATAGAATAGATGCAATTTTGTTCACCAGTGAAATTACTATCTTTTTATTATTGAAAGAACCTATATTTTCGCATAGCATACTTCTATAAAATTAGACATTCATTGTGATACATGGCAACAAAATGTGTCAAGACTGAAAATAATTATCACTTCAGTCCTTGGCCATTCCCTTTGGAGCACTGAACTCACAAAGTAGGTCAGAATTCATAACTATAAATGGCCAAATTCGAATCTCAGCTACATCAATGTAACTTTACTGAAATGCAAAGGGGTGCACAAGTATAAGTGAGAAGAATTTTTAACCAGGGTAACATTTTAAAAAATGTGTGGGCTTGCTTATTTTTAAGTTTGGGAACGGGTAAGTAATATATAGAAAACGTGGCTAAGTCTGTTCCTAATATGGGAACGTGGTCTCCTACTCACAAACACACACATTCTGTTTCTTTGTTACAAACACACACATTCTGTTTCTTTGTCACCACATGTACCTTTATTCCTCAGATTCCCAACGTGGCAGGACATAGCATAGATAGGCTCCACCTGCTGTACTTCACTCAGCTTTCTCTCCTTTCACAATTTACCTTCTGTTTACTTCCTGTTCTTTGCAGTTATATATCCTGCCAGTTACTGAGCCAACTGTCTCTATAGCCCAGCAGTTACCACCCATGTGTCAGTAATTTCCCCAACAGAAACTGGTTAATTAAGGCCGCTCATGCCTGTAGTATTCACAGTGTTGCAGACACTTCTGTGACCAGGGTGCTTCAGTGAGCACCCTTTCATAGTAAGATGCACCTATTATTGCACAAGAAGAGATACAGAAATCTACATTAAAATCTTATCAAATGTAAGACGACCAAATTAAAAAACAATAAGAAACAATGGTTTTACGAAGATCCAGCCAGCAGGTGAATTGCTGAAGTGCCATAGTAGTATATCATAACTATAACAGTTATAATAGCAAGTAAAGAGATTACTGGTAGGCCTATGTGACAGATATTTTCAAGACTAGAACACAGAAGAAAATCACACAAAGACAAGTTTCAGTCATGATTAAGGCATGCCTGGAACTCATTGAGTTGTATTATTACATCAGAATCCCAGCTTTCTTTTTGTGTTATCTACGTTTCATGCTCTCATAGTTGTGAAGAAAAGCTTGAGAAGATGAACCAAATGCAACTAATGCAGCAATGTCTGTCTGAGGGCTTGTCTATACTTAGAAATTCACTGAAATAGCTATTCTGGAATAATTTCAGTATAAACCCCATGGAGATACTCCAGTGGATTAAGCTAAATCAGAAAAAGGCACTCTTATTCTGGAATAAATATCCACACAAGGGTTTATACCAAAATAACTATGCTGGAATAGCTACATTGATGCATTTTCAAGTCAAGGACTTAATCGGCAGATAGCCTGAAATATTACCTTGGAAAAGAGTAACTGCCTCATACATGTCAATGAGGTGTTCTCTCCAAAACCCACTGCTCTGGAGGCCCTGCCACAGCGCCCCAGCACAGCATGTGGCAGGAGGAGAAGAATGCGACGGGCCTGGTCTACCCACCTACCCATGCATATATATCCTAAGTACCCGCATAAGTACTGGGGAGCCTCCACTCTACTGCTACCCTGCCTCTTTCTGGTGGGAAAGGACTCCTGCTGCTGCTCCTGTTGCTCTCAAGGGGAGGGGGCCCTGTTGCTACACCTTGATGCAAATAGGGTGCCATGCTAATGCCCCTGTCTCTCCAGGAAGAGAGGTGGGCCCTTTCCACCCTCATTTAAAGCTGGAGGCAGGTCCGCCATGTGGGGATGGAGACACAGAGGGCCCCATGTCATGGTATACCTAGGCCCTTCTATTTCCTTAATCCAGCCATGATTCCAGATTGTCCCTTCATCATAGTCACAATGATCTATACACTGCACACAGCAGCTTAACAGGGCGGTCCATTCCTGAGGTCATCTACTCACCATATACCCTGATGACTGTTAAAAAGTCAGCATCTACCAAGCATGACCACACTGTTTTTTTCTGAGATACCACAGTTATTTCCTATTCTAAGCATAGGAAATAACTGTGGTAACTCTCAAACTACAGTGTGATCATGCTTGCTAGATGCTGAGTTTTAATGGCAGCCACTGCTATCCAAACCCATTTCAACATCTTTGAAAACCTGGTGTTTAAATTTGGACACCCCAAAACTAACACCCAGAATTTGTGGCCACTTTTGAAAACACTGGGCTGGTCTTTAATTTTACTCCCATAGGTAGAGATGTAACTTTGGTAAGTAGGGGAAGGGTAAATTTTCAGTAATTATAACTTTCTAATCAGCAGTGACCCAGACACTTAGACATCTGATTTTATCCAGCTGTCAAGAGAAATTCAATGCATGTGAATAAAAGAATGAGATTGTTTCTAATATTTGCATGTAACTTTCTAAAGCCAGAAAAAAGCAAGGAATCTCATTTCCAGCTGCCTTGAGATGAAGACATCAGAGCTGGAAATTCTTATCTACATAACTGCCATGTCTTCTAGGGATTACCATTGATGTCCCTGTCTCATAGCTCAATTTTCCCATACATTTTAATGGCCAGCACTTACATGCCTGTGATGGCCCGCAGAGGAGAGAGAAGAGACCCTTGACGAGTGCTTTGCTTTTCTTTTCTTAATCCCAAGAGGCATCTCCTTTGCTATGCTTTCTAAGCAGTTAATATGAGATGCTATGTTTCAGTGCAATATCAACATCACTGTCTGTCTGTCTTTGATTACTAGCTTGCAAGCATGATTGAAAACAAATTTGTATAATACAGAATACTTTTGGGTGGCAAAAAAGTTCCACAAATAGTAACTAGTTTATAAAATATGTATTCACTTAGTTCTTTGTCCCTGGTCATCTTTTTGCCTATGTACAATGAGTTCCATCAGCAAAATCTTCAATGTGCATAGGCTGATTCTAACCCTGTGGCTGGAAGGATGATACCTCCTCTGCAAGTGTAGCACTGGGCTAATGACCATTGATTGTAGACAAGTTCAACACACCCAATTTGCTAACCTTAGACACTTGTTAAACATAAAGGTTTCAGGCCAGAAGGGGCCACCAGATCACCCAGTCTGACCTCCTGTATACCACAGGCCACCACGACCACCAAGTATCCACACATTAAACCCAACCACTGAAATTAGATCAAAGTATTATAGCCTGTAGGAGACTAAACTATTCTGTGCCATGAGCAGAGAGCAGGAGGGACTCAGGTGCACCAGTGCCTGAGGCCCCTGCAATGACAGGGAACTAATTAAGTGAGATATACCCAGCAACTTGCTCATCTCAAATTGCATAGGAAGGGGGAAAAAACCCAAAAAACAAAGCTGCTGGCAATCTGAGTGGCAGGAAAATTCCTTCCCAACTCCACATATGGTGATCAGTTAGACCTTGAGCATGTGAGCAAGAACCAGCCAGCTAAGTACGAGAGAGAGAGAGAGAGAGAGAGAATGTTTAGTGACATCTCCGAGCACTGGCCTACCCCCTAGTGTCCCATCTCCAGCTGTGGCAATCTCTGATCCTTCAGAGGAAGGAGACAAATAAATAACCAAACAAGAATATATATGGGGGTGACCCTTCCTGACCCCTGCAGGTGACCATCTGAAGCCCTGAAGCATGAACTTTTAGGAACATAAGACATGCCCAGAAAGGGACTTCCATGTGAGCCCGGCTCCTCACCACCCCATGCAACCACATCATACAATAACAATCAAAAGTGTCAGGCTCTCTCTTAAAACTGTTTACGTTGTTTTCTCCCACAACTCCTGTTGGGAGGCTGCTCCAGAACCTCACTCGCCTGAGAGCTAGAAACCCTCTTCTGATTTTCAGTCTGAATTGTCCATGGCCAGTTTATACCCATTTGTTCTTGTGACAACATTGTCCTTTAGATGTAATAGTTCTTCACTATCCCTGGTGTTTCCTCCCCCTAATGTATTAATAGACAGCAATCATACCTCCTCTCAGCCAAACTTTTAGTCTCCTCTCATAAGTTTAGGCCCTCCATTCCCCTGATCATCCTAGTAGCTATTCTCTGCACCTGTGCCAGTTTGAATTCACCTTTCTTAAACATGGGTGACCAGAATTATACACAGTATTCTAAATGAGGTCTTACCAGTGTCTTGTATAATGGTATGAATCACATTTCTGTACATCCTAGGATATCCTTTTTTGCAGCCCCATCACACTGGTGGCTCATTGTTGTCCTGTGATTGACAAATATACCCAGGTCTCTCTCTTGCTTTCAAGTTCAACTGATGGGCCCCCAGCTTTCAGCAAAAGTTCTTACTCCAAGACCCCTACTTGTATGACCTTGCGCTCTGTACTGTCATCCCATTTCTGTTACTCCAGTCTTCAAGGTCAACTGGTGCTTCCTGTATAATATTCCCACTCTCCTCTGTATTGACAGTGCCTCCCAACTTTATAACAAATTTCATTAGCACATTAAGATAGGTCCAAAGCCTGATCCTGAGGAATTCTGCTACTAACTTCCCTCTAGTTTGATAGTTCACCTTTCAGCACAACCCATTGCCTTCTCTCTGTTAGGCAAGTCCTTACGCACCTTGCAATTCTTGTACTTATTCCCATCTTCTCTAATTTTACTAATAATTTTCCAAGTGGTGGTATATCAAATGCTTTATTGAAGTCCAAGTGTTTTAGATCTAACTGCATTTCCTTTATTTAAACAACCAGTCATCTCCTCAAAGAAAGATATTGGGTTAGTCTGCCATGATCTACCTTTGGTAAACCCTGTTGCCATATAACTCTTTTTCTGTTTACCTCCATGAATTTAATTACTATATCCTTCAGAATGTTTCTTTAAACATTGTCCTTCAATATTCAGTTATTATCTTTCTCGCTGAGCCAGTGGACCATAAATGGATCACAGTTATAGCTTTTAGAATGTAGCTGATACATTAATAATTATTGCAACTGAATGAGTCCTTATAATGTAGTATCACAATTCTCCTTTGGGAAGAGCGTAGATCAAATGTTTTCTCACAAACTCGCCAGAGGCATTGATGATACCTGTACATGAAACTGGATGTTAGGATTAGATCATTAAAGATGACTACTGCAGTATCAGTTCAAATGTAATCTAGTTCTAAAATGCATCTGTAGTCTTTAACAAGAAGCCTTGGTAAAAACTACTACCACCTAATATTGGAATCTGACTACTTAATGGCAATTCCTTTTAAGCATAAGGAATGAAACACACTGATTGCTGGGCAGAATACATTGTAGAAGTAGAAAGTAACTAGATGGTAATTTAAATCTCATTCACATTCACCTACTCTTTTTCATCTGTCAGCAAAAAATGGAAACAACCAAAACAACAACAAAAAATTGAAAAACTCAAGATGAGATTTAGTGATTTACTGTCTATTTTAATTGCCTGTGGCTTGAAGTTTGAGTCATAAAGCCTTTTGGGCTCTCCATACATTTCCCATAACTTGTTCCTCCAGTCTGCATAAAAGGTTATGATTCCACCACTTATCTAAACATTTTAATAATGACCCATTCCAATTATATTATGCTAAACTAGGTCCCATCATTTACATTTTTGTGTTGTTTTATTGCAGAACTACAGCATGCTGAACAAGCTAAGCAGTGACCTTTGCAGTGTATTAACTTCCAAGGAAAAGATTTGCCTGTAGTGTTCTAATGTTGTTTAAAGAATTGTTCATCAGTGTAAAGGCACCTGTTGTTAATGGCATGCCTTAATTCATGTAAAGCTCCAACCTCATAATACTGTAGATTTCAAATGGTAAAATGATGTTCTGGGTGGAGATGCTAGAATTCCAAGTCACAGGAAGTCTGAGAGCCACATAGAATTCTGAGGATAATGGGGTCACAGGGGCTTTTCTGACTCAGTCTCTGTCACTCTGCTTCATCTGCTGGATCTAAAATAATGGAAATGTTTCCCTGTCAGAATAAAAATTCTACTTTATCAGACAGCTCAGATGAAACGCACAATGGTTCTCTCTCTTTTGTATGCTTAGTCCTTTAATTGTTCTTAAACTTTTTTGGTGATGAACAAGAGTGCTGGATGCAATTTGTCATTTGCTTTCCTTTAGGTTCAGACAACTAGTTCCGTCTTGCATGATTGTGCTATCACGTACAATACACTCCTCTTGTGTATGTAAGTAATTTACAGATAGGTTTCCAGGAGTACATTGAAGAGGCGAGACATTTTATATCGTTCAGCGATTAGATTAGTTACCAGAGTACTTCTCTGCGCCCATGCCAGACTCCATTGAACTGGCTCTCTTTAATCACAAGGCATCTCTGAAGCGTGGTATGTGCTTATCTAAAGTACACTGCTTGGTGAAGTACCAACTTATCTTGAGAATTTCCATGGACTTTCCTCTTCGGTGCATCATTTAAGATCTGATTCTTTCATTAAATTGGTTGTTACCAAAGGTTTCATCTCTCTTTGGTAGGAGGTCTTTTGAAATTTCAGCAGCTGAGAGCTGAAATGCATTAAAAAGATATAAAATCCATGTTTCCTTAGGTCTTCTGTCTTAACAGTAATAGATTGGATCCGTCGTCCGATATTTGTAGATGATATTTATGGCCTGTGTGCGGGTATTTATTTTATGACCTTTCCTACTGTTTTACTTCATGTGTTCTGGGTTTTACATAACTGATGGCGTTACCTGTGGCGATGTATTTTAGATCTGTCTAAGGACATGAAACAATATTTGTATGCCTATTAGTGATGATACATAAAGTGGTTTGTGAGCCATCTGTATCGGGTTGCTGCTATAAATGAGAACTGTTCTCAGTGGATTTTATTTTATCTAGCCAAGCCTGTGTTAAGCACAAGCAGCAGAAGGATTTCTTTGCAACTCCGTGCTTGGGTTGCTGGGACAGCCTTAGCAACTCTCACCCAATTATCTAGTTCTGGCAGCAGGACTAGAGTTCTTCTTCAGGGCTGTCAGATCTTAAAGTTGGCTTGGGCATGGTTCAGTCTGGAGCTATGCCTGCAAGGATGTTGCATTATGGTGTGAGCAGGAAACAGTTCCTCTGTGTAGTTCTGGTGCTGCTGCATCTAGATGAATGTGTTCAGGTCTGATCACATTATTGGAGATTTTAAAGTAGAGAGAGTTCACAGAAGAGCAACAAAATGATTAGGGCAAAAGAAAAGATTGACTTAGGACCAAAAAACGAACCAACTCAGGAACTTGTACAGTATTGCTTGATTAATGATGTGGATGAGTGGGTTGCCCCCAGGCGTCCTCTTGTGGCCAGGGTGCCTCTGTTCTGCCCTTTATTTTCCATTTTCCAGACCCTTTTACAGACACTCCACAAACTTGCTTGTCCAATCGCCATCCTTAGAGGGGTCTGGGTTTATTCAGGCAGTAACTCAAAGGTAAAACTCAGAGCCCCAAAAATCTGCTCCAATGCATGCCTCTTACCTCAGACTCTGGGTTAACCAAAGGTTCCCTTCATCTAATCCTTTTTCTTTTTTTAGGAGTTCTTGGGGAGGGGAGGTAACCCAACTGGGATTTGACTTGCCATTGTCCTGCTCAGTGCTGACTCCCCTGTAGACTTTCCAGAGTCAGCTTTTCCAAGCAACTGCTTCAACTCTGTCATAAATATAAAGGGAAGGGTAACAACCCTCTTGTATACAATACTATAAAATCCCTCCTGGCCAGAGGCACCAAAATCCTTGTACTTTTAAAGGGTTAAGAAGCTCAGGTAACCTGACCCTGACCCAAAGGACCAATAAGGGGACAAAATACTTTCAAATCTTGGAGGGGGGAAGCTTTTTTTTGTGCTCTTTATTTTGGTGGTGTTTGCTCTTGGGACTAAGAGGACCGGACATCAATCCATGTTCTCCAAATCTTTCTGAACAAGGCTCTCGTATTTCAAACTTGTAAATAACAGCCAGGCAAGGCATGTTAGTTTATCTTTGTTTTCTCAACTTGTGAATGTTCCTTTTGCTAGAGGGAGGTATCCCTGTTTTGTTGTAACTTTGTAACTAAGGCTAGAGGGGGTTCCTCTGGGCTCTTTGAATCTGATTACCCTGTAAAGTTATTTTCCATCCTGATTTTACAGAGATGATTTTTACCTTTTTCTTTTAAATAAAATCCTTCTTTTAAGAACCTGACTGATTTTTCCATTGTCCAAAGACCCAGCAGTTTGGGTCTTTGATCACTTTGTAACCAATTGGTTAGAATATTATTCTCAAGCCTCCCCAGGAAAGGGGGTGTAAGGGCTTGGGGGAATATTTTGGGGGAAGAGGAACTCCAAGTGGTCTTTTTCCTGTTTTGTGTTAAATCACTTGGTGGTGGCAACGTACCAGGTTTTAACCTAAGCTGGTAGAAATAAGCTTAGGGGGCTTTCATGCGGGTCCCCATATCTGTACCCTAAAGTTCAGAGTGGGGAAGGAACCCTGACAAGCTCTCTTTTAAAGAACCAGCTGCTTCTGGTTCCCTCCCTTTGCCAGTTGTCTCTGGCTAGCTCAGATTAGCAAACCTGCTCCAGACTTCGTGTCCTGCAGGTAGGTCCCTCATTCCGTCTTACTCCCTTTGCTCTCACACAAATGGCAACATAATAGTCTACATGTTTGAAGGGTTCCGATGCCAAAGATACAGAGAAATTTAGTGTAAAGTACAAGGACATGGCCAGAAATAATGGGATTAAATCAGTAAGAGAGTATGTATACTGTCTGTATGCCAGGATTTTCCCCCTTCTGGTGGAGCATCCCAGATTGTTGCAGGAGCTTGGAGTATAAGTTAAGACTGGACCCAGGTGTTTCAAGAGAGTATCTGTAGACAACATGGTAGTTATAAAGCTAGACACCACAGTTTCTTCATCTACACCAGCCCACCAACCACTGTTGCCACTGGCAGAGCAGCACTGTGATAGCAATGGTGGGAAGTTTTAGGAGGGAAAAATGCTAGTGTAGAGCAGGCCTTAGAATAGCAGAAAAAAAATGAATATTCTTGAGATGTACTGAGCTGTGGAATAGTCTCCCAAAGAAAGTGCTGGAAGCCTCATCAAACTGGAACATTTATAAATGGCTGGACAAAATGCTAGAGAATATGCTGCAGGAAACAATCCTGCGTTTACAAGAAGAGACTGTAATGTTTTGACACCATGCAATATTTTGTGTTTGCTTGCCTGGGTATACACTAGAGGCAGCCGCTACACCTAACAAATAAATCAGAGAGAGTAAGGTGGAGCAGACTGTAATGGTGATATGTTCAGCTACTAAAAAATCTTCAGTCACAGCTGATCTAACTCTTATACATCAGATAGAGAGACCTGTAAAACCACCTGCGGTAGAATGACCAGACAGCAAGTGTGGGAAATCGGGAGAGGGGGTAAGGGGTAATAGGAGCCTATATAAGCAAAAGACCCAAAAATCAGGACTGTCCCTATAAAATCGGGACATCTGGTCATCCTAATCTGTGGTAACCACATGTGGTGACTCCCATTAAGGTCACAGACTAGACTGTCTAAGTCTTTACCATCTCTGCCTTCTGTGAGTCTATAAAAAAAAATCCTGCACTGACATTTACACTCAAACCATGTTTGCTGCACTAGTGAAAAGCATGGTTTACTCCAGCTGAGTTTAACTCAATTTAAATGTGTTTTGCTCAACATAGTTGAGGCCAAATGTCTTTTGAACCAAATTAACCGGAACTGATTTAAAAGAGGCCACATTTTTTCAAAATGGCTAGCAATTTTAAATTACCAATTTAGGACACTTTAGATTTTAAAAAGCAACACAAAAAAATCCCAAACCTGTTGCTTGAAAGCTACTTGACCATTGGTATTGGAAATCATCTTACAAGGCAGTATTCACACGCAGAATAGGTTCAGAAAGTGGTTTGACTGTAATAGCACCTAAATCTCCCAAGATCAGCTGCTCTCATTGAGAGTTCTGCAGTCTTGGTTCAAAATTGTATAGTAGGCTCGTGTTGGGAGATTGTTGACTGAGACTGTACCAGGAAGAAGATATATTCTGTCTGGTTTATGGTCCAACACAGAAGCAAAACTCTAGGAACAGATTTTGATCTGAACCTCTCCGTGTTTGAAGGTGTGTGGATTTAAAGTTCTGTTTTTTTGGCCCACCTGTAGTTACGTGAACTATCTGCCTTTTGTTTAATGTAGTACACATGATGGGTTTAATACAGTGGAACATGCCAGAATTATTTTTCTAGAACGTCCAGTGTCCTAGAACTAATTTGCCAGCTGTGTAAATTCCAAAATATTGTCAGTTTAGTAGGCGATTTAGTTTCAGTTTGATTTACTTGTTTCCAAACATTAAATGGTTTTTAAAATGCTGGTATTTTTAAAATAAAGTGGAAATGGGAAAATGGCCTCAGTGAGTGGATGAACCTCTGAACTTTTAATTCCTGACATTTTATTCCAAAGGTCCATTTACTGTGAGATTTTATCATGACAGATCTATTTACTTTAAGGAAAGCTGTATTTTATTGTGTTAGGTGGTCAAGCTTTTTATTAAAGATTTTTTTAAAAACTCTGTATATGATCTGTGTAGATCCTTGACTGCCAAAAAATTTGAGCCCGAAGTCACCATAACAGAAGAGTTTGGGTTTTTGTGTTGTAAACTTGTTCTCTACGGGGCAATGTTGGAGATTTTTTCTTGTGTTCTCACACTGATTTGGTGCCAAAATCACTATACACTGCAGATAGTGTATAAAACCCCCAGAGATTTACAAAACACACGTTTCCTGTTGAATCATCTCCTCTATTGTAATTGGCATTGTTGAAATAGTTTTTTAGTAATTCTTTTTAGGCAACTATGAAATCTTGTCAAAATGCAAACATCCAGATGGCAGACATATGTACCAGTGCTTCCAAGGAACCCACTCCAGTTGTTGCAAGAAAAAATTATAACCAATAAATTGTGATTTACACAAGCATCAGTTCAAATTAGGAAGGTTACATTACTTGGCAATTCCTACCCCAGTGTCGAGTCCTGTCGACACTACAGCTTCATACCTTGTTTATCACCAGTCTACTGTCCTCTGCTGTACCACATGACTTAGGACAAATTTTCTTTCCCTCACTAAAGGAATATGCCGTCTCTTCTCTTTTTTTAACAAAACAGAAGACAAAGATCAACCCTTTATCTCTTAGCTTTGCCTCTATTTGTACTTGTTTTTAACCCATGTGAGGGAACCATTTCTATTGGTTTACAGTTGCTGTCAGTAGGTTAAAAGTAAACTGCCTGGTCACTGTTCACTTGGCAAAATTCTTACCTAAAACACTTCAGAATAGTTTAGCCTGGTCATCACTAAGCTGGCAATCTACAGTCAACCTGCTGGCAGAAACATTCTTTTATAAAATTGGGTTGAAACTAATTACAGAGAGGACCTTTATGTTTCTTCTCTTTTGTACCTCACTTAAGGGAAGTGATATGACAAAGTGCAGGCTCTTGTTCTATTATTATCTGCTTGGGTGTATTTTTTTTTTTTTAGTTCACCTTTAAAACTCCAGTGCCCACTAGGGAAATATATGGTCCTTCAATCTTTCTACAAACCTCTTCATGGATTTCAGTGGGAGTTCCATTTGAAGAAAGGGGGTAGGTGTACAAAGAAAAGGATGACATAACAAATTTGAGTCCAGGGATTACTTTGGCTGGTTTATGGTGCTGGAACTTTGCCCACATGGTCACCTTCTTGTGCTCCAGAAAGCTCTATGTGTTTACTTAAAGGATGTTTAAGGCTGTAGTTCTTTTGGAAAAACATTCAAAATGTGAACCGAATGAAAACAGATAGTGATGTGCATGGTCTGGTGAACACTAGGAAAATTTTCCTCAGAATTCTAAACAGTTTTTTAAAAAAAAGATTCTACTGAACAAATTATAAATCCAGCTGGGAGCCAAAAAAGTAGATCAGGTTCCAGAAGCGTAAACGGTTCTTACTAAACCAGTATTAAAAGGGGATAATTCACTATTTTTTATAACAACTTTCCATTTCAGCTCCAAACAGTTTTCAAGTCAATTCAGCTGTTTTAAGACAGGTTAGAACTGCCAGATCACACTTAAGGAATTAGTTCTGCAGTTGAATCTGTATCTATGGAATCTAAAGATTTATATCTTGCTGAAGAGTATAGATTTCTGCAGGCTACAAACTTTTTTAAAAAACACCACCCTCCACATTGCACCCCCACATTGCAGTGTTTCACCTTTGTAGTGAGAACTTGCTTTGTCAAGCTAGGACTGATGTTGTCTTGTGGAGTCTTCAGACAGACAAACTGAAACACCACCACAAAAAGAAGTGCTAAGTTCTACTACTCATGTTAATTGAGTGTTAAGGATGAAGTTTAATGTTTTATTCCTGTGAAAACTGCTGAATGATGAGTTTGGTCAAGGAGACTCTATTGCATGTGGCTGTATACTCTGAATTAGTAAGTAAGCAAACAAGTGGGGATAAAAAAGAAGCAAGGCTAATACATCTGAAAACGGACTTTGGTCATTTATTTGACAGGTGTGGTTTTTATTCTCATTTATTACTTAATCACCAGTTCTGTACACAACACTGTAAAGAGACAAATAAAGATGGTCCCTAGTGCTTACAGTAAAAAGTAGACACAAGTAGGACAAAAAGTACTGGGAAACCTCGAGCAGATGTTAGCTAAGAACACTGTGCTATTTCTGTGTCTGTCTCTCACACACATGTGCACAACAGAAAAGGTCAAATGTCTATTATGGATCTGGTGCTTGTTCATTTTGCTGTGCTGATGAAGTTTTTTGTTGAATGCAAATATTCCTTACAGTTTCAGCAACATGTGCATCAATGAGAACATTATTACAAAGGAGACAGGCATGCCTAGGCACAATGGAAATACTACTGTATGTGCAATACTATTAGATGTGGAACATAGTGGTGTCTGGATTTATTTGCATCTAAATTAACTTAGCATTTCTTCATACACCTTTGATTTACTTCAATTGTAAAAGGCTATTATTCCTCCAGGGATTTGGGGGACTGTATTCCTATTATACGCTCATCTCCCCATCTCCTACTCTTTCCCTCAGTTAATGCCATTTGCTGAGTATGCGTAATAAAATCATTTTGCATCTGAGGTGGCTGGTGTGCTTGCAAGCCTTTCTGGGTCTCCAGGAGCTGTAAATGATAGAGTGTTTGCAGCATTTATTTAAGTGTTGCTTCTCCTTTATATTAAGCATTCACTTTCCCTGATATCACTCCCATGTTGCAGATTCATGTGGTGATGGTCTGCTTTTGGACTAATTTTGAAAGCATCATTTTTTTCCATATTCTTTTTCTCGAAAAGAGCCCTAGTATTGTCCATGAACTTTTGCTGGATACATTCAACAAATGAATTTGTACATTGCTGCTTGATATAGGGGACTTGGCAAGATGCTACATTTGCTACATCTGTCAGTGTGCAATCATCTAATTTGGATGTTCTTGTTACTGTAGAAAATGCATCCCTCCTCCCACCTATTGGGCCTGATTCTCCACTTGGCTACACAAGTGTAAATCAAGAGTAAATCAATTGAAGACTATGGAGTTACATCAGTGTAAAATCAATGTAAGTTAAAGGGTAATAAGGCCCTTAGACATTGTAGCAAATTAAGATGGAGAGCTGGAGAATAAAATAGGAAGGCATGGCCAATCCTCTGGTTATGCTTCTGGCTAGAAATCATTGTTTGAATTAATCTATGTTGTATCAACCAGGCAAGGTACTAACAAACTTGAACAGGACTTTATTTTTAAAGTGGAAATCTCTTTACCAAGCTGCTGCTGCACCATCTTAACTCTCACTCTGCCTCCTCAACTCTTCCCACTTCCTTCCTGTTTCCTGTCCTTTCAGACTCCCAACAGCCAGTGCTCCCAGTTCTAATAATTTCAAGCAACATCTAAACATCACAATGTGTTTGAGGATTGTTTTGAAATCCTCTTCATCACAGTCATCTACTAAAGTATCCTTGCACATGCTCTGCAAAAGTTGTATCTTTCAGTTTAAGAATGGAATATTCTGGCATTTCTGGAAAAAAATGGCTTCATTCAGGTGCAGCTCCATACTGGATGAAAGGAATCCATCATCAGTATTTATTATTATTTATAGCTTAGATTGGATAGGGGAGAAACACAGAAGCAAAGAGATCAGGGTAATGATAGGCATGTGGGTTATTACCATAATTGTGTGTGTGTTGATCTTTCTTTCATTCTTAAGGTTAGATGTATTAAATCCCTTCCTTCACCATTTGGCATTCTCTGCGTTGTTGTGGAGTGATTTCCTGTTTCAGTTCCCATGTCCTTATGCCCATCTCATCATAATGTTAATCAAGATTTCATGTGTTCTGGTCTGTGTCCTGTAAATACTTTTCTATTAAGTGGATCATCACTAATATTTTTCATTCTTCCCCATCACCACTTCTTTGGGAAAATCTTAACCAATCCCATTAATTATGTCAAAAGGAGGACAAGTTCTTGGTGCCACCATACTTTGCTTCCACAAATAACAAGGTACTTCCCTTTGTGGTAGGGCATATTGTCCTAAAAGAGAGATGCCAAGCCAAACATGAAATGGAATGCTAAACATTATATCCTATGGGTTTGTCAGGTATGTGTGATCTATTTTGTACAACCCTAACTCTATGCACTGAAATATTTTACTACTTGTGAACTTTAGCTTCTGTTAATATGATTGAAGCAAGTGGCAATGGAAATTGTCAGAGCAATTTAACAAAGACAGCCTGTAAAACTCATTTCATCCCAAGTAGCGAAATCACTTTAGAAGGCACATTCTTCAAACTTGAGTTTTATTCAGTAAACCACATTGGTGCCTGACCTTTTAAGAGCCTTATATTCCTTGGGTGCGCAGAAAGAAGCCTTGTCATTTGGAGCTACCTGTCTTAAATTATAAACGGAAGCCATATTTGACTCTGCTGTACTTTAGATTACACGGTATGACAGACTATGTAAATACTTCAAACAGACAGTTAAATGGCCAACTATTTAGATTAGTTTGATGGGTATGTCATGTAACTGTATATACTGCATAAAGCACTAAAAATCAATCTTGTGTTTTGGCTTCATTTTAGCATGGACTAAACTGAAGCACCAATCACAAGTTTGTAATTCAAGTTAATCTCTCCAGAGTTAAAATGTGATGATAAAGACTATTGCTTCTTTTAAGAAACCTAGAATTGATACTACTTATGGGAAGGGGAGGGCTAAAGATATACTTGAGGCGGGGAGGGAATTATTGGTTCTGACATGGCTCAGAAATCTATCCATGGTATATCCCAGATGCCTCTCACCATGGTATCTAACTGCTAATAGAAGTGATTGAAGATTAGTGCTACAACTATGAATGAGATAGTCAATCCATTCTGGATGCAAAATATAAATGAAATGTTACAGAGTTCCAGTCATATTAATTTTCTAAATTATATGTCACTAATTGATACATTTTACATATGTTAAATGTATTTAAACCAAAATTATTTTAAACCATATATTGACTTATTCAGTATTTGAGAAATTGTCTGTGGTCACTAAAAAAGTGAAATTTAGGCATCATGTTTTATTTTGCGCTTCCCTCATATCAGACTCATGGGTACAAATCAAATTTCACATTAATGACCAAACAATTAGGGCCTGATCCAATGTCCTTTCAATTCCGTGGAAATTCTCCTAATGACATTGTTGGGTGTCAGACCAGATTCTTAGTGCACTATCTAGATATACAAGATTTTGGCTAATTGCACTATATTTGTCTTATTTATGTAATGTGTGAAATATTATTGCCACATATATTAGTATGCAAAGTTTGTGCATTCTATCCTGAGATTCACTGATATGATATTGCAAGGAGTGTTTCTCTGTCTTGCAATTTCCATTTTGTTGGGTGATTTTCTTGCCTTCAGTGCCATGCATTTCTTATTTTTCCTGGCCTGTCACCTCCTTATCTGGAGGCCTCATGAGCTTGTTTACTGGAAGCTCAGTCTGCATGCTGAAGAAGACTGGAGAATAAGGAGTTGAAACATCAGAAAAAATAAAAAGCTTCACAACACTGAAGAAATGAACACATCTATATCTGGCTGCTGTTCACAGATATTTTTTCAAATGTATAAAAGATAGATAAGAAACACTGTTTTTATCCATAGAAAATAGCTGCAAGTCCACAGCTGCTACTAGATTAAGATGTAGATGAATTCCCAATACAGCAGAACCTCAGAGTTACGAACACCTCGGGAATGGAGGATGTTCGTAACTCTGAACAAAACATTAGGGTTGTTTGTTTCAAAAGCTCACAACTGAACATTAAAGTTTCAAAGCTGCATTAAGTTACCATGCAGAAGAAAAATTCTGCTTTCCCTTTACTTCTTTAGTAATTTATGTTTAACACAGTACTGTGCTGTATTTGGTTTTGTTTTGTTTGTCTCTGCTGCTGCCTGATTGTGTACTTCCAGTTCCAAATGAGGTGTGTGGTTGACTGGTCAGTTCATAACTCTAGTATTCGTAACTCTGTGGTTCTCCTGTACATTCATAAAGCCTGCTAGTTGGGTGGTTTTTTGTAATATACGAAAATATTGGAAGATCAGAGTCTAACATATACATGTGCAGCAAATCTTCTTTTTACCATGTAAAACATGTAATTTAATACCACAGAAAGTGTTTTGGGGCAAAAATGTATATAATACACAAATACCTACTCCTTAATCCTATATACCAAATTACTGTATTATGCTGGGTTAAACAAAAGTGCAGATGCAGCTGTGGTTTCCGGAAGAGGATTTAGATTGAAGCCTGTGTCTTTGTAATCTCATTTTCAGTAACAGAAGAGATTGCCATTTTAAAGAGTTTAAGGGTAATTCCAAATCAGATGCCTGATCCTTTGCTGATTGTAAATTGACATTGCTTCATCAATGGAACAAGGTTGATTTACAGCAGATGAGAATCTGGTCCGAGATTCACAACTAGTGGATATTTGTGGTGTATTTATCTTCTACTACAAATCTTCTAACCTGCAATCCTAAAATTGTGATTTTATTTTTGGAGGGCCAATTTTTTCTGCATAGAAACACTGATGTGGGCATATACATTGTTCCTATTCAAACAAGCATGTACCCAGGTGTGACTCACCGCCACAGAGCCTCCTGCTGGTCATCTCAGGGAATTAGCTTCCAGCCTCCAGAGTGCCCCGTCAGCCAGTGTTGCACTACCACTGGCCCCCCATGTCCCTCCCATACCCCAGTGCCCCTTTCACTGGGTGCTGCCCCCTGACAGTACCCCCACTGTTTCTCTGGGTCTCCCCACCCAGGGTAACCCCCAACCACTATCCCCACATCACCTCAGTATTTGGCTACTGCTAGTCACCATCTAGTCCCTGCTCACTGGGGCAGACTGCAGTGTCTCAGCCATTCATCACAGGCAAGGGGGGTTTGGACCTGCCGCCTCTGCCTACCCATGGACTGCCTTCTGCAACCCCAGTACCCAATTAGCCTTAGACTAGGCTGCAGCCTGGGGTTTTCCAGGTTGGAGCTCCCCGGCTCCCTTGGCCTCCTGCCAACCCTGCTCCACCCAGGTACTTTCTCAACTCCCTAGCAGCCAGGGCCTTCTCCCTCTACAAGCAGAGAGATTGTGTCTGTGCTCCTGGCTCAAAGCCTTTTTATAAGGGCTGGCTGTGGTCTGTTTGGGGCATGGCTCCCAGCTGTGCCTACTTCCCCAATCAGCCTGGGAGCTGTGTGCCCCAGCCACAGCCCTCTGCTGGGCTGTTCTAATCCCCTCAGGGCAGGAGTGGGTGACCACCCGACTACAAAGCAATACACAGTAGTTTGTGCCCCCACATAAAGTTTTGGTATACCAAAAATCACGGGCAGCCAGATTTAGACAGTGGATTTGAAAACTTTACCTCTTGTGTTTCTGAGAAGAAAAGCAACACCTTTCCTCGCAGGTGAAATTCTGTTTCCTATACCTGTATATTTGTAACATTTAGTCATTCCTGTCTGAATTCATGTTTCATGTGTATGGCAGTGCCCTTGGGTTTTGTGTCACAGAAAAAAAAAAAAGAAATGTCAGAAGAAACATTAATCTGTCAGAAGCTGCTTTGATGTAAATGATCCCCTGTCCTGTAGAATAAGAACACAGATGAACTTTTAATTACCCATGAACCTGATGTTGACAGTATGTTTCTTCAATGGAAAAGCAGAAACATGAATAGTAGTGGTTGTGCTGTCACAGTAATCAATTTACAAAATATCAGTTACAACTACCCTGTCTTATGTGTCACAGTTTGTTTCTTTAGTGCCTGGGAATTAATTTCATTCTGAGAAAATCATTCAAGAAAATATAGCACAATTTATATGTTATCTACCTAAAATAACCACCTAGCCTACATATATTGTTTGTATTCAAACTTCTGCAATAGTTTTGGAAGTTTATAGTCCAGGGCAAAATATTGGTATTCAGTAAAGGATTTTCTATTAGATGGTGAAAAAAGTATTAACATTGTCAAACTATGTGGTTTCTTCTTTTATAAAGATGGCATGTTTCATTTAAAAAGAGTTTTCTGAAAATCTTGCTTTAGGCCCATATGAAAAACAGCTGTGAAACAAAAGCTGCTTCTGAAAACTCCATTTTAGTGCCCATAAAAATGACCTTGACTGTTTTATCATATTAAAAGTTAATCAATGTACAGTACATACTTACCAGGCACTACTTGTCCTGTCATCTCTAAAAAGTAAGATTGTTGGGTAATTATTACAACATTTGCAATAATGAATCCTACAGTTAATACAAAATAAAATATTTATTTCTATTATAAGTCCCTCGTTTGTCCCCTTAAACTACACATAATTTAAATATTGGCCAATTCTTAAAATAGTTATTGAAGATTATAACTGTATTATTTAGATGCATCTCTCAATCTATTTCTTGGTTTATGTTTTCTTTCTATTATATTGTATAGTTATACCGATAGGTAACGTTATTCTCGTGTCAGATCTGTTTTGCATTCAGGTTCTTTTCATATGCTCTCTTCATTCACATTTGGGGCTTAAACTCTCCATTTTTAAATTATCAGCTAAGTTACTGATATACATATAACAGAAAGCTAATCACAGGGCTTGTCTACATCAGAAAGTTGCAGCGCTGGTGAGGGAGTTACAGCGCTGCAACTTTGAAGGTGTACACATCTGCAGGGCATCACCAGCGCTGCAACTCCCTGTTTGCAGCGCTGGCCGTACTCCCGTTTTGTCTCGGGTGTAGAGGATCCAGCGCTGGTGATCCAGCGCTGGTAATCCAATGTAAACACTTACCAGCGCTTTTCTTGACCTCCGTGGAAGGAGGAAGCCTCTGGTAATCAAGCTGGTCTCCTTTCCCGGTTTGCTCTCTCGTTCCCGGAACCCCGAGCAAGCAGGTAAGGAGAACCGCTTGCTCGGCGGTTCGGGGAACGAGAGAGCAAACCGGGAAAGGAGACCAGCTTTGCCGCGGTTTGCTCTCTAGTTCCCGGAGCCACCCTGAAAACCGCAGGGAAGGAGAACCGCTTGCTCGGCGGTTCGGGGAACGAGAGAGCAAACCGGGAAAGGAGACCAGCTTCGCCGCGGTTTGCTCTCTCGTTCCCGGAACCCCGAGCAAGCAGGTCTCCTTCCCTGCGGTTTGCAGGGTGGCTCCGGGAACGCGAGAGCAAACCGCCGCAAAGCTGGTCTCCTTTCCCGGTTTGCTCTCTCGTTCCCCGAACCGCCGAGCAAGCGGTTCTCCTTCCCTGCTTGCTCGGGGTTCTGGGAACTAGAGAGCAAACCGGGGAAGGAGACCAGCTTCGCCGCGGTTTGCTCTCGCGTTCCCGGAGCCACCCAGCAAACCGCAGGGAAGGAGACCTGCTTGCTCGGGGTTCGGGGAACGCGAGAGCAAGCTGGGGAAGGAGACCAGCTTCGCCGCGGTTTGCTCTCTCGTTCCCGGAACCCCGAGCAAGCAGGTCTCCTTCCCTGCGGTTTGCTGGGTGGCTCCGGGAACGAGAGAGCAAACCGCGGCGAAGCTGGTCTCCTTTCCCGGTTTGCTCTCTCGTTCCCGGAACCCCGAGCAAGCAGGTCTCCTTCCCTGCGGTTTGCTGGGTGGCTCCGGGAACGCGAGAGCAAACCGCGGCGAAGCTGGTCTCCTTTCCCGGTTTGCTCTCTCGTTCCCGGAACCCCGAGCAAGCAGGTCTCCTTCCCTGCGGTTTGCTGGGTGGCTCCGGGAACGCGAGAGCAAACCGCGGCGAAGCTGGTCTCCTTTCCCGGTTTGCTCTTGCGTTCCCGGAACCCCCCTTGAAGCCGCCCAACAGCGCTGCAGTGTGGCCACATCTAACACCACTTGCAGCGCTGGTTGCTGTAAGTGTGGCCACTCTGCAGCGCTGGCCCTATACAGCTGTACTAATACAGCTGTAACAACCAGCGCTGCAAAATTTTAGATGTAGACATGGTCACAGTCTTAACTGTGGACTTAAACAGATTCTTATTTTGCCATAGTTTGTGTGTGTGTGTGTGTGCGTGTGTGTGCGCGCGCGCGCGCGTGCTACTAAACTGTAATTGCTATAATCTTCCAGAGTACTAGAAAAAAGATGTATTTAAGAAAACAGAAGAAGAAATCAAGCTTATGCAAAATGTACAGTACCCAATAGAAGTATAGTATAAAATAGTACAAATTGCAAGTTGTCAAAAAACCTGGTACCTTTCAGAAATATTTTTCTTGAAACTTCAATATTGTGTGTATTGGGAAAGAAGTGCAGCTGTTTCTGATACTTCTTGCAATCTGAAGCGATCAATAGCAAGGTGAAAATATACGTAGCTTTATGGATGAAATAATAAGCACCCTCAAGAATTCCTACAGTGACTGCTTGACTCTGTGGTCTCTCTTCCCAGACGTCCCTGAAGAGCCATGGGATGGAAGCCTGCTGTCCTTGTAAACTATTTGCTTTACTGACAAAACATTCATACTATTAATTTGGTAACTGTATTTGTGCTAAATGCTTTGAAGAGGGGATGAATGCCCTCAGTTCTCATTGACTTCAGTGAGCATTGAAGCACCAAGTGCCCTGCAGAATCCTGCCTCTTGTATGGTGTATATATATATATATATATATATTTATGTTTGCACATGGTAGCTCTATCTCAGTGGATCACACTTACTATTTTGAAGAACTCTTCTTTTTTTCTCACTATTACTTATTGCCTCTTTTGGAATTAAAATAGGTAAATAAAAACCCAAGTCACTGACATGCAACATGAAGGACATATTTAGAAAACTTTGAACTGAGCTTGATTTTTATAAACATTTTACTTCCCTTTACAGGCAGCAGTATGTAAAGGCTGCTTAAAACTTTAAGATACTTTACCATTTTTAATGCAGCACAAGAAGTAGAAAACATTCAGAAAGTGTCACAACTGAAAATGTCAAACTGTGAAGTTAGTAAACTTGCAATTCAAAAGAATCTTGGGAAAAAATAATATACAGCTCTACCTTGATATAACGCTGTCCTCGGGAGCCAAAAAATCTTATCGCATTATAGGTGAAACCGCGTTATACTAAACTTGCTTTGATTCACCGGAGTGCGCAGCGCTCCCCCCCACATCCCCCAGAGCACTGCTTTACCACGTTATATCCTAATTTGTGTTATATCGGGTCGGATTATATTGAGGTAGATGAGTATTATACCTTATTGTGAATACTGTGCATCCACCAGCCCTCACAAACTGTCTCATCCACGAATTGCTAAATATCCAAAAGGTTATCTTAGACAGAAGCTCTTGTGACCTGTAATTTACCTGTATAATACAATTAATGTTTATTTATTAAATAATTGACCCTACGACTTATAATAACTGTTATCTTTGCCTATTGGAATAGCAATTATGTGATTACATTGAAGAAATGTTAACTATCACTAGGTCTGTTTAATTTGCTACATGCAGAATCTTACTCAGAGCTACTCCACTGTAATGGAGGTTTCAGTCCCCATAACAAAGCATGCTTCAGGCTTGACTGGGCTAGAGATTTTTGCACCTGTGCAGCCACACCGATGCCAACATACACCTCACTGTGTGTAAAGTGGGGCTTGCACTAGCGTTATTTACCCCACTTTGAAATATTTGGCCTGTGATCATCTTGGTGTCAGTTCCCACACTGGTCACTGCATCACATTTCTCCCTCGAAAACAGTATTTGTGGTCAGTAAACAACAGATTTTGTGCAGGTATGTGAAAATCCAGATGGCTCTGGATGAATCATTAATCTTGCCTCTAATTAATGCTCCACTTTGTAGTTCTCTGTCATGAATTACAAGGAAAATGTATATTGGACAGCTCATGCCTCTTGCAGTGGAGGGTAGGAAGTTTTCTGCTTAGTGGGGATGGGGTCTTCTTTTGATATTGATGTTGATCTATAAATGCCTATCTCTTTGTATGATGGGGTCATTCATTTACCGTCTGGGAGGAGAGGAAGGGCAGAGAGGGATGGAGATGGAAGGGAGCAGAATTAACGTGGCTCCTGTACCTCATTTCAGAACTGGAAGGAGCTTACTCCTTCTCAGGCTTCTAACGGCTGAACATTCTGAATGGGTTACTTTGCATTCTGAGGAATTCCTCAGAGCAGGTGTGCAGAACCCATGTGGGTGCGCAAACGATCTGTCCACACTGCAATTAGAGGTGTGACTGCAGCACATGTAGATGTACCCAAGGTAACAGTCATCGAGCTAGCTCCAATAACGGCAGCAGTGAAGTTGCAGCTCTGCAGGTGACTATTGTGGTTGGAGCTGGACAGATCAAAGCTAGCCTGGGCACGTTTATATGTTCTGCAGTCACATCTCTGATTGCAGTGTAGACCTACCCACAGAGCGTGTCAGGTCAGTAGCTTTCAATGCTTTAAACAAAAAATGAGTAACTGGTTACGGGATCCTACAGCATGTGCTGTCCAAGATGGAGGCTGATGGGGAGAGGATTGTGAAAAACAAAATGGTTCTCAAAGGATATTTGGGAGATCTTATACAAATGGCCACACTGAAAGAGGGCATTGTCCCATTTGGAAGCAGCCACAACCTGGGCTTCTCTGAGTGTAGAATTTGCAATTCTGCCTGGTCTTTAAGAGAGCTGTATGAGATGAAGAGATGACATTTTGCATCTTCTCTGCCCCATGGGTGATGAATCTTGGTCACATGCCACTTGAGGCACATTGCCCATATGCTAAGAAGTCAAGTGTACCCATGTAATCTGTCTCTGAGTGCTTTACTCAGTACAAATCTATTAATTAATGTTTATTTATAAGGCTTCCTGCCTGACTCTCTTGGCATTTATAAAGTACTCTTTGGGTGACGCCAATTGCTGCAAACTTCAGATGATATGAAATATGCTGGGATATCAGTGTTTTTTTAAATTTTTTACAGCAGAATCAATTTTGCAATGGTATGTTTATATTGCAGAAACCTTCATCATTGTTGGTATCACTGTACTATAACTATTTATGTAGTGCTTTAAAGGAACTGTACCCTGTGCTTCTCAACACATAAGACAAGATGTGTGTCCAGAAGAGGTTGCATCTAATGCACATACTGGTGTTTTTGGTTTTATTGTGTGCAGCATACCATTATATTAAATTAATAACTTTTAATAAGAAAACTGTTAACATTCTCCCCTGGAGGTGGTGTATGTCTGCAGGAATCCTGTGTGCATTTGAATTGGGCATAATAACATTAAAGATCTGACTTAAAGCCATGCTGTTTGCAAACCATCACACGGTTCACTCTGCTTGTATGTTCACTTCCTTCCCTACAACTTTTTGTCCTACAAGCTCCTCTAGGTAGGAGCTCCGTTTGTACAGTCCCTAATACAGTGGGGTCTCTGGGCACTACCATAATAAACAATACTGATTAAACCCATAAAAGTAAGAGTTAAGTGGCTGGATTCCCTCCCTCTGATGCACCTAGGTGTAAGCGGCAACTTCCTGTGCCCCTGAGACCTCATGCACCACAGACAGGATTAGCCACCGGTGAGGAGACAGGAAGTGCTTGCAACACCACCCCATACCTTCCAGAGAAGAGCAGCTTTACATTCCTCTAAGGCAGCAGTTCTCAAACTGTGGGTCAAGATCCCAAAGTGGGTCATGATCCCATTTTAATGGGGTAGCCAGGCCTCATGTTAGGCTTGCTGGGGCCTGGGGCCTGACGCTGAAGCCTGGGTTCTACCACCCAGGGCTGAAGCCCAAGTGGCGGGGCTGAGGTTACAGGCTCCTTGTCTGGGAAAGCACAGTTATATACAACTCAGGTCACTGAGGATGTTTCTCTTCCATGTGTTTTCCTGTGTTCTCTTGCCTATTTTCTGTGCTTTGGTTTGATAGTTTCCTATGTGATTAAGCATACCAGAGTGAGCAGATGGTGACAGAGTTGAGGTAGGTGCTAGAAGGTGAGACACAAAAACTGAATTTTTAGAATAGGATTTATAGGAGAGAGAAGGGATGTAGCAGTGAACAGGAACAGGGGATGATCCCAAGCACAGGGGACAATGTGAGAAAAGGCATATAGATGTGAGTTAGAAGTAAAGTGGGGAGCGAAGTGAAACCATAAGAGTAAATTAGAGCTAAGATGTGAGAAAAGCTAGACTAGAGGTGTATAAAAGCCTGGAAGGTGAGGATGTCGAGTTGAGGCACCAGTGTGGAATTTGAGGATGAGGGTGATTTGGCTGGAGCGGTGGAAGAAGTGATTTTTAGTTGCAGTTTTCAGCTGGAGATGGGATCCAAAAGCAGTTCAAATAGTCTATATCAGAGGTCAGCAACCTTTCAGAAGTGGTGTGCCGAATCTTCATTTATTCACTCTAATTTAAGGTTTCGTGTGCTGGTAATACATTTTAATGTTTTTTAAAAGGTCTCTCTCTACAAGTCTATATATTATATAACTAAACTAGTGTTTTATTGTAAAATAAACAAGGTTTTCAAAATATTTAAGAAGCTTCATTTAAAATTAAATTAAAATGTTGATCTTATGCCGCTGGCCCACTCAGCCCGCTGCTAGTCTGGGGTTTTGTTCATCTAGGCCAGCAGTGGGGTGGGTGGGGCCTGCGGCCGGGACCCCAGCTGGGAAGGGTCTGGCAGCCAGAACCCCAGACTGGCAGCGAGCTGTGCGGGGCTAGCAGCCGGGACCCCAGACTGGCAGAGCGGCTCAGCCCACTGCCGCTCAGGGGTTCCATCCGCTGGCTCCTGCCAGCTGGGATCCCAACTGCCGGACCTGCTCAGCCCGCTGCCAGTCTGGGGTCCCAGCCCTGCCCACATACAATGGGTACCTACCTTCTCCCTGGTTCTGGCCCATTCTCTTCCTCTTTCTGCACTGAGCTGAGAGTGGGAGTGGACTGAGCACTGGGCTGGGGGTGAAGGGTCTGGCCAGGAGCTAGAGGGAGGGGGCTTAGGATTGGGGTGTGGGGGCATTTACCTGGGCAGTTCCCATTTGGTGTGAGGGATGCAGGTAGGAATGTGAGTGGGGGTTCAGGAGCTCCCGGTTGGTGCTCAGGGTGGGGATGGGCATGTGCGGGGTGCATGGGATTGGGGGGGCTGGAGATGTGGGAGGTGCGAGAGTCAGGGCAGAGGGCTAGGCACATGTGAGGGGGGTGCAGGCGTCAGGGTAGGGGGGCTGGGTATGTGTGGGGGTGCCAGAGTTAGGGCTGGGGTCCTGCAGGGAGGGTGAAGGAGTCAGCAGAGGGCTGGGTGGTACAGGGCTCAGGGCAGGGGCCTGTGGGGGCGGGGGGCGTACAGGGCTCAGGGCAGAGGGCTGCGTGACTGTCTCCCCGAGAACCCCCAACCCCCCTTGCTCCTTGTCCCGACTACCCTCTCCTGGGACCCCACCCCCTATCTAAGCCTCCTTGCCCTCCGTCCTCTGACTGCCTCCCTAGGACTCTACCCCCTACCTGTCCCCTGACTGCCCCAACCCTTATCCACAGCCCCACACCCAGACAGAACCCCCTGGACTCCCAGGTCTGTCTAACCACTCCCCACCCTCTGACAGGACCCCTAGAACTCTGGACTCATACAATGCCCCCCTGCTCCCTGCTTGCCCAACCCCTCTCCACATCCCCACCTCCTGACAGCCCCCCCAAAATCCCAACCCCCCAGCTCCTTGTCCCTTGACCATCCCCTCCAGAGACCCTCCTCCCTAACTGCCTCCCCAGGACCCTCCTTACTCCCTGTCCCCGGACTGCCCTGACCCCTATCCACCCCCCACCCCCAACAGACTCCAGGGACTCCTATGCCCCATCCAACCCCCCCTTCTCCCTCACTGCCCCCTCCAGAGACCCCTGCCCCTAACCCCCCCCGTAATCCCACCTCCCTCATCCAATCCACCCTGCTCCCTGTCCCCTGACTGCCCCCACTCCTTACCCAACCCCCCGCCCCGGACCCGGTCCCCTTACCATGAGGTTCCCCGCTGACCCAGAGTCCTGCCACCATGTGTGCAGCGCTGTGAGGGGCGTGGCGGGGCAGCGCGAGTCAGCGGGGCTCCGGATGAGCGGGGAGCGGGTTTCCCTCTCCATGGAACCAAATGCTGCCCCGCGGGAGCGCACAACCCCAGCCTCCAGAGCGCTGTACGCGGCGGCATGGCTCATGGGGAAAGGGGGAGAGGGGGCAGTGGCTTGCTGCACTCGGCCTGGCGCTCCAGCCCTGGAGCGTGGACCCTGCAGCTTGCTGCGTCGGCAGGATTTTTAATGGCACACTGGAGTCCCGGCTGGCCTCAGCATGCCATTAAAAATTGGCTCGCGTGGCATAGGTTGCTGACCCCTGGTCTATATAGTCTCTTGAGTCATATGGTTGTTGGAGACTTCATAGGTGTTTAGGGAACATCTAAATAAACCCCACAGCAGTGAGTTTCAGAGCCTGGGTCAACTGACTTGGGTTCACACTATATGGCTAAAAATGGGAGTGGAAATGTCTACGCTGCCATTTTTAGCCACATAGCATGAATCTGAGTTAGTTGACCTGGGCTCTGGAACTTGCTGGTAGGGTTTTTTGCCATGCAGATGTACCCTTGGAGACTACTGTGATTGGTGTTTGTAGGATTTAGATTTTCTTCCTGCACTATCAGAGGCTGCTTAGAGCCACAAACAAGGTTCCACTATGCAGGGCCACTCTTTGCATGTTTTCTATTTTGTTAAATCCTGTAAGTTTTCCTTCTCTGACTAGTGTTTTGGTTTTTTGGCTGGCCCTTGCGCATGTTCCTCCAGCAGCCCCATAGCCTGCCAGTTATGAAGAATAAATGTAACACTAGATCCATAACTCACTAAGGCTCACCCTTACCAAGTTACTAGCAATGGTGAACATCCCATGATTTGGCTATTCAGTTCAGCTCAAATAAGGATCCAGATATTTAGATGCTTATCCAAATAGATGCTTTGGATGCTCTTTTTCTAAACCAGCTTGGGCTGCAGATCTTCTGAGCATGATCAGTTTTTAGCTTTATGGTGGTATTTCCACTCCTACTGAAACCAAGAATTGTAGAGGAGATGGAGAAGGGATAAACATTTTGTCAGGAGAGAGGGCAGGGTGACAAAATTTTAGGTTCAGGTATAGGCAAGGGAACTTAGAGTTGATTTGTTGCCTTAAGCACAGCTAATTTGCCAGTCTAAGTTGGACTATCTTTTTTGAAAGTCAGACTCTAAAAAATATTTTTTATTCATGCAGTGTTTGTATAACAGACCTCATGTAACTGAATTTAGAGGGGGGAGGGAGAATCCTTTGAGCCTTCAGGAAAATGTTTTTATATAAGTAGTCTTCTCATGGTGAGCTCTGGAAGACTGGACAGATCGTTGTCCATCTGCTTTTACAACTTTCTGTGATCATCATCCAGCAAGCTCTGTTCAATCTACAGAGAATAAACACTTCTAGAGTGGAAAATGTGCTTCCCAGGTGCTGAGGGCCACAAGGCCAGGCTGTTTGCTGAAATGTAGGAAAGCAGTCATCCAAAGGAAATGAACATCCGTGGAGACTTTCAGAAAGGAGAGCCCTATCCCATCCTTTCAATTTCTCTTTGTTTTTGGAAACAAGAGACTGTTCTCCAAGAAAACATAAGATATTGGTCACCTGTCACCTGCTGGACGGAGTTTGATCAAATGGACCAATGTACTACTAGAAGAGATAAGGCCTGTTGGTAAATAGAATGGGTAGCTCCTGTTTTTAAGTTTGAGGAGCACAAACCAAATGCTTAAATGTTTTCGCAGAGGCTAGTGAAACTAGGTCCCACAATTTACTTTGCATTTGGAGCTCCATTTAGAGCTGGAAGAGTAATCTGAGGTCCAGTGTTTCATTAAGAGAAGACAAGAACACCAGGTATCTGGAACACTTTATGGCTATTTAGCTTGGTAGGTTTGAATAACTCACTAAAAGAATATGTGCTATAACCTAATGTCCTCTCCAGTATTACATGTAGCTAGCAGATATTAAACCTTCATTACTGTTCCACCAGAAAGCATGGAATTATGTACTTACATCCCAGCAATGGTACAAGCTGCAAGGCTCAGGCATTTTGGCACCATGCTTTGAGCAGGTTTTCATGATATGGTGCTGAAAATGCCTGTGCCATCCCTAGACTAGTGTTTACACCATTGCTATTGCAGGTGCAGCTGTAGCATTGCAAGAAAACAGGTACATAATTGTGTAGCGTAGAGAAGGCCCTACATTTTGTGTAACGTATTGGGTATGTCTGTATGACTAGTCCCAGAGGTAATGTTTCACACTGTGGATTTTCCCTCACAGATCACAATGACAATAATGGGATTCATGCCTCTAATTCCCTACAATGCATCGACAGCAGATTCTTAAGATAGATCTGGACTTGACCAAACCACACGGATTGCTGGCAACATCCACCTCTCTGCCAAATGTGATCCCAATGGGTATATAGCAATGAGTTTGATGCTTTGGCATCAAAATTCAAGCAGCTTACTGTTTACATGATCGCAATGCCTAGGCACTGAATGATACAAGTGCTACTTAATATGGCCAATGCACCATAGCATGCAGGGCCGGTTCTAGCAATTTCGCTGCCCCAAGCATGGCGGCACACCGCGGGGGCGCTCTGCCGCTCGCTGGTCCCGCGGCTCCGGTGGACCTCCCGCAGGCGTGCCTGCGGATGCTCCACCGGAGCCACAGGACCAGCGGACCCTCCACAGGCATGCCTGTGGGATGTCCACCGGAGCAGCCTGCTGCCCTTCTGGCAACCGGCAGAGTGCCCCCTGCGGCGTGCCTCCCCAAGCACGCGCTTGGCGCGCTGTGGCCTGGAGCCGGCCCTGATAGCATGGACACCTTGAACAATGTACAGTGATGGTTGAGGATGCCATTCTACTTCCTTGTATGTATTTTTCCATTATGTAATAGCTTTTTATTACTGTAGGGCAGGTTTTTTTTGTGCTGTATCATAAAGTATTGTGAAAGAACTATGTGAAGTTTGATAAGAAAAGCAAAAAGCATTTAAAATATAATTTGCTGATCACACTACTGTGGAATACAGTCCAGGAGACTGACTTGTCAGTTCAAAGCCACAAAGCTCAGTTTTTGAGCCAAGGCGCTTTATCATCTTCGGAGCATTATGTTCCTTTTTGAAAGCTGGAAGATGCCTGCTGTGGACAGGCTTAAGTCAGATTGATCTTACCAGCAGAGAGACTGTGAACAAAAGTCTTTAGAATTGCATGTTGATGAAACAATTTATTTACTTACCACTCTTTCACTGGGATAACCCTTTGAAACTAAACACTCTTCTGCAAAAGGCACTGGTTGGTTAACATAAGGGTGGGGGGAAAAATGGGATAAACAAGTGAAGAGAGTCCAATCCCATTTTTTGGCTAATTTAGGTTAATTTCTAATGATATTAGTAAAGAAAATGTATTAAAACAAAAATATTTCAATACATAGGCTCTACGATGAACTGTTCAGCTGTGTGTTTGTTAAACAGAGGGACAAGGTAGATGAAGTAATACCTTTTATTGAACCAGCTTCTGTTGGTGGAAGGGACAAGCTTAACAGAGCTCTTCATTGGGTCAGGGGCAGATGACCAGAGTGTTTTTGCTAAATAAAAGTTGTGATGGATTGGTAAGCATAAATGGTTCACATATGTAGTAGGAGACCGCTTAAAATGAAGTGAGCAATTAAGGGTTAGCAGGCAGTGGGATGTGTTACAGACTATTTTAGTAAGCCATGAAAACAGTGTCTTTGTTGCATCCATGGTTTTTAGTGTCTAGCAGAATTATGAATTTAAGTTCCCAGTCTTGTCTTTTGAAGGTCACGTGCAGGTTTCCTTTGAGGACGAGAACTGAGAGGCCAAATATGGAGTGATTGCTTTGTGAAAAGTAACGAGGGGTCTAGTGACACCTTAAAGACTAACAGATTTATTTGGGCATAAGCTTTTGTGGGTGAAAACCCCACTTCTTCAGATGCATGGAGTGAAAATTACAGATACAGGCATAAATATATTGGCACATGAAGAGAAGGGAGTTCTAGTGTTTACACCAGGGGTAGGCAACCCTATGGCATGGATGCTGAAGGCGGCATGCGAGCTGATTTTCAGTGGCACTCACGCTGCCTGGGTCATGGCCACTAGGCTGGGGGGGCTCTGCATTTTAATTTAGTTTTAAATGAAGCTTCTTAAACATTTTAAAAACCTTATTTACTTTACATACAACAATAGTTTAGTTATATATTATAAACTTTTAGAAAGAGACCTTCTAAAAATGTTAAAATGTATGACTTGCATGTGAAACCTTAAATTAGTGAATAAATGAAGACTCGGCACACCACTTCTGAAAGGTTTCCGACCCCTGGTTTACACCATTGCTATTGCAGGTTTAGCTGTAGCATTGCTAGAAAACAGGTAGATAATTGTGTAGTTTAGAGAAGGCCCTTCTCTTCATGTGCCAGTATAGTTACGCCTGTATCTGTAATTTTCACTCCATCTGAAGAAGTTAGTTTTTTACCCACAAAAGCTTATGCCCAAATAAATCTGTTAGTCTTTAAGGTGTCACTGGACTCCTTGTTGTTTTTGTGGATACAGACTAATATGGCTACCTCGATACTTCGTGAAAAGTGTTCACCTATGGTTGATACGGTGTTTTTGTCTTTTATCATTTTTCTGTGTGAATTCATTTGAGAGTGTAGAGGTTGTCTGACTTCACTCACATAATTGCTATTAGGCAAACAGACGTTTTTGGAGCATGAGCTTTCGTGGGTGATGCATCTGAGGAAGTGGGTATTCACCCACGAAAGCTCATGCTCCAAAACGTCTGTTAGTCTATAAGGTGCCACAGGATTCTTTGCTGCTTTTACAGATCCAGACTAACATGGCTACCCTCTGATACATAATTGCTATTGGGGCAGTTAGTGCACTGGATGAAGTGCACCACATGTTGTGATAGACGTGTCGAACTGATGGATCTTGAAAGGTGTGTTGTGCGGGGTATTGATCATCATGGCAGTAGAGATATGTCTGCAGGTTTCACATCTGTTGCTCTATCGGGGTTTGGTGCTGCTTTTAGTTGGTATCTCCTGGTCTGTGGGGAGCTTCTTAAACAGCCATGTTAAATTAACTAAATGATAAAATGTTCGGTATGATTTAGAGCTGCAGTATGGTACAGGCAGGATCAGAAACAAGATCAGATGGAAAATTTAGGACTGACTTTTCAGACTAGTAACAGTGCCAGAATGGATCCAGGTTTAGGTCTGAAGAATTGTGCCTTTTTCTTTAGCTGCAGTGGAAACCCACTGAGCCATAGAAGTATGAGGCAATCTGGTCTACTGGAGTAAGATTCAGGACACCTGAATTCTGTTCACAGCTCTCCCTCTCATTTTCTTGGTGTCCTTAGGCAAGTCAGTTGCCTCTGTGCTTCTCTTTCCTTTCCTACCTTTAGTCTGATTAGATTGTTCTCTCTTTGGGGCCGAGGCTGTCTCATTATTTATGTGTTTGCACAGCGTCTAGCGCAGTGATCACAGCTGGGGCTATTGTAATACAAGTAACAAATAATAGTGAGGCGGGGGAGCACCTGTTATTCTTAAGCATCCCTCTGCCATTGCTACCCAAGGCAGTTTTCATGTGCTTTTGGGGACAGTGTAACCAGCTCTCTGTGCCTGGAGGGAAAGTCATTATGACATGGAGCTTTTGAGGTGGATGGAAGGAAAAAGGAAATAGAAAGGAATCTCAAAGTGACTCCTTTGCTTCCTCACCAAGGCACTGATTCAGAAAAACACTTAGCGTGCGTGTAATTTTCAACATGTAGCATTATTGACTTCAGTCGGACTATTCATATGCTGAAAGTAGTGTACGTGCATTTTCAGTGCTTTTGCTGGATCAGAACCAAAGCAAGAGTATCAGATTCTTCATAACCTCTCATTTGTTTTAAGATACTACAAGTGCTCATTGCTTTGGCATCATAATTATCCCCAGAATCTATGGTACTGTAAGTTTCAGTGTGTTTTGGATCAAAATCAGTTATGCATATATAAATACTTATTTCTCCTGAAGATAAAGTTTTACATGGCATTAGAACTAGTCCCAAACTCACCTTAAAGTTGGTAAATTTTTCATAAAGACCTGTGACTCTGTTATCTTTGACAGTAATCTCGTGGGATTGCATAGGAGTGCAAACCACTTGGAGAGCCTCTGAGACTATTGAAATGTAATTAGTGAGTGACCAGATGCTTCTTGCTAAACTATATATTCAAGACCGCTAGATTCATCCTGACGTTTGTAAATGGCATAAAATGATAATAAAATAAAGTGGACTTTTCACTGCATTTTATATATCCAGCAGATGTGTTTTTCCATAATGTACCTGCTCTGCTGCCTAGCCCTTACGACAAAATATGTGGAACTGTTGCTGGAATAATACTTTACCGGTATATTGTGTTCCATATTTTGCCACAATAGAAATATACCCTTTGACATGCTTTTTAGAAATCCCTCTTTCCATAACTCTACAAACTCAAAGAACAAACTGGAGGATTTGGGGGAGAGAACCCCCAGGGATCAAAACCAAAAGAGAATATTTGCCGCAAATCTTCCATGGTAAAACTGCTAAGGATCACAAAGCTCTAAGTACACTGCTCTAGTTATCACACATGATGGCCACATCAGACTAGTTACACTCCTGTAGCCTTTAAAAAAAAATTCCACCTATCCTGCAGAATAGGTGTTGTTTATTTATTTAAAACAAAAACTCAGCCTTATTCAATGATCTTCATTCTGCAGGGCAGGAAATGCCCTGCCAAACAAGAGGAATTTTCTTCCACTAGCCCAAACTATTTTGTACTTCAGACTGCATCTTAATTGAGAGATTGTTACGAAACCACCTCCCCTACCAGTCACCATCATATATCATCCCTATAATACTTTATATAATACAGTAATTGCTTATGTGGAAACTAACAGGAAAATTGTCTTAGCGTCTTTTGGTGCAATTTGGCTGCTAGAAAAAAGGATTAGACCCAGCACCATATGACTAGCCAACTTTCCATGGACTATCAGCCTCCTTGGTACCATTCAGGTGTGAGATTGTGGCCCATTCAGTCACCTATCAGATCAGGTGAGGCACTGACAGATGACAAAGGTAGCTCCGTACAGCCCTCCTCAGTGAGAGCACAGGTTGGATCAACAACAGGCTGAAGTGGAAAAAAAAAAAGCAAAGTAGTAAAAATCCTCAAAACTCAAAAAAGGACTTAGAAGACTTTTTCAAGTCATTTCCAAGATGAGAAGGTTTGTAGCTACTTAAGGATTCTTTTAGTAATTGGACAATAATATACAAGATAAATATTTACATATTGTTGGTTACTACTTATGATCCTTTCCCCAATATTATCGGTTTTTGCAAATTACCATGGCACAGAATAGTAACTGTACACCAGTGGGCTATATGGAGCTGCAAAATTCTGTAACAGAAAGGAAAATATTTTGGCAAGTGCAAAAATAGTCTGAAATTCTTTTCCCCGACACACACATCCTGTTGTTTCCATTCTAGAGCCTTAGCCCTCTAGTCCCAAATACCTGCTGAAGAAATTATCATGATTTGGTAATACTCATTTCACTGGCGTGGAGAATGTGGCATATGCCAGATATCAGGCTGATGCCAAGACAAACAGCTGAGGTATAAACCTCTTTCAGATGAGTAGCTAGAAAAAGCGGGCAGATCCCAAACTACAGTGGAGCTGCCAGGTGTCACTACACACCATACTGTGTGTGTATTTATAAGCTATATAGATGTAAGTGTTAACCTGGTAGTAAGAGACTTAAAATAAATCAGAGTTGTAAGGCGATCACTATTCCCACTGTATTTATTTCTTAGTAGATAGCTCCCAGGGAACCCATCTGTTTCTTTTTGTACAAAATATGTCGGATGGTTAAGGACAAAAGGAATTGAAGGAAGGTTTGTACCTGTGATAAAATTCCTCTTATGGAGCTGGCAGATTCTGCAGTAGGTGCATGTTGCCATGGTTTCTTTCCTGTTGCTGCTTCTGTCTTTGTACTACTTTGAGGATCTGCAAATGAGGCTCCTCCCTTTCCTGTGGCACTGCAGGGAAAGAGAGAGACAGTTCCTTTAGCACTGGCCATATGATGACCATCCTCTTCAGGACAACTGTCAAGGTTCTGCACTGAAACAAAACCAAAATCTTTTGAATATTTTTGCATTGAAACATCAGGGGTTTTTTTGTTTTGTTTTTTTGTTTGTTTTTTCCTTCTGGTCTTCCTCTCTGTAAAGTTTACTATTCTCTGGGAAACACCCAAATTCTTCAGACATACTCAGCAGTTTCTCTCTCTGTAGCCTGCCCCCTGAACAGCACCTGACAATTGACACCCCACCTTTCTCTCAAGAAGGGCCTTTTGATCTCTAGGGTCCCAGCACTGGAACAGCAAGATTTGTATCATCCTTGGAAACAGGCTATAGAAGCTAATCACCTTCCTCGTTGTCTTTCAAGTGTTGTGGCAGGAGGTTCTTATCCGAGGAGCCATTGTGTTGTTTCCCTTTTTGTTTTTCCAACAATCCCCTATTTAGAACATACACTTTATACAGGGAATTCTAGTAACCCACCATTGTTCTACAGTACCTTTACCTCCCCAACCAGATCACATACAGTAATTATGCCCCTATTACATATCAGTATTTGTTTATTACATAGAATTTCCTACATAATTCATAACATTATTACATATCAGCATAGATTATGACATAGCAGCTCTATCCCACCACAGATGAAAGATGCTGCTTTCAGAGTTGTGAGGTTTGCAGATTGCTGTTGTTAGAAACGCATACAGTAGCTGAGCAAATTTGGGTTATCAGTTTTATGGCTGGGAAAAAAAAAAAGGAATGGCATAAATTAAAAAGACCTAGGAATGTAATGCTGTCTCTGCAGTTTACTACAGCATTCTCCTCATCCTAAAATAGAGTAGAATATTTTATTTTCTTACACCGCATTCATCATCCAGGTATGTCATTGCTCACAGAGGAATGACAATAGCAGAGAGAGAAGTAAATTATACTGGTAAGTGACCAGATGTCTTAGTCTGTTCAGAAACTTTCAAGTCTCTTGTTTTGGTGGTAAATTAGCATTCAGTAATGGAAGAAAATAGCAAAATGACTCAGAGTGCAATAAAATGTGGTTTTTTTTCCAGCTTCAGTAAATGGATTACATAGCAACTGGTGGATAAAAATAAATAAACACATAAATAATGAAAGACAATGATTCCAAGTAAACATAAAAAAGAAGAAAATAATTCAGCAGTCTATATTAGCAGGCAGCACTAAATGGAAAAGCCTTCTACTGATGAAACTTGTACACGCTTTGCTCTTTTCAAAATCTTAAATTTTTCAGTAGGTGCAGGTTGCCCATTTTATGGATCTTATCCATTCTAATTGTTACCAGAGGTTGTTTGCATGAAAGAAATAAGCAGAAACTAATTGTCTGTGACACAACGCTGTCTAGGGTTTTGGAACTCCTAAAGGCTCCCCTGACTATATCATTCTTTTTCCTTCCGTTTTTGGAATATTTGACTGTGATTGCAGAGGATTTGTGGGGTGGCCTTGGTGCTTTGTATGATTTAAGCAGAATATCAGGATCCCCAAGCCAATGGAAATGACTAAACAGCTTGTACAATTTTGTGGATATTGAGTGGATATTTTCTGACATGAGAGCTATGAATAGGTATAAATCCTAATAAGCAAATAATGCATCTTCTAGGTAATATATTAAAATGTTTGCCTGATGTTAGCATTTTGCTTTCAGTTATTTTGCTATATATTCAACAGACAAGTTATCTATACTTTGATGCATTATACTATCTCCAAAATAATCTAACAAGCTATTTAGGAAATCTTTAACAATTGTAACAGCTTAATTCACTACAGAAGTCATTCCACGTGCAATTGTTCTGAACACTTGAGCAATGAGACTTCAATTTAAGCAGGCCGTTTACAATGTTTGTCACTTTTTTCTTCCCTTTTCCTACCAAACAATGTATAACATTTTACCTCTTTCTTTGAAAAAGGAAAATAATGATTTGTACTTCTTAGGATTTTTCATTCAGGTATCTCAAAGCCCTCGCTAAACATTTATTAGCTTCACAGCTCTCATGTGAGGTAAGTTAGTGTTGTTAAAAAACTGTAAACTGACATGCAACTTGTCAAAGGTGAAATGATAAAACAGTAGCAGATCCAGAATGGAAGCCGGAAGTGCCAGTGCCCAGCTATATCTATTAGATCACACTCAAGTTATTTTATATGTTGGACAAGGGCAGGATAATTCATGAGCTATTCATACTGACCTGCATTTTCTTAATTCTCTCAAATGAGACAGTGCTATGAGCTGGACAGCCATATGTGTATGTATTTTATGCTGCAATACTGATTAACTAATGGTGAAATCTTGTTGCAGTCCGGGCTAGCTGGCTTCCTTCCTTTATACAAAGAACAAAATAGTTAACTTTCCATCCAGAACTGTCTAGTGTATATTTATAGTCTTGATTGTCTGAGACTATGCAAAATTCTATTCATCAAGTGCATTTTCTTTATAATTATAGCTAAACTCATTTGGCAGCCAGGGAACCTGTTTTGTTGGTTATTTTTGCACAGTAAAATAACAATAGTGGTAGTCATGATGAGAACTAATCTGCTTTTCATCACTGAAGGAGAAATTCTCTTCATGTTTATAAAGCTCCATATTGGAGTTCCTGCAGCTGAAGGAGTTGGGGAGTGAAAAGCTACATCCCAAAATCAGAGCAGTGATGAAGTGCAACTTTCCTGCCACTGTGGCCACTGCACTAATCTATGAACTGCAGATGTTCTGGGCAAAATACTGATTCCATTGAAGTTAATGGCAGAGTGTCATTGACTTCACTCGGGCCAAGATTTCACCTTCTGTGTCACTCTGAGAGCATATTAGGGCAACTGGCTCTGTGCATTCTTGGCTCACTTGGCCCTGTCCCAATGCTACACTATGCAGAGATCCCATGGAGGCATTATTATTTGTTGTCTGTATTATAAAAACACCTTTGAGTCCTAGTCATGAGCCTGTACCCTGTACAAACATAGACCCAAAAGACGGTCCCTGCCTGTGACAGAATACAGTCTCATATTCACACATTATTGTAATAATGTTTGTACAAAGTATGCCCGGTAAGAAGAACAGGAGTACTTGTGGCACCTTAGAGACTAACAAATTTATTTGCCTGGTAAGGTATCATTTGAAAACTCATTATTTACTGGTCAGTATTGTCCTGATAAAATGTGTATGGCAACACTGTATGTGATGTTATAAGATTCCCCAGTGGGATGTAATTAACAGATGTTTCAAACCCCACAGCCCTACCCAGGAAGAAGTCATGTCTGTCCTAAACAAAGGAAGGAATGTGTGCTTGCATTAATTTGCAGTTAAGCCGTAAACACAGCCACGAAGCAGGGAGGGAAAACAAAGGAAGTTTAAACAGGTGAACCCCCCCCAGCAGGGAACATCCTTCCACACAGACTTGTGTGGCTGAAAGTTTTTCAAGAGGGGGATTAAGACAATAAAAAGATGGGACAAACCCCCAATGTACCTCTCTCCCTCTTAGGGTGACCAGATGTACCGATTTTATAGGGACAGTCCTGATTTTTTGGTCTTTTTCTTATATAGGCTCCTGTTACCTCCCACCCCCATCCTGATTTTTCACATTTGCGTCTGGTCACCCTAGTTCCTCTTCCCCCGCCCATTGCATTCACGGCACCTGAAGAGACGAAGGGGGTAGCCGTTGGACTCTGGGGGAGGAGTCCTGACCTAAAGAGTTTGGTCAGTCAGACCGCTGAAAGCAAGGGGTGCTTTGCATTGAATATAGTTGCTAGATTAGGCACCATTAAACGTTTTACCTTTATTTTTCTTGTAACCCGTTCTGGTTTTTATGCCTCATTACTTGTATTTCCATAAAATTTCTCTCTTTTTGTACTTAATAGACTTGTTTTATTGTTTTATCTAATCCAATGTGTACAAGTTGAAGTGTCTGGGAAACTTCATTTGGGGCAACAAGTTGTGTGCATAGTATTTCCTTAAAGGAATACTGGGCTTAACATATTTGTACTGTCTAGGAGAGGCCTGACATTCACTTATGGGGGAAGATCTGGGATTGGGGTGTGTTGGCGTCACCCTGCAGTATAACCAAGGCTAGTAAGAGCCCAGGTGTGGCAGGCTGGCTATTGCACACACACAGCATAGCTGGGAGTGACTTACATGATGGAGGCTATTTGTGAGCAGTCCAGGCTGGAGGCTACAGCAGCAAGACATTGTAAAGGGCACCCCAGGTTACAGGACAAGGATGAAACAGCCACTCGTTAGTATTGGTTGTACCCTGGTATGTCACATTGCCCCCAGAGAGATTACAATCTAAGTATAAGACAACAAGAAAAAACAGGCGGCTACAGCCAGATGGGGGAGATTCTTGGGCAAGAGGTCCATGTCCCTAAGGGACTTAAGTGGTGTGGAAGAGGAAAGTTTCATGGACTCTGTGCACCAAGCTGAATTTTACCCGAAGGCACCTAGACACAGAGAAATGAGATGATGGTTGTTACTGTGATTGTTGCAGTGCACACAGAAAATCTCATGTTTTTTAGGCTGTTTGTTTAACTAAAGTTTTTACATGGTTTGTAGAGAATTAGTCGGCAGGAAATTAAATTTCTGTCGTCTTTCTTGTTTCCATTGCGTATGCCTAACAGCTCTCCTCCTTTTATGGGTCTGTTAATAAACATATGTCCTTAAAAGCCCAGAGCAGGTTCATAGTAGAAGTCAAGTTTGTGGTGGAAAATGCTGACTTCAGTCTGTTCTGGTTTAATTCTGCCAGCCATGTCCTTTAGATGGGGAGTTCATTGTCCTATTATGCCAGGCAGCATTTAGAAAGAGAGAGAGACAACAGTGCTGTAAAGAAAGTGGCATGAGATCTTATCCAAAGGCAGCAGTTCAGACTGGAAAGTAAACTTCAGTTCAGTGAGCATCAAGATACAGGTTCAGGTTTCATGTGAAGTTGTAGTGAAGGAGAATCTGAGCGTTGTTTTGGCAGAACCCTACATGCCAGTACTAGACTCTTCCGAGCTTTTTAAATCAGAACTCTATTACTATAGTAATTTGTTCTTACATTACCATAAGGGCTATTTACTACTGTCAGCTCAGGAAATGACCTAGTGTGGCTTTGTGAGGCAGAATTAATGTGCAGTGATTCTAGCTAAAAGTTGGCTGTCTTTTAATTTAATAACTAGAGACCTGTCCAGTTCCTTTTGAAGTTAATAGCAGTTGTGAAGTTAAAATAATAATTTTTTTTCTGAGAAGGAAGTAAATTTGACTCAATTTGAGCTTAGAATGTGTGGGTTTTCCCTCAGCAGAATGAAGAGAGGAGATTTTTAAATTGTAAAACAAAATCAAGCATTCCTGTGACATTTAAAGACTGTTTTACTGTGCTGTGGCTTTAGGATACAAATTTAGCAATGATGTTTTGAAGTGAGCATTCAAGCTGGAAATATTTAAAATGTGTGTGACTCTTACCGGTGGTATAAGTGTTTTTGCACAGCAGGGACCACACACTGCAAATGAATCCTCGTCTCCTTTGGTGATACCTCTTTTCACCATGGGATCCAATTTCCTACAAATGTATATGAAACACCATTTTAATTAGTTTTTTTCTTAATGATCAGAAGAATGGTTTGACTATATGAAGAATAAAGGTTTCATTGCTCTGGAAATCAGGGTTGTTGATTTGTTTTTGTTTTTCCTCCTTGGAGTTATGTAAACTTTAACAAATGGTTCATTTCAGCTTATCATGGGTAGGTGAAAAGTAACTTTCTATTTTAAGCTAGAGTTTGTCATCACCACTGGATCTGCTTCATTGCTGCTGTTGAGATTTTAGGGATCCTCATAACAGCATGAATAACCATTTGTTGGAATAATTCCAACCAGGGAACTTTTAAGTGGTGGATTCTATTTTCATTATTATTTCTATTTTCCTTACTTTAGTTCTTATGGAATTTACTGAATTGATAGTCCTGAAAACTTAAGAACTCTGTTGATCCACAGAGCTCTTACAACATGGGCAAAGGACCTTTTACTCCTAATGTACTGTCTTGAATCCCACCCAGATCTGTAGTAACCAAAACCCAGTTAACATCTGATAGCATTTAGGCATTTGTGAAGGATGTAGTGGTTTCCTTTTGGCTTATAATGGACAGGTGTCCACATCAGAGAATATCTCCATCACAGTAAACAATCATATACATTCTCCTTAAAGAGATTAAAGATTAAAGAGGTATGGAGATTAAATTCACCTCTCCCCATTCCCACATGAGGTCTGTCAAGAATTAGACTGAGACATATAGTCAAAGCAGCATGGGGGCTTATACTGCAACTGAGTAGAAGGTTGCATATTGTAATAATGAAGACATGAATAAGTTGTGTGTGTGTGCATATTATCAATTGCACATGCATGTGATAAATATATCTGAGCCTATAACATTCCCACTAATCCATTTCTCTGGGATATATTCTAACTTTCCAACCCCTACGCAGCTTCATATAGTTGCCATTTTGTTTTTAGCCAGATGACCTCCTTCCTCCACAAAAAGTTACTCCAGCTCATAGCCCATAGTTATGAAGCATCTGTCCTGCCCCTGTGACCATTTAGAAGTTGTCACAACTTTCAAATCTAATATTTTATGCTTTTGCCAGGTTATGTGTTTATATAGGGTGGATCAGATCCTCAGCTGGTGTAAATGAGCATAGCTCTATTTATAGCCATGTGATATAACTCTGTGGATTTACAGCAGCTGAGTATCTGTCTCAGTATAGTGTATTATACACATATAGTCTAATAGCCAGGAACTTTGCTTTATTTCACCTCCAAAGGACAGGAACATAAAATAAACATCTCTTCAATTAAGTATGTTGTATGTGCTGGCTTCTGGCTGACTCATAAAACTACTGGTCTGTGTAGGTGTATAATATAGATAATAATAATATCTAGCCATGTATTTCTCACTTCTGTTATGCTTCACATTAGAGGATCTCAAAATGTTTTTCTTATCCTTCACAAAATTACCTGGCACATTTTGCAAGAGAAAGGGGAGTTAATTGGAACATCCTGGTTACATTCTAATTCAAGCCATTAGGTTTTTTTGCCTACCAAAATCTTCCTGCTGTTTCAGCTGGATAAAGAGTTCTTCACTCACTTTTTATCCTAAATTGGTGTGTAGTGTTTCTGGACATCGTTAAACAGCTGGCACATTTTACTCTGAAGATGGCTGAATTTCAATAATAAGCGATAGGGTGATCCCTAGGTAGTTTTTGTAAAGAGATTGTAAAGAACGTAAAGCATATTGGAAACCAGTGGGTAGAAATGTTCTATAGATCATTTCACTCATCATTACCCTACCTAGTTTGTAGTTCTAAACATTGTGGCAGCCTCTTTAGAATAACTGGATGATATTTCATCATCTACTAATGTTACCGTTTACTATGTACATGTATAAATCACTGATTTAACTACTTATCTGCTCTTAAACTTCATTGACACTTGTGTGTGTAAATTCACTGGCTTCCTCTTTCACATGAAAATCATTCTGTAAAAGTATAAACTCCTGCTTACGCAATTAGACAAAATTATTCATAAACTATTGGCAGGCAATAAATTAAAAAAATGGCAGAAACAGCTGCGCAACTTCAAAATGTTCTTGGTACTATGAAGTTTCATCATGGACGTTTCACCTTCTAATCTTTATTTCTTGCACAAGCTTGAAAAGATACAGATGCATTTATCATATTTTATAAGGGTTCCAACCAATCTGGGCATATTGTGGTCCATAAAATGATCCATAGAGTAGTTTATTATTGTTAACTAGTTGTGGAAGGAGCTAAAATATGCCTGATAATTTAAAGTAATAAGCAAGCATATGCTCTTGCCTCAAACTCAGGGCATTATTTACAACTAAAAATTTTCTTGCAGTCTGATGGAAAATGATACAGTAGAGAAACTTATTGGAAGGACTGAAAAGGATTGCTGATTGCATGTGTCTTGGTGAGCTTGTGCCACTGACTGTTGGGTAGGAGCTAGTATTAATAACTTCTCTTTTAGCCATAAATAAGAGCCATTTCACTGATCTCAGTACAAATAAGAGCACTGGTCTTCTTTGGCCTGGGCTGTGAAAGCTATTAAATAAGCCTGCCACACAGGAGCTAAGCATTTTGAACTGACTTCAGTAAAAGGTTAGCTCATATACCTTAACAGGTTGCGTGATGTGATGAGAGCATCTTATAACAGAGTGTGTGTGTGTGTGTGTGTGTGTGTGTGTTTCTGGAGGAGGTGATGAGGGTTCCTAGTGTTGGGAGTAGATTTTAGTTCTGTACTCAAACAGATTGGAGAAGGCTGAGCATGTCTCTGGGGAGCATGGGTAGCAAACATAGGGAGAGGGGACCATTTCCTTTTCCCACTGACGACAGTGAGGATATTTTTGCTGTGTCTGTGTCTCTCACAGACAAATACTTCTTCAGCCTAGTGATTAGTCTAAGAAGAAACATCAGATTTATTGATCCAATGATCTAGACATCTGTTGTTTTGTTTTACTCATGTTATCTTCAAGATGAGACCTTACTATAGCTTCGCTCCCACTGAAGTCCGTAGAATGAAAGTAGTCCATAGTCAGTCAGATTTTGTCCTCTGACAAACTAGTTGGTTTGTGGGTCAGTATTCATTCCTTTTGCATTAAATATATGATAGCAAATATTTATTTCTACCTTTTCAAAAACAGATGTATATACAAGTATTGTTGGTTCTTGAATTTTCTTGCAAGTCTTGTGGTATTTGATGTATGCCTTAAAGTCCTGGCTCCTGGAGTCACGTGACTATGTGAAAACGTCAGCTTTCATGTTAAATCCTCCACCCCTCCAAAACCATTAAGTTAGGTTGATGAGAAAAGCTAAAAAATGTGACATCTCCTCCAAGACTAAACAAAGATCAAATAAAAAGAACCCTGCCAAAGAACACCTCATGTTTTTAAGCCAATCTTATGATTCTTTGGGGCCTTACTCATTATTTTTAAATGTATGGGGCTGGAAATACAGCTGTTGTTTCTGCATTTCTAGAAGTAATACTTTTGCTTTCAGAATCAAGTCAGATACCAGAATTAAAGTCAAGAGAACCAGGGAACTAAAAGAAGATCCAAAAAATCTACAGGCCCATGGCTGTCATAAACAGATAGCTAAGGGTTAATGTTCTTTTACCTGTAAAGGGGTAACAAAGGGAACCAAACACCTGACCAGAGGCCAATCAGAAAACAAGATTTTTCAAATGTCAAGGGAGGGAAGTTTTTGGGTGGGTATTCTTTGTCTTTGTTCGGTGGCCCTCTCGGCTCTGAGAGTGATCTCTCTATCTCCAGGCTTTCTAATCTTCTGTTTCCAAGTTGTAAGTACAAGGATAGTAAGACAATAGGTTTATATTGTTTTTTTGTATTTACATGTGTGTAGTTGCTGGAATGTGTTAAATTGTATTCTTTTTGGATAAGGCTGTTTATTCATTTTTTCTTTTAAGCAATTGACCCTGTATATTATCACCTTGATACAGAGACCATTTTTATGTCTTTTTCTTTCTTTTTATATAAAGCTTTCTTTTTAAATCCTGTTTGAGTTTTTTCACTGGTTAAGGCTAAGAAACGAAGGGAGGGGGAAAATCTCTTTGTGCTAGATTTACTAAGCCTGACTTTGCAAACTCTCTGGGTGAGAGGAGAGAGAGATTTGATCTCTCGGTACTGGTGTTTCAAGGACTTGAAGCAGGGAATATCCTAGAGTACCCAGGGCGGGGAAATCTGGGAGGAGGTAAAGAGGGGGAAGGGAAGTGGGTTATTTCCCTTTGTGGTGAGACTCAGGGTATCTGAGTCTTGGGGTCCCCCCGGGAAGGTTTTGGGGAGACCAGAGTGAGCCAGACACTGGAATTTTCTGGCTGGTGGCAGCGATATCAGATCCAAGCTGGTAATTAAGTTTGGAGGTTTCATGCTAGCTTCTCATGTTCTGAACTCTAAGGTTCAGATCTGAGTAGGAAAGTTATGATAATGGCCTATGTCAATGTTGGAAGCACAGGAGTGATCAGGAATACAAGGGGCCCCCACCTGAATTGAGTGGGGAGAAGCACCCAACATAACACACAATTCCCTGCACTAATCTGAACAGAGTGAGAGGAGGAGATTTGTTCCTCTGTAATGAACATTTGAAATGTTCTTTCTTTCTTCCTTTAATCTGTAATTTGATAGTGCCCCTCCATTAAGTGAGTAGGCAGATGAGTATTCAAAGCCTTGTGATTTCCATTTATCAACTCAGATTAAATGTTTCTGACCAGGTTTAACAACTAGGTATGTTCTAATCAAATATAATAACATTCTGAATGAACTAGTAAATGCAGCAGGCATTTTTCATATTGGCCTATCGAGGGAAGAAAAGGCACTCGCATCCTTTGCACATAAAAAACACTCGGTGTCAGTCTCTATTTGTTATTGTGGAACATGACAGTTATCTGAAGAAAAACAGCAGGATTTAATCTGACAGCCCAGTAAAGGGAGAGTGCCACCAATCTAATTATCCGGTAATCTAGTCAGAATGGGAGTAATTCTAGCCTTTCTCAGTCACCTAATCACATTTCCTGTGCATTAGCAGCCACACATGCAGAGCTTTTAGGGATGAGCTTTTAGCCCAACATAGTCAATGGCAGACACAAAGGGAACATCATTTCTTATTTTAAAAAGATGATAGTATCTCTGTTCAGACTTGTTTGTTTCCCCACTTCCCCTTCATCAGCGATAATGTTTTGGTCAACCTTCAGTCATGGGCTATAAAAAACCTTTCTTCTTCTGGGCTCCCATATTGGCAAAACTGCACAAGAAAGCGGTGGGAGATCAGAGAGTTATTCCCGCTTCATATGTTTTTTTTTCTTTTCTTCTTCTTGATGCCTCTGAGGTGGTAAGGTAAATGGCACATTGAAGGCCCCCATCCCCATCATAAGCCAAAAGTTGTCAAGTTACCTTCAGGGGGGATGTTAAGCAGCACGACATACCTATTGAGCAGCGGGTGTGTTGGAGGGAATTATTGAGAAAGAAAAATGCATTTAGTGTTGTGACAAAAAAAAAATCAGACTTTTTTTTAAACATTGCTCATGGCTTGATTCTACCATTTGCCAGTTGTGTGACAGATACATTTATCTTGCCCGTCAATTTCTTTCTCATTTTATTGTCAAGATGTGGAGGGAAATTATTTCATAATTCTCAGCTACATAACTTGCTGACCTGTTGAAAGTAGTGTGTGAGGCACTGGTGGGCAGGGAGGGAAAGGAACAGGAATGTGTGGAGAATGCTGATCCCAGAATGTTTAATGATTTTGTGCTAAGGTAGCAAAACCTGTGACAGTTGTGTGGGTTTTTTTTTCCAACCTGGATTATCATCCTTGTAGTAACTGTGTTAAGATTGATTTTGATTTGCTTTTTATTTCAATACCAGAAGAAAAACATTTTCCCAAGTAAGCTCATTTCATATGCTAGATATTTGCAAGCAGACTTTTTAAAAGTTGAGAGTTCTATGAAGATATTTACCTTTTTTCTTCCTCGCTCTCTCCATAAAAGATGAAAAATACGGTCTGATTTGGCATGTTCATACTATCAGTGGTGCTCTCAGCTCTGGGAGAAGTCCCAGTGGGACTGCAGGATTCTGCTTCTGTTCATCAAAATGATACCAATACATAAAAGAGAAGCACTGCTCAATAAAAAGGAATATGCAGTCTAATCTCTCTTTACAAAGCTTCATTTAATCAATTTTTTGTATTAAAAACAAGATCTCGCCATTTAATGTATCCAATACGCTGAAATCGAAGCCCCATGTTTTTTCTAGAGCCAGGCCAGAATCCAATTCCTGGATCCAACCAGCCTAAAGCTCTGAGGAAGCTCAGACCTGGATTTGACTCTATGCCTTATCTCTAGAATGGACCTAATTAGAGACCTGATCTTAAACCAACTGAAGTCAATAGCAGTCTTTCCAGGACTTCAGTGGGCTTTGGATCGTGTCCTAATTCCTTGGATCTGAATTCACTCTTGAAACTCCCCTTGCACCACCCTCCAAAAACAACAAAAAGAGAAAATTCAAATCCAAATGTTGCAGCTTAGACTGATCTCTGTTTTTCCTCATTATTTTTATGTCTCATTTGGATAAAAGACGCTAAGCTGTACACATCAAGGCAATTTCTGAAGCAGTCTTTACTGACGGTTCTGTTCTCACTGTCCCTACGTTTTCCCAATTTTCTTGTTGCTTGCATAACCATGGGTGTAATCGTTACCAGCAGGAGCTGATCTAAATGGAAGAGCTCGTCGTTTTCCCCTCTAGTTTGACAAGGAGGTGGCAGAGTTAGGGACGGGTGGTGTCAAGATGAGTTGGTGTCAGTGCTGTGGTGTTCCATTTCAAATGGGCAAATGGCTGTAATTAAAAATATGTTTTTGAAATCACTTCCAATAGCTCTCTTGAAACGCAAGAAGGGTGACTAAATGGAAGTCAGCATGGAGGATTAACACATCAAAGAGGAAAATGGAAAGAAGGGAACGAGAGAGATGAGTCATGCTGAAATTATCATTTAGAATTGAGCATTTCACTTACAGGGAAATACTAACCAATCCAATCATTGAAAACATATTTACTGAAGTTCAATAACTCAAGTATATAAGAGCTACAGGGCCTGATATTCAGAGGAACTGAACATCTACAGTTTCAGATTAATTTAGTGAGAGCTGCGGTTACTCCACACCTCTGAGAAACAGATTCATTGCTATTATTCATGGTGGTTTTTCCTGAGTAACATATATTAAGTACCTTTTAGTATGCAATAAATGTATATTTTAATACTCAATGGGCATGTATTTAACATGTAAATATTGTTTTAAATCTTTATGCATATTGGGAGCCTTAGCTATTTTTTGTGCATTTTATTGCTGCTTATGTTTTACTGTTTGGTAAGTAGTGATTTGTATTCTTTAACAATGCTAGTGAGAAAATTCATGTTATAATGTTTTACTGCCCCCTTTTCAGGAATCTTATTTGATTGCTTCCTTTTTTAAAAGGCTCTGATCTTGCAAGGCATACACCTGTGCTTAACTTTACTCATGTGAGTAGTCCTATTGCATTCCTAGCAATATTACAATTATACATTGAAAGATGCTAGAATTAGTGCTTTTTGCATAGATTTGTGTTTTGTTTCTTAGGTTCCCGATCCTGCAAACACACCCTTATGCTTTTGTTTACTGCCATTGATTTAAATGGATTGACTCACTTTAGTAAAGTTGAGTTTGTGGGTCAGGATTTGCAGATTTGAAGATGAAGAACAAACACAAATTCATGCAAACAGCAATAATTCTAGTATATTTCAACCTAAGGTATAATTATTGTTAGTAGAGCAGTTATAAGCTCTGTCAGTGTTTCTGAGGTCCATTTTTAATTGGTTATTGTAATTTGTTAGTAACACAGGAGCATACTTCTGTTAAAGTTACTTCTCAAGAAGCAGCTGATAGGTATTTACAAATCTGAAGTTCCTTTCACTGCTTTAGACTGACCGTCTTAAATTACTCTAGTATTGTGATCTAATAGTAACCTTGCAGGTTGATTCTACTGTTCAAATTAATATCTGGTGAATGAGCAGTGCTTTGTAGAAGCTGTGCTTTGAGTCTTGTTCATTCTTATCCAGAGTGTCTGGTGCTGTCTAAGGAATTTTCCAATGACAAGAGGGGCTTTGTACAGGGTTAAGGATAAAAGGCCTTCACTGCTACTTATGAATTATCAGCCTGCATCTCTGTACAAAAAAACAACCATGGACTTTGAACCCTGGGAAATGATTATGGAATTATTTCAAATTTTAATCTAATACACAGGTCCTCACATTTTACTTTTATCATAATTTTGTGTTTGTTTTGCATTGCTTTTTTATTAAAAAAAAAACAAAAAACCCTGTCTATACAGTCATATTTTTAACTGAAATTGATTAAGCCATGCAATTGCTACAGTGATTTTTCTTCTGACAAGCACAAATATTTTAATCTTTTATTTGTAATTTTAAGTTTTATATTTCACTGGATAGCAAGCTCCCCCATCAGTTTTGAAGTTTAGTTTGTGTCAGAGATGACTTGCTAAATGTCACTTTCAGACCATAAAGAGCAGCCCTGTTGGTAAATAATATTACTTTTATGTAAAACATGTGCAAGTTCACTCCCTTCCAAGACTATCACAACTGTAGGCTCCCTGTTATGCAAAGACTTACACATATACCTAATTTTACAGTGTAAGCAGTCCAGGGGTGAAAGTAACTGAGGACATTTACTGGTACAGGGCAGGGCAGCTCCGGCCCCCAGAAGGGGAGGGGCAGAAGGGGTGGGACTGAAGTCAGCATCCCCCAGCCAGCCCTTCCAGGCCGTCTGTGCCACGCTGCCTGGAGCTCCCGTGTTGATTTAAAGGGTCATGGGCCCTTTTAAATTGCTGGCCCCAGGGCAGCTGCTCCCTTTGCTCCCCCCCCACCCGTCGGCAGTGGGAGGTGGCGGGGAAAGGGACAGGGGTTAAAGTGCTGCAGGGTACTTTGCCATGGCAGCATTTTAACTTTGCTGCCCTCCCCACCCCATCAGCGGCACTGCCGTTACAGACTCTACCAGCAGGGCTACCGACACGGGAGGCAAAAGAGGCAGGGACATTAAAGAGCTTTAATGTGGGGTAGGTATGGGCCTGTCAAGGTATTTTTTTCACTTTGAACTTTAGCGTTTAAAAAGTGGGGACCTGCATGTACCCTTTTAAGCTTAATTTTTAGCTTAGATTTGATAGTGCTGCCACCAGCCAAAATATAGTGTTTGGCACACTTTCTGTTTCCCCAAAACCTTCCCTGGGGGACCCAAGACCCAAACCCCTTGGGTCTTAAAACCAGGAGAAATAAACCATCCCCCTCCTTTCCCCCTCCCAGACTTTCCCCTCCCTGGGTTACCCTGAGAGGCTATACTGATCCAAACTCCTTGGATCTTAAAACAGAGAGGAATTAACCTTCCCCCTGTCCTTTCCCCCCACCAGTCCCTGGTGAGTTCAGACACAATCCCCTTGGGTCTTAAACAAGGGGGAAAAAAATCAATCAGGTTCTTAAAAAAGAAATCTTTTAATTAAAGAAAGAAAAAGTAAAAATTATCTCTGTAAAATTAGGATGAAAAATGTTTACAGGGTAGTCAGATTTATATAGCCTAGAGGGACTTCCTTCCCCCTAGCTTGATATTCCAAGTTACAGCAAACAGAGGTAAAACTCCTTCCGCAAAATACACATTTGCAAGTTAAGAAAACAAACATAAGACTAATTTGCCTTTTTTAGCTAGTACTTACTATTTTGAACATGAGAGACTGTTTCAGAAAGATTAGAGAAAGACCTGGTTGCACGTCTGGTCCCTCTTAGCCCCAGGAGCGAACAGCGAACAACACAAACAGCACAAACAAAGACTTCCCTCCACCAAGATTTGAAAGTATCTTGTCCCCCAATTGGTCCTCTGGTCAGCTGTCAGCCAGGTTCACTGAGCTTCTTAACCCTTTACAGGTAAAAGAGACATTAACCCTTAACCATCTGTTTATGACAGGGCCGTTGCAGGTTCTTACTGGTACAAAGTACCAGCCCACACCAACTCACTTTCACCCCTGAAGTAGTCCCATTGAAGTGAGTGGGATTACTCACACCGTGTAAAATTAAGCATGTGCACTGAAGTCAATAGGACTGTTAGTAATAGTGATAATGCTTATTTGTATTACAGTCAGGACCGGCGCTAGGGGTTTGAGCGCCCTAGGTGCACGGCAATTTCGCCACCCCGCGCGCTGGTCCCACGGCTCTGCTGGAGCTGCCGCAGTGGTGCCTGTGGAGGGTCTGGTGCTCCGTGGCTCCAGTGGAGCTGCCGCAGTCATGCCTGCGGGTGGTCCACTGGAGCCGCATGAGCAGCCGACCATCCGCAGACACGACTGCAGTAGCTCCACCGGAGCCGTCTGCCGCTCCCTCTGGCAAAACAGCACCCACCAATTATTCTGGTGCCCTAGGCGATTGCCTAGGCTGCCTAAATGGTAGCACCGGCCCTGATTACAGTAGTGCCATTGTGCCAGGTGCCGTAGAAATACATTGTGAGAGACAGCTCCTGCCTCAAAGAGCTCACATTTGAAGTAGACAAGATAAACTAATTGTAAGAGGGAAACAGGTACAGAGAGGTGAAATGTTTAGCCTGAGGTCACAGAGCAGTTGGTGGTAACTATGAGATTAGAACCCAAGTCTCTTGTCCCACTGCACTATCTACTAATGTCAAGCATCAGAGGGGTAGCCGTGTTAGTCTGAATCGGTAAATGCAGCAAAGAATCCTGTGGCACTTTATAGACTAACAGACGTTTTGGAGCATAAGCTTTCATGGGCGAATACCCACTTCGTCAGATGCATGTAGTGGAAATTTCCAGGGCCAGGTATATATATGCAAGCAAGCTAGAGATAATGAGTTTAGTTCAATCAGGGAGAATGAGACCCTGTTCTAGCAGTTGAGTTGTGAAAACTAAGGGAGGAGAAACCAAGGGAAGGAGACTCTGGAAAAATTCCACCACTATTTCAACAGCTTCCACCCCACCATCAACCTCAGCCTGGACCAATCTACGTGGGAGGTCCACTTCCTAGACACCATGGTGCAAATAAGTGATGGTCACATTAACACCACCCTATACTGAAAACCTACCGACCACTATGCCTACCTTCATGCCTCCAGCTTCCATCCTGGGCACATCACACGATCCATTGTCTACAGCCAAGCACTGAGGTACAACCGCATCTGCTCTAACCCCTCAGACAGAGACCAAAACCTACAAAATCTCCACCAAGCATTCTCAAAACTACAATACCCACACGAGGAAATAAGGAAACAGATCAACAGAGCCAGACATGAACCCAGAAGCCTCCTACTGCAAGACAAACCCAAGAAAGAAACCAACAGGACTCCACTGGCCATCACATACAGTCCCCAGCTAAAACCCCTCCAACACATCATCAGGGATCTACAACCCATCCTGGACAATGATCCCACACTTTCACAGGCCTTGGATGGCAAGCCAGTCCTCGCCCACAGACAACCTGCCAACCTGAAACATATTCTCACCAGTAACTGCACACCGCACCATAGTAACTCTAGCTCAGGAACCAACCCATTCAACAAACCTCGATGCCAACTCTGCCCACATATCTACACCAGCGACACCATCACAGGACCTAACCAGATCAGCCACACCATCACCGGTTCATTCACCTGCACGTCCACCAATGTAATATACGCCATCATATGCCAGTAATGCCCCTCTGCTGTGTACATCGGCCAAACTGGACAGTCTCTACGGAAAAGGATAAATGGACACAAATCAGGTATTAGGAATGGCAATATACAAAAACCTATAGGAAAACACTTCAACCTCCCTGGCCACACTATAGCAGATCTTAAGGTGGCCGTCCTGCAGCAAAAAAACTTCAGGACCAGACTTCAAAGAGAAACTGCTGAGCTTCAGTTCATCTGCAAATTTGACACCATCAGCTCAGGATTAAACAAAGACTGTGAATGGCTTGCCAACTATAAAACCAGTTTCTCCTCCCTTGGTTTTCATACCTCAACTGCTAGAACAGGGCCTCATCCTCCCTGATTGAACTAAACTCGTTATCTCTAGCTTGCCTGCATATATATATACCTACCCCTGGAAATTTCCACTACATGCATCTGATGAAGTGGGTATTCACGGAAGCTCATGCTCCAAAACGTCTGTTAGTCTATAAAGTGCCACAGGATTCTTTGCTGTATCTACTAGTGATTATGCATAAAGTGAAGCATGTGCACAAGTTATTGCAAGGTTGGGCCCTTAGTTTTTATAGTCTGAAAAGTGCTGGAAACAAATGGGTTCATGCCAATCAACTTTACAATAAAATACCAACATTGATTAAAAAACAGCCCAGAAGGGCTACTTTTTTACGATTGTCTCCTTTCACTATTTAAAAAAAATAGAAAAAGTCAAATCACCCTTAAATCATAGATTCAAAATGTCATTTACAGCAAAATACCTATTTAAAAAAATACAATAGGCAGCCTTAAAAGGTCAGCTTATACTATAGTATGTATTCTGAGTATCGGAAATCTATCACCAAGTCAAAATACTGCAGTAGGGGTAAAGGCTAACCTTTCAAGGCTGCCCTTAGGTTTTTTTTTTATCTCCTTTCCTTTTTCTCTTCCTGTTCTCTACCTTGACAACTTGCTGTGTCTTGTGTCTATGCTTTCTTCTGATTTTTTTCTATATTTTTTTACCCTGTTTTAAAAGTTTTCAAAGCTTCTTTTTTCCATCTTTCTTCAACATATTTTTCTTTATTATTTTGATCCTTTCCTCTCCATCTTCTTTTACCTTCTGGATTCTCTCTTACTGTCCATATTTTCACTCTTCATCTAAACCTTTTCCAAACAGTATTCTTCTGTGTTCCATTGCTACTCTATCTATTGCTTTGTCCTCTCCTCTCCATTCATCCTCCCCACACACACATTTGCTTTGTTTCTGTTCACCTTGGCGGTTCTGTGGGCTGGAAGGCACACCCTACTCATGCTCCAAATACAAGTGATGTATCTTTCAGAGGGCAAGTGGTTGAGAAAGCAATTTTGCAGGTAGAACTCTCCAGATGTGAGTGAACTGAGAGTCCTGGAAGTTCTTATGTTCTAGATGCTTGTATTCTTGTGTAAAATGACTGCGTTTTATCTGGCCTTTTTATACAATCCTATTTTGCACGCATTATGTTGTATAAAATGCTTCACACATTTGCAATGCAAAGTTGCCAAATCAGGTTTATGGCACATGGTGTGCTCTCCTGGAATGACAGTCAAAGGTTCAGCGTGAGAAATTGTAGACTCAATTAAGGGGGCATGAATATCCCTGACTACACCACAGAAATGAAGAGACCTCAGTAAAACAAAATGTATGTATTTCCATTGCTTTCTTATTAGCATAAAGAGAAAATGACAGGGATTGGTGGGAAAATACAATATTCTTTGGAAATGCAATCTTTTAATTGTGCTGCTCCATTAAAATGCCAATTATAACAAATTGTCATATAGAAATAGTTTAGGAATTCGCAGTAGCCAAATTTTTTTGGGAAGCTTTGCCACTTATGAACTATTATCCCAGGACCATATCATGCAGTTTCAGCATGAATACCTGAGGAAGATCACAGAACATTGCTGGAGACTATTCAAGCTTTCCCCATTAACTGCTTCTTTTTTTTTTTTTCCTCCTCTTCAAAAGACTAATTGATCAATTTGCAAGAAAGTTGTGTGATAATCTGAAGTTTGGTTTTCCCATGGGACAGTTGCATGTGTATAGCCTGGGAGAAAGATGGAAACTATAGTAACCCTTGAAAATATCCTAAATTCAGCAACAGTCAATTTTATATTAAACATTAAGAGAAGCAATGTGATGCTGAAGGGAAGCTTAAGCACCAGAATAAAATCATAAAAGTAAAGACTGGAAGGAGTCTTTTGCATGACATCCCATCCTTAACTCACAAGATAATGTCTCAACATATTATTCTTTTGCCTCTTCCTCCATTATGGAGGTCCCTATGTTATCTAGCCATAAGAGATTAAGGTCTATTTCCACCTGATGCTCCATATAACTCTCATTAGTGTGAGACTGGACTTTAAACCTTAGCTCTGGATTTTAAATTATGCTCAGAAAGTTGCTTCAGCATAATATGTGTGTGTGGTTAAATGTCTCTTTCTTGTACTAGCTGTTCCTTTAGAGTTGTTGCAGTTCATTGCATAAATATTTATCTATGGAATTTAAAAAAGAAAAAAATATATATATTTTAAGGCCAGAAAGGACCATTATGATAATCTAGTCTGACCTCCTGTATAACAGGCCATAACCCCTCCCAGTGATTCCTGCTGCAAAACACATATCCTAATCATAAAGTAATCCACTCCAATCCTAAATACGTACATGTGAGCAGAGGCCTTTCCCCAACTTGATCTCAGACACAGTCCACTCGATATGCAGAGGCCAAATTCACATAATAAAACTTAAAGTTCTGTTCAAACCTTCTCACCAGACTGCCCTCCTACAAGATCGATCCTTCCTTTCAGTCTGCTCATATTCTAGATCTTGCTGCAACAGGAAATGATCCTTTCAACCCACCCATACTTCTCCTGTAGCCATCATGTTTTTGTAGTAGCTCTGGATCATAGACTCGTAGAAGATTAGGGTTGGAAGAGACCTCAGGAGGTCATCTAGTCCAACCCGTTGCTCAAAGCAGGACCAACACCAACTAAATCATCCCAGCCAGGGCTTTGTCAAGCTGGGCCTTAAAACTCTAAGGATGGAGATTTCACCAAGGAGATTTTACCTTGCTAGGTAACCCATTCTAGCACTTCATCACCCTCCTAGCCAACTAGAGTTTCCTAATATCCGACCTAGACCTCCCCCACTGCAACTTGAGACCATTGCTCCTTGTTCTGTCATCTGCCGCTATTGAGAACAGCTGAGTCCCATCCTCTTTGGTACCCCCCTTCAGGTAGTTTGAAGGCTGCTATCAAATCTCCTCTCATTCTTCTCTTCTGCAGACTAAACTTGGATGTACAGCTGTTTTAGGACAGGAGTGGGTAGAGCAGCTAGATTTGGCCCAAAGTATATTTTCCAGCACCCTTAGTTCTATTACTTGGCAAAATCAAATAGAAGACTTCACTTATAGAAGATGTTAGTCATTTAGCTCTTCTGTTACTCTGTCTAGGTCCTTCCCAGGTCACTTGGGATATTGATTAAGAAAAAAAGCCCCTTGATTTTTATTTTAAAATTGTTTTTGTTACTGTATCAGAGCAAGTGCTATCAATCTGTCAAACCTGTTTAGTAACAACCTACTTGGATCAGCTACAGAGATTTCCTCTGCTGCACAGATTTCCAGTGTGAGAAAAGGGAAGGGGAGGGAGAAGGCTTCGCTCTGCTGTTGTCACGAGCACAGCCTCCTTTAGGACAAATTGATTTAATATGTACAGTATTAACATGGTACTCATCTTGGAAATATTTAACTCTCTACAGAGAGCCTGGTAATATCTGAAAACGTGTAATTATAGCGCAGCATATGCAAACATCTCATGTGTCCCCACTGCACTGCTAGGTATACTTTCCAGAGGAAAAATGCCTTTACTGTTTGCAAAGAATTCCAGGTTTTTTTTAGAGGACCTAGATTACACTGGCTTGGCACAGATTAGTGGAACATGTTAAAATTGTATGCAGAAAATAGCGTTAATGTACAGCAAGAGCTAAATGATAGTTTTCCTGGAGATGAAATAAGAGTTCTGTTAGTATTTGCAGGTTCAGCAAATGAAAATATTTTGAATCCAGGTTTTGTCAGCTCTGGCAGCTAATTAAAAACCACCTCTCTGGGTATAGCCGTTTAAATAGTTTGGGTTTTTTTTTCCCCTTAGCACTGTCAGCTTCAAATAGTAATTTACAGCCAAATTCTCCTAGCAGATGTTGTTTTCTGCATCTAAGAAGATGTACCTGTGGAGGAGATCTAATGGGACTCAGTTCTAGTACAAGTGTTTAATTACTCTCGCTTTCAAAGTGATGAGTTGGCTGATTAAGTTAAGGAGGATGGAAGGGGGGAAATGGAAGAACAAGGGGGCAGATTTTTAAAAGTATGCAGGTAAGTACCTGGTTGGATTTTCAAAATTGCACAGGCGTCTAACTCTTGGGCACCTAAATACCCCTAAAAGTCTGGCCTCAGAAGCTTTAATCCTTCCTTGAAAAGGCTGGGGATATCAGTGTAAACTCTGCTGACAGAGCATCCGCTGGTGGGAGGAGAAGGCATTTCAGTTCAGATGTTCACAGCTAATAGCGCATCTGGTGAAGATGCGCTATGCCAACGGAGAGCGCTCTCCCATTGGCATAATTACTCCACCTCTGTGAGAGGCAGAAGCGATGTAGGTGAGAGTGTAAACAGCGCTTAGGTCATTGTAACTTGTGTTGCTCAGAGGGGTGGCTTTTTCACACTCCTGAGCAACATAAGTTACATCAACTTAAGCAGTAGTGTAGACCAGCCCTGAAAAAAGTTTTAGAACCCTCCCTTGGCTCATCACTCTGCACTTTTGGTGATTTGTTTTGTTGTGGTTTTTTTGAAAATTCAGGTTCTTAGTATCCTTAAGAACAATGACTAATATTCCTTATAATTTATAAGGATGCATATATAAGTTTGCAGGGCTTGCTTAGGGCATCCTTTCAATGTGGCTTTATAGAGAAAATGCCAGTAACTAATCCGTCACTGAGCTATTGAAAAATAGGGTTGTATCTCAGCCTACCCTTATCTGTACCCTGTGTGTTCAAAATATTTTGCCTAAGAGAGGTCTCAAGGTAAAATTGAGATCCACGCAGAAGGCATCTGGTAGGAAGAGTTTAACATTCATTTTTATTCTAGTTTTAGACCTTGTTGTCTCAAAGGTAACTAGTTTAGTTAGGCAAGATGCTTTGAGCTTACTTTTCAAGCATACTCTCCCACACTGCATGTAAAGTTGCAGGCTATTATACAAAACTCGATGGTGGAGCAGCACTTAAGCATATTTTTGTTTTCTGATTAGTGCTATGGTTTAAGATTTTAAGAGGAGAAAATAGGTTAACATTCTGGCATGAATTGTTTATAGAAATGAGAAAGAAACATAATACATGCCTGATTTGCAGATCCGATTGACTTCAATGGGACTCTATGTGGGCATGAATTTACCTGCACGAAACAGGTCTTACTAGTGAGTGTTAGATTGTAAGCTACTTGGAGCAGAGACTCTGTCTATTCTGTTTTCTACGGCACATAGGTTAGAAGTATGTAGTAATATACAGTAAAGAAAGTAAACAGAAATCTCTTTTTATGCATAGGAAACCTTACATTTCTGTCCTGTACAATACTGTTAGTTTTTTCCTTTTAAACCTCATCTGTCTTTGTTGAGCCTAAGTCTCATTCCATGTGTTTTTCAATTTACTTTGGTGGAGTTGGTCTTGATTTAGGAGATCAGAATGAAGCCTGTTCTGTTATTCTTCTTCCAGCCCATAGAGGACATTTTAGAGAACCCCAGTTGTAACAGAGGATCACAATCAGAGGTGAAGTGTAAACGTGTCAAGAAGGTATCCTGCACAGCGCACTTAGGGTATGTCTTCACTACTGGCCGGATTGGCAGGTAGCGATTGATCGAGCAGGGATTCATTTATCGCTTCTAATCTAGATGCAATAAATTGATCCCCGAGCGCTCTCCCGTCGACTCCTGTACTCCAGCTTGGCAAGAGGCACAGGCAGAGTTGACGGGGGAGTGGCAGCAGTCGACTCACCGTGATGAAGACACCATGGTAAGTCGATCTAAGTACATGAACTTCAGCTACGTTATTCACGTTATTACATTATTATAGTTGCGTAACTTAGATTGATCTCCCCCTCCCTGCCGCCAGTGTAGACCCGGCCCATGTTCATAAAACTTTGTGGGATGACAACTCAAGAGTCAGCATCTTGCAGCCCATATTTGGGAACCACTGAATCATGCCAACCTTTCTTTGCCCATGGATCGAGGGAAGAAATCTGTTAATGGGGTCTTTGCTCCTTCATTATACAGGATACTAAAAAGTGCTACATGCATGCCTCCAAAAATCAGATGTTAGCAGACTCTCTTTGCACTGTATTTATACCTCTAAGCACAATTCTGTTGTCATTATCTGGAAACAAAGCTGATGCTGCCTCCAAGATGATAGTTGAGCTTCCCCTTTCTAATGTCACTGTTGTGTTTTTATGTATGTATTTTCTGATTTAATTCTTTTTGTTATTTTGCATTTAATTTTGTGCTGCACTAAGTGTGCCTTGGTGGAATGAATGAAGCTGTTCAAATATAATAATTATTAGCAGCAATAATCAAAGGACCAGTATCATGCATGGAGGAATAATAGAAACATACAGCCTGATCCAGCTCCTACTGAAGTCATTCAAAAGACTCTGGTTGACTTAACTGGTATTGGATCCAGTCCCTTAAAGTCCACGTTGTGGTGACTCTTCTGTCCTGGAAAAGGGACATTATTGATATTTTCACCATATATATAGGGAAGGAGGTGAACTCTGAAGGGAGTACTTAATGTTGACATTGAGGCACTCAAAAGAAGCTGTTTGTGGGATACCAAGATGGAAGGGGGAGCTACTTGGTGTAAGGGTTCCATCGGTCCATTTGTGTCGTGGGCTCACTTCTGTGTTCCAAAGGTCTGCCACAGAATTCTGAGACTTGATTCCTTTGGTGGGATATGAGTAACATACAATAACTTCTCTGTGAGGTGATATGACAGGGAGAGGATTACTTTCTGTTGATACCTTTTCTTTAAAGTGAAATGAAATCCTATTGTTTTCCTTTTTGTTAGTAAAAATCTAAAATCCTCCCTCTGTTTACCCCATGCCAGATAAGGACAATTAAACAGCTGGTTCTAATAAAATGACCAAAATGAACCTTTCCTTAAAGCTCAAATTAATCTGAACCTTTGTTGATGTTAAGAAAATTCAATTATTATTATTTAATTACTGATCTTTGTTTCATCTTCTTGGTTTTGTCTGGGTCTGGAAACAGAAATAACAAAACTCCCCCGAAGAAACTATTACCATATATGAATAGAGTACCTCTACACTGCTCGACATATCTCTCAAATAGGTCTCATCTTATGTCCCAAGTCTTTCCTATAGTCACACAACTGTGTCTTACTTTCTTTTATGGCTGATATTTACTTGCATCACACATAGAGAATCATATATGTGATGTTATAGCACGAGTCATGTATACTAAAGAAAAGAATTCTACATCATTTTAACTTTCCTGTGTATGTATTTGTGTATGTATCTGTTGCTCACTTGAAGTCTTTGTCACCATTGTGTCCCACCTCTGGGCTTTGGCAGATGGTAGGTGTGCTCCTGAAAACCAGCAAGTAGTATAATCTGTTTGGAGAGCCTGTTGTCAGCTGTTTTCCAACCCACTCTCTAGCCCAAAGAGGTTTGGTTAAATTTCAGGCACGCTTTGAAAAACACCAGAATTTTGGCTGCTTGTCTGATCCACTCCCTTTGAGGTTACCCCAACATTCACGTGGGGATTTATGAAACAAGGCACCCAGAAGCCTTTGCAAGCTCTGTTGTTTGAAATGTTGCCTGGGGTTGACACATGTATCCACTTGTTTCTTTGGACTTTATAGTAATTCAGGCTTTTAAACAATGAACATGTTTTTATTTTCCGCTCTGCAACCTGCCACTTGTGGTCTGCTAACTCTAAAGTTCAAAGCCTGCTTTTTTCTTTTGTCTCTCTTGTGTTTTCTGTGATACACAGAGGATTAGAAGAGAGAGGGAATGATTGTGTGTAGTGAAGAAAAGGATACTGGAAAAATGTGAAGAGAAAAATAAAAGGGAAACTGTGAGTGGAAGGTGAAAGGAAAAGGAGGAAAAGAATAAAGAATGACATACTCAAAGACTCCTGCTGAAGAGGTTGTGTCAGCATTTACCATCGTATAAGGGACAAAGGGAGACTGGAAAAAAACATATTTTGTTTCAGTTGTTGCTCAATATTAGTTGTTTTAAAATAGTTATGAGGATGTGAGGAATTTGAGATGCAGAGAGGTCATGAGGTAAAAATAAGCCCAAGGGGCTTAAAAGGGAAGTTATCTGAACAATATTTAAAATACCAAACTGTAATTAAGCTATAAGTGTAGAATTATCAGTGCAGTAATTGTGCTTGGTGGATTCTAAATTCCCATGAGGCCATTGGTAGGGCGTTTTCAGAGCTGTGCATCTAAATTCTAACATCATCACATTCCCACTCAGACAAAATGTGTTTAGTAGAATATAACTAAACATACAACCAGTTGTTGTTCAGTCCCACTTTTCCAGTTATAGTACATCATGTGTAACAATTATTAACAGTTTAAAGCAAGGATGACAGGAGATGGGCCAAGACTGCAAGGTCAAATTGAAATCCTCTCAAATGCTGGAGAGGTTTGCATTTGAAATTCCTTTTCCTACAGGTTCAGATCAGATCCCAAACTGAAATGGATTGGGCTCTTTTTTCTGATTCTGGCCCTGATGCAGCTGATTTGTGAGATTTCTGTAATATTGGGGCAAAATCAGCTTGTGTAATTTCAGTTCTCTTGAATGTAAACCTTAGCTATGACTCGATCTCAAACTGGACTGTAGTTTAATGTTAATCCAGATCTTGTCACAACTTCTCACCAACTAGTGCTCCATGATCTGTGCTGGCTGTCTATAGCTTTATGGCTGGAATTTAAGAGGTGAATTCCTGGCTCCATTAAAGCTAATGAGAATTTTGCTATTGACTTCACTGGAGCCAGGATTTTATGCCATTGTCCCATATCACTCTAAATGGCTTCAGACCTCCCTGCCTGAAAGACTGTCTTTCTGCTCATACCATCTTGCTGCAGTTGAGAGCCGCAGAGGTGCTTGAGCTGATCTCCCTAGCATAAAAGAGAGGGATTTGCTAGCAAGGTGTTTTGTGTCAGGACCCCTTTCCTTGGGGATGTGCTTCCCTCACTGTAGGCCCATAATAGGTCTACTGACCTTTCAGTGTACAGTGGAAAGTACATCGTTTTAGGCGGGCTGGAGAAGAATCAAATATTTTCACAGTTAATGCATAAATGAGGGAATTAATTTGATTTATTTTTCTTACCGCTTGGCTATATAATCTGGTCATACACTGTGGGGTTGTTTTATGTTTGGCCACACTGATCTATCATATTTTTACATATTGTCAGAGGCCCTTAGAGTAGATACATCTTGTCATTTTACAAATTCAAAGAAATGCATAATAAATAAACACACAACTGGCAAATATTCTTTAAAGGGAGAACTCTAATCTTTCCCAGAACTCACCACCAATCAGATGAGCATTTGCCTAGTGGGCCAGTCCTAATGCTGAGCAGGTTGACTGCTTTTTGTGGCGAGCATCTTGCCCTGTTTGGTCTGATCTTACATCAATAATGCTAAAAATATTTTGCATTTACGTGGTGCCTTTCATCCAGGAATCTTAAAGCACTTTGATGAGGTGCATAGGTATCGATAGGTATCATTCTCTCTCAAGGCACCAGTTTTATAATGGATTCACGTGTTTGGCTCCATGCTGCTACCGTGACAACTGTGGAGCTCATTAGCAAACATAAGAATTCAGAGTCATGAAGTAGGGCTAAAGCTGCCAATATGCACCAGAGCAGTGGAATGGCAATAGGGGAAGCTGGTTCTCTGGAATTCTAGCCTCTAAGCAGACTCCAAAACATCCTAGAAGCCCATTCTTAAGCCTGGTTGGGGTACTGTTTCCCATTTTCTGCTTGACTGCCAGCCTTCGCCACACCACAATTGAAGTCCAGAGAGGGAACAGCTCCATGCAAAATCTCAAGCAGGTCCACATAGGAGGAAGAGTCTAAACTGGCTGAACTTTAGGGATGAAATCTCACGTCCGTCCCTGCCACCAGCAACCCCAAAATCAGTGCGAGTTTTGCCATTGATTTCAATACAACCAGAATTTCACCCTACGTCTTTATTCAATGTTGTCAGCATCTCAGTGCTTGAGAACCACAGTTAATTCTATGATTGCAAGAAGATCTCATTACATATATATTAATTCTAAAGGGAGGTGAGGGTTTATAGTAACTCTGAAGTAGTGCTAATCAACTCTCAGGACTGAGCCCCTAACATGTAACCAGGTGTATAGGAAAGAGAAGATGTGGTGCCAAAGATGGATAAGTAGACAAAAGAAGGGATAATATAGAAAAGATGTAAATGTCTATCATTTAGCTGTCTCTAATAATATCTCTCTTTATGAAGAATCCCAAAGCACTTTACATATAGCCTGTACATATAGGAACCATTTCACTGCTGACATGCAGCTATCTCTGCAGTGGGACAGAGGAGCTGTTTTCAACAGTACACAGCTGTTCAAGAGAGAAAATGAAGACTCAAACTGGAGCTGCAGGGCAGTGTAAGTAGGCAACGGGAATTGGAATGTAGCCATAATACCCAGGTACAAGAACCCCTATTTTTCTGAAAATTGTCATGGGATCTGTATTGTCAAGAAGTGATTATGACCTTTCTTTTACATTTCAACTCTAGCACAGCACCTCTGGCCGCACGGTACCCTTTAATAATTTGTCAGGTTACTGGTTCAATCGGTACTAACACAGAGAGAAAAGTCAACCTACTGAATTGCCAGCACTACTTACTGCAGGAGTATGGGTTTTCCTTGAAAGTCTTCTAGCCCTGCTTATTGGAGAGATCTCTCAAGAGATTCCAACCCAGGTGGCTCAAAACAATTAGGTTTCTGTTCTTGAGGCAAACAAAGAATTCAACTGGCAACAATACAAAAAAAAAAAAAAGGTGTTGGGAGGGGGAGTAACACATTGTAAATGTGAGAGCAGAAAAAGAGAGAAGTGATCAAACTTAACAGATAATCTGTGTAGTGTAATGGAGGACAGTCTTGTTATACACAGGGAGCATTTAGATGGGTAAATTTAGTTCCTGTTGAGGATTGAAATCCTTATTGGAGAGTAAAGATTAGATGTAACAAGAGAACTGAGCAGGAAGTGCCCTGCCAAGTTCAGAGTGTTCAGCACCTTGCAAGATTTAGCTGTAAGTGATGTTGGATGGAGGGACATAATTTTTTGCTAAATTTAGTTTGAATTGCATGCAAATCTCTGGCCAAATCGAAAGCGTTCATTAGCTTTTAATATTATGCCAAACAAAAAAGGATTGTTTTGCCTCTGCAGGCAGAAGGGTCACAATGTCAGGATTCAATATATGTTAAGAAGAAGAGTAATAATTATATTAAAATGTTTTTTATTCTGTGTATCTTCTGTTGTGATCAGATAAATTATAAATGTCATATTGTTTCTGTCTAAGTTTATGCTAGTTGTTAGACTGTTTGAATAGATGAAAGAGTCAGTTGGAGTTCAGCATGTCATGTGAGTCCCTCTAAGTAAATCCCCCTTGGTATGGTCCTCGACAAACACATGAAAGTGTAAAATCGAAAAATGAAGAAAGCAGCACAAATGTTCTACTTATTATTGTAGTTCGTATAAAAAATTAATAATTAAGGCTCCTAGATTGGCCACTGGCTGCATTCAAGTTAAGTACAGTGAGGCACTTCTGTATATGACTCAAATGCTCTTTTTCTTAGTGTTAATGGAAATCTGTGGCTCATGAATGAGAATACACAAGTAATTCTCGTAAATAAGCATCAGCTCTTCTGGTTACAGTTGTTTGGGATTTTGAGAAACCAAAGAGATGATTCAAGTCTCATAATTATCTAGTTCAGTGACAAGCATCCCTGGGGTGTGTGCTGAAAATCTAGTCTAAAAGGCCAACTTAGTTCATAAATCAGTCTACTTAAATCTTCCCCCCCCTCAAAAAAAAAAGGGGGAGCATTTCCCCAACTTCCTTATGGGATATAATCTCTGATTCCTACCAGTGATCTTTCTACAGTATTGTTTTTTCCCCAAGGAGCCAGGGTCATTAGCTCATCAAAAGACCTAGAGGAGGGTTGCGGTAGTAATAATGGATGGTAACTGATGTTATTTTTCTGGCTGTTTCTGGCGTCCATTTCTAGAGTTAGTGAGCACTGTTTCTAGGTTTCTAATAGAATAATTACTCTGGATCACTGCTGTGGCAATGTTCTGCTTTCTCCATATGTCTGAGTACTTGGAAATGGCTGGACTCCATCTCCTTGAGTTCTATTGTTTACATGTACTGTGATAATGTTGAGAACAGTCTCATTTTCAAGTTTCAAGTTTTCACTCCGTTCCAAGCTCAAGTATTTGCCCCTCTTATTAAGTACATTTATTATATGCCTTGGCTGAAACAACAGAAATGATTGCAAATGCTTTTGTCCAAAGATTAATTTATGGAGAGAGATTTGGTGTAATTAGCTGTTTTGTTGTTTCTTTCTTCAATAAGGTGATAATTCAGTTCTGACCATTTTTGGGTCTGCAAGTGGTTTTACTTTCTTTTCTTTGTTTATTAAGTGAGTCAAAGTTTTTTTTTAAAAAGTTCAGCGTGACTGGAGGAAAAAGCAGAAGACAGTGGAATGATGAGACAAAGGGAGGAGGAGTGCACTTCTGAGGGACTGCAAGAGGGCATAAGGCACTACTCAGCCTGTAACTCTGGCAGCATAGCCTACAAAGGGGTGAATGACAGAGTTTCACTCTGGGAGAAGTGTGGATAGAGGCCTGTTCCTTGGAAAGAGTGCCCACAGGTGAGACTATGGGAGAGATCACAGGTTCAGCTCACTCCCAAGCAGTACCGCAGCCTTAAATGTTGCTAGAGATTGTCCAGCCATAAAACATTTGCATTCAGTAAGCATTTTGTTTTGCTGTCAGGTTAAAGTTTGTGTAATTTTTTTTAATGTCTTATCTGTGAAGGTATATTTATTTAGGGTTTTCAGGAGTTGCTGTGTAACTTATGCACAGTACATTACTGCATGCTACCTGTTTGGTCTCTTTCTTACTTTTGTGATAGTAGAATAAAGTCCTCTCCTAGAGCAGGATGAATAACTGATTAGTTTGCTGGCAATTCTGAGCAATGAAAAGGAAACAACCAAAAGTTTTGGCTCAAACCAAAACCAAATTTTTTTGTGAATCAGAAAGTTTCAGTTTGGGTCAGACAAACTGTTTCGGTTGACCTAAAATGAAATATTTTGTTTCAATTTTAAGCCTTTTAAAATGTTTTTAAATTTTTAAAATCTAAAGGAAATTTTGAAATGAAAAAGTCATTTTTCAAATGGAAAAATGAAAATAATTCATTTAAAAACACATCACTACATATTTGTGAATTGTTTCAGTGTTGCTGAATTTGCATTTGTCACTGAAAAACATTTTGGTCAAAACCTTTAACCCAGCTCTATTCCCACATCACAGCTTAGTTGCCCATATTCTCCAAACCACAGTCACATTTACAGCATCCTTTTTGGCAGTAGTCATGTCCAGAAGATTTTGGGTAGGGTGACTTAGGAATCTTCTCAACTATACTTTTTCAAGACCAAAGTTGAGGCACCCAGGCTAGACAGTGTGGATAAACTTGATTGGCTGCTGCCTCTGTTGTATGTGTTTTGGTGATTAAATTATCTTTGGCCCGTAGCACAATCATTATAACCATTAAAATTTACCCCTTCACACAAATTTCCACTGCAGATTAGTGCAGGTCTAACAGCATAGTATTGTATTGCTATTGGTTCTCTGCTGTCCACTAAGTTTCAGTGCAGTCTCACCATTTGTTCTTCAATTTAAAATTGAAACTCTTGTTGGAGGTGAAAGTAAGCCAGTACGGGCTGGTACGGAGGACTGGTAAGAAAAGGAGACTGGCTAAAGGAGGGAGAAGCCTGCCCCCTGCATAAGAATAGTTTAAACTCAGCTGTTCCCTGAGTGGATCAGCCCTCGGGGTTAGGAGAGGTTTCTGGCATCCTTGTTAATTTCACTCACAGTAACTAGGGGGAGTGGGGAGGGTGTGTTTGACCATGGCAGGGGCAGTCCTTGTCTGCTCCCAGGATGAGGGGATCTCTCCAATACTAATATACACAACAAATATAAGTATTTCACTGCACAGCTTAAATCTAGAGCTAATAAAAGCAGGTGGAAGGGGAAAACTCACTGTCACATTGATTTCTCGTCTCCTCCCTCCCCCTCCTGCAGCCAGGCTGCAGACAAGGCTCTGCATTCCCCTGCCTCTCAGCAGGGGTTCTCTTCTAGGCTCTAGCTTGCTGTAGGGACACTGGCTGAGATGCCTGCTGCTGGTGCCTGCATAAGAACAGTGTGTGACCATGGCAGGGACAGTTCTTTTCTGCCCCCGGGATGAGGGGATCTCCTATACACAAAAAACACAGTCAAAATCAGGAACCATTTCCAAGTTCAAATCTATCCCATTCCCTCCCCAGCAGAGGATCATGGTTGTGATGTCCAAACTGCTTGCAGATCCCCTTTGAAATGTTACTGAACCATGCAGGGAACAGTTGAGTTTAAACTGTTCTTATGCAGGAAGCAGGCTTCTCCCTCCCTTAGCCAGTCTCCCTGCTGCAAGCTATAGGGTAGCCCCTGCAGCTGCTGCTCAGTGCCAGGCAAGGAGAAAGCATGGAGCCTAGTGTTCACAACCTGGCTGGAGGAGGAGGAAAGACACGGAGAAAAATGTGACAGTGAGTTTTCACTTTTTCAGACTTATTCCAATAGTAAAGTTTTGTTACAGACAGTACTGGTAGTAGTAATAGTAGCTTTATTTTCTCTATCCATGTCATGCAATGGGAGGGATCCATGAAGTACGTAGGATAGGTGGGTTGTTTGCGATTGGATCATATGGGTAAGAAATGTAAATTACTTTCGCCCCTGCCCAAACCCCAGGGCTCCCTGCCTCTGCAGCTGGTAGCTGCCTCTGCAGCTGGTAGCTCCGGGGGTGATTGAAAGGGCCAGGCTCCTAGCTTCAGCCAAATCCCTGAGCCCTTTAAATCCTGATTTAAAAGCCCTGGGATTTAAAGGCCCCACCTCTTCCAATAGAGGCCACGCCTCTTCCAGTTGAGGCCCTGCCCCTCCGCAGGACTCTGGAGTACCAGCAAGTCCTTTAAGTTACTTTAACCCCTGGGAGCAGCCCCATTAAGCTACGTAGGGGGTCAGTAAAAGCGATCAACAAATCAGTGGCAGCTTGCTATTTACAGGATGGAAGCTTTAATTTAATATATTCATGGTAATGGGAGGTGGAAAAGCCCTGTTTAGTCATCTGGCCCATTCCGTCCCAGTTTACTCTGTATCAGTAATATAATGTGTGAGCCTGGTGCTCAGCTGTTATCTTGTGTTTTGTGCAGTCATTTACACCTGCGCAAAGCAAGTGTCAGATGCTACCAGATCGCAATGTGATGGAGTTTTGTCCCCATTTTGCAGTGATGTAAATGAGAATACAAGGTGCAAGGCCGCAGAGTATCAGACCCTACAACCTCCCAAACCAGTGCAGAAAAGCCAGTTGGCAGCAGGCCTTCTCCTTGGTAGACCAATCTTTTAATAGAAAATTCAGTAATTCTTTTAAATCCTCAATTTGATGTAATCCCTTGATATAAATTGACAAGAAATATTTTATTGGTGTGTATAAGTTATAATGGGCTACACAGAATAAATGACCTTTCTCTTTCTGGCAACAAGTGGTCTTTTGCTGAAGTTGGCCTTATAATATATTTTCTAGTGATTTGTCAAATCTTCTTTTAAATATCCTGATTAATAGGACTTCCTCCACTTCTCTTGAGAAACAGTTCCACATGAGATGGGAATGGGTGCAGGTACCTCTAAGGATGGCTGCTTTCTTTCCCGTTACCCCTTCTCCAAATGCAGATTCTTCCTTACAATATTGTCCTATAGTCTCCAAATTTCCCTCATGTGCTTTTTATCAGGATTTCATTCAATTCTTATTGTTTTAGGACTATAACAACATTTATAGGACTATAACAGCATTTAAAAGAGAACTGGATAAATTCATGGTGGTTAAGTCCATAAATGGCTATTAGCCAGAATGGGTAAGGAATGGTGTCCCTAGCCTGTGTTTGTCAGAGGGTGGAGATGGATGGCAGGAGAGTGATCACTTGATCATTGCCTGTTAGGTTCACTCTCTCTGGAGCACCTGGCATTGGCCACTGTCGGTAGACAGATACTGGGCTAGATGGACCTTTGGTCTGACCCGGTACGGCTGTTCTTATGTTCTTATTGTTCAAACCTCTTTCTTATATACGTGTCTTGTTAATGACAGATTTATTCACTTTACAGTTATTGTCTGTTGCAGCCCATCCCTCATTTATTATTGGCCCTCTTTCCTCTCTTTTTTGTCTGATATGCAATATTTGTAGAAGCCTTTCTTACTCCCACTAATCCCTTTAGCTAGCATGAACACTTTCTGTTTTGTTTTTTTGGTTTTTTTTTGTTATCCTTATCTTTCCCTGCAAGTCTTAACTGATTCCATATATTCTTGTTTGGAGCCTTCTCTGTTTCCACTATAGCTATTTTTTTTTAAACCTTTCAGAGTAGTCCCTTGTGTAGCCCCACTGGCTGCTGCTTATTCCGTGATTTTTTTTTCTTTTTCACCAGGATTGCAGTAACTGCACTTCATTATTTAGTGCCTTTTCGGGTTCTCCAGCCTTCGGTTCCACATCGACTCTCAGGAATGTGTCTAGGTTTTTAAGGACCCAATTAGAAGCCCCGCCTCCCTGGAACTTCTTGTTTGCACATAACTAGTGATCAGGGATTGATTAAAATAAAATAACACCTGGATGCACCAAAGCTATGGGCTCTTTGATGTGCTTGTATAACCCATACACCTCCTGGGTGTGGTGTTCTGTTCCAGCTAGTGGCACTGAGACCACTTACAGAGAGAGATTAATGAGTTTCCTCTACAGCCTTAGCTAACAGCCAGTTGGCTTTGGCTTGTGTACTAAGCTCCAGAGGTCCCAAGTTTGATCCCACCCAATGACGGGGGTCTGGCGGCGTTACACGTGCATGTTTCTTCTCAGAGATGCATGAAAGGGTGGAATAACACAAAAATGCGCATATGTTTTTCACCTGTGTGTATGTGTATATACAAACGGACAATATATAACAATGCTGTGTCATCTGTCACCACATGTAACAATGCCCCTAGCTGGGAGGCATCTGCAGGGATTAATGACTCCATGACATCTGAATCTAAACTCATGAAACTCTTATAGCTGAGCTTAAACACTGGCAATGAAACCCTGGCTCCACTGAAGTCAATAACAGAACTCCCATGGATTTCAGTGGGGCCAGATTTTGCCCCAGCTTGGAGAGAGTAGCAGACTCCTAATCTCTATACATCTAGTCCCTAGAGGGAGGCTGTGTTGTTGTGGATTTTATAACAATTTCCTCGCTCGCTCGCTCTCCAATTCTTAAATACTGCATTTAAAACTCTTTTTTAAACCTTTCAGTATACATTAGCTGTACTATAATACATATATCATACCACTGGTAATTCTTACTGTTTCAGAATTGAATATTTTTTTAAGATATGCCAGTGACTCACAAAACTTTTGTTCCTGAAGCATACTATGTAAAAGTACAATGTTGAAATTCGAAATAATTATTTGGTATCTTTAAAAAAAAATGCAGTGTGCGATGGTTTGAAGACTGACCAAGTTCACCTGCATTGCGTAAACATTGTACAAGGAGCACTAGCAGCATTTGTTTCATTAAATTGATAGATTTCATGTGTCAGGGAGGACTTAAAGCATATAGATTTAAAAAAAATGGTTATAGCAGATATCTTCTGAAAAACAAGGGCGTCTATGATCCCATGGTCGGTTTGAGAACTGTACACAGTATATAGCATTGGTTTGGCTGGAATCCACCTAAGCTCGTACTGCAAATTAAGTAAGAGGTGAACATTTCACTGACCCATTGTGCTGAGTTATCCAGTATCCACCCACTGACAGAACAGTAAGAATATGAGAGATGTGAATGAGATGTGATGCTATGTCCAGACACTAGAGTATAGCTAAGCCCTAGAGCAATAGGGAGGAGCAGTTGGAAAACCAGGAAAAGCCTCCAGAAAGAGCATATGTCATGCTCAGGGGCCAGGCCCCGAAAGATTCGAAATGTCTTTCAAAAATCAGATTATTGCGTAAAGTGGATGAAAAGAGAAAGTGGATACTTGCCAATGTACTTGAATCTTTCAGCTAGTGGTTTTGTATCCATCTTCTATTGTAGGCTGAATGACAATTCTCAGTGCTTATCAGACCTTCAGAATAATGTGTCACTACTTCAGGGAGGGAAGGATACAGCTGGAGCTTCACGCTATAGGCTTCAGTATAATGGAAACAAAGTATCATAACTTGTGTTTTCTCCCATTCCCTTTTATTGTGAAAACCCAGTGACTTTTCTGGTTCTGTATAATGAAAGAGCTCCAATATTAAAACCTCATTGTCATGCCATTGTTCAAGTGGAGAATATAGCTCTACCAGGAACTTGACTGGGGGCATTTTGAGCTGAGATGCAGACTCTAACTTAGTGTTTCAAGGTATGGATAACCTCAAATGGTGAGCTGAAAATCTGAATAGCTTTTCTTGCATTGGAGGTACTTACCCCAGACGTGAAGGACTGGTCCAGGGAAGGACGCTTCCTGTGAATGTTGGTTTGGCCTACGATTTCTGGAATTGTGGTGCTGAACAGGAAAAAATGTATGAAGGGGCAGTGGAATGGGGTGAAGGCTTTATTACAGGGGGATTGCTATGTTGGGGTGCAATTTGTTATGGGCCTGGAAAGGCTGTATGGAAGGTAGCAATGCAGGTGGCATGTGGGGGAGATAATTCAAGCATGAATTATATAGCTGCAATCCAGGTGATTGGCTGGGAAGGAGGGAAGGAACTGTTAGCTGGCGATGATGGAAATTTATGGTGAGTGTAAATTCTAAGCATGAATAAAAAGGGGCAATATTCAGACTTTTAATAATAATTTTATTAAAAGTGACATAATTCATTAAATAACAGAATACGTTTACATCTCTAAATACGCAGCAGCTGTTCAACCCTGTCCAATACTATTCCTATAGGGAGTGGATATAGAAGAATGATGTATCAGCTTGCATGATAATGAACCTGCAGTCACTGGTCTGGATCGAGGCCCCTAGATCCATACACAAAGGGCACCTGCTGTGTACATTTCTCCCTTACCCATGGATGCTGAAGATGCCACTCTGTGGTCCCCGGGATGAAAACTGGGCCTGCAGGAGTGGGCAGAACAGAAGGATGTGAATTGTCCCATTCTAGCCCCACGTAAATGTAGTTTAAAAGTTAATACAACCTATGGCTGAGAGAGGCAAATTTGTTGGGGAACGAGATGTTGAACTGAACCTTGTAAGGGGATTTTACAACCAGCAGAAACTAAAAAAAATACTCGATGAGTGAAGCTTAGTTTAAAGGTGAAACTGTCTCAGTATGGGCCCATCCCTCATCCATCTTTGGGCTTGTGGAAGGAATGTATTTATCCACCTGCAAGGCTTGTAATATACAGTTATTAATGCCAAGCATTTATTGATATATCAATTAACGAGTCCATAATTGTTTCCTTTCTGTTGCTTTCTAAACAATTAACCTTTTCCTTTCCACAAGAAGCTGAGGTAATGTATCGATTGATTGGTAATCAGAATATTGTCCCCGCTAAAGTTAAGTACTTGGGAACCCCGTCACTCATTGGTAGTTGTTAGTGGAATTTGAGTGGCCACTGTTTCCATCCCTCCAGTTATAGAAAAGTGTTGTCTTCAAACTTTCTTCAGATGCAGGCACCTGATTGCCATGCTTCATTTGAGCTGTATATGTGCATCGAAAGATGGAATTTGGCACAAATATCTGACTCTGAGCACCTGATGAAACCATTTTAGTTTATTTTGCCTCACTGTGTATTAAATTAAAATGGTCATACGGAAATAAAATATGTTTACAATAGAATATCAATTACTAATTCTTCCTTCTTCCATCATCTCAATTTACATCTAAGGCCAACACTTGGCACACCGACAGGTATGCCATATTACTGTTGCTTGGGTCAAACTCAGTTTTCAGATTATATTGAATCAAATATTAGGAGTTTCACAGCCCCTCACTTATTCAATTTTTCAATAAAATTGAGAGTTGAACTTGGCTCTTAAATCCTCTCTCTGCCAATATCTCAAGAGAAAATGAGAATATATATAAAATTAGAAGCAGAATTTATTGGAAATCTGTACTTTTCTTTGTGAAGTCATCTTTCCCAGTTCCTTTTCTTTCTCTGTACTTAAGCGAATACATTTTGGCTGTTTATTTTTCTTTGTCTCTGACACCTGGGTGTCTTGTCACCCCTATCCTGTGGGATGCATTGAAATTAGAGTTGAGTGAATAATTGATTTCTGGGTTTGGTGGCTGACCTGAAAAATCTGAAAAAATTGGCTTGTTTTGAACTGACACTGGATTTTTTGTTTAGTTTTTCTCAAAATAACCAAAACCAAACCAAACTTCATTCACATAAAATGAAACATTTTGAATGTTTATTTGAAACAACAATTTGGTAACACGGTGTGGATATAAACTATGTCTTTTTTAAATGAAATATTTAAATAGTTCATTTAGAAAATATCAAAAGGAACAGCTTTGTTTCAGCTGAAACCTTATGCTTGAATTCAACCCATATTTATGAAAAGTTTTGGTGCCCCCAAAATGCATTTTCCCCCCAGCTCTAGTTGCAGTGCTATTAACATGTTTCTCTTGACAGGGATCATCCACAACTGGGCTTAGTTTTGGAAGGATTTCCCCCCCCCTTCACTGTTATGTAATTCAGGTTTACTCTATTTATCTAGATTCTCAATATAGGTATGATCAGAACATGCAGGAGAATGAAATACAGACATAGGGATGGATTTTATAATGGAAGACTGCTTCTTTATTAACTTTTAACTTTAGCTGGAGTGGGACTAGCCCTCTCCTCCCCCCCCCCAAATACCCTTCTTTCTGCAGGCTAATAGGGACCAACAATTACCTCTGAGGTCTTTTACTCATATTCGCATCTGGGATCTGGACCCTTTGTGCCTCTCACCCATACTTGATACAAGTTGTGATGAAATTATACTTATAAACATACAGCTTTTAAATTCCTGTCTTCACTCCTTATTAACCTAAAACTAAGCCTCTGGGATGCTACAAGGAAGGTGAAAACCCCACATTTCTACATGCGTTCTGGATATGAGGGAGGGAGAAAAATCTCAGAGCAGCCGAGCCTGCCCCTTCTTCCCTCTTCTCAGGACCTTAGAAGTCTTGTCTTTCTCCTGCCAGTCTGATCAGATGGAGGTATGTGTGGAGTGGTGTGGGTTATATTAGTTTGCAAATTAGCATTATCCATTAGTATAGGGAGCTGAACTAATAATAAGACTGAGCCTTTCCATTTTCAAAGCACTGTGCAAACCGTAACTTGTTAGTCTCCACAACATCTTTTCAGGTAGGTAAATACTTTACCAATAGTAAGATAGAGACACAGAAGCTAAAGGGACATGGTCAACTTTAGTTAGATTCAGACTGGATTTGTATTGGTGTTATTTCTGCAGGCCCACATAAGGGATTGTTTGTATCTCTGTCCTCTCATCTGGCCACTCCTCCCTCTTGCTCACCCAGTTTCCATACTTTTTCTCATATCCCAGCACTGGGTCTTTGGAGGGGACCCAAAGCAAAATGCCCTTTTCTAACTATAGAGGTTCCTGATCTAGCCCCTAACATGAACAAGTAAACCTGCAGTCTCATATAATACACACACATCCTCACACTCGAGTAGAATGAACTTCATATAGTAAATCATGTGATGGGACACTTTTTCACTAGAGGGAATAATGGTTTATATTAAGGATGAGGATAGTGCAGTGATACTCAGACCTCAGTGGTTCAGGAGCCAAATTAGTGATTAACATTATCCAAAATTCTCACAGAAAAATGACTGACCAAGTATTATTATATTATCAACTGCAATTGGTTAATAACATAACAGCATCCTAATTGGTTAATAATTAAATCACACCGTGTTTTAATATGTGCTGCAAAGAGCTGCAAGAGACACATTAAAGAGTCACTTACAGCTCTTGAGCGTCAGTCTGAGTGTCACTGGTGTGTCAAAGCCTACGGCCTTCACTGAAAATGTCCTGCAATCAACCCCTTCCTGTTGAAATAGATAGGACTAGTGTGTAATCTAGTGATCTAGTAATCTAGTGTGTCCCTATGCTCTCACTTGTTAAGATCTCTTGCCTATTTGACAAAACATAAGTCTTGATTGGTAGGTGGAGGGCGTTCGAAGGCAAGTCCGAATCTACCAGTCACACTTTTCACATGGGGCGAATGCAGCAGCTTTAGAAGCCTCAAGCAGTCTGGATGCTTCAGTAGTGGCCACGGATCAGCCTGCAAGAATATTTTCTTTCCTCCAACTGAGACAGAAGCACCTCTTTCAAGGCTGTTTACTCAAGCTTGGCTCAGGAGCGAGGATTTGGTCCCAACTCTCCTTTGAAATGAATGGAAAAAATGTGTCTTGCATAGTACGTGTAAAATACACTATAATGAAAAGTGGAATAATGTTGACTTTCCTTTTGGGGATGAGCAAATGGAACTTGGTTGTGAGTCATGGTTACTTTTTTCTCTGCCACTTGAGAAGTACAGCCCTGTATTTACACTTGTGTCAAGGATGATTCAGTCTTTCTTTCACCTTTCTATTAAGAGGTTTTGAATCCCTACCTTGACTCTTCGTTAGCTTTTATCGTGGCAAAGGTGTCAATGCCCAATGAAAGTCATTTCAACCAACAGAGAAGATTGCAATGCAGCCTTTACCAGAGATGGATATAAACAATACTCATTGGGGTAAAAAGAAATACTCTTCCTTTTTAGCGTCTGTCTGTCTTTCTGTTTGTCTGTTGGCTGTCTTACAGTATTTATTGTTCTGTCTTACTATACAATGGCTTGCCAGAATCGTGATTAAGAAGCTTACTCAAATGAATTAAAAATGTTTAAATGAAAAAGACCCAGAGAAGTAATTTCCAAAATTTAATCAAGGATTTAATTTGTAGCACGGATCAGCCAAATGGATTTTGCCATTTTCAGTGCACTGTTTGTTCAAGGAAATTAAAGTATAAAGAGTCAAAGACTCAGCAGTGTAACCCTTGAAGAATACTGCAGTGTGCTCACTTATTCTTATTAGCTGTATTATATCAAATTTGCTCCTCAGGGCTTGCAGTTTGCAAAGCCAGACCACAGACAGTGGAGGGGAAAAAAAAAGATGATAGCATTTTTTCCAAAGTCATAAATTACTGCCAGCACACATTAGATGATTTCTCCATGCATTGCTGTAAGCATTTCAATGGTAGGTTAAATATCCCTCTTCTTAATGCCATTTAGTAATAAATGCCCTCATTTTAGTATGTCATCTTTAGCTGAACTGAATACTGAGACTAAGGAGCTGTCTGGGTTTGAAACGGAAAACGTTTCACTTGCATTTACTGCTGAGAAGTACATACATGGCACCATTATGCTGTCTCTGTCTCATTGACGATAATAAGGTATCATCAAGCCTGGCATATCTGTTTGAACATGTTTTGCAGAAGTCTAATCATTAAGTAATATGTATCTCATTTCAGCCATCATTTCCACACAAAGGATTGACAGAACGGATTTGACAGAACAATAGTTTGAGACATGAACGACTAGATCAGTGATAACTCCCAACCAATACATAAGAGATGCAGAATTATGCTCCAATATACAGTGTGGAAGGCGTGGAGAGGGGAGATAAATGAGATGTCTGTATTAGCGATGAGGCTAAAGCAAGTGCTCATTTCTTTAATATTTGTTGTAATTTAATTTAGTGTTCATGAAGGGTGCCAGATTCACAGCCTACTTTTCCCTCAGCACTTCCACTGCAATTCAGCTGTGCTGCCCCACTAATGTGTCTCAATGCACAAGACCAACGCTTCGAGGTGCAATATAGATAAGTGAGGGGTTGTCCTCTCTTGCCCTGTAACCTTGAGGGCCTCGCAATGCTTTTGCTACTATAGCTCTCTGCCTGGGGTACTCATAGTCAGCAACAAGCATGTAGGTCACACCCTGAGAGTCTGTGTGCTATGCAGCCAGCCTTGGTTCAGCCATTCTGGTCCAACGGCCTGTCTGCAGCCCCACAGCCTCACTCTGGTTTCCACCAGCCTTGGTTACAACCAGCAGGGTAATTCCCAGCACAATCCCAGTCCCGAATTTCCTCCAGACTGTACTCTGAAGTTCCAGCTCTTACCTGGATAGCTCAGAGAAATAATAAAGTTCATTGCTCGTTTTAAGAAACAAAAGCACATTACAGCCTATAACTGAACTGGAGTGAATATACCCTTCTCTTCAAACATAGCACTGAGTTGGTTTGCAGTAAAAATAAAACACATTTATTAACAATAGGACATAGTTTAAGTGAAAGAAACAAATATATAGATGGTTACAAGCAAATAAAAGTGAAAGGACACATCTAAAACTCTAAAATTTCATCTAGACAGGTACAGACTTTGTTCAAGATGGTTTCTCTCACCAATCTTCATTCTTCCCATCCATGAAGGACTTTTCCCTCAGTCAGGACCTTCCAAAAAAGCACAAGGGAATGTTTTCCTTTGTCTTTCTAGGTGAAAAAAATTAAAGCAGGTTTCTCACCTATATTCAGTATCCATTTGAAGGTCTCATGTTTCTGGGCTTTGCAAGAGCTTTGTTCTCTTGTGTCTGTCTAACGATCGATGCCAAAGATGGCTTTTGTCTTGGGTTATATCTTTCAAAGTTCAATTACTTTATTTCAAGAGGGAGGATGACATGCTGTTTCCCTCTTCCTGTGGGCTTTCCTTCCCTCTGTATGTAAATGAGGTTCCATCGTGCTTAATTTACATAGGAGACAGGTAAATATCTGTGACACTCCTCTCTGACAGAGACCTGTTTCTCCTTTTGGACACAAACTGTAAAGTCTAATATCAATGAGTATCCGTAATTCCTGATATACTGTTAATACATACATTTTACAGCTATATTAATCACCAGTGTGCCATAGGCTTTCCTAAAGCACCTCACTCAATGAACTTTTATAATACAGTAATATTGTATCCAATCAGTTGATTCAATTGCTTATCATTTGAGGTTTAGACCTGTTTTTATAGTCCAGATAAAGTTTCTCTTCCCTGCTGAAAGCTATCGCCTTCCCTGCTTGTTAGATTGATAGCTTTGTTTATCCAATATGTAAATAGAACTTCATTGTCTTTGCTTCATGACTGGGCTGAGAAGCAAATACACATTCCTTTGCTTAGGGCAGACTTATTTACCAACTTCCCTTGACATATCTGGCTTAAACACATTTTAATCATAATTCTAGCATATATCCATAACTCCTAATGCACTCAGCACACATGCATCATGCAAGAATATTAATGATCAGTGTGTTATTAGTTTTCCAGTGACATCTTACATGACACCTTTTAGATACAAATTATGACAATAGTAAATTCGGGTACACTGAATTGGTCAGGCCAGCTGAAGCTCATTACCTGATACCAATGAGCCCCTTGCCCTCTGGCACTGGGATGCTTTTTGGGTCACACTTTCTCCCTAGCTGCAGAAGAGTTAGCCACTGGTTGACCTGGAGGCAGCAGGTCAGAGCCTTTTTTCCTGGACAAGACATCTGCCACCATATTTTCCTTCCTCTTAATATAGAAGAAACCTGTTTTGTTACCGTTGTCTGCTTACAGTCTCCAGGGCATGATATCTGAGAGCATCCATAATTTCACCTACAGAGTCGTTACAAACATTTCGCAGTGACATTAATGACCAGTGTGTGTTAGATTTCAAACGACATATTACATTGTCAAAGTTAGAATCAGGACTCACAATTTGTCAGAACACTTTGTTTTATTAGCACAGCGCTCTGCCAATAACACCCAGATAATGTGAGTGGCCATGCAAGACCCAAACAGTCTTATTTATACAGATAAAAGAACAGGAATTAGACAAAGGGACAAAGAAAGCAAAACAGTAAAATTCACTTGGGGGCACAGCATGGATATCCTACTTCCTTACTAACTCTTATCGATCTAAGGCTAATACTTCACCAATTGCCCTTAAACGGTGCAATTGTTCTATGTTAATGTCTGTATTCCTGGCACCTGGATTGCAGCATTCCAATAATTTTGCATAAAGGTACAGACAGCATTTCTTTAGTCCTTTCTATTTTCACAATATAATTCATTCTACTTTCACAATCCCTCCTTTTAGTCTCGCTTCACCATGATCAACATTGGACTGGGTTCCACATATTAACCTTTCCTTATCTCTTTGTTCATCAGCGATATTCAAAATAATCATATTAGCACTCTGTTTTGGGAAAGTCACCTGGGTGACACAATTCTGAATACAACAGGAGATTAACTGAAAGCATACAAAAATCACTAAGATTCCAAACAGGATGGTCAGGGCTCCCTGAAACAACCAGTTTCCTATGCCAGAGAAATTGAACAGGTTACTTAGCCACTTCCATAAAGAACTCGGCTCTTCATGGGGAAGATATGCGATTTGTTCTAAGTGGCTACAGCGATCTATTACCTCATTGGTATGTTCAGGTATAAACACACAACATTCTTTTCCAATGAGAGCACAGGTCCCACCTTTGGCCGCCACCACTATTTCCAATGCCTGATGGTTTTGGAGGGTCACCTGTCGAATCGCCCCTGTTTCTTTGGCCAGGGTTTTTAAACTTTCTCCGGTTTCATTTGCCATTATTTCAACTACTGCTTGTAACTTCAGGAGTCTTTTTGCATGGTGTATTACTCCCCCAAGTGGGATAAAGGAACTGCCAATGGCCTCTCCCCAGGTTAAGGGGCATACGTTATTTATATACCATTGGGCATCTGGTAAGTTCCTTCTTTTTCACCAGAAATTATGGAGGCGTTCTTGTGGGAGGGACTCTAGCACTTGGAATTGTGGGAAGAGTCAGGCGGGATAACAGATACCTGACCAGTTAGCTGGTAATGCAGTATAAGCTTTGGTTCCACAAACGCAATGATGGCCTATTAAGGCCGGGAAGGGTCGATTGCATCCATTTGTTACATAGGTATCTGCAAATGAGGAGTAATATCCTCCAAAGGGAACAGGGTAATCCTCCTTACGAGGAGTGGTAGTGTTTGTATGGCATTGGAGGATTGTATTATTTTTACTAAGATTACTGTAGGGGGAACATGAGATTGATTTTTCTGTTTGATCCCAGGTTGAGAAAAAATTCATATCCCCATACCTGGCCCGCCACTCTTTAGTTTTGTTTGAATAATCCGATACACCATTGGCCACAATATGCTGAAGGCAACGGCTTTTTTTCCAGATCCAGCCCTGTCCCATTACACACCCAACACCAATGACCTTTTCCCTCCACCACACTTATCTATTTAGATACATTTATTCCCACTGCTTCCCAAGTGTCATTGCTGTTCCATGTTTTGTTAAATGGATGAGGTCCTCCAGTGAGGTCTGGGGAATTGAGTGGGATAGCCAGGACAGGAACACGAGCTTGAGAGTGGGCTGGGATGTGGCTGCAGATGTAGCATTTAGAAATATTAAGGGTCTGAGCTATCCACACTTGCTGCTGGATAAAAGAATTGCCATTGTGGGCTCCCCAGACCTTAAGACACCAGCCACTGAGGAACAGGTGCCACCAGAGGCACATGTTGGAGGCAAGGCCCTTCTAGTTCTGACAACCTCAACTGAGGGAACTGCAGTCACGGTTTTATGTCCACCAGGCAGCAGGTGCTGGGCTCACTACTGCTTCTTTTGGTGGGCCTTGCTTTAGGTTGTCATCTGCTTCTGGCAACCCTTACGAGAGCGTAGATTGTAAGGTATTGCAGGCTGTTCCTCTACGTCTTCTTCTGGAGTCAAAACTGACTCTGCGCAGTTCTGAGGTATTGATTGGTTCGCCAGGGAGGGTGTCTTCTTACACTGTGAAGCCTGTATCCATGCTGCGATGCCAGATAGTTTAACAGCTGTCTGAGGACCCTTCCATCGAGGTTCCAAGGCGTGTTTTCGATGGTGGTGCCGTACGTAGACCCAGTCACCTGGCTCAAGGTTGTGGCAGGCATCAGAGGTGGGTTCCGTCGGCCAGGCGGCTCGAACCTGTGAGTGGAAGTGACTTACAGCTTGCATTAATCCCTTGCAATATTGAAGGAGTGTACTGTGAGTCAAGTTCAAGTCTGGGACTGGAGTAATGGTAGCCACAGTTCGCATAGGGTGTCTCATAACAATTTCAAAAGGACTCAGTTTATGCCTTTGGGATGGAGTGGATCGCATTTCTGTAAGGGCTAATGGTAAAGCTGCTGGCCAGCTTAACCCTGTGGAGTCACAAATCTTAGCAAGCTTATTCTTAAGTACACCACTTCGCCTTTCCGCAGCACCTGCACTTTGTGGGTGGTAGGGACAGTGCAGCAGGTGTGTGACATGTAATATACGATCCAGGTGTTGGACAATTTGTCTGGTAAAATGTGTACCCCAGTCACTGGACAGAGTGGCAGGAATTCCCTTGGCAGGCATAATATGATTTAACAAACATTTAGCAACGGACAGTGAGTCAGCCTTATGACAAGGAATGACTTCAATCCAACCAGAAAATAAACATACCATAACCAAAATAAATTCATATAATTGACACTTAGGCATTTGTACAAAATCAAGTTGCCAGTGCAAGAAGGGTGCTTGGGGCAAGCCCCGGAATCCCTGAGCCACTTTTACAGGTTTACCAATATTGTGGCTTTGGCAAGTGGTACAGGCGGCACAGTGGCGGGCTGAAAAAGAGCTGAAATGGGGGGCCCACCATCCCGCCTTAGTTACAGCAGAGACCATCCCCTCCTTTCCGACATGCGAAACACCATGTAGCAGAGTGGCCAGCGATGGGTAGAATGAAAAGGGGGCCACAAAGGCACCAGTGGGCGAACGCCAAAGGGAATCAGGATGTAGAGAGCAACCCTGGGCAACCCAGGAGTCTTTTTCAGTTTCTGGGGCAGAGTCCTGGAGCAGGGTGAGGTCAGTGAGGGACGGCAGTGGTATAGAAACAGAGAAGGAACCTAGAAATGCATCTGGGGAAGGTTCTATGGCAGCAGCGTGTTTAGTAGAGACATCAGCAAATGCGTTATCCTTAGCAGCATCAGTTTCCGCCATCAAGTGGCCAGGGCACTTAACAATAGCTAGGGCAGAGGGAAGTAAAACTGCATACAGGAGAGCAGCGATATAGGGGCTGTTTTTAATAGGGGTACTGGCAGAGGTAAGGAAACCCTGAGCTTGCCAGAGGGTGCCAAAGTCATGTACAACCCCAAAAGCACAGCAGGAGTCAGTGTAAATGGTGGCGGAGCGTCCGTCCGTCTAAAAGCAGGCACGGGTGAGGGCAACTAATTCAGCAACTTGCGCTGAGGTTACAGAAGATAAAGGCGCAGCTTCTAGGGTTTCAGAGAGTGACACTACAGCATATCCTGCAAGCAGACAACCTTGATTGTCTCGAAAACAGGAACCATCAGTAAACAAAACAAGGTCAGAGTTAGGGAGAGGGACATCAGAAAGGTCAGAGCGCGGGACGGTGATAGCAGAGACAGTTGCAAGGCAGTCGTGAGGATCACTGTCATTAGACAAGGGAAGGAGAGTGGCAGGATTTAACTGAGAACAACGCTTTATGGTGATATACGAAGCCGACAACAGTAGAAGTTCATACCTGGTAAGGCAAGCGGAGGAGAGGTGGCTTGTATTGCATTGTAACAGCAGAGTTTCCACAGAGTGAAGGACCATGAGAGTAAGGGGGGAGCGAAGGACACGGGATTCAGACATTTAGACTAGGTGTGCTGCGGCAGCCACAGCATGCAGGCAGGGGGGTAGGCCTTGGACGACAGGGTCCAAAGTGGCAGAGAAATAAGCCACTGGGCGGTTCTTGCCTCCATGCACCTGAGTGAGAAGTCCAAGTGCACATCCAGATTGTTCATGGCAGAAAAGGGTAAAAGGCTTAGACTAGTCTGGCAGCCCTAAAGCGGGGGCAGAAGCCAAATCTTGTTTGAGGGAACCAAAGCAGAGTGTGCTTCAGGCGGCCATGGCATGGGATTAGGCACAGAGAGTCGAGTGAGTTCCTGGAGAGGTTTTGCAAGGGAGGCATATTGGGGAATCCATTGCCTGCAAAATCCAGCCATGCCGAAAAATTTTCAGACCTGGCGTGGGGAGCAGGGTCAGGGGAAGCTAAGGATAGCCTGGACGCAGGTGGGAGAAAGTGTACGGGAACCCTGGGAGAGGAGAAAACCAAGGTATGTGACAGAGGCTTAACAGAGCTGTAGTTTAGAGCGAGAAGCCATGTGACCTTTGTTTGCTAGGGCAGTAAGGAGCACTAAAGAATCAGTTTTTGAGGCAGATAACGAGGGGGAGCAGAGGAGTAGATCATCTGCATATTGGATTAGAGTGGACCCGGATGGGAAAACAAGGTCAGCTAGGTCTCAGGCTAATGCCTGGGAAAAGTAAGATGGACTTTCCATATATCCCTGAGGGAGCGTGGTCCATGTATATTGCTGTCCCTTGTAGGAAAAGGCGAAGAGGTACTGGGAGTCAGGGTGAACCGGAACAGAAAAGAAAGCAGAACACAAATCAACAACAGTAAAATGAGTTGCAGCTGGTGGGATAGAAGCCAGGATCGTTGCTGGGTTTGGGACAACAGGAAAAGCGGGTATGACAATACGATTAATGGCTCGAAGGTCCTGAACAAATCGCCATGATTTGCCATCAGCTTTTCGAAGTGGGAAGATAGGGGTGTTACAGGGACTGGAACAGGGAACAATAATGCCTTGCTCCTGCAGGGCAGTTATGACCGGAGCAATGCCAGCCTCTGCCTCAGGGTTTAAAGGGTACTGAGATAGACGAGGCAGGGGTTTGGAAGAGTCAACAGTAATGCAGACGGGGTCAGTATTTAAGTGGCCCACCTCAGAGGGATGGGTTGGCCACAGAGAGGATGGGACCTGCAAAATTAGGTGTTCAAGGGACGGGACCAGTGGGCAACAAGAGACCGGAGTGGAAAGGGACGTTTCAGACAGCAGGGAGGCTACAGAATCACTCAGGGAGGACTGGGGAATTTGTAAATAGACCCCATCTGAGGAACAGACTATGGTGCAGCCAAGCTTACATAACAGATCCCGACCCAAAAGGTTTACCGGAGTGGAATCAGAGAGAAGGAAGGCATGATCCGCAGAAAGGGGACCAACCTGGACCGGTAGAGGTTTTGAAAGGGGATAAGGAGTTGGGACTCCCGTAATGCCCACAGCGGACACGGTTTTTCCGGAGCGGGGAACCACAGGCAGGTCTGTAGTACAAACTGCAGAGAGCGAAGCTCCCGTATCAGTAAGGAAAGGGAGAGAAAGATCATTGATAGTTAACACACACTTACCCATGGGAGTGAGAGGTAGTAAAGGAGCTAAAATTTCCTGAGGTTCCCCGGTGTCCCATCATTGCTGTGGGGCAAAGTAAGGCTGGGGACTGATTGGCTGTGCTGGCAGGGGGTCTAACTGGTTATTCACAGAGATACCAGGCCGGCTCGGACATTCATTCTTCCAGTGTCCCAGCTGTTTATAGTAATTACAAACATCCCCATAACCCGAAAATCCAGTTCCCTGGCCCCTCCCATGACCACGTCCCCGTCCCTGGTATTTTCCCCATCCCCGATACTGTTTGCCCTGCCCTGAATAATGCTGTATTTTCAGGGCCATTAACTGTTGAGCTGATTGTTCTTCCTTTCCTTTTAAAGTACGTTGGCAGTGCTCTGCCACTGTTTGCAATTTGTCCGTGGTTTCAGTCTCCCACCCAACACTTATTCGTTTTAGCATATTGCCAATAGCAGGCAGGAGGCCATTAACAAATGCACTAGCCAGCGCGCCCTGTCCATTTCTGTCTGGTTGCTGTATACCAGAATGTTGCAGAAAAATGTCAGTTAGCCAGGTGTGATAGTCGCCCGAGTTTTCTCCCTGTCGTTGCTTATAGCCATTTATGGCTGTCCAGTTGGTTTTAGGAGTCCATACCCGAGGGGTGGCTTCAAATAGATTTTTAGCTCATTCCTTACGCTTTTTTTGGTATTCAGCATTAGGACCAGTGTCTGGTAAAGTAGAGTGGCGGTCAGCAGCGAGCCAATCTGCTGCTGTGAGCCATTTTTCATGCTCACTAGGGGCTGCTACAAGTAGCTTGCACAGCTGCAGGAGGTCTGCCTCAGAGGGTTCGTAGGTATCACATACTAACAAAAATTCCTCTGCAAATTTGGTAGGATTTTCTCGGGGCTTTGGAAAGCCTTTTACAATTGAAAGGAGCTCTGTGCGAGTGCAGGGTTTATAGCTCCAAGTGGAACCCCCGTCTTGGCCCCTAGTATGCAGGATTCAGAGGGGAGCCTGGATATTTTTAAGGCCCAAACGCAAGCTTTTATGAGGCAAAGCGAGTCCAGAGGAATGGGCCTTGGCAGTACCGGATGGTCCAGACGGGTCTGAACTGGAGATCTCTGGGAATTGTTCCCGAGCCAGGAAATCTGGTGACAGTTGTTCCTGAGCTGGGGGTGTGGGTGGCCGTCTATTGATCCGACGCAAGGCTGCCAGGCCAATTAATGCGTCTTCTTCATCCTCGTCCCCGGAATCTAGCAAGGGGTTTTCTTTGTCTTTTCCCACCTGGAGACAGGAGTATGAAGGGGGGTCTGCTCGGAGAACTGGGTAAAGGGGAGTGCTTGGTCTAGTGGTGGGAGAGGAGGTTTCCAATAAAGCTTTTAACTTATCATTTGAATCTTTGAGAGAGGCGAGTTTCGATTCTGTCCATCTACGATTTGCCTCTTCCCACCATTGCATGAAACAATTGACCTCTCCTTTTGCCAATTTAGTTTTAGATTGGCCGAGTTTGTCTTTTAAGACATCTACTCGGTCCTTGTCCTAAGATCCTAACAGTGGCCACTGAGTTTTGGGATCTCCCTGAGTTAGCCTAGACCATTTTTCCAGAAATTTACAGGAGTCCGGACCCTTCCTAAAATACATAAAATGAGCCGGCGTTCCTTTAGGGAACTGCCCCAACTTAGACGTCTGGTTACCCATACAGGAGAACTTTACACACCAATCACACAAGAAGGAAATTCATGTTCGTCAGAGCGATGCCTGGTGCAACACACAAAAGGAGCCCATGGGCTACTGCCTCAATCGCCCTTGCTTTCACACCAAGGGTTTTACCAAGGTGCGGTGCGGCTGCGATTGTGCAGATTTCACTCACTCAGACCACAGGGACAGGAACCTCTTGGTCGGCCGATCCCCGGATGGAGACGGCACCCAGACTCAAACACACCACAGAGAGGACGGATAGACACAGAGACAGGATAGTCCTCAGTTTGGACAAAACACAGAAATAATTACCTGACCAGATTCCTGATGTCGGATCCCGGGATCCCTACTAGAACAGAGTGGGAACCAACAGGTTCGATGGCATAGACTTCACTGTGGTCGTGCACCCTTCCGTTCAGAAGGAGGACCGCTCGGGCCAAATGTCCAGGTGCCGGCTGCCACAGTCGTCCCACAAAACGATCAGGAAACACACAGCCCCAGTGAAGATGGTTGCCATCTTGGTGGAACCTCCAAACTGTCAAAGTTAGAATCAGGACTCACAATTTGTCAGACCGCTCTGTTTTATTAGCACAGCGCTCTGTCAATAACACCCAGATAATGTGAGTGGCCATGCAAGACCCAAACAGTCTTATTTATACAGATAAAAGAGCGGGAATTAGACAAAGGGACAAAGAAAGCAAAACAGTAAAATTCACTTGGGGGCACAGCATGGATATCCTACTTCCTTACTAACTCTTATCGATCTAAGGCTAATACTTCACCAATTGCCCTTAAACGGTGCAATTGTTCTATGTTAATATCTGTATTCCTGACACCTGGATTGCAGCATTCCAACAATTTTGCTTAAAGGTACAGACAGCATTTCTTAAATCCTTTCTACAGCATTCCAACAATTTTGCTTAAAGGTACAGACAGCATTTCTTAAATCCTTTATATTTTCACAATATAATTCATTCTACTTTCACAGCATCAACTTTTAAATAAATAACACCAGTGTCTGAGGTGTAGTGAGTATGTCAGGCCTGACAAGAGTGGCTGACACAGAGTAGTGTACCACAAATGAGCCGCTGTGTCACGAGCTTCCACAACTAGTGAGAGAGTAAATGGACTAAACAGCTGTAATTATTGACCTTTCTTCTGAAACTACCGGTGAGGAGGCCAATTAAAGCATTACAATCGGAAGAACTGCCAGATATGAATCACAAATTACCAGATCAATGATGACTTCCAACTAGCACAAAACAGTTGCTGGATTATACTGAAGTAGACAATAATACAAGAGATTTAGGAGAAGGAAAAAGGAGAGCCCTGTGTTTGTAGTGAAGCTAAGATGAGATGAAGCACACATTTCAGTAGAGAAAAATGCAGAAAATTTGAACAGCAGACAAGTGTACACTGTGTTGTGATATCTCCAGAAAACTACTTAAAATATGGTCCTCTCCTTTCAAGGGCTCAAGCAGAGAACTCTTAAATCCATTTGGGAAACCACACCTCAAGAAAAACTATCCAAGGCAATGGACCACACTCTTTGCCCCCAAACAGCCCAGCACATCTGAAGATGATATTGTATGCAGTGTTGTTGTAGCTGTGTTGGTCCCGGGATATTAGAGAGACAAGGTGGGTGAGTTAATCTCCTTTTTTTTTTTTTTTTTTTGCATCAGCTTCTGTGTGTGAGAAGACGAGCTTTCAAGCTGACTGTACTTTCGCACCAACAGAAGTTGGTCCAATAAAAGATATTACCTTAACCACCTTGTTTCTTGAAGATGATGTTGTTTAGTGTTTATAATTTATTTGTATTGCAGTAGTGCCCCAAATGTGCTAGGAGCTGTATGATCATATAGGAAGATAAAGTCCCTCCCCAGAAAGCTTACAATGTAAATGGACAAGACAAACCCACATAAAATCAAAAACGTGTGAGGTAATGTTAGAGATACGCTTGGTTAGTTAGAGGATTGTGGTTATTTACACCATCCAACCCATTCTTCCCCCCCCCCACCTTGCCAGGTGTTGTTAAGACCAGCATAGCTGTTTGAATCTGTTTCATAATTTCCAACTTGTACTGCCATGATGTGCCCTCCAGCTGCCTGTGGCATCGAATCAAGCTAAGGTTGCTAGCTGTCTAATCAAACAAACCCAAACACCCTTTCCCCATTCCTGCACCACCCGTTCTGTGAGGCCCCGTCCCTTCTCTGAGAAGCCAGGGCAGGGCAGGGGTTTTTAAGTTTTTTTGCAAAGCAGAATTGATATGGGTATGTCTACACTGCAGTGCGGAGCATGCTTCCCAGTTCGGGTAGGCAGATGTGCTTGCTCTGCTAGAGCTAGCACACTAAAAATAGCAGCATAGATGTGGGTAGCACACATGGCAGTTTGGGATGGCTGTCTGAGTGCAAACGCACCCATACTGCCTGGGTACGTTCTTGGATGGCTAGCCTGAGCCGCTTTTCATGCAAACCCCACCTGCACTGGTGTTTTTTGCGTGCTAGCTTGAGCATGTTCCCAGCTCGCACTGTAGACATACTCAGAAATGGGACCCTACCAAATTCATGGTCCATTTTGGTCAATTTCACGGTCATAGGATTTTTTTTAAATCGTAAATTACATGATTTCAGCTATTTAAATCTGAAATTTCACTGTATTGTAATTGTAGGGGTCCTGACCCAAAAAGGAGTTGGGGGGAGGATCACAAGGTTATTGTAGGAGGGTTGCGGTACTGCTACTCTTACTTCTGCACTACTGCTGGCAGCAGTGCTGCCTTCAGAACTGAGCAGCTGGAGAGTGGCATCTGCTGGCCGAGAGCCCAGCTCTGAAGGCAGAGCCGTTGTCAGCAGCAGCGCAGAAGTAAGGGTAACATGGTATGGTATGCCTCCCCACTCTAAAGTCAGCACAGAAGTAAGGTTGGCAATACCAAAACCCCTTAAAATAACCTTGTGACCCTCCCTGCAACTCCGTTTTGGGTCAGGACCCCCAATTTGAGAAGAGTTGGTCTATCCAGTGAAATCTGTGAAGTATAGGGTAAAAGCACACAAAAGACCAGATTTCACATGGGGAGACAAGATCTCACAGTCTGTGATGCATTTTTCATGACTCTGAATTTGGCAGGGCCCTAAGCATAAAGACAAATGCTGATTAAGGAAAGAATGGGCTTGGGAAATGAAGGAGATTTGAGGTTCCAAAGCTTTGATTAAACAGCTCAAATTTAGGTTCCTTATGAGTTTGAAAGCAAACTTCTGAACTTTTTAAAGATTGGCCTGCCATTAGTTCTGTTGCCTCTTTTTAGTAGAAACCGAGGGTTTTTCTGTCTACCATAGCTACTGCAGCACAGCTACAACACTGCAGCTGTACCACTGGATTAATTATAATGAAAAAATCCCTTCCGTTGATGTAGAAAGCATCTACACTTCTAGCTTTAGCAGAGCTAGCACGTGTCTGTCTAGCTCGGTCAACATAAATTTTAGATGTAGACCAGACCCAAAATAAAGGGTACTTTGTGATATGAACAATCTGAGTTAAACTCATAAATCTTTTTCTGTGCTGATCTTCTTCCCACTTTGAGATTAAACTGTTTTTAAAACGGCATGTTTTGGTTTGTTTTATGCAATGAAAAATTCTCATATGTAATGGGAGAGAGAGAGCCAAAGAAATTGTTTTGAACATAGGGATTATGTTAAAAATATTGTAATATGTGATGTGGTTGGATTTCACCTTCCGAAACATGAAATGTTATTGTCTCCCATGAGCCCTTGAAGCAGTTTTATTTGAAATCATATTTCACCTGCACAAATTTTAATATTTAAATGGTAGAATGGATTGTGGATTAATGTTGCTCTTGACGATGCCCAGTTCAGTTTAACTGCCTTAATTCACCAGTTCCTGGGTCAATAAAGATTATTCTGAATCCTGTAAGGAAACAACCATGGTTGGTTTTCATTTTTATACTACCTCACTTTATTTAAAATACTAGCAGGTGGTGAGACAATTTACTTCCTACCCGGTTACCTCTTTGAGATGTCTGTGTTACTAGGATATTTCAGGAGTGTAGTTACTCCATTCAGAATTATTTTGTATGCCTGTCTTTTAAAGTGAGGAGAAATAAAAATACAAGTGAGTGGTATATTATGCAACAGGGATCGGCAATCTTTGGCATGTGGCTCACCACAGTAAGCACCTGGCAGGCTGGGCCGGTTTGTTTATCTGCTGTGTCCACAGGTTCAGTCGATCGCGGCTCCCCCTGGCTGCTGTTCACTGCACCAGGCCAAAGGCGCGGCCTAGAGATGTGCTGGTTGCCGCTTCCTGCAGCCTCCATTGGCCTGGAATGGCGAACTGCAGCCCATGGGAGCCGCGATCAGCTAAACCTGTGGACTCAGCAGGTAAAGAAACCGTCCTGGCCCGCCAGGATTCTTACACTGGCAGGCCGCATGCCAAAGGTTGCCGATCCCTGTTGTACAAGAAAGGCCATCCCAATTTTCCATGGAATGTTTAGGGGGCAGGGGAAAAGAGAATCCTCATCAGTACGGACCATCTTCCTTTGATATCCTATCGTTCATGCAAACTGTATCCCCAAATGCTTTTACTCTTTTCTGTTATTTAACTGGAATTAAAAGGTATAGGCAGAGAAGAAGAGGGCTGATTTTGGATGAGATTTAAGCAGTCTTCTTTTGTACAAACCTTCTTCGAGTCCTTTTCATGACTTTAGCTTTTCAGGGGCCCCTAACGGGAGTTGCAGATCTCCGATCCCCTGGAGTTCTTGATCAGGAAGTAAAGCAGGGAGTTGCTGTCTTGATCCTCAGTATTTCACCAGGGAAACAGAACTGAAGAGGAATGTTTAGAGTGATAAGCTACCAGAAAATATTTCTGGGAGTGCACTTTCTGAACTTGTTACAGAGACAGTCTGTCTGTATCGGCCACTTCTCCTCCTTATTCTGGAGTTCACACTGTTTGAAAAAAAAGTTCACCTCCTTGAGAGCAGAATTAACATTTCACAATTGTAGTTCTCAGTAACTGATGCTTTGAAGTCATGCTGAAGGCAGTGAATGAATAAAGTAGTTTTTAAAAAGTGAATAACACTATAGCATCTCAACTGTGTTAGGGAATCAATCACAGGCTTGAGCTCATTTGTTCCATTAGAGTGTAGTCATATAAGAAGAGAACTGCTTGTTCCAGAAAAAAGTGTGAATAATGTGATAAAACAAAATGAACTGCAGAACATATTCTAGCCAGCAGCCAAGAAATTATTCACACTGACATATATTACAGGTATAGTACGTTTTCTGTCTAGAATACTGCCTTCTAGTTTCTCTTAATGTATGCAGTATGACAGTATGGTTATCACTTTTATTCTTTACATATAGTGTGTGTGTGTGTACCTACGTGTGGTTAGAGATTGCCTACTGTTTGAGTGTCTGTCTACCGTTTTATGAGACTATGCCTAAATATCTCCAAACATGCTGAGTACAGTTCTGCTCCAGATTTATTGGAAGACCACCTCTGTTAAGTAACTGATTATTGGTGAGCCTCTGAGCTGTGATTAAAGACAGCTTTCACTGTGTATCTAAACATAGTTTATAATTATTTATATGATTAAAGGCACAGTTCTTCTCTCTGTTGTTCTTTGATCTTTCCTATTTGGTGTGTCTTTAATTTAATTTATCATTATAAAGCAGTATAAGCTGAACTCCTCAGTATAAACCTAGTTTTGATAGATGACCTATTGCAGTGGTCTAACAGTCTAGCACCCATCCGTGCGTGTCACTCTGAGGGCCAAGCAGAACCACCAGAAGAATAAGAATTTGAGCTGCATTAAATTTTAGTAATGACACGCAAAACCATAAACCAGGAAAATTGTCTTGGGCAATGCCTGGGAGGAAAAGAGAGAAAAGGATAATAAGTGTGAAATTCAAGTGGCAACCACCCTCTGCATCTTGCTCTTATGGGGTCCATGTGTTCCAAAAGTCTCTAACCCTTCCTCTCATATTCTGTTGTTATATGTTCACAACTCTCCATATGAATCAAATGATTCTCTAATATTCTGTATATGTTTTTACTTTGAGGTAAGGACCATATATTTTTATTTTGCATTGTAAATCACCATGTACACCTATAGAATATATTTATCATACATAAATAATAACTAATAATTTATGGTGATGCATTTTAAACCTGTCATAAACAGATAGCTAAGGGTTAATGTCTCTTACACCTGGAAAGAAGTACCTGAAACACCTGACCAGAGGACCAATCAGGAAACCAGACTTTTTCAGATCTGGGTGGAGGGAAGTTTGTGTGTGAGTCCTTTGTTCTTTGGTCTTCTGTCTGTCTCTCTCTCAGCTATGAGAGGATTTCTGTTTCCTGCTTTCTAATCTTCTGTTTCCAAGTTGTAAGTACAAATATAGTAAGGCAGTAAGGTTTCTATTGTTTTCTTTTGTATTTACCTGGGTATAGTTGCTGGAGTGTTTTGAATTGTATTTTTTTTGAATAAGGCTGTTTATTCATATTTCTTTTAAGCAATTGACCCTGTATTTGTCACCTTGATACAGAGAGACCATTTTTATGTATTTTTCTTTCTTTTTACATAAAGCTTTCTTTTTAAGACCTGTTGGAGTTTTTCTTTAGTGGGGAACTCCAGGGAATTGAGTCTGTGCTCACCAGGAAATTGGTGGGAGGAAGAAGTCAGGGGGAAATCTGTTTGTGTTAGATTTAGTAGCCTGACTTTGCATTCCCTCTGGGTGAGGGGGGAAGAGAGATTAGCTCTCGGTACTTCTGTTTTCCAAGGCTGGGAACAGGGAGGGTGGAATCCCTCTGTTTAAATTCACGGAACTTGCTTCTGTGTGTCTCTCCAAGAACACTTGGAGGGGGGAAGGGAAAAGGTTTATTTCCCTTTGTTGTAAAACTCAAGGGATTTGGGTCTTGGGGTCCCCAGGGAAGGTTTTTGGGGGGACCAGAGTGCCCCAAAACACTCTAATTTTTTGGGTGGTGGCAGCTTTACCAGATCCAAGCTGGTAACTAAGCTTGGAGGTTTTCATGCTAACCCCCATATTTTGGACGCTAAGGTCCAAATCTGGGACTAGGTTTATGATATGAGTGGCAGGGCATGGAAAATTGTATAAAATCAGGTGGAACTATGGTTTTGACTATATTTTGCTATGTGTTTGGGGTTGAACGTGTAACACAGTAAGTATAAATCCACACAAATTGAATCTCGAAGATGATGACCCCTTGTGAAGTGAAATGATGAGCTGTGCAGTTTTAATGAGAGTTTGCCTGGGGAACTAAACAGGTGAAATACATGCATCTATTTATTTTTAATCCACTAAAACATAGACATGATTTCTAGTGATACCACAGAATGTGGCAAAACTTGAACTAATTTAATTTTGTGAGTCAATTTTTCATATATTCACCAAATGGCACTACATCTTTTGGGACGGAGGAATAATGGAGTCATTCTTTTGCAAAGGGAACAGGAACACTGCAATTTGCTTTTCATTCTTGGAAGTGAAATAGCAAACACTGGTTTCATATTTCATTCCACAAAATGTTTTGTTTGGTTTTGTTTCCCTTTGACTAGTACTAGGGAAGAATGAGGTCATGCATTTTGAAAGTACACTGTGTGAGGATTTTCTTTTTGCATAGCTTCTCTCTGAGTCAAAAGCTTATTCTGGCCTGATGAGCTCCTTATGCCATGTCCCATAAACTATGTCAGCTGAGGACATACCTATGAGTAGTGCAAAGAAAAGAAGAACATAGTAAAAGAGAACCATAGAACTCTTGCCTAGTTCCCATTTAATCTCTGATGTATACAGATCACAAACTTAGTATCTTACATCCTTGTAGGGCAACCAGACAAGTGTGGAAAATCAGGACATGTGTTGGGGGGTAATAGGAGCCTATATAAAAAAAAGACCCAAAAATTGGGACTGCCCCTATAAAATTGGGACATCTGGTCACCTTACATCCTTGATATTTTAGGGCAAATCTATCATCTGCAAATAATAGAGACTAGAACATCCTCAGAGATTCCAGTCTGTAGCCAATACATATTACGTCATTCAGTTAGTATTATCAAAGAAACATGAATGCTTAATCATATTTATCCACAGGGTTTTCATTTCAGCCCTGACTTTCTGATCAGGTCTGAGCTGGTGGGTGGTACTTGACATGTTGTGTCTCAATTTAAGTTCCATTACCACTGATTAGCTATGCACCTAGTTAATTTTCTTTAAAAAATGTAAATAACAAGTGTTAACTATACCCATCTGTATGTACATTGTTGGCATATCATGTTAGATAGCTGCCTCAAATTAAAATAAAAAACAGTATAATTCAAGAAGTAGTATTTAGCTGCAGTTTCCTGAGATTTCCTGAGGTCTTAATATCTAAATAATAATCCATTGAAATAAATAACTAAAGGACAATTAAATTAGTTGTTGGCTGTTAAATGCGGTAATTTCTTTTGAAGGGATTATTGTGTTAAACATTATTTTCAAGCACTTATAACATCAGACCATGCTTTTCTTCTTTTTGTCTCTGTATATGCTCACTTGTAGGCTATAGCCCTGTCACTGATGAACTTTGGGAACTTTCTGGAAAAGCTGGGGTCACCTGGGCACCAAATATTCAGACCCAGGTTATAAAGGGCTTGTGCAGTTCCCCAATGCTGCTCTATTCTCACAGTCAGCTGTGGGCTTAGAGAAATTCTTTCTGGTTCTTAGCCAAAAATCTCCTGTTAACTTGCTGCTACTGTTAGGTAATCCAGTTGGATTCCTGTGCCACCTTGATTCTGGGCCACTGTGTACAACCAACCAACCAACCCTGGGGCAAGTTTATCTGTTTAAATTGTGTATTTCATGTGCCTCTGTCTTCCTGAGTAGAGGCACATACCCATTCTCTGTTGTGCTTTGGATTTCCTTATCATTGTTTGGTGTAGTGACCCTATACACCTCAAGCCTAAAAGGACAGGCACATACTGCTCCAGAGATTCCTCATGATGGATTCTCTATAAGCCAGGAACTTAGAGCTCTCCTCAGAACAGGGCCTGTGCAAGGAGAAAGTAGACCTTTGTTGGCTTCAGAGCTCTCTAAAGTGGGAGTATTGACTGGTGCCTTCATCTGGCTCTAAATTGGAGGAGTATGGGTTTTAATGAGAAGCTGATTCCATCATCTGAAACTAGTGTTGCTGGGGTACTCTGGATGATGGTCACTTAAATAGGAACTGGCCTATCCTGCCGATACTATTTCCCTCGTGCTGGAGTCTGTTTCAATTCTGAGGAAGTCTCCAGCCAAGTAGACTTCTTTTGCAGCTTCCCAAGCTTCCTTTGCATGTAGTGTCCTGGTAGTTGTGGAAGCTTTGGTTCTGCTCTCCTGTGCCCTCAAGCATAAAGGTATGAGGAAATACAACTTGAGAAGGTTCTCTATTTTAGAGGACACGGTGACTTCCCAAAGAAAGAATAAACTTTACTATGAATACAGGGAGTATTTGAGCAGATTGGAGGTCTTCGTTGCAGCTTCCTTGGCACCTCCAGCCATTCCTAGAATACTGATCCTTAGAATTCCATCAGGCTATCCCTCCTTTCTGGTTAGTGCAAGTCATTCTGTGATGTCATGTTTCCATCTCTGCATCGGGCCCATTCCCCACCATAGGGATCCTGTGGACATCTAACTTCAAATTATTAGTAACTGTAAAATGCAGAGGATGTAACTGAATCTTGTGATTTTGGAGTTTGTTTTGTAGGGCAGCATAGGTTGGATTAAGCATCATCCTGGACAGCTAACAGGTCAAGCAATCTATGGCTTCTCAGGGTTCACATTCCCCTGCAGACTCACCTAGAAGCTTCTCCTCTTCATCCAGGACTTGTCAGGCTCCTTGTGAAATCTGTTTGTGTTTCTCTATCTCTTTCTCCATTTTGACTTTTAGGATTCAGATGGGTAGAAAGAGGAAGGTGAAGGAGGGGGAAATGTTAGCTAGTCTTCTGCTGCTCACCAGGAAGATGCAGTGTTTGTTACATCTGTTGATGATGCAACCATGTCTGTTCTATCTCCTGATGACTACAGTTTCATCAGTTGGTGGTTCAGACGTCTGAATCCTTAGAGTTGGAGAGCATCATGGCCCAAAAAAAGACCTATAATTTATTTGACATAATAGCGACTCCATATAAACATTCTATAGAGACAAGCCACCAATGGATTCAAAAGTCCCTTTTGTGTCTACTGAAGGTTAACATACTACAAGTGCTGATGAACATGATAGAAATGTTCTGCCTCAAGAAGCAGGGTGGATGTTTGCTTTCAGTCAATTTGACAGAAGGTGATGGCTCTTTGAGACTTAACTCCTCAAGCGCTTGCTTAGACATATTCACATTATATGCCCATCTTCCATGTTTCCATAGCATTCATCTCTTTTAGAGACTCAGGGGTTTAATGGAGGAAATGAGCTGGGTGAAGACCTGATGGGTTCTTATACTCTTGGCTCCAAATGTTTGGTGATGGGAGAGGGCACTGGTTCTCTAGAAGGTCCAAAAATGCAGCGGAACCAAGATACACATCCCACAATGGTCAGACTGCAAAGGTAACATGCATTAGAAGTATGACTGGTGGTAAGTATCTATGAAATGGCTTTAAAAAGTTTCTTTGCTGAAGTGAGCATGGCATAGGGGTCCAATAGCTGCAGTATGGCATATTGGCTTTGCCATGGGTACCACAACAAGAAAAATTATTTATGTTACCTTAGTGGTAACATTTCTTTCAAGTGGCTAAACATCTTTCCACTACAGCAAAAAGTGCAGGACTTTACACATATATTACAAAATTACACCTGCATTATGAGTATATGTGATGCTTATTGTGGGATAGAAATGAACTGAGTTTAGCCTCATCTATATAAAAAATAAATCGCAACACATTTGGTGTTGACTGCTCAAGGCAAAATTCTTCTCCCCAGTCCACACTGTGGATCTCCATTGCGTGTTCTCTGCACAGAACTCCCAGAGTTGATGATAGTTATCTGTGTGGAACGAGTGCAGAATATGCATCAAAGATCCATAATGCAGACCAGAAAGGAAATACTTGAACTGCACGGGCTTGGCTACACTCACACTTCACAGCGCTGCAACTGGGGTGTGAAAAAACACACCCCTGAGCGCTGCAAGATACAGCGCTGTAAAGCGTCAGTGTAATCAGGGAAGCAGCGCTGGGAGCGCGGGTCCCAGCGCTGCACGCTACACCTGTAAGGGATGTGGTTTACATGCAGCGCTGGGAGAGCTCTCTCCCAGCGCTGCTGCTCTGACTACACTCACACTTCAAAGCGCTGCTGCGGCAGCGCTCCCGCAGCGCTGCTGCGGCAGCGCTTTGAAATTCCAAATGTAGCCATACCCTAAAGAGGTGCAGTCCCTGAATTGTTGGGGTTTGTGGTAGATCAGGTTAAAAAGCATTGACTGATGTGTTCAAATGCCCATGGCATCTTCCCACCCTTTGGTGTATACATTCATATAGCTAGCAAACTAAATGACAAAGAAAACTGTCCAGCCTCCTCCACGCTACTTACTGTGGAAGTGGCGTGATACCACACAAAAACATAAAACAAGTTTGGTACAGTGCTCCAACTCCATGGAAGAACCACAAACAAGAACAATAAGGGTTGTGATTTGTTAGAAGAGCAGGGGATTTCATGTATACTCACCTGCACAATCCACATAATTTAATAGAGGAGAATATTGTGAGGGTATTTGTTCGCCAAGTAATATCAACATGCACTGGGCATTCTACGTATATACTTGCAAAGAATATATATTCTGGAACACCCATCAGACTTGTTCAGCCAGTACAGAATGTCCTGAGTGCTTAGGATCATTATATCCTCTGGCATTTGTTCTGGGCCTTTGTCTGATAGCAGGCCAACATGTTGGAGCACGGTATGATACTGTATGTTTTACAAGATAGTCATAGTTTGGACTTTTCCTATTGAATCTTATGACCATGCTTACTGTTTAACAGCACATTAGAATATAGGCTAATGCAAAGATATACTATGGTGCCACACTGCAGACCCATCTTTCTGAAGAGCTAAGCAGATCTTTTATCCTTCAGTGCTTTTTCCATGAAATGGTATCATATGACTCTGCCAGACTGAACAGTGGTGTTGTTAGACACATAAGTGCATCGATACCTTTAAAAATCTGGGCCTAACTCCTTTTTGACCCAGAGGGTTAAAAATAAGTAGTTTTGTTTGTGGTAGTGAGTGAATCTGTCTGAGTGGAATTTGCTAAAGAAATCTGAAGTATTATGTAAACAGCTTCAGGCAGTTAAACGCATTCCTTTTACCACTCGAGGCATTCTTTGAGCCTTAAAATACATTAAAATTAACAGTTTTAAGATAGAATTATCTAGAACTTCCCTTATCATGGCCATAGCAGTTTGTCTCTGTATAAAGAGTTAGATGGACATTGTTTACTTTTAAAATCTATTTTAAAAATGCACAAATGAAACTCAGAAAATGTTGCCCTAAGCATAATTTTATAACCCATACATTTTTGAATATTTAAAATTGTATTGAGAAAAATAAAAAAGCAGCACATATTCTCAGAGGTTTAATTTTGCTTCTGGTTTGTCAGTTTTACTACATTTCATTAAGAGAATTTTACCAGAGAAGTGAAGATGAATGCACAAAATGTTTTATCGTAAGTTGACAGAATGAACCCTGAGTAGAGTTTGTTTACAAATACCAATTCACTTGAACACTTACTTTATGAAGAAACATTGAACAAATAATTTTATCAACTGTATTAAGGAAGCAAGAAAGACACAGAAAATGACTTACTTTTATTACAGTTGACCTTTGGATCTTGGCCATTCAACTCTATACGTATTACTCATAGCATTTACTTATGCGATGGACACCTGGTTTCCTCTCCAACAGTAAGCTGAAACTCGAGATGGAAGAAGGAATCTGTTTTCTTATTTGGATACTGCGGTTATATTTAAGTTCAGATTTGAGACCAAATCAGCACTATGGTCCAGGATTATAGTCAATGGCCCTGAAATTTCATAAGATTTCAGCCCCCAAAGGCATAGTGCTCACAAGAATAGCAGATTAGGTTAGATTTCTACCATTCAAGACATTTCTGCTATCTCTAGTTGAAAACTTGTAGAATGCAATGGGCAAATATGCCCCTCCTGATTTAGGATTCAACATGAAACCAAATTGTTAAGGTGGGTTTGGAGCCAAAATTTCACATCTGGAACACGGTCACCTGCTTCCTCTGAAATTTGAAGAGATTGGGGTTATATACATCTCTGTCTAAAACCAAAGCCAATCTGCTTTTCACATAATGGATGTACATTGCAAGCGTACACTGGTCTGTTGTTACATATTGTGTTCCATGTAAAACTAGAAGTTCATTTGCACCTTTGAACTTTATCATTAGGGAAAAATTAAATATTTCCTTTCAAACATGAACCATATTCCCTGATTTGCATCAAAACTTGAAACATTCTGATTTTCAATCCATAGGATGTGACCACCATTTTACTTCCAAAATATTCACAGGTCAAATGATTTGTATATGTTTGTTTTGTTTTTCTCTGCTTTTTAAAAAAAATAGCAATGTGTGTAGTGTTTCCTGATTACCAGAAAATACTGTATAAGATGATAGATTTTTCATTCTTTAATTAAGTTTTCTAATACCAACATTTAAAATTTTGGGGTTCTGTTACTCCCAATAAGTTGTTGGTATTATCAAACTTGTGTACATTAAACCTTGTTTTTTCTCGGTGTCTTTCTGGTATTTATCAAATATTGTCTCTCCCAACCTTCTCCAGAAGGCAACAACATATGACTGTTACTGCTGATTCTCTTTCCCTGGAGCCCATTCACTTATTTTGTTTTCCTCTATTTTTAAAAAAATTGGTAATATCTGAGATTTTAAAAATGGAAGCATTGAAATAAAATTAAGTACTGTATATGACATGAGAATGATTTCAGCCAAGCAGAGGTGAGAAAAAAACAAATTTTCCTATTGTAATCATACAATACAACCTTTTGCACTACCATGAGACAAGTTGTTTCCATGGTATTTCTGGCCAAACTGGAAGTGTGTGTATAAGAAATCTCATGAAAGAAAGTCTGGATTCTTGCAAGATTTCTGTCCCAGCTTTTCAGCTCATGGAGGATTGGATGTGCATTTAAACTGAACTCCAGATTTTTCAGGGCTCACTCGCTCATTAATACTTTCTGCAGCACCATTTATAGCATGACTCTTCTATTGTCTTGAGTATGATTTAAAGGTGTGTTTTCAGAATGTGTTAACGACCACACTTTAGCTAACACATTTTAAAATCTAATGTAGGCAAGTAAGAACATATATTTTTAACATGCGCCAGCCTGTTGAGTTGAAGCCTAAATTTCCCCTAAACTGCAACTTTTGATATATTACTTTGTCTATGTTAGACTTTTAGAATATAGTCAATAACATATTTTAAGAACACACCCCTAAATCCTAATCAAGACAAACCCCTAGTGATCTATGACCTAATGTCAACTTCTTCTCTCATTGAATTTCTTCATTTTCTTTCATTAGAGTTTAGCCTTGCTGTATTAGTAATATTACATGCTAGGAAACTGTGTCATTTACAATTCCTTATTTGCTAAAGAATTTGATGGATAACTAGAAACAAGGACAGCATCTAGATAAAAATTCGAATTGACAGAACCAGGAAAAAGCAGCAACCAGAATCATTTGTACATTGTGATATGTGAATGCACTTAGTCTATATATAATATTAGCTATGGCATACAGTATACTGTAGTACCGTGTATCTGTACATGTCTTTCACATACATCTACAAACTAGAGTATGTGAGAAGTGCTTTTGAAAGTGTATTTATATGTAACTCAGCCTGCCCACTAATCTATATCCACTGGGGCTGATTTGATATTGCAAACTTCTGTAGAGCTTGAAACATACATCACTTTTTAAGCAATCTACCAATGTAATGGTGCCTTTTTGCCATTCCTACTTTCACTTTTGCCTTAAAAAATAATTGAATCGGCAATATTCAGTCCTGTTCCATTGACAGAGCTAAGGTACTTAATTTCTTATGTTCTGTGAAGGCTAGAAATGGGAGCTTTATTCCACTAAAAGAGTAAAAGAGGGGATAACTCGCTTGTCAGTAAGATATTTGGCTCTTGCTTCAGTCCTTGTATGTGGTTAGTTTGAAAACCTGACATTATTTCTTGAGAAAAGCAATTTTCAATAAATAGTAGAGGTTTTATAGATATCCTTAGTTCTAATTTTTCTCTTTCTCTGAGGCCTGGACAGGTGCACTCATGTTAACTAAAGTCATCTGATCACTGTGGAGTGGGAATTTTTTTTAAAGTAATATAATATTTTGGAAATAAAAACATTTCTAAAATAATTGTCCTGCAAACCACATGACATTTTCTGAATACATGATGGTGTGACATAGTCTATTGGAACCCTTTTTGGGGACATGCAGCCATCCCGCACTCATGATGACAAAATTTCCGTACCATACCACACCATCATGTAATTCTCCACATGTAATGTATGTATAACATATGTGGGATTGTGTCTTATTTAATACAAAGGCAACCTAGAATTTTGAGTGGCTTTTTATCAGTTACTGAGTTTTATGCCAGCCACTTTTAGCCATTCACAGATTCAATGTTGTTGTTTTTGAATGCCAGAGGGACCATGTGATCATTTTGTCTGACTTTCTGCATAACATACAAGCCATGAAAGCTTGGCCAATAATTTCTGCATCAAGCCCATCCCTTCAGGTTGAGCTATTGCATATATTTTAGAAAGATATTCCATTTTGACTTGGACTGCAAGTGATAGACAATCCATTACATTCCTAAGTACTTTATGGTAAATTGTATTACTGTATATAAAGTGGAAAGATTAGGCACCAAGAATGGATTACAGTAGGACCTCAGGACGCCAGACTAACGAACTAACTGGTCGGTCACACACCTCATTGGAACTGGAAGTATGCAATCAGGCAGCAGAGACAAAAAAAACCCCAAACAAATACCGTACAGTACAATAGTGTTTTAAGCATAAACTACTAAAAAATAAAGAGGAAGTTTAAAAAAATTGACTAAGTAAGGAAACTGTTTCTGTGCTGGTTTCATTTAAATGAAGGTGATTAAAAGCAGCATTCTTCTTCTGTGTAGTAAAGTTTCAAAGATGTATTAAGTCAATGTTCGATTGGAAACTTTTGAAAGAACAACCATGACATTTTGTTCAGAGTTATGAACATTTCAGAGTTACAAACAACCTCCATTCCCGAGGTGTTCATAACTCTGAGGTTCTATTGTACTAATATTAAAAACTAGACTGCATCCCCACATTTGATTTAAAGCATATGCATTAAATTCAATCCTTTGTTTTCTGTTTTCATTTGAATGTAATTGTCTTGAGGATTCGTATTTGTTTGTTTAAAAGCTTTCATACTGAACCCAAAATTATTACCATTGACGGTATCACATGCAATGCATCTTCTTACTGAATGAGGCCCTTTCAAGTATAGTGCCCCGAAGTCATGGTGTATAAGATGCCATTAAAAAGTCTAGCATTATCAGCATTACTATTGTTATTGAAATAGCGGTTCTTCATAACCGCAGACTATGTCAGCTGAAGTGTTGTGATAATGTTTCAAAAGGCTTTGAGCCATGGAAACAGTGACTATGAATATTCTTTGTAGTGTTTTTCCCTTGCTTACGACAGTAGGAGCCCAATAAAAATAGTAAATTGGGCTCTACAGGCTTCAGAGCGTTCAAAATCTTTTTTGAAGCAAGTGTAGTGCAACTCATTTTACAAAAAATGCACTTGTACCCAAGCCGTTGGTTACAAGGGAGCCTGATGATTGTCTGTTTTTTTATGAGATGACCAGTACATGGCCAGTGTCTGGCAAGCTTTTCAGGATTTTCAGGATTTACTCATGTTTATGTTAGAAATGGGTGTATGCAAATCATATCTAGGTTTTGGAGTCGCATTAAAAGCAATAGCGTTGTTTAAGCTGTGGAAAAGAAAAGCACCATAGTGTGTTGTGAGAAAATGGCAGTGTAGCCTAGCACTGCACTCACTCAGGTATCTGTGTTGTGAAAGGGTTTGGGATTATTCCACTTTCAGGGAGAAAGCTTTGTTTGTTTGTTAGTTTTAAAGAAAAGATCATAAGGTGCGTGCCTGCTTGCTTAATTCTGACTACAACCTTAGGGAAAAAATCATTTTATAAAATATTGCTACAATGGGGACGGCTAAAAGTATTCTTAGCTAGATTAACTTCGTACTGCTATTCAGTGCTTAAATGTGATCATGGTCGGCACTAGATGGGGAAAAAACCTAAAATAGGTAAATGTGACCATAATATCATCTGAGTGGCAATTTGCAACAAGAAAATGGCAAAATAGCCAATTTGAATAATAACTGACTGCAGATGCCTGGTTTTTTTTTCTTTCTCTGTCTGAATTTCTGGTATAGCTCTCATCATATTGGGGTAGTACTAGAAGCTTTTTATTTCCTTTCTTCGATCCTTAGTTAAAATAATACTGTGTTTCATTATGTGAGATCCTTTTCATCTGAAAAAGAGGTTGCATGGCCCATTTTAGCTAAAATAAAAACTGAGCTGTTTTAGCTCATTCTTCGAACCAAACCTGTACCAGACTTCTTTGAAAGTTGCAAAAGGTTTGGATAGCAGTCATTCAAAGTAGAACCACCATTTCATACCTGTCACATCTTCGTTGGGTGATAGTGTAGCCCTCTCTTTCTATCTGTGTAGCTTTGAATTTCTGTCTCAAAGGGAGATCTTGAAGTACGCTGTCCCTGAAGGGGATCCATAGAAGGATCTTGTATGCACCAACAATACCACCATGTAATCTGGGGGACAGATTGTGATGAAGTCTAAAAGCTGTCTTAAATCTTAAAAGGGTCTGACTGGTACAGCCTAGTGGAGTAGTTACTGGATCAAACATCAGAGCAGAGGAACATGTCAGACTGCTGAAGATCAGTCCCAACTGTGGAGGAGTCAGTGGCTCATATTTTTGGAATTAGATTACAAGATATACAAGCATAATTTGTATATTTTGATCTGATTCTCTTTGATAAATGTTTGTTGTATTTTCACTCCCCTTAGTGCCCTAATCATAGTGGGGACAATGGAATGGCATTTGCTTTTATTTAATGAACAAGAATAAACATTGTCTAAAGCAAGAAATAGTTTTTACTGCCTGGCTCTGATACATATAAGTCAGAAAGACATTTTTACACAGAAGGAACAGGACAAGCTCAGTTTATTGAAAATAATCTATTTGAATAGTTTAACTTCTAATTAAATTGATTTACCTCTGTACCTTGTTCTATCTATAAAACAAAGATTTTTGGCTGTGTCAAAAAGGAAATATAAGTTTAGTGAAATAACAGATGCACAGACTCATAAATTAAATAGAAAATGTCTGTTCTGTAATATTTAGGGATTTATACATACATTTTGTGCCTTCTTCATGTATTGCATATTTTGTGGCTGAAAAAACAGCAATGTGGAATGTTTCATCTTTTGCTCCTTAATGAAAACTGGGAGGCAGAGGCAACCTAAAGACTAAAAGTGTTCCACAGTGCACCTGTTTTCTCATTTTAAAAAAGTAGGTATTTTTGTGGCCACCACACGAATCATTTATATGTTCTTATTTAGAATGACCATTCACTGTTAATTAGAATGTTGCCAAAACATATATGGTATTTTATTGGCAGCTTTTAGTGCCTGTTAAAAACAAATAAGTAATACCACAAATAGCAAAGGATTTTTTCATTCTCTGTTTTATGGTGATTGTGCATGTGTGTAAGTTGTGTATACTTTCTGAACTAAAATATAAGCACTGCTCAGGTTAATGCTAAACTGAACACAGAAAAGGGAGTTTTCTGTGGGTTTGGCTTAGTGCAGTACAGTTGCCATTTAGATGCTATCTGAGGGAAAGTTTTGTGTTGCCCACTGCCATGCTATAAAGTTCAATAGAAATTCCTTGTCATTATATGTAGTTGGCCTCATGAATAGTAGAGTTATATTATGAAACTTAATTGTCGGTATTCCACACGCATCATTAGATTCCTGGACCCCACTGCCTTTTATTAGCGTTTATTGAATACTACATGCTTTTTCACATTGGCAGTGCCATTGTCACTGTGAATAAGATTCAAATTCAGTTAGGTTGAGAAAGAGGGATAGGGGTTGGGATTTTTCCTTTTTTACAAGTGAGAAAATAGTAACTACAATAAGGAGATTCCCTCATTTTCCCCTTCAATTCTTCGTTGCATTTTAAAAAAACAAAATTTTCAGAAGACTATTATGTTAAAGTGAAAGAAAATGCAAACTGCCAGGAGCCTAAATATTTATGTGAGCAGGTGAATTTAGTGCTGGTGAAAGGGGAGAGAATAAAAGGCATAGCAACAGCAGTCCTCTGTTTACCCACAGAAGAGAGATAATGTGTGAAGCACAAGCCCAGGCTTCTGCCCCACGCTGCTAGTTGTCCTCAGCTCTGGCCCAAAGGAATTGTCATGAAAGGGTGAGGTTTGTTCTGTCTCCAGATTTATTCAGTCATTGGCCTCTCTGTTAAGACTGCCAGAAAGGAGCTAATTGTGGGTGATATCTTTATCCTTGTACCAATAGCTCCCAAAAGCGTGATTATTGCAAGACTTAGTGCAATAGTAGGTTCATGGAACTCCCATGAAGTGAGTGGGTGTTTTACGAGCAGATCAAGGGCAGCTCTTTCAGGATTGTTAAGAACTTAACTCTCCCTTTCTTTGACAAAAGGTTCCAGATGTTTTCTTAAATTTTTTTTGAATCAGTGCATTTCAGATGGAATGCTCCAGTGCGCTTGGATTCCTCTTCCTTCTGGGATTGTGTCCCTCAGTATGGACTAGGAAGCCGTCAGAACCCCTTTTCTGAGAATATCTACATTTGGAGTTGGGGGTGTGATTCCTGACTATACATACTTGTGCTAGCTCTCATTCAGCAAGCGCACAAAAACTAGTAATGTGACCATGGTAGCACAGGTTTCAGAGTAGCAGCCGTGTTAGTCTGTATCCGCAAAAAGAACAGGAGTACTTGTACCACAAGTACTCCTGTTCTTTTCACGGTAGCACAGGCAATGGTGAGTGGTGGTACGGGCTAGCCCTCATGAGTACAAATCTTCACACATCTGCTGTAATCCTGACCCAAGGAGTTAAAAAATCATTAGGGTGGTCAAAATGTCATGGCATTTTGTTAAAGAAAAATAATTCATGATTTTGTTCCAAGTCCTGGTTTTTAAGCAAGTATGTGACATCTGCAGGCTGAAAATTCAAATGACAATGGATGCAAAAATGCAAATTGCCCTATGCCTCTGCTCCCTGATTTTGCCTCTCTCCCACTGCTTTGAGTGCCCCAGTTGCCTTTCTCCCCAGTCGACTACTCCTCTCTTCTCTCCCTCCCACTGCCCCAACCCATCCCTGGTTCCCTTGTACATCAGATTCCCCATGAGCAGGTTCCAGTGACTGACCCATCCCAATTTCCACTCCTACCCAAATGACAGACTTCAGCAGCCCTCATCCTCTTCTCTCTGGCAAGCTTTAGCACCAGCCCCCTGTCTCCAGCCTATATAGAAGTGGCCTTCTCTTGGGCTCCTATCTATATTTACTCCTTGCTTTTATGTTGTAATGAGGAGGGGGAGAGTAATGTCAGTGAAGGGATGAGGCAGCCCTGCTGTGCTGCGTGCGCTTGGAATGCACAGCATGCTGCTATTGTAAGCACTTGCTTGGGAGCTGAGGTCAGAACTTCAGGAAGCTCAAGCAAAGTTCCTGAGCTGCTTGTGGTTGATTACGTAATCATAAGCAACCACAAAAATCTGCCCCCAAATCACCATGCTTTTAGGATTGCATTGCAAGGGTTGGCAATGCTGCATCTTTGAACAACAGGTCAACCTCTCCATCTTGATCATTGATGTAGGGAGGGCATGGGAATTTCACTCTCCTGTTGTGACCCTTCTTGTTAGTGCTGAGGAATACTGCTGCTGATGTAGCATTGTCATTGCTGCCAGTGTTGCTGTTCTTGGAGCTCCGATGTCAGCTGCACTAGCAGACAGTGCAGCATGTTAACTCAGCAGATTTTGATGTTCATCATAAGAAAGATCACAGGCTTGGTTCGGTGGCGAGGGCGCTCAGCCAGATTTATTCTCAACAAAGCTACCTCCATAGGAGCTACAGGTATACTAACACATGTATGCCCACGACAAGGTACCCACTCAGCTAAGGCACCAGGATCCTGACCCCTCGGCTAGTACAAACTTGCCCCGCCTATGATTTCTCCTTTTATACATTGATACAAACAAGTTACTTATTATACTCCACACGCTGTTAGTTTCCACCCTTTTACCTGCTAGTTCGTACAAAACATTCTTATCCATTATCCTGTCATCTCATCCTTATCTTATGAGGGGTCGGTGTGTTCTTGTACCATCTCTCAGCAATGTGTTTATGGAGTTATTTGAGAGAGCTGTGTGTTTTTGTACCATCCTCTGCAGTCAGGGATGTGCTTTTTTGGTGTTAGCTAATACCTAGTATGTTGTTGTTTTTGCCTAGGCCAGGTGTACTTTGGTTCATAGCCTTCAGTTCACACTACTAGTTATGCCTAGAGCTCCAGCAAGGCCTACAATACTAAGGTGGATAACAGTGTGGAAGTCTCTCCCACCTTGTGTGCAATACAGGACTGATGTCGAAGTGGTGCCATGCATAAGCATGCATTAGGCCTATTCTTCTTGTCAGGCTCAATGAGCACATGCTCAGTAGTACTAAGCTAAAAGTGGGGAATGTTGCTAGCATGAAAATGCTTTAATTTTAGATGTATGCTGTAGGCTTTGTAGAATGAACAGAAAGTGATAGTTGTGCTGCCTAACTTTCAGACCAGTGGTTGGAACACTTAGCTGGGATGTGGGAAACATGGGTTCAGTTCCCCTCTCTGCCTGATGTAGAGAAGGATTTTGAACTTGGATCTTCTGCATTGTAGGAGAATGCCCTAGCCACTGATCTGTGGGTTATTCTGATGCGGATCCCTCAACCTTTTCTTTTGAAATTGTTACACAAATAATTAGTCACTGGAGCAGGGTCTTGAACAGGGGTCTCCCATATCCTAGCTGTATACTCTAACCACTGGGCTTCTAGAGTCATTCCCACTCAATTCCCTGGTCCAATGATGATTCATTGATATTCTTAGTGGCAATTCATAATGTTTGATCTGAAATTGATTTTTTTTTGATTTGCTGAAATTTTTCCTATTTTCAAATTCAGTTTGGCTCAAAATGGATTTTTTCCCCATTTTTCAGAATTGCCAGTTATTTGCCCACGTCTAGATAAAATGCATTTACTTTGGAGCTGGAAAGATTGTGTTTGGAGGATTGGGGTTAAGAACAAAACTGCAAATTACTGATTTTAAAAAAATTCTCGTTACTGTTTTGAATAATCATATCCAGATTTGTGCAGTTTTGAACAAACATATAATACCAGTCAATTGTATAAGCACAATCTTCTTCTAAGAGTAAATACATACTGTAGCCTGCACATTTTGTTTAACTAAAACTACAACTTCACAGAAAACATATTACTTGTTTACAGAAAGTCTTCATGAAACAGAAATTATAGTAGCTGCGTTATATGGATTGTCTATAATAGTTTTCAGTTGCAGACAGTACAGTTTCCTCGGTGTTGTTACATATCTGATGGTTGTTATTGTTCTAGCATCTAAGGTGCATTTCTCAAACTTAACTTAGAAAAATGACAAAGGATCATCCATTCACAATTAGGGAATTTTACATGGCCTCTTGAAAAAAAAGCACCAAGGCTTTGTCTAAATTCCTGTAAAATTAAAGCGATTTCATTGGACATACCAATTATTCTAATTATAGCACTAGGGATTTGGTTTAAAGCTGGTCTGCAGAGCTCCGAGTAACACAAAGCATTACACATATACACCAACCTCAGCCTCAGCAAAGGATGGTCATCTCTAGAGAGAGAGACTGCATCTTTAAAGTGCAGAAAAGACGTTCTCTACAAATGTAGTTTGGAGATAATGGACACTACTACAGTTATGAATGGTGCTGAGTGATTTGTGCACCTTGCATCATGCTATCAGGCAGTCATCCTTTCATTCTCCCCAGTTGGCATTGTTGCAGATTAGCAAGATGGCAGAAGGAATGCTGACACTGGAACTGAAGAATACATAGTGAACATGAATAGAATTGCAGTGTCTGTCACCTGAAACAGCACTATATCCTGGCAGGTCATTTGACAGATGTTGTCTTTGGGCTTATCTGTGCTGTACTGCAGTATGGACTACCAGCATGTTAACTGCGGCGTGCACCAAAGTGTTGAGTACTGTCTGCCCTCTGTGGATGCTGCTAGCCCGAACTAAAAGATACCTAGTTTGTGTTAATTTAGTCCTGTTTGAAAGTAGACTATGTTAATATGAACTGGATATCTGTTTGTTCGTGTCAGCAGTGTCTACATGGGGCAGTTAGTGCACTAGGTTTTTGGTCCTCTTTGTAATTCACATCCCATAGTCTATACTGTGGCATAGGGTAGACATAGCTTTTGTCTCCCCCAGTTTCCCCCAGCAACTGGAACACTTTTTTGTGAGCCTAAACTTTTATCTTATCAAAATGCTCACTGTATATTTTACACTATATATATTGTATATGTTCTTTACCTGTAAATATATCAGTGTTGTACTTGTGCTGTCAAATAATTGTATGTCTTGCAGTGCTCACTCAGATAAGAAAGTACAAACTGAAGGTTTCAGTATTGGCAAGCCCAGATGTCCAAAATCATGAACCAGACTCCCGCAAATGATTAAATTCATTGAGAAATCCTGAGGTTAACAAAACATAATTGTTTTTCCACCTGCATTTTGACTTTTCTTCCCCTGAAAGAGGGAGCCACCCACCCCCAAGTTGTATGTAATCATGTCAGGTTCAAAATTCAACCTTAAATATACAAATTATACTCCTGGGGGAATTCTCCACCACTGCACAGGCGCACAATTAATGTGCTGCATGATTTTTTTCCTCACAGAAAATAACTTCTGCCAGAAAGTTGCTGCAGTTACGCCTTTTGGCCATCAGGGACCACTGTGCTGCTAGAACAAAGCAGCGGCTCCAGGGTGAGCCCCAGCTGTGATAGGCAAGGGAAGAGAAGAGGCTGTCTTCTTCACAGAGCTGGATGGGGCCAGGTCAGGAGACAGGGGATATGGGGGGGAACCGATAGCATGGGGCTGCTGGGGGGGTATCTTAGGCTGGGGGGAGGACAGACTGGGGAAGAGGCTGAATGGGAGTGGAGGTGCAGGGTCACATATGGACAGTGGGGAGAGGATGCAGGGGCACACAGGGATGAGGATGGGGGCAAGGGGCTGGCTAAGGGGGTGCAGGGACACATGAGGATGGGGGAAGAGGGTGCAGGGATACATGGGGATGAGTGAGGGACACATGGGGACAGAGACAGATATTCCTGACTGAATGGGAGAGGCTAGGGGTCAGCTAGGGTCTGCATGGGGGAGACTCTGTAACAATTCCTCCACGCAGCTCAAAAAACTTGTTCCATACTTTTCCCACCCAGACCCAACAACCCTCCAAGTTCACATCCAGGCTCCTTCCCAGCAATTACTTCCTCTTCCTCAGCTCCTCTGTTACCCTTGACTCCCCCAAGCCTTTGCCTTGCTTCCAAGGGTGCGGAAAATATATTTCTATATTGTAGTTTAAATTAATTATTATTCAGAGTTCGGTATTAATATGCCTAGTAAGGAATCTATTTGTCAAAAAAGATTTCCTGAATCATCTTTGTTGTTTGTATTGTTACAGACATACTGTACTTGCTGACAGGTATTTTGAAATAAATTACCAAAATAATTGCAAGTGGTATGATTATATTGTGTTATTTTGACAAATAAAATATGCAGATTTTTGCAGACTTTTTAATTTTTTGGTGCAGAATTCCCCCAGGAGTAAAATTGAAATGCAGTCAGACTTTTCACTGCTTAAAAAGAGCTCAGTATACACTGACCTAACCCCTGGGATTTGAGGAGCTGCCATTCTACCCCTCTGTATCTACCACCCTATCTAATTATATAGACAGGATAATGGAGAAAGATGTTTTGTTTGAACTAGCAGGTACAAGTATAAAGGTAGAAACTAACATTTGTAGTATAATACTTAATTTATTTGTATCAGTGTATAAAAGGAGAAGTCATAGATGTCAATTTCATTTGTCTCCCTCCCACCCCCCCATTTTCCTCCTTTTCCATTCACAGTGTCCTATCTACTATATTCTTCTTCTCTGCCAGGCCGTTGCCCCCTGTAGCCCCCTCAATCTCCTCTTGCTCCCTACACTGCCCTCAGCTTGCCTCCTAATCCCCACACCCCCCTGCAGTCTGCCTCTTGCACTCCACATTCCCCTGAACTGCTATCATTTCTCTCTGTGAGTACCCCCAGTCTGCTTCCTGCTCTCCACAGTCCCCAGGACTCCTGCAGTCTTTCTACACCCCAGTCTGCCTCCTGTACCTCACATTCCTTTGCACTGTTTCAATCTGCCTGCCTGCACCACCATCAGTCTTCCTACATCACCCACATATTTTCCTGTACTTCCCCTGAATGTCTTTTATTATTTTATTATTTATTATTATTTATTATTATTTATTAGTTTATTTTATTTATTACCGTAGCATAGGAGCCCTAGTCATAGACCAGGGTCCTGGGGCAAAGTACCATACAGACACAGAACAAAAAGACAGTTCCTGCCCCCTAGTGGCTTACAGTCTAATTGCCTCTTTACTCACATGTCTCAGGCTCATAGTTTCCTGTCTATTTCCTAACACACTCCTCCTACCTGCTGTCCCCCCGCAGTCTCTTTCTGAGTATCTCCATCCCAGCCTGGCCTCTCCTATGAGGAAGAAGAGGCCACCAATTTTCCTGAGAGCATCCTGAATTCAGTCCCATTGGAAACAATGGGAGATGGCATTCATCTTTGTAACAGGAAGCCTCACTTTTACCTATGATGGTTAGAGACTTGCTGAGAAAAGCATGTGACTTCAGTCCCATGAACAGTAATTGGAGATAGTGGCCATTTTGGATAAGGGCAAAACTTCATGAGTTGAAGGCAAAAATCACAGTTCTTTTTATAGAACAGCAGAATCATACTAAAATGTGAAGAGTGGGGTTCAGTTGATCGAGGTGTGCTGTACATCCTATTTCCACAGATACTATTTGCACCTTTTCACTAGAGCTGGTCAAAAACTGGTGAGGGAAAAGGGTGCCATTTTGAAGCTGTGTCCATTTTGCAATTCAAAACAAAACCATTTTTCATTTTCAAAAAAAATCATAAAATATTTTGTCAAAAATGTTGGCATTTCAAATTTTGAATTTCTGAAATTAAAAATTTTATTTTTTTCTCCCCCCCTTGTTTTTAGCCACTGAGTGAAATAAAAGAAATTATTTGCAAAGAATGTTTCCCACTCTCCATTTTTCCTTTGGTACTCTAACTTTTGAAGTTACAGAAGTTTGAAAAGCTGCAGAGTGGCCAATAAGAAAAAAAAAACTCTGCCACTCCAACTTTTAAACTGTTCTCTAGCTATTATCAAGTTATAGAGTTGCAGAGCCCGCATCCCTATTCCTCATGGGCAGACATAGGAAAGCTATGGAGCTGTGGTAAAAAGTGACCACGTTTGCAATGTCTCCTATTGTCCTAGCAAGGAGCAGAGCTTGCTGAATATATTCACTTTATGAAATTTCTTTTTCCATCCAGGTTTTTATGGAATTTCCTGTATTAAAGGAATGTTAACATTTCATTAAAAGAACTTGCAATTTTAAGTGTTTGAAAAAGGAGTTTTAATGTAAACAGAATAATGGGGTAAATGTTTTCATTCACTTGGTATGATGAATTGGGACTACGTCTGTACAATTTATGAATTTTGATTGAAGTATATCATGTATGCAGGTATGTAGGCTTAGAAGTATTAGATTTTTAAGTGTAAACATGTTTCACTATAAACCCAAAAACAGATGAAAAATTATTTCCATCTATGATCATTGAAATTTACAGTTAGGCAAAGTAAGAAGAATGCTGCTTGAGAACTTAGTTCGAGTTTAGTTGAAGCATGTTTGCTTTGTATATTCTGTCATGTGATGGACAATTTGTACTTTAATGGTTATAAAGCTTTAACTTTCTATAGCTCAATGTCTGCTGTCAATAAATAATCAGATACCCACATATATTCCCACATCTGTGAACATTTAAATAGATTAAAAAAATTAAAAAGCTTTAAAATAATCATTGATATAATCAGTCATAGATATATTAAAAAAAAGATTTTTTTCCAAGCCTGCCTATATGTATGTGGGTCCCCTCCTTGCTGACAGGTCCTGGAGCAGAGATGCACCAGACATGGACAATGGGAAATACTTAAGGTTAATGGTGGTACTTAACCTTCACAAAAGGTAAACTAAAAGGAGCCCAAGCCTTGAAAACATAATTTTAGTATGACACCCTGAAGAGAGAGGGGAAGCTAGAAGCAGTGGAAATTTACCAGGGATAGAACAAAAAAGACCATGTGACCAAGAGGGGTTTAAATAAAAAAACACACAGGAACAGAGGGAGCTGGACAGGAAGATGAAGTATTGGGCAAAAGAGAGCAAGTTCACAAGCTGGATAAGGGGCTCCATGAGAGGGAGACACTAGTTAGCAGTCAACAGCCAGCATAGACAGCAAGAGTTCCTAAAGACTCCCAAGGGAAGGGGCATGTGGGTAATGTTTATAGTTTTGTATGATCAGGACTCCCCTTTACAGGATTAAGTGTAAAAGAGCATAAAGGTGTTAAACTGCGCAAAGTGTGTTTGCATGTGTGTTGACTGCTTCAGACTTGCTGTGTGCCACTGAAAGTTAAACTGTAAAGCTTCAGACCTTCGGGCTGCAGTTCTGGGAGTAAGGCACTAGAAGCTCAACACATCTCAGGGGATCCAGAGTGCAGACACTTGGAAACCTAGTGGGATGCCGTGAAGAGGCACTTGCTAGGATCTGTGACACATGGTACTCCATGGTACTCAAATTAAAGTTTATAATTTAAACTGATTTTTCTCCCACTATGTTTCTTTTCATTTTTTATAATAGGGAGGAGAAAGGATTGGTATAAAACTGTGAATTCTCTGTGACCTCTGCCCAGGGCATATGCCAAACGAAGGTCTTATTTTCCTGGTATTGTGGCCTGCTCTTTTTCTTTATACCAACTCCTTCATCCTGAGTACAGGATGTCCAGGGAAAGGCAAGGTCCTAATTCCTTAGAGACTGAAGTCAACAATGGTTCAGAAATATGCCTGCAGAAGTCAATGCAAGTGCAGGGTAAGCAGTTTGACTCCTGTTGAGTGTTCATGTTGCCCCAGGCTGCTGAGCCCTTCACTGAGGAAAGGGGAAAATAAAAGAGAGGTTATCCCCTAACTGTTTCAGAAGTACGGTGGAAACTATGCTGCAGGCTTATTGTGTAATAGTGATGTTCAGTGTAAGACACTCAAATACCATGATTATGAGCCTGATATTAAGATGGCATAGACCTCCTAATAGTGAGTCATGTGCACCAGCTAAGCAACCAAACCAACTGACTGCCTACTGAATAGCCCAGAGAGCTACTAATTTAGAAGGGAGATATCAATATTCTATACCTGAAAAAAGCTGGGCGAATAACTCTTTTTTGGTTCAGCCCTCAAACCGAAAAAATCAATCTTCATTTTGGATTGACCCAACATGACAATATTAGTGGAGATTTTGCTGAAACAAAATATTGTAATTTTATTTGGGGTCAAATTAAATATTTTGTTTACTTATGGGATGCTTTATACCCTTTTTTTAGTTAAATGTAGATAAATTTCTGAATTAAGTATCATTTCTCAAGAAAAATTTGAAATGTTTCATTTTGAAAATACTGAAACAAAACATTTCGACTTTTTTCAGAATTCTCTGCCCTCCACCTGAATAATTTTTTGGCAAATAAACTCTACACCAAAAAGAATTTGTCCAGCTCTATATGAGTCCCTTTCTTTAATAAGTTTGCAAGTTCCTGGTTAGTTTTACCTGTTTGGCCTGGCGTTCCTTGTATGCGAAAGTGGGCAAGAGAGAGAGGGCTAGGTAGGTGAAATTGATTAACTGTTCCACAGAGGAATTAGACTTTTCACTGGCTTCGTTTATCTCAACTGAAACTAACTCAAACATGCCCATGTAAATGTCCTATCAGTGCAAAAGGAAAAATAGAGCACTACAACTCATCCAGGATGAGTAATACAAGCAAATAGAAGGGCCTGGCTTGTTATCCGTAGGAGGGGTCATGATATAGTGGGTTTTGAAACTTCTGGGGCAGATATGCTTTGTGGATGGAGGTTGTGGCAAGAATCATACTCCAGCTGAAATAATAGAACTACAGATTTCCCCCACCCTAGTTTATTTCGCTGTAGAATAAAGACTCTAGAAAAATGGAATTTTCTTATGGTCAGCTTTTTGTTTTGTTTTGTTAGCTTTTTGGGTTGTTAAATTGTTGCAATTGTGTTAGTGATGGCTCTGCCTCCCCTTTGATTGCTGTCATCCACATCGAGCTCAATGGCAGGACTGAAGCGCCAAAGGCATGATGTCACGTACCCAGGACTTGCAGGTGGTTGTGACAGAATAATTACTACTCTGTGCAAACCAAGGCATATGGCATATGGCACTGTTTCTGCAAGTTCTGTCACTTGATCTTGGGAACGGAAATTGCATGCAAGAAACCATATTATGATTGAAATTGCCAGGGAAGTGTAACGTGCAGAATCATGTTATTCTCAAGCTGTGTAACTCAGTGCTACATGTACTGTAGTCATTGCATTGACACAACCTGCAAAAGGACATAGGAATAATTGATTTTATTCAAAAATGTATTATTATTTTGATATTGTGTGTGTTCAAGTTTCCATATTCTCTTTCTTTACATCACTGGGAAATTGGTATGGCATTGCTGTGACACCAAACAGGAGTGACACATAATCAAGGCATGGAGGTCTGAGCAGCTGAACTGACTGGCCTAATATGTCCCACTTCTTTGTTTTGTGTTGTAATCAATATGACAGGAACATGCAGGCATCAGAAATGTCATGAAAGAATCCCTTGTTTGAAACTGGCGTTCAGCATTTTGAAGCCTAACTGCAATACAAAAATAGTTTAGGGTATGTCTACACTGCAAGTGCTCCAGCGGCACAGTTGCAACTACGCACTGTTGCGTAACCACTTACTAATGAGATGGGAGTGTTTTTTGCATCACTGTAGTAAATCCATCTCTCCGAGAGGTGGCAGCTAGGTCGATGGAAGAAGTCAAGCTGTATCTATAGCGGTGGTACACATTTTTTCACAGTCTTGGGTGATATAGTTAGGTTGACTGAAGTTTTAGATGTTGACCGTCCCTTACACAAGTTGAAACTTCCTGTAACCTATCAAGGATGAAGCAAGTGAAGCAAAGAAGGGAAATTATAGCAAGCCAGCAAGTATCTTTTTGACCTCAGTCCCACTGGCGTAAAGTAGAAGTAAATCCCTTGAAGTCAATGGAGTCACCTTGGTGTAAGATCAGAATCAAGCCTATTTTGTTTACTATTTTCATAGCTATCCTCTGAAGGGTGGGGAGAGAGTGCTTCTCCCATCCTTATGGAATTCGATTTGAAGAAAATACTAGCTCTGGATTGCAGCTTGTTTTTCACTTGAGTGCTCTTGGGGAAATGAGTAGCTGTGGTTCCTGAGAGCTTAGCAGTATATAAGCATCAGCTCCTTCCAGATGACAAATGAAGTAATAATAAGGTGAGAAAGCAACAACATAGCACATGTTTAATTGCTCAGCTAATCCTAATGTAGTGCGGTGCATGAGCACACGGAGCTTTTGCATGTGTATGATATTGAAAGCGAGTGAAGCAAGCACTGTGATCGACATTTGGAAGCTACCGTAACCCCACTTACTTTGCATTAGCTGAATGGGAGGGTATTTTGGGAAGGGTATTTTTCTGCCTATTTCATGTCTGCCCAAAGTGCAACTTTCTGTCTTTATTTCCATACATTGATTTCTAAGCTCTCAGCTCTAAACAACAGAGAGTTAGCCTGTACAGCTTGCATTGACACTTTGCAATGAGGACTGCTTAAAATCAGATTTGGAAATGAGACAATATCATTGCCAATTGAACAAGATTTCCCACCCTTTTTTTTTTTGGCAAGATTAGGTAAAGTTACTAAATTCTGCCTCAAGATTATGTGCATGTGAAATCTTATATTTTTCTTAGGACACTCTATTCCTCTTAATGAGGAAACCCTCGTGGACAAGTGATAGTCCCAGTTAAGCAACAGTCATAAGATGAAAGGCTATTTTTAAAATAAAATGTGCCTTTTAAAGACTATGGGCCAAGTTCATGGGCACGCTCTGGTTGCTCTGTGCTGCTCCAGCGATGCAAAGCAGCTGCTAACCCAGCTTAACTGGCCCGAGAAACTGAGTTTACAGCTGCTCTGCATTGTTGGAGTGATGCAAAGCATCTGGAGAATACCAGTGAATCTGGTCCTTGAAACAAGATAAAATACTGACAAATAAAAGTACAAGAATAGCAATGATATTCACTCCATTTCATCTCTGACCTTTACTACTACTATTACTTTGAATCTCTATTTGTTAAAGACAAGATTCTGCCCCTATCAGTCTTAATGGGATTTACACCTTTTCTCAAGAGAGTTCTCCTTTAAATCAAAGGGACATCTTATGATGTAAGATACTACACAAAATGAGTAAGGGCAAGAGACTCCAACCCTAATTTCTATATTAGGACCAGCCTAATTTGAAAATTCCATACCTATTCAAAATGGGATTAAACATCACTTGACCCCTTGCCGCACTGATCAAATGCATCCTTATTAAACAGGTTTTCTGCCAGTTTTGACTCTGTTATCAAGCAGTTATTATCATTCACTATCATTAGGATTGAGCTGTTTCCTAGGATACATACCAGCTATTCTGAGAAAGGGCATTCCACTCATAGGCTTGATTCTGCCGTGTATATCATGTTGCATTTTATCCAATTCCACACAAGAAGGCTCTTTGTAGTGGGTTTCACTGTACTCCGTTCAGGGTAGGGATGGCAGGATCTGGTCCCAAATGAAATATACTGTATAACCGAGCAGATATGGATGATATCCTGAGTGCCCATTAGCCATTTCTGAAAGCAAACACTGGTCATTTTTGTTTTGTTTTATTTCATCATCTTCATAATGAAATAACTATATGTATTTGTAATTATTTTGCACGAGAGAAGGAAAATGACACTTTTTCTTGTATTTTACTCAGAGAAACTGCTTAGTCCTCATAGAAACCAGTGAACATGTTGAGGCAAACCTGCAACGTATTTTGTGTTTGCAAAAGAGTGAAAATGTGAATTTTCTTTGCTACCAGTCTCCTTCACTTGTCAAAGGAGAATAGTAGCAGTGGGCTACCCAACAAGAACATTGTAAAAAAGACAGGCTGTCATTTTTTTAGAAAAGCCTGCAAAATGCCAAAAGAGGAAGCAATTGTGTAGTGGAGTTACACAACAGTTGTACTGCTCGCATATGTGCCTTTGGTTTGTTGTAAATGAAATGCATCTCCACTAGCTGGCCTTCAGGCTGACAGCCTGGTAGAATGGTGCTAAAGAGCAAGTCTAATGTAGAGTGATTGATCCCTCCGTTTAGAAAGCATAATGCCTTTTGAAGTAAAGAGCAGATCAAAGACTTTAATGATTGACAGCGATTTACGCTGTTCTTGTTTTTAATTCCTTGACTTTTGACACTTTAAGACGGGTCTTTATAAAGGAAGGATGCTGGATCCTAGGGTTACCTCTCCTTTCATAACACGGAAAGCTGAAGGAACAGTCGAGACTGACACCCAGATCTCAAATAGATTAGGTTTTTATTTAAATATGGAGTTGAGAGGTTTGTGGGCATGCTGTTTCTGTTATTAAATCATTATGCACCTACTGGGGGGTTGGGGGGGGCGGGGAAGAGATTCAACAATCATACCAGGAGTGCCTCTATAAACATTTCTGACTCTCCGTAGTTGTTAAGCTGGTATATTAAAAATTCTTCAAATAGCTGACCTCAACAAGTGTTATATTTGAGCAAGCAAAACAATAAATAGTAATATAATCCCTGTGGAGTTGGCATTAGGCTTTGTGGGAAATGCATAATGTCCTTTACTAAACGTAGAAAGCTGCAAACTTTTAATTTCTTCGTATTTGTCATTTATACCAAACAATACTGAATTCTCTACTGCTAACAGGGACTGAGAGTCCAAAGTATGTGGCAAACAATTGTTACGTTTACTGTGGGGATTTTTATGTTTTTCTTCTACAATAAATTCAAGACTTGGATATATTTTTCTGCAAGGCATAATACAGAAGTACAGAACTGTGACTTGCCTGGTGACCCCTACTTCTCAGACATGGGTATTATACCATCATATTCCAAAGCTCAAAGAACATCACAGAAAAATTCAGTGTGATGTATTTTGCTTGGTATATTGGAATATTTTAACCACTGATGTGTTTTCTATCAGTCCTGAAGTACAGTATAATACACTTTATTGTACTTTTGGCCCTTTGCGTCTACCAGTCCATGCGTATGTTGTAGTTTTAGTAGTAGCAGTTGACATGTTTTAAATTAGTGCTGTCAGTTTAAAAATCATGCTCTTCTCTGAAAATACTTTGCCTTTCCTACATAGGGGAGGGGAGAGCAGAGAGGAGTCCAATGACACTGCCCTGGCTTCTCTGACAGGGGAGAAAGACCCTGGCCACTGCTGCTGCAAGTGGCGGGCGTGGCCACAGAGGGCCATGTATTTTTGTGTGTGTGTCTATGGCCTTGGATTGTCTAAATCCAACCCTCACTATGGGTAGTGAACTAAGAGACAAATCTTCAGGGATGCAATGTGAGTTTATTTTATACTATTTGTGCTATATAATGTTGTGGTGATTGCACTTTTAGTTTGCATTTTTTTGTCTTATAAACCAACTCTAAAACTATTGTGACTTTCACATTGCATTGGCTAACTGAATGTTATAGAGATGGTGTCAAGGTCTGGTCACTACCAGAGTCAGGCTCTTAGACTAGATGTTCTGGTGGTCTAATACAGTATGCAAATCCTTTGTCTTTGTATGTTCGTTATATAACCTAAGGCCATATCTGTTAAGCATTAATGGAAAAGAGCTGCATAGAGGAAGCCATGAGCAGTACACAACACATTTTATTGTTCTTACGAAACCTAGGAACTACAATCCACATTCTTGAGCACCTTCTATTGGCATTTTATCTCTTAACTGTTTACCCATTTGCAAGTATAGAGCACTCTCACCTCACTGTACACAATAAAGGTTGAACCATGTGTAAAATCTCTTGAATTCTGTTTGTCCAGGAACACAGATCCATAGGCTTGAACATGTTTTTCATATAGTTTCAAAAAGGTTTAATCCTATGTGCACTGGCCAGCTAAGTAGTGCTAGATTTTAAACAAGTTTAAACAGCATCCAATAACGAGGTTTTTTTTTTAAATAAAAAAGATAAACATTCATTTTTGCCTGAGAAGATGGGAGCTAAAGAAACAAGAAATCACTATGGTGCATTGCCTAAATTTTCAAAAGGGTCAGAGCATGACATTAGGCTAGGACTTCTTAGTGTTGGCTAAAAATGTGCTTCACTTTTAGAGGTGGTAGTGATGGTGCAGTGGTTTATGAGAACAGTGATATGTGCCCTTTTACTGGCTCACGCATCACTGCATCTTTTTATCCTGTAGTTCACACACAGAAGTGTGCATTTCTAGATAGATATCCTCTCAGGTTTTAGATACCAGTTCCTGATCTCAAGTGCACATGTAAGCTGTTCCCTTCAAAATAAGGCTTTGGTGCTAAATTAGATTTTCCAGGTAAAAACTTATCCAGTGTTTGATTTTTGTTGTAAATTCCAACTCAGACCATGGTAGCATAACGTTCACAAACTATTTAAGTGAATTATGGCCAAGTCATGGTTACGTATGAAGACTGTATGAAGGGACCTCAGGAGGTCATCTAGTCCAACCCCCTGCTCAAAGCCAGATCAATTCCCAACTAAATCATCCCAGCCAGGGCTTTGTCAAGCCTGACTGTCAAGGTTCCTTCCCCACTCTGAACTTTAGGGTACAGATGTGGGGACCTGCATGGACACTTCTAATCTTAATTACTAGCTTAGATCTGGTATCGTTGCCACCATCCAGAATTTTCAGTGTCTGGATCACTCCCTTTCCCCCAAAAACCTTCCCCTCCCTGGGTAGCCTTGAGAGACTTCACCAATTTCCTGGTGAACAGAGATCCAATCCCCTTGGATCTAAAAACAAGGGAAAATCAATCAGGTATTAAGAAAAAAGGCTTTTAATTAAAGAAAAGAAAGGTAAAAGAAAACCCTCTGGGAGAGATTAGCATACCAGCTGTTCTCACAGACAACAGATTCAAAACACAGAGGATGTTCCCCTGGGCACAAATTTAGTTACACAAAAAAATACCCAAATACCCAATTTGATTCTACCTCTAATTGCATAAGACAGGTTACAAAGAAATAAACATAAACCTGTTTATTCCTTTCTAAAACTAACTACTCTGATAAGAGGGTGGTTCCTTGATCTTTTTCACTCTGGCTGAAACTGAAACTCTTAAACAAAGGAAAAACTTCTGTCCTTCCTTTTGAAACATCTTGTTCCCCCATTGGTTCCTCTGTTCAGGTGTTAGCTAGGCTAGGTGAACTTTTTAACCCTTTACAGGTAAAAGAGGTATTAACCCTTAACCATCTGTTTATGACACTGACCTTAAAAACCTCTAAGGAAGGAGATTCTGCCACCTCCCTAGGTAACCCATTCCAGTGCTTCACCCACCCTCCTAGTGAAAAAGTTTTTCCTAATATCCAACCTAAACCTCCTCCACTGCAACTTGAGACCATTACTCCTTGTTATGTCATCTGTCACCACTGAGAACAGTCTAGATCCATCCTCTTTGGAACCCCCTTTCAGGTAGTTGAAAGCAGCTGTCAAATCCCGCCTCATTCTTCTCTTCTGCAGACTAAACAATCCCAGTTCCCTCAGCCTCTCCTCATAAGTCATGTGTTCCAGCCTCCTAATCATTTTTGTTGTCCTGTGCTGGACTCTTTCCAATTTTTCCACATCCTTCTTGTAGTATGGGGCCCAAAACTGGACATAGTACTCCAGATGAGGCCTCACCAATGTCGGATAGAAGAGAATGATCCTATCCCTCGATCTGCTGGCAATGCCCCTACTTATACAGCCCAAAAAGCCATTAGCCTTCTTGGCATCAAGGGCACACTGTTGACTCATATCCAGCTTCTCGTCCACTGTAACCCCTAGGTCCTTTTCTGCAGAACTGCTGCCTAGCCATTCGGTCCCTAGTCTGTAGCGGTGCATGAGATTCTTCCGTCCTAAGTGCAGGACTCTGCACTTGTCCTTGTTGAACCTCATCAGATTTCTTTTGGCCCAATCCTCTAATTTGTCTAGGTCCCTCTGTATCCTATCCCTACCCTCCAGCATATCTACCGCTCCTCCCAGTTTAGTGTCATCTGCAAACTTGCTGAGAGTGCAGTCCACGCCATCCTCCAGATCATTAATGAAGATATTGAACAAAATCAGCCCCAGGACCAACCCTTGGGAGTTCTTGGGTAACAGAAAAAAGACAGAAGTGGCAGAGCAAACCTCTTGTATTCGCTGCACCCCCCCACACACACACCCAGGTGTAGAGTGAAGGAGAGTGCATACCAGGGGTGTGACAAGACAGAGCTCTGAACCTTCGCTATTGTAAGGTAGCAGAAGTTCTTTACAACAATTGCTGCTCTGCAACCAGCTCCCAGGGCCCCCCTCCCCTTCACTGTATCCAAGCAAAGCTCAGTCAGGGTGGAGAATCTAGTCACTAGTTACTTCAGTGGGGTTTTGCCCACTTACACTGGTGCTGAATTTGACCAACCAGCCAAAAGGATTACACTGACCTATGCCCACGTCACCATCATAAGCCTCAGACTTGGGCAAATCACTTTTATTTCCATTATGTGTAAATCTGAACAATGCGTAGGGATGTTTCAGGTCTTTTAAAAGAGAAGCAGACTTTAACATGTCAAATAGCAAAGACAAAAGTTGTTCACTGCATTTGTTCTTAAAACTCAGTTAGAAACATACTGTTAAGATTGGCAAGGACAATTTTCATTTTGATAGCCAGAATTTCAAATATTAGGTGTGTGATATTATGGGCACATTGTACAGTTGAATATACCTGATTTAGGCATTCAAACACCCTAATGTGTGTGAGTGCAAATCAAGAATTGTCCAGAGCCAGTCAGCTTGGAAGAAGTTAGATGTAGCCATGTCCCTTGCTTTCTATGCCCCAAGTCTTTATGGAGAGAGAGTCCTCAAGATGGAGACCCACAACACCTAAAGGATCAAATGCCATACAATATTTCTCTTTGAAGGGCTCTCTTACTAATTCATACCAGAGAAGCTGCTAACAAAGTTATGTGCTGAAAAGTTTAACAGGATGGAGAGTTTTTATTGTCTTCATTCAAATATTGATTTAATCCAATCCCCAAACAGTGGTCCCACTGAAACTGGTACATTCCTCTACTCATCAAGTCTGTCTTTTATCTGTGAAAACCTTGGAGTTTTCTACTGCCATGTTGCTCATGTTATTAAATGTGTGCTTGTTATATTGACAGCTATGCAACAGCAACAGCAGTGTTCCTGAATTTGTGCTCTGTGGCCTGAAGCTGGCTGAAGAATGTAATCTAAGCTATTTTGTGTCTGTCAGCAGCCATGTTGTCTTGATGTCTTCAGTTCACAGTGCTTATAAATTACAGACCAAAAATATGGGCCAGTGAAATCATTTCCAATTGTCAGTGCAGGCAGATTTGGTGGTCAAATTGTTTTTGGTTGCCAAATTATGCTGGTCAGATCTATATTGCTTAAACATAGCACTTGAATTAAAATTCGTAAACTCTTTGTTAAAAAACCAAATAGCAATCCACCTCAGTTCATATAATATCAGAGCATCTGCTGCATTAATCACAGTCCTGATTTTGGCTATATTCTATCCTTTTCTCATAGTGTTGCTTGAGGGGGGGGTCACACACGACTGCACCGGTGCACCTTTTTTCTGTAACTCAAGTCTATCTTTGACCTGAGAATCCCCAAGGAAGGCTGATTCCTACCAATTGACTTCCGAAATGATCTCGATCACTACTTCAGCCTTGTAGTACAATCCACCCAATATGCTGAGAGCAAAAAAAGAAAACAGTTTGCTTTGTAATTCTCCTGGAGAAAATTCACTGGTTCACAATTTTGAAGAATATTTTGGAATAACAGATACGGTTTAACAACCTATATAATACTCCCAAGAATATATGTGTTTCAGTTCTGTACACTATCAGTGTGACCAATAATCTTGTGAAATCTCTGGAGTGCTCAGTTTTCCCAGAGTTCTTTCTTATACTTAGTTTTTTGTCTATTTTTCCAAATTTTTGTTTCTTTTGCTTTCCAAATACAATTATTTACTCTTGAGTTCAAGATCTACAGCCGTAACATGAAAAATGAAAGAAGCATGTAGTAGGTGGAAACTTACTTAGAGACAGATCCTTCTACTGTGGAAACACACACACACACACACACACACACACACACACACACACACACACACACACACACACACACACACACACACGTCTAAAGCATGCTACAGTGGATAGACTTGTGCTTCTTTGTCCATCCTCTGACTGATGAAGGCTGGAGGCATTACATGAAATTTCTGCTGTCGTTATTGAGGAGGAAACCAGTCACCCAGTACAGCATAATACACTATTATTAGATCAAGGAGAAGTATTGTCTTTAACTGCTGCTTGCCCACTGTTCAGTGTGCAAAATGAGTGACTTCCAGCTGAGACAAGTTTAGCACAGACCATCCTCCTGCAGTCAGAGGGAGGTTTAATTCTGGTTAATCAGGAGAGCATCCAGATCCTTTTTTGAGTCTCTGCCTGCTAATGTGCAGGAAAACCCCACCAAGAGTTGAGCAATTGTGTGTGGGAGGGGTGAGGTGGACTCTGATAATTGTTTGACTATTTTAGTACCAGTTTACAAATGTGAAGCTGATTACCAAAGTGAATGGACCAGCAAGGAAGTTTTCAATGTGATACATACAGAATGAGGGTGTGCAACTAGCATTAATGAAAACAGATGGGGGCTGCTGTTTCCATTGCTTTTTTGCTCAGAAAAATTACACCTGAGGAAGCAGCCTCTGTTGGGGTGTGAATTTGGAGACCGGAAGAAAAAATAGCTCATGTTCTAACTTTGAAGATGATTTACTACTTATTGACAGAGAGAGAAAATTAAATTGTACTCTAGCAAGAGATCAATGTTAACTAAATTGTTTGGGGTTTTGTTTTGTTTTGTTTTGTTGTTTTTTTTTAGTAGAGTGTGTTAGCAGATTTTATTATTTCACTTGGAATATTAGCATTGAGTTGTTTTTTATTACTAGTTAGTTAGTTAAAAATGAAAGAGGTTGGCTGAGAGGTTAGATACCAGTTCTGCCTCAGTGATTCATTAAAGGAAAGCTGAAAGAGTGGAAGTTGTCCTCTTCTTAGGTAAGGGGAGTGTTTTATTGTTCTAAATAGCTCTAGGAAAGCCAATGATTCTTAGGCTATGAAAAAGGCTCTTAATGAGTTTCAACATTTTAATGTACATCGGGTTCCCAATTGTACAAATTTAAGCAGCTTAACAATTCAGTATCTCCTGAATAATGGCATTTATTTTATAGTCTAAATATACTTGAGGAAGTCTCAAAAATGTTGCAACTTCTTCAGTGTAATAGCTTTAGACGGCCTAATTGACTTGAACAGTGACATTGGTCCTTTATATATATATATATACACACACACACACACACACACTCTTTTTGATTAATGAGTGTAGTAATAAATAATTAATCTTCTTTGGCTCAAGAATGATATGAATAGTTTTCTAAGTGGAGGAAGTTCTATATATTTTTCTAGTCTGTCTTATAGATACAGTTAAACTTGCATGTTAAATCTGACATCCTAAATTGTGGAAAAATATCCTAACTTCATAAAATAACTTGTTCAGAGGAATCTGAAGACACTTTTAAAGATGAGTAGTTCTGACAATACTAAATGGAACTTTGATGTGTGTCTTTCTTCCTGATGGATCCCACAGTGCTTTTACATATTCTCTATAGTAGATATGGACCATTCGCCCATTGCTTAAGTGCAACCGCTCTTCACTGGCTGCACTAAACAACAAATGTTATAGGAAGGAAATCAAGAATAACTCCTGCATTTGAAACTCCAAGGAGAATTTTAAATATGCAGATTCTAAATATCCAACGTAGAATTTGGCCAAAAAACTGGGATTAACACTTAATACCATGGGACCTTAATTGACCATACCTGGTCAGGGCCTTAGTTTCATTTGTAGTTTTTCTTTGAATCGTTTTTATTTTAATTTTTGAAAAATATTGGTCTAAATTCTAGTGTTTATGGAAGGTACCAGGTTAGCAGAATTGGAGACTGAAGCTCTCCATTTATTCACAGTACAGCTTCATCCTAGGCAGTGACAATGCAACAGATTCCTCCTACAGGGGCCCTGACCAGCAGAGGGTGAGAAGATAGTTGATTCTCTCTTTCCAGTTCATTACCTGATCTTTAGAAGTGCTGGACACCTGCAAGCCCTTCCCCCACTTCATTTTTAAAATCCTTGAAATAAAAACGTAGATGATTCAGTTAAAGAAAATCCAGCAGTGCAACTTGAGCTGCCTGTAAAAATAGGGTCCTCTAACTTTAAGTCATTTCCCTTGAAAAGCAAACAAATTGTACTGGTTGTTGATGGTGCTCTCATGATCCAGTCCCATATTCTCCCTTAGGGGCTATACACAGGGGCAGACAGTTTCATGTTGCAGTATTTCAGTTTCCTCTTTCTGTGGCTGCCTTCACTGTGAAGTCTTTGAATTTAAAATCTGAAATTGCCAAATGTGTGGCTGCCTGACAAGTCACTGATATGTAAGATTAAACATGGGTTGAGACATTCTCCGTTAGGGATCAATGAATATTTTTCCGCGTGGAGATCTTGCTATGTTAGTGAGTTTATCAAATACTGTGTGTGGGTAGGAACAAATTCCATATGTAGCACATGATTCAGGGGCACTGAAACAGTTTGTACAGTGGAGAGGCTGAGAGCCATTGAACCAAACTGCAAACCCTGTATATGATGGAAACTACTTCAAGCCAGGGAGGGTGCAGCAGCACCTCTAGTTCCAGCACCTATGGCGTGATTTTTTGTAAAGTGGGCTGCAGATGAAATATAATGTTAGTTTGATATATGTAGCAAATCTGAGCTGAGCACAACATTCACAAGGTTGTAAGCTACCAGGATCGATCTCTCATGTTTCAAAGTTCCCAATATGTTATGCAGTATATGTAGAGTGTGTGTAGTATTGCTATGAGCATATGACTGGTCCCATGAATTTCACAAGCAATCATTTCAAAAGTTTGTAGTTGATGATACCTTTCAGTTTTCCCTCTTTGGTAAGTAAAGGTGCTCTCCAAGGATCGTCTGACTTGCTGCTCATGACATCTCAGCATGCAGTGATTTGCTGACCTCAGTATCACCAGCGATAAGCATTGGAACAGGGAGACTGCCTGTGATAAAATACTCCCGAGAGTTATACATTATAGAGTGGGTCTCTCTTTTTCTAGTTCTTTGTCATGCAGGTACTATGATGCGTAGGTGCCTAAGATATTAAGATAGATATTATAGACTTGCAGCTTCTTCTTTCATTTAAACCAGTTTATAAGTGGATGGACAGATATACCATCCAGGAAAGGTAAAATAAAGCCCCAAAATATAGTTCAGTTCAAGCCCTTTCCTCATAGCTGGCTTCATTAACATAGAAAAGATTCCAAAACAAGAGAAAAGAAGCTTAGAGGCTTTTCCAGCATATTGGGAGAGTCAAGAACACATCCTCCCATTAGATAGCTACAACAGCTTCCCCTTTGTTTTGATATCCCACTGTCAAATCAGCCATGTGAGAGGAAGGGCAATGCCTTTTTTCCTTGTCAGTCAAATAGTTTTACTATGGTATAAGTCATTAGAATAACTCCAATGAAGTTAATTCTGATTTACAGCAGAGTAAGGAAAAAAATCAACCTTCAAAAATATATCCATTATTCTGTCCATCCCTTTATTTATATATGCTCGCATGCACAACAATGCTTAGGCACATAAGTGGTGGTGGTGGTGGTGGTGGTGTGTGTGTGTGTGTGTGTGTGTGTGTGTGTGTGTGTGTGTGTGTGTGTGTGTGTGTGTGTGTGTGTTTTGAATATGCAGTCGAGCTATGTGTATGTACAATTTCAGCATGCACCTATCTTTAAAATCTGGACATAGACTTGTATGTCTATACAGACACACCTATCTACATACCCAGATTTTCAAAAATGAATCCATGTTTCCATGGTGAATATATATATATATGTGTATAATATATTTAGTCACGATATATAGGTAGTTATAATAGGGGGAGGTCTCAGAGCAATTTCCCGGTGAGGAGTTCAGACCCTTCCTCTCACAGCTTCAGGGAATACTGCGATTCCTGACAGGTTCTGTCCCACACGCTGCTCAGAAGCTCCATCTTTTGTAGGTGTCTGATAAATATGAACTCTTAGCATTGTCTACTGGAAGAGAGAAGCAGCAGCTTTCTCTTATCCTCATCTTCACCCCAGAATTTGGCTAGGGTTGGGTTGCTGGGGTGCTCCCAACCTCCCAGCTCCCTTTGTTACTGGTGTCATGGCTGTGCAAAGTGTGAAGGAGTTTCAACTACTCTTCTCTTCTTCCAACCTTCTGACTCTTGTGAGGGAGGCGGGGGAGAGGGGGACACTATTACTTTGCTCGGCTCCCAATCTCCTAGCTACTGTTAGGAATGGAAGATACTTGCTACCCAGTCCCTGCATTGTTGTCAGGGTTCAGACCAGCTAGGAACAGCTGCCTTAGAACTCTGTGGCCACAGCCCCCTGCTGGTGTGGCAGTCTTGCCCACAAGCCTGGACTCCACAGTAGTTCAGTGGCTGCTCAACACATACTGTCCCTGCAGCGGCTCCAGCCCCTGTTCCTGTCCTTGTTTAAGTTCCTGCTCCTCTCCAGCCCCTGGTCCCCTTTAGCTTTAGACTTCAGTATTTGACCCCCAACCCCAGCTCTGCTTCCAGACGATGACTGTGGTTGACACTCTAGTGTTCAGCTTCTGTCTCTCCATTACTGATACCTGACACCACCTCTGAATTATGACTTTGGTCTACCCCCCTCCGACTCTGGCAATTGGCTTCTATTCCTCTGGCACTGACCATCTGATCATTTCCTGGACTCTTCTTGTCCCGGACCCAGCTCTAACTGGTAGACTGACTTCTCACCCTCACCACTAGGCCTGACTGCCTAAGGCCTGGTTGGCAACAATTGTGCATCTGTTGACCATGATTTGGTTCCTCCTCTTTTGCTATTTGTATGGCAGCTTCTCCAGAAAGTAGAAAGGCTATTAATATGTCTTGTTAGTTTCTCAGCTGCCATCTTCCATTTTCTTGTTGTTTTATTCTTACACCACTGCTTGTGTACGAGCAGCCTGCAGACTCAGGAAGTCAGTACAGCAGTAGTTCATACTTGAAAAAACTATTTTTGGAATCATAAGGAATCAAAACTTTTGTAAAATAAAGAAAGTTTGAATTTCTGCTGAAACTGATGGCCTAGTTCACTCCACTTACTAGAGAAAGTTTACTGTGTGCCGCTGGTAAATGGGGAAATGGATTTTTCAAACTCTCTGTATAATGGCTGAATTCTCCTCTGGGATCTATTGATTCATTGTTGGGAATTCCACATCCCAGGAGAATGTAAATTTCATTTGGCCATTATGCTGCTGAATGACAACCAGCAATTGTTTTGTTTTAAACATGACTCAGTTCATCTTTAATATATATTACATGTATTAAATGTATCGCTATTCCTCAACGCTTTGTGAATAGTGCATTATTCTAACTATTAATAGTATTCTTCTCTGAGTAAAATTTCTCAAACTAAAACTGTTAAAAGCTCTATTTTTTTTCATATAAAGCATCCAGGTACATTTTTTCAAAGTTTCTCAAAACAATCCAGACGTCCAGAAAATTGATGCATCCTTAAGGACCAGTTGGTTTCCATTTCTGGTGTGTGCATCAAGATGAGTAACTGTGTTCACTGGGAATCTATATGGACTCAGACTAAATTGACTTGAACCTGTATCCCAACAGGAATTCTCAAGACAAGAAGATTTTGACTTCATTTATGGTTTATAGGAAGTAAAGTAAAATATGACAAAAGAGAGCTTTCATTTTTCTTCACGAGCAATCACATGGGATCTAAAAGCTGCTTAAATTCGCCTGCTTGAATGATTCAGTAGGTCAAACATTAAAGAGCATTAATACTGGCCCCAAAATCTCCTCAAAACCTCTAATACTTTTCCAGTGCTGATAAGTTAGTACCCTTGAGAGTAACCACATGTCTTTCAAATGTGAATGTGGACAGTTAAGTGCTGACCCTTTGGATACTACCTGAATTCGTCTTTTCATTTTAGAGATCTTTCTGAGAGCACAATCTGACTTTTAATTCCATTGATTTACATGGGTATTTGCACATTGAGTTTTGGATTTAGCTAGTTCTGTTTCTCAAGTTAATGATAATGGAAGGTTTGTTTGCCTATGTAATTTCATGCTATGTACTTGTAATTAGAATAATATATATATACTCTGCATTGAATGGGCAGCGTGCAAAATCACCTTGACTTCGGTATGAATGTGCATGGTAAGCATTGCATTGCAATAGTTTCTACTTTGCATGCCAGATAAAGGAGCTGTGTTCTTGTCTGAATACAAATAAGACTGGAAAGTATAAGTCAAAGTGCCACTAAATCAATACAATGTAGTGAAAAATAAACATATATGTACTATTCTGTGCAATAGTATGTGCCTTACAATAGAACCTGCAACACACAAGTTCACTAGGACTCGGTGAGAGACAGACTAAAAGAAATAGGAAAAAAAATTAAACTTGGAATTAGTCTGGCTTAGCAATTTGCACTCAGGTCATAGTGGGCATCAGGAAATTTCTAATTTAGGGTGGGCATGCTAGGAGGCTAGGTAGTATTTGCAGAATATTTTATAGAGTAACTTCAAGTGATTTGTGGGAGCAAATTGGCTCTTTCAAGACCAGACACTCAGATAACTTCATGGTTTCCAAATCATATACAGCTTTGTAAAGCATCCAAGTAATCTTTAAACCAATTTGACATTGAACAGGAAGCCAGCAGATCACCCTCAAAATTGGAGTGATGTGGTAAATTTGCATAGTGTGTGATAACGTTCGGGCTGAGGCATATTGTACAAGTTCGAAACCACGCACATTTTTTTCTAGAAATCTGTAAACTCAGAAATTGTAACAGTCTGACCTAGAAGTTACAAAAATATGAATAATTGTCTCTGCGTCAGGGTGTGATAGTTTAGGTTGAGTTATGACAATATTCTGTGCACAATAAAAGAAAATAGCAACCCACAGATCTGATATAATGCTCAAAAGGCACAGTCTATAGTAACTCCCATATTTGCAGCGTAAGATGAGGGGAAAAATCAAATCAGCATTGGCAGATAATATATATGATGGAAGATTCTGCACCAGACATGGTAGAAGTATAATAATTCAGTTCTAGCACTATTTAGGTTTAGAAGATGCTGTGCTTTCCATGTGCAAACTTAATTAAAAGAAAGCTGAGTCCATCTTACAACACAGCAGTTAGAAAGCTTGCAAAGTGAGAAGAATTCCTTAACATATATATACTATGAACTCAATTTAAAAGTCAAGTTTTTAATTAAAACAGCACTTATAAATAATATTACCCTGTAGAACTAAACAAACTATTTGTTGCAATTAACATACCTAAATAATTTCCCCCTTTTTCTATTTACAGATCATGATTTTTATGAATTGGCTTTTTTGCAATTATTTAACAAAGTCTGTTAGAAAAAAATGTAACCTCTGACTTGTTTGTGAACTAATTGCTATGAGTATTCATTGTTCATTGTGCATGCAATATGATTGGTCATATTGTATTTTTTCTTTTATTCTTCAAGTAGTGTCCCTATGGGTGCTCTGCTATAGGAATATCTGCGTCCCTGCGCCACTGATTGGAGAACTTTGGTAGCAGTGTCGGTTCAGCCCGCACATGTGCTGCTCCTCACCTGCCATGAGGTCTAGCCAGCTTGCGCAGGTGAAACTTCCTCAGTTCCTTCTCAGCCACCCCTGGCTAGAGACAGAGGTATAATTGTCCAGTTGCAGATCGTTAACTTTAGAATTGCTAATTTTTAGCTTTCCTTAAAGCCTTTTTTTCTTTATTAATTTTGTTTGCATTTTATTTTGACTGTGCCTAAAAAAAGACTTTGTCTTTCGCTAATCTCTGTGGGGGATAAGACACCCTGGACAAGGGTATGCCTGGTTCCCCAGGCTTCAGAAAGTGCCTACATTGCAAGAAATCTATCCCAGTGACTGACGGACACTCACAGTGTGTTTGCTGTCCGGGAGAAAAACACATTCCGCAGATGTGTGGCTTGTGTCAGCAACTGAAGCCCAGATCCAGGAAAGACAGAGAACTGAGGCTCAAACTCCTACTCATGGAGTCAGCCCTTCAAACTCCAGAGTCCCAGTGGGAGCCCTCATTGCAAGCCTCTACTTCGAAGGGAGGTGAGCCCAGAGAGATACCCACAAGCCATTCACGTAAGACCTCTAAGAAAAGGTCTGTGAGTCGCCGTAGTGAGCTACGATGGAGTCAAAAACAATCAGTAGCCAGCTTGATCAGTTTCACTGGTTCTGATGGCACCAAAGCCATCTAAATCTGGTACCCAGGGCATGCACGGTACTGAGCTAACAGAGCAAACCAGGCTGCCTAAAGACCCAATGGGCACAGGCAAAGAAGCACCGATACCGCTTCATTGGTATGAGCATCAACATAGGTACTGCCTGTGGTATTCCAGGAATTGACAGACCTTACTATCAAGTTCACACCTCTGTCCCAGTCGGTACAAGCCTCTCAGCACTGTCGCTGCCTGCCCTACCTGATTTCTGGTGCACAATGGATCTTTAGGTGTGTGACGCACCGGACTCGTCTCTGTTCAGTACTGGGGCCCTGGCACTAAGTTCACCCAGAGCCCTTGACTTACCAACAGGCCTCCCTTACCTCTAATAAAATCTGTCAAGGAAACACCCTCCTTCAGCTGCAGCCTCGAGGACTTCTGAACTCCCTGAGCAGGCAAGGGAGGAACCAGAGGCCAAATTTGAGGAGGAAGTCACTCCTCAAGCCCACTTCTTGTCATCATCACCAGACGAGATGGTGGTGCCCCCTCTGCCATCTATGGCTGATAATTTTAAACTGTTCCAGGACCTGGCACAGAGGGTGCCAGAAGCATTAGAGATACCATTGCATGAGGTGACCAAGTCTCACAGCAAGCTGGTGGATATTTTACATTCCTCTACCTCCTCCAGAGTGGACTTCCCTATTAATGAGGCACTCTTGGACTCCGCCGAGGTCATATGGCAGGCCCTCACGTCGGTCCCACCAACATGCAGGAAGGCTGACAGGAAATACTGTGTGCTGGCAAAAGACATGGTTTCTCTTCTACCACCTGCCTCCCAATTCGATCATTGTGGATGCAGTCAATTCTAAGGGCCGCCAATACCAGTTTAAATCCCCCTTATGACCAGGACTGGAACAATCTGAATCTTTCTGGCAGGAAAGCATATTCCTCAGCCACCCTCCAGTTCTGCATTGCAAATTACCAAGCCTTATTGGCAAAATACAACTATCAAAACTACGCAAAACTCAGTTCTTTTATTGAGCAGCTTCCCAATTCTCAGAAGGAGCAATTCAAGGCCATAGTCAACAAAGGCCAACTGGTGGCTAAGATCTCTCTCCAGTTTGCACTTGATGCAGCTGACATGGCAGCACATTCAATTTCCACTGCCATTGTGATGAGACGGGCCTCATGGCTTCATCTATCCAGTTTCCCAAAAGAGGCCTAAACTACTGTGGAGGATCTCCATTTTGAAGGGACAAAATTATTTGCCTAGAATTCCAACACCTCCCTTCACACATTAAAAGATTCCAGGGCCATTCTTCTATCCCTTGGGATCTATACACTTTGGTACAAAAGAAAGTATAGCTCTCAGCCGTCATTCAAACCCTGCTCATCTTCTCAATATTCTTCTCAATATTCGTCGCATACAAACCTCAGAGGAAGAAGAGAGGTTCCCCAGATGAAAGATGTCGGGATCTCAGCCCACTTCCTCTCAACCTTCCACCTCAAAGCGGCAGTTTTGACGGGTTGGTCGAGGTGCCCAGAGAACATTTTCCTCATTCTCCTTCAGAGACATTCTCACACTGTTCCACAGCACCTGGGAATGGATAATCGACAAATGGGTGCTGGAGATCATCCAGGATGGACACTTCTCCATTTCTCCTTCTTCCTCCCTCCCAAACACCCTTCTCTGTCCTTCTTCTGGGACCCTTCTCACGAGAGCCTGCTATGTCAGGAGAGAAATCACTCCTCAGCACAGGACCCATAGAGCCATTGCCCACACATGTAAGAGAAAAAAGCTTCTACTCTCACTACTTCCTGATACCGAAGAAAAAAGGAGGTTGGAGACCCATACTAGACCTCAGAGCATTCAACAAATTTGTCAAGGTGCAGAAAAAGTTCTAGATGGTCACTTTATCAATGATTATTCCAGCATTAGATAAGAGATTGGTTCTCAGCCCTCAACCTCCAAGCTACGTACTTCCACATTTCGATTATACCAAGTCAGAGGCTAAGACCACTACCAGTACAGACTACTGCTTTTCAGCCTCTCATTGACCTCCAGAGTATTATCCCAGGTTCTCTTAGTAGTGACAGCCTACTTACACTCTCAGGGCATCATGATATATCCTTACCTGGATGACTGCCTTCTCAGGGCACATTCCTTTGCCATAGCCCAGTGAGTCACCCAGACCACACTGGACCTGTTCCAGAATCTGGGCCTACAAATCAACGCACAAAAATCAATATGAATAATGGTACAGAGTCTAGAATTCATAAGAGCTGACCTCGGTACCATCCAGGTGAGGGTACTCCTCCCACATCAGATTTCTCAGTGTCTCCATGCTGTTAAAAACAGCTCAATCCAGCCCCCAAATTTCAGCCAGACACTACCTCCATATTCTGGGGCATATGGCTGCAGGCACACTGATTACAGTTCATGCCAGACTTCCCATGAGATGCGTACAAGTGTGGTTCAGTTTGATTTGCAGGTTGAATAGAAACAAAATAAGCAAACTACTATCAATGCTCACTAAGGTCAAACAATCCTTGGACTGGTGGAAGGGACCCAGTGAACATCTCTACAGGAATCCCATTTAATCAGCCTTTCCCATCATCACTCTTGACTATTGATGCATCCCTAATAGGGTGAGGCTCAATGATCTCACGGTTCAGGGCAAATGGTCTCTATCTGAGACATGTCCTCATATCAACTTGCTTGAATTCAGACTGGTCAGAAACGCATGTGCCCACTTCCTCCCTCTGATCAAAGACATGTACACAAAAGCCATGATGGACAATGTGGCCTGCATGTATTACATAAACTGACAAGCAGGCACCAGATTACACTCTCTGTACTTGGAAGCACTACAGCTATGGAACTGGTGCATTTCCCACTATGTCATAATATCAGCAGCCTGCCTACTGGGAGTACACAACATGACAGCGGAGAGTCTCAGCCACAAATTTTCACCCGACCATGAATGGGAAATAGATTTGGTGGTCCTCCATGACATATTCCAAAAATAGGGGACACTGACAATAGACCTGTTCGCTACTTACCAGAACAAGAAATGTCCGCAATATGGCTCCAGGGGTGGGAATCAGATGATGCTCCATGGGAGATGCTCGCCTCCTCCTGCAACCAGGGTCGTCTTTACACCTTTTCCCCATTCCCTATAATATTGAAAATCCTGTTGAAAGTGAAAAAGCTAACATCATACTGATTGCTCTCCACCTGGTCCTGACAGACGTGGTACCCTTACCTGTCACAGCTGGCACTATGTCCACCGATGACTCTTCTAATCACTCTTTACCTGCTGTCACGGAACAAGAGACTCTCTCTCTATCCCAACCTGTGGATTCTGCGACTGAAAGGGTAGGGCTGGGGCACGGCTAGGGGTCGGGGGGGGTTGAGCACCCACAGGCCAAAGAGGAAGTTGTCGCCTATGCTACTCATTGTACCTACCTACAAAAGTAGAAGAGATTTCAAATCTGGTGTCAACCGAAAGGCATCATCCTGAATGCAGCCATTCTACCAGTAGTCTTGGGCTACCTGTTGTTTCTTAAGAAATCGCATCCTCACTTCATGGTGTTCTTCCCTGACAATGTCAGTCTTAGACCATATCCGAAATTCACTCCCAAGGTGATTGCCACATTTAATATAAATCAGCTTATTCAGTTCCAACCTTTTATCCCAAACCTCATCAGGATAATAAGGAAGCCATCCTCCATACTCTCAACATGAGGCCTTGGCCTTCTATTTGGACAGAACAAGAGCTTTTATAAAATCTCGGAGACTCTTCCCCTCCATTTCAGATAGATCAAAAGGTACAGCAATTTCAGCTCAAAGACTCTCCAAATGGGTCTTGAACTGTATCAAGCTCTGTTACCAGATGTGTAATGTAGCATCCCGTCTTCAATATGCATGCACTCTGAGATTGGTCTCATCTTCTGTCACCTTCTCCAAGGGTATCCTTGTATCAGAAATCTGCAGAACAGTTACCTGGGCATCTACACATACCTTTACAGAACATTATGTTATCCTGGATGACTTGGCTGCAGATGCCAAATTTGGTGCCACGGTGCTATCATCTATGACAGACTTGACTTGACTCCAAAGCCTGCCTCCAGTGTTGGGCACTGCTCAGGAGTCATCTAGAGTGGAGTACCCATAGGGACACTACTTGAAGAAGAAATTACCCACCTTGTGCAGTAATGATGGTTCTTCGCGATGTGTGTCCCAAGGATGCTCCATGACCCACCCTTCTCCCTTCCATTTTGGAGTTCTTCTCATTGACTCTGCAGCAGAGAAGGAACTGAGGAGGCTTTGCCCGTGTACACTGGCTCTGGCCTCATGGCAGGCAAGGAGCAGCACATGCGTGGCCTGAATGATATTGCTATCAAAGTTCTCTGATCAGCAGCAATGGGATTCAGACACACATACAGTAGAGCACACTTCTCGAAGAACCATCATTCTTGCACAAGGTGAGTAACTTCTTCTTTCCTGAATGGATGATCCACTGTGAACTTCATAAACAAAAGGAGTCGTTTTTTTTTCAGTTCATAAAGGGTTCTTATTTTTTCAAATCTACTTGGATGAAACATAAAAAGATTTTGAAAGAGACCAGGAGAGCACTTTTGGTGTAAATACTCTCATGAGCTTTTCCTGTTGCTCTACAGATAGAGGAAATATATACATCAACTTAACCCTTTGTAGACTGTATGTGGGTGTGTACATATGTCTTAAGCATTTATTTAAGTATAGTCTAGAAATAGAAATGTATAGAAGGCAAAAAGTAAATGCATGGGAAAAAAGTATAGTGGTGTGTAAAGAGATGTAAATTTGTTTGTAATGGACATTAAATGCCCCAATCCTACAAGTTGATCTAAGGCATTCTTGAAGTCAGTGCAAATTTTGCTATTGACCTCAATGAGTGTGGGATCAAGCCCCTGCCGAACAAATACTTATGCCTTTATGGAGCACTATTGAAATCTATTGGCAAGTTATGAAGACTATGAAGAGATCAGGCACAATGGAGAGAGGGGTCTACAGGGAGCTAGTGGTGGCTCCCTGATACTCAGCGACCTAATCCAAGCGCAGTTTAGACCTGCATAGGAAGAGCTCTAGTGACTGTCATAAGCTTCCTCAAGCACCTTATTCCAGTAGACGATCAGGCATAGTGTATCTGTGCTCTTCCATGTTCCTTCCCTCTGGAATGCCCTAATATCTCTCTTTTCCCTCCATTGGCAGCAGTGTGGGGTCAGCTTTCTGCCAGCATTGAGTTCCCCTAACCAGATGGAATGCGCCACTGGACAACCTCCAGCTGCTGTCATCTCTCTGTTCACAACTGCTTTGCTTTCTGAGAACATTCTCACTATTAAAAATGTGCCCACCCAAAGGAATGCAAATAAGCACATAAAAGGGGTTGTGACTGCTGGCAAAGTGAATTGGTGCATTCTGTTTATCTAGCACTACAACGGTAATGGCCAAACTGCTGCAGTAATGCTATTTTAAGCCTAAGTAGTTTGGACCATTATTGTAATATTTTTTATAAGAGCAGTTTTAATTAAAAAAATAAAACCATGAAGCTATGCTGATTTACACCAGATGAAGTTCCAGCCCATAACCCTTAAATATAATCCACATTTGATGTATAGCAAAAATGTTCCCTGCCATGCTTGCTTTTCAGGCTGCTGTGCTGTGGAAGTTGGACATAGTTTTCCTTTAACTTTTAGAATTCTCTGTCTAGCAAAATGGGTACAGTTCATTTATAAAGGAGAAGCGAGAAATGCTATGTGAAGAATTCAGTGGAATGTTCTGTTATATCATGTATAACATTAATGATAAGGGCTCAATGTTAAAATTTGGGATCAGAATGTTGGACTTGCCTACCTAAAGTTGGGCACCTCTATCTATAGTTAGACATCTAATAATTAGTGACCTGATTTTCTGAGGTGTCATGAAGTTTGAAAGTGTTGGCACTAACTCCAATCTGTGAAAACTAGAAGAAAGAAAAAGCAGGTAGAAATGGCAAAAATGGAACTCTGGAAAAAACCTTCAATTCTCATTCATGGAATTGATTGAATGTGACCTTCCAGATTAAAGGTCAGATACTGCAACTAGCCAGTCAAATACAAACCAAAACAGTTTCCATATTTGATCTAGTATATATTTCAAATGTCCTAGAAGGGTCCCAGGATCTGCAATGTCAAAAAAGGTCAATACTAAAGAACAAGAATAGATTTTGAACATGAGTCCACAAAAAGAAAGAAATCTAAATGGTCTCAGTGCTATGACTTGTCCTGAATCCAGACTGGCATTGATCGTATAAATTGTGGTTCCAAAGATAAGATTGAAGACACATAGCCACTACAGTTGGAACAATATTGTCAAGAAATGAGAAATGTGTGATATGACTATATTTTAAAGAGTAATTCAGTGACATATGGATGGTTTCTTCCATAAGGGTGTAACTGTTGTTATTTAAAGGGAGGATGGAACCTGACTACTAAACAGCATGACAGAAATAATAATAATTTTGAATCATCTGAACTGACTAGTGTCTAAAATGTTCTGGATGAGGTTACAGTGATTCTAAAGGCAAGCTGTAACTGATCTTGATCAGTATCAATAGTGTGATGTAAGTGCTAGTACAGTATCTAATTATTCAAGGACAAGACAACTTGTATATGACCCATACATATCAAACCTGACTACACCTGTGTAAAGAGGACTTTGAAGAGTGAGACAAAACTAGGTACCACAATGTGTTCACAGAGATTCCAAAGTCAATTTGGAAGATGTTAAGTGAAACACCTCTTAACTAGTAGTCAGTGGTTAACTCTCCTTTGCAAATTGCTCCTGGGAGTTCTGACAGATTGTTAATAGGGAGAATTAATTCACAGGACTCCTGAGTAAACCAATATTTTCTTCTCTTCCCATCAGGAGAAGAAAATATTGTATTGGTGCAGAGAAAATATAATGTGGAATTATTTTCCTTTCTATACAAAACAGTGTAAATCACTTGAGGGTAGAGGGCAGCCTAATTTAGCCCTTTATGATTTAATACATCTATTTACTGCTCCTGTTTATCATATTGATAAAAGGTGTCATAGGTAAATAATGATCAGAGAGCAAACTTTCAGGTGGGAATTCATTCACACTTAAAATTTAGCTAAAATGTCTATGGGTATTTAAAACCACAGTATTTAATCTGTATCTGCTACAAGGATCAGTGCTTCCTACTCTAGAAAAGGAACTGGAAGATAAACTCTGTGGTATGGAACATGTTAGCTGCAATTTTTATTTTTTTAAACTTTTTATTTTTGCCACAGGTATAAAGACTCAATAGTCAAAACAAAATCTCACACTTGAATATTCTATTGAAATAGAATTGTCTCAGTGAGAGGGAGAGATGCTGTACAGTTAGTGATGCGTAACTGTATTTTCTCTATTATTCCATCCTTTGCATTCTGGGTATAGGTCTGATTTGCACTATCACTGTTTGTTTATTTCTAAATAATGGTAAAATATGTCGATCCCTGTCAGGCCTGCTAGTGGGGCAGGGGGAAAAGGGGGCAATTGCCCAGAGGTCCGGGTGATTTAAAATGGCCTGGGGGCCCCCAGCCACTGCTGTGGTAGCTGCGGTGGTGGCCAGGAGCCCTGGGTGGGCTGCATAGCTCCTAGGTGCGCGCATGGGGTGGTACTGGTGGTGGCGGAGGCAGCTGGGCAGGCATGTGGAAGCCCTGGCCGTGCTGAAAGAGCAGGCCTAGCAGTGCAACTAGCAGTTTGCTGGGCACCAACGGCACAGCCAACAGTAGCTTGCTGGTGCAGCACTGCCCAAATGTCAGGCAGATGGCGGGCAAGGCTTGTGCGTGCATGTGTGCACAGCCGCCATTGTTGGTCCAGCTCCGCGCCCATTGACTGTTTTACTCTGGGGCCCGGAATTGCTGTCAGCGGGCCTGATCTCAGTACACTGCTTGGTTGATTAATCCAAACAGTTAACCAATCAAAAGGCAGAGGTTTACATAATAATCTGATTATTTCTGAATAACACTGCCTGTGAAATTGCAAATCTTTACTCTGATTGATGCCTCTGCTTTAATTGACTCCACTGCTCAGCATTTTCAAAATAAAGACACTTCCTAATCTTCCCTCTCCCTTCAGCTACAGCAAAATAACAAAGCAAAATAACACTTCACAATATACACACAGAAAAAAGTGCAAAAGTGCTGAAAAGGGAAAGAGCTTTTAAAAATGTTAATCTAATTTTTTAAACTTATATCATACCTTCCTTGTTCCCGACCTCCCCTCTTTTTCTTCCCCTCTAAATATCAGCCAGGTTTATATTCTCAGAATTGATCACATGATTTGTCTTCACATTGCTTACATTGTAACAATGCCAGCCCCTCGTTCCCAATTCAGTTTTGAAATGCAATGTAAGCAAAAATGTATTTTAGTTACTGTGGAGGGAAAAGCCTTCTCAGTTGTAAGAAGGGATGGGGTGTGAGGGAAGGCGTAAAAGGAAGGAGAGGGAGGGAGGTGTTTGTGTTTTGTTGTTTTTATTTTTTTTCCCTTTTTCAAGATCAGTTTACTTTTCAACACTTTGCCCATTTGGGGTTTTATCCCCACCCCCCAAATATGGTCACTCATCTATACACATTTTACTATAATAGTAACTTGAGGGTGTTTTCTGGTTTTTTTAATTACTATTTCCATTTTATAAAATGGCACTTCTTTCAAACTACTCTGAGGTGTGGACTATTACAGGTAGTTCTAGGTGAGACGCATTATGGATAGGACTTAGGATAATGTGCCATTTACCACGTGTAGCATTGCCAATGCCAAGCATTTGTGAATCAGACCCAAAAAAAGTATGAGGCTGGCTAAAATTCAGGAGACTTTAAAAAATAAGAAATGTTACTTCAGGTTTTTGAGCCTTTAGGGTTCATGTGTTCAAGTTTTGCATAAAGAGAACCTCCCCTTCTGTCTTTCCTTTTTTCTTTTTTTTTTTAAAGGTAAGCTGTGATTCTCCCACATTGACCTATTCCAGGGAGCTGGGGCTTTAAGAAAATCACCAGTATTGCGAGACTCTTGATAAAATTGTGAGAGTTCGCAACAATGCACATGTCACTGCAATTTAGCATGTTGGGCACCGTTACATTTGTGATGTATGTGTGTTTGCATGTGTACATGTGAATAAAACTGTATATGTGTGTTTGTATATGTAATATAATTTATATTTTAATAGAATTCCTAAAGTGTTTAACTAGTAAAAGATAACTTGGTTGCTTATTTGGTGTTAATATTATTAGGCATAGTATAATTCTGTTTCCCTATTGTATTTCTGGTTCCACATATTTATTTTATTCCAGGTTTATTATGAGCTATTTATAGTGAAATGGAATGGGGTACGTCTGAATTTATAACTTGATGTTCATTTTCCATACATTAAAGGCAAAAATCAGCTGCATGTGTATGGCAGAGATATGCCCTCTTGAATTGCTATAGTGGGAGGTTTCTCTTGCCTTGGAACTTTCAGAAGTCTTTGACCCTGATTCTCTACAGGGCTGCACCTTTTGTAGTCATTTATACCTTTGTACAGTGGGTGTAAACTGCTGCAAAATCAGAATTCTCTACTCCCTCACAGTGGTGGTGTTCACTTTATAGAGGGGTGAATGAGGTTCAAGGAAGTGGAGAAACAGGGTCCTTGAGTTTGCACTCTATTCACGTATCTTCATGGAGTTGGGCAAATGCATGGGATTGTTTGTGCTTGTCCATGAACCAAGTTGCACTGGGTTAACTGAAGATGTGATTTTTAAAGCCAATTTAGCTAAACTGATGCAAAAGGCTGTATGGACATTCTGATGTTGGTTTAAATCAGGCTTATTTCGAGTTAGCCTAAGGTCTGATCTACACTGGGAATTTACATCAGAAAAACCTACACCCCCTGAGAGGAGTAACTATTTTGAATTACCTCCTAGCACTAAGTTAACAGAAGAATTCTTTCATCAACTTCCCACTCAGGGAGTTGGGTTATCTACACCAACAGGAGAATCCCTCCCATCAGTGTAGGAAGCACTACAGTTGTGCAACTGTGCCACTGTAGTGTTTTAGGTGTAGACAAGCCCTAAGTCGATTGGAAACAGGTTTAAGCTAAACCAAAATAAGCTGCATGTAAACCAAAATAAGTGTGTCCATACAGATGTTTGCAGGGGTTTAACTAAACTTGTTTAATTAAACAGGTGCAAGTTTGTGTGTAAACAGGGCATTTGTTCAAAGTTGTTAATGCTTTTGCTGCACCCGTGTTTTGTATCCCCTTCCTGAGAGTATTCTAGCAAACAAGTTACCAGCAGGAATGTTTGCCAGAATTGCCATTTTAAACTAATACTTTGGAGTATTACTAGAAAGTGATTTTCAAATTTGAATTCTGAGTATTAACATTCTAAACCCATTCTAAGAAGTATGCTCATCCAATCAAGGAATAAAACATACACCCTGTGACCTATTAGTAAAAAAAGCTTAAAGTTTGAATTGCAACTATCAAACATTCAAAGCAATAATCCTTGTTAGAGCTTGTTGGAAAATTTCCAGAAAAACATTCTCCATTTTCAACCAAGCTCACTCATAGTGACCAAGTTACAAACAGTCTTCAGGCTGGAATATATGTCTCTGCATACAACATTTGCTGAATATTTTTGAGCAGTGAACACATATGTGGAAATCATGTTCTGTTCAGTCAACTTCCTAAATTAGGCCACAGTCCTGAAAACACTTGTGCATGAGAGTAACGTCCTGCACATGAGCAGTCCCATTGAGTTAAATGGGGCTGCTCCTGGATGGAGAGATAAGCACATGCATGAATTTTTCAGAGTTGAGGCCTCAATGGGCTATATTTGACCAATATATTGTCAGCTCTGAATAGCTTGCAGAGCTATGCTTCTAACCCTGTTATAATTTCTTGGCTCTGTATTATTTGGAGCACCCACCATTTTTGGATATCGGGAGCCACAAGCTGTTCTGTTAAAGTACTGAGTTTAATTGAGGCTGTTTCTTTTCTTTTATCATAGCAACAAGAGCAAGACCCAACTAATTTATACATCTCAAATTTACCCATTTCCATGGATGAGCAGGAACTGGAGAATATGCTGAAACCCTTCGGACATGTCATTTCCACCAGAATATTAAGAGATGCTAATGGAGTCAGCAGAGGAGTCGGCTTCGCCAGGTGAAACCCTTGGTCTATTTGATTTATTCTGGTGGGAGGGGGGTTGGTTTGGGTTTTGTTTTTTTTTTTGCTTTTGCTTTTTGCAAATGCTGTTCCCTCAGTAGCTCTGAAGCCTCATAGCTATGGAATATGCAGAACAGTCAGGAAACAGCATCTTGATCAGATTGAGTGTCTGCATTTTTCACGGAACTGAAGAATACCAGTGGAAATAGGAGTTCATCCCATTGGTCCCAATATTAGTTACATTACACTTTTGCATATGGAAATAAAATCGCTAGCAATAGTGAACAGTCCATGCATTATCAATTTTAGATAATAATAAATGTCCTACAGCTGAATGCATTTAGAGATTTAGCAAAGCCGTTCTAACAAAGAAAGGTACATTTATCAGCAGGAAGAGCAGATGAGAGGAAGTGTATCTAGAGAAACACAAGTTGCCCGAAAGCCCCAAGGATTCCAGGCTCCTGAGAGGAGGTCAGGAGAAAGATTTACATTTAAGAAACCTTGGCTAGTATGATGTTTTAGACAGAATAGAGTAGACCTTGTGTCATTGTCATGAGAGAAGGAAGTATTTTCATGTTAACTGTAAGGAAATACTTATAGAAAGCTCCCTCAGCTGGAAACACTGTTAAACGTAATAGGTTTGTTTAAAAAGTAATAGTATTAAAGAATGGGATCTGTACATAGAAGGGGACAGAAGAGGTAAGTGGAATAAGGAGCAACTTATATATCCACTTACACTGTAGATAAATGTCTCCTGCTTCAAAAGAAAAGAAGCATCACTCTGGTGTACGGAACATTCATGAGACTGTTCTTTTGAACAGCAAGCAAAATTATGACTGAGTTATTTTATAAATTTCCCTGGAATACACTATATCTTGGTATATCATGACACTTCTCCCAGTACCATAATACTACTGAGTAAAGTGGGGTTACTGTGTGATAATGAAGGAGCTTACAAGATGACTGGCATTGTAATGTTACCTTTGTCCTTGAGATACAAGATCATCATATTCAAGAAAATGTTATGGTATTACTGTCTGAATTCAAATGGTAAAAGACAAACCGATCAGTGTAAAAGATGACATACCATTCTTTACGCACCATCTATGTTAACAATATTAGCTTGACTCTCTGAACTCACTACACGCAGCCCAGCATTATCAGATGATAAACATCGCATTATAAATTCATGGAAATGTATTTCATTGATAACATTTTTTTTTAAACCCAGTGTTAATGCAAGACGAAGGTCATGTATTTAATGACAAAATTCTCATTGACTTGAATGAAGCCAGGATTTCTCGAAGCCACAATTGAATGCTGAAGCTTCACTTTGCCCTTGGGTACTAAAATTTACAATCTCATCTTTAATGACATGATATTTCTCTTGTAACAAGGCACTATTCCATTTCTTTGTACAGTATGTATGTCACTGTATATAGATAGGCGCTTTATGGTTGCCTAGAAGCATGTGAGGGGGGAGGGGGAGCAGGCTAGTACATCTATAGTGTGAGCACACACAGTAGGTGTGTGTGACTATGAGGCAATGGTGGGATATCAGGAATATTTATATGGAGAATCGACTACTTTGCAGGTGTAAAGCATATCTAAAGCTCATTTAGCTGGAGGATTATCCCTGTCTGGGAGAGTGGCTTTAAGCCATTGTGGTGCCCACTGTGCCTTTCTTCTCCTCGTTATCCCCATTGTACATTTCTAACCCTGATGGTTGTGGAGAAAAGCGTGAAATCATGACCGAAAGGGCACCTAAAGGCTCACCACATCGGAGGCAAACAGAGCCTATGGGATAGAAAAGGAATAAATAATAAAACAGAAAATATCATAATGGGACTGTATATATTCATTGTGCGCCCACACCTTGAATACTGTGTGCAGTTTTGGTTCCCTCATCTCAAAAAAGAAGGTATTAGAATTGGAAAAGGTGCAGAGAAGGGCAACAAAAATATTTCAGATTATGGAACTGGTTCCATATGTGAAGAGATTAAAAAGACGAACTGTTCAGCATAGAAAAGAGGTGGTTAAAGGGGCATATGATAGAGGGGCAAAATCATGAGTGGTATGCAGAAAGTGAATAGAGAAGTGTTATTTACCCCTACTAGGGATAAACACCAGAACTAGGGATCTCCCGATGAAATGAATAGGCAGCAAGTTTAAAGCAAACAAAAGGAAGTACTTCACACAGCACAGATATGATCTTTCATGCTCATTGTGATGGGACATTGTGAAGGTCAAAAGTATAACTGGGTTTAACAAAGAACTGGATAAATCCATGGAAGTCCATCACTGTCTATTAGCTGAGATGTAACTCCATGATTCTTGTGTCCCTAAATCTCCAACTGCCAGAAGCTGGGACTGGATGACAGGGAATGGATCACTCAGAATTGCCCTGTTCTGTTCATTCCCTCCAAACCATCTGGCACTGGCCAGTATCAGACAGGATACTGGGCTAGGGGGACCACTGGTCTAATCCAGTAAGACTGTTCTTATGTTCAGTTCAAGCCCTAACAAATATATGAGCGAGGATTCTGAGTAACATAGCTGCATGTTGGAAAACTCTGTGGAATGAGATTATCTCTTCCAAGTCCCTGGCCCTACATTCATTACCATTTTTGCAGCCTCTTTGCATGGTTCAGCCATATCATTTTCCTGTCAGAGAGCCTTTTGCACATAGGGGGAAAGGGGTAGGTTTTGCCCGATAATATGAAATCAGACTATTCTGAAGTCAAAATATATAACTATAAATGCTGCTATTAGTCATAAAATATCACTCTTTAAAAATCCAGTCACTTTATTTAATTGCACCACACAGGCACTCTGGGACTGTAATAGGGCACAGATTCTTTGCATGCAGCACTCTTGGAAATGCAACCCTTTCAAAAGAAGAAATGCTGGTCATTTCCAGCCATACCTGGAAACTACCCAGGTGCTTTAGGCTCAGTTGGAGAGAAAGCAAGGTCTAGGAAATAGCTGATGTGGGTCACTCTACAGTAGCCTGCAGAAGGACACAGTGCCTAATGACACTATATTCTAGTGAGGACGAGAGGATGGAAAATGATGAAATACAGACAAGGTCTGATCACAAATAGTCAAATAAAAAAGAATCCCATTCAATTACATTGTGTAATGGGAGACAGCTAAAAGGAGACAAGTTTTTAAAGTGCTTATATACCAATGCTAGAAGTCTAAATAATAAAATGGGCCTTGAATTAAATGAGGATATTGATATAATAGGCATCACAGAAACTTGGTGGAATGAGGATAATCAATGGGATACAGTAATAGAAGGGTACAAAATATATCGGAAGGACAGAACAGGTCGTGCTGGTGGGGGAGTGGCACTAATGTGAAATAAAGCGTAGAATCAAATGAAGTAAAAATCATAAATGAATCAAACTGTACCATAGAATCTCTAAGGATAGACATTCCATGCTCTGATAATAAGAACATAGCAGTATGGATGTATTACCGACCACCTGACCAGGATGGTGATAGTGACTGTGAAGTGCTCAGGAAGATTAGAGAGGCTATTAAAATAAAAAAACTCAATAATAATAATGTCAGATTTCGATTATTCCCATATTGACTGAGTACATGTCACCTCAGGATGGGATACAGAGAAAGAAAAGTTTCTTGACACCTTAAATGACTGCTTTTTGGAGCAGCTGGACCTGGAACCCACAAGAGGAGAGGCAATTCTTGATTTAGTCCTAAGTGGAGCACAGGATCTGGTCCCAGAGGTGAATATAGCTGGACTGTTTAGTAATAGTGACCATAATATAATTAAATTTAATGTCCCTGTGGCAGGAAAAATACCACAGTGGCCCAACACTGTAGCATTTATGTTCAGAAAGGGGAACTACACGAAAATGAGGAGGTTAGTTAAACAGAAATTAAAGGGTACAGTGCCAAAAGTGAAATCTCTGCAAGCTGCGTGGAAACTTTTTAAAGACACCATAATTGAGGTTCAACTTAAATGTGTACCCCAAATTAAAAAAACATGGTAAGGGAACCAAAACAGAGCCATCATGGCTAAACAACAAAGTAAAAGAAACAGTGAGAGGCAAAAAGGCATCCTTTTAAAAAGTGGAAGTTAAATCCTAGTGAGGAAAACAGAAAGGAGCATAAACACTGGCAAATAAAGTGTAAAAATACAATTAGGAAGGCCAAAAAAGAATTTGAGGAACAGTTAGCCAAAGACTCAAAAAGTAATAGCAATTTTTTTCAAGTACATCAGAAGCAGGAAGCCTGCTAAACAACCAGTGGGGCCACTGGACGATTGAGGTACTAAGGGAGCACTCAAGGACGATAAGGCCATTGTGGAGAACCTAAATGAATTCTTTGCACACGTTTTCGCGGCTGAGGATGTGAGGGAGATTTCCAAACCCGAGCCATTCTTTTTAGGTGACAGATCTGAGGAACTGTCCCAGATTGAGGTATCATTAAACGAGGTTTTGGAACAAATCGATAAATTAAACAGCAATAAGTCACCAGGACCAGATGGTATTCACTCAAGGGTTCTGAAGGAACTCAAATGTGAAATTGCAGAACTACTAACTGTTATCTGTAACCTATCATTTAAATCAGCTTCTGTACCAGATGACTGGAGGATAGCTAATGTGACGCCAATTTTTAAAAAGAGGTCCAGAGGTGATCCTGGCAATTACAGTCCAGTAAGCCTGATGTCAGTACCAGGCAAACTGGTTGAAACTATAATAAAGAATGAATTATCATACATATAGATGTACGTAGTTCATTGAGGAAGAGTCAACATAGTTTTAGTAAAGAGAAATTGTGCCTCACCAATCTACCACAATTCTTCGTAGGGTCTAGAAGCATGTGGACAAAGGGGATCCAGTGGATATAGTGTACTTAGATTTTCAGAAAGCCTTTGCAGGTCCCTCACCAAAGGCTCTTACACAAAGTAAGCTGCTATAGTATAAAAGAGAAGGTGCTGTCATGGATTGGTAACTGGTTAAAAGATCAGAAAGAAAGAGTACGAATAAATGGTCAGTTTTCAGAATGGAGAGAGGTAAATAGTGGTGTCCCCCAGGGGTTTGTTCTGGGACCAGTCCTATTCAACATATTCATAAATGATCAAAAGGGGTAAACAATGAGGTGGCAAAATTTGTAGATAATACAAAATTACTAAAGATAGTTAAGACCCAGGCAGAATGCGAAGAGCTATAAAGGGATCTCTCAGAACTGAGTGACTGAGCAACAAAATGGCAGATTAAATTTACAGTTGATAAATGCAAAGTAATGCACATTGGAAAGCATAATCCCAACTGTACATATAAAATGATGGGATCTAAATTAGCTGTTACCACTCAAGAAAGAGATCTTGGAGTCATTGTGGATAGTTTTCTGAAAACATCCACTCAATGTGCAGTGGCAGTCAAAAAAGCGAACAGAATACTGGGAATAATTAAGAAAGGGATAGATAATAGGACAGAAAATATCATGTTGCCTCTATATAAATCCATGGTATGCCTTCATCTTGAATACTGTATGCAGATGTGGTCACTTCATCTCAAAAAATATATTGGACTTGGAAAAGGTTCAGAAAAGGGCAACAAAAATGATTAGGGGTATGGAATGGCTTCCATATGAGGAGAAATTAATAAAACGGGGACTTTTCAGCTTGGAAAAGAGATGGCTAAGGAGAGTTATGAGTGAGGTCTATAAAATCATGACTGATGTAGAGAAAGTAGATAAGGAAGTGTTGTTTACTGATTCTCATAACACAAGAGCTAGGGGTAACCAAATGAAATTAATAGGCAACAGGTTTAAAACAAACAAAAAAATAAGTATTTCTTCACACAACACACAGTCAACCTGTGGCATTCCTTGCCAGAGGATGCTGTGAAGGCAAGACCATAACAAGGTTCAAAAAAGAACGAGGTGAATTCATGAAGGATAGGTCCATCAGTAGCTATTAGCCAGGATGGGCAGGAATGGTGTCCCTAGCCTCTGTTTGCCAGAAGCTGGGAATGGGTGACAGGGGATGGATCACTCGATGATTACCTGTTCTATTCATTCCCTCTGGAACACCTGGCACTGGCCACTGTTGGAAGAGAGGATACTGGGCTAGATGGACCTTTGATCTGACCCAGTAGGGCTGTTCTTATGCCAGGGGAAGAACTGTAGGCTGTGGTTGGATCTCTGGAGCTGAACAAGTGGGCCTTCCTGTGTGGTGAGAGCAAGCCAGGAGCCAAGAATTAAACTGGTGGGAAGCCCTGATCCAAGGACGTCTGTGAAGCCCTGAGGAGCCCAGATACAGGGGTGATGAGTTGAATAACTTTTGTTTTAAATTAATTACAAACAAGATCCCAGAAAGGAAGATTTTAATCTGAAACACCAGTTGTTTGGTGTGCAATTACTCTAGCAACACATAAGAAGAGGAAACTGAGACATGCTGGCATACCTCCAGAGGAAAGATATATCAGTTGTCTTACAGTGTCAAATCCTGATCCTATTGATTTCAATGTTAAAACTCCCCATTAAATCAATGAGACAAAAATTTGGCCCTAAAATCCTCTAGTAAAAATTCTTAGGATATTTTTGTTGAAAAGTTGCAGCTCTTCAGATGTAGTCATGTAGACGGGTTCTTTTGTAACAGAAATAATATGAATGCACTAAGGTATTTTTTATAAATACCGTACTTAAATGTTCTATTCTACACTATAAATTACACTGCATAGCGAGCCTTTTTCTAAAGATGTTTTTAAATGGTAAGTACAAAAAAGTGTTAGAAGCTACCAACATTTTTTTTTGTGTTTGCTCTCTCGTAACTTAAAATGACCTTGCAAGATTCAGCCCCAAGCAACATTTTACAGCAAAGTCATAAACCTCCAAAAAGAGAAATTTATGATGGAAATGCTGACAGCCAGACCCTCAACCATTGCAGTGCTAGCGGGTGCCAGTATAATACTGAACCTGTGAGTTAGAAGACAGTAGCATAAATCAGCCAAGGTCTGGCTAGAAATGACGGTGTTTTCATGCCATCCATTTCCCTTTTCCAGTAACATGAGAGAATTTGTCCAACATAAACTGCCTTAAAATAATGTTATGGTACTGTTCACAAAGGGTGACCAAAGTTAAGAATTTCACAGTTACGTTTCTCCCAAACCTGAGAGAAAGAGGAACATTGAGAAAACACTTTGCCTTCTCTTTTTGTGACTAGATGTTTTGGGTTTGAGGGGTCTAGTGTTACTTTTGTTGCATGATTAATATTCTTTTAATTATGTTTTTAACTGAGTGAATTTCTTTGCATATGTTTGTGGTTTTTTAATTAAAATAAGCTGATGTTTATTGCCTTTGTTACACTTTACATTTAGTCTTTGTGAATCATATTTGTACTTCATGGACTAAAAAAAGCGCATGGAACATGGGCAGCACGTAGTAGGCCTCATCAGGGTCTTGTCTCATGTATACTAGTTTTACGCTGACTTTAAGGGAAATGGAATTGCTCCTGATTTAGACTGGCCTAGTGAGATGAGAATCAGGCCCTCAGTTTGCTTTCTCCAATATAGTGGTGTGTAATAAAAGGGCTGCTCATAGCATCTCATTAGTGTGCTGCACATAGATTTTGTGTGCTCATGTGTGATAAACAAGTTCCTTTAATTTGAGCAATAGAGATTCGAACCAAACAGTGAAGCCTCCCTAGATCTACCTCTTATCGACAGAGAGGGTGTTTGGTACAAGAGAACACAAGCTAGCTGAGTTAGCCATAGGAAGGAATGGGCAGGGCCGGCTCCAGGGGTTTTGCCGCCCCAAGCAGCCAAAAAAAAAGCCACGATTGTGATCTGCAGCAATTCAGTGGGAGTTCCTTCGCTCTGAGCAGGAGTGAGGGACCCTCCGCCGAATTGCTGCCGAATAGCTGAAAGTGCCACCCCACTCCGGAGTGGCCGCCCCAAGCACCTGCTTGATAAGCTGGTGCCTGGAGCCGGCTCTGGGAATGGGTTCACAGAATGGAGCCATATCAGGGTATTACATTTCAAGAAAGCAAATTTGTGAACTTATCCAGTGAGTTTAGTACTCTGGTCAGAAGTAGTAAAATCCTTGAGTATGGAAGAAAGCCTGGAGAATGCTGAGAAACCCCATAACTACATGCAATAGGCTACAATTCCTCGGGAGGGGGATAAAAAAAAAGAGAGGGAATGTGAAGGAGCCAAAATAGTTTCATAGTTACAGCCAATGAAACCATACAGGGTCCATCTACTGGGTTTGGTAGGGAATAGGTGATTTGTTTGGGGGCTCAGATTTTCTCTTAGGCACTCTCCACCCTTCCCTTCTCACTCCCAGGGACACCCTGACATCTTCTCAATCTCTCCCATACCCAAAACGCATACCTGTATTGTCTTTTTGGGGAGCAGTGTCACGTGTCCCACTGTACATGTGCGCACATACACTCTCTTTCTCTCTCTCTCTCTCTCCCTGCCCCTCCTCCTCCGCCCTAGTCCTACTTTGTCTGGTCCTCAGTCGTGGCCGTTCTCACATCTGAATTTAGGGGACAAAGAGGGCCATTTTCCCTACTTTCATTCCACAGGATTCCTGAGTGAGGAAAGAGAAAGCATCTTATCTCTCTTCCTCCCGCCCCACACATACACACGGGTATCAGGAGGGAGATACTGACACACCACAGCCAGCTGGCTCCTAGACCAGTGGTTCTTGGTCTGGGGTCCATGGGCCGCTTGCGGCCCAATCAGCACACAGTTGCGGCCCATGTGACATCCTCAGAGACGTAAAGATAGTATATGTATTGTGTTGATATGGCCCATGTAACACACACACAGCTGAATATGCAGCCCACGACAGTTAATAGGTTGAGAACTACTTCCCTAGACTAGCCACAGGAACCTACAGTGCCTGGTTAGTGCTTGACCATAAAGTATCATAGACTGTGTAATAGTTTCTCAAATAGAGTAATGTAAACTCCATGAGTGGAGGACCGTAGATGGAAAAAAGTACTAGAAAATGTGTTGTAATAAACTATCGTGCACTGGACTAGGTCAGCTCTAATTGTTGTGGTTTGATGAAGGAATTGGGTTTGTTTAGTTTGGAAAAGAGAAGACAAAGAGGGACATGATAGCAGTTTTCAGGTATCTAAAAGGGTGTCATCAGGAGGAGGGAGAAAACTTGTTCACCTTAGCCTCCAATGATAGAACAAGAAGCAATGGGCTTAAACTGCAGCAAGGGAGATTTAGGTTGGACATTAGGAAAAAGTTCCTAACTGTCAGGGTAGTTAAACACTGGAATAGATTGCCTAGGGAAGTTGTGGAATCTCCATCTCTGGAGGTATTTAAGAGTAGGTTAGATAAATGTCTATTAGGGATGGTCTAGACAGTATTTGGTCCTGCCATGAGGGCAGGGGACTGGACTCGATGACCTCTCGAGGTCCCTTCCAGTCCTAGAGTCTGAGTCTGAGTCTATGATTATCCAAAACATTCAGCTGTATTTTAGCCCACCTGTTCTCAGGCTCCCACCAAACAAAACCTCTATCCTGGACATGGCATACGAACATAATGTGGTCTGAGTTACATATCTGGGAACTATGAGGTCCTGATTGCTAATCCTGGATCTCCAATTCCTTCTGTGTCCTTAGGCAAGTCACTTAACCTCTTTGCTGCAGTTTCCTTATCTGTAGAATATTTTTTTTATTTCCTACCACATAAAGGTATCACAGGGATTACTTCAGGGGTTCTCAAACTGGGGGTCGGGACCCCTCAGGATCGTGAGGTTATTACATGGGGTCACAAGCTGTCAGGCTCCACCCCAAACCCTGCTGTGCCTCCAGCATTTATAATGGTGTTAAATATATAAACAAGTGTTTTTAATGTATAAGGGGGGTTGCACTTAGAGGCTTGCTGTGTAAAAGGGGTCTCCAGTACAAAAGTCTGAGAACCCCTGGATTACTTGATTAATGTTTGCAAAACACCTTAAGATCTTCATACCGGTATTAATATAAAAATTAATAACTCACAGAAGGGAACCATAATTTAAATATAACAGAGACACTTTAATTCCAAAAAATCGCCCAATATTCAGTTGGAATTTAAAAATACGAGGCCCAATTCTCACACAATTTACGCTAAGGCGTCTAAAGGGACCTTAGTGTAAATGCAAACCAAGCCCGCATAGTTTTATTGCTTAGTGATAATTACAAGATATCAAATATTTGTTATATAATAGCCACTTAATCAGCATGTTGCTCTTTCTAATATATCTTTATGTTCTTAAACTTTTACTTGACATTTTATTAATCTGCATAATGAGTAAGTACAGTAGATTTATTTCCAGAAGGTTTTCTATGTATTTATTTGCACTTACATTGTGAAGGATCCCCATCATTTATAACAACTTATAATGACCACTATGGTGCCACAGTGGTCTATAGAGGGGAATAATATACATTTTAAAAATAGAATAAATTTTTGTTTGCTAGGGAAGGATAAACCTCAAATGGTTTGGTGGTGAGATTCGCTAAGATTAAGCATACAGAATTCTGATTCTTTATATGAACTTTCTCCCAACATCTCGAGTTTGTAAATTTGGGCTGGAGATTTGATAACAGCTTTTCTTTAGAGGTTTTCCACACTTCCCTGCTGGGTCAGAAATATAATAAGAATTGCTCTCTTTATAGTATATCAGTGCTTCAGTTTCTGGTCTTAATCAGAATCAAGAAGTACAGAGACAAATGAAAAGGAAATTCAAGGTTTTTAAAATAATTATCCAAACCTTTAAGAATATTAAAAGAATTTGGCCTATGACTTTGGTGGGGTCTTATTTTCTACAAACTAATTCTTACCCAAAAATGATATTTACAAGATGCACCCTAGTACCTTCAGAATTGTTGTAGGGCATGAACTGGTCTAGGGCCTGGGACTTTTTCCATTAAACTGTGGACTAGTACCAAAAGTGCACTATTAAAGGAGTTTGAAAGTGATATCTTGTGAACCATCTAGAAAAGAAACAATTTTGTTTTACCACTAGAAAATTGGTATTACCCATTTTTCAGAGGTATATTACATCTATCTCTTTGCATGACAAATTGTGACATTATTAGGATCTTTATTTTTACAATCTGGTTTTCCAGTTTACTTTATTTCTTACATATTTTTTGTGGCCATTACTTACTTAAATAAATAAATAAATAAATAAATAAAGGATGATGCAGCCTTCAATTGTATGTTGAGCTCTGTGTGGGTGGGCCCTTTTGCCCACACACAGCCCCATGTGTAGGATCAGGCTCTTGTACAGTATGTAACATGAGAATCCCAAATGTTATTTCTGCCCATAACAAATGCTGAGGGTGTATCAAAATTTCAATGGAATTAAAACAAGATGGTAAATCAGAATGATAGGGAAGTCAGGTTTCGATATCTCACCACCTGCCAAGGCTAGAAACATATTGGGAGACCAGCAAAACTGTTTCCAGGAGTAATAAACATTTTCTGCTTCTAGTCATGAATTAATGAGTAGTCTAAAACACATCAATGAGTTGTTTCAGTTTATTAAATAAGATATTGCACATTTTAGGATAATCTCTTAGACGTACTCTTTTACTACTTTCTGAAAGCAAAAATAATTAAATCCTTCAAATCCCAGAGTAATTTTGCTAAATTATCACTATTCATTTGATTTAATCCTGCTAACAGTGAGGACATTCAGAGTTAAATTTTCAAGTTTAGGTGCCTAAATTGCACCTTGCAAACATAAGCATATATACATTCAAACATCAAATTGTGGTCCAGATCCTAAGGTGGAGAAAATTGGCATAGTATGTGTGCAAAATGGATAATCTGTAATTTCCCTCAGGAGAACCATAAGAGGAGCTAATGTAGTGAGGGAGGGGGAAAGATTTCACAATATTGCTTTATTTTCAGAACTCCAGAACCTTCTCTGATTTCCCAGATCCTCCAGGAGTTGGGGAGGAAACTGAGGACGTGCTTCACTAGATTACCCTGGCCACATTGTCCTCATAACTCCATTTGCAGATTAACTCTTGTTTACCAATCACCTAGGGTCATTGTTACAAACTGTACATATAACCACCCACTTGCATGTGCAATTATTTGTTTTGTGTGCACAAATACACATTTTTCAGTCTTTGTCTATCTTGCATATTTTTGTATATCTTGTGATTTTTCTGCACAGAAATAGATGTTGCGTGCAGCATGATCAGCCAGCTTTGAAAATGTGCCCTTCCCAGTCAGTGTGGGAAGTCTAGGCTGCCAATAGTTTGTCCTTGCACTAACTCACTGTATTCTCAGAGCCAAAGGGTCAATTCTAATATATAGTGCTGCAGGTCCTCCTACAGAGATGATGTATGGGCTCTATCCTTCGTTCTAAATGTTCCCATTTTCTATGTGAAGTCAAACCTTAAGAGTAAGGGGTAGCTTTTCAGAGGTCTCCATTTATGAACCCACAACTTTGTTCATAGAATTGACTTGAGTGTGCAAAACTTATGCAGTAGCAATAAATGTATGGATTGCAAAACCCATTTGAACTCAATTTACAGCCAATTTATGTAAATTCTGTCCTTTGGATAGGTTTTGAAAAATTTGAATTCTTTTTAGCACTGTTTTAATTTAAATAAAAATTTTGCCAGTGCAACAAAATGCACTGCAATTAGCTATATATATATCTATATCTATAAAATACACATAAACACATATATGTCTGCACACACATACAGTTATGCACTTAATATAATATATAAATCCAGCATACAGAAACTATGTTAAAAGAACATTATTAAGCTTGCAAAGTCTAGCACTCAAAAGTTAAGAAATGCCAGAATTTGTCCCTTGTGTGTTTGCATTATGATAGTCTTGAATTACATGGTCACACAGTTTTTTCCACAGGACTGCTGACTCATTCAGTCCCCAATGGCTCCTAGTCCCAATCTTCTTTCCCAGGGTCCTCTCAGTTTCTCCCCACACAGTCTTTGGCTTGGTCTCTTTACCCAACCAGTCCTGGCTCCTAATCAGATCTGTCTGATCCCCCTTTCACCTTCTTCCCACACTCACTAGCCTCCACCCCAAACCCCACTTTGCCTCCAGCATTTATAATGGTGTTAATATATAAACAAGTGTTTTTAATTTATAAAGGGGGTTGCACTCAGAGGCTTGCTGTGTGAAAGGGGCCCCCAGTACAATAGTTTGAGAACCACTGCCTTACTCTCCCATTCCTAGTTTCCCTTTTTCCCCTCTCCCTACCAGCCTAAGGTTCCAGTCTTCAGCCAATCTATTCCCTGGTCCCCCAGATCCAGTTCTTGTCCCCTACGCATTCAAATCACATGGCTTTCTCCTCTTTGCGGTTTCATCATTGGGGGATTGGAGTGAGGAGAGGGTCATTGAAAGCACAAGAGAAATAGGTTTCCTGCTCTCAGTTTAGGTGCCTGGACTCTCACCCAGCCCTGGCGCAGCTTGCAGCCCAGAACTACAATTGCAGGGAAAGTTCTGCTTAGCCCTACGCTGGACCATACTTGGTGCAGGTAGAATCTTGGGGAATTTGGCTGCTATAATCAAAGAAACGTATGTGTAATTGATTTTTTTTAAAAAGGCTTATAACTTAGCCAGATTTGGCCAGATTTTCACAAGGACAGTGAAAGCACATCTCTAACAACAACTGTCAAATTTCAAACCCTTGCTCCAATGCATGGGGATGCTACAGCTTTCCAAAGCAAATGAAGCCATAATTTTTTAATGTGGGCAAAACAATTTATTTTTCCCTAATCTTGTTCTCGGAAACAGCTGAATTGGCATGGCTGAAATTTTCCCTAATACAAATCCACCTGAGGCAGATACCCATCATGCAATATTTCAGCCCAAATGGTGACAGTTTGGTGAAGTTGTAAATAATTGAAAATAAGGTCTCATATCTCACACAAAAGAAGAGTTGATACTTCACCACAGACTACATATGTATATTTGAAAATTATAATTCATGCATCTGTCCGTAGGTGGGAGATGCATCCAAGATGTCTCAAGTGTTACTTAATGGCTAGAGGTCTAATTAACATATTTCTGGAGGGAAGGTCTACCTGTTACAGCTGTTCTGAAAGACTCGTGGGAATTCAGGTAGCATGGAGGAATAATGCAGGCAGTTGTAGTTATTCAGCAGCACATCTGAATCGAACATGTAAAGGTGGCTTTGTCTATTATGCTGCCTTTTCAGGCCAAGTTGATAATGCTAGTGTCGGTTTCAAGTGAAGCGTGTGCCAGATTACAGATGGCTAGTGCTGGCATTTGAAAGCCGTTAATTGTGAAACTTGAGAAGAAAATGGGCGCATTCTTTCTAAGACAGCTATTCAGGAAATGGCCTTTTTATCCCAGAGCACTGTGGGTTTCACTTTTATTCCCTTCCCACATAAAATGCATGGAGTGCACTGAGGCTCTTTCACTTGGCAGCTCCTCTATTGCATTCTTTGCCGGGGCTGCTTTGGCTTGTTAAAATGTGCCCTATGTATTCAAATGAAATTGTCACTGCTGTGTGGTGCAACATAACGTGGTTTGACACTAAGCGCCCGTAGCTACAGAAAACAGACTTTTCTTGCGTTTATGCTTTCAGAGACAAGAGTCTCTAAAGGCTTGCTGCAGACATTCGCTTAGTTAAATCTGAATGAAGCCAAAGTGAACAATCTAAGTTGCTGTCTTTGTGCTCGTGGAAACAGCCCATCCTACATGATATGGCAGTAAAAACTGAGCTACAAAAGACTGTCTCACGGTTAGAACCCAGAAGGGACAATCTTAATGGTTTCACCCAAAACAAATTAACAAAAGATTTTGTACTGCTTGGACTATTAATCAACCTAGTCTCTTTCTTAGTTTTTTTCCTAACTCTTGGCAAACTCCTATCCAAGGAGAGAAGCCACCCCTCTCAGCGCTGGGTTGAGGCTCTAGAGAATATGTACGCTCTGCAGAATGTTATTCTTTCCCCCCCTTACTAGTCTGTGGTAGGAATTGTATAGGAATTAATTTAAAAAGGATCTTGTGAGAATGAAGTAATACTTAAGTCATTAGAGTCTCCTAGCTGGAAGAATACCTAGATCAGAATCAAAATATGAAATGAGTATTGAATATAATTTTTCAAGAGAGCTCTCCTGAAAAAAAAATCTGTAGTGTCTTTGCTGCCTAATTATGAGTCGTCATCCCTGTCCCCCCTCCCCAAACATTTTAACTCCTATTGTGCAGCATGGGCAACTGTTCTCAGGATCAGTTAACCTGCTGGGGGATCCGTTTAGGTCCTTTAAAATGGCTTATACATTTCTTAAAGTGATATAAACTCGGCTCAGGATTTGGCTCATATCTTTGTATTCTTTAGAATCACTTCAGTCCTATAGGTGCTTATTTATTATTACTGCTGCAGTCCTATGGGTATCTTAGAACTACGATTCACAATTATATCAGGTGAATGATGAGTCATTTCACCAGGACAAGATCATGCGCAGTCATGTCTATCTCCCTCCAGGGCTTGGACTCATGTAATTTACAAGGGCAAATTGCTATAGGTTTTGGTTTATAATCAATTTTCCATAATTTATTTACTCTGTAATAATGAAATCATAGAAATGTTCTCAGGTCCAGGCCCCTGTGCTTAGGCAGTCCCATGTATACCTAGATTGTCACTGACAGCGAGTTATCTAACCTCCTCTTTAAAACGTCCAGTGATGCTGATTCTACAACTTCCCTTGAAAGCCTGTTCCAGTGTTTAATTATCCTTATAGTTAGAAAGCTTCTCCTAATATCTAACCTAAATCTCCCTTGCTTCAATTGTTTCTTTTTCTACCTTCAGTAGATATTGACAGCAATTTATCACCATCCTCTTTATAACAGTCCAACATATTTGAAGACTTTTATCAGCCCCCCCCTTTAGTCTTGTTTTCTCATGACTGAACATACCTAGTTTTAAAAATCTTTCCTCATAGGTCAGGTTCTCTAAAACTTGTATCATTTTTGTTGCTCTCCTCTGGACTCTCTCCCCTTTGTCCACATCTTTCCTAAAGTGGAGCTCCTGAAACTGGACACAATACTCCAGTTGAGGTCTCAGCAGTGCTAAGTAGTGTGGGACAATTACACTCCTGTTAGTACACCCCAGAATAATACACCTCTACCCCGATATAATACGACCCGATATGACACGGGTTTGCATATAGCGTGGTAACCCCGGGGCTGCGTCAGCAGGGCTTAGGTGGCGATTTAAAGGGCCCAGGCTCCCCACAGTGGCTGGAGCTCTTTAAATCACCGTCGGAGCCCTGCCACCACTACCCAGGAACTCCGGCAGCGGGGCTTGGGTGGCAATTGAAAGGGCCCGGGGCTCCCCACAGCCAGAGCCCTGGGCTCTTTAAATCACCGCTGGAGCCCTGCCGCCACTACCCTGATATAACAGGGTTTCACCTATAACGCGGTAGGGATTTTTGGCTCCCAAGGGACCGCGTTATATCGGGGTAGAGTTGTATTAGCCTTTTTTTTGCAAATGTCTGCAGTTGTTGGCTTAGATTCAATTTGTGATCCACTATTACCCCAAAATCCTTTTCTGCTGTACTACGACTTAGCCAGTTATTTCTCATTGTGTAATTGTACATTTGATTTTTTTGCTTGTTCTTCAATTTGTCCAGGTCATTCTGAATTTGCATTCTGTCTTCCAGAATACTTGCAACCCATCCCAGCTTGTTGCCATCTGCAGATTTTATAAACATGTTCTCCACCCCATAATCCAGGTCATTATTGAAAACTTTGAATAGTACCACATACATGACAGACCCACTAGATTCTTCCTTCCCATTTGTCTGCAAACCATTGATAACTGCTCTTGGAGTAGTTTTAAAAAAAAATCATGCACCCACTTTATAATCCTGAATTATTGTCATTTTACTCCCCTTCAGTTTTAGCTTAGATCCTGTATATTCTGCACATTCTTTGGGGGCATTTTGGGTGCATCAGAAATTTGGGATCAGGTCCTTAGCTTTTTCAAGAAGCATTTGACACGTCCTTGTTTGAGATGCTCCCTAAGACTCAAAAGCAAGCTGTTCACTGCCAGGGTTCCAGCCTGCATGCCGCCAGGAAAAATGCTGCAATGCTTGATAGTGGCAAGTTCTCCTTCCTAGCTAACACCGTATTGTAATGAACTGCTCCACCTGCAACTCTACAGAATTCAGCAAGAGCTGCTTTTGAGATTTCTCTCGACATCTGTGTCGGGCCTGCCTTTGCTGACTGCACACTTTCATAAAACTCTAATAATAATTGCTTCCCCCTCTCCCTTTTCTTTTCCAGAATGGAGTCTACAGAAAAATGTGAAGTAGTAATTCAACATTTTAATGGCAAATATCTAAAAACTCCACCTGGTGTACCAGGTAAGTGTTTCCATTTCTTCTTCACTAAAATAACATAAACATTCCTGAGGCATATTAGCCGATTTAGGTTATAGGAATGCTGGAGTACATGCCGAGAGTTGCAATATTATAGGTTTGCTGTTATGTCCCCCCATCTAAGCAGGCACACATGGTTTATTATGAGCAGTGATCATTGTTTGTTTATTTTTGTTGTTACCCTCCAGTCCTCATGGAATTTACAATGTTGGCCCTGCCCTCGTTAGTACTAGATGAGCATTTATGTATGACAAAAAAGAAGTGTAAATAACCACAGCAATAATTTTTACTGTATAAATTTTCCATTTTTATTGTATGGATTTTGTTTGAATTTCTCAATTGGGGCAGAATCCAGATAAATAGTAGTGGTGTAGTAGCATTTTTGTTCTCCTCTGGACTCTCTCCAGTTTGTCCACATCTTTCTTAACTTGTGCTGCTTGCAGCTGGACACAGTACTTCAACAGAGGCCCCACCAGTACCAAGTAGAGCAGAGCAACTACCTCCTTTGTCCTACAAACACTCTGTTAATACATTCAAGAATACCTAAATACCACACTTTTTTCTGATTTATTTTTTCCCCCTAGTTTGTTTTACTCTCCACATTTGACAACACATTAGGTGAAATCCTAACCTTATTGCAATAAGTGGCATAACCCCTATTGACTTCAGTGGGGTAGGATTTCAATATTTGTGCATAGTCAGTTTCACTATTGTCAGTTTCTCCTGTTGCTTGTGTGAGTCTCTCTTAGAAGAGGGGAGACTAAAATGTAGGAATACAACAATTGGTAGAGGATCTCAAGAGTATTAGTAATAGCTGCAGCTACTATAGATTAATTTATTTAAAGTTGCCTGTATTTCAGGTTGTCACTGTCTCCTTAATAACTTCAGCTTTTAGGGTATCTACATAATACATGATTTTTGTACTTATCTTTTGTTCTTGCAGTGACTCAATTAAATTTCATCTTTTCTGTTAGATGCAGAAAATTTAGCATCATCGTATGTTTTCAGTAGCATGTACATGCCACATATAAGGCTCTGATAATGGGCCTCATATGCCTCTCTGGCAGCACATATGGGAAGTAAAGGAGTGACAGTGTTCTCAATGTCCAGTTCCACTGGTGCAGAAGCCACATAAAGGTGGCATATATGACTCCACGTTGTCTCCTTCTTCTCAGCTCCCAAAGGTGGCAGATGGGGAGTGAACGATGGGAGAGCAAGTGGTCATAACACTTTGCAGGCCATGCCATCTCCTGAAGCAGGTGGAATCAGGAGTGATTCAAAGGTTCTCAAACCCACTTTTCCAACACTACCTGCTCCTGCACTGTGCTTTCCCTGAGGTTTTTTTTCCTGGATTTTCTAGCTACTTTCCCATTCAGAATGTTTTAAGGTTAAATAGAAAAAGGTACTGACTTCAGGGTTTGCCTTAGGGAGGTGAATACTTCCTGTTGATAAATTAAGGATATTGATGATGACCACAATGTGGAAAAAGAAACTGAGAGCTGAAGACATATAGTAGGTGCATTACCATTCAGCTGTGGATGTTTTAAATAACTACTCATTCATCACTAGCCTGCATAGCAATGTATAAATTGTTATGGCTTGATTTTGCTAATTTCATTTAGATATATTTGTCCAAGGAATATAGTCGAGTTGGAAATAATACATAATGTATATAGGTTATATATACATTCAGACATATGTAATTTCCACCATAGCATTGTCAGATACTTCATTTGTATCTGCTTTTCTTCAGAGCCAGAATGACCATATTGCAGGAGTGATCAAAATGCATCTTATAGGCCTAATTAGGCCTACAATTATACAGTTTGGTTGGCAGTCACCCTCATTTTTAATGAAAAATTGCAGCATGCAAAAACTACATGTCTTGTCATGGAATCATAGGTGGCGAGTTACATTCTTTTATGGTGCCCGGGCTCCAGGAATATTCAGGGGTAGGGGCCCTGCTCCACCAATATTTGGAGCTGGGTCTCTCCCCGGGCCCTGCCTGGAGTGGGCCCCTGCCCCCGCCTGCCACCCCTCCTCCCACATGTCTCTCTCCCTCCCCCGCCACATCCCTGCCTGAAAGAAAGAAGCACGCACCTCTCCTGTGCCTGCTTGTGCTGCCAGTGTAGCACATACCTACACTACACCGGCTCGCCGCATCAACTGCTGTCTGCTGCCCCAGGGCCTTAGTGCCCCCCCCCCCACTGCTAATGGCAGGGGAGGCTGCCCTTTCGCCCTAGCCCTGAGCCTCTCCAATGCCCCAAACCTCTCATCCCCAGCCCTCATGCCCCGCACCCTAATCCGCTGCCCCAGCCCTGAGCCCCCTCCTGCATCATGAACCCCTCATCCTCAGTCCCAGAGCCCTCACCCCTGCACCCCCTCCTATCCCCAGACTCCCTCCCAGAGCATGCACCCCATTCCCCTTTCCACACACCCACTCCTGCCCCCAAACTCACTCCCTCTGCACCCCCTCCCACCCCTAAACTCCATTCCTCACCCCCTCCTGCACACCCACCCCCTGCCCCAGCCTGGAGCCTGAACTCAGCACCCAAACTTCATCCCAGGGCCTGCACCTTGCACCCCTCCTGCACCCTAATCCCCAGCCCAGGACCTGCACCCCAGACCTCCTTCCCCCACCCAAACTCCCTCCCAGAGCCTTAAGCAGGTGGGGGCAGAGTTGGGGGGGGCAGGTTCTGGGCACCACCAAAATATCTACAAACCTGCGACCCATGCATGGAATGATACATCTTGGTCAATATGGCCTCTGCTCAGATCAAGAGGGAGCACAGTATGCTGGAACCTGTAATCTCTACAGGCTATACTTACATTTCATTGCCTTCCTGCCAATTGATAGCACATTGAATACCCTTGCCAGTCAGTTTCCTTTTGGGAGAAACCAGTGATATGGAATATTAAGGGTTTTTTAAATTTTTTTACACCATATATGCTAGTCCTTGAACAGAGGTGGTCACAAACAGCATGCAGGCAATCCTTTCAGGAATCTCAGCCAAAATCTAATGCTCCTATTTCAGGAGCAACTCTGCCCCCAAATTTGACTCTTGCATAAAAAACCTCTACATCACAAAACTAGCAACAATGCAGCATTTCTTCAAAGACTGAGTAGTGCTAGCACAGTAAGCAAATGAACTCTGGCAGCACTACCTTGTGACTGCCTTCATACCAACATTAACAATCAATATGAAAACTACTTTATGCAAATTAGACACAGCTGTCAGGATCCTAGCTTGTTGTCGGTATCATCATCTGTTGAGCAGTTTAGAAATCACTGTCATAGTCACTCTGCTGAGTCTGAGTGCTTGACAACACTGTTTCTTAGCTCCTAGTTCTGCAAAGACTTACGCAATATGAGTAGCCCCACCATACTTTCTGGGACTACTCAGAGTATGTGAAAGTAATTTCATGGGCAACTCTTTGCAGGATCAGCATAGTTTTCTAATGAGTTTTCTTGTTTTGAGATGTTTCTTGTTGTTTACTACCATTAAACTCTTTCTTATACTTTGCGTGTTTCCTTACATGGAAAACAAACAATATGCTAATTAAAAGACAGTTAACTGCACAACTACTGTATACAGTAATTGAATGATGTGATGTTCATATAAATTATAGTAAAATCATCTCCATGCACAAGTATGTAACTTCTAACACAAGCTATAATATTCCATTTTATGGACTTCTCTCCTTAAAGTATTTGCTGACAGTTTTTCTGATCCAACTGATGTAGATAATCTGTTTGAAACATGGCAAATGATAGATTGGTGCTGTATCACATTAGGGGAAAAGAAATATATACCAAGGCCTTACTTTTACCATTTCTTCCTGTATGCATACAATGGGTTGCAATACAACCCTATCTAATATCATAGCTACACCCGATGGAAGCATTGGGAATAGCAAGGACTCTGTTAGTGCAGGGTTTCAGTCACTATAACCCCACACACTCTATAGGCAAGTTTCAGAGTTAGTCAGGACCAGCTCACACATAGGAAAATTAGATATAACTACAATATTCTTAATTAATTTAACCCTGTGCCTGTATTTCTTCTATTGGTAGCTCTTTCTGCTTGATAGAACATTTAAATGAATGCAGCTGATAGGTTTCCACATTTAAACAATGGTAAATTTTGCCTTTATTGAGCCAAAAAGAGCTATCTAATAGAGGATGAGAGTTACAGACAAAGATATTTTTCTTTGTTTTTAGTAGTCATTAATTTAGATGTCGAACAGGAACAAAAAAGGGATATACAAAGCAATAAAAGTAGGGCATACAGCAACATAGGAATCTTGATGAGATAGCATATTTATCTGTATTTCAAGCTGATAAAGGGGAATTGGATTTAAATGATCATGACTTGTTCTGGTCGTTCAGCTACAGTATATGAATCAAATCTTATTTTCCAAAAGAGAATTCCCATTTGAGAGAGTTGTTTGATATGCTTTCTTCTTGTTTATCCTGATCTCAGTGGTCATTTAGTTGCAGGGGTCAGATAGGAAGTGATTTCTCCAATGTTTTAAGAGTTCTCATCTGCGTACCATTCATTTCCAGGTAAAGAATATTACAATTTATGAAAGAGCCAGTTAGAATCATGAATAATTTGACTAATTTCATTATGCACTAGACCACCTAGAAGAATTCACTCTATCCTTGTTAGATAGAGATTTTCTATCTGCAAACACAGTTGATTTGGAATGATCAGTTTCATCGATTCACATAGAGTGAACATTTCAGCATAATTTTCAAAGCAAGGTGCTCCCATGATCCATATTTAAAAGTCAGTTCTGCTGTATCCATTATTACATTTCTTAAGAGCTCACAGAACAAGTATGATCTTTTGAATTAGGAAGATATACATTTTTCCTTTCCATGCCAGTAATATTAGTTTGCTTTTTACCTACTGCTAAAAAGGTTTAGTCCAAGCTTCTTCGTATTCACATAGTTTCTCATCACCGCTTCTAGTCAATTTATATGTCCCTGTTATAAACCTGTATTTAAGCCTTTCGGTAAAGATAGAAGCATTTTGCTTTATGCTCCCCCTAGCAATTGCTTATCTTCCTGCATGGAGACGCAAGGAGAATCAAGTCTCCTAGTATACTTGGAAAATCACAATCAGAGTTTGAAAATTATCCTTCCAGCAACACAATCATTGGCATACAAAGAAAATCAGCTCTAGTTATTGTGGTGACCTCTTTATGAATGCCAGTTGAAAAAAAAATGAGGAACCTGATAACATTAGCAGAGATACGTCTCCATGTTTCTTGTTAAACTCAACTGCTCAAACAGTCATGTGATTGCTAGAAAAAATTAGCCTATCTGGTTAAGTTTAAATGCAGTTGATTCAGAATTTTCAATTGGATTCCTAGCAGCTTAACAGAGATGGCACAGAACTGAGCAAATCTCATGTGTTGGACCACATCTCCTCTACCTCAAATTCCCTTTACTTCATCTTCTAGTTATCCATAAGCTTTTAACGAATACCTCATGGGTTGTTAATCCTTGTTAATACTCTCGCAGAGGTGTGTCTGATCTGTGCACTTTTGAATACAATGCACTCCCAACCTGTACGTTCCCTTGGCATATGAGGTTTCGTAACTTCACCAGAAGGAAAAAAAAAGTTTCATATATAAGACCCAACTTCTGTGCAACTCTTGTAAAGTAAGGAATGATCCATTTGAACAAAGCTAGGAATAGACCAGTGTCAATCATTTAAGTGTTCTGGCCACCAGTCCAGGAGGAAGGTGTAAAGTACCATGCCCCACAAAGTACCACAAAGAACAGGCAGACAGGGTGCCATGAATGGCACATGTCTTATATGTATTCAGGGCTAAAATACCTTTTGTTGCTTGATTTTCTAACTTCAGTTGCCATTTATTGTCTCATAACAAGTTGCACAGCTATGCAGTTGCAGATCCAGACTGCTCTGTTTCATCCCAGTGCCAGCGAAAAGGATGTTTTCCTTCACTTCCAGGCTCTTCACTGGGAAGACTCATAATACCTAAGTAAACTGAGCAGTGCTATGTCTGTTAGTAAATCATTCTTGCAAAGGGTGCTGCTGTGTCTAACCCTTTAGAGCCTTTCCAATCCAAAAGGACTTTCTCAACTAACAAAAATGTGGTGATGTCGAGCCTTAGATATTCAGTGCGAGACACTTGAGTACTGCAGAAATAATTAGTTGATATCATTATACTTCTTCCAGACTGAGAAAAAACCTGCAAACTCTCTGTATTTGACAGGGTTCACATGAATTCCATCAGTACCCACAACACCTTGGATTATTTTATTTTCCATCCTGTCCAGTAGCTTGGCAGTAAGGCAAAAAGTTTGGTGTTGGCTAATTTTGAATTGTCCAGGACCTAGTGGACATTACAGAGATTATCACTCCAGGTTCATGTGTACAGCCTTGAGGCAGCCTTGGCAGGAGTCAAGAAATGAATGAGTAAGGGAACAAATCTACATGCTCAATAAAGATGTGACTGGACAAGAGCAGACTGGAGCCATGCTTGTGGTGTGGGGTAGCTTGCACTGCATCCATCAGTGCTGTTTCTCTCTCTCTCTCTCTCTCTTTTTTTTTTAACAGCTGTTAATGATATTTCACTTTACGAAACAGCTACATTTTCCATCAGCAAGGAAATGAGTTGTCTCTTTCTATTGACAAGTTTGGGTACAGCTTTTAGGGGAAGATTTTCAAAGGCACAAAGGACCAGGGCCGGCTCCAGGAACCAGCCCAGCAAGCAGGTGCTTGGGGCGGCCAAGGGGAAGGGGCTGCACATCCGGCTCTTCAGTGGCAATTTGGCACTGGGTCCCTCACTCCCTCTTGGAGCGAGGGACCAGCTGCCGAATTGCCACTGAAGACTGAAGCAGTGGTGGTAGAGCTGCTGCAGATCGCAATCGTGGCTTTTTTTTTTTTTTTTTTTTTTTTTTTTTGCTGCTTGGGGCAGCAAAAACCCTAGAGCCAGCCCTACCTGAGCCCCAAAGACTGGAGCTGGATCTTGGGTGTTAGGATCCAGGATTTTGATTTGAGCTCATCTCTAGTGCTTCATTACCTGACTTGTTTCCATATTCTTATGGCTCAATCCCCAACACCACAGGCTTTTGGGCAGCTTTATTCATGCAAGTTGTCCCGCTGATTTCAAAGGGATGACTCACTTGAGTAAAATTACTCAAGTGTTTCTACGATTGTCCCCGTAACACCCAATCAGACAAAAAATATTCATGTGAGTAACTTTAACTAGGTGAATAGTTCAGAACCAGCTCTAGGCACCAGAAAACCAAGCACATACTTGGGGCAGCACAATTCCAGGGGCGGCATTCCGGGTGGCTTTTTTTTTTTTTTTTGCTTGGGGCGGCAAAAACCTAGAGCTGGCCCTGCACAGGACTGTTACATGTCCAGCTCCCAGTACCCTTTGCACCTCTGAAAATGTACCTCATAGTCATTGGGCTTGTCCACACAGTGCTTAAATCTGCACCAGAAGCATGTAAATTTTAGTCCTCACAAGTGTGTCATGCAATAATTGGCCTACGTGGACTCTACTGGCATGCACTAAAAGTTTCCTGGCATGCGCTGAGATAGTGCAGTTTGAAATGGGATTAGACTGATGTGCGCTAGGGAACTTCTAGTGCGTGCCAGCCTCATCCATGTGGGCACTAGTGCAAACTAAAATGTATATCCCACGCACCCTCATCCCCAGTGCAGTCACAAGCACCATGTAGAGAAGCCTCTTATCTCTTTTTTTGAACATGTTCAAGGGCCAAGTAAGTCACTTTTATAACTCTCTGAACTTTGCTTTTTGGTTTGGTTTGTTGAGGAAGCTGTCCTGAGTGCAGTGACTATCCCCTACAACTGCCTCCATTCTGGTACATCACAAAGCTTTGTAGTAGTTACAGCACTTCCTTAGTTTAATTTTCCTTGCAAATATTTAGGGTCATTAAAAGCTTAATGTGGTCTGAGTGGCATAAACTACAGATCCAGCTCTGGAAAAATCCATTAAGTATGAAATGATATTCGTGAAAGTGGGGGAACTCTAGAGAAGAGCCCACACTCTGGTTCTCCCTCTTTGAAACAATGTAAACTACCAATTACTATTATTACTAAATTTAATGACAGACTACATTGATATCAGAAGAAGAAAAAAATAACTATTGTCATTTTTGAAGCACCTCTATTAATAGCATTCAGCTAAACCAACATTAGTGCCAGATTATCTACTTCCTTTTTTAACCTAGGCAGAAATTGTCCTAAGCAATCGATAGCTTCATATACCCCATCTTTAATAATATTTACATTCTTTTGCTTTTTGACCACAAGATCTTTGCTTCACGTTCTAAATGGTAGTTATTGACCAGGATTCTCTCCATCTTCTTTAATGCTCAGTTGTTGCTTTTCTTGTTGAGGCTGGAAACTTCTTTTGCCAGGGTAAAACAGTTAATCTTGTTTTCCACTCCTGTGTCAGTTTGAATATTTCTCTCTGGTCAACTCATGGCTTCTTAAAACCTAAGAATAAACTCAATTTATTTCATCTTTGTTCTGAAGAAGTAGTCTTAGCATGTGGAACCACACATGTAAGAACAATATCTTTCCTAAGGATGAGTGAATAAAACAGAACACAATATTCTAGTTGAAGGCTAGCAAGTGTATTGTGCAGTAGTAATATCACTTCTTTTCCTTTTCCTCTCCCTCAGTGAATTTCATTGTGTCTCTTTGTGTATGTGAATAACACATGGCATTTTTTTAAAAGAACTATTGCCTTGAGGAGTTCAGACCACTTTACAAAGTTAGGTAGATGTAACTAACAACACCTGATGTGGAATATGATGAAGAGATGGTTGTGACTTGCCTCAAATCACATAGCAAATCAGCAGTCCAGTTGGGGACAGCACCCAAGTTTCCTGGCTCCCATTACTATGCCTAGTCCATCAGACCGCACTATGAATGGTGGTGCATCTATGCTCTGAACTGACGTATATCCTGCAGACTTATATAATGAGCAATAAGAGTTCAGTTAGAGCCCTATCGATATATAATACATCAGCAGCGCAAAACAGCCAGAACACAGCCCAATGATTGAACGTATAGTTTGGTTTGCAATTAGTTTGTAAAAATTTTCTGAGTGCTCTGAGTTCTCTGAATGAGATCTTAGATTGTAAGTGGCAGGGTCCATCTTTTAGTTCTGTGTTTGTACAGTGCCTAGCACAGTGAGGTTCTAGTCCATAACTAGTACTCATAGGTACTACAGTAATACAAATAAATAATTTTAGTGCCATTAATATTGTTGTGGACGTTTGAAACAAAGGTGTTACATTTTCCACTTTGCTGTCCTCAAGAATGATCTGTATTCCAAAACAAAATAATTCCGTCATTTTTTATACTCATTTCCTTTAACACATATAATCGTAAGATGATCTGAATTTGTTACTTTGTCTACCTTCCAGCATTTGTTTTTTCGCAAACAGCTCCATTGTTATCTGCTGAGTACAGTGTATAAATCTTCCCCGACTGTATCAAAAAATACGATCCCTGTAAAGACAGTGGCAAAATAACTGTTTAACAAATTTTCCATTTCCTTATCCACTCTCTGCAATTCCCTACTGTCATTTTTATCTTTTACTTTCTATGCATTATAAATATATGTGCAGAACTCTTTGTTGTTAGAAGAAATTTCTTTTTCATTTTGAGCCCTCTAAACATCCTTTACCTGTCTGCAGTTTGCGATATTTTTATAGATCTCACAATCCCTGTTTTTGTCAGATGGTTTATAATTTTTAATTCTTTCTACTTATTTTTTATAGTAAACCTTTCATCCTCACATAACTACAGTCTCCTCATGTGATGCATGGCTAGAAAGGGTTAAACAGCCTGCAAAATAAACAACCCTCAAATGACATGTGGAGGGATAATGTTTGTGTATCTGCATATGCATGAGTAGGGTCAATGATGTAATCAACAGTCCCTCTCTATGCTGTATTCTGATAATTCACAGGTCAAAAGAACATCCTATCATTTAAATGAATTGTAAACATGGGATAGCTCTGTATTCATCTTTCTTTGAAATGTATAGCAAATAATCTGTGAATGGTGGAGGAACAAGTAAATTGCCTTATGTTAATGCCTATAGCTAAGCAGGGCTGGCTCTAGCAATTTCGCTGCCCCAAGCACGGCGGCAGGCCGTGGGGGGCGCTCTGCCGCTCGCCGGTCCCACGGCTCCGGTGGACTTCCTGCAGGCATTTCTGCAGATGGTCGGCTGGTCCTGTGGTTCCGGTGGAGCTGCTGCAGGCGTGTCTGCGGCAGGTCCACCGGAGCTGCCCGCCGCCCTCTCAGCAACTGGAAGAGCACCCCCTGTGGCATGCCGCCCCAAGCACGTGCTTGGTGCGCTGTGGCCTGTAGCCAGCCCTGTAGCTAAGCACTGGTGATGGACCTCTTTAGAAGTCATGCTAATTACCTTTTGAACTCCAACTTGTCAAAATACACGAAATTGTATAAAAGATCCTTGGGTTCTGATTCTGTCATCTCAGGTCTGCTTAGGCTTCATCAGGGAAGTTTGAGTCACAAGACTGAGGTCCCAGTTATGCTGGTGCGCCCCGAATATGATATTTGGACATGGACTATAACCTATGAACTATTTCCAAAAGAACTCTTTGCAACTACAAAGCTCACCATCTCTGCTATGAATCTGAATCTTAAGAATTGAACTCCTGTATGTATATTGATCTTTTAACCATACTCTCTCTTTTGTTTTTTAATAAATTTTAGTTTAGTTGTTAAGAATTGGCTGTAGCATGTATTTGGGTAAGATCTGAAACATCCATTATCCTGGGAAGTAATGTGTTCAATCCTTTGGGATTGCTAGAACCTTTTCTTTTATGTGATGAAATAAGATTTACCTAGATGGAGGCCTGAGGCTGGATCACTTTAAGAGAACTGTGTTGTTTGCACTTCTGAGTAACCAGTAAGGTTAATAAAGCAGCTGTTTTATGCTGGCTTGGTAAATCTAAGTCTTGGAATATCCACCAGCTTTCTGCCCCGTTCTTTGCAGTTCACCCTAAATGAGTGACCACAGCTGGCTCCCCACCAGGAGCCCGATCACACCTCAGTTGCCATTTCTCCCGTGTTTTGAATTGGTTGAGCATCGTTTGCAGTATCTCCAATTTGTTCCTACTTTTGGACCATAGATTTCTAAAAGGTAGTGATTTTGATTCTGATCAAAATTATGTGGGGCCATTATCTTGCTCTCAAAAGCAGTTTTCTTAAAGTCAAAAAAATTGCGTTGCTTCATAACTTTGAGTATTTCACATTTAACTAAGTTGTTTTTGATCACTGAATGAAACAGGCTTCTCCACCTTCAACTCAGTTTTTCATCTGTGATTCATGGTTATGTTTCTGTCCACATATCCTTCAGCTGGCCCTACTTTGTAGGTACTAATATAGATTACCTTTTGTTTTCAGGGTTGTATTGGGTACAATAGTAAATGCTTCCTGTCAGAACTGTCCAGATCCCTACACAGATTCACACATTTGTCATTTCTAACTCTCTCTGTTGTAGGAATGTATGTAGTTTTAGGTCAAGAGATATTTTGAGGGGGGAGGGGGAGAACTTGTTCCGCCACTAAATGACTTTTGCTCCCTTAAGACTTGATCCTGCTCTCATTCAATTAAAAGGGAAAACTCCCATTGACTTGAATGGTGCAGGATCAAGCCTCACTTATTAGACAACTCTACCTAGCGCTCACTCAGCTTGCTATTTGTACAAACATAAAGTGTACATATTTATAGTTTGGGTATTGGAATGCTCCAATCATGCGGGTTGTAGATCAAACTCTATAAGAGGGAAGATGTGTACACAGCACTCCTAAGAATATGTTCTTCTGCCTTAAATTTAATTGTTACTCATTGTTATTAATGATGGGCAAATCTCAAAAGGTTTGATATACTTGGTATTTCTGACCTTTTTTATAAATACATTTCCTTATATTGAATCTGGATCTGAAGCATTGCCAGGAAGTGAATACCTCTGCCAGGCTTTCCACTCTGTCTCCCTTTGGCCAGAGCTTTTTATTGCCACATGTAGCTACACAGCACAGTGGCAAGTGTGGACACAGCGTGATGAACGCGTGTAGACAAGGCATAAATTACCACAACTGCCTTGGGCTACCCTATGGGCCACAGCAGAGCCCAGAATCTGTGCAGCACTGCTGCTCTGCCTCGACACGTTCCTCCTGCCCCTTGCTCAGCTCAGGGGGGGCCTTCAGGGAACAGTCCTTTTGGCTGATTTCCACAGTTTCTGTGCCAGAGAAATCCTCTCCTGCCTCCCAGCAAGGCTTTCTGGGTCCCTTTATGCTGCGATGGCTCTTTTCACATTGCAAAAAAAAAAAAAAAAAAAAAAAAAAAACGGGTCTAGAGTTGGGATGAGACTCTTATCCATTGTTACTTATGCAAAGTAAGATGAGCAATAGTATAACTCTTGTTATCATACTAGTAGCCTGCTGCTTAATTCCAGCCCTCTGGGCAGCACAGCATCACAGAGAAAATCCTTCAAATTGAAATTATGCAACAAAAGGGTGAGAGGGAACTTAGCAGTTAAATACATATTTTTAACATGACAACAGTGTTACAATGGTCAACAGTTCCCAACAAATGTATCAGTCCCCTTTCTTGGGCATTTCTGGTCAGGGGCGCTGGAACAATTTGTATAGTGGGGGTTGCTAAGAGCCATCAAACCAAATTGTAAACCCTGTATATGATGGAAACCACTTCAAGGTAGAGGGTGCAGCAGCACCCCTAGTGCCAGCACTTATGCTTCTGATATGTCTTTTTTTGTTTTACTGGCTGCATTTCATAAGATCATAGAAAGATCTTTCCTAGATTCAGTTACTGAAACTTGAAGGTTGAAACAGCCTATATTTTCATACCACAGCCACTGTGTCTGTGATGTTTTTACAGTTTACTCTAGAATTATGTAGTACTCCTGAATGTGAGAGTCCTCAAGGGAGGGCGGAAAGATGCCTAATGTCTAGTTCTTCATTCTCCTTACTGTTAAATTATATAAAGACAGTGCTCTATATTTATTTCTCCCATAAAGTGTCTATTTGTAATTGCCAAAGAGATGGTACTTCCAGAATCAAAAACTTTTCAGCAAGGCCTGATGCAGTGAACATAATATGTATTGTCTAACAGTATGCTTGTATGGACACTATAGGATGAATAGTTTCCTGAGGCCCAGTTCTGCCAACCATACTCACAACTAGAAATGTAATGAACATTGCACATTTTAGCAAAAAACAAAAACAGTTCATAAAAATGTTTTGTTTTTTACTGGTTCTATTCATAACGAGTAACAATTCAGCAAGTCTCCTTACTGATTGCAATGGGCCTACTCCTGAAGTAAATTACTACTCTGCATGAGTAAGGTCGCAGAATCAGGTCCTACATTTTACTCTATAGCCTTTTTTTTTTAAGTTAAAATATTGTAATTTCTGGATAAAGCCTGAGGTGTTTTAGAATAAAATTATTATTGTGAGTTCTATAAAAATATTATCAATAAGCTCTTTTTAAAAAGAGAGTACGTGTAGTCCATTGGCCTAACAATAATGCTCTGTATTGCCAAGCACGGGACCTATGTCTGAATCTCCATCTCAAGGCTGTTAGAGAGTAAATATGCTGTGAAGGCAGAGTGATCAACCTTGCTCCATTTAAAGGTGACTCCTGTAGAAAATTAAGTTGCAAGTGTTGAGAGAGAGCTGAAGCAGTAGATGTCCCAGCATTTTAGGTTTTTGAAAGTAGTCCACATAAAGCAGTAGTACATGTACTATGAAGACCTTCCTTCACTAATATGGGATCGATATAACTGGTCCTCTTCATTTCTAATTCTTCACTTGGCTGCCAGAAGTGGCTCCTATGTAATACAGGAGAAAATGGGTTGGATTTTCTATGCTCTAACAGGATATGGTATATTCTTCTTTATTTAAGTTAAGCGATGTATTGCACAATTCCCTGGATGCATTCTAGAATGTTTTCACACCTCCACTGAGGCATCAGATATTGTCCAAAGTTGGAAGCAATAGAAAAGCTAAAACAAAAGTCAAACCTACACTATTTATAGCAGAGACTGTGGCCTGTTTAATGATGATCATTCACTCTGGAGACTTCATTGTAGTAAGACAGAGATAGTAGTGGTCTGTGCTGTGGTCTGATCCTATGAAGCTAATTCCCATGTTTTTTACGACTCTAATGAAACCTTCCTCATGGTATTGACTTCTTATCAATACTGTAATTGCTGTTGTTTTCTTTCTCTTTTGAATGATCTTTGACTGTATCAATGTTTCATCCTCCTTTGTTTAATGTGAAAAAGATAATTAAATATCCTAATGCAGTTTTTTTGTAAGAGAAGTGATGATAATGCTGATATATTTGCTGCTTTCCAGTTTAGATAATTGTGTTTTGTGTGCTTAAAATTCTCCTGTAGTTTCAGCTGGATACAATCTGCTTCTTCATTTCATGGTTATAATGCTGTGTGCTGGGCATTTCACCCAAGCAGTGGTGTCATTTCAGTGCTAGGCAAAGTAAATGTGTGGATGGGTTCACAGTAATAGCATATGAAGAAAAAATTAAAAACCTGGGTGCCGAAAGTTATACACTTAAATAAAGTTGTTGTGCATTTCAGAGTTGCTGAGCAATTACAGATCCCATTGGCTTTTAGCGGGAGTCACAAGCATTCAACAACTCTGAAAATCAAATACTGAGGCGACGAAACCATGAGTCATCAGTTCGGTATCTGATCATCATGCCAGATGCTCAATTCTAGAAGTAGCTTTTAGATGGTAATTTATAATTGGATCTCATGTGGCTCCCAAGTTGTGTTTTATTATTTTATTATTAAAATGGTGGTGTTTTAAACTTAATTTAAGGAGTTAGGTGCCCAAATCCCCTTGAATTTTAATGGCAATAAGGTACCTAGAGCCCTTAGGTTCAATGGAAGATTTCAACCTACTGGTATATTTCTGTGATATATTTATGAAAGGTGCTCAGTTGTGAGCTTTTATGGTACAATATGGACCAAGTCTGAGAAACAGAGCAGTTCAATCCTTGCACTTTGAGCCGAGACTTCCAAAAAGGTGCTAATTCTATTGATTTTGAAAGTTTCTGTTTAACAGATATTTGTCTGCTAGGAACTGGATCAGGACCATCAACATATTTAATCAGGCCCCCAAACAGCTACCACCATGTTAATGGTTTCACACACTTAAGATTTGACCCAGGATTTGAATCAGTGACTGCCTTGATATCTCATTACCAATCATCTGAAGCCTCAGGTCCTACATCAGGTTGCCAACTTGAAAAACTCATCACTGTGATTGTTACAAGAAAGGTTTGCATAGTAATAACATTCAAATTTTTTCTATTAATGACCACATTTCTGAATTTTGACAAGACAGTATAACAATAAACTGCATTCACTGTTAAACCAAATAAGGGTGTTGTGAAAATGGCTGTTTGTAATCTAGTCCTTCCTCTTGGAAAAAATAAAACCGCAGTAGTCAAGTTGATTATGAATCTGAGGCCTACAACAGAGCCCTGAGGGGACTCTACAGCAAACCTCAACAAACATGAATGTGTGGAATACAAATAATCAGACTGAATTTAGACCACTCTCTTACCACAGTGAAGCCTCCATAGTGAATGCACCATCATTTAAAAGGACACAGCCTTTGCTACGAATAGCATAGGTTTGACTTTTGTTTTAGCTCTTCTATTGTTTCTTATTAAATGCTTAGCCTACTAGTCTCCTGATCATCTCTCTACTAAGAATAAATTTAACCTACTTGTACATACCTCCAGGGACAGCCGGCTGCATTGCACTTTCCCCTGGGGCTGCACACTTTTAAAAGTTCCTTGATTAGTAATATGGTGGTCTGTCACTCTCTCTAATTCCCGGTAGGCTTAATGCTACGTCTTCCCTGCAGCTAGCCTTGCTTTGCTGTCACTGTGTCTTTTACACCAACATATCAAAATTTTTCTCCATGGGTTTTTACTAGCCTCTACCCCACTGACCTTTTTATAAATAAAATCCTACCTACATCCACGCATTCCCCTGCCTGTGGCATTATATTGGACACTAATTGCATCGTATATGCAGTGTTGTTGTAGCCATGTCAGTCCCAGGATATTAGAGACACACGGTGGGTGAGGTAATATCTTTTATTGAACCAACTTCTGTTGGTGAGAGATCGACAAACTTTTGAGCCATGCTAACTACTTATGCTAAGCAATGTTTCCCTCCTTGCATTTAGCTGTGATGCTCAGAGTAGCTTTCCCAGACCTTAAGAAGAGCTCTCTGTAGCTGGAAAGCATGTCTCTCTCTCGCCAACAGAAGCTGGTCCAATAGAAGGTATCATCTCACTCATTCACTGCATCTTGTTATTTATCACCACTTCTGAGGCAAGAGTTTTGCTCACTGATGACCCGACACAGATTCTACCATTTTGAATAGGTGCTGCCCAGACTGGGCAGCAGTTGAAGTGAATTTAGAGCATCCGCTTTAAGATGCTTGTTTCCCAGTAGGTACTCGGATTTATTTATTGTCTTATGCTATGACTGATTAGTCCCGGGAAAGTTGGAGACCGACACCTTTAAAGGATGAATGACAATCTATTTTTGTTCCTGTTTCATGTTAGCGGTGCTAAATCCATGGGGTGGCTACTTCCCTTTTTTATGGGTTTGGATTGTTGGAGTTCTGATAACTTAAAATTTTGGTTGATTTTATTTGTTATTATTTATTTCTTGCATTAAGACACAGGAGTGGGGAATGGGGAAAACCTGGGTTCTATTCCCTGCTGTCAAAACCACAGTTACTGGCAAGCAGCTTTTTCATCTAGGTTGACTTCCACAAGGTAATAAAATATGTATCTTATTCTGAAATGTTAATGCTTTAGGCATCAAATCAGAAAAGCATTTTATCATGTGCTCAAGTCTCATTGACTTCAAAGTTTATGAATGTGCCTAATTACTGTTTTGAACCCAGAAACTGGCCTTGTATTGAAAGAGTAAACAAAAAGATGGGCTTGAGCAGCAAAGTTTAGTTCCAAACTTCCCTCAGAGTTCAGAGGATCCTAAGATGAAAATGAGTTATTCCAGCCAAATCAAAATTGTTTCATTGGCATTGTTAAAACAAAATAAAAATTCCTCTTTTGAATCTACTGCATATATTTTTGACCCAGACTCAAGCCAAACCTTCTTAAAAGTTCTGATACGCCTTCAATTTTTGGTTGGTTTGATTTATTATTTATTTATTTGTATCATTATGGTACACATCACCATAGCATCAGAGCATCTCTCAGACACTAATTATTGAATCTCCACAATAACCCTCTCAGACAGAGACGTATTGTTATGCCCTTTTTACAGATGAAGATGTCACAAAGAGATAAGGTGATTTGCACAGGGTTACACAGGAAACTTGTTGCAGAGCTGAGAATAGAATGCTGATATACAGATTCCCAGTTCTGTGTCTTAATTCAAGACAATCAGCACCTGTGAAAATCAGGCCCTGATTTAAAAAAAAAAAATCTTTCAAGTTTATTTCCTTACAATTGTTTTAGTCCTAGGTACTGTTCTGACCTTTGAGTTTCTTGCTATCTGCATCTTTATTATTTTTAATTTTCCCCACACGTTTTTGTGCGGGAGTTGCCTGACAAAATGTATATTTTCTTCCTTCGAAACAGAACCTCAGTTTGAATTCATTCAGGATTGAGGCAATCATATCAACATTCACCTTTACCAACTCTTTTCTACAAGCTTGGGTAACTGAGTTTAGGTTTGTGCAACAGGAATTTTCTATTCCTTTAAAAAAAAAACAAATTTCTTTTGCTCTTGTGCCATTTTAACAGCCTGTCTCTGCCCCTAATATCTGCCAGAACCACAAGTATTTCCCAGAACTTTGTTTTCTGTTGAGCTCTATGGCAGTTTTATCAGTGGAAAAAGATCCCTCTTCTTCCCTGTTAATTTCCAAATGTTGCACCAGTGTCTTGGACACAAATTCAACTGTCATAGCATTCCACTTTGGTTGGGAAGCCAAAACCACAAATATTCTTTGTGTTGTTCATTTCTTTTCCCTTTCATTCTTCTTTCTGACCTTCACTGCCTTAATATCTGAATAAAGCTTTAGCCCTCAATCCAGTAAAGCAGCTGTCTTGAAGGCAATGTGTCTCACATGCTTAAAGTTAGTAGCAGTGGGTCTACGCAAATGCTTAAGGGCTTTGCTGGATCCAGGCATTTTATTTCCTGGTTAGAGCCATTCCCTGCTTTTCTTGATACTCTGTATTTTTGTTGTTGTTGTTGCTGCTGCTTTCTCCCTCTTCCCCCCTAGTTTTCTTAAAATTAATTTCCCTAGTTCAACATGCAGCAGGACAAACAGGGCCCTGAATATTTCTTTATGCCAGTGGGCTGACAGGGTAGGCATCATAACCATCTCCCAATGTGACCATTATTCCTTGGCTTAAAGAAGTGATTCTTTTCCACTCTATTTTTGTACTCTGTCATGCTTAATGTTAATTTCCTTATACAAAAATAAAGAGGCATGCATCCAAGGCTCTAGGCATCTCTGCTATAAACTATAGAAACCCGAGGAAAATTAAACAACCAGCAGAACACAGAACTCTAAAATTTAATTCCTCTCAAAAGCCTACCTTCCCACAGCAGCCCAGGAAAATAAATTTGCCTTGCAGCATGCCCTGAAGGTCAGCAGACACAGGCTATATCACAATGGGGAGGGAAGCTCATTCCAGAGTTGAGGGCCCCTCATGGAGAATGCTCTACTACCAACTCCCTGTCTTTTAAATCAAGGCAGATCTAGCTTGAGTGTCTCCGCCAATCACAACAGTGATGTTATGGCATAAAGAGAGAGAGGCAGGATGGTTCTATGCCATTTATGACTTTCTAGCTCAAATCCTTATCCAACACCATAAAAAATTCAGTCTGGAAACCTAGAGCCACTGCAGGATATGGAGCATACTTAGCTTAGTTGATTTCCTGCAAGATTGTATTCTGCTATTTGGTTCATACGAATGAATATCTTTTCATATATTTAACATGTGTTAAAGGTACAAACTAGTACCCTGATCCTGCAAGGGGCTCCAGATGGATGAGCGCCTGACCCTGTGCAGAGCCCCACTGAAATCAACTTTTGAAAGTTGACATAGAGAAAGAGGAACTTTGTTATGCTGAAAGATGCTTCAGAATTCTGGCTCGAGGAATTGAAGGGAAAGGAGTGTTGTTTCAGTTCTAGCGCTTGGAGGAAGAGGCCCGCCCCATGGAGCATCTTATAGGATCAAGGCCTTTGCTGAGTCCATCCAGAAAACAAAGCCATTCTCCATTAAATCAGGTTTACCTCACTGTCTTAAATGTTTGGGCTGTTGGCTCTTTTACTTTAGTTAGAGAATGTGTCTGTCTTCTGCAGGAGCTACGCCAGGATTTGAGGTTCTATATGGTATATGCAGTACCAAATGTCATTGTTCACTTCCAGACAAGTTAAGTTAAAGGGCAAACAAAGCAACTATTGTTTGTCTGAGAATGGTATAGATAGCAGTTTGACCAATTAAACACAATTCAGCAAAGCAGAGCTTAACTAATATGGACTGCCTAAGTGCAAGTTAACAGATGTTTACATACTGCTGTTTAACTGAGTTTTCATGAAACTGAAAGATATTTTGCAAAGTCCATCAGGAAGTTCTGTTCTAATTAACCCTTCTCTCTCTCTCTCTCTCTCTCTCATAGTGGAGATAATTCCTCAGATGAAAGAGTCATGAAACTAAACTCTTAAAAATCCCAGGTATTATCCAATTAGGATTTTTAACTATGCCCTCAGTTGTTGTGAGTTATAATTGGAAAGTGATCTCTTCACCAGTGAATTAGAGATAGGGATCATCGTTAGTCCCTACATTTCTTTTACAGTCCCAAAATCTCATTTGCCTAGCAGCTGCATCATTTGTACATGGTTATTGTGCACTTCCTGGGTAGCAGCTATTCCAAATGGTAAAACTAATTTGTTAAAATAAAATAAAGAATCCACTAAATTAATTTTCTTTCTCACGGGACCATCATTTCAAAGCCTGTGCATGCAAGTTATTTCATCATAACATTCTTTATTTCTTTTCTTCCTCGTGAATAACGTTTTCATGGAGACAAAGGGTGGATGTTGTCAAGAGCATTCTTAATTTTTTAGTTAGTATGGATTGTTTGATTCCCTTAAGCAGTCTATTTGAGTGCAAATGAATAGGAATAGTTTCCTGTCCATTCCATCATTTTAGGTTTTTTTCTGGTTGATCTCACTTAAAAGTTCAGCAAAAAGTGGTTATCAATTTTACCCTATTTTGGGTGGTTGTTTTTTCACGTCTCTTTGTGTTATTATCAGCTATACTGAAGTTTCCAATCCATTATCAAGGCTTAAAATAAATTATGCTTTGTGGACTCCATTACTTGAACTGGGATTGGTAGTTTAGTACCTTCTGTTTGTTCTATATGTTCTAATGCTGCACAATTTCTTTAAATGCTGGAGCTGTGGTAGAGAATCAAGGATCTCTGATAGCTCGCTCCTCCGCAAATATATTCTGCTGTTCCTGGCAGAAGCTGGACGTAGCTGAGAATCTGCCCGTAAGTTTTCAAAAGTATCCATTCTTTTTGAGTACCTCAATTTTTGAGTGCCCAACTTTAAATACTGTAGAGGGTGATTTTTCAGTCGATGACCACCAATAACTCCAGTTCCTTAGCACCTCTGAAAATCATACCCTAGATGTCCTAAATTGGCCACCCAAAAAGGAAGAACTGAGTGGATGCTGTTCAAAACGTAGGCCTGAATAACTAAATATCAGATAGGAAATGCCTCCAACTCCTTACTCTCCTGAAGTATTGCTCTGAAAGAACCTAGAAGAAGGTCACTGAATATTATGGGTATGGCTAATAGTGCTACCATGTCTGCTAATTATCCTCTAAGACATTCCTGAAATTCAGAGTAAAATTACTGTTGGTTCAAAAAGCCCTCATTCAGAGGCTAGTGACATTTTAAAAAAACCAAAGCCCTGTTCCTATAAGGAAAGAATCTATGCACAAGATGTTAGATTTTCGTGTTCTCTTTAAATATTTTATTACATTAATTTTTCAAAACAGCAAAACAAACATTCATCAAGTGACACTAAGCGTGTCACCCTCAGATCTGTACATCTGTTGCTATCCGGCTGTTTTCGTGCATAATTCATTTTAATACATTTAAAGTGTACACGTCATTAAAATTCTTGACACTCATTTACGTACAAATGTTACATTAAAAGAAAGGGTGGAAAGTCAGTCTATGGCAAGGAGTCTAGTTTACAGTAAAGTGTCTTTCTTCCCCCACCCCTAGTTAACGTGCATCTGTGGTCTGCTTTTGTGCACCTACCTCAGCACGGACTGTGTTATCTATATATCTCAATCTCCCTGTAATGCAAATCATATCTTCATTGGCATTAGAAATTTCCTTCAAGATGTTTTGTCTTTTCCTGGAAATCTTTGTTTCTTATTGAAAAGTTTTTTACAGTATGCATGCATCCCTTTTTATCATACATCCTCTATTCAGGTCATATAATAGATGTTCAATATATCCGGCATAACAATCTTTCTGTCAACTAGGAGAACACCAAGCATTTGTTCCTATCGACTTAAAAAGATGATGTAGGTTGTCTGCAGTGGTGGAAAGGGTTGTTTGTGATTTTTTTGACCTCTCTCAGTTTGAAGTTTCTTGTAGTCTACTAGTTTTTGAAGTATTCACTTTGGTTTCATGTGTTTTGTCACTGGGGAATTGTCTGTGGTGAGGTTCTTACACCAGTTATATATGTACCAAAAAGAAGAAGAAAAAAAGGCAGCTTGAGACAGGAGACTTCTTTAATACTGATGGCTTCTCACTTTTGTGACTTATTGCTGAAGTCTTCTCCAGGTTGTGGAAATCATATGTGATTTTTGGATGGCAGATGATTCCCTGTTTAAAAAACAAACAAACAAACAAAAAAAGGCTGAGATTGTTAAAAGAGTTAATGTCAAACTTGGTACTTTACAAGACGTAAGATTTCTGCGACTTGTGAAGAAAACTCTAAATGTGTTTGGCCAAAAAGAGAGCCTGAATTTGAAAATAAAAAAAATTAAGGTGGATAGGAATTGTTCCTATTAAATATAGATGTGGCATTTTGTGCTTGTCCTTTAACTAGTTGGGAGTTGATCCTTCTTGGGAGGATTGTTTTTAAGCTGTATAGAAATGGATTCTGAGTCTGGTTGCTATTTCTGTGGATTTTCACGTTCCACAGGATAGGAACATGAAACATGAATTAAATAAGCTAAGTTAGTAATGATTCACTAGTTGGTTAACCTTTCTCCTTACCATAGTTGGAACGATTGATCTAGAAAAGTTTATTCAAAGTTTACATGAAAAGACTCTTCTCTTTGCTTCCCCGATATGATTCAACATTACACACTAGGAACATGCTGCCCTGAGTCTGTGCGTGTGTGTGAGCTCTGAGTCTCTCATTAAAGAGACTGGGTCAGATGTTCAGTTTCTTGTCCTTCCTTGGGACTAAGTAACTACATGTGTAAGCTGAGAGAGGAAAATGGAGAATATTTTCTTTCCAGCAAAACTGTTTTAATTATATTCAGATTACCCATCCCTTGAAGAAGCATGGATTCAAATTCATTTGCTGTGTAGCTCTATTGAAGTCAATGAAGTTATACCAGAAATAAACTCAGACCATGGAGTTTATGGAACCAAGAAGCAGCTGGAGTCACTTGTATTGGAATTTACCCCATTGTACCCAGCAAGTCTCTGTTTCATGGCAGTCACGCACACACATTTTTTTCAGCTGCAGACTAAGGGACTGAGTTCCTGAATGTCCAGCCTTTAGACACAGAAATGGATTCTGATGAAGTTCACACAGACTCTTCACCAGTGGTTTGTGTTCATCTGTTGCAAGAGTATTCATCTTTGTGAAGTTTTATATTGTGCCTTATCTGTACTCAGCTTTGAGGGTTATAGACTAAATGTAACCCCCCAAAAAAGGGCAAAGATTAAGAGCTGGCTTTGAGAGAAGTTGACTGCAATGATTTATCTTCAAGCAGCAGGTGTGGGTTTGCTATGAAGGTTTTTTATTTGTGCTTTTTCTTACAAGGCAAGTGTGCCACAGAATTTTGACTGTAGGTAGAAACCATACCATTTTTTAAAAACTTCTCAATACTCAAATATGGGAAATAATGCAGAAAAAACATGGTTAGATACATAGGTTGATGTTTCAAATCAGTACTGGGTAGTTAGCCATATATATTCTAATAAGATTAATGAGTAAGAATTTTGCAGTGGTGGTCTCTTTGGAGAACCAGAATGAGAAGATAAATAGTTCTCCCTTATAGGCAGGTTAATTTACAAATGTCTGTGATGAGGTTTTGTGCACTTTCCTCTGAAGAATCTGGTACTGGACATTGTCTGAGACAGATTTCGGACTAAATAGACCATCAGTCTGATTTGCTTTGACTGTTCCGGTTTGTCTGGAAACAAACATTGACCCCTACCCTGCATTGGGGTCTACTGGGACATATCCCTGTGCTTGTCCCATTGCCTTATTGATTACACTGCATACAATATAACTGAGATTGCTGATAGCTTTACTATGTCTTGTTTGTTCCATTCCTTGAAACTAAAAACAAAAATGCTACCAATTGTACACATAATTAGTCTGCATAATCAAGAGTTTCTGTGATTGTTCCCTTCCCACTACTCACTCCTTCTATTTGTTTGTTACACCCTCTTGTTTCATCTAGTTTTACATTACTTTAGTTTTAGTCTTTTTGTGGGTTTGTACAGCACCCAGCACAATGAGGCCCTGGTCCTGTTTGGGACCACTGTGTGCTACACTAATACAAATAATAAATAATAGTTGATTAGGCTCAGTTAGTTTCATGGCTTACTCTTTATCCAGAGATTTTCCCGTGATAAACTTGAGATGATTAGTACCTCTTTTCCTGTGAAGCGCATTGTGCCATTAATACCCATTAAAAATTATACTTGGTACTGCACGTGTTGATCAAAGAGATCTGTTGTGTTAACTCCCATTGCTTTTGGCTATGTTAAATATTTACAGATTCTTCTTTAGTATCCCGAAGAGTGTCTTGACCCTTTAGATAATGCTCATGGTTTCTCCTTTATATGCATGTTAAAGTATGAATTGTATATTTCTATTTTAGTTCTCTCTTTCTAAACAGATAGTCAAACCATGCCTATGGGACAGAATGCTATATATGTGGTGACCATTTTTAATGTTTTACCTCATTGATGTGTTTTCTTTTTAAATGCAGAAATTGATTGTAATGATGTGGAGGTTGAAAGTAAAAAGTAATATTTTAATTAAATACGAAGCGAAAATACAAGATGATACACTTTAGAAGCAAGAAATCCATTTTCATCTTCCAGTTCTCTAATATGATAATGTAACAGGCTGCCCTCAAGGTGAAATTCATCAGCGCCTCATGCCCAAGTGGTTGACATGAAGTAAAGGACAGAGAGTCTTGCTCTGTCAGTGCACAAGAATTTCTTTTTCTTTATCAAGGGAAGGCAAATTCTCATCATGTATGATAACAAAGCAAACACATTCAAATCAGGATTATTTACAAATATATTCACTAAATTATCTGCAAATTACCAGAATACCAACAATCAGGTTAGCTTTATTATTTATTTCGTCTTTGAGCCATTGCTGCCCACAAATGTATTCACGTCTAAATCTCTCAGTGGCTTAAAACAGGAGATGCATTGAATCCTGTAGGCTTTCTCTCTCCTGTACCTGCTCATTGACCTTACATAACTGTAATTATTTATACTCAATTTTTTATATTAACATAGCAAATGTGTACCTGATATTGTCAACTATGCAATAGAATACGCTCCAGGAAATCTTTCTATCCGCTGGCGAGCTGACAAATGAGAAAGAAAATAAAAATGGATTTTGCAATTTAAAACATAGTGCTCTCAAGGTAGAATGCATAGCTCGCTATAATGTAATATGATTCGTTTCTGCACATGTGGGGAAGAGTGTTACAGAAAGCTTTACTGTTGGTAGGTGAGATATTTAAAGTAACAGGATGGCTGTTTTACATAAAAATTCTTGCCTAGTCCATCAAGAGATAGAAGAAAGAGTTAAATCTTTGAACTTGCCCTCTATCCTATTTCAATAAGATGTCACATTATGATTCATTCCATTACCTGGTTTAACCTTTAAACCTTGTTATTTGCTTAAAGGAGAAAAACTAACAAAGAGGGCAAAGCAAAAAAGCACATGCATCCTCTCTTGCTAGAACTTCAAAGATTTTTTTTGTATCGTCTAAAAAAGAAATTACATTGAGAAATAACAGCAGTTGGTCCAATAAAAAATATTACCTCACCCATCTTCTCTCTCACTGAGAAATACATAAAGTCATTTTCAAAGAAGTCAATTCTATCAGTTTACATGAAAACAATAATTAATAATCATCTAAATTCAGATACTGATTCTCGAGTTGCGTCGGACATTATGGTTAAGTGGGCCCAGTTGGGGCTGTATTTTCAAAAAGAGCTCAGCTCTTATTCAGGAACCAAAAGAAGCGGTCAGATGTTCATCTATTGAAAATATGTGGCCATGACTATCACAATGGGAATTGCTGGATGCCGAGTATTTTTGAAAATCTGGCCTTTATTTAAGCACCGAGGTGGGAGCTGAGGCCTTTTGAAAAGCTGTCTTTATTGTGGGTGCTGAGTATTTGAAAATCTGGCCCCATATGGATTTTGTCCCTAGTAGACTGTTCACTGGGGGTTGGGGTGAGGGTTTATGATAAAGAATGCCAAATAAGCATGGTATTTGCACCCATTTCTGACAATAGGAGTTCATATAATGATATTCAAGACTGGCTTGTATGTTATGTGCACCTCTTCTATCTGCAAGATAAAATTAGACCTGCTCAATAAAGGTAATAATGCTGGGCAGTCTCAATAATGATAATAATGCTATGGAGTTTTACAGTGTCTTGGTTCAAGGATCCAAAGGGCTTTGCAAACATATTAGCCTCTTGAAAGCCTTGTAAATTAGGAAAGCATCATCCCTACTTGGCAGAAAAGGAAACTGAGGCATAGAGAAATTAAATAATTGTCTGAGGTCACATAGCAAATCTGTGGCATAGATCAAAATAAAACCAAGGTCTCTGAATTTCTCATCCTGTACTTTAATCATTGGACCAGATCAAGTGTTTGCAGTGGTCTTACCCTCTACCCACTGGTTTGCAGAAGAGGATAGAAGTCCTAATTCTAGTGAGAACTAATTTTATTTCATGTGGAATTGTCCTGTAGTTTTTGGAGCATTTCTGTTTAAATTGTTCCTCATTGATTTTTGTGACAGATAGCTATATTTGGATATATGATTTATAGTTATGTATTAAATCTTTGAGCTTACCTTTTACCATTTATATGTAAATTGCATTGCTGATATCGGGGATATTGGGAACTCCCAAGCTTTGCCTTGCAGTCTTAACCACATGTATCCTCAGGTGAATTGTATGAATCATTAAGACTAATGATTCTGCATTCTGAGTGCAGGATTGGAAGTTAGTACTTATGGAGGATACAACCAACGGTCCAGCTGTTTGGAAACCTGGGTGAAACATAAATTGCAAAAACAAGTATTTACTAGAGACTCTCTTCCCTTGTGTGTGGCGAGATGGCATTCTGGACTTGAAAGATTTCTTGAAATTCTAAGATTTCAGACCGGGACAGAGACTCTGTTCTCCCATGCTTTAGGTAATATTTCCGTATGATGTATATTAGATGCTCAAATATCACAGTCATGGGCATAATATGATAACACGAGTAGAATAAAATTGTAATGCACTTTCTATGTCCATCTAAACCTGATTTTTGTAGTACTTGTACAAATGTGTTTATTTCTAGATTTTTGTCATCTGATTATTTTTCTGTTTCAGTGATTTGCCAGTACTGTTAGGTAGAACAATTGCTGAAGAAAAACATCACTCTGATAACAGGCAAGACATGGGGAACAGTTTGAACATTTGGTCAGGGGCAAAAGAGACTTTGATTCCCCTCCTCGAATGGTGCTTAAAGAATCACTGGCAATGTATGATTTTTATATTTATACTCTCTCTCTCTCTCTCTCTCTCTCTCTCTCTCTCTCTCACACACACACACACACACACACACACACACACACACACACACACACACACACACACACACACACACACACGAAAACCAGAACTGGATGAACATCATCCCTTTCAGTGGATTCAGCAGTGTGCGCAACTGTATTATGTAGTTTAAAATACTTGGGTAGACTTTTTACCTTTTTAACCTTTATATTGATTCATTCCAAATGTAATAAACAACCTTACCATTTGTAGGTAGAGGCTTAGAACAAGTGTCTTAGCCATTGTTGCTGTCACTCTCAGCAAGAAGCTCTTTTGCACCTTGTCCTGTAGAAATGTAGGCCCATGTAGCTTGACAAAGCTAGTTTTGCGTAGATGTTGAAAGACTGGGTTATTCATGTTAGCATTTTGATTCTAGTGGTGAGTTACAGAGGATGAGCTGGAACGGCTGTGATGTGTGTGATGTTATAGTGGAATGTACAAAGTTAGATGACGAAAAGAACTTTTACCTAACTAAGAAGCTTTGAAGTTGCATAAACAGCTGAAACTTAAAGCAAACGTTCAGCTGCTTTCATTCTATTTTCTAACATTATCTTCAGCTAACTCTCTAATAAATTTGGTTTCTTTTGCTTTACCACAGTTGTGAAACAGGGAAGGTTGGCTGGAGTTTGAATACATTAGTTTTCATGGGGCTCAGTTTTCCTAATGTTTCTATTCCATATTGGGACAACACAGAATCATTCCAAGAGATGGATTCTGCACATCACACATGCAGAAGAATGGGTGAAAAATGACAAGCAAGGGAGGAGGGACAAGGGAAACTGATCCCACACGGATCAGAGCATTTTTGTGTTTTTACCAAATTATTCCTGCTGCTAAGAGTGGGGAGACAATCGGAACAAGTAGTTTTAAGCCTAAGTGCTCTGCCTTTGATCCTTTTCTACCATGAACTCTTCCAAGTAAGGAAACAGACACACACAAGGCTTGAGATTTACTTCCACTCAGTGTGGAAAACTGTATCTAGTAATGCACCTTATGTGCATAGCCGCCACACACATTTGTGCTGGAGCACATCAGTCTTGTGCTCCTGCTGTGCAATGTACAAGGAAGTGCAGGATCTACGTGCAAATATAATGTGGTTAATTCAGAGTTCTTTTTTTAAAAAAAAGGGTCGGGCTGTCAATTAATCACAGTTAACTCACGCGATTAACTCAAAAAAATTCATCGCAATTAATCACACTTATAACAATAGATTACCAATGGAAATTTAATAAATATTTTTGGTTGTTTTTCTACATTTTCAATATTGATTTCCATTACAACACAGAATACAAAGTGCACAGTGCTCACTTTATATTATTATTTTTTATTACAAATATATGCACTGTAAAAATGATAAACGAAAGAAATAGTATTTTTCAATTCACTTTATACAAGTACTGAAGTGCAATCTATTTATTGTGAAAGTTTAACTTACAAATGCAGATTTTTGCGGGGGTTACATAACTGCACTCAAAAACAAAACAATGTAAAACTTTAGAGCCTACAAGTCCACTCATATGGCATTCTGCTATATATTTCATGTTATAACAGTCTTGGATGATGACCCAGCACATGTTGTTCATTTTAAGAACACTGCAGATCTGAGAAAAGGCAAAGAAGGTACCAATGTGAGCTTTCTAAAGATAGCTATAGCACTCGTCCAAAATCTGAGAGGGACAAGGTGTGGCGCATGCTTTCAGAAGCCTTAAAAGAGCAACACTCCGATGTGGAAACTACAGAACCCAAACCACCTGTTAGTGGCATCTGACTCAGATGATGAAAATGAATATGTGTCAGTCCATACTGTGTTGGATTGTTATCAAGCAGAACCCATCATCAGCATGAAAGTATGTCTTCTGGAATTGTGGTTGGAGCATGAAGGGACATATGAATCTTTAGCGCATCTGGCACGTAAATATCTTGCAACGCCTGGTACAACAGTGCCATGCAAACGCCTGTTCTCACTTTCAGGTGACATTGTAAACAAGAAGCAGGCAACGTTATCTCCTGCAAATTGTAACCAGCCTTGTTTGCCTGAGTGATTGGCTAACCAAGAAGTAGGACTGAGTGTTCTTGTAGGCTTTAAAGTTTTACATTGTTTTATTTTTGAATGCAGTTTTTTTTGTACATAATTCTACATTTGTAAGTTCAACTTTCATGATAAAGCGATTGCACAGTACTTCTATGAGGTGAATTGAAAAATACAATTTTTTTGTTTTTTACTGTGCAAATATTTGTAATAAAAAATAAAGTGAGCACAGTACACTTTGTATTCTGCGTTGTAACTGAAATGCATATATTTGAAAATGTAGTAAACATCCAAAAATATTTCAAATAAATGGTATTCTATTGTTGTTTAACAGAGCGATTAATCACAATACATTTCTGAAATTACGTGATTAATTTTTTTAATCATTTGACAGCCCTAAAAAAAAGATGACTCCATCTTTGGATTGCACCTAGTTACATAAAAGCCTGTGATGGAGAGGCTGGCCAGTCACATCAGAAAAACTCACCTTCCCTAAGCTTGATTTTTGAATCTCTTATCTGCACCATGGATCTCCATTGCACATTCAACACATGTTCCAGGTATGGAACTTTCTCATCTCAACTGGATTTCTGTGCACTGGTCCCCAGCAGAATATACAGCAGACACCTGTCATACAGGTAAGAGATGTGCAGAGCTGATTGGAGAAAAAAATATGCCCAAAAGATTGCTGACCAAGAACATTTGGTCAGTTTTAAAAATGGGAAGTGGTTTTGAATAATCTCATCTGTGTACAGTTTAGAATGTGTCTCATAAGGTTTTGAATTCCATGTTTGAATGTTCTAGATCTCTCTCTCTCTCTCTCTCTCTCTCTCTCTCTCTCTCTGTTTCCTTTTGCTGTCTTTTCAGCTGAATATCCTGAGTTCTCTGTTTGCAGAGGTAGGTTCCTGTAACTGTAAATTATTCATGGATACAGTGCAGGGAATGTTGTGACTTCTGTTGTTTTGTATGAGGAAAAAGGCATTCTGCAATAATGACACCAAAGTGAATGTTTGCCAAGAGGTTCTTTTCTAGGGATAGTGATAGTCACGTCTGTAAGACTATAATATGGGAACAATCCAGGTTTTGGATTCACTCCCAGCAACTCTCCAATCCTGAACTATCAAAATAATGTAATGGAGAGGTTTGCAGTATTAGGTTTTCAGTGCCTATAGGGAAATGATAAGCATTAAGAAATAGGAATATGATTGTTGAATTTGTAACTTGGAGCAGGACTAAATGGCTCTTTGCTGTTATTTCAGCCAAAATGGTTTGTCTCATATTGTGCAGTGGCTGAAGCTTTACAGTAATTTTGTCTAGTAACATTCTGGTTATTTTACACTAAGGCCAATTTGGGGGGCTGTATATCTCCTTCTTTCTATTGTGCTTGGCCTCACACACTATTTGAAATAGAAGATAGAGAGACTGTTAGCATCTCTTTCTGATTTTGATGTTACAGATTTCCCCTTTTGTTCTATATTAACTTTAGTAAGATTAGGACTTTTTTCTTAATTTAAATTTTTGTTATCTCATGTTGCCACCAAATCAATCAGAAAAATCATTCCTATTAATACAGAGTATCTGTAGAGGCCAACATTGATTTCTCCCTTGCTGTTGCTTATTAAAAAGTTCCCTGGTGTGAGGAAAATGCTAACTAGAAACTAATATGCATCATCGTATTGTATACATTTCACTGTTCAGACAAAGAGAAGCTAGGACATGTTTTGCATAAAGAGTTTATGCGCTCCCTTGTTAAATTTGAAAAAGGATGTTATCCCAATTTTCACTTCCAGTGGTGGAGAGTAGAGGCTTTAGACAATTATTTTTAAGTTGTTTACTGAGATCAGTGAAGAATCAAGTTGGTTCTGCAATGGTGATTTGCATGTCAGAAATATTTATATTTCCTGCTGTGCTAATTAATATTGTTTGTGCTGTTGGTAAGACAGGTGCTCATCAGCACCAAAAAGTGGTCTGCCAACAGGTCTGACTAGTAAAGAGAGTGATAGCTAGCAAAATTGTTTTAATAAGGTCTTGAGCTTTTCCAGCAAGAAATATTTTAGAAACAGAATCATGGCTCTCAAAGAGGGCCTTTTTCTGTTGACACATTGCTGACTGTTGAGTACTGATAGCGGTGCTCTCTTCCAAACAATGAGCTAAGTCCCAAAAGACAATTGTCTAAAGGCAGGAAAACATAGAGGAAGGTGAGTAGAACAGGGAGCAGCAAATACTGATCTACAAATATAAAAATGTGTGTTTTTGATACACCCACCAATGATCCTTACTCAGTGCTTCAGAAAAGCCAACACTGCTGTACCTACCCATGTGTCCTGAAGAAATTTCCCTCTTGACTCAAAATTTAGAGGCCATTTAGTCCTCTCCATGTGATCAAGAATCATTATAGTTCAGCTTGTAATCCCATTCACAAGGGTAAATATTACCTCCCTCTCTACTCTGATAACTTGTTGGTCAAGGACTCCTTATAGCAACTGAAGCATTAAAGGCCTTTGCCGCCATTGGCTTGTCAACAGTCTGCAGAGAAAGAAGGAAGAAACCTCCAAAGAGAGACCCTCTTGTGCCATATAGCACAACAGTGCCTGCTGGTATTTTAGACACCAGTTATCGCCACACCTCACTCCCCTGAGGCTGCTCTATGTTATGCAGAGAGCACTCTAGCCACCAGCTCCTCCCCAGGTGTGTTCTTCACAGCACAACCTCAACAGGTCTTGCATCAAGCATAGCTTGGTCAGACTTGAGGATTTGGCCCTCTGTTTTTCTGATGTTTGCCCCCACCAAATAGGTATTTTTAAGATGCTGTTTTAAAGTAGTATTTCCTCCCACCCTAACACTGGTGAATGCCTAATACTATGTGTGAATATAGGCCACTGGCTTCACTTTCTAATCTCTGTAAAAGTTGGTTTGCCATGATTAAGTAGTCCTAAACATTCTTCAGTGACGCCAGCAGCTTTGGAATTTAAAAGTAAATTGCTTCTGGGAGAAACAAATCAAACTTGCTGTGCAGAACTATAGAGAGGGCATTGAAACGTATTACTCTGCACTTCCTTGGTGGAATAAATTGGAAGTTCCAGCAATGTTTCTTCCAACAGTGTCAGATCCAGTGATGTTTAGATTAATTTTAGGTTTAGATTGAGTTTCTTTCCTAATTTCAGCCTACCCCAAAAGTAATCTATTTTCCAGTATTTTCTATGAAAATATCTGCTGTAAATGACTGTACTTATGTGAAAATGTAAGGCAGTAGTTGAATGGCTATGAAAAGGGATGGACAAACAGGTTTGGAGAAGATAAGAACTTGACCCTGAATCATTGTCCAGAACTCAGATGAGACCTGAATTTTAACATCTTTCTAAGTTTGAAAAATTTGGATAATGTTTATCTCCTATTATTTTTCATTTTTTACACACCTCTCCACTTACTTTTTCTGGTTAGAATTAGAAGCAGAGGTGTCAGAATAGCAAGAGAGACTCTTTCTAGATAATAATTCCAGCCCAACCAGAAGAAAGAAGTACTGTAATTTTAAGAGAGCTTTTTCTTGCAAGGTTTTCACTTTCGTTATGCAGAATAAAAAAGGTTTGGAAAAGCATCAGAAATGTAGGGTCCTTATACCTTCAAACTCATTGAGGTTTGTCCATCATTATGATGGAAATAAACTGTAGAAAGAATTAATAGAATGTAGCCTAACTGGCACAAGGAGAAGAGAGTCTGCGTTTGTGAGGAGCTTCGTATTGTATGGCTGAAGGGGTGCGGGGTGTGGTTTGTTTGTTTTTGTTTGTTTTTTTTACGTGTATAGATCCAGGTTGATTTCACATGTAGCTTTGGGGATTGATTTCCCATTTACACAAAGGCCACTTTATACCATTCTGGCAGTGTAAAGTGCCTTAAGTGTGGATATACCTATAATTTACACTTCAGCTTTTTCCATATCGACAGTGAGGAGTCATCAGATTCTCAATTTTCTTAATCAAAATGTTCAAAATGAATAGAAAAAAATACTGTTCCCTGTTAGATCAGCTCTTGTATGATGGAACTGTTCCTTTTTCTAAGCTATTTTTCATCATGGCCACTGTATTATATTGAAAAAAATATTTTGTTCTTGTGGTTGTAGTTTTGTCACAGTGAAAGTTTTGTCTAATTCATTGTAACACAGCTGGAGTCCTCACAAGATTTTGGTTATAAATTCTCTGCTACTTGTAACCTTCCCCTGAATTATCACCATTTCTAATGTTAAATTATGTCACTGATTTTCCCCTCTAATGATCACAGGATCATCATGCACCTCTCGTTCCCCAAGACAGGCTTTTGTGGGCCATGAAAACCATAGTCCCAGGTCCCATTTGGAGAGGTCCCTAGATACTGCAGAAATGCAATTTGGGCTGCCTCTGATAGCACCAGGAGTGCAGCAAGCTCTCTCTCAGACAGGTGCCAAAACTGGAGTCAGTACTGCTGCTGAGCACCCAATGTGATCTTTGGACCCCAGGAATAAAAATTCAGTAGCATGACAAGCACCATGAGTTTAGTGGACAAACCGTGAAACTTAAACCCAAAGACTCCAGCATTTTAATACTGATTCAAACACTGGTTCCTTCTGTAGCCTTGGTCACTTGAGCTTTCTCTCTTAGTTTCCCCATGCATTAAAAAAAGGATAATAATGTTTACTTAAATCATGCAGGGGATCATGATAATTGTTTATAAATGACACCTATACTGTATGTGTGCTAAAAATGCATGCAATTACATGCAAACCTTGCCAGAGGCCAGGATCCTCGTGGCCTTAAGACAATCAACTTATTTGGACAATTGTCCCTTGGTATTTTTTTTTTCAAATTTCTGTTGTTATGCACAAAGTCTAATTCAAGCAACTGGTCTCCATTTCTGCAGTGGGAGATGTGATTGGAGAGGGTCAGCAGAATATCCCTCCTTCCACACACTTTTATGGAAAATGAACCCATTATATTTATGGTATATCATTTTGCTACCCTGTGCGTGTTAGTATGATCATGTTGGGCAGCAAGCAGTTATGTTTGGATGGAGAAGGGGAGCTGCTAAATATCATTTTGCAGGTCTTTGCCCCAGAAAGTGAAGGCTGTCTCTCACGGATGAAAGAGGAAAGCAACTAGTATAATATTACAACCTAATATTGAATACAATGGGGATATAAGAAGCCACTTGAACAGTGGGTGGCAAAGCACAATCTTTTATTGTGGATTTAGCAGTAATGACTGTCTCTTACCATTCATTCTGTCAGAGAGAAGAGCCTCCCTAATTTCCTCCCTCAGAAAGGCAGATGCTTATGAGTATGCTGAGCACAGTCTAGTATCACAAGTTATAATAAAATATGTGATAACACAGCATGCTTGGCTTGAGGTCTATAGTTTTTCAATGATAAACATTATTTACTTTGTGCAATGAACATAAAAACCTTGGACTGGATTATAATGTAGAAACATGGTAATACTGATTGATTTACCAGATGTCATACTCTAGGTAGTGCTTGTTACCATTATCAAATCAATAAATATTGGGTTTTGAACAGTGCTGAAATGTGGAATAAATACTAAAGAATGTCCAGGGTTATTGTCACATATGCAAGTTTGCTTTATGAAAAGTAACATACATGTGGATTTACTGACATGGTTTGTTATTACAAGAATGATAGTCAGAGGAAAGGTGATGAAATTGTGACATTTCTGGTACTTATAGCAACAGAACATAATGAAAGTTGTGAGCTCAAGGTGAATCTGCGTTTAGCCCATCCTTGTTGTAAGTTTTCCATTTCCCAGTAGTGCACTACAAGCAAAAGCAGACATTTCAGCTGTGTTCATTTCTCTGCAAATTTTGCAAGCTCAGTGCAGTTTGGGTAAGAAAAGGCAAGACATGTTTATAAGAGATAGGTATCATTTTCAGTTTGTTTATTTGCAAATGTGCTTTTCTAAGGCTACCTGCCATTTCTCATTACGTTCTCGCTCTAATTTATATTGTATGCTCCTTATACACCTATTATATAATAATCATAATATATTCATGATCACCTACTGGGTCTTTTTCATTTCTTATTTCTGTGATACTGTGTCCTATTCATGGGCCAAAATAGGAGTCTGAAATTTGAACCCTTCAGAATTTTGGTGAACCGGGGAATTAGATTCAAGTCCTTAATAGAACATGGTGAATAATTAGTTTTTGGGTTCAATGGAAATTCTGGAAAAAAAAATCAGTTTGGGTCAAACTGAAACTCTAAATTCAAAAAATTGAAAAAATTAACAAAAATTTGTTTCAGGTTTGAAAAAATATTTCTTTTGACTTTTGCCTAGCTAGATCTGAACAAACGCCTATGTTTTTGGTTCCAGGTTGGATGGATAAAAGGGGAGAGGGGCTATTTTCTCATTTGAGGTGAGATGCAGCTGGAATCTTATAAGGAAAAGCCAGACTTTTCCAAAAATCTAAATACTTCACTGGAAGATGGCAGGGGTCTCAGAAGATATGCTTTATTGCAAAATTTTGACTATTAAATGCAAAAATATCACAAGAACAGTTGATGATGATCAATGGGCTTGAATCCAAACCTGAACTAATTCTGATTGGGACTTGAGGCCCTGTGAAATAACATATCTTCCTTGGTCCATCTCTACTAAATATTTAGTTTTGCAGTGTGTTATGTTAATTGAATATTTGAAATAATTCCAGTTATCTGCTACTCCATGTATTACAGTGCTAGAATATCCATCATTTTGGTTTTTTAGTATTCTGATCTCCTATAGGATAGCTCTCCAATTTTTTTTTTTGTTCAAATTATGGACACTTCTTCAGTTAATATGGACAAGCTACTTCCTGTCTCCCAGTTCCAATCCTAAATTCTTGACATGAAAGAAAAAAGATTGGGATAGCATTCAGGAGACAATATGAAAATAATTTTGCTTTAGTTCAATGTTTGTGGCTGTTTGGTTGTATCCCTCCAATTGATATCTGTCCTGCTCATTTTGTCCCCTTGGATGGTAGAATTTTATATTTACTAGAAATGAGACTATCCTCATTATATAAAGCCCTCACTGCTCTGGACTAGCACTATCAGGAAGCATCCTTCATTCATGACTGACGCATGTTTCATGACTATAACTGAAGCAACTCTGAGGACCACATGGCAATGTTTTGCAATTGCTAGTCACTCAATCTGTAGTGAGGCCACTGGGCACTGTTTGAGAACTATTGTAACATACAAGTATATGTTCAAAATTGTTTAGATAGTGCCCATGTTTGACTTAAATGTTTAAATCCTAGAACTCTGTTCTGTTTCTGGCCATATTTTCAGAATGTTCTGAATGATCTCAATGTTAATGTTTTCAGAATGGCATCTCCCAGCCACGTCCCACTACTGGAACCTTGCTGTTCTCCTGATGGAATACCCAGTCCTTTATCATGTCATTACAGGAATATAATGATCCCTTTAGTCTTTAATTTTTACTTCATTCTGTAGTGGAATGATAGGATTGTTGAAACTTGAAGCTATTTTCTACCAAGACTATTGCTATTGATTTACTGAGTACAGTCAGAATCAAGTCAACCAGTTATATAGTGGAAGAAATCAATATAATGCAAAACTGAATGTATCCAAATGTGGAATCAGACATTGCAATAGTTTGAAACTGGAATAATGGGAGACTGGGTCAGGAAGAGGCTTGCAAGAGTAAGTGGATATGAAATGTTACTTTAGAGGGTACTGCTACGAGAGTCCAGAACTAGTATCTTAACTCTCCTTAGGCTGTAGTAATGAAGAGTCAGGAATCTTTGCATACCTCTTCTTACAAGGACTAGATGAGGTGGCCAGAAAAGGGATTTTAGCTTCGCTTTTTAACTGATTTTTTTAATGCTTTTGGTTTCATAAAAAACAAATGCATTTCATGACACCATAAAATTTTGAAAACTAGACACTCACAGCATTTCTAGTGCCATCTGATTCAACCATTCCTAAAATGAAATATCAGAATTTCAAAAGTCTTGTGCTTTGGGAATGTGAACAATTATAGTTATCTGTCCTGCTCCAATTGGTCTGTAATTTAATTCACTGCTTATTCCCATTCTCCCATTTACATCCTTGATAAACAGAGGGAAAGAAACCAAACCGGCATCCATTCAAATCAGACAATAATGAAATGGTTGGTTTTACAAGTTATCTTAAATGCACTTTAGTTTTAAACCGCAAATTGTAACAAGCCGCAGATGTCATTATGTAAATTCATTCTTATGACAATGATTGCAACCAAATATAGGAAATACAGTCAGAACTGTGCTTGATTTATTTGCATAAATAGATGTATGAAAGATATAAGTGGTAATAACCAGTGTTAAATGACTTTATAATCTGATTTCTTTTAAATCAAACAATAATTGCTACAAGTACTAATTGAAGGGGATTAACTAGGCCTGGGTATAAAAAACAAACACAAACCATTCTCAGTACAATTTTAAAGTTCATATCTTCTTGTTCTCCTTATGTAGCTGTGCTGGCCCTGTGCTGTTCAGCATGGTCTTTCACGTTTTAATCCATGTGGCCAGTTTTACATATATTGTCAGTGATATGCAGTGAAGACACATGTAAACTATGTAAACTATGGTAGAAGGTAGGTGGTTAAGATAATAGCAGAATACTGTGCGCGTGTGTGCGTGTGTGTGTGTGTGTGACTATTCTGTTGATGTAATCGCTGCAATGCTGAATGTACCTCACTTAGCATCATTCATGATAAAGTGAGGATATAATGCTAACCAGAGAAGAGTGCAGTAGTACAGCGGTTGGTCCTGTGTGAGAGGCCAGACGTGTGGCCTAAATCATGCATAAATCATTAGTTAGAGGCCTGTCAGGTCTTCCGCTAGCAATATGTTGGGGGGAAAACATTAATTTGGCACTTTTTCCAGGGTGGGGCCTACATTCTTTCCCCATTCCTGTTTACTATAGGTCAAAATGTACATGAGAGCAAATACTTACGTTGTTTCTGCAAGTGGATCATTGAAAATACTTTTCACCAGAGTCTAGTTCAGTGACTCCAGTTTATCCCAAACGATACAGTGATCAGATAGGTCAAAAACCATAGAAGTGACATCACTACAGAGAAATCATAAGGCTAAATACATCTTCTGCATGTCATCATCTAACAAAGATTGCAGGTGTTAACTTTGAAAGTAGAAAAAGAGGCAAAAGACTGATTGTAGGAAAAGGAGACCTTCTATATTTTTAAAGCGTTTAATAAAGCACAACATAAGTGGGAAAATTTTGCCTTCTCAAAGAAAAAAATGCTCTCCAGAGTGTTTGTTTTTTCTTTCTGACAGAATATTTTCTCTGTCTAGTACCGATCTACTCTAGTGCAGAATGGCCCACAGTATCCAGAGAGTGAAAGCAGTGGATTTTTCAGCCAATTTGCTAACAGTGAGAACTCCGTGCAATCATTGTAGTGCAACTTCGTTCCCCCAGTCCCATCTCTGTGCATAACAAGAACATACTTTTATAGGCTGGTGTGTCACAGTTCACCCCAATAGCATCTCTGATCAGTCTGCCAACAGACATGCAACAGCACTATCTCCCCATCTCCAGAGCTCTGTGTGTGTGTGTGTGTGTGTGTGTGTGTGTGTGTGTGTGTGTGTGTGTGTGTGTGTGTGTGTGTGCGCGCGCGCTCTTAGTAGCATTTTTTTATTTTTAGAACATAGATGAGATCTTAAAGATTTAGAACAAAAGGTGATGAAGGAATAGAACAAATGGTAATGTTAGGATGCGCACTCTGCATGACTCTTGGTAGTTATTCTGATCACGTAGTGCAGGTTACATATTTATGAAATATCCCAGGCAGGCACACCAATTGAGTTAAACCCATTAACAGTGACTCTCACAAGAGTTCCTACAGCTTCCCATCACTCAATATCAGGCATTAAGATTGAATGTAGGCATCAACATACAAGATTACAGTCTCTGTAAAACCGACACCAGAGAGGAGAAACGGGCAAGTCATCATCAGGCATAGAATTCGTCTGCTCAGAATAATTGCCTATTTGCTCTGCATTCCAGCTCCATTCCTTGTGCTTAGATCTCCTGCACATCTAGTTAGAACTTGCAGAATTAATATCAGGTTTCCTGTCACCTCACTCATTACTTTTGTCAGGGGAATTCAAGGAAGGAAGTCAACAACAAGGTTTTTAGCAGCTATTTCTTAAAGCCTTTTTTTTTCTTTTTATTTAAATGGAAACCTGTCTGTCTGCCTGTCAGGTTAGTTTTTTAGGCTACACTGGAAAGGATATCTGAATAAGCTGTGTTCCTACCCTACAGGTATCATTGCTAGAAGATCACTGTATCTTCCTTAATTTGTCCCTTCTGTCCACAGCCACACCTTCCAAAATGCAGAAGGTTTTAGAGGACAAAAAATTGAAAAACTGATTGAAGATGTCTTTAGATACCACTTCCAGGAGAATCTCACTCGGTGTAAGCCTTTGGCTGGGAGGGGTGGGGAGCCCTGATTAGAAAAGTATTACAAATACTTGCTTAATTTTTAAATGTAATATTAGGGAATCTCTTGGATCTTTGTGTCAAGAATGAGCAAATACAAGGTGGCAGATTGAAATCTTCACTGGGAAAAGCCTTATTTTATAGTATGACCATGCTCTTGAATGTGTGAGGTAGGAATATATCAAAAAGGGAAGTGACTGTTCAATTTTAAATTTTCAAAAGCTGGGGGCTGGGGTGCAGGAGAGGGTGCGGGCTCTGGGAGAGAGTTTGGGTGTGAGAACTGGCTCGGGCCAGGGATTTGGGACGTGGGAGGGGGAGCATGAGAATGAACTGAATGGAGTATCCAGGCTAGCATCCTTAAAATGGTTAGTCTTGTAGATGTATCACTAGACTGGAACACAGGAGATACTGGTTCAATTCCTGACTTTGGAACAGACAATCTGGGTGACATTGCACAAATCATTTAATCTCTCTGTGCTTCACTTTTCCCATCTGATGAATGAGTATAATACTTCACTAGCTTGCGTTTTGATGATAAATTAATGTATATGAGTATTCACATACCACGGTTCTGGGCACCCTAAGAAAAAAGTTGGCAGAGTGCATGGTCTTGGGGGAACACGATATGACAAGGTCTGAGATGTAGGGAGCGGAACATAACTGTAACCCTATTAAGCGTCTAATCCTGCAACTCCTATTTATGCTGTGTAACATGTGCATGAATAGTCCTATTAGTATGGGAATACTCTCTTAAGAAAGAAACAGGAACAAGAGTTACAGCATGGCACCCTAAAGGGCTGTTGCTTTCATTTTACATGCTATATAAACAGAATAGAAATGATGCTAAAATCAAGCTAGGTCGAACTAGTTTTGGCCATTAAGTCATACCAGCCCTTCTCTTGTAGCCCCATCAGATACTGCAAATAATATATTTTCATTATCAATAGACAATTCTTGCCCCCTACTGTGGTGGAGAAGGTCTTCCAAGAGTAAACAGATGCAGTGCTTTCCTGGCTCTGCACATAGACAAGCCAAAACAATATTTCAGAGTGTGAACTGCCCAAATGTGGTATGACCCATTACTTATTCAGTGTGGCTCTGTGCCCCTGTGGTGGCTGGACTGCAGAAAGGATTAAGAGTCAAGCTGGGCCTTTTCACTCAGTCAATAGAGGCTCCTGCTTTTAGATTCAGAGTTCTATTTTCAGTCTTTAGGTGATGGTGAGCCAGCCAAGTGGCGTCGGATTCCATAAATCTAATGATGTTAGTTTAAATGCCAGTATTTTAACTATAGTTGTATGTGGTGTTGTTGTAGCAGTGTCAGTCCCAGGATATTAGAGCAACAAGGTGGGTATGATAATATCTTTTATGGGACCAACTTCTGTCTCACCAACAGAAGTTGGTCCAATAAAAGATATTCTCTTACCACCTTATCACTCTAATATTGTAACTGTTTAAATTTTGCATTTTTGCAGCAACATCCAGTTATTTCAGGGACATCTTAAGCATCAACCCTCTTCTTACCCACTGGAATCCTGATGTTGACTAAAACGTAAATTTCTGTTGTTTTTTTGCTCAACGGCACTATCAAGGCTTTAAATATGTCTCTATCATCTGGTACCATGTTTTGAAGGTATAATGAATGCTTGTGAGGCTGGTCAATATCTTACTGTTCTAGTCCTGTCAATGCAAGAGTGTAATTTTAATGCTGACTTGCAACAATACAAATGCTTTAAGGTGCATTAATTTGGACATTTTTGTAATTGTGGACCATAGCTGGTATATTTTGAGTATTAAGGTTTAAAAATCCATACAGTATCCATGCTTTCACTCTTCATACTTTAATGACCCCTGTTATGCATTTAGTACCCTTAAGCCTGAGGAAAGCTTTTTGTTCCTCTTCTACAGTAATGGCCATCAAAAACTACAAACTTTTAGATCTGTGGGCTTTTCCCTCCAAATCTAGATTTGTATCAGAGCACACTCTAGAAAGAAGGGGATAATTTCCTCTCCAGTGTCAATGTTTCTCATGTAGCTGTGAAGTTCTACAATCAGACTACTGAGCTGGTATTTTTGGGGCAGGAAATACCATAGGCCTCTGAGGGTTTTTTCCAGCCATATTCATCAATGTGGTCAAAGTTGTAACCCTTCAATCCCCCGTCTGCTGCATTGCTTCTGAATTTTATGAGCAACATGGAGTTGATCTCTCTGTCTGTCTAGGGAAAAGCTAAATTGTAAACAGTAAGGAAAGAAAAACAAACAAACAAGCAAGTTCAGGGCAAGATTATCATCTCTATTAGTAGCAGTGTGAAAAAAGTGATTGTACTTCCAATGGAATATGATTAAACTGATGGCTATCAGGTCATATGCTCAGTGCACTGTTAATGACAGGAGAATATTGTTGCTCACAGCATTCCCTGCTGCCTGATTCGTAACACAGTTTGCTCTAAAGAAAGTTGCTGCCATATTCTTCGATTGGAGGGGGCTTTTATTGGGCCCAATTCTGATATTGTTGATCATATTTAGTCACACTTTGAATGGGAGTAAGGTGGGGGGGGACAAAATAAGGACCAGTGTAAACAAATGAAAGATCTCCAAAGAAATGGGGATTTACACTTTTTAAAAATTGTTGTATTTTTAATGTTCGGATACTCAACTTCTGTATTTCTCACAACATATTAAAAACCTAGAAGCCTGCCTTTCTAATCTCCCACATGGCTAACTCTGATGGTAGCACGCATATCGTGATCTCACTGTGAAGATATGTTAAATTGTCAGTTTAGTTTTGAGATGAGTTTTTAAACTGATCTTGCTGGCAGAGGAATGTTGTTTTCCGCATACTCCACAATCTTCCGTCTTTTCCTTGGTTAGACCCCACATACCTCCTCACCTTGACACCACCTGAAGCCTTAACATGTCTGTGGTAACACAGTGCAGCAGGTAGTCTTCAGCTTTCACTGCAAAGTTTCTGTGAGGTTTGTCATTCTTGAAACAATTTGCCACAGGCAGTGACATTTCACCCATTTGTTTACTCATTTAGTTACAATCTCTCACTGCAGAGGTCTTTGTATTGTGAAGGCCCCTTTTGTCTTCTGTGGAAACAGCTAAAGATATCTGTGGCATATGCTTTCGCTTGAAGCTTTTACATTTTTTCAAGAGCAGCATAGGAGTATTCCTCTGCCTTCACCTCCTACTTTTTCCTTCATTGCTTTAACATAGTTTCTTTCCCCACTTCTGTACCTATTCCCCCTACCCCTTTATTCTGCCCCATTTTGCCTGATTCCTATTCTGATTATCTTCATCTTTCAATATTTCCTTTTTTGTTTCTTTTCCTCTGTCTCTTCTCTAGATAGTCAGCACTAAAGTAGAAGAAAATAAGATTATACTTTTTCAAGCTGGGGACAAATGCAACAACAAATTTAATTTTCCATTACAAATGAGCAGAATTGGCCCTCTCTGAATTTTGAGCCCACAGCATGGGAAACTATTGCATGGTTTTCGTACAAACAAACCTCTGAAACACATGTACTATGTTCATATGATCATCTTTCTCCCCAAGGAAGTACACGGCACTTGAAATTTTCTGATGTGTTTACTATCACTTAGTTAGTGTTCCCGTTCATGGGATTGGACAATAGTAAAGGCTTTCTGGTTAGAATCATGTGTAATGCCATGTTGTGGCACACTGGGTTTAATATCAGCTCCACAGTTTGAAAAGGCATGAGTGTTATGGGTAATGACAGCACTTGCATTAGAAGAATAGTAATTTTACTTCATAGCATTTTTTTCAGTAAATATCACTATAAATAGCTGATTTATTTAAAATGTCCAGTGACGCCATAACATGATTTTATATGCTATGGATTATGGGCTCTTTTGAAAGCTGAGCCTTGTATTGTGGAGAATGTGAAACCACACCATCTCAGCAGGAGACCGTGTGACATGGTATTTCAGGAAGCAAATAGCTTCCTGTAGCTTGCAGGGAATGCCCTCCCTCTGAAACCTTTAAGTCCCATATCACCGAGCCACCCACAATTGCAGCATCCACTTGCCTTCTGCAGTAGAGCTTGGAAACTGAAGGGAGAGGCTGCTAGTGTTTACATAGGACCCTAGAGTTGTGGGTGGGATTCCTTGTATACCCTAGGACTCTGCACAGGGGGGAATCCATGTTCTGTGCTACTGTTAATCCCTTTTGCAAGGGAGAGAATGGGAAGCTCTGAGCTATAAGCGTGGTGCAGTTTTTGAAGTGCTCTCCCATCCTTTGGGTTTGTGGGAGGAGACGATAATGGCCCATAGTGAACGTTTGTGAAACAAAACCATAATTCTGTCTGTAGCTTTTAGAATCATTTGGCTATATTGTCCCAAGGTGAAATAAATCCCCCATCCGTATGAGTCAGTCAGTCACAACTCAGTAAATGTTTTCTGCTGTGTTACCTATTCCAGATCACATTCCTTACCCACTCAGGGTCAAATATGCTTTTAAGGCGTTTCTGCATTCTAGTGAGTAAAGAAACACTACTTTGTGGGCTAGTGCATAGTATCCTATTACAGGACCACATGCCTGGAGTCTTTGCGTGAATTCAGAGGAATTTAATGAAACAAAGAGCAGTAACAATAAAAAGAATCTCCCCTTCAGCTCTTCCCCTCACACTTACTGCAAACCTCTGCTCTTTGAGTTACACTAACAGTGTATTATGCTTGTAAACTAGTTTGTTTTACCTTGTGCCCAATAATCATCATTGGAATATAGAGTATTAGGTAGAGATGGTTTTAAAAATGGGGACATTTTACAATTAAAGTTTTATGAAACAAGTGTACCCCTCTGTTCATCAAAACAATTTGAATTTTTTTGGTCACTCTATAGCTGGTGAAGACATTGATGAATCTTTCACAAAAATGTTCACCAAAAAAACTGGCCTTGTGTTTTTTGCTGACAAATTTCAAATCACTCTTTTTGGGAATGTACAGCTAGGTGGTGTATTGGGGGCTGTGCTGGCATTGCAAGCTAGGGAGAGATTTCTTGGTCTGCTCACAGGGTGAGGGTCTCGGTAGAACCAGCTTAAACCAAAGTGAGGTGAGTTGTATCTTGCTACCTTAGGGGACAGCTCGTTTTTTCTCCCTCTCTTTTTGGGTTCTTGTGTGTCATCATTCTGAATTCTAAGAAATAAAGTGGTGTTACATCACAACCTGCCAGAAAGAGTGTTTCTGTTTTTACCTAACTGCTCTGTGTGTATGCTGTGACAATAACAAGTTATAGCTACAGTACTCGTGGCAGTCTCTATATTACTTTTGGGCCATGCACTATTACATCTTTACCAGACCAAAAACTTCCTTCCAGCCATGAGACTATTTTGCCACACATTTTTAACAAACTACTAGGATAGCTACAAATAATGGAAACATTCAGTCTGATTTTTTTTTATTACAATGGCTTTTCACAAAGACACAGCAGATATTTCTCTCCCTACAATCTGTAAACAAAATGTATTGTTGAAACATACGTGGGTGAAGCGAATAAATGAATGGGCAGAAGTGAAGCAGAGCAGTCCCCATTTCCTCGCCTCTCCCCGCCACCACACACACACAGTTTTACACTGGGTTTGTATATGCTTTTCAGGACATTAATGATACACGTATGTTGGAGCCTGAGCACAGAATGCCAAGACTCAACCTTAATTAGTGAAAAATAGATGTCCATGTACAGCAATCATTTATTACTGGTGGAAACAAAATCATTGTATTGACATAAGACACTTTGCCAGATTTCCCTTGGTTCATATTGAAAACATATGCCCGAAGTGTGTTTTTTTTTCTTAGTGGTATTAACTCTAGCAGTGGTAGACAAAGAAAAGGAATAAATGGGAGGAACATACTGCTGTTTATGAATACCAACTCATTTGTTATATGAAATAGCCTTGTATTAGGAGAGGTAGAATTTATTCTTAGTATTACATGTGTCCTAGTCGGTTCTCCTCTGGATTGTCAGTTTAAATATGATTAACCAAATACCTTTTGGGATAATAGTGATGTCTTGGTGATCAGTAGTTTTAGTTTTTGAGGATAGGAAAAATAGATTTTAAAACAGAAACATTGAGCTATTGTTTTGAGAAACATCATCAAATCAGAGGTTGGCATTTGCTGTTTTCTTCCAAGAGCACTAAAAAGTAAAATGGATGCAAGTGCAAATAAGGTCACCCATAACCAGGGACTCATTTTATTTCTATTAGAGGGGAACCAGGAAGCATCACACACTATTTGTACCTGATTTCCTATTCTAAATTACAGTACATGAGATCATTTAAAAATTGCTGATATCCTGTGGTGAAACTGACTTTGTTGCTATTCCATAATAATTGAACAGTAAGAAATACATGAGCACCCTTTTCCTCCAAAAAAAATAACTTCTGACTTCGCAGAGAGGGCAAAAAGGTTTATTGAGTTCATTCTTCCTTGTACAAGTCCATAGTCTTATAGAGGCCATATTGTGCGAGGTTTTGAAGGACGGCTTTGTGTTTACAGTTAAAGCGTTTTCTTAGCTGGGTTTGTTCCCACTGCAAAACAGAAAAGATCTCGGCCAGATCCTCAGCTGGTATAAATGGGCTGTAGCAAGGCGACGACTCACCTACGTGGCGCCTCCTGCTGGTCATCCAGGGAATTAGCTCTCCAGCTGCGGAGCACCCTCTGCTGGCCAATGTCCCGCTTGCTGCTGCCCCCCCCCCCGTGTCCCTCCCAGACCCCGGTGCCCCTTTACCTTGGGTGCTAACCCTTGGCAGTACCCCCACTCCCAGGGTCTCCTCAACCAGGGGAACCCCCAACCCTCTACCCCCACCTCGCCTCAGTGACTACTGGGCCCCGCTCACTGGGGCAGACTGCAGTCTGTAAACCACTCGTCATCAGCAAGAGGTGTTTGAACCTGCTGCCTTTGCCTACCCTGGAGCTGCACCTCTGCAACCCCAGTACCCTTCCCGGCCTTTACCAAGGCCTGTAGCTTGGGGGTTTTCCAGCCTGGAGCTCCCCAGTTCCTCTGGCCTTTCCCCAGCCCTGCTCCACTCTAGGTACCTTGCTGAGCTCCCAAGCAGCCAGGCCCATCTCTTGCCACAGCTAGAGAGAGACTCTCCTTGTTCCTGGCTCACAGACTTTTATAGGGCCAGCTGTGGCCTGACTGGGGTGTGGCCCCAGCTGTAGCTGCTTCCCCAATAAGCCTCGTCTTTGGCTTGCAGCCCCAACCCTCTCCCAGGGCTGGTTGTAACACTTTCGTAGCTGAAGCGGGTGATCCACCCCGCTACATGGGCATAGCACAGTTGAAGTCATGATATCAAGCTGCTTTATACCAGATGAGGATCTGACTCCTTGTAGTTGAATAGAATCAAAGGTAGAATGTTCGTTAAGTAATTTGGTTTTAAGTTTGCTTTTTGTTCAAAATCAAAGTTGTTTTTTATCGTTATTATTATTATTTATTATTATCAAAATTAGGCACATGTTTTTATGCTGAGCATGTTATCATTCATCAATAGCAGTGGTTCCCAAACTTTAACAATCTGTGAACCCCTTTCACTAAAATGTTGTCTCACTAACCCCCTCCTAAAAATGAATATTTCCAGGGATTTTCTCCTTTACTTGAGTATAAATTATCAAAGCAGTGATCTTGTAAATATAAAATTTGTTTTTATGACATGCTTATTACACACTTTATTATTAATTATTATTTATCATTACTGTATTTTTATTACATTATGAAAATGACAGCACTCTTCCAAGATCTTACTTTTGTAGCTTGTGTCACTTTGAATAAATCTGTTACAAGACAAGGCTCCTATGTTTCATCAAGGAGTATCAGATGTAAAACAGCATGAAGGTATTTAAGAAGCCAACGCAAAGAGTTCCTCCTACACAAGCATTCAAGTCTTGAGCAGTGCAGGCAAACAATGCACATTACAACAAAGCTTAGCTGACTATTTAATTTAAAAAAACAGCAAAATATAGTCACCTCCCTTTCCATTTCTTATAAGGAGTCTTGAAGTTTAAATCTCCTCAGTATGATAGATATGCTTGCTTTGATCTGCTTATCTCTTGGAAGTCCAGGGGCTCCAGGCTGTTGGCCCCGTGCTGCCCAGGGTCCCTAGGGACAGCTCTGTCGGCCATTAGGGAACTTTTTCTCAAGAAACCTCTGTAACATTTTGCGAACCCCCAGGGGTTCATGAACCCCACTTTGGGAACCACTGATCAATAGTGAACTGAGGCTTCAGTCTAATAAGTAATAAAAGCAGCCTCCAGTTCAGATCTACATTACATGTCCTTTTAGCATAATGTTTATCTAGGCTGAGAGTCAATAAAATAAGAAACCAAATCCCCATTGTGTGGTTTTTTGTTGTAAATCAGTCTGTTCCTCATGAAAGGTTAGAAATTGGCTTTCACATTCTTTGCATACTGTTGTTAATATCTAGAGATTCTAATGTTCAGTTTAAACCCAAAGCAACCAATAAAACACCGCCCTTCATAATTTTTTGGGCATCGGCCTTAAAACTGAAATACTGAAGGAAAAAAAGGATATGTTCCTTCAAACAGTTTTCTACACAACTGATGTCCCCTTCTCAGCTCCTTGTGCAAATCAAAATCTAAGAGTCTGGGTGTTTCCATTGACTTCACGGGGTTTTGGATGGGCCAGCTATCACTTGCTTCTCATGATCCTCATGGCTTACTACTTTGTTACACATAGCAGAAATATGTGTGGCCTGCTTTTCTGTGCCCACGTAGTCACATGGGAATGGAAGATGCAAAACAATAAATGATACTGTTTTTAAAAAAGCTTTCATAGGTATTTGTAACGTTTGTGTTTATTTCATTGCCATTAAGATAACCAACTTCTGTTCAAATTTATAGAGACTAATTCATGCATAAAATAACAATTCTTTTATAGGAAGCTATAAGACATTAAAGTGATAAAAATAAATGAGTAATAAAAAACGAGGAAACAGAATCCCCAATAATAATCTGAAAGAAAACACATATCTTGTCAGTTCATGCAAAATCTATGCCACTAATGCAAAACACTTATTCTACCAATTGTTTGCACCTCTACCAAAAAAAGATGCAACTGCTTTTCTTTTCTTAAGCATTCTGCTTAGTCACTGTGGCATGACGTAAGGATGGTGGAGCTATGTGGGGCTTGGGTTTCACCAAAAGTCCTTAAAAATGGAAAGCTACGGTGTTATTTCTTCAATATTGTACAGGCAACATTCAGTTTTTTTAATGATATTGATCAGGCTCTGATGGGCATTACTGAATATGGCTGATAAAGGTAACAGAATCAAGTGAGACAACCCAGAAAAAATAGAATATTTGAATAACATATGATGTTGCATATGCAGGAAATGTTTACGGTGAGTCAGTATGTGATACTCTTCTCTGAATCTGAACTGATCTAATGTTCTGGTACTGTGCACTCTTGTCCTCTTTCAGTGAGGCATAAGTCCAAACCCCTTACCCCATTTGGCCATTTAGGATCCCATCATGTGGGATTCCAGTGACCTGGCTAGATTCCAGTTTCTGTAAATACATTCTGCAAATTTTAGTGGGATATGGGTTCTGTCCTGTAATATTATCAAACCCAGGTGGTTGGAGTGATCTCCACACACTGTATGATGCTGTATGATTTCTTCATCTAAGTGCTTCTTGAGGCATTTTAAAAACACAGCTATGGGCATGTCTACGCTTTGAGCTAGGGCTGTGATTCCCAGCTTGAGAAGACATACTTGTGGTAGCTAGCATGCTAAAAATAGATTGTAAACGCAGCACGCCGAGCAGTGGGATGGGCTAGCTGCCCTGAGTACATACCTGGCTGAGACCCTAGGCACATAGTAGGGGTGGCTAGTACATCCTGCTGCTCATGCTGCTATGGGTACACTCTAATTTTAGCATGTTAGGTTGATGAGAGCTGCTGCAGGTATGTCTCCTCAAGCTGGGAATCAGACGCCCAGCTCAAAGCGTAGACATGTCGTAGACATATCATAAGAGATCACTCCTGTAACCCTCCCCTTCTATGAGTAACGTCAGAAGTCATTGGTTCCACGCAATGGCACACATAGCTTGATTCTGCTCTCACTTACAGTTACACCAGTTTTGCACTGATTCAACTCAATTGACTTCAGTGGAGTTATTCCTGATATACACTAGTGTATACATTAGCGAGAGGAGAATCAGTCTTTAGAAGGACTTTTACATTTGTAAAATTAACATACGTTTGACCAGCACTTTCAGAATGTGAGTATGCCCTTCCCCTTCCAAAGAAACATTTAACATAAGATCGGATGGGTTTAAAGTTTCTCACGTGTTACTGTTAGTGCAAAGTGATATTTAACACAAAAACAATGAAAGTGGCGAGAGAAGGAATTGCTACACTTTGTAATCTCTCCCATTCAAGGCCTCTGAGGCTGGTGCCAAAATCAACATAAGTACTTAACAGAAAAGAAATTTTTAGTTCATTACATTTCCATTCAAAATAGCCTTATCAAAATCCCACTGAAGTCACAGGATTCTTTAATGGGCTTTGATTCACACCCATAATATAAAAGAAAAATCCAAGTACTCCTTATTGTTGAGACACTGAAGTGCCTGCTCTGGAATGCAATTCCTTCACATAAATCTGTTTAATCCTGTTCAGAATCAGTTTCTGTTACGCATCTGATGGGAGAAACAATAGAACTGGTAAAAAAAAAATTGAAGCAATCATTTTCCTTGGAAAAATAAAGTTTTTGTCAAAACCAAACATTTTGCAGGAACTGTTTTGACTTTCTTGTTTGTTTTGACCGTTATATCAAAATATTTTAAATATTACATTTAATATTAGATATATTATGTTTAATATTTATATCATAATGTTCTTCTTTGAGTGCTTGCTCATATCCATTCCAATTAGGTGTGTGCGCGCCGCGTGCACGTTTGTCGGAGACTTTTTACCCTAGCAACACTCGGTGGGCCGTCAGGTCACCCCCTGGAGTGGCGCCGGTATGGCGCCTGATATATACCCCTGCTGGCCTGCCCGCTCCTCAGTTCCTTCTTACTGCCCGTGTCGGTCGTTGGAACTGTGGAGCACGGCTAGCTGTTCTCCACCTCCCTAGCGTTTCACTCCTGTGTAGTATCGTGTATATAGTTCTTTTATTGTAGTTATAGTTAGTGTTAAAATTAGTAATTTATAGTTCTGTATATAGTTATAGAGGATCGGGGGTTCGCTCTTTTTCCTCCCCCCGGTACCGGGGCCCATGCCCAGTTCACTGGGTTTCAAACCTTGTGCAGCCTGTCATCGGCCGAAGCCCACAGGAGAGCCACACGACTCCTGTCTGAGGTGCCTAGGCGAGTCCCGCCTTGCGGACAAGTGCCGGATCTGCAAGGCGTTTAAGCCCCGGACAAAGAAAGAGCGGGACAGTTGCTTAAAGCAGCTCTTGATGGAGGCAGCGCTGACTCCCCCATCGTCGGCACCGACTCCGGCACTGGGACCAAGCGTTTCCTCCGCTCCAGACCGCCCGGCACCGAAAAAGGCTTCCCTTCACCGGCCCAACACCCTAGCCGGCACCGCTCCCTCTCCCTGAGGAGCAAGAAGCACAGGACTCCTGTGGCACCTACAACTGCACCGCAGTCGGAGTGTGCTTCCAAACCGGACCGCCTGGCACCGTCATCTGCCGCAGCACCGAGCACCGCCGCACCGTCGATTCCAGCTCCTCAGGAGCCATTGAGTCCGGTGCCTCTCAGCTCCCCAGCACGACCTGCGGTTGAGCTCGTCGCACCCTCCATACTGGAGACCTTCTCCGTGGCACGCGACCTCATTGCTCTCACAGAGCCCGAACTGCCCCAACCCCTGGCACCGCCGGTGCGGGTTATTCAGTCAATGGGCAAGCCAACCATGGTGTGGCCGCTTTCGCCAGGCACTACCGAGCACCGTCGGTCCCGCTCCAGATCGAGAAACTACTCTCAGCTTCGTCGCTCAAGATCCCGGCGCCGCTCGCAGTCCTGGTACTGTTCCCCGCGGCACTGGTCGTACTCTCGGCACCGCTCGAGATCCCGGTCACTGTCATACTACTCCCGGCACCGGTCCAGATCGTGGCACCGATGCTCCTACCGCAGCCGTTCCCAGCACGACAGCACATGGCACCGGTCGACCTCCCGGCACCGAGCTGGTAGCAGGTCCAGGTCCCGATCGAGATACCGCCACGACTCCCGGTACCGCTCACCGGCACCACGCAGAGGCAACATCTATGGACGCAGAGGCCTGGCACAGTCATCATCAGCTCCTCCGTGGCCTTCATGTCACTCGTCCGCCTCTCCACACGCGGACAGCACCTCCTACGGGGGTTCTGATGCACAGGCCCACTTGGACCATGGACCACCGCAATGGTCCTTTTGGAAGCCTTGGGCCTACCACCAAGCCCAGGGCGAGCCATTGGGCCCAGCACGCTCCAGCCATTCGGAGCACTGTGCACCAGAGGCCACAGTCAGCCGGCCTCCCCTCTCGGGTACGGAGGAAGACCCTGCGCATCCCCAGGCACAGCAGGATGTCCCAGAGACAGAGGTCCCTCAGGACGAGGCTTCCATACAAGAACCACTCCTCCCTGGGTTATCTTCTTCCTCTTCCCCAGATGAGGCGGTAGCAGCGGGCACATCATCATCGGGGCCCCCGCCGATTGATCTCCGGGCACATCAGGACCTTCTGCGGTGCGTTGCCCAAAATATAAACCTTCCTGTAGAGGAAGTTCCTGAAGTGGAGGACCCTCTGGTCAGCATACTTTCTGCAGAAGCGCCGACCAGGGTGGCCCTCCCCTTCATCAAATCCATCCAAACAAAGGCGGACACCACATGGCAGTCTCCAGCCTCCATTCCACCCACAGCCCGCGGAGTGGAAAGAAAATATATGGTGCCATCCAAGGGGTATGAGTACCTCTACGTACACCCCGCCCCCTGCTCGTTGGTGGTACAATCAGTCAATGAGCGGGAGCGCCACGGCCAGCAAGCTCCTGCGCCAAAATCCAGAGAAGCCAGGCACATGGACTTGCTGGGCTGCAAGATTTACTCTGCGGGAGGCCTTCAGCTCCGTGTGGCGAACCAGCAGGCCCTCTTGAGCCGATACAGCTACAACACCTGGGAGGCTGTCGGCAAGTTCACTGAATTAGTTCCCTAGGACTCACGCCAGGAATTTTCAGCTCTCCTGGAAGAGGGGAAGATGGTCGCCAAGACCACACTGCAAGCGTCCTTAGATGCTGCAGATTCAGCAGCCAGAACGCTGGCATCTGGTGTAGCCATGCGTCGAATATCGTGGCTTCAGGCTTCCGGACTACCGCCCGAGTTGCAGTATACGATCCAATACCTGCCATTCGACGGGCAGGGTCTTTTCTCTGAGAAAACAGATCCCAGGCTACAGAGTCTGAAGGATAACCGGGTTATCATGCGTTCACTGGGAATGCACACACCCCAGACTCAGAGACGGCCATTCCGCCCACAACCTCAGCGCCCTTACCCCCTGCCTCGACCCAGACAGGATTTTACCCAGAGACGAGGCCACCCGAACCGCAGACGTCAGTCGGGTCCTCAAGGGGGTAACAATTCTGGGTCCGCCAAACCACCGCAGGGACCCAAAGCAAACTTTTGAGGGTGCGCCCGAGAGCCGTATATCAATCCCCTCCCTGGATCCTCTTCATTTTCTCAACCGCCTCCACCCCTTCCTGCCAGCGTGGTCCCAACTGACCTCGGATCATTGAGTCCTGCGCACGGTGGAGTTTGGATACCGTCTTCAGTTTATTTCTCCACCCCCCTCCCATCCTCCCTCCTCATCCCTCTTCAGGGACCCCTCTCACGAGCAACTTATCATTCAGGAGGTTCGCAAGCTCCTATTCATCGGAGCTATAGAGGAGATGCTGGAGGAGTTAAGGGGCAAGGGGGTTTATTCCCGGTATTTCTTAATCCCCAAGTCAAAAGGAGGCCTCCGACCCATCCTGGACCTGCGAGGACTGAACAAATTCATCAAAAAGTTCAAGTTCCGCATGGTATCCTTAGGAACCATCATTCCTTCCCTGGATCCCGGAGGTTGGTACGCCGCTCTCGACATGAAGGACGCATACTTCCACATTGCAATTTTTCCTCCGCACAGGAGGTATCTGCGCTTTGTGGTAAATCAGGATCACTACCAATTTACTGTTCTCCCCTTTGGTCTTTCCTCGGCCTCTCGGGTATTCACCAAATGTATGGCGGTCGTCGCTGCTTCCCTGCGCCGTTGTCGTATTCACGTTTTCCCTTACCTCGACGACTGGCTTATCTGAGGCACTTCGGAGGCACAGGTGATCGGCCACGTTGCCGTCATCAGGGAGCTGTTTGTGAGTTTAGGCTTGACCATCAACCCAGACAAGTCCACTCTGGTGCCTACACAGAAGATAGAGTTCATCGGGGCAATGCTGGACTCCAACCTTGCGACAGCCAGTTTACCCTTGCACCGGTTCCAAGCCATAGTTTCGCTGGTCAAAGGTCTACAAGCCTTTCCGACCACTTCTGCTCGAACTTGCCTCGCTCTCCTGGGGCACATGGCCGCATGCACCTTCGTCACAAGGCATGCAAGACTGCGCATGCGCCCGCTGCAGACCTGGCTCGCGTCGGTCTATCGGCCAGGCAGGGACACCATAGACACAATCATAACGATTCCACCGAATGTTCTAGGCTCCCTCGGCTGGTGGACGACGTCCTCCCAAGTGTGTGCGGGCCTACCATTTCACACCCCCCAGCCCTCCGTGTCCCTGACAACAGACGCGTCATCACTGGGCTGGGGTGCCCACCTGGGGACCCTGCGCACACAGGGTCTCTGGTCGCCAAGGGAGCTAACACTCCACATCAATATGCGCGAGCTGCGGGCAGTCCGATTGGCATGCCAAACATTTCAACGCCATTTACACGGCCGTTGTGTTGCGGTGTTCACAGACAACACAACAGCCATGTATTACATCAACAAGCAGGGCGGGACTCGGTCCTCCCTGCTGTGTCAGGAAGCAATACGCCTGTGGGACTTTTGTATAGCCCACTCTATACATCTAGTAGCCTCCTTTCTCCCGGGAGTACGGAACACCCTCGCGGATCACCTGAGCAGATCCTTTCTATCCCACGAATGATCCATCCGTCCGGACGTCCTTTATTCGATTTTCCGGAGGTGGGGGTTTCCCCAAATAGACCTGTTCACCTCCAGATCGAACAGGAAATGCCAGGTGTTCTGCTCTCTACAGGGTCACTCCCCGGGCTCCCTGTCGGACGCGTTCCTGATCCCATGGATGGGACATCTTTGTTACGCCTTTCCACCCTTTCCTTTCGTCCACCGAGTCCTGATCAAGATCCGGAGAGACAGAGCCCGCCTCATCCTGATTGCTCCGGCTTGGCCGCGGCAGCCCTGGTACACCATGCTGCTCCACCTGTCCCTGGCAGACCCAATTCCCCTGCCTCTTTGGCCGGATCTGATCACGCAAGACTTCGGCAGGATGCGCCATCCGGACCTACAGTCCCTCCATCTGACTGCATGGCTTCTGGCTGGTTAAGCCAGTCGGAATTGTGCTGTTCCGCAGCAGTACAACAAATGTTGCTGGGCAGCAGGAAACCTTCCACGCGTTCAACCTACCTCGTGAAATGGAAGCACTTCTGCCACTGGTGCAAGCAGCACGGCCATTCTCTGCATTCCGTAGTAGTCCCCACTATTCTGGACTACGTGTGGTCTCTCAAGCAGCAGGGATTGGCGATCTCCTCTCTACGGGTACATCTCGTGGCTATATCCACCTTCCATCCAGGCAAGGCTGGCAAGTCAGTTTTTTCCCACCCTATGGTGTCAAGATTCCTCAAGGGCTTGGAGCAACTATACCCTCAGGTCAAACGGCCTACCCCTACTTGGGACCTGAACCTTGTCTTAACCAGGCTTATGGCGCCCCCCTTCGAACCTTTAGCCACATGCTTGCTGCTGTACCTGTCCTGGAAAGTGGCCTTCCTAGTTGCTATCACCTCGGCTAGACGAGTCTCGGAGCTTCGGGCACTGACTATGGACCCTCCATATACTGTATTCCATAAGGACAAGGTACAGCTGCGACCACACCTGGCGTTCCTCCCTAAGGTCATCTCCGCCTTTCATGTTAACCTGGACATCTTCCTGCCAGTCTTTTGCCCAAAGCTGCATTCCTCCAGACGGGAGCAACAGCTCCATTCTTTAGATGTCCGAAGGGCTCTTGCTTTCTACATTGAGAGGACCAAACCCTTCCGCCGTTCACCTCAATTGTTTGTGGCAGTGGCGGAAAGCATGAAGGACATGGCAATCTCCTCCCAGCGTATCGCATCCTGGGTGACATCCTGCATTCGGGCATGTTACGACTTGGCCCATGTTCCGACGGGTCCTCTTACAGCCCATTCTCCCCGGGCTCAAGCTTCATCTGCCGCGTTTTTGGCCCATGTCCCCATACAGGAAATCTGCCACACAGCCACCTGGTCTTCCGTACACACCTTTGCATCACACTATGCACTGGTCCAGCAGGCTAGAGATGATGCCGCCTTCGGCGCAGCGGTTTTACATTCTGCAACGTCTCACTCTGACCCCACCGCCTAGGTAAGGCTTGGGAATCACCTAATTGGAATGGATATGAGCAAGCACTCGAAGAAGAAAAGACGGTTACTCACCTTTGTAACTGTTGTTCTTCGAGATGTGTTGCTCATATCCATTCCACACCCGCCCTCCTTCCCCACTGTCGGAGTAGCTGGAAAGAAGGAACTGAGGAGCGGGCGGGCCAGCAGGGGTATATATTAGGCGCCATACCGGCGCCACTCCAGGGGGTGACCTGCCGGCCCACCGAGTGTTGCTAGGGTAAAAAGTCTCCGACGAACGTGCACGCGGTGCGCGCACACCTAATTGGAATGGATATGAGCAACACATCTTGAAGAACAACAGTTACAAAGGTGAGTAACCGTCTTTTTTGACATAATAAAAATAAAACATTTTGACAGTATTGAAATGAAACATTTGATAGTTCCAAATCATTTTTTAATTTTTGTTTGGAGAGCAATTTCCAAATTTCAACTTTTTCATTTGATTGTGAATGAAAACAAATTTAGAAATGTCAGAATTTTTTGCAGAATGGAAATTCCAGTTTCTAGCCAGTTCTAACAAACACTTCTTTGGGTTTCCACAAGGAAATGATAAAGCACAGTTTTGATTGAGGCCTGATCCAACCTCCATTGTAGGGTGACCAACTTTTCTAATCTGTGAAAATCAGACGCTGAACACCAGGACTTCCCCCTCCCCCTGCTCCACCTCTTTCCCTCGAGGCCCTGCCCCCACCCGCTCTTCTTCCTCCCACACCATCACTCTCTGCACTCTCCACCTCTGTCCCCCTACCAGCTGAGCAGGGCTCTGGGGTGGAGGGGTGACTGGGTTAGGATGTTCAAGGGAGAGTGCACTCTGGTGGTGGCGGCGACTTGGGCAGGGTGTTGAAGGGAGGGAAAACCACTCTCTGGGGGGTGGGGGGTGAGTAGAGCAGGACAGGGGAGGAGAGAGCCATGCTCAGTGCAGGACAGGGGAGTCGCCAGTACCTCTCTGCCAGAGGAACTGTTCCTGAGTGCTCCTCCAGCTCCAGTAGCAGTCGCTGTTCTTCCTGCCTCCCCCCACCTCCCTCCTCCTGGTGGCAGAGGTCAGTGTGGCTAACCTGACACTGCCAGGTTAAAAATCGGACATCTGGCAACTCTCCTCCATTGGAGTCGATGGAGTCTCACCATTGACTGCAGTAAGAGCTGCTCGAGCTCCTTAGCTGGCGTGCTGGCTCCCCCAAAGTACACACACAATTAACTCTTTTATCTTTTCTAAATAATCCGTGTTTCTAGAATTGAAACATCAGCTTGCTGCTTGACATGATATTTCTCCTCTGAGATTTACTTTCCTTTTCTAATGTATTCGTGCACTTTGGAAGAAATTGCTATAAAAAAAGATGAAAGGATGGTTTCCTATTGCTATAGACAGAGAGGTGAACTGGAGATAATTACTTAAGCTATAATATAGTTTATCAAAAGTTATTCACTCTTTTTTGTTTCTAGCCAAACAGCTGTTCTCTTTTTAATTGTCGCTTTGGGGTACTTTTCTGTTATATAAAGCTATTTCCCCGCATTAAACAATCATATAGTAAAGGGGCCTTCTGTAGAAACCAAAAGCAACATTAACCCATTGTTTTGTTTCAGAATTAGAACTGTATAAATCCACAGATAGTTTAAAAGACAGCAGAACATTATTTACAGTTGCCTGTACATATAGCAGCCCTGTGTATCTCCGCTGCAGGAGATGACGAAGAAGCATTTGAGCATGAATTAGTGACTGCTTGCTGTACTGTCATCTGTATAACATAAGGATTTCTGCTGTCAGTCATCACCATGGTATCTTGTCTGGTAACTTTTTGTAATTTTGAATATAGATTTTATAAATCATTTCTACAAATGCACTATAGTTACATTAAATTATTTTATTATATAACAGTTATCCTTTTAACTTAGTGTGAACCAGCTCAACATCAAGTCTTAGTAGCTGATGTCATTGTGATTGGACTATTGAATAATTTAGATAAAGTAGTATCAGTAACAAAGAATGCAGGAAAGCAGTTACATTCTTCTATATTTGCATTGAACAGCAGCAAACTAGTCATAGTGCAATATCATGAGAAGTACAATTGATTTTTAAAGTACATATATTTTGAGGAAAAAATGAAAAATTCTCCTTTTCAAAATTTTGCATGTTTTCAATGAAAAATGTTATATTTCAATGGCAGGAGAAGAAACTTCTTTTTTTTCTTTTTATCCAGAAGAAGAAGAAGAAAGAAATGAGTAAATGTGTAGGGGAAATAAACTTGTTTTTTCTCTCTCTCTTTCTCTCTCTCTCTTCTTTTGCTTTCTGCTCCAGCCCCTTTTCCAGTGTGTGCTTGGGGGAGAGGAAGGGAAGAGATAAAAAAGTTAGTTGCCCCTCCCATACACACACCCACTGAATTGAAATGAAAGTTTCTGAATAATTTTGAAACCATTTTGAAATTTTTCATTTGGAATATTTTTTCATCAAAAAAACTAAAATTTCTATCAAGGCTTTTTTTTCATGTTGATCATAAAAGTATTTTCTGTTGAAAAACAGTTTTGACAGAAAAACTTTGACAAGCTTTAATGATCATATTATATGAGCAGTGCTTCAGAAGCAATTAACTTTAAAATTGTTGAGCTTTTTTCTGTAGAAGAAGTGAAAAGGCATAGGCTTCAAAAAACTAAGTTTAATTATCAGAATGTATTATGATGAACAGATCCTCAGCTGGAGTGAGTTGTTCTGTTTTGCACCAGATGCAGATCAGGTCCTTATTATACAAAATTGTAGGACAGAATGTTTTTACCAAATTAACTTGTAGGACTTGAGCTCGTTTCTGTTTCCAATACTTTTGATCCTCATTTTACTTAAAAAAATTAAACAATTAAACAGTTTTATATCTTGCTGGTCCATAGTGTGAACTAATGCTTTTGGTTATTCTCTTCAAAAAAAAACAAAACAAAACATTTAATTCAGCAAAAGTTTGGTGGCCTAGAAATCAGCTACTGCTTATGCACAGTAATCACTTTTTCTTAATTACTACGCTCTTTTCTTCTTGTGCATTGTTGTAATTGTATTTTAAATGCTCCTTTTCACAAGATAAATTATAATGTCTCTGATCATGTTTTAATCTGTGGATTGCAGAACTGTTTTGTATCCACGGAGGGTTTTTTGCTGCTGTTGTTGATTTTCTGTTTTAATCAATGTTAAAATAAATTAAAACTAAGTTAAAACTTAAAGTCTAAGATAAAAGAAAATATAAGGGCCTCATTAAAGGTCCCAATTCAGCAATGTACATAAGCACAAGTTAATTGTAAGTGCATAGGTAGCCCTGTTAAAGTTAAGGATGTAAGTTCTTTGCTTCATGGAAACCAATGTGCTCAGTATCTTGCAGGATCAAATCATAGCAAGACATGGTTGAGGGGACAGATAGCTCAGTGGTTTGAGCATTGGCCTGCTGAATCCAGGGTTGTGAGTTCAGTCCTTGAGGGGGCCATTTAGTGGGTCTGGGGCAAAAATCTGTCTGGGGTGTGGTCCTGCTTTGAGCAGGGGGTTGGACTAGATGACCTCCTAGGGTCCCTTCCAACCCTAATACTCCATGATTTAGGATGAACATTTCTACTATTAGGATTCAGACAGAATCCTGTTGGGTCCACTCGCGTGAAGCCAGCTACATGATCAGGACCTTGATTTGAGTTGTTCTGCCACAATGTCACAGCACAGATGTATCCTACATATGCCAGTCTCACAGCCTTGAAATGTTACTTACACAAATGGGACCAGTTACATACTGGCTGGAAACTACTCTTGATTTATTGTCAGATGATATGAGATTTCCTCACATCACACAGAGACCAGTTGTGTTTTGTAGGAGGCTAGTGATCTGTGCTCAAATAAAATGTTCCAGCTGGACATTTGATGATCTCTGTGTACAAAGAAACAGTTGACAATCTCCAAAACTTTGGGGGAAGGAGGGAGTTAGAAATTAAACTACTAAAACTTTGAATTTCCAGTGTAATTTCAAACCTGTCTCTTTTGCTGTTGCTTTTCAATATGGAATAAGATTGTCCAAGGATGAAAAATAAATTAGCTCTACTTTTTTATGAAATAGTCTTCAAAAGAAATCATTGATTGTGCAGTATTGGGAGTTTCTTTGTTTATCAATGGCTTGTTTCTTGTTGTGATACAACAGCAGAACTGGGGGCAGGGAGGGTTGAAATAGTCTGTGATGGTCCACAGAGCATTTGCAAGTAATGTGTGCAGCGCTGACTGTCTTCCTTATTTCTAGCTGAGGGAAACTGAACTGATGGGAGTAGATTAAATGAAGAACAAAAGTACCCACTTCTCAAACATGAACTGAAAACAGTTTAAAATACACAGATACATTCCTAGTTTTACATTTCTGTCCAAGAACTTGCTGTCATTGCCATATAGATGCCACATGATTGTGAATGGGAAGAAAAAACAATCTTTTCTCGCATCCCCTAAAAAAAAAAAAAGTTTCAGAGCTACTGAAATGGCAAGATGGGATTCGCTAGATGGAAATGAGAAGTTTTCACCCTTCCAGCCTCGTTTGCAGCCTAGTGATGCTGTTTATAAGAATTCATCTAAGCTCGGGTGAATGCATAATAAGGAGCCTCTGTATTAATAGCCAATTAGAACTTTTAGATTATTCAGCTTAATTGACTTTGTCCCCCTGATGTGGAATGTTTCCAATGGACTACAAGATTTAGTGGGGATTATCACAGCTACATCCCAGCTAGTGATTCTGTCCTGTTTTGTGTATTATCCTTTAATGTGGGGAGACATAACTAACTAGCCCTGTGGCTTGTTAAAGTTGTCTGTCTGTACAATCAGTCTCTCTAAAGTGTGAAACATTGCTATCGTGCCAGAACTGTAACAGTAATGCACAGAGCCTCTTTCAGTAATGGACCGGGGTGGGATGAATGAGCTGGTCTGAAGAAAATGAAAATACAACCTCTGTTCTCCCCTCCTCGGAACTCCTTTGGTGAAATCCTTGCTCCTGGACTGTGAAGCCAATGAGAATTTTGCTATCTACTTAAATAGGGTCATGATTTTACCACAGAACAACAACAGCAACCACAACCTTTTCTCCAACCAGCTTCTAATATCCCTGATATTGATGCTGGTTCTGCTTCTTTCCCAGGATTGAAAGCCTGAATCACGGCCACTGAAGTTAATGGAAAGACTCCCATTGACTTGATTTTGAATTAGGCCCCTTATAAGCATTTCTCAAGTTTAGAGCTTATCCCTTGGAAAGGGTGATGGGCCCTATTACAGCTACTGCCATATAAGAAGCCAGCAAAGATGCATCCCCTGTCCCGAGGAGCTTATATTGTTTTAATAGACTAACTTGGTCTATTGAGCACCAGACCCCTGACTTTTCTAAAAGGTGAGCATCTTTAAAAAATCATTCCAGATGCACTGCGAAATGCTACATCTCCCGTAGGCTTTGAAGAGATCAAAAATACCCTTAAATACAAACAAACAAACAAAAAGGAAAGCAAGCAGGCCATACAATAAGTTGCTCTGTTTATCTGTTCAAAATATGAACACTTATAAAATATTCACACTATGTTTTATTTTATGTCAAAGTTTAGAAAGATTGACAGGAGCACAGAAAGAGATGCTAAAATATATTTTCAAGCCACCTTATTCAGACCCAACAATAAGGAAAAGGTAAAAGTACAGTCCGGGCATTCAGAAATGTCCAGCAGGAGCAAACAAAAACAACAGCAGAAATATTTTTAAAAGAGTCCCACACTCCACCCACATGAGGTATTTGAAGTACAAATCATTTCTAACATCTAGTACATGTGATACTTTTCATGTGTTGTTGGTATGCTTTGAATGATTTCTAAACAGTTACTTTTTTTTAACTGATAACCACAGTACCTGAATGAGATTTTCCCCCCCCTTTTCTAAGGTAAATTTTGTTATCTTTAAAGCACCAGTGAGGTCTTATGGAACCCTTTGAAAAGCATTTTACTTCGAAATAGCTCTGCTGATATGGTATAATAGCAGATATTTTCTTTCCTGTGTTTCCTATTTTTATGCATTTATTTCTTAAGAAAACTTGCATTAAAATAGAAAATTTTTGACTATGGCTCTGCTCCCGGAAAGGCTGGAGACCCTACCTCTCAAAGCATGCAATAGGGCTGAATGCAGTAGGGGGATGGGCATCTCTCAGTGGCTCAATACTGTGGCAGCGGCATTATGCTTATGAGGCTGACAGAAACATTGATGAGTATCCAGGTCTTTTCTGACAGTACAGCTGTTGTGCTTCCTGATGCATTGCTGCTGCTGTGGGAGAAAGGCACTCCTTTTCCTTCAGCATCACTTACGTGCAGCAAGATTGTCCAGTTTCTATCTTGTGAGACTGCTGTTATTCTCCAGGGTCTATGTCCAAGAGATCCAAATAAATGGGATTCTCCTACTCAAGGACTACCAGTCCAACACCTGTCCTTTCCATAAAGCCTAGTCCTCCACTGTGTGGCTTTCCCTCCTCCACAATACAATGACATTGGTCCCATTTTTGGCCCCTCCCTGCCTATATACAATCATTTTTCTTCCACTTGAGCGCCAGACTCTGAGAGAGATTTTCATTGGCTTGCAATAGCAGAGGGACAAGCAAGAAGTCTCTCCTTTCCTTGCATGACTGCACCAGAGCAGGTCTATTCACTCCCTATGAGCACGGCCATTGTCCGCTGCCGGAAAGCTCCTCTGGAACCACAGATCAGGGCTCAGAATGAGAACTGGGGATTTGTCCTACAGCTGTTGGCAGCGCTAGCTTTTATGGAGCAAAACCTCTTTTTGGCTGTAACTCCTGAACATTTTAAAATCAGAACAAGATTCAACACATGCCTGGCAACTATGACATGTCTCTGAGATGTGTATCTGTGTGCATGCATGCAAAAGGGTTTTGGAAAAAACGATGAGACTCCATACCCAACTTTTCCCAAATTGCTGGGTTTTTTTTCTAAACTCTTAATTCTTTTATAGACATCTCCCCAAATTTCACCCATTAACCAAATTTCTTGTAAAAATGCACAACTATCATAGTTCTTACCCTGCACTTTACATTTGTACAGGAGATTTTAGATGTAAATTTTAGGGCCAAAAGAAAGTATTAGATTATCTAGTCAGACTTGCATAACACAAGCCATAGAATTTCAGCGAGTTACTCCTATATGTAAATAAAACTGTGGTTAAGTCCTATCAAACTGCAAAGTTTAAATGTAAGCCTAGTCACATTGCTGCTGGCACACCCCGCCTTACTGTATATTCCACACCACCAACTGAACTTCATAAGACACACTTTTTTTAATACTTTACCTTTATCAGCATGTTGTAATAAAGACTAATATGAACATGTGGATATCACTCTCTCGGAAGCGCTAATAAAGACCCCTGAAATACCCAAATTCCTTCCCAAATGCGCCAAAATGAATATTATCTGTCATTTTGTTAAGAGCCCTGTGATATGAGCCACATTTCATGGCTTTCGTGCCAGGGTGTCGTGAGATAATGCAGTGTCATTACACTGAATATTTACATAATTAATTACACTGTCCTTTGTAGAAATTACTCTGTGGCTGTCAGCTGTTTGGAATTTTTTTGTTGTAACTATTTTCCAACAAAAAGCAGAAAACCTTTCTTTACTAAAATATCTGCAGCACCTTTTCTGAGTAATTTTAATGCAGATGATTATATGGCAATGGGTCACCTCTGCCAGCAAAGCCAGCATGTAATCTATGTAGATTATGGTAAATCCCAGGATAACAAGAAACACTGACCTGTATCAAACTTTTGTCCCTACAATGGCACAGAATAGCACTTGATTGAGAGATGTAGATCTCACTTCCTCATGCTACTTTTTTGTTGTTCAGAATCTTACTTGAATTCCGTGTCTCTGATTGCAATTAAATGACTCTCTGTCTCTCTCCTTGGCAGTGCTTTCCTGTTCAAGTACGAAAATATATCTAAGTTTGTCGAAACACAGACATCTGTGCATTGTTTGGAGGACGTATGCTCAAGAGTTGCCAGATCAGTGTGCAGCATTACTTGAAAATGCGTGTGCTCAGGACTTGCACACTTTCCCCTGGTTGAGTTGAGCTATGTAACATAAGAAGTAGAGTTGCTGAACATTCCCCTTTCATTGATCATGGTGATGCTTGCTCAGTCTGGGTGGCTGTTTTCCTCTTTCAGCCAGGATCTAACATGAATAATGGAGCCTTTCATAGACTCTCCAAAGTATTGCCTGTTTGCCTTACCAATCTTTTCCATTTGTCATGCTGCTTCAACAGCAGCCCCTCTAGTGGCTAGTAGTTAGCTAGTTTTTGGTTTAGTCACATCATCTGGTTTCCTGCCCTGAATAACTAGAACATTTCAGATGCTGAGTTCTTGTTAGATTTCTGAAGTTTACATAGGGTTGAGCCTGGTCAGTTCTTGGATGGGAGCCCAGGTGCTGCAGGAAACTGTGGTATAATTACATAGTTGGTACTTGTCTCTATAAATTAGTCCCAGGAGGGTACCATGGCTATGCTATGCTCCTGGAGATGCTCTTTTGGTGAGATGTAAACGCTTAACCGCTTGTGACTGTTAAAATCTCTTCGTGGCATGTTGTGTAAGAATGGGTGCTTGATACCCACTATCTTCGTCCATTTCTCATTTGGATAGTTATTGCCTAACTTGAAAAAAAAATAACTCCCATTCTTTCAACTGGAGAGATTTGTCTCCAATATCATAGAATAATAGACATAAGAGAGAGAGGAAAATTTATTATTGTAGGCCAACAAATCCATCTCTCATACAGAACTATTCTCTGTTGTACACTATGTAGGGTTTGCCAAGTCAATTTTTTAAAATCCCGTGGGCTGAGGCCTCCATGTGCTTCCCTTCTTAAAAACAATCAGACAAATCCTGGACATTTAAGGCTAGATTCTATAATTTCATCTGGCCCCACTTTGTCATTCTGGGAGGTACAAAGGGACCAGGAACAGGCCACACAGCTGGCCAACAGAGAATTCCCCTTTCAGAGGGGAACTCTGCTGGTACAGATGTATTAGCTCCAGTCCCTGTATCTGCTATCCCCGCACCATAGTGTAAGAGTCATGTCAGGGTGTGGGGTCATGGTATTGTCAGAGTTTAGCTACATTATGCCTCTGTTTCACTGGTGTAGGGCCCATTCAGGACCTGCTAGGAAGCAACTGCACTTTTCACGGGGGTCAGGGTTGGACATAAGAATCGGGGAACTGGCTCCCTGACATTCCAACCCCTGGCTTGACAGAATCAAGCCCATTGTATTTGTGTCTTTAAGGGGTTTGGTGTCCTGCTGGGTGTAAGATGTATTAAAATAACATGGCTCTCCCTTCCTGCCAAAAGCATCCTTTCAGTCCATACGTTGTATTAATGCTCTGACTGCATTTGTGTGAGTTGATCTGTTTGTCATAATTCCTTCTAATTTGCTAAAGAAGAGTGGACTTTTCCAAACAGAAATCTAGCTGTGAAGGGTATCATGTGCATGTCCCGGGGTCCCTGTAGTCAAGTCAGTGCATTTCTTTCTCTAGACAAGGACAGAGTTGTTTTGAAATCTCACTCAGTAATTTGTGCCACTCTCTTCTTAGTCAGCTTTAGACAGGTCCATATTAACAACTACAAGGCTGTAAAATGGTATTGATGGATATCTGGAAAGCCAGAAATTGCAACAGCCTCCCATTTGTGGTGTACTAGTATACAGAAAAGGAGATGTAATAAACCACATCATCTCCAACCTTTCTATACCAGGTTGTAATGTACTACCTAAGCGTGCATGTGCCGATGCCACCTGCATGTAGTTAGCTGGTAGTTGTAGTGTATGTATGTACGCAACACATGAATTTGCTATGTAATGCTTTTTCTAGTGATTGATATATAATCTTAAAATAAACAGCTTTTGAAGCTTCAGAAGTGACTCCAATAAATTTTTCTCCAGTGCTATCTTAGCATTCTCCTCTCAGTTACACCAGAGTAAATTATGAGGGACTGCACTGAAATCGTTGGTGATAGATCACTGTAAAATTGGTGTAAGTGAGGGGTAATCAGGCCCTTGGAAGCTAGCCATCTGCAGAGAGAATCCCCACAGCCACCTTGAGGCTTTTAAACTTTCATTATTTTAAATTTAAAATGGCTGGCTGAGCATTGCCTGTACTAAAATCTGATACAATAATAGGAGTCAGAAGTGTGAAAAGGCTTTTGAGGTCATCTAGTCCATCTTCCTGCCAATACTAAGATTGTTTCCTGCAGTTCAATTTTCAAGTGATCCTGGAAATTACTGCGCCGGTAAAATGGGCACTTGAAAGAAAACAAAGCAATTCAAGCTTCAGATGTAGCCAAAGGGATCCCATTCCACTGATACAGTGTGGTTCAAATGTTGGAGCCTCTGTTTGTACTATTGCTTTGTTACAGTTTTCAAATGAGGACAATTTATACCTGAGATTGATATCTGTGAGCCATTTTGATCTACCTGTTACTAAGCATGGATGAGGGTTCAAATATTATAAGAACTTCCTGGACATTTAAAATAAATAACACCTTTTTAAGTACAAAAATTGGTTAATCATCCCACCCACTCCCCTTTTTTTTTGGTATCTCTGCACTTCCAGGTGGCAGTAATAAGTGGAGGTGTTGTAATACTGTAAGAATGTCTATTATTGTGGAGTTTCCACCCTACCAGGATGTGGAAAATTGGAAGTACTGCAAAAAGCTCACTTCTCATAAGTTTTCCGTTCCAAATCTGCAGACCCAAGAGATTCAGACAGTTCCAACAAGATTCAGATGAGAAGCATTGTTTTGAGGCATATTAGAATCAAACCCTTTGAGGTTTGGTACAAATATTGATGCACGTCCCAGCCCAGTGAAAGTGGGCAAGAGTGAGGGAGAGCAAGCAACAGAGGGAGGGGGGGATGGAGTGAGCAGGGGCGGGGCCTCAGGGAAGGGGCGAGGAAGAGGGTAGGACAGGGGTGTTTTGTTTTGTGCGATTCGAAAGTTGGCAACCCTAATTTGTAGCATTGTCTGAATAACATTTAAAAGCCTATTGCTAAAGCTGATTAGTAGAAGGTACCAAGACAAAAAGTTCCCTTCCGGTTGTTCCTATGTTGTTTGTGTTAATTTCTTCACTGGGATTCTGTTATGAGTTCCATTTTCTGGTCTGTAGCTTTTTGAGCTTTCATAGTTCAGCAGCACACTAGCCTTGATGACTATTGTAGTCTCAGAGAACAGATCTCAGTCGGGGAGGTAAGAAGGCACATCAGGTAAGGAGGTACCTCTCTTAAACTGGAAGGAGTTATAGGGGAAAAAAAGTAATTGGACTGTGTTTGGCAAAAGTTTTCTTTTCTTTTATTGTATTTATTTTATTTATGCATATTTTTAAGCCCTGGGTGCTGAAAAACACAGAAATCATGAGAACACTTATTCCCAAAAAAGATTCTTGCAAAGTTTCTATATTAAAAACATAGAGCTGCTTTAATAAAGCCATGATTATCCTCACACAAATGTCTAACATAACAGAAATAAATGCCTGACTCTACTATTCCACTATAGCATTGACTTAACATTCTGTGTAGGCTGATTATTTTTTCAACAATATTTGTTATAGTCTTTTAAGGTCTGCCAGTATTTTTTTTAAGCTTAGTTAGTAAGAACAGCTGCCAGTGGAGCCAAGGCTAAAAGATGCAAAATATATCTGCAGAAGGCAAGATTTTACTTCAAAAGACCAGTATTACAAAGCATTACTGTTGCTAGTATAATTACTTTGTTTGGGGGGTTGCTAATATAGACTGGGTTTCTTGTCTTTGCAGCCCCCACTGAGCCTTTGCTGTGCAAATTTGCTGACGGAGGGCAAAAGAAGCGACAGAATCAAAGCAAATACACTCAGAATGGAAGGCCGTGGCCAAGAGATGGAGAGGTGAGTGGCACTCAGCAATCATTATTCATCCATTTGGGAGGAGAGCCTATGGGTCTGGCTTTCAGGGCCTTGATAAAATCAGGTTCCATGCAAAACAAAATGGCTTCAAAAAAAGAGAGAGCTAGAGAGAGCAAAACTTTTATGTTACTGTGTAAAGTTACAGAATGGAGAGGTGTCCAAGTCTGGGAACAGACAGAGAGCTCGCTGTGTGGGAGGTTAATACACCTTTCCAGTCTTCATGGTGCTTTTTTTTTAAGGTCAGGCATGGAGGATGTATTGCTTATACAAATTGAAAAATACACTTGCACGCAATTCATATCAAATGAAAGAAGGTTCCATTCATTCACAGCAGGTCTGAGTTTGGGCTCTTTCTTCAGTTGACAGACAAGGAAGTTACCCATAATGGAAACTGGTATGAGGATATGATAATTTAACAGTTGCTTCCGTTCATTGCTGTAAATGTTCAACAATTGGAACTCTTTTTTCACGCTCATGTACCCAAAGCAACTACATTGGTGTACCAAATAAGAATGGCATTTGTTTGACCATTCAAGTGTTTGTTTATTCCTCTTGAACGTTGTTATGAGATGAAGCCATTTGAATCACTGAAGAAAATCTGATTGTAGTACAATCTTGGGTATTGGTATAGCTGCTAGAGTGAAGTTCCTGTAATATTTCCATGCCTAAAGACCTCTCACCCACCCACTCCCTTTCTGGGGTTTATCATTGGGATGTTAAAAAGTTTTACTCTCTGCTGAAATGTGGAATACATGAGTTCAAGCGTTTTTTTAGTGATTCACATTTTAAATTTACAAGAGAGAGAGTGTGAGTGTGAGTTTGGCTGTTTATAACTTCCAAAGGTGGTTAGTGGTTTCAGACAGGTTGTTGTGTTCTAACTAGATTCCAACTTGATTTGGTTAGCTGATACTTTGCAGACCACTAGTCCATAAAGTTCAGACCATTGGTCCATGAAGCACCATAAGTGAGCTCCTAAGGCATCTTGAAAGCAATCAACGAGTTGCTTACTTTAACATGGAAGCTACTGTACACTGATCAAACAAAAATTCCTAAAAGTATTTTTAGCTTGCAGGTTTAGAGCACCAGCCTGGCAACCATATTGACATGACAGACTGAAATAACCTCAAAGGGGTCATTACAGTCTGTTTTGCCACTGATCCAAAAAACTGAGACGTCTCCTTTGGAGACATAATGGTTTATCGTGTTAAGAATCTACAGACTAAGGAGTGCCAAGAAGGTTTTGACCATCCCATAAAAGTCTCTAGAGACTGGTTTATGTGGTAGGCACTATTTCTATTAGGCCAACAATTCGTATTTTAAACAACCTGTATTCATATTTATGCAATAGATGCCATTCTAACTTATCCTGTCAACTGTTCTACACTTCCTTGAGTTCCAATCAATAAACAGCCAGAGAAAGTAAAATGAAAATTGACATGCCACCATTATGCCTACTTCATATCAGTGTATGATACATCCCATATGTGCTCTAATAGTTAGACACGATAGGACAAGTTAAGGACAACGTTACACTCATGACTTACAAGTAGGATTTCTTTAATATGTTAATAATCGTTAGCTTAAAAAAGTATCCAAAGACAGCAGTTCTTACTACTATTCTATAATACAAAGCTAGGGTCACTCAAAAGATGCCATTAGGTTACCTGTACACAGATGCAAAACAAACTTGGAAAGACAATAAAGAAATGAAAGTAGGAATATTTCCAGATAGAAATGTCCTTGGCAGACGTTAATGACCTTTACTATCTTTTTAGGGGCTGCTAGCTGAAGTAATTGAGACAATAATGCATTTAATCTTTTAGTGGAAGTCAGCCATTTATTTTATATTTTTGACGTGTTCATATATTTTTCACAGTTGCTAGGCAAAATCCTTTTGTGCAGTTAATGTTATTGTTCGAAATGTAATGGAATTTTTCTAGCTCTTTATACTGTGCCTGCAAGCAAGACACATTGGTCAATTGTTTTACTTGCTGTGAGCCTCACATTGAATACCTTTTGTAATAATATTTATTACAACTATCATTTTTTAAGCAAACAGAACAGGAAATAATAAGGAATAATTATCCAGAGAACAGGTGTCCTATTTTTGATTAGGGGTGGAATATTAAAACCTTTCCTGCACCTCTGCTTTTCTTGATTCCACTAAAGAACAAAAGTACTGAAATACCATCTCAGTGATACTCCCTTGATATTTCCAACCTGGCCACATCTTGTGAGATTTGATTTCCAGACCAAAATATATTTGGCAATGATTCAAATACATGTTTGAATGCTTGGTGCTTATGTGAACTGCATCTCTGAAACCTCTGAGGTTGGATCATCATTAATACTGAATGCAGATGAGGGTTATTGTTTAGGAGAACAGACTCTAGAGAAATGACACCAGCACTTTTGTCAAAGGCCTCAAGTTTGAGTATGCAAAGTAGAAACAGGCAGCTGTGCACAATACTTTGATGTAAGGTGGAAAATGCAAGGGATTTAGTGAAGAAGAACAAATCACTGCATTGTTATCTTTCTGTCCATTCTATTCTCAGATCTGTAGCTTTCCTTTATGGAAAAAGGGGAGGTAATTCAGGACACCACCACTATGGCACACTGATCTCAGCTGCATTTTCAGCCCCTTGTGGCCATTGCATTGCACCATAAAGTTAGAGCTTCTCTAGTCCAGTGCAGGGCAGAGAAGACAGAAGCATCAGAATCAAGGGAGCTCAAAGGTACAGCTTTAAATTGTGCTCTGTTGAGTTTGCATGCAGCTGGCCCTCTAGGTTTTATAGTAATTTCTACAGAGCCCTATGGAATTTCTTCAGAACACTTTTGGTTTAGTTCTTATTATTAGGATAGTTTCTCAAAAAGTCAAGTTAAAAGCGATGAAGAATAGAAGACATTCACTTAGTACTTTCTGATCTCCTAGCTCTCCCCTAAGTTTGAAGCATTTGAAAAGATTCATCGTGTTGAATGATTTGACAATGACTAACAAACGTGAAGACTGAGGTTATTAGGGCCTCGTTTGCAGATGAAGTTTAAGCATGTACAGTGAAATTCAAAAATATCTGAAATATTCTTGGTGAGATTCTGGCCTGATTCTCATCTTGTTCACATGAGTTCTGCACCAGCGTAACTTCACTGATTGTGGTATAGTTGCATCTGATTCAGGAGAAGGGAATCAGGCCCTCTGGTTTGAAAACATTCCTGGCAGTACGGCACTAAAAGGAGGGTGAGAGAGAGAAGAAACATATTAATTATGGCTGTGTAACATTTGCTTTTATTTCAGTGGATTTCTAATCATGATGGACAAATCACTTAAATGTGTCTGGGAGATTTTATGGGGATTTAAATATGTATTTATTATTTTTCTTACAAACTTACCATCCATTAGGTTAATCCCATGAAAATCAGAGTTTATTGAGCAGAGATGTCTCCAGTGAAGTCAGGGAGTTCCATATACCTCCATCAAATCTGAATTTGGCCAGACGTGTGTAGCAAATTATTTGAATTTCCAATGATAATTCTTTCATTGCTTGTTTTTCTTTACACTGATAGCTGCTCCTGTTATCTGTGGTTATACTGGCTTTGTGAACAGCCGGTAGATTAACAAAGTGATGTTTTGCTTTTAGCCAAGATTATCTATTTGTGGAAAATTCTCAAGAAAAGAAATAAACATGTATTTATTTATTTATTTATTTATTTTAAATCACAGCTGTACTGAAGAGTTTCTTTGAACTGTCTTTTTGTTTTGATCTTCCATTCATTACAGTTCTCCTCAGTGCTAGACTGCAATTTAGAAAGAAAAATTTACATAGGTCATTTGGGAGACTGAGATCCCCCCTGCCGTGTTGTAAAGTCAATATCAGAGGACAGTCAAAGTTGCTGATCCTGGTCCAGCCGTCCTTTCTCTACCAGCAGCAGGAATTTAGGAACGATGAGTAGTTCTGTGTCGGGCACATTTATAACTCAGACATAGATTTCTTTTTGTGCTTTGCAGGAGACAAGTGGCACTCAGCTGTGCTCCCTAATCCTAAGTGTGTTTGTAGGAATGCTGCATTTTACATCTAGACAATTGTTATATAAAAAATTCTCATCTTTGGTAGATAATTTCCAGAACCTGTCCAGACACACAGTACTACAAACATATTAAGCCCATATGCCCAAAGGCATTTCTTATGTTTTAGAGTACATGTATGTTAGGCATTAGAACTATTTTGTATGCATTATTTCAGTAAGAGCTTAAATTAACAAAAAGAAGAATTGTACCTCTAAGGAGAGGACTAGGAACACATAGCAACAGAAGGCAGGGGAAAACACATCTCTGCTTTAATGAGTTAAAATCTACATAGTAGTGTTTTAAATCTTCCACAGGAACACAAGAGTCAGGCATTTTCAAAAATGCCTAAATGAGTTGAGTGCCCAAATCCCATTTAATGTCACAGGGAGATGAGTTCCTAATGCACATAAGTGCTTTTGAAAATCTCAGCACACATGATTTCACTATCATTGGATTCAGGTCTATAAAAGACAGTTAAAATTGATTCAAAATAAATGGCTCAATTTGAATAAAATAAGAACTGACCTGAAACTTTATTCAAAATTCAAACCAAAAGTTTGCTCAGTCCAGAAATTCAAGCCTCCAGTTTCCTTCCTGTAGAAAATGCCATGGGAGTCTCTCGTGGGGGTAGGAAAACTCCCCGAGGTTCTACCCTCATGGGGTTTCTTCTGAAGTCTTTCACTGGGGCAGAGCTTGCCCCATGCAAAAAAATGTAAGAGGTCTAGTCACAAAGCCCTGCAATTTTTAAAAAATTCCCTTGGATCTCAGGCAGCAGCCTGAGACACAGGTCAATTCACTTATCTGCCTCTTTGCTGAATCTGAGGCCGCCAGTCCTCCTGTGCTCCCTGACAGCTTCGTTTCATTGGATCTCTACTTCCGAGAACTCACCTACTCATGACAGCCTCTGAAAGCCTTCCCCACTCGCCATGAAGGACATGTTCCATAGTGCAGACATTACCATAGTCTATCACTGTATTAACACCTAGGCACATTCTTTGCAAGGTGGGGTTCCAAATCCCACCCAGCTATCTCCATGCATGTTTCTAGACCTGCATGCAGTCCATGAGGTTTGGTCCTTTTTGCTGAGACAAGTGCACTCTATTGTACAGATCTGCGAGTATCTGAGAAGTATGATATGGCCCCTTATTTTTCATTTTTGCTAATCTCAGCATTTCCTGGTGCTGGCTAAAAGCAAAAGAAAGTGACCAAATACCACAAGACAAGGTTTTTAGCTTTCTAGTTAGATTTCTAGTCCTGTTTTGAAGGCTTAGTAGAGTTTCAGATTGTTTGGCTAAAGCTCTCCACTGAACTTCTGAACGCTTTGAAGTTCACCAATCACTACTTTTCCTCTTTTCTGATTTGACTTTAAAATAAGACATTTTGACCTCTGACATATGCCAGCTGTTTCTTCACAATTCTTAAAGCTGCACAGGGAGCACATGTGTATTAAAATGAGTGTTTCCCAGCATGCATCACTGGGAAATGTCCTGTTTCTTTTGTATACTGTTGTATATTTCAAAGTTGTCACATCTACACTTTAGTTTTATTTTTTAAAACCATTTGGAATATAAATATTATACTTACATTTCAGTGTATAGTATATAGAGCAGTATACACAAGTCATTGTCTGTATACAATTTTAGTTTGTACTGATTTCACTAGTGCTTTTTATGTAGCCTGTTGAAAAATTGGCAAATATCTAGATGAGTTCATGTAGCCCCTGGAAGACCTCTGATTACCTCCACTGACATAGAGCAGCTGCCCTCTGGAGAACCCAATGGATCCATGCCAATGGGAGAGATGGTGGGGTAGAGAGTGGAGGATCCAGATCTGGTGAGGCACAGGGCATCTGAGTATCTATAAAATATATAGTTATATAGATAGATATACACACACACATACATACACACACACACACACACACACAAGTAAGTAGCCTTTGGTATGTGTGTGTATATAGATAAGTAGATAGATGTAGATGTCACCGTAGATTTGCACATGCAGAGATAGATAGATCTATATAGTATGGGGAGGCAGTTTGTAACTGAAAATTCAGTCTCAGAGGTAACAATATGAGAGTATAACTTTTTATAGAAACTGTTGCCCAAACATTTGGGGTCATGGTGGATAATCAGCTGAAAATGAGAACCCAGTATGATGCTGTGGCCAGAAAAACCTAGCATGATCCCGGAATGCACAAACAGGGGAAACTCTAGTAAGAGTGCCTCTATATTTGGAACTAGTGCGAAAACTGCTGGAATACTGTGTTCAGTTCTGGTTCCCACAACCCAAAAAGTATGTTGATTAATTGGAGAGAGTTTGGAGAAGAACCATAAGAATGACTGAAGGATTAGAAAACATGCCTTATAGTCACAGACTCAAGGAGCTCAGTCTATATATCTTAACAAGGAGAATATCAAGGTGTGACCTGATTACAGTCTGTAAGTATCTCCATGGAGAACAAACATTTAATAATGGATTCTTCAGTCTAATAGAGAAAGGCATAACATGATTCAATGGCTGGAAGCTGAAGCTAGACAAATAAGACTGGAAATAAGGTGTACATTTTTAACTGTGACAGTAACTAACCACTAAAACAGTTTACCAAGGGTTGTGGTGGATTCTCCATCACTGAACATTTTTAAATTAAGATGGGATGTTTTCCTAAAAAAATTATGTTCTCAGAATTATTTGAAGGGGAGTTCTATGGCCTGTGTTATACAGACTGGATGATTACAATGGTCCCTTCTGGCCTTGAAATCTGCAAATGTAGGATGTTTCACAGAATTTAATTGCTAGACCTTACCATGCATTGCTCTTTTTTTGTGTTTGTGTAAGGAAAATATTGTTCAGAATATAGCCATTGCTGTTAGAGTTCAGAAACAGTCTACAGAGAAAAAATAAATCTGGCTTATTTCACAGGTTTTGAGATGTGCGTTTTTTTTGACTAATTATTCCACAACATAATCATTTCGTCGTGTGATTCACAAATTACAATTTGCATACACAATGCAAATGAGGGTCTTTTTAATGAGGGAAACTTACTCATTTCTGTTTAAATCATAACAAAGAGAAAAAAGGCTGAGCACAATTTTTTTGCCAGTGGAATTAAGCAAAGTAAAATGTTGAATGAGGGTTTTCAAGTTTCTTCCTTTCTAAACCAACCCCTGCCCTCAAGGGACATGCCAAATTTTCTACTATTTCCTGTGTGTTTTTCAAGGAAGGATTTTAAGTTTGAAGAAAGATGCAGAGTGAGTAGTTTTATTAGAATCTGTTCATCTTCTGGGGTCAGTAATTAGAAAACTAAATTATCAAAATATTCAAAATGTCATTCTTTGAAAACTTGCTAAATTGCAAATATCTATTTCCTTGAATACCTTTGAAGCTTCACAATTCATTGTAGTTAAAATGAGAGTGAAGTTAGTGAAAATTAGAGTATATTTTTTCATGATTCATGTCCATGGATCAAAACTAGTTAGTTTTCATAGAGCTGGTGTTCCTTGTGCCTTTAATAGTCACTGATCTAAACTTTTCAAATTATCCTTTGACAGCTATATATGTGGTAGAGAGAATATTTATTTAGGGAATAGCTAGTTATCAGCCACAAAAAAAAAAAGTAAAGATGAACTGAAGATTTAAAAAATGATTTGTGGGAGATGGTGTGGGCTCCAAGAGGGAGTTTAGATGTGGGAGGGGGTGCAGGTTCCAGGACAGGGCTCAGGGCTGAGGTAGGGGTTTGGGGTGCAGGAGGGGGCTCAGAGCTGAGGAAGGGAGTTGAAGTGCAGGAGGGAGTGTGGGGTGTGGGCTCCAGGAGGGAGTTTAGATATGGGAGGGGGTGTAGGTTCCAGGACAGGGCTTAGGGCTGCGGTAGGGGGTTGGGGTGCAGGAGGGGGCTCAGGGCTGGGGAAGGGGATTGAAGTGCAGGAGGGCGTGTGGGGTGCAGGCTCTGGGAGGGAGTTTGGGTGCGGAAAATGGTTCCAACTTGGGGCAAGAGATTCAGGTGCGGGTGGGGATGCGAGGTCTGGGAGGGAGGAGGGAGTTAGGGTGCAGGATGGGTTCCAAAGTGGGGCAGGGGCTTTGGGATGTGGGCTGTGGCCAGGCAGCACTTACCTCAGATAGCTCCTGGTCTGTGGTGCAGTGGCGCTAAGGTAGGCTCCCTGGCTCCATGCTGCTCCTCGAAGCAACCGGTATGTCTGGCCCCTAGGCGGAGAGACCCAGGGGCTCTGCATGCTGCCCACACCCAGAAGGCAGTGCCCCCGCAGCTCCCTTTGGCTATGGTTCCCAGACAATGAGAGCTGCGGAGCTGGTGCTGGGAGCGGGGGCAGCATGCAGAGCTTCCCAGATCGCCCCTGTGCTTAGGGGCTGGACATGCCAGCCGCTTCTGGGGAGCTGCACAGAGCCAGGGCAGGCAGGGAGCCTGCTTTAGCCCCGCTGCGCTGCCGACCGGACGTTTAACAGCCCGGTCAGCAGTGCTGACCAGAGCCACCAGGGTTCCTTTTTGACCGGGCATTCAAGTGGAAAACTGGGTGCACTGCCACCCTAATAGACTAGTCATCTGCAAAATTACTAGGTGTAGTGAATTCTTAGATGGTTTTTGTTGTTTTTTTTCCTACTTTTTACCTTCTAAATGTTAAGTTTTGTCTTCACTGTTTCAATGGAGGTCTTCACTGGAAGAGCCAGCAATGTGAGCTAGCCCTGAAGGGAGGAGGAGGAGATGTTGAATCTTTAACATAATGGCCTTTCTTCCAACTGTTCATGAGGCATTTGAATTCAAAAGTTGTTAAGGAAAACAAACAGAGATTTAAACAGACTAAATAAAAAATCACTTCCCCATCAGTGAATCTACTTTCACTTCTGTGGAGTTTGTGATATCCTAAGCCTACTCATTCTCTAGTCACCCAGAAAGTTTATTATTAATAACAATAATAATTGCCAATGCTACCCTTTGATTTTAATTTAATTTTTGAACTGGTTAGATATTGAAATTCTGGGGTACCCAAAAGTACACAGTCACCAAAAAGATCAGTGAACACCAAAGTATGGTCTCACCATCAGACCTATCTGGTGTTGAAAATCTGTGGTCCAAATATTCAGTAACCAAAAAATTACCTGATAAATAACGGTCTGGGGTTTCAGCTAGTATTTCATCATTAGTACCACTACTCATAGAATGAAGGAGACACTATCCCCTCACTGCAACATAAGTAATAGTGATGGACGAAAAAACTTGGAAGACAGTATTCACTACTTTACACAGCCGAGGAACTGGAAAACACTGAGGCATGAATTATGTGGCTTTCATCTCTTTGTTCTCAAGAACATCCTTCCAGCAATGTTCATCGTCACTGGATGGAAGGCTGATGCTATCCCTCATATAATTTATCTAGTGTTTTTAATATTCTGGTTATTGTATTATGGAGAAAACAATGGATGGTTTTCACATAGGCTATAGTTACTCATCAGTTTCTAGGCCTGATGAGTCATGAAACTTCAGACTGTAAACCTGTCAGTGGTGCAAGATGAATATTGGCTCTCTTGGGCCTCAGGCCAGTGCAATTTTGTAGGGAAGAATTACACAATTTGCTGGGAAAGAAGTAAACAATTCTCTGTTTTGCAGCTGTTTGAAATGGCAGCTCTTTGAAACTATTCAGAGGTGCAGAATGTTAGAGATATTGTGTTAGGTATATATTACTAGGCAAAATATATCACTGCGACACATATTTGTCTTGTCTGGCTCTCTAATATGAAGCTTTCATTTAATGGCAAATGTAATAGTAAAATGTATAGTGGTCACCATTAAAATTTTTAGGTCCTATGTTGATCCCCTTACTGCACAAGTATGCCCTGTACTCTTCAGTCTGGAGTAAGGGTATCAGAATCTGACTTTTTACGTTTTTGCTTTTCAAGCAGATAATGTTCACAGTAATCCTTATCTGTAGTACAGATAAAAGCTGGGAATGTGATGGTAACATATATGCAAGGGAGTGTGTGTGTGTGTGTGTGTGTGTGTGTGTGTGTGTGTGTGTGTGTGTGTGTGTGTGTGTGTGTGTGGTGGGGCGGGTACATGTGTGGGTGGGTAGATAGATAGATCGAGTGATCCATAAAGTTATGCCAGTTTGCACCAACTGAAGATCTGACCCATAAAAATGTGTTTAAATATCCCTGGGGAAAATACCTGTAACTATATAATAACTGAACTTTTGCCTGACTCAGGTGCTCTCTTTTCGCCAATCAATCTCTAATGAAACTGTTGTTAACATCTCTAACTTCCAAGAAACTGGCAAACAGGCTTTTCTTTATATTTATTCATTTATGTATTTCCTCCTTTTTTCACCCATACTGGAAATTTATCTCCAAATTGCATTGATCCAGGGTGTTGGAGGTACAATATTAATTTCTGATCCAAAAATAGTTTTAAGATTGTATATGTCATGACCATCAAATCTAACAACCCCTGCCTTACCCTTTGGGATCCCTCCTTTCCAAGGGTTTATAGCATTTGTTTGCAGGCTTGAGCAGGGGTGGCACAGAATATTAAAGTTTCAAAACACCATGATTTATGGAAACCCCCTTAAGTTTTTCTGTCCCTCCCCAGGGCTTGTATATGCTAATTAAGTTGTCTTTACTAGTAGTGGGATATTAAAAAGTAGCACTAATAACAAATTTTATAACTGTAAAAAAAAGTTTCTAAAATGTATCAGAGGCAAAATACATTTGGTATACAAGTGTTATTGGCAGTGTTCTGGGAAAACTTTCCAGAGCCGGGTAATGTGACTATTACAAACAATACCATACACAGAGAAAGCAGAAAGGAATGGAATGGTGTAAAGGAATGGAGAAGCAATGAGTGAGTTAAGCGGATCATGCTGAACACATGACGAAACATCTGTCATGTCTCTACCATCATATATTTTGTTACGTTTACAGATTTAGGGATTCCAAATAATGCTTATTTTATATTCCAGACAGACAGATGGACTTGTATGCGCGCGCGCACACACACACACACACAGAGTTTTTGCTGGTAGTAGTACTTAAAGTTAAGTTTGTTAATAGTTGCTGCTATTTTGGATGCTCACAATTTTCTAGGCTATTTCCATTTTTTATGCTGAATTTTTCAGTTTTAGGACTCAACCAAACTATGGGTTTTTTTAAAATTAAGTTTGAAGAACTATTCTTCCGCCATTTTTTGCTGTGATTCAAGTGAAAAAAATAAATAAACATCACTTATTTAAAAATATTAGCCACATATTCATGATTTAGTCTCCTGGGACAGCTTCCACATAACTTGTATATATCTCATTGAAACAGCGATGTTTTCAATGAACAAAACAAAACGAAAACGTGCCCCAACATCAGGGACTGATTATAATCGTGAGTGAAGAAAAACTCTTTCCAGATTGCATAGTGCCATGTTAGCGGAACAATATGATGCTCGGAATTCGAAGTTTTCTTTTAAAATAAATGCTTTTTTGTTTCTGAAAACACAGCCAGTCACATTGTAGACCGAGGTGCTGCTGCTGTGTTAACTTACTCTTTCAGAAAACAGTCTCTAGCCAACCATTCTGTACCCTGTTGTCACCACAGTCCTGCATGGATCATCCCCTGCCTCTACAGACGCAGGACCAGGCTCAGGCTCATTAAGCCTATGCACCATCCCCCTTTCCTGATCCCTGTGAAGAGCCATCTGGGATGGGGCAAGTGCTCAGATAGTAACAGTGGTTGTTACTTGTAAATATTTAGATAGATAAGACCTGGCAATGCCCTTTGCCCTGTCAACAGTGTGGAACCTGCAGTACACTTATTACAGCATACGCTTATGCCCACTTTTCCATAGAGAACTTCCACACCCTGGAATCCTTTTTAAAAAGGTCTGCTGGGCAGCTGAGCCTGAGGAACCCTCCCTCCTTTGTCCTCCCTCTCCCATGTCAGAGCCTCACATGTCGTGGCAGGACTTTAAAACACACAAACTTTTTAAAAATAAATTTCCTCTGTTTAAAGAAAAAATCCAAGTGAATGTAGCAGTCATGAGAGGTGGTGGGTTGTCAGCTCTGGAGATTCAAGTGGTGGCACAATACAATGAGGAGCTTGTGCTTCCCTAACTGTCCTGCCAGTCTACCTCAACCCTGAACAAAAATACCACCTGGATGAGTGAGGGGCGTAGTTCATTCTCCATCTCTGTTCTATTCCTGGCTTTTCTGACATGTTTGCTAATGGTGATGTGGACAGTTGTTAGCTAGAAGCTGCTTTGACATTGCCAGCTCATTCCACACAGGTCACCATCTGATCCTGTAGTAATTACCGTCTGGATTTGTCCCAGTGACTGATAGCAGAAAGGCTGTGTTGTAGCGCTTCAACAAATTCTTTAGACAGCCATTCCATAAGATATTTTATAAAGTAATCAGCACATTTTTTGATTGTGCTTTTCTGCTTGACTGCAGAGATTCAATGTTACTTGTCCCAGACAACAATCTACAACTGCTGCTGACAGTACACAGAAATCATAGAGTGATCTGGTCATAGGTGTGATCTTTGAAAGAAAATGTAGCTGTTCCTAAGCTTAACTCTTTCATACCCGGTCTGACTCTATTTATGAACTACCTGCCTCACTGGGAGGTAGCAGAACTTGGCCCTCAATTATACCAGTGTAAATGTGGAGTAAGTCCATTGATCACAGTGGAGTTATTGATTTATACTGGTGTAATTAAGAGTACAGTTTGTTTGTAGGGAGAGGATAGCAAAAATACTAACCCAACCAATAAGCTGGGGAAATCTCTGTCAAGGAAGGTAACCAGACTTTCCAAACTACTGTGAGAAATTTTAGCTTGTTTTGTGGACCTAAGTCAATGTACATCAAAACTGAACGCACGTTAAATGGAATTCTAAAAGAATATTTAATGCCATTTTGTCTACAGCTAGAGTAACAATCTGTTTTTTCCTCTAACTTTGTGCAGGCTGGCATGGCTTTGACCTATGATCCAACAGCTGCTATACAGAATGGGTAAGTAACATATGTTTTTCAATTCCTTTTTTAAATTATTTGCGGGGCTCTCTTTCCAGTTTCTCTTCCTGCAGTGAAACTCATTGAGAAGCAAATTCATCCAATAATCATTTTATATGGCTATGTCAATGTGCACTGTCAAGTACATTTTATAGTTTTCATTTTTGTTATTATTCTCTGTTGTGTGTAATATCTACTTAAACAAAAAGTTTCTTTTCCTAATAGTTTCCATCTCCATTTGGCAAACACTGTTTTTTCCCCATTATTGACTTTATTTTAGTTAAAATAATTATTGTGAATGCCAGCATGGTTTGTGTAATAAGATTGTTATTTAATCTGAGTTCCTTCTGCTAGCTGGATGGCTGTCACAGCATTGCCTGAACAAAAAGGCTGAAGACAAAGCCTTAGATTAGTTTTTGAGCAAAAGAGATTTAGGCTAGACTTACAAACTATGCTGACCTTCATTTTTCACCCACAACTTCCTGAGACAAATAATTGAGGGTGCAATTTTTGAAATGTGCCTGCATACTTTAATCATTAACTATCTGACCACCTGATTATACCTGCCATTAATAATTTCCAGCCAGATGATGATGGTTTTAAAATAGGATGTGTTTTGGGTCTAAGATATTTCACAGTGGCTGTTTAACCAAAGGGACGATGATTGTAATAATTGTTTTCTACATGACCATCAGTTAAAAGTGTGGGAAATTGATGAGTCTTGGTAGACCTCACTAAATTTCATACAAGCACTTGAGCGACTGTCATCGTGGACCTCCTGTGCATGAAGGGAAAAAGATATGAAACATTCGAAACTCTTGTTTGTTTTTTCAGTATCTTTTAGAGCATAGTTCAAATGTTTAAAAACAAACATTCCAAGTATTGGAAAACAAATGAACGATGATAATTAATACTTTTCAACTTCACTCAACTTTACAAATGACATCCCTCTGAGGTAGATTTTCGTTTTGGGGGTGAAGATGATAAAGCAGAGCAATAAAGTGACTTACCCAAGACCCCAAAGGGAGCTTTGTCAGAACCCTGATTTGAACTCTGAAGGTGCAGTTTTTGAAATGTGCCTGCATACTTCAATCATTAACTATCTGACCACATGATTACACCTGCCATTAATAACATCACCAGAGTTTAATAACATCACTACTCCTTGATTCAATGATTTCCTTTTAACTCCCCCACAATTCATCTGTTAGTGTCTGTACATCGTATGGATGCAATTCTGTATCATTTTTCTCATGCATACTTGCATATTTGATGGTATATATTTTGTTGCATTGCTGTCATGGGTAAGTGCAATCAAAAACTAGCTAATGGGATTTGTGCTGCTTAAGTGTGGGAGCACCTTGATGTTTGGCTGGCAAAGTGAACAAATATGATTCAATATGTTCAGGTATCTTGGACTGTATCACGCATTGTATTTTAGCACAGTTTTTCAGGTAGTGAGTATTCTTGTGTAATTCTTTAGCAATAATGGGAGATGAGCAGCTAAAGTCTGAACATCAAGTTGAGCACATACTCCAGTACTTGCAAAAGCAAGACATTATACTTGTGCTTGTAGGAAGATTGAGCAGGCCTATTCATGAGACCCATGGAGCTCTGCACAAAGCTGGTAAAATCCAGCTAATTTATTTGAGAGGTGTGGCTTGTTAACTCCACCTGGCTTACAACAGAGGTGGAGTGGCTTTCAAGGGAGAGGCAACAGGATCATTAGGACAGGGGAGGGAAAACCTAGGGACAGCCAATCTCAAGGAGGAAGCCTAGGATCAGATTTGAGTTACTGATAAAACTAACCTCTAAGAAGGTTAACTGTACCTGTTAGCAAGTCTTTACTCCACACAGGATATGAGGAAGGTGGAAGTGGCTGTCTAGAGAGAGGCAGCTAGGACAGAGGTGGCCCTGGAAAGCTCATGGAGGAGCTAAACTTTATGTTATGGTATTGTTCTTGAGGTCTCAACAGAGCCAAACCTTAAGGAAAGGAGTGAGTCTAGACTCTAACTGAGGGTCTGTGTGTTCTCCTAATGACAAAAATGGGATTCAGTCCAATCACTGTGTACTGTCAGTTTTATTACTGTATGATTGTATATTTTCTTTTAAAGTCCATAGCAAAAGTAAAAAAAAAAAAAAAGGGAAGTTTTCAACAACAACAAAACAAAGTTGTTTCCCCAACAAAGTAATGGATCATTCTCTTTTGAGACTACTAAGTTATAGGGCTTGATTCTCCATTCCATTACACTGTTTTTATGCCAGTGGAATGCCGTTAAAATCAATGGAGTTACACCAGCATAAAACTGTTGTAATGGAGTGGAGACTCAGGCCCTTAGTGTACAATAACAATGCAAGATGAACATCTGAAGTACCAGTCACGGCACACTGTGCTGCAGAAGCTCTGTTCCTCGCTCAATCTCTCTCTGCCTTTTCTATCTTGTAATCAGGCTTTCTTGAACTGCGTTTATAAAGGCACTTGGATTTTATTTCGGGGAGCAAGTACATAGTGCTTCCTTATCAGTGTTACAATTCATTATATTACTATTAGTTGTTTAATGCACTTGTACAAGAGAATACAGAAGTCTTCTATGTGGATTGTAAACATACTCATTTAAAATGTTGCTGAGGTTTTAGTCCTGTTTTGCGTGTAAGATTGCAGCATACTGTGTCAGTTTAATATTGATAGCTGGGGGACTATACTATGGATTTGCAGAGCAATGGAATCGATATTCAGAGGTGTTTTCCATCTCTGACAGCTCACTCTGTGGCTTGTTGCAATGGAAACTTGCTGCTGTGATAATGCTTGGTAATACTCTTACATTATGTTAGCCCCAGAATGCTATTCATGAATCTGACTTTTTCAGTACTACCTATGGACATGAGGCATGAGCAAATGATGTTTATTTCTGGGCAAATAAGGTCTTGCCATTGTGCACGTTCTATGCAAAAGGTTGCACACTCTCCCATAGGATAGTAACCTATTGACATTTTTGGCAGTGTCTTACAAAGAGTCAAATCTCCCAATCTAGCTTGCTTTTTGATGGAGTGAAATATGTGAACTATTAGACAACAAAAGCTTTCCTTCGAGCACTGCTTGTCCTATGTGCTAGATATCTGATATCCCGTTATCGTGAACACGGTTCTGTTAAAGTGTTTTATAAATCTCTCCTTATAAACTTTTCTTATGGCAATGGGAGCTGTGTGAATGTATCCCAGAGCAGACTTTTACCTGTAACAAGGTGTGAATGTGTTTCTCTGTGCACATAATATCCACATAAAAAAGATCCATTTTTTTTTAATGAAAGAGCAGCCTCCACTTTGCAGGTGCAGTTTGCAACTGCAAAATTTGTACCTGCATTGTTGCAGTTGCTTTTGAGTTGGAGATATGTCCACCTATGGCAACTTGATTGCAGGTAGAGGGGCAAGTAATTTTGATTTGCACCTGCAAATGATTTTGTGTGTGCAGATTGCACCTGCAGAAAGAGAGGCTAAGCCTCAGTCTTTGAGAATGCACATATATAAGTCATAACATATAGGTCGATTACCTCTAAATCTACAATTCTGGTAAAGTACTGGGCTTTCCAATGCCAGTGAATTTGGGGACCAAATTCAGTGGTGAGTCTAGAAGGGCCAAAAAGGAGTCAAAGCTGGTGTCTCTTCTGCCAGTTCTCTCCCCCACCCCCCTCCAGTGTATACATTGGCAGCTAAGATTTCTAGATTTGTTATAACATTTTTCCCAGATCTGGACCTTAGCGTCCAAAATATGGGTGTTAGCATGAAAACCTCCAAGCTTAGTTACCAGCTTGGACCTGGTAAAGCTGCCACCAGCCAGGGATTTATACAGTGCCTAGCTCACTGTGGTCTCCCCAAAACCTTCCCTGGGGGACCCCAAGACTCAGATTCCTTGAGTCTCACAACAAAGGGGAATAAACTATTTCCCTTTCCCCTCTTCCCCTCCAGGTGTTCCCTCCCTGGGTTCCTGGAGAGATATACAGAAGCAAGCTCTGTGAATCTAAACAGAGGGATTCCACCCTCCCTGTTTCCAGTCCTGGAAAACAGAAGTACCAAGAGAGTTAATGTCTCTTTCCCCCTCACCCAGAGGGTATGCAAAGTCAGGCTTAGTAAATCTAACACAAAGAGATTTTCCCCCTGACTTGTTCCTCCCACCAATTCCCTGGTGAGCTGCAGACTCAATTCCCTGGAGTCCCCACTAAAGAAAAACTCCAACAGGTCTTAAAAAGAAAGCTTTATATAAAAAAAAAGAAAAGGACATAAAAATGGTCTCTCTGTATTAAGGTGACAATTATAGGGTCATTTGCTTAAAAGAAAAAATGAATAACCAGCCTTATCCAAAAAGAATACAATTTAAACATTCCAGCAACTACACACATGTAAATACAAAAGAAAACAATATAAACCTATGGTCTTCCTATCTTTGTACTTACAACTTGGAAACAGAAGATTAGAAAGCCAGGAGATAGAAAAGTCACTCTCATAGCCGAGAGGGCACAGACACAAGACAAAGAACAAAGAACTCACACCCAAACTTCCCTCCACCCAGATTTGAAAAAGTCTTGTTTCCTGATTGGTCCTCTGGTCAGGTGTTTCAGGTTACTCCTTTCCAGGTGAAAGAGACATTAACCCTTAGCTATCTGTTTATGACAAGATTCCACTAGATGCATGCATTCATTCATTCTCACAGTCACCAACATGTAATTGTCACCTCACATCTCCTCAAGTTAAGTCTAAAGAAGTTTGTGGTGTCACAAAAACCAAGAGGCCACAGAAAGAAGCAGAGCAAGAAAAGCAACTGTCAGGAGAGTATAGCAATGCGTGCATCAGAGTAGGCTCCTCTTTACATTTCACTTGTACTCTTTCTTTGGGATCCACAGCATGTATGTTACACAAGTTCAGACTCCATCAGTGAATGGGTGTCAGGGAGTTTTGGTGGGATGTTTGTGAGGTGCCTCTAAGAGAGGCAGCACACTACTCACAGCACAAGGAAAGACGTGTCTAAGGTCAGGGCTGGCTCTACTGTTTTCGCCGCCCCAAGCAGTGCACCGAATTGCCTCTGCGGATGGCGTGGGCAGTCCCTGTGCCCTTAGGGCGGCAGGCGCATTTCTGCAGTGGCGGCAATTCGGCGGCAGCTTCTATGTTTAGCTATAGCTGCCGCGGACAGCTAAACATAGAAGCTGCTGCCGAATTGCCGCCACCGCGGAAACGAGCGTGCCGCCCTACTGGCACAGGGACTGCCCCCGCTGTCCGCAGTGGCAATTCCGTGCGCTGCTTGAGTGTAAAACAACAGGAACTGCCACCCCTTACAGATTGCCGCCCCAAGCACCAGCTTGGAATGCTGGTGCCTGGAGCCGGCCCTGTGTAAGGTGGCTTTAAATTACCTCCCAGTTCTGGGCTGCTGCAACAGGGAACTGTCTAATCTATGGCACCTCAAGCCAGACTACCTTTGGGCAGCAATGCCATTGAGCATTGCCATTGTCCACTGTGCCCTCATGACCTCCAGCTCCTGCTTCTGCCCCCAGCATAATGTCTACACCTGGACTTGCAGAGGGGGTTTTGGAAGACATTCTGCAGCAGACTTGCTCAGTTCCTTCACTGAGGGAATTCTCCTTGAGAAGGATGAGGCTTTTCCACCCCTTTCCACTGCAGAGTATGGCCCAATGTCATTAAAATTACAGTACAACCGTAGGCTTGTTTTTCCTGTTAAGTTGTTTGTTCTGTCAAAATTCTCTCCCTTTCTTTTCTGTGGTGCCCTGGAATGTCTCTAAGTGCCCGGATAATTTGTTTAAAATGATACCTGTTTGATAGCATTCCAGACCATGACAGACAAATGGCATTGGTGAGGGAGTTGAGAGGCATGTATTTTTCACATTACCCAAGTGTGTATTCCAAAAGCTTATATAATAGTCACATAGCTACCGCTCTAAGCTGAAAATGAAATGGTGAGCTGTCTATAGAGTTATTGGCTTAAGCAAGGAATCAGCATTAGGGGATCAAATAGGACATGGTTTCTCTCCTCAACTGTCTTCCACCTGATAACTCTTACCTTGAGTGGCAGTATTTTAACTTCCTAGAGAGTGAAATAACATTCCATGTTTGATGGACAGGATTAGAACAGTAAGAACAAAAATGCATTGTTTTCTCTAAAGGGTTCCCTCTTTACAGTATCTCTTTACTTGTGAGGTTTATTTATATTTCTATTGTGCAGTTCCCTGCGGAGTTTCCTGTAAATTCTGCCCTTTTCATTTATGGTCTACAGCTTGCCTCGGTACATTTGCTAAAAGATAGCATGGCCAAAGTGAAATCTGATTAGCCATTCACTGGGAACAGATCACTTGTGGTCAGCAGAGCATTCTAACAGGACTAGGGAAAACATATGCATTGTGCTAATGTCACAGGTAAATGTATTCAAAAAATTCTTTGGTTTTAAATAACACCGTCTGTTCGGTCCCTGCTGAACAACAGTGTAACAAAAAATGCTGCTTCTCCTTCTGTCTTCTCCTTCATTATCTCATAAATAGGATACATGCAAAATGTTATATGGAGACATTTTACAAACAGCTGTCTGGGCAGCACTCTTAGGCAATATAGAGATTCTTAAAAATGGCAATGTATTGCTATGTTTTTTCCAGAGTTCAGCCTGCTGCGCTTGCTATTTTAAAATCGTATCCGTTTTCACTATTTCAAATAATTTCATTTCTCTTCTCCCCCGCTCTTTTTGGACATTTTCTTCTAATGTTCAAAGGAGGGAGCCTGCTTTTCCCAGCCTATCTGTTTCTCCTGACTCAGTGATTTATTTTACTCCTCATCCAGAATCTGCTACATTAAATAGATTGATTAGTATTAAATCCTGATTTGTCAAAGCGATGGTTAATCAGTGTGCTAGTGTGAAAAAAAAAAGATAATGTTGTTTTGTTGCGTGGCTCTTGTGGAAGGCTACTGTTAATTTCCTTTCCTCAGTGTGGGGGAGATGTCATAGGAAGGGGAAGAATACATTTTAATTCACCCCTCTGCAGAAAGCATCTCTGCAAAATCCTATCACCACTTATACCCAGTGCATGCCTCAAGTGATGTACTCGACGTAGAAATAAAAACGATAAAATAAATCAGAGGTTGAGATTTCCAGAGCTATCTAGAGGAGTTAGAGACTAGGCAAGGTGGGTGAGGTTAATATCTTTTATTGGACCAACTTCTGTTGGTGAGAGAGACAAGCTTTCAAGCCACACAGAGCTCCTCAAGTCTGGGAAAGATACTCCGAGCATCCCAGCTAAATGCAAGGAAGAACAGATTGCTTAACAAAAGTAGTTAAAAACAAAAACAACCCATCACATGTGGGTGAATGCTTTTCACAAAGCGATCACTCTATGTCTGACCTATCAGTTCTCATCCTTGAAGGAAACCTGCACAACACTTTCAAAAGACAAGCCTGGAAGTCAGAGATGACTCGTGCCTGCTGATAGTGGGGAGCACAATGTAAAGGGGGGAGCATGTGACCACCCCATGCATTGCCTCTGGGAGGAACCTTCCAGCCCCACCTCCCTAGGGCAGGGCAGCCAATCCCATCGGCTCCTGGTGGGGGGGCGAGCATAGGAGCAGGGAGCATGCGCCTCTGGGCGAGGACTGTGGCTGGCCCTGGCCCAAGGAGACCCACAGTGTCTCCCCTGAGCTCTGGCATCCTCACAGATACTTTAGCAGGGGTGTCTTAACTCAGGCTGAACAGAGGGACTCTGCTCCCAGCCCTTTCCCAGCGACCCTGGGTAGGGGGCAAAGAGGGCAGGACAGAACCACTTCTCACACCAGTTGAGGGTGGGCGCTCAAGGTCACTGACTCTGCAATGCAGTGGCTGTCTGCGAGAGAGGCCAGTTGGGGAGGCAGTGGTGGCCCTCCTGCTCTGTTCCCTGCCTGGGCCAGGCTGCCGGAGACAGGGGACGAGCAAGCCAGAGCCCCTCAATCCTTGGCACATTTCTGGCTTGCTCCCCTGCCAGCAGGCTGAGTTAAGCAAGCCCTGCAAGGGCAGCTCGGCGCTCACAGGAATCTGCAGGGGCTCTCCCACCCACATATCACCTCTACTGGGAACTTAAATTGATAACTCTGCTAGACACCAAAAATCATGTATTGAACAGAGACACTGGATTTATGACTTATTTACAACAACTTATTACAATGTGTAACCCACTAACCCCTCTCTTTTTGTCTATAACTGCAGAGGTGTTAACCAGCCACTCTACCTTGAATATCTGCTAATTACTTATGCTGAGCAATCTGCAATCCACCTTGCATTTAGCTGTGATGCTAAGGGTACCTTTCCCAGGTCGGAAGAAGAGCTCTGTGTGGCTGGAAAGCTTCTCTCTCACTAACAAATGTTGGCCCAATAAAATATATCACCTCACCCATCTTGTTTCTCTAATATCCTGAATCTGATACCGCTACAACTATACTGCATACAACTAGGGAATAATTTCAATGGAAGAGATGCATTATCCTCTTCTAGATTGATACGAAAATCTTAACCAGTGTGTCCAGTAACTGTAGCTATCCTGTAATAAGCAAACTGAAGGAATATGCATAGAATATATTATCGTCAACACTGAACTATTCAGATCTGAGAGAAAATAGTTACCGTATGCGTAAATTAGATCAATATCAGTGTCTTTGATATGGTCCAAGAAGTTTTCCTAGACTAGATTGTACTCTGTAAAATCAACCACCTTTGCATTTCAAATAGCTGCTTTCTCCATTCCTGAAGGAGAGTTTTCCAAAGTTCTGTGCTTCTTAATGCTTTCTGTAGGTGTAGAAGAAAAAAATGATGTCTTCTGCAAATGATCTTGATAGTGAAATTGAGGGAGAGGGAGAAAACCAACAAAATTCATAGAGCCACATCATCCTTTTTTATTATTGTTTTGGAGAGAAAAAAATATAATTGTCTTTGCCCAGTGGTGGCAGTGGATCAGTTAAGTGGAGTCTGGCTATCAAGAGCCTCAAGAATCTTCCTTTTGTCTTCTGTTTGCAGATTTTATTCCTCACCGTACAGTATTGCAACAAACCGCATGATTCCACAGACATCTATCACGCCATTCATTGCTGCTTCCCCTGTCTCTACATATCAGGTATGTCAGATTTGCATGCATCTCAGTATGTACCCCCACTCGACGATTATGTTTTGGATGTGGACAAAGGCAAAACGTATACAGCAGAAAATTGTGTGTGTGCCTGCACGCTTTACTCATGCTTTAAACCAAGGCTTTTTTAGTAGCACTCAAATTTCACTTAGTGTAGGGCAGGGGTCAGCAACCTCTGGCACGCGGTTCGCCAGGGTAAGCACCCTGGCAGGCCAGGCCAGTTTGTTTACCTGCCACATCCGCAAGTTCGACCGATTGCGGCTCCCACTGGCCGCAGTTCGCCGCTCCAGGCCAATGGGGGTGGTGGGAAGCTGCGGCCAGCACATCCCTCAGCCTACGCCACTTTCCGTAGCCCCCATTGGCCTGGAGCAGCAAACCATGGCCATTGAGAACCGCAATCGGCCGAACCTGCGGACACGGCAGGTAAACAAGTGGCCTGGCCCTCCAGGGTGCTTACCTTGGTGAGCTGCGTGCCAGAGGTTGCCAACCCCTGGTGTAGGGTATCAAGCATTTTCTGGATTCTTTACAGTAAGTAATAAACGCCACCATGCTTTTGTCCTATTTCAATCGCTTTTTCAAGAGCTCAGCATTTTGCTCCATTTCCAGTTGACACTAGCAAAAGCTTGTCATGCTTAATGAGATGTTTGGTCATTATGGCTTCTTTTCATTGGCCACATTTTAGAGAATGCACCTTTTTAGTCATTTAGTTTGTCGTCTTCATGTTTTGACCTTTGCTTTCAGCTGTACTTGCCTCAGTGACCTCCATTAACAACACACATTCCTCTTGAGTAGCACCCTGCAAAGCAAGACATTGGGGGAACACAGTTTTTATAGCTGTCTTCAGGCTCCCACCCATTGTGTATTTTGGAGTTTCTGTTCTCACCAACTCCTCCCAGTCTCCCCAAAATAGTTTTACTGTCCAGGCCTCCTTTTTCTATATCAAGTTTCCATTGTGAAATCCTTGTTGTGGCTTTTCTGAGGTGATGTCAAAGCATTGCTGCATAGATTTATTTGCAAGCGATTTTTTTTTAGTGGAACACCTCCAACATGTAGCTAGTCATTACTGATCTGAGGAGCAGAAGTACTGAGTTTTTCCCACATTATAGTGAGGAACACTTCTGTCAGGCCATCAGAGCTGAAACCATGCACAAAACGTATCCCTAAAACTTACCAAGATGGATAATTTTCATTGTTATTTGGGGTTGTTTTCTGTAAGTATTTATGGTTGAATTTAGTGGTCATGAAAATGGGAAACTTCTGGCACTTACTTTAACCAGGTACAGTGCAAGTGTTATGTGCTCTTTCCTATACCAGTCAGTTCCAAGCTGTAGCCTCACTGCTCTTCCAGTCCTGGTGCCTGCTTCAGAAAATTCCACCAGACTTTCAAAACTACATTTAGGGGTTTTGTTGTTGTTGTTGTTGTTAGGTTTTTTTTAATATGAAGAAAATGTCTGCAGTATACTACCACTACGCTGAGATACCAAAATTATTTTAGTTTGTATAGGAAGGGATCTCCAGAAGTAAAATTAATTAAATCTCACTCTACTCCACAACTCGGAATTCTTAAGCTTGAAGTGTATGTAAAATTTTTCACAGAGAGAACTTCCAAATGGCAGCACAAAGGTTAAAATTTTCAAAATCTCTTAAATGGCCTAGCAGCCCCTTTTCCCAAGCTTTGAATGAGACTTTCAAAATTACTTTCTGAGGTATATAAGTCACTTTTGAAATGGAGACTTAAACATGATGGCACTAAAGAGCTTTTGAAAATTTTACTTGAAGTTTCAGCCTACTGTACCATCTGTTGGATAACACATTTCATTGGATAAAACAGGGCAGCATAGACAGTGTGTGGTCTTGCAGACTTCTGAAAATAGCGGAAACATTACTGAATGGGATCTGAACGTTTCTATGCCAATAAGATTACAAGACATAAATGAATTTTGTCTCCCTATAAGTTCTTCCTGAAATTAGCTCACTAATAGTTGTTATTGTAACAAGTGAAAAGGATGCTTGCAACTGAATTCACTGAGAAAAGAAATCTCTGTTTAAAACTGTTATGTGCTAATAAAAGTTGTTTGATATGCAGGTCCAGAGTACTTCGTGGATGCCTCATCCGCCATACGTTATGCAACCAACAGTAAGTGGATATTTCCTCACATCCAACTAAACCTGTATGTAGCAGATTCCTACCTCTGCTGAGCAGCACTAGATCACTGGAAAAGTTATAAGAGCGATCAGCTACTCCATTAGATGGGAATCTTTTGTCATGCATGTCCAGGTCTCACTTCTTTAAGGAATAATATTTGTATTCAGTATAAAGAGGAAGACTGGATCATATTTGTCTAGCTTTGTTGATTATATTAAGGGAATAAAAAACCCTTGAGTGTAGCCTCTGAATCATTACTTTACGGACTGTGAAATAACTGCACTCTTGGATATTTTGAGTTGCTTGGATGAACACATCTGCTACCCTTCCCCTGTATGTTTATCCATTCAAAAAATCCTTTCTAACTGACATATATACTTGAAAGGATCCTTACTGCATCACTAACGTATTCCAAACACTGCAAGAGGTAAAGCCCAGCTGTCTTAGATTCTCTGCAGAATTTGGGTCTACTCTCTGACTTGATCAGTCAACTCACATTTTTTCTGTCTTGGAAAGTTTGCTTCATCAAATATTGTAAAGCACTCAAAACAGCACTCAAATACATGTAGCATCATTCATTAAAAATAAGTAGTTCTGCAAGTTTAGTTTTGCTCACAAAGTGCTTTTGACAGTGTTATTTAAATGCCAGCGAAGTATTAAATGGATTCAACACACTGAATACATTTGTACAGATTGCCTGAATTGTGGAGTGCTTTGTTTGTTTGTTCGTTTGTGTTATATTTGGCCAACTTATCGGATACAGATTGACATTAAACTGTTGCTTATTCACAATCAAATATTTATTCCACATCAACACATTTTGAGTAATTGATTTAGCATGAGGAGAGCAAATGTAATGTGAAGGTGCAGAGCATCAGTTTTTTACAGTATCTGTTTTCCCACTTGTGCAAGTATTTTGATGTTATAATAATAATAATAGTTTTATTTATATGGTGCCTATCTGCTGAAGCATGATATCTTGGAAGTGAATTTCTCTGTCCATGAAATTGGGGTAGCTGCTTTCACTAGCTAGAGTTAGGCATATAGTAGTATGGATATAATTCTCTTACCTGTGGACCAAAATCCTGATTTGAAACACCCATGCTCATTCACCATTATTGCTCTCCTGAGCAGAGTCTTACAGATTTTTTAAGCTGTGCAGTGGTCTGATCACGTGATCAAATGCCTACTCAATGCTCAGTTGAAACAACCAAGTTTATTGCACTTGCATCCAAATCTAGATGTAAATCCATGTCTCCTTGAGGGAAAGAGAGCACATAAAGCTCCCTACATCCAACAGTCGGGAGGCGTGTTCCAGTGAGAGTTTTTATAAGCACAATGAAATCTGTTCTCTAACTCTTCAGACATAACTGCGGAACATAAGAAATGTTAGAATCCCGCACATTGGTGAAGACAAGTAACTGTTTTCTAACCTGTGAAAAACCAGCAATCTCTGTAAAATACACAGGATTTACAGAGAAAATCTAAGCACTTCACTGCTCCGGTTTGAGATCCTTTGTTCCATATGACCACTTGGCTATTATTATAAAACACAGAAATTTCATTATGAAGCAGTTAAGGTTGGTTTTTTTTAATGCTTAATTTGGGGCAGGCATTAGATAAGGGAGAGATAGACTAAGTAGGTCAAAGTTCAGGGGGATATCGGTCAATAATGAAAACGGTCAACAATGCCAAGGAAAAATGTCACCCAAATCCAATGGCTTAATTATTAAAAATTTATGATGAGAAACCAAACAAACACTACATAGACAATTCAAAGAGCATAAAGATTAACAGCCTCTAAAATGTCAGAGCAATTGGCAACCTACATTTAACAGAAAAACAGGAATTTATGCCCTACTTTAAGCCCACCGTAGTTGCAACTCTGACTATGGAATCTCTGCCAGACACCTCCAGAAAGTTAAAAACAACAAAATGGAGAACATCTGATTAAGGTAGGATTTCAGATTCTCCAGTGAGTTAGTGAAAGTGGTGGCTTTCCGATCCAATTAGCTATTTGTCTCTCCTCTTTCGTTTAGTGTGTGACTTTGTTATCTAAAATGTCACTATTTTACTTGACAACATTTTACAAGATGACTGATTACTGTGTAAAAGCAGCAAAGAATCCTGTGGCACCTTATAGACTAACAGACGTTTTGGAGCATGAGCTTTCGTGGGTGAATACCCACTTCCTCAGATGCATGTGGGTATTCACCCACGAAAGCTCATGCTCCAAAACGTCTGTTAGTCTATAAGGTGCCACAGGATTCTTTGCTGCTTTTACAGACCCAGACTAACACGGCTTACCCTCTGATACTTGATTACTGTGTGTGTGTGTATTCTATGTGGCTGTATAATGTCACATTAGAAGCCAGTGCTGATAAAATTTTACATTCCCCTTGCTACGAAATGTAGGAACATTTTGTTAAGACTGTATTATTCTTTGTGAGCAAACATAAACTCTTTTAAGGAGAGTAATGTTTGAGTTATTTCTAATGCTGATGGTTAATGCTTTCTGTTCATTATAAGCATTCAGTAAATGATGTCACTGGATGATTAATTTTTCATTCTCAGAAGAAAGTTAAGATTTAACATGCTATTCATATTTAAACATGATGTAGTGCTCTTCCTGATAGAAGAGCCAGGACTCTGTTGTAGTGAAGACAAAGGAGATGCTTTATTTGGGATGCTGTACGCACACACACAGACAGTTCAGCTTTCTCCCAGGTTCTCAAGCTCACAGACTGAAGGAAACAGCTGTGCTGCACAATGTAACAACCCAAAGAATATCTGGCTGCAACTGAGCGATCACGGAATGGATTGTTGACTACATGCAATGCTGGCCAGCTATTTATGTGGAAAAATGCCAGGAATGTATTTCTAGACATTACTGACCAAATAAGAGTAAAGTCTGACTTCACTTTGAAGGATAATGGGTAGAAATGTTATTTTGAAAAACTTGTGTTATACATAAATTCTATTAACTGTGTAGTAGTTAGCTGCATGGAAATGAATATAAAAAGGATTCAACCTCTTTTTCTGATTTAGAATAATTAGCACAAATAATATTCTCATGGTGGCAAAATAAAGTCATGCCAAAGGAATACCCACATCTGTGTACCCCAAAAGCCACGTGAACTTGCAAACTGGAGATCTGCACATGCTTAGGTACTTTAGAAAATGAGATTTGGGCTCCTGAATCAATTAGATACTTTTAAAATGTTTACCTATAGGATCTTTTGACTCAGGCACTTTTTTAAATTTTACCCTATGTAAATGTAATCTTCTCAATTAGATGGCAGAGCTGGCCGCACTATAGTCAACAAACAAACAAATCTCAAATATTCAGGCTATATTAGTTGTTCCCCTTTCCTGTATGTCCTGCCTATGTTTACCAGCTCTGGAGGAAAACAAGCTCTGATAGCATTGTGACAAGGTGATATTGGAGTTCTCTTGACACAACATTTAAATAATTCATCTCAGAAACTGAGTTCTGTTTGATGAAGCACAAATTTCTTTTTAATCTGTCACCCATCCCTATCAGGAAAAACCATATACTCCATTGCTGCCTTGGAATAAGGGTTGAGGGAGAGAGATGGCAGAGTCCAAATATGAATGAAAAGTGAGTTATCCTGTGGATTTAGAGATTTTGCCATATTAGCATATTTTTGTTGTATGATACCCTGCTACCCTTGAACACTCTCTGGTGGCTCATCAAAAACTTTGAACAACATTCTGTTTAAAGACAATTCAGAGAGAGGCAGAGAGAGATCTTGGGTTTTTCTTTTAATTACCTAATTTTTATGATCAGAATATTTGTTTTTGAAAGCTCATGTGTTCTTATTACTTGTTCTTCACTAAGGGCACAATTTGTAGGGCATCAGCATAAATGCCATACACATACATTATCTGTGTATACATCTGTTTTTGCATTTGAGACCCCTCATGTGCGTGGAAGGCTAATAACTAGGGCCAAGTCTGCTTTATAGATTCTGTTCAGTAGCTGCCGAGGGGATTGACCAATGGAAGCAAGCATCATACCGGGATGGGAGGAAAGCACAGCAACACACAGGGTATGTCTGCTCCAGTCGGAGATTCAGTTGCAACCGGGGTAGATATAACCATGCTAGCTTTAATCTAGCTAGTGCAGTGACAAATAACAGTGAGGATGTGACGGCATCGGATAGCAATGCAAATATGTACACAGGGATCCAGGCAGCTTGTACAGCTTACATGCCACATCTACACTGCTATTAAAAAAAACTTCAAAAACAGACTCCAACGAGAAACTGCTGAATTGGAATTAATTTGCAAAATGGACACCATTAAATTAGGCTTGAATAAAGACTGGGAGTGGATGGGTCATTATACAAAGTAAAACTATTTCCCCATTTTTAATCCCCCTCCACATACACACGCTGTTCCTCACACCTTCTTGTCAACTGCTGCAAATGGACCATTTTGATTACCGCTACAAAAAGTTTTTTTCTCTCCTGCTAGTAATAGCTCACCTTAACTGATCACTTTCGTTAGAGTGTGTATGGTAACACCCATTTTTTCATGTTCTCTGTGTAGATCTATCTTCCTACTGTATTTTCCACTGCATGCATCCAGTGAAATGGGTTTTAGCCCATGAAAGCTTATGCTCAAATAAATTTGTTAGTCTCTAAGGTGCCACAAGTACTCCTGTTCTTTTTGCGGATACAGACTAACACGGCTGCTACTCTGAAAACTAACTAGACTATATCTAGTGCAGGTGTGTCTACCCAAGCTGCAATCACACTTCTTGTTGCAGTAAGACATACACCCAAGGAAAGCCACGCATGTAGGATGGATTCCATTCTGATAATGCATTTCCAGTTGACACCCTAGATGAGTGAGTTTTGAAGGACTTGTCTTGTATCCAGCCACAAGCCCCCGATCACTTCTTCCAAGGAAGGAGAGTATACCAATACTCCATAAAGTAATCTTACTGATTTTTCAGTCTCTCTTGCCTTGTCCCATGTGAGAGGTAATCTGGCTTTCATTTTGTAAACTCAGTCCTTACTCAGGCAAAACTCCCATTTCAATGAGAATTTATCCTGAGTAAAGACTTCAGGATTTTGTCTTTTGATTGCAGTATACAAAGATAGAGTAAAATATACACACTCTCCTGCGAAAACATATCATTTTTCATTTTCTCACTGGCAACTTTGTTGTTTTGGATAATGCCCAAAATACCACAGTAGTCTGGCAGTGTTTTGATTCCTACTTCCTTGAACAAAGAAAGTTTAGTTCCTTGTACATGCTCATTAATAGCTCAGAAAATTATATTTTCTTGACTTCACATTTGTTGCTCTTTTTAGTAAGTTGATCCAGGAGTCCATTGTGTGTTAGCATGTCTGAATGTAAAGAAACAACGTGTGTTCTCTGTAGGCCATTTGTGTTCTATGTATGTGATAGTTCTGCTACATGATAGGAAAAATAAACAGGAAACAATCCTTAGAAATTGAAATTGCCAGCTATTATTTTAACGTTTAGCTGTGTGTTTTTGAACGTGAACTTACTTGAACTTAGAAGGCTAAGGAGGTTAGAGATTGAAATGACTAACCACACACCAGTTCCAAAACTCTACTGAACAGTTTTAATTCCAGTGTTTCCCGCGGCAGAAAATCAAGGACTGCCAATTCTATAACTGTGATAATCAAGGCAGTAATTGGCTATATTCCTTTGCAACTAGCATGGGGTCATGTCTCCCTGCCCCTCACCCAATACCGTGTCCATATATAGAAATTGTCTCCAGACTACCCATGCATAACCACAAACTGAGAGTGCATTTACAGAATCTATCTAATCTCAGGTTTTAGTGTCAATCAACATAGTACTGAAGCTCAGAACAATGACTCCTATAGATAGGGTAAAGGTAGAAAAGCAAGACATTTCATCCAAGTCTATGGGTACGTCTACACTACAGGATTATTCCGATTATACAAAAAACGGTTTTGTAAAACAGATTGTATAAAGTCGAGGGCACGCAGCCACACAAACACAATAATTCGGTGGTGTGCGTCCATGTACCGAGGCTTGCGTCAATTTCTGGAGCGTTGCACTGTGGGTAGCTATCCCGTAGCTATCCCATAGTTCCTGCAGTCACCCCCGCCCATTGGAATTCTGGGTTGAGATCCCAGTGCATGATGGTGCAAAAACAGTGTCGTGGGTGATTATTGGTGAATGTCGTCACTCATTCCTTCCTCCGTGAAAGCAACAGCAGACAATCATTTCATACCCTTTTTCCCTGGACTGCACTGGCAGATGCCATAGCATGGCAACCATGGAACCCATTTTGCCTTTTGTCACAGTCACTGTATGTGTACTGGATGCTGCTGACAGAGGCGGTACTGCAGTGCTACACAGCAGCATTCATTTGCCTTTGCAAGGTAGCACAGATGGTTACCAGTCGTTCTGTACCGTCTGCCATGCCATTGTAAATTGTCAATGAGATGACGGTTATCAGTCTTTCTGTACTGTCTGCTGCTGTCATGGGGGCTCCTGGCTGATTTTCGCTGAGGTCGGCCGGGGGCGCAAAGACAAAAATGAGAATGACCCCCTGGGTCATTCCTCCTTTATGTTGTATCTAAAAATAGAGTCAGTCCTGCCTAGAATATGAGGCAGGTGTACTAGAGAACCAGTGTATCAGAGAACCAGAGAGCACAGCTGCTCCGTGTCAGATCCCACAGAAATGATGAGCCGCATGCCATTCTAGGGGGTGCCCCTGCAACAACTCCACCCGTTGCTTCCCTCCTCCCCCAGCCCTTCTTGGCTACGGTTGCAGGGTCCCCCCATTTGTGTGATGAAGTAATAAAGAATGCAGGAATAAGAAACACTGACTTTTTAGTGAGATAAAATGAGGGGAGGCAGGCCTCCAGCTGCTATGATAGTCCAGGCAGGACATTAAACGGTGGGGGGGAGATGAGCCCGGCATCTCTCTCTGCTATGATAGTCCAGGCAGTACAGAATCTTTTCTTTAGACACGAAAGTGGGGGGGGCTGATGAAGTTCAGCCCCCAGTTGCTATGATGAGGACGGTTACCAGCCATTCTGTACCATCTGCCGGGAATAACCAGGAGTCATTCCTATTTTTACCCAGGCGCCCCCAACTGACCTCACCTGAGGCCAGCCAGGAGCACTCACGGGCTGATGACGAGGATGGCTACCAGTCCTACTACACTGTACCGTCTGCCACCGGGGAAGGGAGGGGAGAGGATGCTGCTGTTCAGTGCCCCAGCACTGTGTCTACCAGCAGCAAGCAGTAGTAGACATACGGTGACATTGAAAAAAGTCAAGAAACGATTTTTTTCCCTTTTCTTTCACGAGGCAGGGGAAGGGGGAGTAAATTGACGAGATATACCCTGAACCACCCTGGACAATGTGTTTGACCCTACAGGCGTTGAGAGCTCAGCCAAGAATGCAAATGCTTTTCGGAGACTGCAGGGACTGTGGGATAGCTGGAGTCCTCAGTCCCCCTCCCTTCCTCCATGAGCGTCCATTTGATTCTTTGGCTTTCCATTACGCTTGTCACACAGCACTGTCCTGTGGACTCTGTATCATAGCCTGGAGATTTTTTTCAAATGCTTTGGCATTTCGTCTTCTGTAACAGAGCTCTGATAGAACAGATTTGTCTCCCCATACAGCGATCAGATCCAGTATCTCCTGTACGGCCCATGCTGGAGCTCTTTTTGGATTTGGGGCTGCATCGCCACCCGTGCTGATCAGAGCTCCACACAGAGCTGGGCAAAAAGGAAATGAAATTCAAAAGTTCGCTGGGCTTTTCCTGTCTACCTGGCCAGTGCATCCGAGTTCAGATTGCTTTCCAGAGCGGTCACAGTGGTGCACTGTGGGATACCGCCTAGAGGCCAATACCGTCGATTTGCGGCCACACTAACCCTAATCCGATATGGTAATACCGATTTCAGCGCTACTCCTCTCATCGGGGAGGAGTACAGAAACCAGTTTAAAGAGCCCTTTATATCGATATAAAGGGCTTCGTTGTGTGGACGAGTGCAGCGTTAAATCGGTTTAATGCTGCTAAAATTGGTATAAATGCATAGTGTAGACCAGGCCTATGTCTCAGAAAGAGGACATGAGGTGTAAGCAGTTCATCCATGTCACATATGAGGTGCAAGAGTGGGGGCTTGAATAGCATATCATTGATTAATCAACTCCTATCTGAAATAATATAAAACAAAATATAGCTGCAACAGTTTTTGTTTTTGATTATGTCAGCCAAGCATCCCCTCTCAAATCCTTTTTGACACTCTGCTAAAGCCTCCTTGTGTAACTGAATGTCTTTGTGATGTAAGCAAGATGTAAAAGCTTCTTCTGGAAACCTATGCACTGACATACAGCCAATGTGCAGAAGAGCCACATAGTGCTTCCCCAAGACACAGCCTTGTGTTTTGCTATTTATTCTTATCACTAAGAAGACTTAATTGCTTAGCTTAGCTTTTTTTGACATATCTGTTTTGCAATAAATGTAAATTAATGGGAAAACACAGATATGCTACAACATATATGTGTATATACATTTTTGAGTTCAGCTCTAGAAACTTGACTAGAAAAGATATTTGAAGAACCAGACTGACATTAAACTTGGAAGGACACTCATGAGATTTTGAATCCAGGAATTTCTATTTTAGGATAAATAATGTCCATGGAGTATTGATTTCTGTTTAACAGAAGAGAAGCAATCTTAATCATCAGCCTCAGGCTCTCAAGAATAGTTTTAACACAGCTGTTTCAAATGAGCAGAATATATCAAAGGGTGTTTATTTTTTAAAGTTTTTTTATTAATCAATAGTTTTCTTCAGAAGAATGTAAAGATATGTAATTTTTTCAGTGAAATTTCTCATTTGATGGGTGGAGAAAGATTAAGTGGTACTTTCTGAAGTTCTTCATGGGTTTAGAATATTAGAATTAATCCTGGGATAGTGGATTAATGAGCAAATTGAAGACAATGTGATCAATAGAGTGATGCATTTATATCATGTCTATGTAATTTATCACATTTTCCTTCAGTTCACATCATTGATATTGCATTATGTATCTTATTGTGGATGTATGTCTGTGGAGGTGATGTTATAAATTGGAGAAGCATGCGATATGTTTATGTTGTATGCATCTGTCGTGGAGTGCATCCCACTCTCACCGCTGCTCCAGCACCTCCTCCTAGCAAGGGCACCAGAATGTTTGGGGCGGGGGTGGGGGGCAGGTGAGACATAACTGTGGCTAGTGCAGGACACAGTTGAAAGGTTGGGGGGAGGGGCATGTGATCTCCCCACACGTTGCTTCTGTCTCCACCCCCTGACTCGTCTCAGCAGACAGTCTGCAAAGCAGGCAGCAGTGCTGGGACTCCAGCAGCAGGGAAGGAAGAAGCAGCCCCCTTCTCCCCTAACAGTCCTGTGACCCCTTCTCCCCTAACCCTGCATTTTCTTGTGGCCCTAGCCCCCTTCACTCTCTCCCCATGCGGTCCCCCCGCCCACGTCCCGCCCCGCCCCACCCAGGCATGCAACCATTCTCCTACCTCCAGTAGCTGCACATAGCTCACCGGGAACCAGGCAAGCAGGCCATCCTTCTTCTGCCCTTCCATCCAGCACCGTAATCAGGTCCCTTGCGGCAAAGTGCAGCCCTGCACATTGCGCCAGCCTGAGGCTTGCAGCTTGGTGGGGAGGATGTCCCCATCCACCAAACTATGCCCATGTTAAAAAAATGGGAACGCTGGCCCCACCAGTTCCAGCACTGATGCCTCCTGGTCACTCTGAGAATTAGCTTTCGAGGCAGACGCAGTTTGCACACCATCGCTCTGACTCTCTCTGTCTCTTCCCAGGGAATGACTGCAGCCTGCCCACCTCTGCAGCCTCCAAACACTTCTCCCTCTTTCCAGGCAATGACTGCCCTTTCCCAGCAGCAGCCCCTTTCTGTTGCCAGCCACTTGGCTTTATAGACCCCGCCTGAGCCTGTTCTCAGTGACTTCCCTGCTCCCTGGCTCCTCAGCCAGGTGCAGCCTGTGGCGTTAAATGGGTCACCTGGCCATCTTAACCCTTGTCAGTCCTATGTGGGGTGGAAATCCCATCACAGCCTCTCTAACTCATCATTCATCACTCAACACATCTCCTGTCCCCTAGACTGATACAAACATTTCCAACCCCTGAGCAGCAGCATCTGCAGTGACAATGGTATTATACTAGTTTAAATGAATGCAGGTTTGGAGGTCCTATCCAGGTAGCAGGCTAGGCATAGAGGAATTTCATAGCGATTGGAGGGCAGGCTGCACAGCAGCAATGGAACTACTGCAGCAACTGCAACTCTGTGTGACTTCAGCATCTCCAACTACTTCTGGGCCTTCTTGTCATAGGGAGCAGTGGCTGATATATCTACATATCAGTGTGTACCCTGACTCCTACTAGGAGGCAAAGAGGTTATCCCTGCAGAGGCCAGCTCTACAGAACAAAGGAAGCCTGGACCCAATCTGTGGGCTTTCCAAATCTGCACCCTTTGTGCAGCAGAAATTCATAAATTCCACTGGAGGCAGGGGCCAATGCAGCTTTGGAGAATGAGACAGAATTTGAACCTAAAAGAGTAACACTTAGCAAGAGCCATATAGCATGATCAAAGTTTTGCTGGAGGGGAGTATTATGGCACCAAAACAGGAATCTCAAGGACTGGACTGGACAATGCCCAGCCTTCCTAGGGCTCATAGATTTGTTGATAAAATTGTGAAACATTCCAAGATTTCAATCTATGAGGATTCTACCATAATATAAATAATAATGAGCTGACAAAGAATAAAACACTCCCCCTGCCTATGAGTCTGATTGGGTCTGATTCTCCTCTCATGTTAGACATGTGTAAATCAGGAATAACTCCACTGAAGTAAATGGAGTTACACAGGTGTGACACTGGAGTGAAAAGAGAATAATCAGTCGCACAAAATGAATAAGCTGAATGAACCAGGCATTGACACATGTTTAGTTCCTCAGAACAAAAAAAGTCCATAAATCACAGTGTTATGCAAGAAGATAGTCAGAGGCTGATTTACATAAGGAGAGAAAATTATCTAGTCTTTCTACTACCTGTGGATAGTGGAGAGAAAATATAGATGTGGTATTTAACAATTAATATCGTTACATCATAACTGATAACATAACAATTTCTCTAGTAAGGTAAATAGGTGAAGTGATATAAAACTAGGCACCCCACTAATTATGACCTGTTGAGTAGTTTCAGTAGTTTTTAATGATCTTTTTTAACTAGTAATTCCTGATACTATACCTTTTTATACACTTTATAAACATTCCCTGTGGTTTGACAGCCTAGCAGCTTGGAAACTTGAAACTAAAATCCCTGTATAATATAAATTCTCCCACGTTTGCCAATTGCAACTGGCTTGTTATTGAAAGGTTTGTTGGGACTAGCAGCCTTTGGCATTGCTTTGTGAATTTTTTTATTTGCTTTGGTTTAATTTTTTGTTTAATTGTTTTTTCAGGTAAAAAACTGATTTTTTTAAAAGTATGAAAAGTGACCACGGGCTTTGCAAAACATAGAAGAATTCAAACCAGATCTTGCTTGCCTTATTTAGGCATGCATGTAATACCATTACAGTTAATGGGACTATTCGCTTAATTAAAGCATTCAGGTTGTAACCTCATGGCTTGATTCTCCTTTCACTCTGTTGTAAACTAGGATTAAATCCATTTAAGAAAATAGAGTCAAGGTTGTTCCATGCAAGCTTGTCATTATGGTTCAGTGGTACCTGCTCTATAGTTAAGGCTGTGTTATAGAATTCAGTTTTAACTGGAGCTTTAACCCTTTGTTTTGTAAAATCTCATTGAAATGGCAATAAACAAAACAGAGAATATAAACTTGATGCGCTATTTGAAATTTTGATGCTCCTTTGATTAATTGAAACACCAAGAACTAGGAGTTTAAAAATCATCGTTTGGGGTGATTTTTCTCTTTTTCTTGGTACCCCTTTCACAAGAAATCAAATACGCTGGGGGCCTATCTTTTGGCTACATTGTTGTTCCCTATGGGATGGTTCCCAGAATATCAGTTCTACATCAGTAGTGTTAATCTATGAAGTATTTTATAACTTTTTAGCCATTAGCAACAAGGTTGGACATCAAGTCAAACACACAGAATTTTTAGTTGACAATGAATCTGCCATGGGAAAGTAAAAAAAAAAAAAATGATGGAGAGACTTGCTCACCAAATGCCCCTGCTATCTAGGGGAAAGGTCCTTGAGCTTGGAAAGAAATCCGGCATTCACATCTCACGTCTTCTAAGTGCTATTTAAATGCCCATGTAATTTATTGCCCTTATTATTGACTAAAGCCATGAACCCCCACTTACAACCTCCTTAAGACTGTTAAGGACGTTGTTGAACACTCCCCTCCCCATATTTTTTATGTGAGTTAGCAGAGAATTTGGGTAAGGCCATTGTAGACCCAGAACCCAGGTCTCTAATGTAACAAATAGCAGTTTTAGCCACTCCACCACATTGCGTTTCAGAATAACAACTCAGTTTTTGTTAACCATTCTCTAACCATTATACACCACACTCCTCTCCCAGAGCCAGGGATAGAATCTAGGATTCCTGAGCCTCATGCTGACTACTAAATGGTTATGCATTATACACCACAGAGAAAGCATATGTCAACATCTCTTCCAGTGGCTGGTCTAGAAAGGTCCTGTCTACACTAGGGATCAGAAGGTCCAGAGGTCCAAACCTTGTGACTGATCTACACAGATGGATGAGATTCACACAGTGAATAGACTGTTTTCAAACAGGCTTTATACATAAAAAATAATGATCTGTAAATTATTATCCATTCCTCTTTGTGCCCAATCCACATGGGGTGCGAGTCTGTGGAAATTCTCATCTTGTTATCCTGCCTCCTTGGCACAAGCTGTAAAAGACTCATGCTTTGAAACAGGAGTAGGTTAAAGTGTACTAGGGAACTTTTCGGCACAGCAGGTGGGTCTACATCAGAGGTCGGCAGCCTTTCAGAAGTGGTGTGCCGAGTCTTCATTTATTCACTCTGATTTAAGGTTTTGCGTGCCAGTAATACATTTTAACTTTTTTAGAAGGTCTCTTTCTATAAGTCTGTAATATATAACTAAACGATTGTTGTATATAAAGTAAATAAGATTTTTTAAATGTTTAGGAAGCGTCATTTAAAATTAAATTAAAATACAGAGCCCCCTGACTGGTGGCCAGGACCTGGGCAATGCGAGTGCCACTGAAAACCAGCTCGCATGCCGCTTTTGGCACCCGTGCCATAGGTTGCCTATGCCTGGTCTACATGGATACTTACTGCATGGCAGGCTAAGCATGAGGTAGCTTTACATCCCAGCTTGCTGCAACCTATGTGTTATTATAGACAAGCCTTGAGTGTTTCTGGAAATGAATGTTACACAGAGATAAGGTGAGTGAAGTAATATCCTGACCTCCTGAGGTCCTTCCAACCCTGATATTCTATGATATAATGATCTTTTATTGGAACAATTGGTGAGAGAGACAAGTTACACAGAGTTCTTCTTCAGGTCCGTGTAAGCTCAAAAGCTTGCCTCTCTCAACAACAGAAGTTGATCCAATAATATATATTACCTCACCCACCTTGTCCCTCTAATAGCTTGGGACCAACACGGCTGCATGATTACACAGAGTCCGTCTCAGAAGTTCCCTCCAGCTGTAAGGTTGTGCTATCACCACTAAACATGGAGGATGGCTCTAAGTGTACTTACTTTCAGAAACATTTTAATGGGATAAAATGTTAGTCACATAGAAATTACTGTTGCATGTTACAGGTCCTCATGCACTTAAGGAGGGTTGACGTAGTCAGGAGGAGCTTCAGCAGTGCAGTATCTCCCTCTGATTCCAATGAAGGTGCAGCTCCTCTTCTTCCTGACTCGGGAGCTATCCACTGAGCTACCCCAAAGCTAAATGAAAAACTAGGAAATGAACTAACAAAAACATTGTTTACTTGTAGTTGAAATTGTGGCAAGATGCATTCCATTCACTTAAAACCTTAAAGTCAAGGAAAAAAGAAGTTATGGAGTAAGATTCGTGCATTCTTTTTCAGCTCCTTATTGTCTACAACTCTGTTGATAGTACACTTCATCATTCCATGAGTCTTTCACTTCCAGCTCCAACAGGTACCTGAATGCAATATATACACCAGCTTCAGAAAACTTGCAAACTAAAGCAAAACTGTATAAAAGCATAAAGGCCATTGTTATCAATTCTATCGTCAGATCAGCACGTCACACATTCCATGCTTTTAGGAAGTTGTTATGCCTTAACATTGCTGAGGTTTTGCATTAGAGTACAAATTTGATAAAGTTGGGATTTCTTGGACTGAAAAGATTGTCTAGCTGTGAGTAAGAGGTTATGTAGTCTGCATCTCTATTGGTTCATAATTTTTTACGTCCCTTTCAGACCATAACCCAGTTAGGAAATGGAGCTGTGAGCCTTTGTGTAGATAGTATGGACTGTGCTACATCAGTTAGCCAAGAGCTTTGTGTAGGGAAAAGAAGGGAACTGTATCCATCCCAGAAAAAACAAAGGAGAGATAATGCCTCAGGCACCATCTCAGTGGTGCTGTTTTCTATGCATCCCCCTAACACACCAGTACATCTGTATTCTCCCTGCCCGCCCCCGTTTTGTTACTTTGTGCTCCAGGATGGAGTAGGAATGTGCAATCTAGTAGTGAAATTACTACTACTGTGTACTGCAAAGTGAGAACGTTCCTTGTATACTCCTCTCCCAACCCTATTGGCTAAGCAAAGGAAAAACCTGGCACCTTATTAATTGTAATTTCTCCCCGCGGCAAAGCCAATTTAGCATTCCTGTGTTTCCTTACATATGGAAACAAATGGGAAGTTAGTCCATTAACTACCCAGATGTCCAAAATGTGGCACTGATATGGCATCATTGTGTTCTAAAACACAGCCGTTTTCTTTTGAAAGTGGCAGTTTACCTTTGTGAAGTGCTTTCTCTATTTTGAAAAATGTCCTCTACCATATCAGCAGGATCTAATGGAGCTCACTAGAGTGGCAGCACAATACAAGACAGTAATGCTAATTAATCCACAGGCAACTTGAGCAATGGTGCAATAGTAAGAGGGTTAAAATAGGAGGCAGGCAAATGATAAGAACCTGAAGAGTGTCTCCATTTAGCCATAGGTAATCAGTGATGACATGCACTGTAAGGTTACTGTGACATAATGTACATTATTATGAAATCATGCTACATTAGATCCACCAGGAACAACTTTGATTAATCAAACTCTGGCTCAGCAAAACTCCTGTTCATCCAAAATTCAGTTCTTCTTCAAGTGATTGCTCCTGTTTATTCCACACTAGGTGTGCGTGCTCGCCATGTGCACCGGTGCCGGAAGTTTTTCCCTTAGCAGTACCCATACTGGGGGAGCACTGCAGTGACCTCTGGAGTGACACCTGTATATCGAGCTATAAGGGGAGCAGCGAACTCTCCCCACCCTCAGTTCCTTCTTGCTGCCAGTGAAGGTAGTCGAAACTTTTGTGCTCCAGCTTTGCTGCAGCCCCTCTTCTCAACCTTAGTGGTACCGTTGTGGATTGTTCTTCAGTGAATAGAGCGGGCTCGCGGCATGCCCCATGCCCCAGGCTTCAAGTCTGCGATCCCTGTCGCCGTTCTATGCCCAGGAGTGACCCTCACACTGAGCGTCTTCGCTGCCTGGATGACACTCACATTAGCGACCGTTGCAAGATCTGCAGGTCGTTCAAGCCAAGAACCAAGAAGGAGAGAAACTTCAGGCTTCGAGCTCTCCTGATGCAGTCGGCGTTGACCTTGACGCCGGTGCGCAGATCGGACTCGGCACTGGCCGCCATGTCATCGGTATGTAGTGAGGCTCTGTCGACTAGCCAGTGCCACTCTCCTGCCAAAAAGCAAGAGAAGAGCATGACCTCACAATGATGCCGCGATAAGCACAAGGGGGCGGCTGGTCCCTCGCTGGGCAGCCCTCGATCCCGTCCCCCCCCCCGGCTCTAAGGCTCCAACTCGTGTGGAGTGGAGCAGCCTGGTGCCGTCTGCCCAGGGATCCCCACCAGTGTGGATGCCGTTGACACTGGAGGTGGTGCAGGCTGCAGTGGACATTATGTCCCTGGCCGTCCCGAGTGTTCAATCAGGCATGGGCCCTAGGTCACGAAGCAAGCTCCCTCTGGGTGCTCACCAGACTTCTCTGAGCAACCACAGTTCCCGCTCCAAAGACCCCTCACTGCACCACTCAGCGCACAGCGGCCGTTCTTCTGCCAGCTCCTGGCCACCCTCGACGCCAGCCAGACCGTCCAGGCCGCCGCCAGGATGGGAGTCACGGGGACCCTCCACGCTGCCTGCCAGTAAGCAGAGGCACCGAGAGAGGCACCGGGAATGCTCACCTGCTAAACGTGGGTACCGGAGTCATTCTCGACAGGACAGGTGTCGCCGCTCCCATTCCAGCTGCCGCTTGTCTAGACTTCACACCAGAGGCTCCCCTCGGGGTACTTCAGAGTTATGGCACCAAGCGGGGTATCGCCGTCATGCGTACCGAAGCAGTTCATCACATGGGTATTGTTCATCGTCATCGCGATCCCGGTCCCGAGGGAGACAATGATACAGACACGGCTCCTACCACTCCCACGGCACCGAGCGTTCCTCATAGACCTCGGCCTCGGGGCATGCCCACCCACCCATGGTACGTGCCGTTCCGCCGGGGGACGTATTGCCATCCCACGTTCAGCCGGACTAATGGCAAGGGGCTCCCTGGCAAGGACAGTGGTGCTAGTGGGCACTGTACCCATCGGTGCCAGCCCAGGCGGAGGCCCGTTCGGTCGCCAGAGTGTCCCGGGCTCCATCAGTCTCCTCCAGCTGCCCACAAGACAAGTCGGCGGATCCGCGCCTGGACTCTGACCTCAGAATCGATGCATGGGCATTGACTCATGAACCCGGCTCTGTGTGGGCACTCTCCCCAGCACCAGATGACACCCCCATAGTGGCGCCTCCACCATCGGTCCCGCAGGAGGACTTCAGGGTGCACCAGGACCTGCTAAAGCGAGTGGCTTCCAACCTCCTGCTGCAGGCCTAGGAGATGGAGGGCCCATCCAATTCCCTCTTTAACGTCCTGTCTCCCTCGGCACCAGTCCGCGTGGTCCTACCTCTGCACGAGGGTATTGCCAACATTTCAAACTCCTTGTGACAGACTCCCGCCTCCCCTGCCCCCAATCTTGAAAAAGGCTGAGAGGAAATACTTTGTGTCGGCGAAGGACCAGGAATATCTGTATTCGCATCTGGCTCCCAACTTGCTCGTTGTGGAATCGGTAAACCACAGAGAGTGTCAGGGCCAGCCCGCGCCCACCCAAAAAATAAAGATGCCAGGAGGCTGGACTCCTTGGGCAGAAAAGTTTATTCATCGGCTAGCTTCCAGCTTCACGTAACCAACCACCAGGCCCTACTCAGCAGGAGTCCCTTCCTAAATTTGAGCCCCTCCTCCTGGACTGGGACAGGAAGGACTTCAAGGCCTTGGTGGAAGAGGGGTCAGTGGTGGCAAAAGCGGCCCTGTAAGCGGCATACAATGCGGCGGACACAGCTGCCCACTCAATGGCTTCGGTGATCTTCATGCGTAGGGCATCGTGGCTCTTGCTAACCGGACTGTCCGTGGAGGTGCAATCACTGATGCAGGACCTCCCATTCGATGGCAAGGCTCTCTTCGCGGACCAGATGGATGTCAGGCTGCATGGGATGAAGGATTCCCGGACCAACTGCAGACCCTGGGCCTCTGTGTCCCTCCAGCTAAGGACAAGGCCAAATTGCTTCCGGCAGTTCAGCCTGTGAGGAGCAGATATGAGCCCCCGGACAAAAGGCCCAGAGACCAGAAGCACCAGTCCCACTCTGTTCTGCAGCCTGGGCCCTCTAAGGGCAAAAGGCAGGGGAAGAGGTGGTTTTGACTATCGGCAGGGTGGCACTGGGCCTGTTGCCAGGGAGACCCCCAGGTTAATAAAGTTTGTGTTTTACAACTGATTGTCTGCTTTCCTCAGGGCATGGTCCCACATAACTTCAGACCAATGGGTCCTCAGTACCATCTCCAAGGGCTACATGTTGCAGTTCACCTTACCCCCGCCAAACCACCTGCCATCGACGATTGACCCAGGGGACCCAGAACACGTCTGTCTCCTGCGTCAGGAGGTGGACTGGTTGCTCCACCTAGGAGTGGTGGAAAGGGTACCAGTTTCATTTCAGGGCAAAGGGTTCTACTCCCGGTACTTCCTCATCCCGAAGGCAAAAGGGGGTTTCAGGCCTATTCTGGACCTGCGCACCCTGAACAGGTTTCAAACCCGTTCCAAGTTCTGCATGGTGTCCCTGGCCTCTATTATCCCCTCCCTGGACCTGGGGGACTGGTACGTGGCCCTGGATCTCCAAGACGTGTACTTTCATGTCCATATTTTCTAGAGGCACAGACGCTTCCTCAGATTCATGGTGGGAATGGACCACTATTCACGGTCCTCCCCTTTGGCCAATCCATGGTTCCCAGGGTTTTCACGAAGTGTATGTCTGTGTTGGCGGCCTACCTCAGGTGGGAGGGCATACAAATCTTCCCCTTTCTGGACAACTGGCTCCTCAAGGGGGAGTCCCACTGCGAGGTAGAGTCCCACATAGAGCTGCTCCTGTCGACATGGGCCAATCCAGGCCTGGTCGTGAACAAGACCTAATCGACGTTAGTGCCAGTTCAGCGCATAGAGTTCATTGGGGCCCTACAGGACTCCTCCAAGGCCACAGCCTCTCTCCCTGGACAGGTTCGAGACCCTTAGGGATCTCATTGCCTCGGTCACAGCCTTCCTGGTGACTGCGGCAAGGGCATGTCTTCAGATTCTGGGGCACATGGCGGCATGCACATATGTGATCCGCCATGCCAGTTTCCATATGAGGCCCCTCCAATTATGGCTGGCCTCCCAGTTCTCCCAAGCTCGGGACGGTCTGGGCAAGGTTCTCATGGTTCCACCCCCAATTCTCGCCTCTCTCCTATGGTGGTCCTTCCTGAGCAATATGTTGCAAGGGGTTCCCTTCAGGGAGACCAACCCGTCCATAGACCTGATGTCCGATGCTTCAGACCTGGGCTGGGGAGCCCACATGGGGGAGGTACAAACCCAGGGAACCTGGCCAGCCCCAGATTCGCCCCTTCACCAAAACGTCAAGGAGCTAAGGGCGGTTCGGTTGGCATGCATGGCATTCCTCACGCACCTCCACGGCAAGGTGGTCAGAGTCCTCACGGATAACAACGCCGCAATGTACTATATCAACAGGCAAGGCGAGACTCGCTCCCTTGCCCTCTGCCACGAAGCCCTGAACCTATGGGAGTTTTGCATAGTCCACAATATCTCCCTGAGGGCAGCTCACCTCCTGGGTGTCTGCAATATGCAGACGGACCGCCTCAGCGGGGTCTTCTCCCCCCAGCACGAGTGGGCGCTCCACTAGGAGGTTGCTCATCAGCTCTTCCAAGAGTAGGGAGTTCCCCAGGTCGACCTGTTTGCAACCCGTCAGAACCGTCATTGCCTCTGGATCTGCTCCAGGGGAGGGATAGGGAAAGGTGCGATCTCCGACGCATTCCTCCTGAGCTGGTCGGGCCAGCTCGTCTGTGCCTTTCCCCCATTCCCACTCATCGCCAAGGTCCTTCAGAAGGTGAAAGCAGACAAGGCGAGGGTCATTCTCATAGCCCCGGCATGGGCCCACCAGCACTGGTACAGGCCCCTCCTACACCTGTTGGCGGCCCCCCTTGAGAAAGCTGCCGCTCTGCCCAGACCTCCTCTCCCAGGACTGGGGATGCACTCCACCTGACAGTGTGGCTGCTCCATGGCTGAATGAAGAGGAGAGTAGTGTTCGGAGCAGGTAAGGTGAGTCCTTCTGGAAAGCAGGAAGCCGTCCATGCATCGGATGTACGTGGCAAACAGATCCAGGTTTGCCAGGTGGACAAATGAGCAGGGAATGTCCCCCTCCGCCGCACCCCTACAGTTTATCCTGGACTACCTCCTATCCCTTAGGGCCCAGCGGCTGGCACCTGCCTCTGTCAGGGTGCACCTGTCGGCCATATTGGCCTTTCACCACCGGTGCAAGGCTGCTCTGTCTTCTCCCACTCAATGACCTCCTGGTTCCGAAAGGGCCTTGATCGCTTGTTCCCGTACACCAGGCCCCAAGTACCACAATGGGACCTAAACCTGGTCTCACAGGACCCCCCTGCGAACCCCTGGCCACATGTTCCTGGTCATACCTCTCCTGAAAGGTGGCCTTCCTGGTGGCAATCACGTCAGCCAGACATGTCTCAGAGCTCAGGGCTTTAACCTCAGAACCCCCCTATATGGTTTTCCATAAGGATAAAGTCCAGCTCTGCCCACACCCAATGTTCCTCCCGAAGGTGGTCTCCGCCTTCCATATGGAGCAGAGCATCTTCCTTCCCGTGCTCTGTCCCAAGCCCCATTCCTCCATCGAGGAACGCCGCCTCCACACGCTCGATGTGCGTAGGCCATTGGCTTTTTACCTGAATCGGACTAAACCATTCCGGAAATCCTCTCAACTCTTTATTGCCTCGGCCAAGCGGGTTAAGGGGCAACCTATCTCCACGCAGTGGCTTTCTCGCTGGATCACCTCGTGCATACGCACGTGTTATGATTTGGCAGGTATTCCCCTGCCACCTATTGTTAGGGCACACTCTACGAGGACTCAGGCCTCATCAGCTGCCTATGTCACCCACGACCCCATCCAGGACATTTGTAGGGCAGCCACGTGGGTCTCAGTTCACACATTTACTTCACATTACATGATTGTCTCCCAGTCTAGGGATGACGCTGGGTTTGGTAGGGTGGTACTTCGTCCTGAACCACTCTGAGCTCCTACCTACCTCCAACAGATATTGCTTGGAATCACCTACTGTGGAATACACAGGAGCAAGCACTCAGAGAAGAAAAGACAGCTACCTGTTCCGTACCTGGCGTTCTTCGAGATGTGTTGCTCCTGTCTATTCCACACCCCACCCTCCTTCCCCTCTGTCGGAGTTGTCCGGCAAGAAGGAACCGAGAGTGGGGGGAGGCCGCAGCTCCCCTTATAGCGCGATATACAGGTGCCACTCCAGGGGTCGCCGCAGAGCTCCCCCAGTATGGGTACTGCTAAGGGAAAAACTTCCAGCACCGGTGCACATGGCAAGCACGCACACCTACTGTGGAATAGACAGGAGCAACACATCTCAATGCCAGTTACAGAACAGGTAACTGTCCTTCATAGCAGACCTTAAGGTGGCCATCCTGCAGCCAAAAATAACTTCAGGACCAGACTTCAAAGAGAAACTGCTGAGCTTCAGTTCATCTGCAAATTTGACACCATCAGCTCAGGATTAAACAAAGACTGTGAATGGCTTGCCAATTACAGAACCAGTTTCTCCTCCCTTGGTTTTCACACCTCAACTGCTAGAACAGGGCCTCATCCTCCCTGATTGAACTACCTCACTATCTCTAGCTTGCCTGCATATATATACCTGCCCCTGGAAATTTCCACTACATGCATCTGATGAAGTGGGTATTCACTCAGGAAAGCTCATGCTCCAAAACGTCTGTTAGTCTATAAGGTGCCACAGGACCCTTTGCTGCTTTTACAGATCCAGACTAACACGGCTACCCCTCTGATACTTGTCCTTTATGGACTTTGAGTTGCAGTGTGTTAGTTGGTGTTATTGGCCAATAGACTTAAAAATCTGTTCTCCAGAGCTGAAAGATTTTGAATGCATCCTTTGGACTGGTGAATCAGTTCCACTCATTAATATGATACTCTCTTTTTCTTGAAGATTTCGGGATCTCTGAAACAGAAACTCTTATTAATGCTACTGTGGCATCTCCTGAAATTAACTACCTATTGTAAACCCTTAGCTCTGGGCAGTTAATTCAGTCCCCCACGCAGGGTCTCCTCTGTCTGTACTGCAGCCCTGCCAGAGGACAGGGCTGGGGGCAGTACAGCCGTGCCAGAGGAGCTGCCGGCGTGGGGCCACCCTGTGGCCACATATTCTGCTCCTTTCCCCACTGCAGTTCCCTGGGGACTACAGCGGGGAAAGGAGCAGAACACTGGCAGCTTCTCTGGTGGCTGTACCAGCCCCGTCTCCCCCAGCCCTGTCCTCTGGTGGGGCTGCTGCTGTACAGATGGAGCCGAAGGGGAGACAGTTTTGTGGAAGGCAGGAGGTGGGGCAGGGGGTTCTCGGAGAGCTCCTGGGAACCGCAGTGGGGAAAGGAGCAGAACATAGGGCCACTGGGTGGCCCCAGGCTGGCAGCTCTCCTGGAACAGCTGTACCCCCCCAGCCCCGCCCTCCGGCAAGGCTGCTGTACAGCCAGAGGAGACCTTGCATGGAAGGGCTGGGACCGTACAGCTGCACCAGAGAAACTGCCAGCGTGGGGCCGCGCAGTGGCCCCATGTTCTGCTCCTCCTGTGTCTTTCCAGTATGCCATACCAGCTATAAATATTTTGCTGGTACAGCATACTAGACCAGACTGCCCTACTTGCACTGCTGCTAACAGGTGACTTTCCTGAGATGGTGGTCTGAAAGTAGTTTACACATCCAGTGAATTTGAGATTGAAGCCAATGGTTACCAACATACCAAGAACTTCCTCCTGTAGGAATGGAGACGGTAGCTGGTCTCCTTTTTATCAAATTCAGAACACACAAATATTGCTTGTGATTCTTTCTTCCGATAAAGATAGTGAGGGAATGGCTGTTCGCCACACACATTTTGGACTGTAATGGAGTAACACAAGTTGATTTTATAGCATCTTCAGAGAATCTGTTCTTCATTACCACTAGAGATTTTATTTGGTCACTTTTAAGAATTTAGTAATTGTCTTTTTACTGACACAGAATTTTTTCCACCAATACTTTTTAATCTTGATGCACAGCTATTAATGGGAAATGGTTCCACTACAGAGCAATTCAAATTGATTTTGTTTCTAGTTTAGAAATATATTCAGCAGATCCACAGTATATAAAAGTGCTCAGCGTGTTGAGATGAACTGGCCTCATGGTGTATGCAGCTCCTAATGGGAACTCAGTACATCTAGAGGAGTGGAGATTGATTGATTGGTACTCTGGCTAATTGATATGGCACTGAGCTAGTCAGATGCTCTCAGCGCCATCAAAATCACACATGGCATCGCTTTGCTGCCTCTTAATACTGACTGGATAATTCATATGATAAAAGCAGCATTGCATAGCTAAGACCTCTGGAGTTTAGCGCATTCACCCTCAGCATCAGTTGCATTCCTTCCAACAAAGCTTCCTGGCTGAAGAAGCATTACGCCTCTGCTGGAAATTTTTTTAAAGGATATTCTCAGGTCTGTTTGTTTTTTATGGACTTGGATACGGTCACAGAGATCCTGTGAGATCAGAAGAATGGAATGAACATGGCCACAGATGTCACTTGAGCTATTTCCACAGCTGGATGTACACCAGCCAGAGTGGGCGGTCTCTTTCAGATGAATTAGTCCGCTGAAGTACATGATACAAAACATCTGTTACAATGAGAACAAACAAAAACAATGTGCCTTTGAAGATTGTGATTTGATGGGAGCCACTTGCAATGGCACTGAATGAGGCAGTTGTCAGCAACGAAACATTTTCCTGCTTGCTGTTGCATGAACTGAAGCAAAAATACATGTTAAAAGTGTCTAATCAAACAAAAGACCTGCTTTTGCTGAATAATCTTACTTTGATTTCTAATATGTTGATGGAGAGGGGGAACCCTTCTGCACTTAATGTTTTCTATACTTTGATCCCCTTTAAATGCAGTGGTATAATTCCAACTGGATAGCTATACAAGCTTAGAAACAACATTTGTACAATAACTGTTATTCTACCATTCTTTTCTCCACACAGACACTGTTTTATTACCTGCAGTTTTGAAGTGTAATAGACAGTTTTCACCGCCAGTGCCACTTGACAAACAAAATTTTAAAAATGTTTTCACTTGGCGTGTCCGCTACTTGATGCCTAGCCAGAGCAGCACTTGGTCTTTCAGCAAATGGCCAGCGGAAATGATCCAAACATTCTCACAGAATTTTAGTCTGAGGCATTTTTTTTTTTTTTTTAGTTCTTGCAGATAATATGAAAATATCAATGGCAATTATCTCAGGAGTAAACAGTACGCTAAATAACAGGGTGAAATCCTGGCCTCATTAAAATCAATGTCAAAATTCACGTTGATTTCAGGGGGATCCGGTTTTCATTTCAAAACTCTGTAATGTGCACTAAACTAAGCTCTGTGTTTTGCAATAATCATTGGGCTGCGGAGGCTGTGTGAACTGAAATTGTACAGTACCATATACCGGTATATGGGATGTGCCTAGCATGTAGTCTGGCTTTTATGTTTCAAGTATCTGTAGTTATGTTTACACATCTCTTCATGGAACTGAAACCATTTTGGCAGCTACTTATGCGACTAACCCAAGATCATGCCTTTTTGCGATATTTCAGTTCCTAGGGAATGGAAATACAGCAAGAAGACCAGATCTCATGGATTTGTTTGTCTCATAATTGGGTTCTCTTTTTTTCATAGATTCCAAGGTCAGAGGATGTGATCATCTAATCTAACCTCCTGTGTAACGCCATAGAACTTCCCCAAAACAATTCCTAGAGCAGAGTTTTTGGAAATAACATCACATCTGGATTTAAAAGTTGTCAGTGATGGAGAATCCCTGTTCCCATGGTTCATTACTCTGACCATGACCATTTATGCCTTATTTCCAGTCTGAATTTGTCTAGCTTCAACTGGGTTCAAAAAGCCAGTGAAAAACACAAATGTGAATGCCAATATACAGTTGTTTATTTGAGTTTACCTGAACATCTGTTTTTAGTTTGTTTGTGTGTTTTGATCTTTAAGACACAGCAACTTTTACTTGGTTCCAGTAGACTCAAATTTACAGCCATATAGTGCACATAAAGGCCTGCCCTGGGTAGTTGCTATGCTGGAATTATTCTTTTCCCCATAGCTCCTAGGTAAACAAAGTGAGTCCCTCATCCATTTCTCTCCCATACCTTTCTCCTTCACCTCCCCTTGTCTGTTTTGTGGCTCCTTTCCCTCCCAGGCTGTCCCCTGCTCGTTGCTGGGACTTACAGGACACATGGACACTGGCCAGTTGTACTATTCCTGCAGCCCACAGTATACACAGGTTCTTCTTACCAAAGGCTCCCTCGTGCAGTGGACTTCTTTCTTAATACGTGGTGAACTGATTCCCCACCCAAAATGTGTGCGATAGTTACTTATCTAAAGCTGCCTCTAGTGCAAATTCTGCTTCTAGTGCCCACTTCCTTTTTGCCTTGCAGCCAAGTAAGATAATCTACATTATAAGAGATGGTCTCATTGCAGAACCTTAGCATATTAATAGACAACTCTTCATCAGCCATCCCAGTACATGAAGAATAGCCTTCCACTGGCTGTGTATAATTGTATTCTTTTGGTAGGGAAAGACCTCGAGAATTCTTAAATTGCTATTCCCTGGCCTGGCATTATCAACAGCAAACTACTTGGTGTAGAGGCCAATAATAGTTTTGTTTCCAGGTGCCAATGAAAATAAAATGGACTTTTTTTTTTCTTCAGGCAAAACATGGTACCACTAAAATAGTCAGACAACTGCAAGGAAAACTGTCTGCTGGTCCAGAGAACTGCCTCTGACATGAATCAGAATTTATTTAAGTTAGTCTCTGCATGAAGGACAAAAAAAGTTTGCTCCATGACAGACTAAAGTATCTCTTCACTCATCATGGGTCAGGATATGACCACTGTGTGTGTGTGTGTGTGTGTGTGTGTGTGTGTGTGTAATGGCTGCTAGGACACAATGTTGCACTAAAAAGCTGTAATTAAAAATGTATGTGGAAACAACTGTAATGTATACAGACAATTTATCAGGGAAATTTGTCCTAGTTACTGTAACATATAAAAACCCCTTCATGTTATGGAATTAAAGTAGTGAACTCCAAGTTCATTCTTCCAGATTGCCTTGGCTGAAATTTTCAAAGGGGGTGCCTAACGTAGACGCAACATGTTTATGCAGTTAAACAGGTATCATGATTTTCAGATGTGCTGAACTGCTACCACTCACGAGACTGCGGAGGGATATTGAGCACTGAAAAATCCAGTTACATATTTTGGTGCCTGGATGTGGATTTAGAGCTCGACGTTTAGGCATACACCTTTGAAAATTTTGTCATGTATTTTTCACATGCGCTGAAGGAGAGTAAAGCAAATAGTAGCTGGTTTGAAGAAATGTTAAACAATGAAGTGCTTTCATTCCGTGCATTTATGTAGCTGTGCAAGCTGAAGAAGTAATTTGTTAACTATTTTGCATCTAGTGCTCTTGTTCTAGTGTCATCTGTTTACATTCCGTTGTAATCAGTGGAAGGGTAGACTGGATGTGGCACAGTCAGCAGCACAGCAGGTGAGCACTGCGGGGACCATTCATCAACAGTTAACTTTTTTTTAAATAAACAAACACAGTGCTCCTGAAGGGTACCATAGCAACAACCTAAGTGAATGATGCCCTCTATCCACAGAATACTCAGCAGGAGCAGTGACCATGCCCATTTCTCTACACTGTCCCTTCAATGTGCTTCAACCCTGATCTGGAGGCACTAATCTGGGGTGAACGGAAAGTTAAATTTTCACACTTACTCAGTCCTTGGTGAGTCTGTTGAGCATGCCAGTTGCAGTGGGGTCTTTGTGATTTGTGGTTTCCTGTTCCTTGGTAGCTGATGCCTGGACATAACTGAACAGCTGTAAGATTGTAATGACTTTCAGTCACTAACAACTTCAGCAACATTCAGACCCAGTGACCTAGAGTTGAAAGGCTCCCTTTGCTAGTTCTAGTACTCTTTGCCATTCTCATCCCCTACATACTTGCAAGTTATTTAACATGTTACAGCTGTGCTCTCTGCTATACAATAGTTAAGGAGGCTGACAGCATTTTCCAGTATGAACTCATATTTTTAAGGGCAATAGCAACTCAGCTGTAAAAATGTGCTCCAGACTGAAACTTTGTCAGGAAGATCTCAGCCCAAGAGTGACTTTATTTGAACAACATTTGGAAAATATAATCAATTCAGTCATTTTCAGTTAGTACAGGTGTATAAAATAAGCAGTAAGTCTTTGCAGAATCAGCCCTGAGACTTCTTTCTATAATTTAAAGAACATAGCAACAAAATCCACCTTTTTTAAATAAATCTCTTCCTGCTGGTTTCAGATCATTAGTCCTCAATATTTTTACTTTTGAAAAACAAAGGATGAAACAAAGTAGGTTTGTGTTAAAACACTTTGTGTTTCACTTCAGATATGTTTACATTTGAATGGCTGATAAAGTAATTCTCTTACTGATTAGACTTTAACTGGAGTATATGATCCAAACCACCTCAGCTCTTTGGTACTTTATCTATAATGGTCCAGTCTGTGACTCCAGTTCTGAACACACATGGAATTAAGGAAGTTCAGATGCAGGTCCAAATCCATGTCAGAACTTTGAGATTAGGCCCCTTTCTAAGTCCTATTTATAGCTGGTCATATAGTTTGTAAAGCATTTTGGAAACCTCCGGTACAAGGGAAGTTTTCAAAAGGTCCATCATTATTGTAATATGCCAGCTGGTTTAATTGGAAATGTCTTAAAGAGAGGTTCTAATCTGAATGAGAACTTGAAAATAGCACCTGGTTACTGAGCAGATCTGCCCCCTCTGTTTATACAGAGGCATACTTGCTGAGTGGGGACACAAAAATAAGACCTTGATTCTGATTGTATTTACATCACTTGTACCTCAAGTGATTTCAATTTAGTTCCCCTCGATGTACCCCAGTATAAATGAGATCAGAACCTGAGTTTTTGCTACTGTCAGAGGGGCAGATGTGGAGTGAATCTGAGGGGAGCAGACACTGAGTGCAGAAGAAGTTGGAGTAAACAGCCAATCAGCACAGGGCAGAGAAAATCCAGTAAAAACTGTAGAAAGTTCCATGAAGGTCTAAAGGTCTCTGCTTTCGCTGCTTCTGGTCCTCCCAGCTGGAGTCTGTGCTGACTCCTCCCTGCAGATTTTCCCCAAGGCCGGAAAGGATGAGGAGGGAAGAGAAGACACCACCTGGATCCTAGTGCCTGAAGAGTGAGTAAGGTTCTCCCCTGCACAATGTTCTGGGTTCTGGGGGTGGCCCCAGCTGGGCCCCATTTTGCACAAACACGCACACACATCATTTTGGCTGCTTCCGGCCTTCCAGCTGGAGTCTCTGGCTGACTTCTCTCTGCAGATTTTCCCCAAGGCTCCAGTCTTGACATAAAATAAAGCTTTCAGAAGTATTACATCAGTGATATTGCATTCGGCTGGTAGATTGATACCTCAAAAAAACCTAGGTTCATTGATGAGGAAGTATGGTTTTTGTCAGATTTGAAACAATATGTTTATAGTTGAACATGTTAAAAATTAAAATTTTGTATTGCACTATCTAGTGCCGACGTGGGCAAACTACGGCTTGCAGGCCACATCTGGCCCGCGGGACCATCCTGCCCAGCCCTGAGCTCCCAGCCAGGGAGCCTAATCCCCAGCCCCTCCCCCGCAGTCATGCTGCCGCATGGGCCACACTCCCGCCCACTGCTCCTGCTGGGCAGAGTGGGAAGGGCAGCAGGCTCTGGCCAGGTGTCACAGCTGTGAGCTCCTGCTGCTGGTAAGGTGGAGGGAGGAGGGTTGGGGTTGGGTAAGGGAGCAGTCAGAGAGGAGGGGGTGGTTGGATAGGGTGGAAGTTTGGGGGGGCTGTCAGCCAATGGGAAACAGGGAGAGTTGGGAGCAGGAGACCCAGGGGGCTTGTCAGGGGGAGGGCATGTGGATAGGGGTCAGGAGGGCAGTCGGGGAAGGGAGAAAGGGGCTGGATAAGGGGGTGGCATCCCGGGGGCAGGTAAGGGTGGGGCGTCCTGGGAAGGGGTGTCAGGGGACGAGGAGCAGAGAGCGGTTGAATAGGGGGTGGGAGTCCTGGGGGGGGCTGTCAGGGGGTGGGGGTGTGGCTAGGGGGCAGGGCAGTCGGGCCAGGGAGCACAGGAATTGGATAGAGGACGCAGGTCTTGGGAAGGGGAGGTCAGGGGACAAGGAGCAGAGGGGGTTGGATCGATTGGGGATTCTGAGGGGGCAGTCAGGGGGCGGATAGGGGGCAGGGGCCAGGCTGTTTGGGAAGGCACAGCCTTCCCTGCCTGGCACCCCCCATACCAATGCGCAACCCTGATGTGGCCCTCAGGCCAAAAAGTTTGCCCACCCCAATCTAGTGGAAGATCTTTTCCTAATGAGTGGTCCATAGCATTTCTGGGGAAATAGTTATTTTATCTGTATGGTTACTGAAGCCCTGACTCGTTGTTGAATAAATAGTACACAGAATTAAGAAGTTTTAAAAGATATTACAACTGCTTTGTTTTAGTTTGTTTTACATATTTATATACAATGGAAATAATGGATTTAAAGTTACAAAAATCAGAAATCAGTTACATTTTAAAGAACACGTTTTTAAATAAATAGCATGGTTACCTAAATTTGCACACAAAAAAGGTTTTGTGACGTTCTCTTTGTATGAACAATCACAAGTGTTTAGATGTGTAAATGTTTGTAGGTGAAAATATGGAGTATGGCTTGGGGTCTCTTTGAACATTTGTTTTCTAAAAGTCATGGTTTGAATGATGGAGGGAGGTTCAAAGTTCAGGCTAAACAGTGAAGTTGAGTCTGGATTTAATTGTGCTATTCAAATAATTTCACTTTTGCACCTTTTCAGAACCAGGTTATGTCATCAACTCAATTTTCACACTTAGTTATGTGCATGAAGGGATGGAACACAGCAGAACTGTTTGTGACAGGAAATATTAGTTGAATATCACCCTTAATTTAATAGAGGAAATTGCATTCTCTTCCTTGTGAAACCTGTCCCACGAACAGCTGGAATGCTCTTTCCCATGTATGTGGAATATGTGTTAGCCATCTGTCACATGGAAGAAGATCCTTTTCTAATTTGATAGGATCTTTGCAGTTCATAAGACGTTGGAGGAAAGAAAAGAAAAACATCTGTAGAAGAAATATAGTCCTGATCAACAGTATGCATAACATAAATAGAACAATGGAAGCCAAGCATAGCATCCTGTCATACATCCAATATTAATGATCTAGTAGGGCTGGCCAGAAAACAACAATTCTGTTTTGCAAAACATTTTGAGGTTTCAAAATTTGCTTTTGTTCTGAGACCTTTCGAAAGGTTTTGTGAAATGGAAGAGGGAGGTTCTCTATATTCCAGATTCAGAGCAAGGATTTGAATCTGGCTTCTTCATGTGTTAGGCTATGCCCTAAACACCAGCCTACAGAGGTTCTCTCTCCCTCACCTGACAAAATTTTCATCAAAATTGGTGAACGTTGGGAACGTTTGGTTTGATGATAAAGCATTTTTTGATGGAAAAGTTTAATCAAAAATATTTTGTCCAGTCTACCATCAGATTTCCTTCCGTAACTACCTCTGGACTAAATCTTCCCTGACGCATAAGTGGTATATAAAATACATCTGAGACAGAGCGAAGGGCGTTTTGTGACTAGTTTAAGCACAGGCCAGGGTTCAGCAATTCCTGTTCTGATACAGAGACGCTCACTCTTGGGACATGTCACTACCTCTGTTCCCCTCACCCCCATCTGTCAGCTGGGAATGCTAATGCCCGCCTGCCTTGTCAGGATGATTGTGAGGGTCAATTTGTGAATGATTGTCATGCTTGGAAAATGGAAAAGCACCATTATAGCTGCTGAATACGTGAAGTTAGTGTAGAATTGTGTGCAAACAGCCCAAACTGAAATGCAGGAAGTAACAGAATAAAATTAATTATCTCTTCTACTCCCGCATGAAACAGTAATGATAAAAGGCCCATCTCAAGGCAGCCACAAACATGATAGTAAAAGTTTGGAGAATCCAGGTGGTTTCAAAAACGAATATAAAAATGTTTACTACAGCTTTGGTCTTTTACATAATCATCTATGTGCATATTTGGGAGGTTGTTATTTTTTATTTGTGATGGGGCCACAGTCACTGAGGGAGAGGAAGTGGCCTTGGGGAAGCCCAGTGGTTCTGTGCTTTTTAAGAGCCCAAGGCTGGGATCCCTGGAATAGCATGAACTGGAAGTGCCGACTTCTTTCAGTAAAGAATTAAAGAGCTGGCCCTTGGTAGCCATCTTTCTAGGCTTCATTCTGGCTAGACATGTTGAGGACTATGGTGGCCATCTTTGTCCACCTGTCTGTGGCAAGAAAGAAGAAGGGAATGGAATCACTAGTGTAAAAACAGTTCCTTTTCAGAGATGAGTATGAAGGGGAGAGGCTGCAGGGAAAACCCCCTGGAAGCAGTATGGGCAAAGGTACAGACTGGGGCTCTTGAAAACCCACTGCTGCAGACATCTCCTGTTGGGTTTAAAATTTAGTACTTCCACTGCAGAGATGCATTCTGTATGTGTATGGTTTTGGTTTATTAGTCCACAACTTACTTTCTATATAAGTATCAGAGGGGTAGCCGTATTAGTCTGGATCTGTAAAAGCAGCAAAGAGTCCTGAGCTTTCGTGTTCATGCTCCAATATGTCTGTTAGTCTATAAGGTGCCACAGGACTCTTTCCTGCTTTTTCTATGTAAGGACTGCAGTCCTCTGGTTCAATTTTGACATTGAGTGACGTAAGCACCTTTTAGTTTGCACCAAACTCTATGCCATTTTTTAGGATACCCTAAGATACCAAGCGCCCAGGCATCATGAATGCTATGATTCATTTAGTTCTAATAGAAGCGTCAAATAACCCCATATGTGAGATATAGTGATTGGTTCCACTGTAAGTATTATTTTGCTTGTGAACCTTCTTCAGTGCTTTAGCCATACCCAATTTCATCCCCACTGCTACAGCTATTTCTATCCCCTCTTATGCTACAGTGCTAGCAGTGGATTGGTATCTGTACATCATCCATAACTCTGTGTGTCAAACCATGGGAAGCAGCATGAAGCTATAGGGATATAAGGACAACAGGGCCTGCCCTCACTCCAGGGCTCTACAGTGAGCAGCTGAGGTCTGTGGCTACATCTGGTTTTCTGCTCTCACCCTGGACTGCTTCTCTAAGTTTTCATTCTCCAGCCTTGCTAGTCAGATCCCTCTCTCTTAGGCCTACTAGCTAAACCCTTCTTCCTAGGTTCCTATTCCTTTCCTATGGGGTTCTTATTGCCTCTTCCTTGCCTCCGAGAGAAAGACTGCAGGCTACCTCCCTGATGGTTGCCAGCCTCCTGGCTTTATAGAAGCCATGCTAGTTCCCTGAAAAGTGAGCTTTCTCCTAGTTAGTGCCCTCCATTCAAATTAAATCTTCCCCATTTGCAGCTTAACTGGCTGCTTGGGCTCACGTGGCCTAATTAAGAACAGCCATATTGGGTTGGACCAAAGGTCCATCTAGCCCAGTATCCTGTCTTCCAACAGTGGCCAATGCCAAGTGCCCCAGAGGGTATGAACAGAACAGGTAATCAGCATGTGATCCATTTCTTGTCACCCATTCCCAGCTTCTGGTAAACAGAGGTTAGGAACCTCATCCATACCCATTCTGGTTAATAGCCATTGACAGACCTATTCTCCATATATTTATCTAGTTCTTTTTAGACCTATTATAGTCTTGGCCTTCACAACATCCTCTGGCAAGGAGTTCCACAGGTTGACTGTGCGTTGTGTGAAAAAATACTTCCTTTTGTTTTGTTTTAAACCTGCTACCTATTCATTTCATTTGGTGACCCTTAGTTCTTGTGTTATGAGAAGGAGTAAATAAGGAATTAATCTCTCTCATCTGCTACTAGACACTAGACTACGTTGGAAAAAGAAAAATAATCCAAAACCAGAGGAATGGTTCCAAAAAATATGGGAGACGGGTATTATGGAAAATATAGCACATCAATTACATACCCAGCAAAACAGACAGAGGATAGATAGAATTAGACATTTGGTTACCATTTATTCAATACTCAGACAAAATATAGTCAGTTGCAAAAAAAAACCCCAAAAACCTAGAGCATCTGTCCCGTTTTTTTTTAATATTAACATTTGATAGACGTGCCTGGTGTGATAAATATGAATAGAGTTGATCGGTTCACTCAGTTTAATAAATTCACCAGAAACAACAAACCTTGGATAATGTAAAGAGGCTCGCTCTATAATATGATAATATCCTGTTAAGTAGGAAGATGCTTACTGTGAATTTTAAAAACTTTCCAGCCAGTAATTGTATTTCCAATCCAACATCAGTCTCACAACACTAGGAAAAAGCAGATAATATTAGTATAGCTCATTACTCCAGAAATCCCAGCACTAACTAGCCATCCTTGCCCACCTGTCTAAACATACATCATCCAACTATTGTTGAGTCACTCGCTGTTTTTCAAAGTGGATGCATTTCACTGAACCAACATAACAAATAATACTGCATATGCCTTTTGATGTTGGCAATTGCTTAAAAAGCATCGTTTACTTAATATCATAGCTCTATATTTAACTTTCTCCTGTGATTTTCTCTGATTCCATGGAAAGACATGTCTATATTAAAGTCAGTCTGTAAATGATAAATTAACAAAAATATCTCCGACAAATATATTCTCCTTTTATATGGATGATGTGTTCATAGACCATGGACCCTCGGGCCGTATAGAAGAACAGGGTATTTTGAATAAAGCTCAGAGGAATTCATATTTCAATAGAATTACTCTAGGTTTACAGCAAAATAGCAGAAATCATAATGTGCCCCATGGAGTGTGTAGTTAAATAAAACACACTTTAGTGCTAAGTAAACAACTTGTTGTTTTAGCCTCTATTTTCATGCTTATTTGCCATATAACAGATGGTCTGATAGGAGATACGCCTTTATCTCTGAAGCCAGCCTTTCTCCAGACTTTATGAATGATATTATTCTATATTAATTTATCTATGTATTCCAGTAACTACTGTATAGTACATTTATTTGCCAATTCACAAATCAATTTTCTTATACTCTTACTTGCTAGATGTTCCATGGTTTACTATTTGTGCATAATCCATCTTTTGAGGTGACTAAGGTATAAGTACTTCTTTATTTGTTCTTTTCAAAGTCAAAAAGTATGCACAATTTTATATTCTTAGATTCCAAGGTCAGAAGGGACTGTTGTAATCTAGTCTGACCTTCTGTAGAACTTCTCCAATTTGTATATATACATATATATGTATATATAGATATATATATACACACACACAGAGAGAGCAATACATTAACCAAGAGAATCAGTTGTTTAAAAAAATCTGAACAGAAGTAAATTCTTACTGCTATGGTATGAGAAGTAACATGGTGATCCTCAGTGAGCACTCTGTTTTCTTTTGAATCTGCCAGGGGTTCATTATTATTTTACTCTATAATCCCCGCTTCTAGTAAAGCTAATCCAATATTGGCAGCATTGCATAATAGGTCCCATGCCAAAAATATCTTGCCAACTTTAAAAGGGTGCTAGATTGCCAGAGTGTTCTAGGCATTGAAAGTGCATTTTAAATGATAGTACCAAAGATTCTTTCGGTGATCAATAGATGAGTCATTCAGGATAATAATTTTAATTTCTGTGAGAAGCTTGGAGACTCAAAAGAGAAGTCATTATCTATCTTCTCAATGGATAAGCAGTGATTGCTGTCACAAAAAGAGATGAGCATTGAGATATCAGCTGAGGGGGATATATAATGTATGAAACAATTAATGGACTGCCCAATAGCCTTGTGGTATGTCCAGTTAAAAACTGATTTCCCACAGTGTGTTAGCTGATACTGCAGGAGCCATGAGTTGGTTCTGGATACCTTGCAAGCATACTTGAAATGTTGTACTTGGTCTCACCGTCTGCTGCATATTTTTTAAAAGAATGATTCATGTTTGTGGCTGCTCACATGTTGGTGATTAGCTATTGGTCTAATGGAACTGTACATGCAATCAGTGGCACCCAAGATGGACAGAAAGTGTGCTGTGATATAAAAAAACCCTCATGATTTGTGATTGGTCTGTATATCTAGTATATATGCTTCTGTGTATAGGATACATGAGATATATATGCAGGCTATGTATAGAGACAGTAGTGTTAGGATAAATGTGAGAAAATTGTGTACGCATTGGTAAGTGCCTAATACTGTGGTATTTCTGATGGAGGCTAGTAATTTAGAATGATTCTGGTTCAAGGAATCCCAAGGCGAGAGTTATTTGAAAAACCAAAGGTCACATATGACTACAAAGCTTTAAACTCTCCAAATCCCCTTTCAACCCCTCACAGGGAGGTAGAATTGTTTGTCAAACTGCTATCAGGAATGCTTGCTCCTTTGACAAATCCAGACAACTAACCCTTTGTCCTTTTTCATTATTTGAAGGACATAAATGCTTTCCCTTGTTTGATTTTGTTATCAAACAAAAAACATTTTAGTCCCACCCATCAGCCTTGCCAGCCCACAGGAGGTTGATTTCCATGCTAAATTGAAGTATGCAGTTTTATCTGAAGTACTTTAATAACAGTCATGATTGGGATCCCAGGCAATCCGTAAATCTCACTGAATTACCAATCATGGTTTAAAGATGTTGAAATGGCCTTTAAAAAATTGCTAAGTAAGTCCCTTTCCATGCGTGACACACAGGACAAGTGTAACAGTTTGACAGTCTGCTCCATGCTGATGGTGGATATTCCCTGCAGAAATTGTGAAAATCTAATCCTTAGAGACAGCACAGCAAACCTAAGTAACTGGCAGGCACTAGCAACTTTATTTGGCAAAGACAGTGGTAAAAACTTCATCATTAATTCACCTGCAGGTTTGGGGTTTTTTTGAACTAGACTTGGCCTTTAATAGAATTGCAGCCTATTATGGTGTTTTTCTATATAATTTACAAACTGAGTAAACTCAGCCATCCAGAGATGTTAACATGAAAAACATGTTCCCTTTAGCCTTGCCACTAGCCAAGTGGGGCCCGTGAGAGGGCACATACTGTAAACTGTGAGTAAACTAAATTACCTTGCATGCAAGTGGCAATATGTGATATGAGATATTGCTGCCTTCTACAGCTAAATAAGCTGGATACAAATGGACTTGACAGCATGTTTTATGAAATGCATTATGATTTGGAGACCTGGTGTCTTAACAACCAGACGGTATTTCCTTAATTAAGTATAATTTTTTTCCTACGTGATCACAAGAGGATTAGGCAAACTCTGGTGAATTAATGGACTGGCAAATGCATATAGTTCTCTGCTCTAGGTAACTGTCAGCTTCAAGCTCTTTAAGTTGTCTCTGTCTGATGACTTACGATCAGAAAGCTACAGATCCTTGCGTTTGCCCCACCCCTATTTCTAGTGTGCTGGACAGTGTAAACTTTGAGAAGATAACGTTTGTGGTCTCAGTAACGAGTAATTTCAAAAAAAAAACAGTTATCTCCAAGTATATTTCTTTCTATTGGATATATATTTTCCCCAAGACCTATATTTTTAAAAATAATTTATTCACAATAACTGTGTTTTGCTTACTGAAAGAAATATTTTCTACTTAATTTTTCCACTGCATGTCTGGCACTTGTATTTACAATACTAAATTACAAAACTTTCCTTGCTGCTGTCCATCCTTGATTGCCAGGCTCCTAAATTTATACACTGGAGTAGCCATCAGTCTGCCATATCTGTAATCAAATCAAGTTCCTCCAATCATGCCTTTTGCAACAGAAATATCAGAAAGGTGAGCTAGGCTTTTACTGTCCTTGGGAGCCTCCCAAATTAATTGCCGCTGCTACTACTGTTGAGAGTCGGGTCTTTCAGTGTGCCAGACAGAGCTTTAATTGATCAGCCACACACATATGCTCTGGGAATGCATATGTGCATTTTTGCATGTCCTGTTGTAGTCAGGAGCTAAAATCATCCATCACTGATGTCTCTGAGGAAATAGGCCGTAAGAGAAAACTGCTTGCAGAGATGCCTAGAATATTTTTTTTTCTGTTAAACTCAGTTTAAGCTTTAGTGTTTTGACACACAAAAATTGCCTGATTCTGGGTTCTGACTATAATTGCATATTTTCATGAATTCTTATTATAACCAAATAACATACTTCAGATTCAGGGACACATGTTTCAAGATCTCAAGTTCAGGAGCGGGCCTGGAATCCCAGGCTACGTGAAGCTGAACACCTGGCCAAAATGCAGTTTCCTAGAGCAAGGTGCTACTGCAGATTCTTGCTTTGAATCTCATATTAACTGATGAATGGGCTTATCTTACACCCAAAAGGTTTACTAAGGATGGATTCTCTGACATTTGTTAGTAGAAAGAATAATAAAAAAATGGGTTACAATTAGGGCTATAGACAGAATAGAATGAAGGAAAATAATATCATTTTCTGTGTGAGGAGGAGGAGGGGAAGATCAAGATCTGGTGAAGAAAATATCTGTGATGAAGGTTTGTAGAAACACTGATTTTGAGAGAGTTGTTCCAACCAAGGTGAATAGTGGCACTATTGCAGTTAATTTGAATAAATTCCTCTATTGTAGTTTCATCTAAGTTAATACTAAATGCAGCAGCCAAAAATAAGAAGCAAAAATTGGCGCAAACAAGAAGGATTTGAAACATGCACACTAATAAGCCTGTTGATATTTACTGGAATTCATACTGGAATATCACAACTATTCTTTGGAGATTTTTATGTTTCGTATAGAGTCATTTGCTTCATTTCTCTAGTGACTAATACAAACTTGTCCAGGGATCAGTGAGATTCTCAAATCAGATATAAGCATAGAAGAAAAATGTTGGCAAGGACAGAACAAGTTGATTGGCATTCCCCCTAATTGTTTTATTGTTTATGTGCAGCTGAAAATATGGAAAACCTCACTTCCACTCTCATTCTTAGAAATGATTTCCAACCGTGCAAAATAAATGTGAGGTGTTCACTTGAGAACCTATGACAATGGCTTTTAGAAATTATTGGGGTTTTTATCCTTAATGCTGAATTCCCCTGTATAGATCTCGGTAAAAATATTTAGACTTTGCAATATCTTGATGAAGAAAGGAGACAAACATGTCATATTAATGTCACAAAAAATTTCGCCATTTTTTACTGGCTTTCATAGTGTCTCTGAATATGTTTTTGCAATGTATTCACAGACGCACAGAGTGAACTATGGAATTCATATTGAGAGAGAGCTGGAAAGATCTGAAGTTATTTACCCTGGCTTAATTATCTTTATAGCCTGTATTGTGGTCTACCAAGTTTGTGAGCCTTGTCCATCCCTTACTAAGGAGCACAAGGAATGGAATATGTTCTGACTTTGGCGGAGAAAGAAGGAGCAACTCGCACCATTCTTGAGACACCTACTTTAGCCCATCCAGGGAGTAGAATTTTGCATTTGGGAGCTCCGGAGGGAACCATGTGCAGCTTTGGGCAAAGCCATGAGTGCACTGACATGGGGTCTTTGACTGCTGATGAAAATTACAGAGCAGCTCTCCCTAACAATTCTCTGTTTGGCATTCTCTCTCTCTCTCTCGTTTAGGGTCTTGTTCTTGCCTTACCTTGTGTCCTGTTTATTATTGACCTCTTTGGTGCCATGCAATGAGGGCAATGCATTTAAAACCTGTGTATGTGTATTTTTTAAAATAGATGTTGCTCCCATAATGGTTGTCAACAACTAGTTTTGCTTAATCGCCTTGAAAATGTCACAAACAAGGGTTCTTAAGAGGAATTGAAAAAGCCAGGTTAATTATCATTATAGGCTGACTATATCAGGGACTGAAGATTTTAAAAGCCAGGAAAAATTGGGGACATATATGTGGTGCCTCTGAGTAAGATTATTCCATATAGGATATGGAAAATGTAAATGACAGGCATTTTGCCATGTACAGTAGCATTCACTATAGACAGACCATATGTTTTTGTTAGAAGCAGTGAAGCCAAAAATGACATTTAATTGGAACTGGCATAATACACCCTCACTAGTCATATATGTGTGTCTTGGTTGTCAGTGGGAACAACATATATTTCACATGACAGATATATTAGTCTCTTTTAAGATTAATATTAAGCATTAGCCAAATTCATTCATTTAAAGAACACTGATGACTTTTTAAAAAAATAAATGTTGAGGTGGAAATCATGTGTATTTGCAGGGTGCTGTGATAACGCCGACAATGGACCACACTATGTCAATGCAGCCAGCAAGCATGATGGGCCCTCTGACCCAACAGATGAATCACCTTTCCTTGGGCACAACAGGAACGGTAAGTTCAGATAATATGCTACATTTTTTCTATTTTACAAAATGTTTTATTAATTTCTGAGTTCTCATGGTCATTTCTGCTCACTTGAGTTTCCAGTACTTCATTCTTTTTATTTTAATATTTCCATGGCTCCTTTTTTTCTTAGCATATTAATTTTTAACAGTTACATAGAAGATGTAGTATACTCTTTATATGAATTTTTCCTAATATTTCACTCATGGCACTACAAGCTTTTTTAACTAAAGGAAAAATGTAACCATCTTTAACAAGACACAGTAATTCATTCTATGAGTCTTGCAGTCATTTCTTTGGCGTATGGCATATTTGTTTCTTCCTTATACCATTACTTTACATACTTTATTGTGTCATCTTTCCTTCCAGATCTGGTTCAAGTTAATTCCAACCTCGGTGGTTTTTTTCCCCATTTTTGTTGATATATCAGGTTTTATTCATCTCTCAGGATGCTTGAATATGTTGGTTCATCATTCTTTGCCATCTATTTTATATGTTTCAGCCAATAAACAAACAAATAGAAATATGATCTCAGTGCTTTTCTCGCTATTCTTCTTATTTTCCTTGGACACATGAACCTAAGGGAGGCTACCATGGCTAGTAAGAATATCTGTATGTGAAATTGAAGCCTTGATTGGCTAGTTAGATAGCTCCCTGGCAAAGAATGCCCAGATGCATTTTAGTTGTCTTTAGAGTTTGTTGATGACAGATCCATTTTACTGAGTGAATTAAACATGTATTTTAAAAGTGCAGTAAGGATATGTTGAAGCAGCTCTTGGGACTTTTGTCCTTTGTCTCTCATTGACATTGAAGAGAATCATGCAGATATAAACCCTTTGGATGACTTAGAAAATGTTCCTCTAACAGTCTTCATATAAAACCAGGAAATTCCCAACTAATGATCTGTGCTAACACCAAACCACTGCTAGTTTCCTTTTGGTTGCTATTTTGTAATTGGATCAGGTGCCATGACCAGATGTATTATATTTGCTATTATTACATAGTATGATACATTTTATATTATTTTATGATAGTCTTTATGTAATGATACCTTTGCCTGTAGAATGTGCGATATTCATTGACAGCAATATTCTAGCATTCTGAAGCTTGAGAAGGTTCTTTAGTTTATTTAGACCAGTGTTTATGAATCCCAGGCCATGAACCATGGGGACTCCAGGCCTGTTAGAAAAAAGAACTCTACTCTGATTATCGGAACTGAATCACATTTTATGATCAATCTAAAAAGTGAATTACAAGTTTCTGTTGTGCTCATATTTTTAAATTTGTCCTTCAAAAGTTTGCAATGGAGTGCTATAGTCACTGGATATCGTTCAACCAGCTTGTTTTTCAACAAACAAGCCAAAAAGTCATAAACAATTCTGCTTCGTGTCAGCAGCAATTGGTCCCAATTTAATCTAAGAGCTTCCAATATGCAAAAAACCCCTTCTGCAGCCAAATCCACACGATGGGGAAAATTCACCCCTGGTGCAGAGGCAGGGCCGGCTCTAGCAACTTCGCAGCCCCAAGCATGGCGACAAGCTGTGGGGGGCGCTCTGCCACTTGCCCGTCCCGCGGCTCCGGTGGACCTCCCGCAGGCGTTTCTGTGGACGGTCAGCTGGTCCCGCGGCTCCGGTTGACCTGTCGCAGGCTTTTCTGCAGAGGGTCCGATGTTCCCGCGGCTCTGGTGGAGCTGCCACATGCGTGTCTGTGGGAGGTCCACCGGAGCTGCCTGCTGCCCTCCCAGCAACCAGCAGAGTGCCCCCCGCAGCGTACTGCCCCAAACACACGCTTGGCGCGTTGTGGCCTGGAGCCGGCCCTGTGCAGAGGGCCAGCATAAGTTTCTCTGGATTGACTGAGCGCCAATTAAGGGCTGGCCTGATCCCTGCTGGGAAAACAACAACCCTGAAGTGACTAGCATTCCCTATGTACTGTGGAAAATATCTTGTCACTGAGTCCAAGTAGAGTAAAGGGCTGCATGTAAACTGACGAGTACAAGAAGCCGTAAGCAGTGAACAACAAGAAGTTTTATTGGTCTTAAAAACCCAGGAAAGATACCCCATATTCATGAGCACCATCCACTAGCACCTTATGTATTAATGATCAACTATTTACATATGTTTAGATATCTCTTCTACAGAATACTCCTGTAACAAGAGATATTGCATGTAAGGCCATAGTGGTGGTGGGCCAGGAGAGTGTCTGTAAATCTCTGTTTACTCAGATCCACTGGTCCCAGTTCCCCTTCCATGGAAAGCACAGAGCTACAGCAAATACTCCAGCCCACAGGCAGATATAGTTTGGGGGGGAAGAGACTACTGAGGGGGGCTCCCCAGCAGCTTTACACCATGACCCTGAGTTGTGGGTGTAGATTTCACCCCCTCGCCTCCCCCTGCACCCCCCATGCTCTGCACTTTGTCCATATTGAACCTCAATACTCATTGAAAATATAGTTGACAATAGTGACAAATTTGATGGTAGTTGTGCTGCTTGGATCACCTGCACATATCTGCCTGGAATCAGGAATTGAGCAGAGAATATCCCAGAGGTCACAATTCAGCCTTATTTATATATATTTTTGTACATATCTCTTCACTTAAAAATAGCAAGAGATATTTGCATAGGTGTGCTGACTGTGCAAGTAGAGGAAATCTAAGCGTAAATAATGTCACAATTGTGACAAAACTGAGAAAACCCTAAAAATTCTGATTAAGGCTGACAATCCCTCCTCAGCTACTGCCGGTATATTAACAAGGAAGGCCCAAGGCTTAACCTAAGGATACAGAGATGGTTTTAACCCTGAACGTTCCTCTCCTTTACCAGTTTATTATAACCTTGGTATATATTCTAGCCTCGTTTTCTTTATATAATATTTATCCACAATTAGCTCTTCCCTTCAAATGATACATTATTGAGGTAGCATAGGGAGTAGGTCCACTCTTTATGGAAACACTGAAAGAATAGCATTAAGTGTGTATTTAATAATATATGGATGCTGGAATTGTTCCATCATCAGCCTGTCACTCAAAATGTGTCTAACACAGCCATTGAACTGATCTCTGTTTTGCAGTTTAATAAAAGTAATGATTGATAGCTTGAGTGGAAACAATATAAAACCCTTTAGAAAAATAAAACTGTGCAGCCTGATCACAACTTTCAGGACTTACAGTGGGGCTCCTTTTACATTGTCAATGACACTTTCAGCCATCAGCAGCACCCATCTACCATTTGAAGGGAAACAAATATTTGCCATATATGTCCCCTCTATAGCTCATTCCTGACGGAGGTTTTATGGTCATTACCTTGTTGCTTTTATTTCCAACGTGCATTTAAGGTAATGCTTTGGTTCCATTTACATCCCACATCCTGAGGCAGCATCTCTCACCCCTCCTATGGAGATGTACTTTTCTGACCATTTTGTTTTCTGTTTTGAAATTGCTTCAGTATAGCCCTATTTCGTTTGAAACTTTTTGGGGCCATGCCAATGGGAGAGTGAATGGAAGCCAGCTTCTAGACTGAAACTGCTAGCTCAGCTGTGCTTTTTAATTGTTCTTCACACACTCAGCTGGGCCGTTTTAGCTTTTGCTTGCATATTTAAAAGAAAATAAGCAAAACTTGCAGCACAAGCTCCTGATTTTTCTTTATAAACTGTACATTTGTTTAATTATTCTGGATACTTATGTATAAAATGGTCAGTTGTGTATAAAAATGATGTTAGTTTATCTCAGGGCTCTGTTGATATTGCAAACCATCCTAACTCTGCTTTCATGGTTTACAATGTCATCAGAAATCCCTCAATGGAATGACAGGTGTGTTATTCTGCTACATAATTTCCTATCTCTTTCTTTGTTAGCTATTTCTGTTGCCACTAGAGCTTGATGATATCTCTAGAACCTCTCAATGGAACAACAAGCTTATTACAAGTTTCTTATCTGTTATTTCCTTTGGATACTATATGGTCACTGATGATTTACAATGTCACCAAAGGCCCTCAGTAGAATAACTGGTTTGTTAAGTTTGTTTGGTTTTTTAATCATCAATTTTCTTTGCACATACTTTGGCCATGAATACTCTATGATGTCACCAAATTCCACTAACGTTCAGAGCTTTGTTACAAAATGATCTTCTCTATTGTTTTAATAGTACATCACGTGGTCCCTGACTGTTTATAGGAGCAACATTTCAGTACAATCTTTTGATTTTGATGTTAATCAGGTTTTAATCTTGAAGCTCTTTTATTTTGTTTGACTGTTTCAGTTTGCTTGGAGAATACAAGACTGGGCCAATAGCAAATGAAGCTAAAGTATTGTTCAGGCTGGTACTAAGTAGATCACCCTTGTCCATTTTCTCAACCTTGGTCCTGGACAAATGAAAATGATTAGCAGCATCGTGCAATTTTGGGAAACAGGTTTTTTCAGAGAGAAATTAATCTGTTTGGAAAGGTAAAGACTAGGCCAGGGGTTCTCAACCTGGGGGTTGGGACCCCTCAAGGGGTCGCGAGGTTGTTATATGGGGGGTCGTGAGCTGTCAGCCTCTACCCCAAGCCCCACTCTGCCTCCAGCATTTATAATGGTGTTAAATATATTTTTTTAAAAGTGTTTTTAATTTATAAGGTGAAATCAGAGGCTTGCTGTGTGAAAGGGGTCACCAGTACAAAAGTTTGAGAACCACTGGAGTAGACTAATCTCTGCACGGGTAATGTAAAATAACTAATAGTGCAGTGAAAGCCACTTGGCTGCTCCTATTAGTCTGTTCTATAGTTTGAAATAAACAAGGGGATAGTCAATGAAATTGAAAGTCACCAAATTTAAAATCAAAATAACTTTTTGATGCAGCAGCTAATCAATCTGTAGAATTTGCTGCTACCAGATACTCGTAAGACAAATAGGTGAGCAAGGTGTTTAAAAATAGAATTGACATTGATACGAATAACATTTGCCATCACAACAGCTAACTAAAAAAACCTAAAAGAGATAACGTTTCTTGTGGTTCAGAATATGATCACCAGCTGGGGATAGCAAGGAAAGACATTTTTTATTTAGAGCTGAGTAAATAATACATTGCAGGGTTTTCATCTCCCTTTTCTCTTCAAAAGTGCTGAGCACCTTAAGCTTCCATTGACTGCAAGCTGCTTCTATTCAGATGTCTAAATGTGGGTTCAGGAACCGACATTTAGCCACCCAGCTTTGAAAAATTTGGCCATGGGTCACATGACTGATTTGTTTCTGTTCCCTTACTGGTTGAGCAGAACTCTTAAAATCCAGTTCCTGGTGTGACTGCCGCATTTATGAGCTAAGCATTCACTTTCGAAGAGCATTCTACACTATAATATTTGCCTACAATGTGCTTTGTTTCTGCAAACACTCCTTCCAGGAAATTCAGTAGCTAAACTATTCAGAGAAAAGGAAAGTTAAAAGGGGCACAAACACAGATAATGTGGATTCAATTTTTGATTCAATGAAACATACACAGAACATTCTGAAGGTATTTGTTCAGTACCTCCATCTGCAACATTGCACAAATGAACAGGTGCATCATTTGGACTCTTTGCCTGCCTCTGATGCATCAGCTAATGGCCATTACTGGAGGCAGGATTAGCCCAACCTAAAGCCTCTTCTCATGGAAGAATGCTGGCCCCTAGATGATTGTGATAAAAAGTTAAATTGACATATGGAGAAATGATAATGCAAATGCAAATCAAAACATTGAAATAATGGCTAAAATGTAAGAAATTGATAAACATTTTATTTTCATAACTGCAAATCTGATACTATAAGAGCCAAATGTGTTCAACAGGCTTCAGGTGTCTTGAGTGCTCAGAGGCTAGTTTCACCTATATGTCTTTGCTGTCATGCTATTTATTGTTACTAAAAGTGCCCCCGATAGAAAATGCGAGGGGCCATTGAGAATATAATTCAAAGTATTCTCTTAAAAAACATGTACATTGCTTAGCAATAGGCACGTACCTCTTAGAAAAACTCCTTTATATTAAAACACATAGAGTGGATGCTGAAATGCATTAGAAATATTGTGTACAGCACATAGTGACTGATCTAGATTATATCCTGAAAAGGGTCACCAGTTTCCATACATGATCTTCAGCCATACCCTCTGAAATTGTTGTTATATTTATTACTGAAGTGCCTCAGGGCCAACCACGAGTGGGGCCCCATTGTGCTAGGCACAGTACAAACACAGATTATTAGACAGTCCCTACCCCAAGAATTTACAATCTAAATAGACAAGACAGACACAGGGTAGGGCAAAGGGATAGAATGTACAAACAGTGTGTGATCCTGCACATGTCATGGATGTTAGTACCCCAATTTGTTTGTTCGTTTAAAATTTTTGGGTGGGTTTTGGTTAGGAGGGGACTAGGTAAACAGAAAGCCAAAGAAAGGTGGTGTGGGGAATGAGGACAGGGCAATGGGAAAAGAGGGAGGAGAAGAAAAATGGTTGAAAATAGCTTTGTGTAACCATTCATTTTACACATGCACAATCATTGAGCTGTGAACATATTCACAAGTCCTGAAATCCTGGAATGGACTCTGCCTTTGAGAGCAAAAAGCAATACAATGAATGAAAGGAAGATAGTGATCAATCTGCTTTGCAGGTTGTGTTCTCTTGACGTTAGATGGTTCTGGAGTTGAACTGCTTAAATGAAACCTTTAGGACGACTAGCTCTTGCCTTCAAGGTATGTCTTACCATTGGGGAGATACAGGAGGGACCACAGCGCTATTCTACTTGGAATTTTGACTGAGTCATTGATGACATAATAATGAAAAAAGCATTTTAATGTAGAAAAGCAGAGACTTAAGGGACATAGCAGTCTGCAAATATCTTAAATGTGTAAGCACCAAGGAAAGAGAGGAATTATTTAGTGTGGTACACATTGGTATAACCGTGAATAATGAGGTAAAACTAAGAAAATTTTAGCTTGATTATCTTGCAGAAAATGATAATGTATTAGAGTTTGGAATAAACATCTAAGGGAAATGGTGGGAGCCCATCACCTGGGATATTTAAAACCAGAAATTGTACTGCAGAGAACTATCAGGGGTTGGCAAGGAGATGGGCTAGGTGGTCTTTTTATCTCTAACTTGTGTTCTTTGTTGAAAAGAAATTATGTGACTCCAATATGAAACTAAGTAATAATAAGGATAGTTTCTTTTTTCTATTTTTCATTTAAGTGCTGTAATTTCAAAAGATGATGTACCATTTAAAAATGTTTTCTGAGCACAGCGTACCAAAATCAGATAAGAACTATAAGCCAAAAGAGTGTTTTTCTTTCACCAATTGGAGTTTAGACAACCAAAAAGCAGACATGCATTTCAGCCAGCTGTTCACACTGCTAACTCTGGAAAGCCTTTTGCAGTTGAGGCTAAGTTGTTTCACTATGTGTTAAGTGAGTCAGTATGTTTACAATTCACTTTGTGGATGATGTGTACATTTCAGTAAGCAACACATTTTTGCCCATGCTTGTGTTCTGAACAGAAAAATATGAATTGTATCCCCAGTGGCTTTTCATAGGGAAAGCTTAATTTCCAGGCACATGACTTCATGGAAACATTAGCTTATTGATGCTGTGGCATTCCTGAAGGTGGGACAGTCAGGGCTGGTGCAACCATTTAGGCAACCTAGGTGGTCACCTAGGGACCTGGGATTTGGGGGGCACCATTTTCTTCGGCAGCGAGCGCGGCGGCCGGATCTTCGGCTGCCCTGATCACCACCGACATTTAGGCGGAGGGAGCTGGGGCAGGGGAGCATGGGGAGGGCTGCATGCAGCAAGTAAGGGGGGGGCAGCACGCAGGGGAACTCCCCACCCCAGCTCACCCCTGCCCCGCCTCCTCCCCGAGCATGCCATGGCTGCTTCACTTCTCCCGCCTCCCAGGCTTGCAGTGCCTAAGCTGATTGGCGCCACAAGCCTGGGAGGCAGGAGAAGTGAAGCAGCGACGGCGTGCTCCAGGTGCTTGTGCGTAGAGCAGGCGTGAGCTGGGGCGGGGGGGTGCCTCAGAGCAGAGGGGGTAGCTGCTGCAGGGGGGCAGGGCACAAGGTGGAAGTTTCACGTAGGGCACGAAACATCCTTGCACCGGTCATGGGGACAATGTGACAAGGGGAAAATGCCTACTGGTTGTACTGTGGGCGGAATTGAAAAGGAATGATATTTGCATCATCTCTATTTTTGATGTTTTTAAATCAGTAACAAAAATGACATAGTCTCTATGTAGCTTGTCTATCAAGGCATAGTGCCAGGAACACAAACAATATGCCATTGAATTCCACTGGTGTTCATTGCAATACGGTGATGACCCTTTTATGTGGCCAAGATACTGGTGGTCAAATGTTTAATTTTTTTCTAAGAGAAATTACCAGACTATAATACATGTTTGAGGTACATTTGTATGGCATGCTTCACTGCTGATGTCTTACTCACCTGGAAGTACCATCCTGTCCAGGATCAAGTAATTTAGGATGCAAGGTCAGATTACATGGGTTTTCTGTGGCTGTATCCACTGAATTATCTAGTAAGGGTGCAGTCTTACCAAATGGTAGTTTATGCTGATATTTTGTGCATGTTGGGATTTCTGCTTGAAATTCTCAAAAAGTCAGAGCTTTGCTTAAGTGGTTTACGGTGCCATAGGAAGTCGTTGATAGCAATAACCTCTGTGCCCTCAGATGATATTTTATTATTTGTGAATTATATGAGATTCAGTCTGTGCTATGTAGCTGTGGAATCCTCACAGTCCTAAAAGACTCAGTTTGGAAGTACCATTATAACCAATTTTTACTATAAAAAGGTCAGTCGGTGCATTTCATTAAACTGTAGTGAGGGGTTTGAGAGCAGCTGTATCAAGTGAATTTCAGAGTTTGCTGAACTGAGTTGTTTTTCTAGCAGGTAAATAACTTTGAACATGGCAGTTTTATGTCGTGTGACACATGAGAGCTGCACCACCCTAGGGTGAGTTCAGGGAACGGTTGCACCTCCAAGAGGCACGATCCTTCTTTAAGCTCCCCTGTGTTCAGTAGGAATGGACAAGGTGCACCATTCTTTTGAATTTTCCACTAGCCACTGAATGGGGTATGTAAGGAGACGGGTAAGAAGAAGTGTCCTTGACCTTGCCACCTTACCAGGAACCTGCCCAGTCTTTCTGTCCTGTCTCTTCCAACAAAATGATAATTTTCTACCATACAGACCTGGTTATCTTCAAGGCCCTCTCTCCCCTATTCTATCACCACACTGCTGGTATTGGCAAGAATGCCCCCGTTGACTGTCTGTAGGACTGACTTGCTGTGGGGTGACATAGCTTTCTTAGAAGAGGGTTGTTGACTCTGGAATTTGCTTTTTTGGCAGCAAAGAAGTGTCACAATTTTAGTCTTTCTGGCATAATTTTCCATCGTAAACATTTTCCAGGAAAATTAATTCAATTTTTCAGCCAGCTGTAAAGTTTGGTGGTAATTAGTGTATGGAGCAAGACATAGCTGTTAAACTAACATTTCAATGATAGCAACTTCACCTGTGCTTGGCAAGTCGTGGTAGGTTGTGAAGCGATTAATAGAAAATAAATAAATTTTATTCAGAGTATATTGGCTGAACAAACGAGTTTCCTTTGCTTTATTTCTATACTACACATCTGTGCTACTATACCTGCACAAGGATAATGTCCTTCCTGAGATTCCTTGGACTTTGTTTAAAACTAAATCTAAAGATCAAAAATGTATGATAGGAGACTTTAAAGTAATTAACTTGCAGCAGAAGGTGAGGAATAAAATGATGTATTTGAAGGTTTATAAATCCACTCTCATTAATTTTCTTGTAAATTTCAAGATCAATGTTACATTTTCATGTTTTTCCGAGGAGAAAAATATGAGCTGATGCCCTATGGCATCTATTCAAGCTTAATTTTAAAACTAGGAATCTTATTATATTACATATTCTATTGGATATTGATACCAAGAGGTAATAATGTAGTATTGCAATTATGCGTTGTTACTACTGCCTACCTAAGTATATCTCACAAAAGATTGCAGTCCTGTTCTTCCCAGTATAAAGAATATATGTCATAGGCTCCCTCATGCATAACAACTACTTTCAAATAAAAATTAGAAAATTAGAAATAGAATGTTAAAGAGTAAACAGTGTGTGCTGGTTTGGTGCAGTGGCCTAAAGGATTAAAGCACCTCTGGACCATAATTATTCCTTGGAGACCTTTGCAGAAGGAGCCATGCCCACTGCAAACTGCGACACTGCAACAACTACACTCAGTTCTAAACCTCTCTTGTGTAATCAATTCCATTTAGCTAGCTGTGGCATTTTTATAGGAACTTTTGGTTCAAACAGAACCAGCACACATTGTCTGGGGATATTGTTTAACATTCTATTCCTAGTTTTCTAATTTTTATTTGAAAGTAGTAGCTATGCATGCAGGAGCTTATAACATATATTCTTCATACTGGGAAGAATGGGACTGCAATCTTTTGTGATATATACTGGCGTAGGCAGTAGTAACAGCACAAATTACAATTTATATTTTCAGAGCTCTGTGGAACTAAACTAAGTAACTCTTGTAACACCACTTAGGTAGTCTCAAGGAAAATGAGCTGCATACTGTGGACTGTTTCATATTTCATGGACAGTAGATTCTACTGAAAACCATCACAGTGGTTTAGTGCAGATCTTATAACACAGAACATACATTTAAGGGAAGGGCCAGATTTTCAGCTGAATTGGTGTAGTTCCAATGAAGTCAATGGAGATTACCAACTTACGTCAGCTGATGAGCTGTCCCTCATTAAGAAAAGGGTAGAAATTACCTATTCCAGTTAGATTTGACTCGACCTCTTACCTCTTTAGTGTATCAGAATTTGGAATTTAATCTACTTCCTGTCAAATATTTGTTTTTAACTCATAACATCAAGGGATCCTGACTGCAATTCAAAATTTTTAAAAGAACTAAATCGTGGTAAATGATTAAAATGTTTTGAACACCAGCATTAAAATTCATCATGAATCTCATATGTTTTTACATTTTTATTCCCTCAGGTCACTAATCATACTGACAGTGCTGTTCTTTGGCAGCTGTATTTTTTTCTCTTTTTTTGCTCTCTGTTTTTCACTTCACTTTCCTTGCATCCTTTCTCATGATCTTTCACCATAAGCAAAAAAGTTCCAGTCCTCAGGCCGGAATGATAGTTAAGCAGCTGCTATCTCAGTTTGCACAATATATAATCCCTTCAGTGCTGGAAAGGGGAGTTACTGCTGTACAGGTTGGCTGACACGCTTCCCCAGAGGCAAAATTCATCACCTCTGAAATCAGCCAGTCACTGAGAGAACTGTGCAGACTCCCTCCTTCTTCCCCAAGAGCAGCCAGTCGCCTACCTTTTAAACATTAACCCTATTGATTTCTATTTCAGCAGAAGCTTAGGTATACAACATAACATACACAGGTCATTAGAGGTTCTTCTTTGTAAGGTGATTCTTGTAAGTCCTGGGGCCTTAAAAGTATTGATATAAAGTCATTTCTTTAGTAGAAAAGTGGCCACTTTGTCATACTGTTTGTCACATTCTTGGAGGAGTGCAATTATGGCTTTGTCGACTGCAAATATTTTCCCTGCACTTCATCTTGTTTTTGAATGTGGGTTTTACACAGAAAGAAAACAGAAAAGGGGACATTTTGCAACAACACTACTGTCAGTGTAAAATGAAGATGTCTGAGCTTCTCAGTCAGTTGGTGTGCCATATGGCTAACGCACCAAAGCCAAAGAGTTTGTCAAAGAACCGGAAAGTACAACCAAACCCAGGAATAGATCTTGCAAGATCCCAGTGGGAAGAGCTATCCACTAACTAGGCTGTGGTTTTAGAACAGAACAGAATGTTTTGACCCACCCTGATTGCTTGACCATATGTGCTAAAGTACAATTGTGTAGTGTTTGTCTTTCTCGCATTAGTGGAGCAGAGAGACCTCCAGTGCTTACTGATAACTAACATTAGGCTGTGTAGTATCCTTTACATTTAAAGCTCAAATGAAAACTACAGGCAATTGGATATCAATAGAATAGCAGTAGGTGGGCTTTTTCAGCTTTCATGCTTATTTTTTCCCAGACTCTCTGTAATGTTCTTGTATTACCAGATTAACAGAGTCTGTTTTTTTCAAGGTCACCCCTGATCTGCTATGCGAGAAGAAATTTTCCAAATTTGAAAATGCAGTGGGTTTTTTTTGAATATTTCTTATGTTTTTTTCCCCCCAAACCATGGAAATAGCAGGCTTTTAAACCCCCAAAACAAGTTGATCTCCTGAGAATCACGCCTTATCGACTCTCAAATATCTGCAGGAGAGCAGAGGCTTGACGAAGGAAAACTAGACAAGTTTAATACTGAAACAATCTCAATGGAGGTATGAGATCCTCCCTCCTACAGGCCTCATCACTGCAATCATAGGACATAATAGCCTCTAAATCATTAGATTTTTGGCATCTCAGATTGCAATGGTCTACCACATCAATGTACATTTGAGGAGACATGGTAGTGATGGCTGTTTTTTGACATGCAGCAGCTATTTATAGTATTAATTGGAATTAATGTAGTATAAATTACATGTATACTACATCTATAGTGTATTGTGAATGTGCTTAAAGGATTTTACCCTGTCTTAGAATATGCACCTCTGATTCCATTGACTTCACTTGTCACTTGGGGCACGTATCCTACAGTAGCTTCAGGCTTTAAATGAAAAGTCCTTTAAAAATAAGTGAATATAGGTCTCCAAGCTTCAATTTTTCAACCATTTACAATTTGTAAAAGATCCTACTCATCAGTAAAGGTTACACATAGATGGAAGACACCTTATTGGACCATCCAATCTATCTCCCTGCAAATAGAGAAGTGGTCTTTATGGTATATTTTTGACTGAATGTCCTTTAAGATTAACAGATCAGTGGTCTACAAAACCCTGTTTTACTTCAGTTGAAACCATTTATGAGTGCACAGAAGTGCACACACAAAAAAAGCCCATAAAAACACACAATCTTTTTTCTCACTTAAAAAAACCCGAAAAGGTCTACATTTTTTAACTTGCCCTTGGGCTGAGATTTAGTCAAGTTTTTAAAGTTCAGAGCAAATTTTTACCACCCTTTTTACTTTACTCCCTTCCAAGCAATGGAAACACTGATCAACGATTTTAGTATTGTAATTCTGGTAGAAGTCACTGTCATACATTGCTTGAATGAGAGTTGACAGTGCTCTTAGAAATATGACAATACCTCTGCCCTTGATCAGTGCTTGCCATTTAGAAGTTTTCATTTTGGTAATTACATTTTTCCCAGATAGTGGCCATAGTCATTGATCATACTAATATCATTATAACTGATTCCCCTATAAGTCACCTTTTAAAGACACTTTCTGGCTTTTTCTACCTTATTCCTTTGTAGTCACAGGATAAGATTTCAATATTTTTTGTCTACCACTCACCTGATTGATTACCAGTGCCACATACTTCCCTTTATATGCCCTAGTAATATACACATCACATTCTTTCCCTCAGGGATCTTAATCAGAACAAGTAATGGCCTTTAGCTTTTCTCATTAGCAAAATGGAAAAGCACCATACCCAATCCATTAGAAATACACCATGGTAATAAGAGCTTATAGAAAAATGGCAGCATGCCAGCAGACACAGGATCGGTTTACCTTAAAGGATTTTCAGCAAAATATGTCACCTTTTCTGTCTGGCAAGCAAACATTTTGAGCCATAACTTACCGCATCTGTCTGTCAACAATTTAGCTGGTATCGCTTAAGTGCTGTGTGGAGAGTTCTGTCAGATAGAGAACATTCATGAGGACGAAATATGGGTATTTGTAAGTGTATTAATGTCTTCCCCATTGTTACTTTGCTCAGTGGTTTTCTGCATTTCAACTTCCTTCACCCGGGATTGGGGTTTTTTTCCTCATTTTTCTCAAAAATCGAAACCTGAATAAAACTGCAACAAGAACAGCCATTGTTACCTACTCTTCTTTCAAGCCTTTACCTCAGAGCTGCTCCTCTTGTGCTTTCTTATTTTGTTTTGGTTCCCCTCTAAAATTATTTACAACCAATACACTGAACTTTGAATTTGGAGAGAAGACTGATTAATTTTTTTAAGACTGTCAATCGCAGTTAACTCACGAGATTAACAAAAAAATTAATCATGATTAAAAAAATTAATTGCAATTAATCGCAGTTTTGATCACACTGTTAAAGAATAGAATACCAATTGAAATTTATTAAATATGTTGGATTTTTTTCTACATTTTCATATATATTGTATTCTGTGTTGTAACTGAAATCAAAGTGTATATTCTTTTTTATTACAAATATTTGCACTGTAAAAATAATAAACAAAAGAAATAGTATTATTCAATTCACCTTATAAAAGTACTTTAGTGTAATCTCTTTGTTGTGAAAGTGCAACTTACAAATGTAGTTATTTTTTGTTACATAACTGCATTCAAAAACAAAACAATGTAAAACTTCAAAGCCAACAAGTCCACTCAGTCCTAATTCTTGTTCAGCCAATCACTAAGACAAACAAGTTCGTTTACATTTACAGGAGATAATTCTGCCCTCTTATTGTTTACAATATCACTAAAAAATGAGAACAGGCATTTGCATGGCACTTTTGTAGCCAGCACTGCAAGGTATTTACATGCCGGATATGCTAAACATTCGTATGCCCATTCATGAATGCCCAACATTCATGCTTCAGCCACCATTCCAGAGGACATGCTTCCATGCTGAAGACGCTCATGAAAAAAATATTGCATTAATTAAATTCGTAACTGAACTCCCTGGGGGAGAAATGTATGTCCTCTGCTCTGTTTTACCTGCATTCTGCCATATATTTCATGTTATAGCAATCTTGGATGATGACCCAGCACATGTTGTTCATTTTAAGAACACTTTCACTGCAAATTTGACAAAATGCAAAGAAGATACCAATGTGAAATTTCTAAAGATAACTACAGCACTCAACCCAAGGTTTAAGAATCTGAAGTGCCTTCCAAAATCTGAGAGGGATGAGGTATGTAGCATGCATTCAGAAGTCTTAAAAGAGAACACCCCGATGCGGAAACTACAGAACCCAAACCACCAAAAAAGAAAATCAACCTTCTGCTGTGGCATCTGAACTAGTGTTGGTCTTCACTGCTTTGGATGGTTATTGAGCAGAACCTGTCATCAGCATGGACACATGCCTCTTGGAATGAGTTGAAGCATGAAGGGACATACGAATCTTTAGTGCATTTGACACATAAATATCTTGCCATGCTAGCTACAACAGTGCCATGAGAATGCCTGTTTTCACTTTCAGGTGACAATGTAAACAAGGTTTAGCTCCTGGAAATGTAAACAGACTTGTATATCTGAGCGATTGGCTGAACAAGAAGTAGGACTGAGTGGACTTGCAGGCTCTAAAATTTTGTAATGTTTTATTTTTGAATGCAGATTTTTTTTGTACTTAATTCTACATTTATAAGTTCAAATTTTATGATAAAGATATTACACTACAGTACTAGTATTAGATTAATTAAAAATACAATTTCTTTTGTTATTTTCAGTGCAAATACTTGTAATAAAATATAAATATAAAGTGAGCACTGCACATGTCAAGGTTTTTTCCCCACTTTGAACTTTAGAGTTCAAGAAGTGGGGACCTGCATGATTACTTTTAAGCTTAATTACCAGCTTAAATTTGGTACGCTGCCACCAGCCGGAAGTCAGTGTCTGGCACACTTTCTGTTCCCCCAAAACCTTCCCCAGGGAACCCAAGACCCAAACCCCTTGGGTCTTAAAACAAGGAGAAATTAACCATCCCCCTCTTCTTCCCCCACCAGTCCCTGGTGAGTTTAGACTCAATCCCTTGGATTCTAAAACAAGGAAAAATCAATCAGGTTCTTAAAAAGAAAGCTTTTAATTAAAGAAAGAAAAGGTAAAAATTATCTATGTAAAATCAGGATGGAAAATGCTTTACTGGGTACTCAGATTTATATAGACTAGAGGGACCCCTCCCCCAGCCTTAGATTCACAGTTACAGCAAACAGAGGTAAAAATCCTTCCAGCAAAATATGGGTGTTAGCATAAAAACCTCCAAGCTTAGTTACCAGCTTGGACCTGGTAATTGCTGCCACCAGCCAGGAATTATACAGTGCCTAGCTCACTGTGGTCTCACCAAAACCTTCCCAGGGGACCCCAAGACCCAGATTCCTTGAGTCTCACCACAAAGGGAAATGACCCACTTCCCTTCTTCCTCTTCCCCTCCAGGTGTTCCCTCCCTGGGTTCCTGGAGAGATATACAGATTCAAGCTCCGCGAATCTAAACAAAGGGATTTCACCCTCCCTGCTTCAAGTCCTTGAAACACAAGTACCGAGAGATCTAACCTCTCTCCCCCCTCACCCAGAGGGTATGCAAAGTCAGGTTTAGTAAATCTAACACAAAGAGACTTTCCCCCTCCCTTCGTTTCTTAGCCTTAACCAGTGAAAAACACTCAAACAGGTCTGAAAAAGAAAGCTTTATATAAAAAGAAAGAAAAAGGACATAAAATGGTCTCTGTATTAAGGTGACAATATACAGGGTCAATTGCTTAAAGGAAAAAAAAATGAATAAACAGCCTTATCCAAAAAGAATACAATTTAACACATTCCAGCAACTACACACATGTAAATACAAAAAAACAATATAAACCTATTGTCTTACTATCCTTGTACTTACAACTTGGAAACAGAAGATTAGAAAGCCTGAAGATAGAAAAAACACTCTCAGAGCCGAGAGGGCACAGACACAAGACAAAGAACAACGAACTCACACCCAAACTTCCTTCCACCCAGATTTGAAAAAGTCTTGTTTCCTGATTGGTCCTCTGGTCAGGTGTTTCAAGTTACTGTTTGTTAACCCTTTTATAGGTGAAAGAGACATTAACCCTTAGCTATCTGTTTATGACACTCCCCCCCAGCCTTAGATTCACAGTTACAGCAAACAGAGGTAAAAATCCTTCCAGCAAAAAAACACATTTACAAGTTAAGAAAACAAACATAAGACTAATCCGCCTTGCCTGGCTATTACTTACAATTTTGAAACATGAAAGACTGATTCAGAAAGATTAGGAAAGCCTGGGTGTACGTCTGGTCCCTCTTAGCCCCAAGAGCAAACAACGAACCAAACAAACAGCACAAACAAAGACTTCCGTCCACCAAGATTTGAAAATATCTTGTCCCCCATTGGTCCTCTGGTCAGATGTCAGCCAGGTTTACTGAGCTTCTTAACCCTTTACAGGTAAAAAAGACATTAACCCTTAACCATCTGTTTATGACAGCACACTTTGCACTCTGTATTGTAATTTAAATAAATACATTTGAAACTGTTGAAAACATCCAAAAATATTTAATTAAATGGTATTCTATTATTGTTTGAGTGCAATTAATCACGATTGTTTTAATCGCTTGACAGCCCTAATTTTTTTTCTACTGAATTGAATTACTTTTCACTCAGCACTGACTTTGTTAGGTATTGCTTTACATTAAAATGCATACTGTCGATATTTGTGTTACCCAGAATAGCACAGGGAGTTTAGGCATGAATTGGTACAGACTGGTGATTGTATATCATTTGAATGTATATGTGCAGGATCTGTCTCCTTTGGACCTCAACCACACAAAGAACAGCCTTGGAATACTGGTGTTCAGCCAACACCAAAGCACATCTGTTTCACTGGGCCTTTCAAGCATTGTTAATATAATTCCTGGGGAAATAAGTACTGCACACACCCATAAAGCTATATTAAATAAGGCATTATGGAGAAAGGTTGTTTGTTCTTTTTACAAAATGTTCTTGTTCTCTATGCCTTAACTGCCTACCAATATTAAGAGGTATTCAGCACTAAAGTCAGCATGAAAGATCACTCCTCTCACATTTCATCAGCACTAGCTGCTTATCACATTTTCCCAGCAGAATGAGACATCTTACCACAATGCACAGAATGCATGAGCTGCTTGCCTGATTAGTATGTAATACACAGGACATGTAGTGCTCAAAATGGGATAGACACAGTAGAGTAACCCTTGTAAAATTGCAGTATAAATCTGAGCAGGGGAATAGAGCACAATGATAATATGGTAAAGGAGAAAGGAATATGGCACAAGAGGGATAATCCAAACTCTTGAAATAATAATTGTCTGTTTGCTTCATTCTCTTGCATCTTCTTTTTTTTCTCCTAGTGCCAGGGAAAGTGTAAGAACTATTTAATTTCTGAGGTGTCCAGTGTTTTGTTTCTGCTGCTAAAACATGCAGGGGCTCAATCCTGTAACCCTCTGTTCACTTTGCGCACTGAATACCTGTCTATATAGAATAGCAGATCAGTGTTGACTTGTGAACTGACAGTACAGTAAAATCCACTTAATCAGCACCCTGAAAAACTGTATTTCCATTTCATTGTAAGAGTGCCATGGAATAGATTCAGTGTGACACATTTCAGTAACCCCTTGTGATGGCATGGACTAGGTCCAGGGGCCCCCTGTGGGAGGCTTGAGGTCCTGCCACACCCTAGCCCAGATAGGAGGCAGAAGAGAAGTTCTCCAAGTGGCCTAGTGTGGCTGCAAGGAGCAGCCAATCAGGGTCCAGGAGGGGCACGTCAAAAGCTGCAGAGCCAGAGAAAGTCAGTTGCTGCCTTGAGCTGGAGGAGAGAGTGCTGTGTGTCCTGGCTGACTGAAAGCAGCAGGACCATAGACAGATCAGTCTTCTGGCAGGGACTGGGGGAGCAAAGAAGGCGTGCCTGGCTGTCTGCTGGGAATGAACCAGAGAGGGCTTCAGAAAAACAGAGTCTCCAGGGAGGAATCCCTGTGGGTATGGCCCATACGAGGGCTGAGACAAATTAAAGACTGTATATACCGGAAGGGATTTGTTCTGTTTCACGTAGAGACAGTGACTTGGCTGAGTCACTGGAAACCTGCCTGAGAAACCACCAACAGGGGTCACCATAAACTGAAAAACTGCAGACACACCCAACGAGAAGGGGGCACTTGTGAGTGGTGGGTGCCATGCCGTTACACCCCTACGCAATGGATAAATAGCACACTGAGAGCCAAATCCTGTAGTTTTCTTAATCAGTCATTACCAGGGCCAGCTCCAGCTTTTTTGCCTCGCCATGTGGCGAAGTGGAAAAAAAAAAAAGATCAAGCCGATGGTGGCACTTCGGCGGCAGCTCAATCACACTGCTTCATTTGACAGCGGGTCCTTCGCTCCCTTTCTTTCTCTTTGGCAGCAGCTCAAAGAGGAAGAGAGGGATTGGGGGACCTGCAGCTGCAGACCCGGATGTGCCACCCCTTTCTATGGGCCGCCCCAAGCACCTGCTTCCTTTGCTGATGCCTGGAGCCGGCCCTGGTCCTTATGCTGACAGAACACCCACTGATTTTGATCTTCATTTTCCCTCAGTAGGTACTGAGTATGGACTGCAAGATTTTGAAGTACACAGGGGGAAAAAATCTCACAAAAATGCCCTCCCCGCCCTTACTCGCACACACAGACTTACCTAATGATCATGTAAATTTATGAAGGATGCTAACTGAACTGATTTATATTCCCATAGAAAATAACATTTTGTAGTGTAATATGCTAAAACTATAATTCTTTACGTTTAATGGCAGTTTCATTTTCCATTGAAAGTAATGTTAGCCTCACTCTGTGATCATATATTAATGTAACTGATGGATCTGACTAAAACATTATATATACAGGATTCCTTTATAAGGCTCTTTTTAATGTGGTAATCCAGCAAAAAGCCTTAAAACTGCCTCTTTTTATAGAAAGCTTTCATTACGACTTACAGAAGTATTTGGATTCTAGGAATCTTGTAGGGACAAAGGACTGAGCAATACTGTGTTTCAACTGCAGTATGGGCTTCACAGGGGTACTCTTGGTTGTTTATGCCAGTGGCTCACTACATCATATCTCTCATCTGTATATCATTTCCACGCAGGTGACTGTAAAATTCTTTCTGCTTCAGTGAAATTCAATGCTAATACTTATATGATCGTAGTATGTTTTTGGCTTTTCTTCTCTGTGCATCTAGTTATCAGCTTTTAATTACGTTGCTACATCTCTATCAGTGTTAAGTCCTAGAGCTGTCCATACTCAAGGATGTTGTTAAAACAGAAATGAAAAAGTGTGTGATACAGGAGTAGTCATTATGTAACAACTCTGAATGTTTCTTTCACATTGTTTTAATAAATTAATCAATACTGCTTGGAAACTCACTTATTGAGAGTGGAGTAGTTTACATCTTTCAAGACAAGAATTTTGGAGATAGCCTCCGTGAGACACATTCATCAACTATTAGCATTGAGAATGCACCGTATGGCTTGTCCAAAAAGATCAGTAATATGCTACAGAAACAATGAGGCAATTCAAACCTGCCATGTCAGAAAACCCAGGTTTGGTTATTTCCTGTGAAACATTTTTGATGAACACTTAACTTGAAAATATTTTAACAGTCTTGGCTTCCGTCCTCAGGGATTAATAGAATGGATTGTAGTTATATAGAAATTGATGGGAATGATTGTATGTAAATGTCCAGGAAAGGGAGTGCAGAGAGAGTTTTGTGACAAAAGAAACCATCTTGGAGGCTATTCAGGTGCATCGTCTCTTCATTCTCTTCAGTGCACTGGGTCTGAAGCAAAAATCTAAGGGATGTCAGAAGTTCAGTGATAACCAATCCTCACTGAGCAAGTCAAATGTATCTTAGGGCTTGTCTATGTGGCAAGTTACTGCGTGTCAGCCAAGGTGAGAATCTACAGCTCAGCAGCTTGCCACGCAGAAACTTCCCATGTAAACATTGCTACAGACCATACTTATGTGTTTGAAAACTGATCCATCAAACTTCTGAGACAATTTGATTGTGCAAAAAGGCAGTTTTCACATCCTGAAACTATTCACGTGTGCATCACAGCAGTGGAGAATCAGTCTCCATATCTACACAGTCGCCTAGGCTCCCTACCCACACTGGAGATTGTGACACAGGAGGGAATGTTAGAATAGATACACTGAAAGTGTAAGCCACCATTTTCAAACTTGGAGGCCTAAAGGTAAGTTCCCATAGCCATATGTAGGCTCCTAAATATAATATGAATTATGATGAATTCATAAGTATGAATGATTCCTATGAAATGTCTTGTTTGGATATAAAGAAACAGGATATTTTTCCACAGCACTGGTGGATTTTCCTGGGTGTATTTTTCTCTGTGTATGTGTGTATGTTAATTGATATGTGCTCTGAAAAGGATTTTGAATTTTCAGTTCTTCTTTTTTCCATCCTTTCAATTCCTAAAAGTGGTGTGACAGACCCAGACCAGTGGAGTACAGGAGTCTGGTAGAGGGCAAATATACTGGTCACTGGATGAGTAGTTTTCTGTTCCCTGAGTGACCAGAGCAGGGGCTGCACTAGGAAACTGCTCGAACCAATTAAGGCAGACAGGCTGATTAGATCACCTGCAGTCAATCAAGGCAGGTTAATCAGGGCACCTGGGTTTAAAAAGGGGCTCACTCCAGTCAGGCGGGCAGGAGCCAGAGGAGAGGAAGTGCATGTGAGGAGCTGGGAGCAAGAGACACAAGGAGCTGAGCGTGTGTGCTGCTGGAGGACTAAGGAGTGCAAGCGTTATCAGACACCAGGAGGAAGGTCCTGTGGTGAGGATAAAGAAGGTGTTTGGAAGAGGCCATGGGGAAATAGCCCAGGGAGTTGTAGCTGTCATGCAGCTCTTACAAAAGGCATTATAGACAGCTCCAATCCCCAGGGCCCTGGGCTGGAACCCGGAGTAGAGGGCGGGCCTGGGTTCCCCCCAAACCTCCCAACTCCTGATCAGACACAGGAGTTGATCCAGACTGTGGGGAAGATCACTGAGGTGAGCAAATCTGCCAATAAGCGCAGGACCCACCAAGGTAGAGGAGGAACTTTGTCACAACTGGTGTCAGGAGTGGGATTGGGAGTGCAAAGCACAGCAGAAGAAGGGTGATTTAAAAAAAAAAATTTTAAAAAAAGGTAGAGGGTTTATTTTTTTTTCACCACAATGGATGATTTAATATGGGCATTGATACAAGCTATGGCAGCCCAGCAGGAGGCTACCCATGTCCAGGCAGCTGCCCAACAGGAGGCAGTGCGGCTGCAGCAAGAGACTAATCGCCTGCTGATGGACCAGGCTTCTCAAGACCGGGCTTTGTTGCGAGAACTGATAAACCAGGTAAAGACCCTTACAGAGCTGAACCGTGGCCATGATGGGATGCAGATCATACGTGCCAGCCATTGGTTGCAGAAAATGATGTGGGAGGATGATGTAGAGGCATACCATCTGGCCTACAGGAGGCCTGGCCTCGAGATCGATGGTCTGGCATCCTTGCCCCATTCCTGTATGGAGAGGTCCAGAAGGTTTACTATTTTCTGCCTGAAGAGGCTGCAGCAGACTACCCCCAGCTGAAAGCAGAGATCCTGGCCAGATCTGGGGTAACGACTGCAGTGCGGGCCCAACGATATCACGAGTGGAGGTACCAGGAAAACAAAACCCCACGGTCCCAATTATATGACCTCATCCATCTCACATGAAAGTGGTTGCTAACGGAGTCCCGGAGTCCAGAAGAGACACTAGAGGTTCTGGTCATCAACCGATACATGAGGGGACTACCGCCAGACCTTTGTGCCTGGGTAAGCCAGAACGAACCCTCCACCTATGATGAGGTTGTTGCACTGGTAGAGAGGCGAAGGATGGCGAGGGAGCTGACCCGACAAGTTAAGGAAGCGGCACCCTAGGTTAAACTAGCAGCACCAAGCCCTAGAGCTTGGGTGACTGGGCCACCAGGAGGGCCCAGGTGGAAAAAGAGAGGGGCTGAAGGCCCACCAGGGGCCACAAAGAGTCAGAGCACAGAGGGAGAAGAGGATCATGATGTTAGATTGCCCAAACCAAGAGACCAGGGAATGCCTAAGGCTCCATACAGATGTTATGCCTGCAGGGAGTAGGGACATACAGCTGCACAGTGTCCCAATGCTGAGGAGCCAATGCAGTGTAACCTGGGGAACTGGGCAGACCCATGATCCCTAATCCACCTTGTGGGGGTCTCAGTAACCCCACATATGTACACCAGACCAGTGAAACTAAATGGGGTAGAGACCACGGTACTGGTCGATTTGGGGAGTGCTATCACGCTTGTCTCGGGGAAGCTTGTGAAGTGTAGTCAGCTGCTGCGGGCTTAGCGTACGGGGATAACATGCGTCCATGGGACAGTTGGTTATTACCCCACCATCCCAGTAAAACTCGAGATTCAGGGGAACACTACTGAGGTAGCAGCAGGTGTAGTCCCTAAACTCCCATACCCAGTGCTCATAGGGAGGGACTTCCCAGGGTTTGGAAACTTACTCCCAGTAGGAGGATTGGAGGAAAAGGGGAACCCTGAAGTTAGTGAGGTCTCCACAGTAGACTGTCAACCCCCTGTCTTCTCTGAAATATCCCCAGATTTATTTTCCATTTCCAGACATGGCAGAAAGTCAAAAAGGGAAAGGAGGCCAGCTGAAGCCTTGGGAACCTGAATACTGACTCAAAGCCAGCGGGTTGCTCTCATAGATAGGCGGACCCAAGCAGCTGAAAAGGAGGCCACCCACGAGGGAGAAGCACCCGAGTCTGACCCCCACCCTAACGCTTCTGAACCAGTAGAGGCAACAGAGACTGGGCCCCTAGATCTTGGGCAGATTAGCCCCGGGACAGGAAATTTTGGACGGGACCAGGCCAAAGACCCAAGGTACAACAACATTAGGAAGGAGGTGATTGAAATAGATGGGGTCCCCATGGAAGGGAAAACCCAGGGACCAGGACCCTACTTCATAATGAAGAAGAATCTCTTATACCGGGTTGCACCAGTACAGGGGCAGAAGGTACAGCAGTTCCTAGTACCTCAAAAACACCAGAATGCTGTATTAAATCTTGCTCATAGTCATCTCTTTGGAGGGCATTTGAGGGTAGAGAAGACCCTGGCATAAGTCCTACGATGGTTCTTCTGGCCTGGAGTACATGAAGAAATGGTGAGGTACTGTGCGTGCTGCCCAGAATGTCAGCTGCACAGTCCCCGTCCCCACCTGAGGGCACCTTTAGTACCCCTTCCCATCACAGAAGTCCCCTTTGAGCCAATAGCCATGGACCTAGTGGGACCCCTGGAGAAGACGGCTCGGGGCCACCAATATATACTTGTTGTTTTGGACTATGCTACTCACTACCCACAAGCCATCCCCCTGCGGAACACAGCCTCTAAAACGATAGCCAAAGAGCTGGTGGGGATCTTTGCCTGAGTGGAGCTACCAAAGGAGATATTAACAGACCAAGGAACCCCATTTATATCAAAGGTAATGAAGGACTCTGTATGCTGCTCCATATACATACCCTGAGAACTTCAGTCTACCATCTGCAGACTGATGGGTTGGTAGAAAGGTTTAACCGAACCCTCAAGGCTATGACAAGGAAGGTGGTAAGTCAGGACGGGAAGGATTGGGACAACCTACTACCCTATCTTATGTTTGCTCTCTGGGAGGTACCTCAGGCCTCAACTGGGTTTTCCCCCTTCGAGTTATTATACGGGCATCACCCCCGTGGCATACTAGATATCGCCAAAGAGATCTGGGAAGAGGAACCCAATGAGGGGAGAAATATAATAGAACATGTAATACAGATGCGAGACCGGATAGCCCGGGTCGCTCTTATTGTACGGGAACATTTGGAAAAGGCACAGGAGGCCCAGAGAACTCATTACAATCACCAGGCAAAAGTCCGACAGTTCCAACCAGGGGATCGGGTGATGGTGTTGGTACCTACGGCAGAAAGCAAGCTTCTGGCCCAATGGCAGGGATCCTATGAGGTGGTTGAACCCGTGGGGGAAGTAACCTACAAGGTGTGGCAGCCAGGACGCTGAAAACAAGAACAGATTTATCACATCAACCTTCTAAAACCCTGGCATGCACAAGAGGCGTGGATAACTATCCAAAAAGACCTAACCCAGGAAAACAAGCCTTCCAAACAGATGAATGTGTCTCCCAATTTAACACTAGACCAGAAGAATGAGGTGTCTGAGATGATCTTCCAGAAACAAGATGTGTTCTCGACAAAACCAGATTGAACAACCAAGACATATCACCACATCGTCACAAACCCTGGGGCCAGAATAACAATGAGGCCCTATCGGGTGCCAGCGGCCAAAAGGGAGGAAATAAAAGCAGAAGTAAAAAAAATCAGGGCACCTGGGTTTAAAAAGGAGCTCACTCCAGTCAGGCGGGGAGGAGCCAGAGGAGAGGAAGTGCGCGTGAGGAGCTGGGAGCAAGAGGCACAAGGAGCTGAGACTGAGAGGGTGTGCTGCTGGAGGACTAAGGAGTACAAGTGTTATCAGACACCAGGAGAAAGGTCCTGTGGTGAGGATAAAGAAGGTGTTTGGAGGAGGCCATAAGGAAGTAGCCCAGGGAGTTGTAGCTGTCATGCAGCTGTTACAGGAGGCACTATAAACAGCTGCAATCCCCAGGGCCCTGGGCTGGAACCCGGAGTAGAGGGAGGGCCTGGTTCCCCCCAAACCTCCCAACTCCTGATCAGACACAGGAAGAGTTGATCCAGACTGTGGGGAAGATCACTGAGGTGAGCAAATCTGCCAATAAGCGCAGGACCCACCAAGGTAGAGAAGGAACTTTGTCACAGTGGCGAGAATGTGTGTCAATTTTTATGTGGCTTATCAGTTTCTAGAGACATTCCTGGGTGCCATTTACATTTACTGCAGTTTTTACAAATGCTGTGCTTCATATGCAAGTGAATGTGTGGTTCATGGCTATGTATGGCAATCTGGCTGAATTCACTTCTACTTGGATTAAATATCCTTTATCTGAAAAGTCCTGCTCGCTCTGCTTTAGTAGCAGGCCTGAGCTTGGGAAATTAAAAAGATTTATTATATAAGGGACTTCTTAGCTCATTTGCACTATTCTTTTAACACTTTTTCATTGCTCTGTTTTCCAAAAGTAAGGATTTGTGAAGGATACTTAGAGCTCATGAAGAGAAAAGGAGATTAGTTTGGAACTAGAGTTGCTGAAGTATTCTTCTCTCTACCTTCATCTAACTTGCTCAGAGAATTATGTAATATCTCATTAGGAAGGTTGAAAGGGAAATGATAGTGTTTGTAAATCCCCTTGTGTTAAGGAGCAGCAGGGAAGGGGTTGAAATCTAAAGATTTCTAGTTTCTTCTTGAACGATGAATGAGATAGCCCAGTGACTGAGATCTGTGGAATGAAAGGTGCTATTCTTGGCTGCCCTGTGGTAATTTTATGTCACAAAATCATATTATATTTAAGACCACTATAACTGTGGAGAAAAATATTGAAATACGGCTGTATGCAAAAATCATAACTTTTGTTTCTCACATATTTTTAATAGGGAATTATAAAATTATCACTAAAACTCATAGAAAAATTACAGAGTCCCCAGCTCCGTAGGGCTTCTAGAGTTGAGCCCCAAAATCAGAAAGTCTCTGTATGTTATGTCAGAAGCTATAGTTGCTAGGAGCTGTATTCCATTGAACTACAACTCCATCTTGACAGAATTATAGACTGGAATAACACAGTGGGGCAATACTTGAATCCATCAGGGAACTGGGAACTCCCAAATGAGAAGGTAGAACCCAGGGGCAGAATGTCCTGAAGAGAAGGGATTTTATTCTATGTTTTGTTAAAGCCTGAACCAGCAAGATTCACAAGATTCTGGAAGTCTGTAGTTTTTCCACCATGCCAGGGAGAGAATTCTAAGGCAAGAAGGCGATTTTTCCCAGAGGGAGAAATTTATGGTTAAAATGTATCCAGCAACAGTGTGACTTTCATCAGTTTCTCCAGCGATACAAATGTTTTCATGTAGCTCTATCGCTGATGCAGTGTCTAGACTTCTTGGATCATAAGCAAGAGTTGGCATTAATTCAGTGGATCCTAAAATGCTAACTATTATCAGTGTACTCCACCACACACAAGATGTGGATTGCATCACGGTACAGATAATCACTAAGAATGAAACTGTGGGACCCTTGCTCACATCAGTCACACTGGTTAGCATTTATTCACACAAGTGGTCCCATTTAAGTGTACTTCAGTAGAACTGTTCTCATGTAAGTGCTCAACAGAATGAGAATAGGTTCCTCCATTTGTTTCTGAGTTCAACTGAAAAGTACCTGAGTATTGTGGTGAGCATGTAAATTGTTACAGTGAGAGAAAAGATCGTCACAGGATTCACTGTATTTTTTCGATCCTTAAATAATTGTAAAACAGACCCACAGCTATGAAGGAACCAAGGTGGGTTTTCACACTTCTTTTTCTATCTAAAGGCCACATGAATAAGTACTACCTCATACTCATGTTAGGTAGTACTTATTCATGTGAGTAGTCCCATTGACCATAGTAGGACTACTCAGATGAACGAATATTACTCAGTATGAATAAAAGTTTCAGAGTCTATATCTAGCATATAATTAAACAGATATTAATTGGTATTTTCCAGTTGTGATGTCTGAACCAGGCAAATATGATCAGTATTGTTATGCCACCCATCCCTATTCAGCTTTCATGATGTAGTACATCCTGAGACTTTTTGTGGTCATGAGCGTTAACTCTTCATGTCCAAGAGGCTTCTTCTATTTGCAGTATACTATCTTAAAATAAGAAACAACTAGATCTACAAACATTCTGAACAAATCAATAGATAACAGTCTTAAAGGCCGTAAAACTATGTGGTGTAAAAGGTATCTATTTCTTTACATTTTGTTAGACTTCTGTGACTTTTTGTCCTCTATACTTTGTGTCCTCAGATAGACAGAAACAAAAACCCTAGAAGAGGGTGTGAGATGAATCAATAAAAGCTAAATTGGTGTCCGTAACAAGCAAGACTTGAAATTAAGCAGTCAGACATCCTGAGATGTGCATTACACTAGAATATTGCACACTGTGAGCACAAACCAAAGGTGCTTTAGGTACAGTATGTGAAAACAATAGCAGTTTAAAGGGAAATCAGAAGCATCAGCACTGCCAATGCTGTTTCTTTTTCTTGGTGGAAATTGTCAGTCTTTAAAGTGTAGTTATAGTCAGAAAAATGATTGTGCCAAACAGACACTATTTTATTGTTTCCGATGTCTTAGAATTGCTATTTATTTTGCTGTCAAAGAGCCAATACAGTGTGGGAGAGTGAGCGATAGCCATTCTGCTCAATATGCACAAGTCAAAATAGACTAACTACATTCCAATTGCAGAATCTCCATCCCTGATGATGGCATGTGAGAAAAAAAGGAGCACTGTTTGATTTCCAGATCCTATTTGGCAGCAATGAAACTTCATTTTCCTTTTAGTTAAGTCATCTGTTTATTTGTAAGATGAGCAAATGTGTGTATGTATCTCACACTTACATCCCACTCCCTGCAGTAAAATATGTGAGAGTGGCCTTAAGTAAAGGAAATCTCTGTGTGGATCTCCTAGCAGAGATTTCCCCCACATCAGAGCATAATTTGGGAATGGGAATTCAGTGCATCTTTGAAGACAACATGTTGGAGGTGCCCTCCAGACAATTGTGAGATTAGGCATACTCCTGTGATTTTTGTCAAAGTACACAGATAGGACTGGTAAGAACAAGGTCTAGATCTGACAACTCAATACTCATATGACATTTAAGCATTTGAATATCTGTTGCATTCAGCCAAGAACTGCTTAAGCAGTACTGTGTATAATTTCCTGGGACCCAGGGGAAACCAGCTACATTGAGGCCCTGTGACTCTGGTATAGCTCTGGCCTCTAGAAACCCAATGGAGCTGGACCACTATGGTGCCCCTGAGCCACGGCTACCTCCAGGAACACTCTTAATGCAGAATCCTTACCATACATGAATTTGAGCAGAGAAGATAATACAATTTCCATTTTTCTTCAGAATTTCTGTGAGGCTGGAGGGAAGGAAGTTTTGTACTCCACCTCTCCCCACTCCCTGAGGTAGCTAGCACTAGTCTGAGCCCACCTGTTACCTCACTACACTCTGTAAGGTTCAGGGGAAGAAGCAGATGATGTGTCAGAGAGAGCTGAGGCCCCATCCCAATACAGGAAGAGATCAGTCCATCCCCTAGTATGGAAATTACTGAGACAAAGTCAACATGAAACCTCCTCAGTGCCATTTTACAGTCACTTTCAGAGATGAACCAACTGTAAAGCACAGATGACAAGAAATTAAAGTGGTTGGGATTATCTAGTTTAGAAAGGAGAGAAATCAGGGTGGCCTTGATTGCGGTAACCCCAAGGATGGTGAGCATAGAAAAAATTGATCAGTTTCTCTTTTTGACCTTTCCTCATATACTATTAGAAAAACAGTCACTCGGTCCTTACTTTCATCTCCAGTCTGGAAAACAAATCCACCAGTGTGGACCCTAACACCTCCACAGAGTCCTATGGAAAGCAGTTGGACTGCGTGTGGGCATAAAGGGGTCCACATGGGATCCTTGATGAGAGAAAGTATGGTCCTGTGGTTCTGGTACTAACCTGGGTCTCAGGAGACTCAAGTTTATTTCTGTTCTCTGGCACAAATTTAGTGTATGTCTGTTCCCCATCTGTAAAATGGGGTTAATGACACTTCCCCACCTCACAGGGCTATTGTGAGGACATATAGATTAAAGATTATAAGGTGCTCAGATACTCTGGTAAGGGGTGCCGTGTAGGTAACTGAGATAGCTGATGGTTGTGGTGAACATGTGTGGTGAGGGGCTAATAGATGAGCAGCAATCTAAGAGTCAGAGTACACGGAGCAGCAATGTGCACTATGGGGCTGTGATTTCTAAAGTGCACTAATGTGTTGCAATTCTTTGGTCCATGAAGACCTTGCTGGTGCGCACTAAATGTCCCCTACTGTGCTTTAATGTAGTACCATTTAAAACAGTACTATGCTAAAGCACATTAGGGAACCATTAGCATAAACCAGCAGGATCTTTATGGGCCAATTAATGAACAACATGTTAGTGCACTTTAGAAACTGCACCCCTGGAGAGCACATTACCTCCACCGTGCAGACATGCCCTAAGATATATATTGGTGCATCTGTTTGCAGGATTGGCACTTATGGGGGCAAATTTTCTGCCGGTATACCTCCATTCTGTCAGAGGACTTAAACCATCAGTGAATTTCCCTTTTATCCATTGAATTCAAAGCACTTAAAAAAGAAAAGTAGGTTTTACAGAAGGAGAAAATGATACATGGAGAAACAAAGGAGCTTACCTAAGATCACTCAGTGAGTGAGTGGCAGAGCTATGATTCTCTTGTTCTCCAAAGGGCAGTACCTTTAGAACTAATAAAAGTAAATATTTCACAGCTCCTATACTTGTCCTGTGGGACTCACCGCTGAAGGATATTGAAACAAATAAAGTGGCCTGATTTTAAAAATGGTTTAATAATTTTGTGAGGTCTCATAAGACTTTATTTAGTTACGTGTTTATTTGTGTGCAAACTAAGATGACAATAGGGATAATCACATCTAGTGATTCAGAGCACATATGCTGACTTTCCACTGGGTTCCAGGAAGAACTTAAAAGAAAACAACATTGCCTAGAACTGCTTTTTTTCTCCTCTTTATATAGATGTTTTTAATTTAAAAATAATTTGCTTCAGAGAAACAAACTTCAATGAGATTTAAAACAGCCTTTGTGGAACAATGAGAGTGAGCACTTCAAGTAAAAGCTAACAATTAATTTGGAAGAATACTGTCTAGCATATAGGATGGCACCAGATGACAGCAGTGTTACAAAGCAGACTGAATGAAATAAAAGCTGAAGGGACTCTCACTCTTATAATATTCTCATCCGTGACTAATGTTCATGGCCAGAGAATAGCCCTACTATATGCTGCAGTACAACAGGGATATTTGGCTTAAATGTCATTGGCTGATCGACATTGACCAAGAAAACACTGAACTCCTCAATCTGTAACAATTATCTTTGTGAAGAGAAACAAAAAAGTATCATCAGGAAGTTGTGGCCGGAGGCAGACATAATATGGATCGGTGACACTCCTGTCTCTTTGGCCATATTCAAGGAGCATGCAGTGAATTTCAACAACATCATTATAATTACTTACAAATACATAATGTAGTGCCACTAATGTGAGCCTAAATCCTGCACTTCTTACTTGCTGTTTTTATATAGGCAAAACTTCCACTGAAGTCAGTGGGACTTTTTTACCTAAGCAAGGACTCTGAAATTTTGCCCTCAGTATTCTTGTCTATGCCATTTCTGCACCCCAAACATTTCTTGGGCAGTGCATCGGTTACACCCCTCTTTGCATTTGTATAATGCAGTTTTGCTGTGGACATTTCAAACAACACAGTTAATTTAAAGGTCAGCTGAGAAAGCATTTGAAATGATTATTTCACAATAATCAGTGGAAAAAATCCTGCAAGCACCTCCTAACTCAGCCAGAAAACTCAAGCGATGTTTAACTTATTTTAAAATTCATCAAATACATCCTGGGTAGGTTCAGATCTCCAGTGTGTCTTTGAAGACAACATGTCGGAGATGCCTTCCAGACAATTCTGAGATTGGGCATACTCTGTGATTTTTGTCAAAGTACACAGATAGGACTGGTAAGAACAATGTCTAGCTCTGACAACTCAATACTCATACGACATTAAAGCATTTGAACAATCTGTTGCATTCAGCCAAGAACTGTTTAAGCAATACTGTGAATGAAGAGAATAATGCTGTACCAAGGGTGAAATTCGCACCCACTCATAATTAAGGACTGGTTTCCTGCAGTGCTTGGGCGAGAGAATATCTTAGAAGAAGCTAGTACTGTATGTTGACAGAATAATAATTTGGCAAAGTTTTGTGATATTTAAAAAGGCTTCACGGATATTAAAAAGAATTCATAAGTAGAAGGAAATTCAGTTAGTGCCCCTAAGTACAAAAAGCAGAAACTCTCAGATATCTGTTCTTTCCTGATCTTCATATCCCCACAGATGTGATTGTTCCCATATTCAGGGTTAGAGTAGTGTGGAAGAAGTACACTAATTTCAGCCCGAAGTTTGTTATTTTTGTAGGTATCATTTAAAAATGTGAATTCCAAGAGCTTTCTTAGACTTTTCTACATAATCACTGTGCATGATGTTATTGTGTCTCCTTGGTATTTTCTTCAGATGTAGAAATAGAACTCTCTCCAGTTATAAAGCATATGACAAAATGATAAAATCTAAACCCATCAGCACTGTATACTATGATCTCTTGGTGTTGCTTTCAGTCATATGTGCCATCACTAAGCAGGTCAAGATGTATGATTTTAATGGCCAATTCCTTCCATTAAGTAAAATTATTAGCAAAAAATAATGGTGTGATGTACAGTGCATACAAACCAATACATTCTGTACTGTAACCAAATCTATATAATGCTTCTAATACAGTCTTCTGTGGTTACATTGTGGTTTTCTATTTCTAATATACATGTGCCTTTGACTTATTCTAGTATATGACTGCTGCTGCACCTATGCAAGGGACCTACATTCCCCAGTACACTCCTGTGCCTGCAACAGCTGTCCCCATTGAAGTAAGTTTACCTCCATTCATGCAAGTAGGGTGAAGGGGTGACAAATCACAAACCTATTCGTCATTGAACCTGTTGTATATCAAGAAGGGTCAAATGTTGCTTTACCAAAACAGACCTTACACTGCTCTTAGATTTGCGATTGCACTTCAAATTTCTTTTTTTCTGGAAGATCTGCAAATGCTCTTGTTTTTGCATTTGTTTTGCTGTGCATAGGAAATGGAATAAACCATTCTTGATGTTTCATGTATTTGGGAGGGAGATGGGAAAATGCAGGAAAACAAAACCAACCAGCAAACTACGAACCCAAAGAGATTCCAGAAGAGACATGGCAAGAGGGTTTGATGCAGTCCTTAGTGAGTGTAGGTAACTGCTGAAAACATGCAGCAACCAGAAAAAGTGACTGAGCAATGGAAACCTTCCTCTTGTACATACAGACGTGGAGGATGCTGCACTGACTGAGTGCTTTTTCATCCTTGAGGAAGGATTCGCTCTCTCCCTCCTTGGGGCTGAGTCATGCTGATGACATTCTAATGAGTAAGTATTTACTCAACCCTGTAGAGCACAAGTTGCCTGGAGCACTTCAGCCCAAATTCCACTGCTGTGCATCTTCATAAGGGCATCTGACACAACAAGAGGGAGGCTTTGGGAAATAAAGATGCTGTTACTCTTAAATTTGTATTCTTCTCTCTGTTTTTAACCTCTTCTCCCCTACTTTGTGATAATGTGAGGGGCACTATTGTCTCAATACTTTAGTCTTCAGCTGTCTGTCCTCTGGAGTTGAGGCTATTACCGCTCCATGGGTTGGTCAGTTGAGGATGTTTTTCGAGCTGTTATTTTGGCACTTCTCTGCCTGCAGTCAAGTGGATCCACCATAGTTTTCAGTCTCCACGGCTGCAAATTCTCTGAATCCCAAATGATCTACCACCTAGTAGGAAAGACCTCTACTGGTGGGTTTGGTTTATTTTTTTATTTTTATTTTTTTTTGGTCATATTCAGCTGGTCTTATTTAAATCTTCATTGCATCAGTTTCACCCTAAATCAGATTTTGCTGTAAATATATCATGACCACTTTGAATAGCCTTCATTAATTATTAAAGGAACGAAGCAGAAGACCTACCGTAACATTTGCGATAACCTGGCAATTATTGTTTTGTTATATTACCATAGCACCTAGTCATGGGTGAGCACCCCATTGTGCTAGGTGGTGTACAAACAGAACAAAAAGCTGTTCCCTGCCCCAAAGAGTTTACCATTTAAATCTAAGGCAAGACACAACAGATGGATGCAGATAGACAGGTGATTACAAGGAAACAATAAGCCAGTCTTGGTCAGCATGGCAGGCAGTGGACTTTAGGAAGCTTTGAAAAAGAAATTGACCACTTTGTCACAGAGATTTAAAATGCACCACCCATTGTTTATATAGGACTCAGATAACAACAAAATTGAGTGCTTTGTGCTCCCTCTCCTGGCTCTACAGAGTGCAATCTACTACTACATTCAATTCCCAGAAGAGCGCTGCTGGTATCATTGGTGTGGTTGATGCACACAAGCACAGAAGTAAACAGAATATGGCTAATTTCAATAGAAATGTAAAAAACTAAAAAATGCCAAAATAGGAGAAAAAATTATCAGTGAAATAATTGTAATTGCAGGTTTTCAAGGCAAATGCATATAATGTCGAATACATACAAACATACATGCCTCAAAGCCTCATTCGTGCAACGTCCTATTAGGTAAAATCTTTTGTTTGTCTTAAATTTATTTTAAAAGGGAAAACACTCTAAATAAAAACACTACATCAATGCAAATACAGTATTGTTTGAAGCATGCTACAGTGTCTGCACCATGTGTGTTACAGCACAATATATTGCAAAATCCTGTGGGACTTGATTCTGTTCTCACACCAGTGTAAATCAGAAGTCAATGTTAGACCAAGATAAAGTCAGTGTAAGTGAGGTAAAAAAGGCAGATCGACCATGCATATGTAATAAAAATAACGTATACAGGGTGAAATCTTGGTTCCACTGAAGTCAATGGAAACGTTGTGACTTCAGCAAGGCTGGGATTTCCCCCATAATGTGTAGATATTTTTCACCACCGCATGTTAGAGCACAGTGCTCCAGGTACTCTGTGAATTGAGGCTGTTTCTCATTGCCAGGCCAGATCTCTTTGTAAATTGATAGCATTTATGTCATGTCAGCATGTGGTTTCTGCTATCCCAGACACTCTCAACAATGCAAACCAATGGTACCGATACACAGAAATAAAGAAGTGATGAGATGGTGCTGAACCCCATCATGTGATTAATATCAGTAAGACCTTTGTGTCCCTGTTTGCTTCCATAGGGTGTCGTTGCTGATACTTCTCCGCAGACAGTAGCATCTTCATCACAGGAAGCCAGTGGTCAACAGCAACAGATGACAGTGGAAACATCCAGTGAACATGCACCTGCATATTCTTACCAACAGTCTAAGTAAGTAAGACTGTGATTAGTCACTGGTAGGGCCATATATGATATTGTGTTTGGAATACAGAGATCCCGGTTCTGCTCTCAATTTTGATAATATAAATTCAGAGTAGCTCTACTGAATTCAGTGGAGTTGCTCTGGTTTTACACCAGACATTGGCTCAGCAATCAGCATACTGGGCAAAATCCCAATCAGGTGTTAAGAGGCTACAACTTTTGGTCAAATTCCCCAGTGATGTCAATGGAGCAGTAAGTTCCACATCTGGTGATTAGTTTTTCAGGATGTGAATGTAACTGACAAAGTAGTGTAAATGGCATCCAGTGGTTGTGCAAAACTAGTGTCACTTGCACTTTGAGAGAGAAGAAAGGGGTGCTGCGGGAAAGACAACCTCAAGAAAAGGTAGGGGGGCTGTTTTATCTTACTCCTGGCCTCTGCTCACTGCATTTGCTCCCATATAATAATACCATAAGTTCAAAGTTCAACCTTATTTTCAATGCACTTAATGATTGAGCCAAGTTCTCCCCATGTTCTAGAAACAGAACAGCCCTCATGTCTTCTGCTCCGGTGCCACAGTGGAATTGTTACTCAGAAAGGAGAGGTTATTTGTGCAGAAGACAGAGCATAAATTATTATGAACCACACCAAACCCCTGTCCCAAGTGCAAAGGTCTCTCTTTTGCCTTGGCCTTCCAATGAGAGTACATAGCACTTCACACACAAAAAACCCATTCACACACAGCTTTCAACGAGGAGAATGAAGTGAAGAAGGATCCTCACGTGACATATGCTGGACCCAGTTTAATGCATCATGGGAAGGTACTCAGATACCATGGCGATAGGCACAGTAAAACAAATGGAACAGAATAGAAACATATCCATCTAGTTGGTTACTTCACCTGCCTTTTTGACCCCTCAGCATTAAGTTGCACTTGTTTTTCACACCAACTGAATGCCAGACTGGTGCAAGCTATACTCACCGTTTGGCCCACGTACATGTACCCAATGGGTAGCTTACATCATCAGTATTGTTTATTGCTGCAGAATTTGGCCCAGTATGTATTTTACAGATGGAGCCAATCACACACCTCTTCTCTATATGTCTGATTTACTCAGAGGCACAATATGTTTGTGTACCCGTTCTGCCATCATTTTCTTTAATACCTATAAAAATAAATAATGGCAACCTACTTAGAGAATATAATGGGCCAAGAGAAAAATATACATGACAACTCCATGCTGGTTGCCTGGTCTGATCATTGTGTTCTGAAGGGATCACTGTGTTCTAATCATTCTCATTTTCCAATTCCCTTTCCCTTAAGTCTAAAAGCAAAAAGACTTAAGTTCAGATGCCCCCAACATGTAGCTGGGGAAAGTTTCTGCTGGGCTTGTGCCTATATTGCAAAGATTATAGCTCTTTTTTAAAATGACTGCTGGATTTTTCCACTGTAAGATTCCCATCTTCTCTGAGAATATCCCTCATCTCACATACTCAGCTATTGCATGACTGATATAGCAGATGGTGTTCTTATGTTTTTGTTTTGTTTTTCTGTTTTTTTGCTGAAACATGCCAGCTGTTTCTGTGTCTGCAAATTGTGGTTACAAATGCGAAGACTTGGGAGGTGCTTGATACAGAAAGAGTGTATGCAATTTCTAGTAAAAAAACAAACAAAAAAAAAGTTAAAATGTTTTTCAGACGCACCAGTTACAAAAGATCATATTGAATAAATATATATTTTTCAATTTAAAAGCACATTTAGCAATAATGAAAATGATGCCCAGTATACGACAATAATTTCCATTGTGGCGGAGAGGAAGTAATTAACCTGATTAGATGCTGATTCTAATCATTTATAGCCAAGGGAACATGCAAAACTTACAAAAGAATTGTCTAGAAGCTCATGGGAGGGATGTTATAATCACTTCTTTAATTATATGTATCTTTCTGTGAACTAACCAGAAAATAACAACCAACAAATAGATAAGAATATCTTGAAATTGAACTGGATGTGATAAAGATTTTGTATTGGCCTTGTAGGTAAGTGTAAACTAGACAACTGGTGAAAATTTTTCTCTTTCTTGGCCAGGAAAGATATTCTTTCATTTACCCTGTTAGATGGTTTTTAATAGTGATATCATCTTAGTGCATTCAAATTTAAGGCTGATACACTAGTCAAATATTCCCCAGCATAAATCCAGTAATGTGAGCAAATTATACCATGGATGAATTTGGCTCTCTATCCTTCAGCTCTGAGCAGAATACTTCACTTCATTAGGAGGTACCTCAGTCATTTTAGACCAAAGGAATCTCTGTCCCCTTCAAATCTTCTTATAAATTAACATATATAAATATGAAATCTTGAAAGTGAAGTTAGAGCGAACTCTTTTGTCTCAGGAACTCCACCCTCTTGCCTCTGGGCAAAGGTCTGTTTGCTGGACAGCAGCTCTCAGGCTTTAAGTAGGAAAGAAAGATTTTTGGGTTCTCCGGGAAGATAAATCCAGTACCAGATTAAAGAATGCATGATGTTTCTACCTGGGAGAAACTCTTTTTCGAGTACAGATTTTAGGTCCCACAAGAAACTTTCCAGGGAAACGCACAATAACTCGCTTACACTAATGACAGCAATGCCGACAATCCAGATAACACCCTCGGATAGGCAGTAAAATCACAGAAGGCTGTATACACCTGAATGGCTGTATATAGGGGAAGAAAAACCTGAACTCAAGAAATTCTAGAAGAAAAAGGATGGCCAAACAACCACAATGCAAACAGGCATACAAAGACAAACATAACGCTCCTGTGAAATGGGTTCCCCCTTACACCAGGGCTAACTCTGAACACAAACTATGAGTTAGCTGAGAATGCTAAAGACTCAGTGGCAAAAACTTTGCACCTAAATGCATAAATGTTGGTCAGCTTGTAAAGTGTGGGGCTCATTGGCACAGGTAAGGAACTCCTCTGGTGGAGTAGGAGATAGGATGTACAAATCAGTGATTTAGGTTGCTACCTCTCAGGAACCACTAAGTCTTTGTGTGAGGGTGATGTTTGTGGAGCCTTCTCTGAAGCATAGTAGGAGATTTCTCAGATCCACTCACAGTTTCCATCCTCCTGATAAGTAGCAGGGACCCTACTAAGAGTGGTTGCCTCCAGTTGCCCCCTAAGTATACAGGTACAGAATGCCAACAAATATCTGAGTAGGTCAATGCTTCGGAAAATCCATAAGGAAATAGACAAATCTGACATTCTACCATCGCTATCTTAAAATGTCTGTTCTTTTGTTTGGATAATACTGTAATTATTTCATATAATGACATAGTCCCAGAAAGGGAGCTATATGGGAAAGCATTCTGATTCTTTTCTTTTAAAAATATCTATATTGAGTTAAAACAGCAACAACAAAAAATCCCAACTAAATATTTTAAAATTTGGCAAAAGGAAAACTATTGGCTTTTCTTATGTCGAGTTTCCACCTGGAGACGAGTTTTACAGAAGAGCTGTAAACTCCTAAATGTGGAGGCTTAAAAGAGCATCAATAACCATCCCTTAACTATAGCATTATAGATGATACGGTAATAGACAACATTTGTCAACAGTAGCTCCACCGCCACAGAATACTATGGTGCAATTACGTTTTTGTGATGCTGCTTCCATTTTAGGAACATTCAAAAACATTCCTGAATTGTTTTGCCTTAATGATGCAGTAATATTGGTCATCTAGACCATGTCCCCTGCGTTAAATTGGAAAGACTGTACATGTACTTTCTACAGTTTCTATATACTTTTATTTATTATCAGCATGAATGTTTCTACTGAATCAGCCATAACTGGCTCATTAGGCAAACTGTTCCATGGTCCAGTTATTCTTACAATCAGAAAATGTTTTCTTATTTGCAAGTTGAATTTATCCTTTTATTTTAAGTTTAGCCTTCATTTTAATACTAGTGTCCAAAATAAATGGTGCCACTTAATAATATAAAGAGAGTTCTTTCTCATACATTATTACCCTTGAAGTGTTTACATAACATTAAAGCTTTAAAGTTATGTAAATACATATAGTCTCGTTTCAATGTGCTGGACTATGCATAAACCATAGCATTAATAAGATTAAAAATCCTTCTGCACTGAGTAGGAATGCCTGTAAAGTAGGATTTCTCTGCTTTGGCCTCACTATTTTCAGTTTAGTGGCTGTATCATATTTAAACAGCTGCAAAGTTAGTTTTGCTTGGATGCCTTTTAAAGGGAATTGGGTGGAAAAAAGGACAGGAGCCTATTTCAAAGTTGTTTTGACTTAATGACCGCTTTAATACAATTGTTTTCACAGACAATAAACAGGACTGAAGAATGTCGGTCTGAAATCTTTGCCTTGAATGGAGAAACTTCATTGAACAAGAAGTTGGCTTCCAGTTTGCACAGGCATCAAATGAATGCTTTTTTTTTTTAATTTTCTACTTTCCCAATGAAAACACAACAGTGTTTTTATGTGCTGTGCAAATGGTTCCGTCATGTAGTCTGACAGTTTTATTTTTGCTATATTTTTTTTAATTAAAGAAAAGACCCAGAGGAAAAACACTGAGTTGACATTTCATCAGGACGAACATTTGAATTCAGAATTTACCTGTAGGTGTATCTAGATTTTTTTTTTTAAACATCAAAACTGAGGATGTCAAGAGGAAGCAAGTTGACAAGAAAACTAATTGTCTTCCTCAAAAATTAAGCTACTTTTTTTTCTCTACATTTTTTCTTTCTTGTTTTAAATCTAGTGTGTTTTTGTTTTGGGGTTTTTTTTAGAAATGTTTAGGTAAGTTTATCTTGAATCTTAATTGCCTTAATTTTAAGGACGTCAGAGGCTCTCAAGGCAAGATGTCTATGTCTTATTAGAAAAAATGAAAAAGAATTGAAACTTGCTCACACTGGTTTCAGCTGGTGCAGAAGTTTAACAGACTGAGATTTTGGGGTGAACAACAAAAAACTGTACAGTTTAAAAGAAAATGCTTTTCTTCTTTTGGAGAAAACTTGTTGATAAAGGAACTGTGGCAACTGTAAGGATTGGAAAAATGCTGGAACTTTTATGAACTTTGTCTTAAGTATTGACAAAAAAAATTCTAGAAGGCTAAAGCATTTTACAGTAAAGTTATTGAATTGAGAAAAAAATAACTGCATTATAAAGAATGCAGGGTTTTTTTCTTGCAGAATGCAGATTTTTTTTAATTTTCAAAGTGTGATCGCTAGCAAAAGCATTAGTGCTTTTTATCTGCAATCTTTTTTATGAGCTTTAAGAAGTTTTTAGTCTGCTTTGCTTGTCACATTGCAAAAACCTAGCTTAAGAGCATTTAAAAAAACTTAAGTAGATAGGAGCTTATGGTCAAAAAAAAGTGCAAAAAAGCAATAGATAGAAGAAATTGTTGACAATTTCTGTAGTCTTTCCTAGTTGTGATCAAATGCAGCCTATGGATGGCCTATTTTATACCAAAGATGAAGTGACACCCTAACGCAGTCCAGGAGATAGAGGTTTTTTTTCTTTTTTTATCTTTATTTGACCTACATGGCCGGACCAGTTTTTACTTTCTTGTTTGTTTAAACTATCTTCCACTGGTTTTTTACTTACTGCATATGTTTATAATGATCATTTCAGAGCAGTTGGTACTAGAAGCTTGTACCTCCTGTGTTTTTTGCATCATTTCAGAGTATGAAGAGATCTGGGTTACCGACTATCCAGATGGGCTTTAATTTTTACAAGTTTTATGTTACCTTGTCTGGTCTTTTGTATTTCTATGGAAACTACAGTCTTCCTTCTGAATTCCAATATCCTACAGGTTCATTTCCTCACCTCAGTCTTTGTCATCTTGCAACATGTATAGTCACCTTGATTCTGTACTGAAGTTTTTCAGTGATCCATTTGGGTCACCTATTAGATGCCAGAGAAAGCAAACTTAATCTCTGTTCTCATTTTAGCTCTCCCATACAAGCAGAAAGTTAAAAATTACTCACGTTTGCATGCTCAAGCAGGCAAGAAGTTAAAAATTACTTTTCTCACCTATGATTTCTGTTGTCTTAATACATTGGCTGACAATCATTAATTGGTACGATTAGTCAAAAGACAATGGTAAATAAATTGAGTCAGTTGAAATCTATTTTAGAAATAACAACTATTGCACAGAGAAATCCTGATTAAAATCCTTGCTTTTTCCAAACAAACGGGGGGTGAACGAAGTCAGAACAAGACGCGTGGTTTTTTTTCTTAAGGCAGAAAGAACAAAGAAAAGCAGCCTATAAACTAAATCAAACAACTGAAAACTTCCGTCCATCAAAGAAAAAGGGGACGCTTCACCACATTCACTGTGGTACATTAAAAACAGGGTATCCATTAAAAAAAAATTAAAGCATATTTATATTGGATCAATCTGATTTAGCCACCCTGACTAAACAATATCTGAGGTTTAACAGATTTTTTTAAATCACGTATTTTTTTAAAATTACTAAATCAATACCTTATTTTGTAATGTAGTGGGGTGTGGGAAGGGGTGGGTTACCCAAGCAAATGGCTGCTAAATATGCAACATGTGAAAGAGAGGGATGGGATCTTGTCTGGTTAACTGCCATTGCTACAGAGCCTGGTTTTCAGGAGGGCTAAAGTATTCCCAGCTCCTGTTGACTCCACCTGGAATTGTGGTTATTCAGGACTTTTAAAAATCTGGCCCACGCTAACGTGGGGGGAAAGAAAGTTGTGTTTCCATCTTACAGAAAGACCTCTAGCTTTTTCCTTTCTGTTCCACGTGCTTCCTCATTGTTGCTTTCTTTTTGTGAATGACAGTCGAGTTTTGTCCTTGCAAAAGTTATGGGAAAAATCAAGCTAGCCTTATTATCTTCCTTTTTACACTCTGTGTGTGAACTCTTTGTATAACTAGAGATCCCCAGGCACCACTGAGTTGAATATGAAATAAATACATGTGGTTCTGTTTCTGTACAAATTCTAATGTGACACACAAAAAGGTCTCATTTACTATCAACAATGAGGCTACAAGGTAGCTACCATGTGGCTGATGAATATGCTGAGGTACCTTCCTGTTTCTATTCAGAACTCTGCTGCTTTATTTATACATTCAGAAACTTTGTTTTACTTTATTTGCTCAAAATAATAAAAAAAAATCTCAGTGTTTTTTTTATTAAGCCGGTCAGGCAAAGAGGTATCAGGATGCCTGTCACTTTAAACTGTTATAAGTACATTCTGTGTTAGAATTGTTTAACTTTTTGCCATGCTACAACATTTAACATTGTTTAAAAACCAAAAAAGGGGAAGAAGAAAAAGAAAGACAAAGGGTCCTATAAATCCAATTAATTATCTTATTTTATTGATCCCAGTATTGATTAATTGGTAGTTCATCAGTTGTAAACAGTTATATATCAGCAGGTAAGAAATAACATATTCAAAATTCAGAAAATGCTGAGATGGGAATCCTTATTTGTAAGAATCAAAGGTGAAGTAAAAGAATACAGATGAAATCTACTGAATGCAGCACACCTATCTGCCCTTCAGGTATCATCATAACAGAGATACCCAATTGCTTCAAAAAACTGAAGCTGATTTCCTTCATGTTCTGGCTGACAAGGTTCTTAGTGGCTTTTTTTTTAAAGTGCTGAATTTGTACTTTCAGTACCTATGTCATGCCAATTTAGCCTTAAATATCAGGAGAGTTCCTGAAAAGTTGCAGAAACTACTCCAGAAGTCTAAGGCAATGGTGCCTAACCCAAGTGTCTGGAAATAAAATAAAATCCATAAGCTGAGCTGCATATGTACTTCCCATCACATCCGACTCTTGTAAATAGTCAAATTTTAGACTTTTTTTTTCCTTTTCAAATAAATGACAATGAGAGGTGTTAGAAATACGCTGGGAAATTCGGAATACGTAGTTGTCACTGACGATTGAAAGTTAATTGGTATGATGGAACTAAATACAATATAATATATTGTATTTGGAGCTGCTAGTGACATATCCAGAGCCTAATTCAGGGCACTGAAAAGTCTTATTGTCCCAAGTGAACTAAAATGCTTAGGGAGCCCTCTTCCTATCTGGCTCTATTGCTGATTTTGTTAGCACTGGTCACCTGTGACAGTCAGGCCTAGAATTTTGGTTGCCCTCGTCTTCCCTTGCGCTGAAATGGACTCTTGAAATGTCCCTAGTGGATGAATACTTGTATGGTTCTGTTTGCCAAGGGGTTTAGACTGTCTTTACATGATAGTTGAGACATCCAATGTAATGCAGAACTAGATTTATTTTAGAGCAATTTCATCATGTTGTGTTATCTTCTGCTGTGGCTGCATGCACAACTGTGGAAGATGACAGATGGTGATCAGGAAAGTGAGGGATTCTGCAATGGGATTAAGCAGTAAAATGGATTTTTACTTGAGTAAAAATCAAATGAAGGGTATTATTTATGTATGTGTGTGTACCAAAATTCAGCAAATTTGAGGAAGCCTGCATTGTAATAAAGTTTATTTTTAATATGTCATAGTATTTTGATCTATATTATGTTGTCTATGGTACTGAAGGATGAGATTAATACTTACTGTGTAACAAGCTGCCTTGGTTCATAATTTTAAGTTTGATAGTGCTTATCAGTCAGCCTCTTCATTTTAATACTGAGCTTGACATGAATGAAACAGGTTTAAGGAGACTCACTCACTGAACTGTACCTATGGTAAGAGTCATGCTAAAGAGTGATAATGGGCTTAAAGTAATGAATCAATCCACTTTTAGTGATGAGACTGAATGTGGTAGTAGAAGATAGTTATGTTTGACCCACACACAGCTAAGATTTCTTTTCAGAACTTTATTTAACATGAAATTGGTCTTGATGCAAAAGAAGTGCCCTGGGGCAAAGGATTTTAGAGATTTTCTAGGAAGCCCACCTGAACTGAAGAAATACTAACGGTGTGATGGAAATTCAAAAGCAAACAGAAACACGCTGGCTATTCCAGTGAACCTATCTTTTCTGTTTGATGGCATTTCTTTTCTCTCCAGTAGTGGTGATTCCTTTCATTTCTGATACATGCAAACACACAATCATGCACAAACATTAGCAGAAGAAGGGTTGAATCAGCAGCAGACTTTTTATATTCCTCAACAAAGTGGATTTCTGGAATCCTCAAGCAGCAAACCTGGAGTGTGAGTCAGTGAGGGAGGGAGTTATTTTTCTCTCAGAAGAAGCACCCGCCTTCCACTTCGGTCATATCATCCAAGTAGACTGGAATGCTGTACGCACCTGTGAGACTCTTCGTCATGCCTCAGAGAATGCAGAAGAGACCATTAATCTCCCCGTTATGAATGTCTTCTTTGTTAAACAGAAAAAGATGACAAAAGCTGTACAAAAAAAGTTGCTTTTACTTCCAATGATGAGAAAAACTCTTGTGTTTAAATCAGTTGTTCTTGTTCTTATTCCATGCCCATGATAGTTGAGTTCCTTTCATTTTAATAACAATTTGTAAGAAAATGCAAAATGTTAGCTATTGACCGTCCACAAACCCATTTTTCCTCATAGGGCCAAATCCTGTGATGTTTTCAGCACCTCTTAAGAACTGGGCCCGTTGCATTAATTATATTTTCTTACTGTTGATTTCTGTCTCTCGGGTGACATATTTATGTCTGGCAGATTTTACAGTCACATATTTTGAAAAACTCCAAAAATGAAGCTTAGAGAGGAGAACATGATGTTCAGTGTAACTAAGTATTAATAAAGATGCTGCCCAGGAAATAAGTAAATCCACCTCTCTCTTTCCCCCCACCTTTTTTAAGGAAAAACCTGTGAAACCAGGAAGCATCCAGAATTCATACAGAAACGTTTCATTTTCCCCCCCATTTAAAAATCAATAAATAAAAGCTTCCATTTAAGAAAAATCAAAGCAGCTTTAAAAATAGACGAATTCCAATCATGAAAATGTTTCACATAAACGAAACAGAGGTTTTTTAAAACAGACCTTGCCGTATCCGTATTGTCGACCAAAGCACCTCTGTGAGCCATTCAATTCTGAATCTTATTTATAAGGGCATCATAGTGCTGATATCTCAGACTGTCACTGAACGAGCTGTACTGCTATGATTTTCTTTCTTTTTTTAATTTTTATTTTCCATTTGTACCACAATCCTAATAGCTGCCATTTTCCCACTCGTGGGGCTTTCTGTAGATCAGTGGATGTTAGGTTTAAACTTCTGTTTTCTTTGATGAAGCTTTCAATAAAAAAATAAATAAAAGAAAAGCAATGGGTGGCTGCGTGTTTTTGCGACACATTGCAACAGCGGCTCCCTGAAGCATTAAGCCCTGTGAAATGCTGTGTTATATGCTGAGATGGGAGGGGAACTTCAGCACGCTCTCCTTTGCCTAGCTCCTTGTCACGTGGTTTTAAGAATTGAATCTGCTGAGAGATAAGATTGTTGTTTCTCCTTGATGTTGGGAGCAAAAATCACCCATGTGTTAGAAGGTGGAATTGAATAGAAAGGTTCTCTCATGCTGAGGCCTGGTGATTAATACTAATGTCCTCTACACTCAGACACCACCCCCTCATCCCTTTCCCCCCGTAGGGTGACCAGATGTCCCGATTTTTTGGGACAGTCTCAATATTTGGGGCTTTGTCTTATATAAGCTCCTATTACCCCCCCACCTCCTGTCCCAATTTTTCACACTTGCTGTCTGGTCACCCTTCCCCGTCCCATCACCACCACCCAGGGATTAAATGTTTAAGTGCATCTACTTCAGGGGGTTGCATCAGTTTAACTAGATGGATTTAAATTTTGTCTAGTTAAACCAATGTTAATCTACTGTAACTTTTAAAATATAGACCAGGCCTTTGTGGTTGTAAAGCGCCTAGCTGGGGGGATGTCTCTAGATGCTATTGTAATAATAATAGAACTTGTTGCATGGAAGAGACAATGTATTAAACATTATTTTATTAGCTCCATCAATATTTACTGGATAATATTCTCTACATTTATTATTACCAGCTATAGTGCTAATCCTATACCATTGAAAAGGTACCTAGCAAATGAAAACTAGTGAACTTTAAGTGGGTTATCCACTGACCTTTATTCAGCCATAGGTATTGCCAAATGAAAAACGCTATGGTCTACTTGAACACCAGTCCTATGGGATTAAGCTTCAATTTTCCAAGCAAAATCTTTTTTCTCTTCCCCTGTGTTGGTGATAAATGTTAGGTATAGTATACACCACATTAATAGGTAAGACATGCATAATATTGACATAGTATACATCAGTGCTAGGCAGTTATGTTAATCGAATGTATTATGCGCGCCCCTATAATTCTGTTCACCCATGGCAAGTATCCACCAACACTTTGCACAGCTGAAATAAGCTTTGGCATTAGAAAATAAGAATCCTATAAAAGCCAAGAATCATGAATGCTGTGACCTAGCATAGGGTGTTGGACCTCTACACCAGGGGTGGGCAAACTTTTTGGGCCAAGAGCCACATCTGGATGGGGAAATTGTATGCAGGGCCGGGGCAGGGGGTTGGGGTGCAGGAGGGAATGCAGGGTGTGGGAGGGGGTGCAGTGTGCAGGAAGGGGATCAGGGCAAGGGATTGGGGCAGAGGAAGGGTGTGGAGTGTATGAGGGGGCTCAGGAAAGGGGGTTGGGGTGCAGGAGGGGGCTCAGGAAAGGGGTGCAGGGTGCAGCAGGGGACTCAAGGCAGGGAGTTGGAGTGCAGGAGGTGCAAGGTGCAGGCGGGGGGGTTGGGCAGGGATTTGGGGGGTGGGATGCAGGTGGCATTTGGGCCCAGGCCTGGTGTCGCTTACCTAAAGTGGCTCTGGGGTGGCAGCAGCACACACCAGGGCCAGGGCAAGCTGTCTGTCCTGGTCCTGGTCCTGGCCCTGGCCCTGCACCACTCCAGAAAGTGCTGTGGTCCCTGGGAAAGGAGAGCTCCGCATGCGCTGCCCTTTCCGCGCCTCCAGGTATCTCCTCCGAAGCTCCCATTGACTGAGGTTCCCTGTTCCGGGCCAATGGGAGCTGTGGGGGAGGGGGGGCGCCTGGAGGCAAGGGCAACATGCAGAGCCTTCTGCCTCCCCCCACCCGGGTGCCGCAGGGATGTTGTGCCGGGCACTTCTGAGAGCAGCACCACAGGGGCCAATCCCACCTGCTGGAGCCAAAGCCCTGAGGGGCCAGATCTGGCCTGCGGGCCGCAGTTTGTCCACCTCTACTCTACACCCAACTGGCTGAGAACAGAAATAAGAAAAGTGCAGAACAAACCAACAAGTTAAGGAACTGTTACAAACTGGTGGGTTGGATATTAGTGATATGTAAAGAGTTTGTAACATGTAAAAGTACGCTATAAATACTATAGCTGAAGTGTGTAGCTCTGAAGCACACCTGTGTAAGGTGAACACGCTGCAAGAAGTTTCTTCCGAGAAGAAGGGTATGTATGGCTCCTTTTTGTGCCGTACTGCTTTGTCTTTAAACCGTAAATTTGGCTAAGTTTGGTATTTGGGCTCAAACATTTTTAAGAGTAGTCAAACAGTTGAGTACACATTTTAGTCAATAGTGGTTGTAGAATGGCACACCAGAGCTTCTATATAAGCTCTTCTTCAGCACAGGACAAATTCTGCCTACTCCTATATTCATCTAAAGCAACTGATAATGAAACTCGCAACTCCATTGAGCATCCTTGCCACGATTTTACTCTATTTCCTAGGCTGAGTTAGCAACTATTGCTGACATGAACCAGGTAAAGATTTATCTAGCAGGGTGCCACTAATTTTAGTACTACCAGGAAGTAGAGGCAGGGGAATGTAAGGCTTTCATTGGTTGGTACCAAGAACAATCAGTCATTCAGTTAGAAAAAAAAGCAGTAAAGGGGGCCATTTATTTGAGGAAAAAATAAAAATCATAACTGAGAATGGAGGCCTCGCTCAGCTCCCAAACAGACAGACACACAAATACATTCCCAGTTCTAGTATGCTGTTAAACAAACGACCTTCTCCCTGTTCACAACTTTTGAGGAGCTCTTAGGAGCCTTCTTAGTCATTGCACAGTGAATTAAAATGCCCATGTTAGTGCTAAGAAATGCATATTTGAACCAATGCTTCACTTCTTGGCTGGCTCTGCATCTTCTCACATTGCACACTTTTCTTCCTAACAAGCTCCCGCAGCAGGCTGACCATTAGTTGAACAGATGTATCACCAGCAGTCCCAAGGAGCCACCACCTTCTCTTTCCCTTCCCTGCAGTTTCTTTTCAACACCCCCCAAGTGGGGCTATTAGGGTTTGTGCTGCTTTCTTATTTGTACCTGGACAGCAGGCGTGTATATTTATATTATGATAACACTCAAAAGGCCCCAAGTCATTCTGGGATCCCATAGTGCTGGGTGCTGCACAAACAAAGAAACAAGACCATCTGTGCCCAAGTGTCTTTACAATTTATAATCAAAAAGCCATTAAATGCTAGCGCTGCCTTTTGTCTTAGACACTTGGGCACAGATGGAACCGTGGGGGATTGCTCTGCTCATCACGGTGTTTAGTGATCATTTGACTGCTGTACATGGATTCAGTCCTCCTTCCAAAAGTCAGCTTCCATTTTTGTTCATTGATTATTCTGTTCTAGGAACTTTTGGGATGGAAGGTTCAGTTTGCAAATGTTTGCTTTGATTATCGGCAAGGCAGACAGACCAGAAGTCCATATCTTTTTTGAGTGCCATAGAGCAGAAGCCATATGGAAGTGTCAATTGTTATTAATAAGAACTTGATTAAACTTCTTTGGCGCTTCAAATGCCTGATAGAATGGATTGTTCTGCAAACTGGCAATTTTGCATCTTTTCCTGTTTCTGGAACAAATGTTTAAAAAAAGACTTGTTATAGAGGTAAACGGTAATTCAGACAAAATACAGCACAGTTTTAGAAAAAGGTAGATTGTGCCAAACCAGCATGATCTCCTTCTTTGAGCTAACTGATATTTTTTTTTTTAGAAAAAGGAAAAGCAATAGATCTAATCTACCTGGATTTCAGTAAGGAATTTGATACAGTTCCGCATGGGAAATTATTAGTTAAATTGGAGAAGATGGAGATTTATGAGAATTGAAAGGTGGATAAGGAACAGGTTAAAGGGGAGACTACAACTGGTCATACTGAAAGCCTGAATTATCAGGCTTGAGGGAGGTTACTAGTGAAGTTCCTCAGGGATCGGTCTTGGGACCTAGGTTATTTAACATTTTTATTAGTGACCTTGGTTTAAAAAGTTGGAGTGTGCTAATAAAACTTTGCAGCTGATGCAAATTTGGGAGGTATTGTCAATACAGATGACCAGAATATCATACACGAAGATCTGGACGGCCTTGAAAATTGTAATAATAGAAATGGGATGAAATGTAATAGTGGAAAATCTTGCACTTAGGCACTAACAATAAGAACTTTTGCTATAAACTGGGGACATATCAGTTGGAAGAGACAGAGGCGAAGAAAGACCACAGTGTATTGGTTGATTACAGGATGACTCTGAGTCACCAGTGTGATGTGGCTGGGAAAAAAGGCTAATACAGTCCTAGAATGCGTCAGGCGAGGTATTCCCAGTAGAGACAGGGAAGTGTTAGTAACATTTTACAAGGCACTGGTGAGACCTCATCTGGAATACTGTGTGCAATTCTACTCGCCCATGTTTAAGAAGGATGAATTCACAGTGGAATAGTTGCAGAGAGAGGCTACTAGGATCATCAGAGGAATGGAAAACCTACCTCAAGAGAGGAGACTCAAAGAGCTTGTCTTGTTTAGCTTAACCGGAAGGAGAATGAGGAGAGAGATGATTGCTCCCTATAAATACATCAGAGGGATAAATTCCAGGGAGGAGAGGAATTATGTAAGTTAAGTGCCATAGGTGACATAAGAACAAATGGAGCTAAATTGTCTATCAATAAATTTAGACTTGAAATTAGATGAAGGTTTCTTACCATCAGAGGAGTGAAGTTCTGGAACAGCCTTCCAAGGGAAGTGTAGTGGGGGGCAAAAAAAAATCGTAACTGGCTTCAAGACTGAACTTGATAAGTTTATGAAGGGCATGGTATGATGAGGTTGCCTACAATGGCATGTAGTTGATCTGTTGCTGCTATAAGCAAATATCTCCGATAGCCTCTAGTGATGGGACACTAGATAGGGAGGGCTCTGAGTTACAACAGAGAATTCTTTCCTAGGTATCTGCCTGCTGGGTCTTGCCCACATGCTCCAGGTTTAACTGATCGCCACATTTGGGGTCAGATTGGCAGAGATCCTGGGCGGGGGGGTTGCCTTCCTCTGCTGCATGGGGCATGGGTCACTTTCAGGTTTAAATTAGTGTAAAAGGTGGAATCTCTGTAACTTTGTCTTTAAACCATGATTTGAGGCCTTCAGTAACTCAGATAGAGGTTATAGTTCTATTACAGGAGAGACTGGGTGAGATTCTGTGGCCTACGCTGTGCCGGAGGTCAGACTAGATGAGCATAATGGTCCCTTCTGGCTTTAGAGTCTATGATTTGAGGGAATATGCTGCCTTATGAAGTGCATAATTCATCCCTGTGCAGAGAGACAGGAAATAGCCTATGTACAACAAAAGTCCAACTAAAACCCTCAACTGCACATTTAAAGGATGCGTAGTCCCTGTGCTTCCTCTCTGAACTAGACTGAACATCGCCCATTGTAATCATTTGTCATGGTACAATTCCCCACTCTGAACCTTAGCGTCCAAAAGATGGGGTACCAGCATGAATTCCTCTAAGCTCAATTACCAGCTTAGAACCTGTAGCACTGCCACCAACCAGGAATTCCAGTGCCTGGTACACTCTGGTCCCCCCAAAACCTTGCCCGGGGACCCCCAAGACCCAAACCCTCTGGATCTTAACACAAGGAAAGTAAACCCTTTCCCTCACCGTTGCTTCTCCCAGGCTTCCCCGCCCTGGGTTACCCTGGAAGATCACTGTGATTCAAACTCCTTGAATCTTAAAACAGAGAGGAAAATGCACCTTCCCCCCTCCTCCTCGCTTCCCCTCCCAGATTCTCCCTGAGAGAGACAGTAACCTAACACAGAGAGAAATTAGCCTCTCTCTCCCCCTTCCCTCCTTTCTCCCCACCAATTCCCTGGTGAATCCAGACCCAGTCCCCTGGGGTCTCACCAGAATAAAAAAACAATCAGGTTCTTAAACAAGAAAAGCTTTTAATTAAAGAAAGAAAAAAACAGTAAAAATTATCTTTGTAAATTTAAAATGGAATAGGTACAGGGTCTTTCAGCTATAGACACTGGGAATACCCTCCCAGCCTAAGTATACAAGTACAAATTAAAATCCTTTCAGCAAATACACATTTGCAAATAAAAAAAACAACCATAAGCCTAACTCGCTTTATCTATCTAGTACTTACTATTCTGGACTTATAAGAGCCTGTATCGGAGAGATTGGAGAGAAACCTGGTTGCACGTCTGGTCCCTCTGAGCCCCAGAGTGAACAACAACCAAACACTAACAGCACACACAAAAACTTCCCTCCTTCAAGATTTGAAAATATCCTGTTCCCTGATTGGTCCTCTGGTCAGGTGACAGCCAGGCTCACTGAACTTAACCCTTTACAGGCAAAAGAGACATGAAGTACTCCTGTTCTATTAACACTTACTTATTTGTTTATGACATCATTCAGTTATGATGTGCAAAAGAGAGTTGTTTAGATCACTCCTTATAATAGAATTCCCTTTTGGCTAAGAGGCCATAACCTACATCACTGCAGTGTCATTTGTTATGATTTTTTTTTTAAATGGGAGGTGTAATATAAGTCATGAAGGATTTTTCATACTTTTTACTGTGGAACAGCATGTTGCTAATTATGTGTATTACAGAAGCTCCTAAAGACACTAACCAAGATTAGCCCTTCCCCATTGTGCTAGGTGCTGTACTACATACGCAGAATCTCTGCCCTGATTGCTTACAGTCTACATAGTCAAAACAGATGATGAGTTGGAGAAAGGACTCCCATAGATTTTTTAACAGATGGGGAACAGAAGCACAGAAAGATTAAACCTCCAATCTAGCAAGGCACTTAATTATGGGCTTATATTTAAGCACATGAGTTGTTCCATTGACTAAATTAATGGTGGTAGGATGGAACAGATTTAGGAGATTTATTTCCATATTTGATTTTCGTATCGTAAGAAATGCTATGTGACTTGAGTGAGCCTGCCACTCAAGTGCTGGATATTAGGTACTTGCTTAAGTGCTCTGCTGGATTGGGGCCTGTGTGACTTGCCCAACATCACACAAGAGATTTGTGGTAGAGCTAGGAACTGATCCCTATCCTAGTCTCCTGAGTCTGTCTACTGTCTACTGAGTCCTCATCTGCTGGCTTTATCATAAAACCATGCTATTTTTCGTCTTACATTTGGGATGGGTGGGGGGATGGAGATGTTTTCTGCAATCCACATATTTCCTCCCTGCTTTAGCTTTTTCAACCCATCTTTCAGTGATCCTTTGCGTGATGAATGCTGGCCACGTTCACCTTGGAGAATCTAAATACCACTCAGCACCATCTAGAGATCCCTTGACAAGAAACAAAGAGAGATTCCTTCCAACGCAGGAACTGACTGTATTACAGCAACAAACCTTGAACAGCAAACAGCAAAAGCAAAACCTCTCCTGCTAAAATCTCTGTTTTATTGTACTGTAATCTCAGTCCATGTCCACCTCACATGTCTGATTCATTCATTCTATGGCAGCGTGTGACATGTAGATCGTGAGCTCTCTGGGGCATGCTCAGGAATGTGGCATGCCCAGTTTTACACTGGGATTTTTGTGTCGGGTTAGCTGTAAGCATGTCACAATGTGAAATTCCCCCTGCTCATTCCTTCAGCCCAGGTCTACCTGACAATAGCTATTAATGGAAATTGAGCCACAGTGACTTTCATGTTCCTGAAAGACTACAGACTTTTATTGTTTGTCCTAATTTACTTAGTGTCATTCATGCTGTATTTAGTTAGTTCGTTGATTTCCCAAGTAGGAGTAGAGAGGAAGTAATTTGGTTGAAAACAACAAAGCAAAAAACTGTAGCTAGAGTAATTTGTTGCAGTGAATAAGCCAATGTTGTATCCTGATGTGGCTTTTTAGTTCCTAAAGTAAAATAGAAACATAGACCATGTAAAAGATTCAGCTTTCTGATAGTGCACTGCATGCAGACTATGATACTAGCCAATGTCGACAGACACCCGTGGCTGACCCATGCCAGCTGAATTGGGCTCGCAGGGCTTGGGCTGTGGGTCTCTTTAACTGCTGTGTAGATGACTAGGCTCAGAGGATAGGTCCATCAATGGCTATTCGCTGGGATGGTGTCCCTAGCCTCTATTTGCCAGAAGCTGGGAGTGGGCGGCGGGGGATGGATCACTTGGTGATTACCTGTTCTGTTCATTCCCTCTGGGGAACCTGGCATTGGCCACTGTGGGAAGACAGGATACTGGGCTAGATGGACCTTTCGTCTGACCAGTATGGCCGTTCTTATGCTGGAGCCCGTGCTCTAGGATCCTGTGAGGCAGAAGGGTCCCAGAGTTCAGGCTTGAGCCCAAGCCCAGAAGTCTACACAGCAATGAAACAGCCCTCCAGCCCAAGCCCAAGTCAGCTGCTGTGGACCAGCCACTGGTTTTGCTTTGTTTTATAGACTTACCCCAATGAGATCCTGCTGGGGCAATGCACACCTAAACCATTCCCTATTATAGGTTATGGCTTCAAGCCACAATTCAACACCATATTGTGTGAATATATGTCAGTTTCTATACACACACGCATGATAATTTTGCAATATATAGCCTTATGTAGAAAAATCTTCAATCTTCTTTAAATCTGATCACAGAACTTCAGATTACTTCCAGAACTCAGGGTGTCCTCTCTGCTAGATCCACTGTCGCATTATAAAATCCTTGAGAAATCTTTCTTCCATTCCCAGGGGAACAGTCTTGGTGCCTGTTACTGTAGAGGCAAGGAGGATCTTGTGGGAGGGAGGAACAACAATGATCTCTGATGTTTGGATATGTATCCAAGCTTTTTAATGCCTACTCAAACCACTGAACCTTCTGAAAGTCCCCCATTGCTGGCTTTAACAGATGTCATCACAAAATGCGAGTTGTTATAGTGGAGGTCGTCAGCCCAACTTCAAATTTAGCAGGATCTAGTTCCCTTGAGCTTGAATAAAAAGCAAACTGTGTGTCCAACAACTCCCACTTACAGTCATAAAAGCTGCTCAGGAGTAAGATTTCTCCATAAATCATGTCTGTGTGCTTGATTGGGCCTGTTAAGTGCCAATGGCAACGTGGGCCTTTGTTTCTGTCATTTTTAAACGGCTGCAGGATAGATGGTATTTGGCAGACTAGCTGCAGCACAGAAACGCAATTCCCGGAACAAGAAAAGTAAGGTATTGGAAGCTGAGCGTCTAAATAGGGAGAGATGAACCCTTCTGCAGAGGGCCAGTGCAAGGCCAAGGGAGTCCCACTTAAGCCCTCAGTAGACAGGTGATTTTCACCACAGTGAGTAGTTACTGCAATAAAATAAAATCGGGGGCCCACCCTATAGTTTTATTATAAAACCAAAAAAGCCTGTGGATTCTCTCAAGCTGCTTCTCCTTCCCCCTTGTGATGAGCAATGCCCCCTCCACTGCTTCCCTCTACCCAGCAGCAGCACCCGTCAGCCTCCTCTGCTTGCACTCTAAGGATACATCTTTTAATTATGTAGATAGACTATGAATACTGAACACTACACTGTAAACCCAGGGCAGTTGGGACTACGCTAACAAGAACTGGCTAGAGAGATGAAAGTAAGAGTTCGCTACAGTGCAGATAACTGAAATATTGCAAACCCGCTGGAATCATGTGCAATAATTGGCAGAACTTACTGTCACTTGACATTAAAGGGGAAACCTCTCCATCGAATAGTATGTAGAGAGGGAAAACATATTGGACTGTCTTTTGTTCTGTCTTTGTGTAACACCTAGCATTATGAGGTCCTGGTCGATGCCAAGGCTCCTGGGTGATATTGTAATACAGATCAGAAATAATAATAAATACAGAGGACATGCAAAGAACAGCCAGAATAGACAGCAGTGGTGGAGCTTTGTTTGTGCCTTACTTGATGTGTGGGAAGGATTCAGATTCAGAATGAAACCGACTTGATTTGATGCATGGAAAAATGGTTTTGTTAGGCAGGTTGTTCTCACTCACAGGGACAATAATGTGTAAGCTCTACTCTGTTTATACCCACTTTGGGCTCCACCATTGAAATAGTTCTGCTCGTGTACATTCTTCCTTGTTGTGTGTTCTGTTTAGTGATGATATAGCTGAATCACAGGCTAGAAAATTTGAAAAATTTGAAAATTTGAAAAAAACCCTCAGCTTTGGTGTGGTGTATCACCCATTGAAATCAAGTTTTACCGTTGACATCAGTGGGAGCAGAGTTGGGCATGTGTTGAGTGCTTCTGTAAATCCCACCTTTTGGTTTATGTACGGGCACCAACTGGACCAAGCACTAAATCTTATGATTTTTTTTTCTAAATACACAGGGATGCTGGAACTAGGGGTGCTGGGGATGCAGCAGCATCCCTTAGTTGAAATGATTTCCATCATATACAGAGTTTGCAATTTGTTCTATGGCTTTCACCTCCACTATAAAAACTGTTCCAACACCAGTGAAATACACCGATTGCTGCCTTACTTAGTAAGTGCAATTGACATTAGTACTTGTCCCCGAGCATTAAGGTGAAATTTGTTTTTTCATCTAAATTCGTACTAACATCTTTCGAACTGCATTTCTAGATACTTTTTCATCTCTGGGCTTTTTAAGTTTTGTTCCATTCTGCAATGATGTGATCTCATCAAATCTCATGCCACCACAGCCCAGCATTTTCTGACATGCACCAATTTCTCACAAGCAAAACACACAAAGGACACCCCAGCGGCTGGACGAGCATTATTTTTAGCACCAGATGACTGCTCAGCTACCGTGTTGTCTTGTATGTGGGCTGTGCAGCAGGCTTTGCTAGCTTCAAAGGCCAGATGCTGTTGTACTTAAGCCTGCACAATCCTGTGATGATTGTCTAAACTCTTCTAGAATAATTAAATCCATCAGTTCTTCTACTCTCTCAGCTGCAGACTTGAACTACCAAGTTGGCCAGAGGTTTGGGTGAAGATGTTCAGTTATACCTCAGAGGAAAAGAGTTCCCACTGCAACTGCTGATTGTATTTCTCCTCTAGCCTGGTCTGGGTTAAAGGGGGCATTCCGGGAATCAACAACCCCCTTCCGCTCAGCTGGCGGAAGAGGGGCTGCGTCGTCCTCCACCACTGACCTCGCCAGCATACTACTTCCTCTTGTTCACCTCTTCATTCATCTTGGGGGGAGGGGCTTAAAGGCACAATGACCCCATCCCTACCAGTCTGCCAGGCAAGACTCATTCCTGCAGTTAAAGGGGGCAACTTGCCTTTGCTGTTCAGCTGGACAGGGCCCCACTGGTTAATGTGCGATGAAGTTATTGTTATTAGCCTTTGTTTAGTTCAGTCAGATTTCTGTCCAGGTGAGTATTCATAACTAAACTAACTAATGGATTTTTCAAGGCTTTATGAAGAAATGAATGAGTTCTCTTATTAAATTCCAATTATATTTCACGTTTTGCATTCCCTACAGCTAGCAATGGTCCAAGCCTGTTCCCATTACAGTGAGTGGCAAAATTCCCAATCATTACAAAGGGAACATTTTGGAGTGTTCATGTTTTGGCAAGATTGCTTTTTATAAATCCTGCAGAGTCTCATAATGTAAACTCTTCATGGCAGAAAGCGAGGTCTTTTATTTGTTCTCTGAATAACTCTGGCACATTAATGGTTCTGCATTAAATAATAAGAATAATACTCATAGTCATAATACACATCACAGGGTCCCTAAGAAATTAGTTATTGAACTTATTGAGCCCCTTAGCAATTGTTTCCGGTTTTACATGGCAGAAAACTGCTGGGGGAGAGGAGAGCAAATGTGTTCATCTTTTTAAAGTGGGGAGGGAAACATTTTTGGCTATAGATGGTCAGAAAGGGGGGGAATGTTTTATGTCTATTTTGCTGAAAATCCTTGATGTTTTTCAGCCAGCTTTATAATCAGTCAGAATACTGGACACATTTTTCTTTTAAGAATATCACAAAAATGGTCCAATTTTTCAAAATTTGGTATGTTTCAATCAGCTCTATTTCTGCCAGTGACATATTATCCCATAAGCCTTCCTTCAGCCCTCATTGGGGAAAAAAAAAAAAAAAGAAGAAATGTTAGGAGGAAAGAAACCTAATGGTGGTGGAACAATGGGCAATAAATTTAATTCTACTCCCATTGAAGTCAATGTTTTTTGCCTTTGATTTCAATGGGAGCAGGATAAGGCCACAAATGTAGACAGAATATGATGACAAGCAAAGGAGGACAAAGGGAAGGCCAGTGTAACACAAATGAAATGTTATGGTAGTTTGATTTTTGTTGGTTTACATCTTGGTGCCTCTGAATTGTGGTTTGTTTTTTCAATAGATTTGGTTTCTTGGTTATAAAATTAAGTTAATTATGGGCCAAATCCTGAGATACTTTAGTTTTTTCTCAGTTGCTATTGCGTCAAACACCCATCAAAGTCAATGGGGATTTTATCTGAACAAGGATGGCATATTAGTTTAGCTACATAATCTTTCTTCCTTGTCCCACTCTGTCTGTCTCACTGAACTCAGATGATGGGTGTTGTCATGGAAGAAGGGAGATTCTTGACAGACTTGAAAGATGGAGAGGAGGAGCTATTGGGTTCTGGGAATAGGAAAGGAAGGAACCAAGGTAGTAGAAACAGGAGGAGAAGTGCAGTTGGCACGGTTAGATTGACTTGCCGCAGGGAGTTAGTGAACTGGCTCAAATGGAAAGATAAATGGCTCAATTTCTGGCAGTTGCACTATAGACAGATTGCTCAATGCACAAGTAGCTGTGCTTGCTCATTTGTACCCTATCTATGCAGGAGCTTTCAAAGTATTTCCTTCCATACTTTTTGTTGGTAGTTGTACCAACAAGGTCTTCAGATTGGTCATTGGTGTTTTTTTTTTAATAGTGTTGCTTTTGTTCAAGAACATTTGAAAAACTTTTCAGAAGCTTGGCCTTTTTGGAAACATCCTTGCTTATCTTATGCATGTCATGATTGTATATTTCACCTCTCCCTCCACCCCGCGCATACACTGTGTATGAAACTTTTCAAGTCAATGCGAAAGAATAGCATCTATTTGCAATCTAATATTTTTTCTCACTGAAAAATTATGATAATTTTTATTCCCACCACACTCCTTGGCTATTATTACTCATATCTGCCCCTTATATCTTCCCTGCTAGCCTTAAATTACCCTGAAAACTGCTTCCGGTCTGCATTTACACCCAGTTTACCTGAGTCTAACGCCACTGCATATAATAGTTTACTCCTGACTTACCTGATTTGTATAACTGAGTGCAAAATTAAAGCCCTCTATGTATTCCTGGTTGGCTGGCTCCTCACTGTCCCCAGTACTGTCTGAGGTGGGCATACACCTTTGGATATTTGGGTATTCTTTCATGAACCCATATGACTTTGCTTTCTCCCCCCGCCCCACCAGAAAATGAAAGGACGTTTTCACAAGAAAACCACATAATTTTACTTAAAAATGACCAACTACCTTTCTCTGCATGTATGGGCAATCTCCATCTAGAGTAACTATGAAAAAAAATTTTAACTATTGCCCCCCTGTTTCCACCCCAAAACTACAATCACAGATGGAAATGGAGAGGTTTCATGCCATATCAAACTGACAAATCACCACAAAAATATCCAGGCTTGCATGAAAATACTCATTGAATGTCAATGAATCATTCTCAGAGCAATACTAAAAATGATGTTGTCTGATATTCCTAGCAAATCTGACCGATTTCAACCACCCGGAGGAGATAGAGTCCCAGACTGGAACTATTAGAAATGCAGCAAAGTCTTTACATTTTCCCTAAGTCACTTTAGCCTTTCCTGGGTTTCAAAACTCCCACAGGGTTGTTGATCAACCTCTAAGAGTTTAACAGTGCGGTGAGTAATGGTGATGTGGTTAGGTGTTTTAAGGCAGACTGGAATTGATTGTCTGACACTATGTGCTGCTTCTGTAAATCACATGGATCAACGTCCTCTTCTCTTTGTGCTATATTATTGCTTCTCTTCTGTTTTATTTTAAAGTTACTTTTAAGTCAATTTAAAAGGCACTGGCATTTTTTAATGTATCAGAAGAGCGGCTATTCACTTCTTTCCACCAGATGGCACCACGGACTGCAACCCATGCACAGCATATATATGTGTGTGTGTATATTGCTACATATCTATAGCTACAGCTATATATGTGCCTACTTTAGGCTTTAAGGCTTAATAAGTCCGTACTTATTACTCAGTAAAAGTGCTAAATCATAAGCTCTGTTGGTATGTATCCTGGACACCAACCTTTTTCTGTCTCACATTCCACAAGAGAGAGAGCAGGGCCGCTCCGCAGGGGCCCCCAAGAGAACGGGCGAGGCTCGCCCCCCAGCCCGACCCCGCCTTCGCCCCTCTCCCGGAGCTTCAGCGGGTCCAGCAGCTTCCCTGAACAGCAGTGCCCTGTGCCTCCGGTGGGCCTCCTGAGCGGCCAGCCCCGCCCCCTTACCACGTGGCTCTGAGCGGGGCGGAGCTCAGGAGCCCCACGGGAGCCACGCTGCCCCGCTGTTCTGGGACAGTGCTGGCTACGACGCACTGAGGCTCCGGGTGAGCGGGGCGCCAGGGGGAGTTGGCTAAGGGGCAGGAAGTCCCGGGGACAGTCAGGGCACAGGAAGGGGGCGGGGGGGGGCAGGGAATGGGGGGTTGGATTGTGGGCGTTCTGGGGGTTTACCAGGACTCAGTGCAGGGTCGGGGCAGTCAGGGGACAGGGAGGGGGCAGAGGCTGGGGGGGCGGACAGGGAATGGGGGGGGTTGGATCGTGGTCGTTCCGGGGTTGGTCAGGGCTCAGTGGGGGTTCGGGGCAGTCAGGGGGACAGGGAGCGGGGGGGTCCGGGGTGGTGGGTTCTCTGGGGACGGTGAGGGGGCAAGGAACAGGATAGGTCAGGATTCTGAGGGGGTGAGCAGTTGGGGGGGCAGGAAGTAGGGGAGTCAGATAGGGGGCAGGGCAGTACTGTTTCGGGAGGTACAGCCTCCCTACTCTAAAGCTCATTCAGCATTGAGTCTTGCAGAAAAGCCAAGCTGTAAGCTTTTCCATTAGGGCTACCATCCGTTTTACTTCTCAAATGCCAAATTATAGCCATATATTTAATTTCAGTGCCATAGGGAGATTCATGTCAGAGGAAAATAGCTTCATTTTAAAATTAGCCACTAGGGGAGGGATCACATGAGAAGAGCAATATCCTGCACCACCTACCTCCTTCTCGACCCTACTTTGGGAGTCACCCCCCCCCTGCATTCCCTGAGGGCTTCAGAGGGGTTAATTCAGGGGTTCTCAAACTTTTTTGTCCTGGTGACCCCTTTCACACAGCAAACCTCTGAGTGCGACCACCCCCCCAATACATTGAAAACACTTTTTTATATATTTAACACTATTATAAATGCTGGAGGCCAAGCGAGGTTTGAGGTGGAGGCTGACAGCTGGGTGACTCACCCCAGTAATAACCTTGTGACCCTCTGAGGGGTCCTGAGCCCCAGTTTGAGATCCCCTGCATTCAATTAATGTAGGACCCTGTGTCCACTTCACATTCATGTGCTATTTTAGCAGTCAGTTTTCACAGCATAGGCTCATCCCAATTCTTGAACAAGCTCAAGTGCTCAGTTCGTGCAGTATGTACGTAAGCTATACTAAAAACAAACCCACAGTAACCATCTCCAGTTTGTGAGGGACCCATGGAGTCAGTCTCTAGGAAACAGATAAATGCATGGAGGTTAAGTCCGTTAATGGCTGTTAGCCAGGATGGGTAGCAAATGGTGTCCCTAGCCTCTGTTTGTCAGAGGGTGGAGACGGATGGCAGGGGAGAATCACTGATCATTACCTGTTAGGTTCACTCCCTCTGGGGCACTTGGCATTGGCCTTTGTCGGTAGACAGGATACTGGGCTGGATGGACCTTTGGTTTGACCCGTATGGCTGTTCTTATGTTCTAACCTAAGTGAACCCAAAGTTATGGAGACAGATATGAGTCAAGGAAGCCAGCAGAGTATCAGAAACCTGGAAACTCTCTGACGGATGGGCTCAGGCGTTTGGTCACAAGCTGAGGTGGTTCAAAAGTTTGGATTTTTTTTAAGCAGAATTTTTTGGTGTTTCTTTAAACAGTCCAAACACAGGCAAGCAGCAAATATTTGGCCCCACACTTCTGAAACCCCGAACTATATTCAGGTTATGGCAGACTAATTTCAGCTTTTCAGTTAAAAAAAAACCACAACAATTTTGAAGGAAAGAAGACATGTCCATGATTTTTTTCTGCTTTTTAAAAAACCCTATTTTCGATCCAAAAAAAGTTTTGACAGAAAATATTTGTCCAACCCCTTTAATGAGCTTTAGTGCCTTTTAGCACTAGCTGATGCTGAGAACCAGCAATACCTTGTAAAGACGTTTCTTCAAAACTGGGTTTGTGCTGAGATGTGGAAGGTTTATTTTTCCCAGGGCTGCCTCTGATGGGGAGTAAGTGGGGCAATTTGCTGGGCCCCTCAGGGGCCCTCACGAGAATATAGTATTGCAATATTTTTTATGGGAAGGGGCCCCCCAAAATTGCTTTGCCTCAGGCCCCCTGAATCCTCTGGGTGGCCTTGGAAGAGAGACAGATCCCAGCCAACCCAAAGCTTTTCACTGAAACCGCACTAGGAAGTGGTGGCACTTCCCCATCTGAAACACTGATAGAGTGCCCAAATTCAGTACTGATGGGTAAGAAATATGATTAAAGTGACAATTCATTTTTTGGTGTGGTCTAGCCTTTAGTACAACCAATGGTAGCCAGATTTTCCTAACCTGCACAATCTGCTATGATGCCCACCCTAAATTCCGCATTGTCGCTGAAGGGTCATCTCTGGGAACTCAGCATACTTACCAGTTGTAATTTTTTCCATGTTCCTCACTGCTTTAGTGCTACTCTTCCATACATGACAATGGCCTCCAGACCTGTCCCTTCTTTAGGAGCATAGGATGAACAAGGGAGATCTGTTTTGTTATCTTGAATTTGACTCCCCACAACTTGATCATATTTATTCAAATTATCATAGGTTTTTTGGAAGACCTGAAAACGACACCTAATAAATACTGACCCTGAAAATTCCATTTTAAGCCCGACTACAGTTAGAAAACTGAACAACTGGATGTCTTGATTTTTTTGTCTGTAGCCTTTATTAAAAAAAACAATCTCTGGACAAATATTGCCTATTGCTAGTTACCCTATACCAAACAAACTATTCAACAGCTTCCTTTTTCTTGGTGGAAACTGATGATGGCAACACTAAGAAACCCTTAGCAGCTGGGCATCTCTCTTGTTATGAGCAAACCAGAACTGATAATTTGCAATAATTTTCTCTTGTTTCCCAATGTTTGACTCTCCACTCTCTTAAGAATTGCCTTAGAAACAAACCTCTACATTCTCTTGAGTGTTTGGTAACTTATTCTGTAATTTATAAGGTTGTGCCTGCACTTACCATGTGAAATCATGTTAACACCTCAGAAGATAACCATATTGAAATCTGATTATTCTAGCTGGAAAGTAGCCATCAGAAGCTCCACATCTCCGAGTAGACTAAACCTAATTGATTTATTTATTGGGAATAATTTGTCAGATCAATTTTGTTTTATGTTCATAAATCATTTTCAAACCTAGCCTGTCTACTGATTTTTCATTACTCTTAAGTTTTGTTCCTCAAATGCTGTATGAAATCATATTTACCTTGTGGATTGTTGTTATGCTTACTTAAAGGTAGAATCTAAAAGCCACAACCAGGTATGAGCCCTGTTGTGTCTAGGCTTAGTATAAACACACGGGGCTGCCCAGAGGCTTCAGAGGGCCTGGGGTCTTCAGCGGTGGGGGGCCCCTGCTTCGGCGGTAATTTGGTGAAGGACCCCACTCCAGTGGCCCCGAAAAACTCTCGTGAGGGCCCCTGCAGCACCCGGGGCCTGGAGCAAATTGCCCCACTTGCCCCTCCCCCCCCCCCGCAGCCCTGCAAACACATAGTGAAAGATAATCCCTGTGCCAAAGTGTTGACTATCTAAACAAAAGATAAAACAGATTGGACAAGCAAGCAGGTCAGAGTGAGAGGGTAGAGGAAACAGAATAATAAATTAATAGGCTGTCATGTTGTGGCTTAATGTCAATAGTAATACTAATTTAATATGGTTGTTCATTAATGGTTCATTTTGACTATGTGCCATTAATTGTTTGTGGTTTGTTACTGGTCACCTGAATCATGTGGCATTGTTCATGTTCCTTAGTTGATTGACTGGAACTTTTTACACTAAGAAATGCCAAACAGCGGATGAGGAATATCCCATAACATAGGTTCAGTAAAGAATTTTCAAAATAAGAAGCATTCGTCCTAAAATTCATGAAGCTTTTGTGATTTGTGAATATTTTCATGACTACATGGAGAGGGGGGGTCATATGAATATTCATGATAATGAATATTAGTCCTGCAGATAAATGCGGAGCAAAGAATTCACATGTTTATTTGTGTAAATACTGCAGTGTCACTTTTTATTTGTTAGAATTAGCATTATTTATGTGTTGCTAATGCCTGAAAGCCTCAATCAAGCTCTGTGACAGGTAACATACAAAAATAGGGTAGACAGTGCCTGCTCCAAAGAGCTTACAATCTAAAGTCCCAATCCTGTAATTGTTTGTGTGTATGGATGCACTATTGCATCTACAATAATTAGAGAATCAGGGCCTAATTAGTTATGGCAGATAGAAAATAATAGATATACGACACTACTCAGGTGAAATGTTATAAGTGCAAAATTTGTTGCATGCTGGAGTTCTGGTGCTGACTCCAGGGCATAGTGGGGCTTTGTGGTGCTCTGCTGAAGCCATGTCTGGATTTGGAGGCAGAGAATTATTTGACAAGTTTCTGGATAGACGCAACCTAAATTGTAGGCAGGATGGGATTTACCCACTCCATAAACTGCAACATGTGGATGGTGCAAAACACACGTATTTGGGAATAATCTGATAATCAAATGACTGCAAAAGCTATGATTTTATTTTGGGAGCAAGATGTACGTAGCCCTTTGCTCACTACAAGGAGTGCAGTATTGTGTTTGCTAATTATATTTTTCATAAATGAATGCTATTGAAAAATACATTTTAAGGCCTCGTTCTTGTATTCATGCTGACTGTTTCTCTCCTCCCGCTCCCCATAAATGCAATGGTTTGTAGGCTTGATTGTATTTAATTTGCACTTTTTGGCTTAATTTGATGAGCTGTAAGTGCTCTTAGAGACCGCTGCAAGCTTTCAGTAACCTAAAGTGGTTGTGAAGTATGTAAATCCTGTTGCTGCTTTATGTAGCTGATTAAGATAGAAATAATGTATTACGAAATTCAAACATCTTTGCTGGATCACAGCTATCCAGCATAATTCACATGTAAAAATGTCGTTTTCCCCTGATCTCACCAGTGGGTCCCATTGTTAGCTAGTGCTGGTGTGATGATGCAGTTAAACCAGCAGATTTTCCTATTTGTTGTTTCTCACCATCTCTGATTTTTCATGTTTATGCAGAAAAATTTTGCATTAAAATCTAGGGGCAATCTTCATAGTCTCCACTTGCCTCTCATGCATATGCGGAGCGTTAGATTCCATCTAGCTAGTGTTCAAACTGTCTCATTTTTTCTATCGGTAAAACAGGGGTAATAAGCCTCCAAAAAGCCCTGAGAGGCAAGAAAGGATTACGAGATCATGTTTGCAAAGCAGTTGGGTTAATGAGGTGTCCACATTTCAGAAGGGAGCTCACTCTTTGGAAGGTCTAGGATGTGTTACTTACTTTGAGGCCAGAACTCAGTTGCAAGTGCAGATCTAAGCAGCTATGTCTTTTGCAATCAGTGGATGTAAAGCATGTAGACAAAGAAGTGACTGCTTTGACTTGCCACCATCACTGGCAAAATGGTGGGTGCAAATGTTACCCTACAAACAGTGGGCACTGAGCTGAAAATAGTCCCCTGCAAGTACTGCATGTACCCAGCCAACATGTTCCCAGCTTAAGGAATTCCTATCTCTCCCTCACGCATATCCCGTCACATGGTCTTTACTAGTAGGATGCTCTAACCCAGTGTTTTTCAAACTGTGGGTCGCAACCCACTGCTGGGTCGTGGCATGTAAGGCGGTTGCTCTGGTCAGCACCACTCACCGAGATGTTAAAAGTCCCATTAGTGGTGCTGCCCAGCTAAGGCAGGCTAGAGCCTACCTTTTCTGATACCATGCTGTGCCTCATTAGCGGCCAGCAGTGGGTCTGGCTACTAGATGGGGGGGGGGGCCACAGGGCTCCGTGTGTTGTTTCTGCCCCGAGCACTGGCTCCGCATTCCCATTGGCCGGTAACCAGCCAATGGGAACTGGAGGGGCGGTGCCTGCGGGCGAGAGTCAGGTAGAGCCACTTGTGCACGTCCACCAAGGAGCCAGACCTGCCGCTGGCCGCTTCCAGAGCACAGTGCAGTCTGCGATGCCAGGAAAGGTGGGAAGGCTGCCTCTGCACCCCAGCTGCACTGCTGACCAGGAGCTACCAGAGGTTAGTCCATGCCCCAACCCTGTGCCACAATCCCCTGTCCCAGCTCTGAGCCCCCCCGAAACCTGCAACCCTTTCATGCACTGCAAACCCCTCATCTCTGGCCCCACCCCAGAGCTTGCACCCCCAGTCCAGAGTCCTGACCCCCTCCTGCACCCCAACCCCCTGACCCAGCCTTGAGCCCCCCCTGAAACCTCAAACCCTTTCCTGCACCCAAACCCCTCATCTCTGGCCCCACTCCAGAGCTTGCACCCCCAGCCCAGAGCCCTGATCCTCTCCCACATGCCAACCCCCACCCCAGAGCCCCCTATACCCTGAACCCCTCATTCCCACCCCACAGATCTCACCCCAGCACCCCAACCCTCTTCCCCATCCCTGAGCCCCTCCCACACCCCAAACCCCTCATCCCAGCTCCGTTGAGTGGTGGGCATCAATAATTTTCTTCAACTGCATCCTCAGAAAAAAAAATTGAAAACCACTGCTCTAACCTATTTTTATTATGAGGTTAAATGAAGCCCTAATACTCCAGAATAGTGTTCCACAGTTTCCCCTGCTGCTCTGAACTGAAGCTTCAGATCATGCCTCCTCTCAGTGTGTGAAATAAGCAGTCGCTTTCAGAGAGGAGACACACTGCCTTCTGAAGTTCCAATTCAGCAGAACGGAGGACAAACTGTGATTCAAGGACTATAATACCAGTAAAAGAACAAAGGAAGGAGGGTGCAAGGAGGAGACAGGGAATGAGACAGGAAATAGGGATGGAGGGCTAGAGAGAATGAGAAAGATAAAGGAGGGACTTGGGAGATGAATCAAGGGAGAAAGAGCAGGGAGTATAAATAGTCACTGTATATTAATGTAGCACCCAAAAGCTGGCTGCTGTGCACAACAGATAAAATGAGCCTCACTGAAATTATAATTTAAGGGCCACATTCTGCCATGCTTAATCCTGTTGAGCTGCAGCTTGCACTCTAAGTAGTCCCATTGAAATCAGTGCCACATAGAGCCAGTCACATTGTTTTTGATGGAACAGTTTTCCTGTCCAAAAATACAGTTTCATGGAAATAGAAGTGTTTTGTGGCTGTGTGTCAATTTTTAATGGGAAAAAGTGAAAACATTTTATTCAGATAATATCATTTCAATTGATTTTATGTGGACATTTATGTTGTATGAAAATATCAATTTTGATATTCTATTAATATTCGATGATATATGTAGTATGGGGGTTGTGATCCATCAGGGGGCTGCGAGATTATGTGAGGGTCATAGGCTGTCTGCCTCCATCCCCAAACCCTGCTTCACCCATTTATAAGAGTGTTAAATGAAAAAAAAATGTGTTTTTAATTTATAAGGGGGGGGGTCGCACTCGTAGGCTTGCTGTGTGAAAGGGGTCACCAGTACAAAAGTTTGAGAACCACTGTTTAATGTAATATAAAATGCTAAATGAAATGAATCAGAATGACACGTTCATAGAATGTTTCAACACTATCAAAATTAAACGTTGGAGCGTCCTGAACTGAATTTTTTTGGAATTTTCATTTTACATGAAATTTTGACATATTGGACTTTCATTCCAATTTGGAACAATTCCCACCCCCCTCCAAATTTAGAATTTCCCATGGATCAGAAATTCCAGTTCCTGACCAGCTCTTGTGTCAAATCAGAACATGAGCATCTTCTACTTTAAGTGCAGTCAAGTGTCAGTTGTGAGATTCCAAAATAAACTTGTCAATATGTACTGAAGATAAAGCAAATAAGATGGTATTGTTATTGTGCTAGCGTTCAGGAAACAATTATTCTCAGATCTAGTTTCCTTTATCATTTCTTCTGTAAATTGATCTATGTTTGCAGTGGCTTGCTCTCATTATTACAATGTCACTAGCACAGCCTTCTTGGGTGGGGGCAGGAAATTGCCTTCGGTATCTGGATGTTTGGGAAATTGCAGGTCCAGTCCAGCTCCAACTAAAAACAGTAGAAAGGGTACAATTAAAAATAAGTGGGCATGTAGGGCAGTGATTCCATCTCCAGACCAGAAGTGACTCCATCCAGCCACCAATTTGGGAGAAGTAAGCCATCCAATACTACTTTCCCCAACTCCTCGTTATCCGTTTCCCAAAGTCCATCAGGAAAATATCTGGGACATTCCAATTTCACTACCTGACCTTGACCATTTGATATCACAGGACTCTGGCACATCCACACATTCCATCGGCTTGAGATAATTAAAAATGACTCCTTGTGAGCTGAAAATAATTGTGCGTGTGTGTGCGTGTGTGTATGTGTATGTGTATGTGTGGTGTAAGCTACAATGATCAAGGGGTAGATCCATTTACCAAGTCAATAACAAGCACTTAACGTGACAGACGAGTAGGGAAAAAGAACTGGAATGCGCTTGGTGGTGCTGGCTAAGAGCAAGGACTGGAGAACAGGAAGAATGAAGAGTCAGAAAGAGGGTGGGATGACGAGACTCTAAGGTTATTACAAGTGATCTGTGTGCCTGAGCAGTTGGGAAGCAGGCATAGGTAGCCTAGCAAAATTGTCAGCTCCTGTGCCAGCTGTGGTCTGTGCACATGCATGTCTGGATAGCTGCAACACTGACAATATATCACACAATTTGTGCGGGGTGCTTCAGATTTTCCCATGAAGATCCATGTCTATTTTTAATTCTTCATTTATTTACCAGCCTCAGATTTCTCACTCCTTATACATAGGCACCTATGCCTTGCTTTCCTCCATGCAGAGGTTACTCTGATGAGCAAACAATACTTCCTACCTATACATCTGGATTGGCTTCTCTGTTTGATCAAACAGATTTCTGGTCCCACAGTAAACGGAGATCACTTGAAGAAAGAGGAGGATCGCCGTTGCAATGAATGAAAGAACCACTTTTGAGGCAAGGTTTTCTGAACCAATTAGGCTTTGATATACCATACATTCAAACACAGTTTGCTTCTGGATGCTGAACAACTGCCTAGAAGAAAGAAAAATCAGTGACTTTGATATCTATGCTTTTTCTGTTAGACCGAGCTATTCTGCCCTGTTTGGAGCCGGAAGACTTTTTTCCCCCTCACTGCTAGCCTAAAAGAAGTATAACAGTCAGCAATTGTTGTAACCATGTCAGTCTCAGGATATTAAAGACACAAGGTGGGTGAGGTAATATCTTTTATTGGACCAAGTTCTTTTGGTGAGAGAGACAAGCTTTTGAGCTTACACAGAGCTCTTCTTCAGGGCTGGGAAATGTACTCAAGGTGTCACAGCTAAGGTGGTATAGACTGGTTACCATAAACACTTAAATACTGTCCGTTCTTCTGTTGACTTGCTGCTATTTGCAATAATTTGAGGAAAAGTAGGCCATATTTCCAGGATACAAAGACAACTCCTTCATCAGGATTGTTAAGTACACTATGAAAAAAGCAATCTGTGTACAGACTGCTGTGTAAAACTCTATTAACCAAATGACATCCACGTGACTTTGGGTTTCATTATCAAAACTAGCACACAGATACAGTGAGGGTGCACTAGAAATGCATAGATAAGCAGACTATTGATCCAGATGGCCTTCATTCTTGTGCTAACTGAGCAGTACAGCCCAACCCAAAACTTAGCCTGGGTTTAATTAAAAGGTGTTGTTATATAACTTTTATATTGCAGTAGCAACTAATGGTTATCAGGTCAAGACTTCCTTGTTCTAGGTGCTGTAGAAACATAAGCTATTCACTGGCCCAATTTGTTCACAAAAATGCATGGCCCTTTCAGTTAGCCTGGACTATATGTCAGGCAACCTCCAATGATTTCTGGGTTCAGAAGGGAACCAGTTGGTTTAGGCTGAATTTTGTTTGGGGTTGGGGGTTGTTCATATTGTCTGAATCCATCTGAGTTGAATCCTTGGCGAGTACTAATTATGGATATTGAAGCTATTATTGAATCCAAAGCAATCTGTTCTATATGAATGGCTACATTTCGATTACTTGGGCATCACACCATGGAAGATGAAATGTGAGACCATGGCTGTACTAGGCTCCAGGACATCATTCATCGCTCATGCCACTGGAACGGAGCAAGATGGCCAAGGATCAAAATTGAAAGTAATATCTGTTACTTTTCAGGCTGAGAGGGAATCAAGATTTCTCCTTAGAGTTACATTTTTAAAATGTAATTTATCACTATAATTGACAGTTCCTTTAATAAACTTGGCTTCATGGTATCATTCTTGCTATCATTGCAACATTTTACGTGTTTTCACGCTCTCCTTTTGCCTTTTACTCTTCTTTCAACTTCCCCCTTTTAACTGATTTCCTTGTCTGGTTGTATTAATCCACATCAGCGCAGCCCACCCCTGCGGCAAGGTACAGTTACACTATGCTCCCAGAATATATATATAAACACACACCAAGCATGTATTACCCACTCTTATGCTGACTCCTTCCTGCTCCCTGACACAGAAGGCAATGAGCAGTGCAGAATCAGGATGCAGAGGCAGTGTGGTTCATAAGAAAGGGAAATGGATGAGTCCTCTGGAGAGCTGTTTTATTTCTGGTTCTGCCACTGCCCTGCTTTATCACCATAGTTAGTCATGCCACTGCTCTGTAGCCATGGAGTAGCTCTGATTTTGTTCCATACCATAAATTGAAAGGATTTAATCACCCCTGAACCATGTGGGGTATCTCTGTGAACAGCCTGTTTATTTGAGTGGTATGCAGACTTCAGTTTGGGCCTAATCCTTTGTGAATGTAATGTGAGGGTGTGGCTTCCCTCCCAGACAGATGGGGAGACTCTCTAACCCACCCCCTGGTGGGCAGAGCCAGGACATCTGTACCCACTTCACCAGAAACAGAAGGGTGGAGCAGGAACCAGAAGTATAAAGGGCAGACCCTCAGTTGGGCTGGAGCCATCAGAGGAGAAGGACATCTCCTGTCTACTGGTGGTGCTCGAGTTTTGACAGATAACACTACAGTGCCAAAGTCCTGGAGAAACAGCTGGGTGCTGGGGATGCCAAGGGGCTGTTGGGGCTGCCATTAGCTGTCTACCTCAGAGAGATGGACGATGACCCCAAGACACAAGTACCCCACAGAGGGAGCATAGGAAGTAGCCCAGGGGAACCTGATGATGGTCTGGTTGTATTCTGCTCTGAAACTAGGTCAGCATGTTGCGGTTGGATTCCTCACTGACCCATTGGCAGGACACACTGCCATTTGTTAGGGCTCTTGGCTGGTACCCAGTGGAGTCAAGTGGGCCCAGATTCCCCCATCCCTGCCACTGCACCTTTGGAGTGGCAGCCTACCACCTTAGGCCAGGTGGCCTGTGTTGATCTACTGTCTGCCAGAACTAGGATGCTAGACCCTTTCTTGCTCTGCCCTGACTGCAGGCCAGAGCTCCCTAACTGTTTGCCCTGCCCTGAGTATCAGGGCCCTAGACTCTTTTGCTGCTCTGCCCTGACTGAGAGCCAGGGCTACCTAACTGGTGCTCCATCCTGCCAGAAGCCTCGAGCCACCAGTAATAATTCCCCCTGAACTTGACTCCTACAGAGGCACGGTAGTGAGGGATTGTGGCTTCCCTCCCAGACAGACAGGGAGGGATGACCGACCTCTGATAATGAACTAAAATCAACAGGAAAATGGTCAACAGGCATATGGGAAATCACTGTCCATCATCTTCATCTACAGTCCATCTTGGGCTGGTTGATTGTTATTAATACTTGTAAATTAGTCCTCTTCTGTTAATCTGCTTAACAGTCCAAGACTAACAGACTACAAAATTGGAGTGAGGAGACCCATGTTTCTATTCCTGGCTTCGCTACTGACCTCCAGTGGGACCCTCTTCAAGTCACTTTGCTTTTCCCTGCCTCAGTTTCTCCATATGCTCCAGCCTTTTTAGCTCTCTGAAATATATGGATGAAAAGTGATTATATATGAACTGCAGAATATTATCATCTAAGTTATGGTCAGTAATAATACCCTGGCTTTGGCTATCTATAACAGGCCAGAACAGCACCAGCAATACAACAAATGCATCTGATTTGCATCCAGTTACCTGGTGTGCTTGCAACACTGGCCTTTTGCCCACAAATTCAGAGTTTTGCATGTGCATGGGGATGCTCTCCCACTGACTGCAGCACAGCGAAAGAAGCTCTTTGAAAATATAGCTCACTGTGTTTTCCTTGAACCTTTCAAGAATTCTTCTGTTGCTTCCTCAAAACAACAACACTCCTTGGTCATTTGAAGTGGGAAGCATTTTCAAGCACAAAGGACTTATGCTGATTTTCTTTTGTTTTAGCTGAAATTCTTTGAGAGAAAAACAGGAAGAAGGCCGCTTTGTGAGGTGAGTAAATGATAGCGCAGTGTGGGTAAGAGGAAACAGGGTTGTACACACGCACACATGCAGGGTAATAGCCTACTTCAGCAGCAGGTTCCCTGACTAATTTGGAAAGCCATTCCAGCTCTGGCTTGCTTCCACCTCAACATCAAGCTGTGAATAAGAAGGGTTTTTAAGATGTCATTTTGTTAAAGCCAGCTTTTAAAACACAAGAGGAAGAGACATCAATTGCCAGAGTAAACAAACCCATAGAAATAAAGCCTTTCTTCCCCTTGAAATGTAATGCAGCACGCAGAGCCAACACTGCAAGAATTTACTTTTTTTTTCTGTTCATTTGATGTACCAATTTTTGAGAGGGTTTAATGAATGGAAGGCTTATGTTGACAGGTGAAATGTTGGAAAAGAAGATGGAGCAACTGATTTGGTTTCTTCAAGAACCTGAATAGAGTAAAAATTGAGGTATTGGGTTAAACCAGAGTAAAGCCTAGCATTGTTGGATATATTTATTTTTCAGGCCCCATGGGACTAGAATAATGTGCAGTCTGGTCTTTCTTGTGGTATTTTCTCCATCCCGGAAATGAAATCACATTAGAAGAACATCTCAGCACCATAAATAGCTCTCTATGGCACTACAGAAGCCTGGCAAAAAATAACCTAACACCAACAAACCAAACATTAAAACAAGCACTTGAAACACAAATACATACAGAAGAGAGTCTGAAACCTCTACTCTGTTTTATTGGTAAACCTCATTTCCAGCTTTAGGGCATATACAAGATCAAAGCAAGGCCAGCCTGGACCCAGGTGGGCTGTTGTGCAACCTGTTGAGTGCTTGCTTAAAAGCAGCTAACATAGCAAACAACAGAATTTGGCCTGGCAACTTTAGCTGAAATGTATTCTAACATCCTTTGTGGTCTAAGTCCCATTAGCACACAAAGGGAACATAAAGCTGACCTAAAGGGACTTCTGGACCATCCCCAGTGCTGTTAAATCTGGCATTTGTGCCTCTGTCTCCTGTGGCGGGGGGCATGCTAAGAGACATTCAGGAATGAGAGGAAGTGTAGCTAGAGCACACTGCCCTCTGGAGATCCTGAACTAATAAAATGAGACCCCAGAGCCTGTTAATGTTAATCTGGGTGAGAACAAGAACAGTCTTGAGGCTGCTTCTCTGATCAGCAGTGAATGTGTGTGTGGGTGGGAAGCAGCCTCATATAGGTGGATGGCTTGTGATAAAACACCTGAGTTCAATTCCTGTTTTTCTACATCAGCAGCGGTGATACCTCAGGATTGAGGATGATTTATTCCACGGGTTTTACTTTCTATGGGTCCTTTGGTAATTGAGGAGTCCGATTCTTGAGCCGCAAACTTGTTGGCAGACATTGCAGGTGATGTTGGAAAACAGGATTGGGCCACGATGGATGCATGACAGTCATTTGTCCTTTCTTTTCTGGCATTTTTCTGTGGCCAGGGCAAAATGATTTTCCTCAAAAAAATGACCGTTCCTTCTCGGACAAGTCTTTGCCAGTTAGCCCTGTCCTGGGCTACTGTCTCCCAGTGTATGGTATCAATGCCATATCTCTTGATGTTTGTCTTGAGGATTTCTTTGATGCATTTCTTTTGGCCTCTCCATTTCCTTTCTCCTTTGAGTTGGGCATTCAGCAATTGTTTTGTTAGGTGTGCACAGTGCCCACTCCACCTCAGCTGGATAACCAAGGCCTCAATACTGAAGGTGTTGGCCTCAGTGAGGACACTGATGTTAGTGCGATGATTCTTCCACTTTATGTTGAGGATCTTTGGGAGAAAGTGCTGGTGCCGGCATTCCAGGTTTTTCTGGTGTTTTCTGTAGGTCACCCAAGTTTTGCAGCCATAGAGGAGAGTTGGGGTTACCACTGCTTTATAAACTAAAAGTCTAGTGTGTGTTCTGAGATCATGGTGGTTGAACACCCTGTGAGACAGTCTACCAAAAGTGAGTCTGGCACAGCGGATTCTGTGTTGAATCTCAATGTCTGTGTTTGGCCTCTATGAGAGAGAGCTGCCAAGGTAGGCAAAGTGTTCTACATTTTCCAGTTCTTCTCTGTCAATGTAGAACTTCCTTGCAGGGGCTAATGATTGACCAGGAGCTGGCTAGTGGAGAACTTTTGGCTGGAGAAAGTGGATAAGGAAAAGTTTTTACTTTTACTTTCCCATAATACAAGAACTAGGGGTCACCAAATGAAATTAATAGGCAGCAGGTTTAAAGCAAATAAAAGGAAGTTCTTCACGCAGCGCATAGTCAACTTGTGGAACTCCTTACCTGAGGAGGTTGTGAAGGCTAGGACTATAACAGTGTTTAAAAGAGAACCGGATAAATTTATGGTGGTTAAGTCCATAAATGGCTATTAGCGGATGGGTAAGGAATGGTGTCCCAGCCTCTGTTTGTCAGAGGATGGAGATGTATGGCAGGAGAGAGATCACTTGATCATTGCTGTTCGGTTCACTCCTCTGGGGCACCTGGCATAGGCCACTGTCGGTAGACAGGCTACTGGGCTAGATGGACCTTTGGTCTGACCGTATGGCCGTTTATTTTCTTATGCTGGTGTTCAAGGTTAGCCCTAGGCTTTTCTAAGCTGCAGAGAAGCTGTAGTTTTTTCTACAGACTTTCTAGAGAATGATGGCCAAGTCACCTACTCTTTCTGTACTCAGATCTCCATCTGTGAAAAGGGGATAATTGTACTTCCTTGATTATTAACATTATGAGCTCTTTCAGGCAGGGATTGTTTCTTACTATCTGTATGCAAAGTGCACAGTGTAATGGGGCCCTGATCTCAACTGGGCCCTCTAAAAGTTACCATAGACGAACCAATAATAATATAATAATAGAGGGGTCAGAAAGCCACCTATATCCAGCCACAACTCATCTTCAGTGCACAAAGCAGAGGATCAAGGCCGTGGGGTTTCAAAAAAGATACCCTCATGTTCCAAGAAAGAGAAAAGTTTAAATAGTCAAATTAAATAAGATTCACTTATAATTTTTCTGAATTGCATTTTGAATGTGCTAACACCACAGCGCCTGATGGATTGCATAAAAATGATATAAAAAGATAGCCACACTCCCTCTAACCTTCCCTCAGTCACAGCCAATTGCTTTTAAAGAGTGAGCAAGTCAGGAGGCTGTTGCCATAGCTCTGGGACAGCGTCTGTCACCTTTTTTCACTTTGGGATTGCTCATGGAGAAAAGTGCTAGTCGGTGTGAATACAGGCGGCAGAATCTCCCCCTCTGGTCGGAGAAGGCCTGTACAGAGCTGCTCATAACATACCTGAAGGACTACTGGATCTCCAGTTGGGGAGGCGTTCCCAGGTCAGAGTCTCCCGCTGAGAGAATGCTGCCTTCACATGAGAATTAGAGTCTCCATCTGGCTAAGCAATCACAAAGGCAGCCTCTGAAGCAGGGTGGGTTGATTTAAATCTTGACGATTTAAAGCAGCAGGTGGAAAGCCTCGATTTAAATAATCTATTTTAATCAACTTTTACATTTATACTTCAGTTATTTTTTAAAGAAAGCTTCATTCTCATTGGTTGATATAGCTTTTAAACTATATTGATTTACAACTAGAGTCTTTACACTCGATTTGGTTCATCTTTTTGCTATCTAGGAGGATACTCTATTACTGTACACATGTATTTAAGCAATTATATAGCTTAACATTTTCAGATTTTATTATTGTACATTTTCGTATGCTAGAAAATAATGAATGATATATTGCTTATTTACTGAGATAATTACCTTTTGCTCATGTTTTGTGTCAAGCTATATTAGGTTTTAATTAAACACACAAAACAGCATGTACAATTTATTTTTATTAAACAAAATTACCTTAAGTTTTGGATACATAAACTTTTCATCAAAATATGTCACATTTACAACTAAATGATTTATTAAAGGAACAGAGGGATTAACTGTAGTCTGTGAATTAAACCAGTTCTTTCAAGTCAGCCTGGAAAAATTTTCAAATATGCCTAAGTGAAAATGACTGGAGCTTAAGCCCTTAATCATCTTCGTCTCTTAAAAATCAGACAACAATCTTCTAAGTTACATAGACTGTCCTTCAAACCTTTAAAACTAGTAGATATCCCCTCTTCCTTTCATTTTTATTCATAGACAAGTTTTCCTGCTTTTTCAATTGCCAATTAATTTCTCAGCTTTGAATGAATTATTCCAAATGAAGGAAATATTCTTTCTGTGCCTGCAGACGAAGCTACTGCTGTCAAACGCTGGTTTAGCACTTTAACTGACTCTGGTTCCAGTTCTTAGCTAGTGAATTCCCCCTAGTTCAGTAGTGTGACTTTCTTTAAAACATCATCAGCAAAAGTCCTAACTGAATGATTCACCTCCAGCTTGGTTGCACGAATGATGAGTGATTTTAGATACCTATGTCATAGCAGCAGCAGCATCTTCAGCAGTTAGGCCTCTACCCTGGTGCTTTTGGTTGAGAATATTGTCAAGAAAATGAGGTGGAGTAAGTGCTTAATCCATCTCCTTCTTTAGTGCCTGCAATTTAACTCTGTGGTTGGGTATATCTTTCTTCAGTGTTTCATGAAGTTCTTTCCAAATTTCAACAGCATCAGCAATGCAGCAGCAATCTTTCTGTAGTTTGTCCAGTGCTACAGAAAATAGGTCTCAGTAAATGCCGCATATTGTCTACATTCCTCTTTAGTCCAATGTTGATGCCTTTGGTTGTGATAGTTCCATTTTTTTCACAAGTTTTCATCAGACAAGGCCAATTCTTAATAAATAGCTCAAAATGGGCAATCGCTGAATTCCATGATACATTGTGGGGGCAGAATTGATTTGGATCCTCCCACTCTCTTCAATGAAGCTGAAGTAAAGTGGTTGTTATGGAAGTATTTTGCAGTTTCAACAGTTTCCTTTATTCATGGAGTTGTAATTGTCTTTGGCTAAACATTGCAGGCAAGGGGAATAACTCAGTGGTTTGAGCATTAGCTACTAAACCTAGGGTTGTGAGTTCAGTCCTGGAGGGGACCACATTAGGAATCTGGGACAAAAAAATATTTAGTAGTTGGTCTTGCTAGCAAAGGCAGGGGGCTAGACTCAATGACTTTTCAGGGTCACTTCCAGTTCTATGAGATAGGTATATCTCCATGTATATTATTTTTATTATATTAGACCAGCACTGCACCCTACATTACAAGTTTCAGGTTACCTCCATTATTCTTCTAGTTCTTTCTTCTCATCTTTGCTACAAGTGTCTTTGACAAAGATACACACATGACACTTTAATTTTTGTTCACAGTTTGCTATAACTTTTACTGCTACTTCTTTTAATTATTGCTTTTACAGACATATCAGGTGTTTCTGTAAGATAGACAAGCCATTTTCTGGTGTCTCACAAACATACATTACTGGATCATTGTGTCCATTGCTCTACCCATCAAGATGGAGAATAATGAATTTCCCATCAATGTTTTTACACAATGTTTAATTTCCATCTCATACAGTGATCAAGAAACCTGTAATGTCTGCTCTGAAGGGTGGAGTGTAGCCTGGTCACTATGATTGAACCGTGTGAATGAAATGTTTGTTCTAACAAAATGAAAGGGAGAATTGAACTAAGAAGTGTTTTCATATATGGCATCTTGCTGGAATTGGTTAATCCTGATTATAGACATATCCATGGTTTCACTGGATAATGAACAAAGTCTCTTTTTTGATACAGGTAATTTACTGTCTGATGTATATTTAGTTGCAGCATTGCTAGTGGTACCAGCTGATGACTCTGAAGTTGTAGACATTGCAGATGATGGACATTCAAAAATCCTTATGGCTAAACTGGACCCTGAAACAAAATGGTGAAGAGGTCACTCTTGCTCACTATTACTCAGCACACTGCTTTAAAAAAATGAGATTGTAAATGAAAGATTCCTCCTACTACAGCTGTTTGAATAATACAATTTATTCTAAACCCAATTTTATAGAGAAAATAATTATTAAATCAAGTATTATCTAAATTTATTTAAGCCCTTATCTCTAGCAACATACAAAACAGCTTGAATTTTTTTTCAATGTTAAAATTCATAAATGCCTAGTAAAACTTTACTTTTAAACAGGAAATCTTCACCTAAGGTGCTGAATTATACTGAGCAATTAAAAATCATTTCAGAAGTCCAGCAGTAACAATAAACATGTAACTGATAACTACTCCCACAACAAATTAACATACCACATATTTTGAACTCAAACATTTTGAGCTACATAAGTAAGTTCCACCTGAAAAACAAATTTATGATCACAATCTAAGACAGTAATACTCAGACTGAGGCTCAGGAGCTGCAAGTGGCTCTTTAATGTGTTTCCCGTGGCTCTTTGCAGCTCATGATATTAAAACACTTTGGTTTAATTATTAACTAATCTAAGTTATTAACCAATCAGGATGCTCTTATTATGTTATTAACCAATTGCAGTTGATAAAATAATAACTTGGTCAGTCATTTTGCTGTGAGAATTTATATATATAAACAATATTTATTTTATATATATAGAAATTAAATATATACACTAAATATTTCCCCTCATACTGTTTAAATATGATATATATACTATAGTAAATGAAAGTGAATTCACACTACTGTGGCTCTTTTGGGTAAACGTTGAGCACTATTTGGCTCCTGAACCACTGGGGTCTGAGTATCATTGATCTGAGTTATCATTCACTAGCATTGTAAAACATGGTAGATCATCCATAAAAATTGTGCAAAAATAAGTTTAGTAACCAGCTGATCCAGATTGTTCAGACATGTCCACATCAACATTGTCAAAGGCATTGCCTTCTGAGGAGCAGTTTTTCATAATGTTTCATAGTGACAACCAGGCCTTGCATCTCTTTCTTGCACTGTTTACATTTGGAAGGTGTTCCTTTTTGACACAGAAGTACAGGAATTTCTTGAAAATACTCCCAGGTAGGGTCTCTCTTACAACCTGCAGCCATGGCAGGTTTTTTTCCCTTCCCTGTCTAGTTCCTGAGTGTTGAAATGAACACTAGACGCTGCACCCTGAAGAATGTTGTCGCTTCTCCCCATAGTGTCTTGACACCATGTTGCTTCTTTCTCATTGTACACTCTGCTTCCTTCCCCCATTACATAAGTCCTCTGGCTCAGTGCCTGGACCCTACTTCCAGAAAAACAAACACTAAACAATTCAGGACATGTGCTCATGTACCT